>NC_037343.1:75606630-76814772 GCF_002263795.3 Bos taurus
ATTTAAAGATATAATATGATCCTGACCAAAAACAGAACTCAGTGCTAGTTGAGAAATGCTTCATAATTTGTAAATGTATCTGTTTGCTAAGTCAGTTCTTCCCATTAATACCAATTATTACTGTCATTTTCACTTTCATCCTTACAAGTGTATTGTGAAATTTTCCAGAGGCTATAAATTGTGTGATTTCTCAAGGGACTAAATCCTGATGTTTTCCTTAAAGCCAAACATTGAAGAAATTTGCAAAAATGTAAAACAAAACCATTATTTTAGATTTTTTTTCATTAAATATGTGTTATACACTAATAGGTACACATTTATTCTTCTTAAAAATGAATTAATAAATAATTATTTTGAAAATTTTTCAGGATTAATTCAATATAATAGAACTGACACAGCATAACCCATAACATTATATGGGTTATGTCTATACACATTGTTGTTATGACAGTAGACATAACCCATATAATCAAAAGCTCACAGGTGTCTATGTTAATTTGAAAGTATAAGGGAATCCTGAGGCCAAAAGTTTGAGAATTGCTGCTCTACATTCCGACAACATACTTACTTTCACATGTTGGAGGATTATCACTCCAGTTCACACCAGTTCCAGAAGAAACTTCACAATAAGAAATATTTGTCCCCAGTAAGTAATAACTAAATGAGAAAGGAAAGGTTACTATGTTCTTTAGTAGTTACAAGGTGAACATAATAATGAAAACAATTTTACATGGCTGTTTTTCTGCACTAGAGTAACTGGAGAGAGAAGTTCCTTAAACAAAATATAATGGAAATGCTCACTAAATCTGCAACTTAATCAAATAAAAGTCTCTGCATCTGAATGAATACACATTGGCCCACAGCAAAATGTCTAAATTGCTCTGTCATGCTGTCTGGCATCTTTGCCATATCTGGCAAATGCATCACACATTCACGTCTACGCTTTTGCTCACACCTTTCTACTCCGTAAGAACTGGACAGACAGATGAGGCCCTAGAGCTTGGGTTTCGCCCACCCTGGCCCCCACAGGCTACTCAGAAGCTGCTCTAGTGGGGTGTGCACAGATGCCTGCCTGGGTTCAAGTTCCAGCCCCAAGATCAACCTGTTACCTGGGCTTGGCAAAGTCCATTAAAGTTCACATCTTCAGTTTCCTCATATGTGAAAAGGGAGACAATAGTCCGTATCTCATGAGACTGTTTTAAGGATTGTTTGAATCAGCATCTGGCACAGTGAGTACTAGGTAAGTTTTAGTTCTTATTAATAGTCTTTAGAGTATTAATACTCAATATATAGGCATACCTCATTTCACTGCTGTTCACTTTATTGAGTTTTTAACAAACTGAAGATGTGTGGCAACCCTGCACCGAAAAATCTACTTGTGTTAATTTTCCAACAGTGTTTGCTCACTTCATGTCTCTGTGTCACATTTGGTAAATCTCACAGATTTCAAACTTTACTACTATTATTATATTTGTTATGGTGACCTATGATTAGTGTCTTTCTTGTTACTACTATGACTCTCTGGGGCTCAGATTATGGTTAGCACTTTTTGGTAACATAGTATTCTGAAATTAAGGAACATACATTTTTTCATACATAATGCTACTGCACAATTAACAGACTATAATGCAGTGTAAACACATGTAAAAACTCATTTGATCTGCTTTACTGCAGTGGCCTGGAAGTGAACCTGAGGTTATCTCCAAGGTATGCCTATATCTTTCTAGTAGTAAAGTGGTTTAGCAACACTACTCAATGAAATCTTCTCTGATCGTTTAAATTCATACTACACTCTTCTCCTGGACTCTCATGGTAAAGATCATGAAAATGATCTACTTGGTGCTTTTCATTTACTATTTTGTTTTGACACCTCTCTATATAGTGTTTCTCAAGAAGTCTACAACTTCCTTGAGTCTCCTGGTACCTAGCAGCCTCTTTCTATCTATTCACCTGATCTCCTACTATTTTCACTTGATCAAGCTAAAAAATACCCAGTGTATCTGCCTGTGCCCACTTCCAGATGACTTTTCCCCAAGGGTTAACGCACTGACTCTACATTATGACACGTTAAGTAAAGGACTCTGGGATGATGGCAAGACAGGTGGCAACAGGAATCTGTCTCCCCACCCTGACGACAGGTTCACTGATAGAATCTGCCTGATTTCCACTGTTTTGGAAATCTAGAATCTCTTCATGACTTGCAATTTGGAGAAGACTTGGACAGGTAAGTTAACTTAATTTCGGTCAATCAGCTTTCAGCACAGCGGCAGCTCCCCACCCCCGATCTCAGCAGCCCTCTGTGCACACGCAGCTGGAGCAGCTTGTAAGTAGCCTGCGGGAGCTAGGGTGGACAAAAAGGGGCCTGCCCTCCAAGGAGCAGGGAATTTCGCTCTTATCACTGCTGCTTCTACTCCCAGAGGAGCAAAAAAGAGACGGGCAGCCACTGTCTCACACCTCTGCCAGCTTTTCCAAGCTCCTTCAACACTGGCCAAATGATTTCCAAGAGATTTGAAAACCAGCACCCCTTGCTGCCTCCTTCACTTTTTTCCCCCCCATTAGCAGAAGTGTGAGTGAAAGTGACTCAGTCATGTCCTACTCTTTGCAACCCCATGGACTATACAGTCCATGGAATTCTCCAGGCCTGAACACTGGAGTAGGTACACTTTCCCTTCTCCAGGGGATCTTCCAACCCAGGTCTCCCACACTGCAGGCAGATTCTTTACCAGCTGAGCCACAAGGGAAGCCCAAGAATACTGGAGTGGGTAGCCTATCCCTTCTCCAGCAGATCTTCCCAACCCAGGAACTGAACCAGGGTTTCCTGCATTGCAGGTGGATTCTTTACCAGCTGAGCTATCAGGGAAGCCACTAGCAGAAGCTGGACATTAAATACTAGGATATTCCAAAATAATTGCCATGCGGGAAAAAAAAAAAAATTAGAAAGCGACTGTGCACGCCCAGAGAAAGGCTCAGAAAAGACCTGAATCGGAACTGAGATGCCACACAATAATCAAAAACAAAATCAAAACAAAAGAGGGGCGAATCTGATTTTTCAGAGTTACCACATTGTTAGATTTCATATATCGATTCCACAAAAAGTCACAAGGCATACAAAGAAACAGAAAAAGAATCTATGGCTCATATAATGGAAAGATAAATGAAAAGAGCTTTTTTTCTGAAGGAGACCTTATGACAGATCAATTAAACAAAGACCTTAAAGGGGGTGTCTTGTGAAGTCACTCTCTCTGGAAATAGGTGGGTGCTGGTTCTGCCACCCCACTTTTTGTCCACAAAGCAGCCAGACAGTAGACCCACAGATGCAGATCTTTGTGAAGACCCTGATGGACAAGACCATCACTCCTGAGGTCAAGGCGAGTGTCACCATGAAGAAAGTTATAAAGTCAAAATCAAAGACACGGGGCATCCTGCCTCACCAACAGAGTTTGACTTTTGCAGACAGACAGCTGAGGGGGCCAAGCTCTCTCAGACTATAATATCCAGAAAGAATCCACACGTGGGGTGGCATCATCAAACCTTTCCTCTGCCAGCTTTTCCCGGAAGTACGACTGTGAGAAAACAATCTCCGCAAGCGCTGTGCACACACGCTGTCACCTGCCACAGGAAGCGAGGCCAGACCAACAACCTGTGCCCCAAGAAGGCCAGTCAAATACAGCCTCTTCACTGGCTCATCTCTGCCCCACAGGGCGGCCCCCTACTTTGGCTCTGTGGACCTGGAGCCTCAGTGAAACTGGGAAGAAATAAATAACAGCCGTTAAGATGGACAAAGAACTAAAGGAAGAAATATAGAAAGTCTAGAGAACAGTGAACCCAGTGGAAATATCTATTAGAGACAGAAAACTAAAAAGAACCCAAAAGTAAATTCTTGAGTTGAAACTTACATTAATGGAAAAGAAAAAGTCACTAGAAAAACTGAAGGCGTATTTGAGAAAAAAGAATTAATAGAACTGATATAGGGTAACAGAAATTACTGACTCTGAGAAAGAAAAAAGATTGAAGAAAAATGGATACAGCCTAAGGAATCTGTGGGACCCCCAACTATGGGGCTCTCAGAAAAGGGACAGAGAGAATTCTTATAGAAATAACGGCTGAGAATTCCCCAAATTCCATAAAAGACATGAATATGAATATGTCAAAAGCTCAAAATCCTAAGATGAATACAAAGAGACCTGCATAAAGCCATAATAAAACTTTCAAAAAAAAGACAAAGAATACTGAAAACTGCAAGAGAGGAGAGAAACATCACATGTCAAGCATCGTAAATAAGATCATCAGCAGATTTGTCATTAGAAATTCAGAGTTCAGAAGCAAGTTATTGATACAATTAAAAAAAACCAACTCAACCAAAACCCCTCTATCCAGCAAAACTGAGCATCAAAAATGAGGGACAATTTAAGACATTCCCAGAATTAAAAACTTAAGAAGTTTGTGCCCACTATACACTCAAGAAGAAATGTGAAGGGAGTACTGAAAAGGGAATGAAAGGTCTCAAAGTCTTAAGCATTAAAAAAACAAAGAAACTCAGCAAAGGTAAATATAAAAGCAATTATAAAAGCTAGCATTACTGAAACAGTGGTTTGCAACTACAAATTTTGTTTTCTATGTGATTTAAAAGACTAAATTATAAAATAAATAGATTATTAAAGTAGAAGTTAGCATTACAATTAACTGTGTAGACAGCAGTATGATTATCAACAACCAAAAAGGGTGGGTATGGGGCGGTAAAGGACTGATTTTGTAATTTATCGAATTTAAGTTGGTATAAACTCAACCTGGAGTGTTGTAACTATACAGTGTTTTTTTGTTTTGGTCACGCTGTGAATCTTATTGGATTCACAGCTTGGATCTTAGCTCCCCAATCAGGGATCGAGCCTGTGCCCCCTGAAGTGGGGGTGAAGAGTCCGAACCCCTGGGCTACCAGGGAATTTCCATGTACAGTATTAAATGTAATTTCCAAGGGTGACAACAAACAATACAGCCATAGGATATACACGTAAAAGGAAATGAGACAGGAATTTAAGCATTTCACTACAAAAATCAACTACAGCCATAGGATATATACGTAGAAGGAAATGAGACAGGAATTTAAACATTTCACTACAAAAATCAACTACACAAAAAGACAGTAATGCAGGAAATGAAGGACTAGGCGAAAAGCTACAAAGTATACAGAAACCAAACAGCACAATAATGGCAATAGGTCCCTCCTTGCTCCAACCAAATCCTGTCTGCAAGAGACTCGCTTGACAACAGAAGACATAAATGGAGTGAAAATGAGAGCCTGGAAAAAGATATTAGTAACCGTAACACAGTTGAGTAGGTACACTAAAATCTGACAAAACAGACTTTAAATTAAAAAAAAAAGGCTACAAGAGACAAAGAAGGAAATTTTATATTAACAAGGGTTCAATACTGCAAGAAGACCTAACAGTTATAAACATTTATGCACCTAATGACCTGCCATCAAAATATATGAAGCAAGAAATGACAGAACTGAAGGGGCAAAAAAACATTCCTACATAATAAGCATTTCTCCAATATTAGCTGGAGACTGTAATACCTAATAATGGACAGAAAGACTACACAGGAGATAAACAGAGGACCTTAATAAGAAAACCACCAGATCTCACAGAGACATACGAAGCACTCGAGCCAACAAAAACAGACTCTACAGTCTTTCTAGCAGCACATGGGGCATTCTCCAGGATAGACAATATGCTAGGCTATAAATAAGGAAACAATGTTATTCAAACGTTAATTAATTATTTAACAAATAATACTATGTTTATTTTATGCTACAAATTAAAGTAATAGATTTTAAAAGGTAGATATTACACAAAGTATATTCTTTGACCACACTAGGAAGAAGTTAAAAATCATTACCAAAAGGAAAACTGAAAATTCATGAAACTGTGAAAGTTAAACAGTATGTTTTAAATCAACCAATGGTTCAAAGCAGAAATCAGAGTGATTAAAACATACCTTGACAAATGGGAATGAAAATATAACATATCAAAACTTATGGGATTTAGTGCCAAAGGGGAAATTTATACCTATAAATGTTTACATTAAGAAATGGTACCTCTGAAAGTTCAAACTAAGTTTACAAGTTAACGAACCAGAAAAAGAAATAAATCCAAGGCTAGCAGAAGGAAGTAAATAATAAACATTTATTATGGTTTAGCTGCCATATTAGAACAGAGATAAACAAACAAAAAAAGAGCAAAACAATAGAGAAAAATCAAAGAAACCAAAAGTAGGTTCTTCAAAAACTGCAAGAGCTGAAAAACCTTTAAATAGACTAAAAGTGATTAGACTCAAATTACTAAGTCAGAAATAAAAGTAGTAACACCACTACTGATTTGACAGAAATAAAAAATACTATGAGTGTCATGAACAATTTTATGCCACAAATGGAAGCACTAGATAAAACAGACAAACTCCTAGAAACACAAAACCTACCACGACTTAATCACCCAAACAGATAAGCTGAATAAACCTTAACTAGTAAGCAGATGGGAGAAGGAAATGGCAACCCACTCCAGTATTCTTGCCTGGAGAATTCCGTGGGCAGAGGAGCCTGGTGGGCTGCTGTCCACAGGGTTGCACAGAGTCAGATATGACTGAAGCGACTTAGCATGCATGCATGCATTGGAGAAGGAAATGGCAACCCACTCCAGTATTCTTGCCTGGAGAATCTCAGGGACAGAGGAGCCTGGTGGGCTGCCATCTATGGAGTTGCACAGACTTAGACACAACTGAAGCGACTTAGCAGCAGGAGCAGCAGTAAGGAGACAGAATCAGTAACCAAAAATCTCTCAATAAAAAAAAAAATTCTGGATCTGATGGTTTCACTAGTGAATCTAACAAACATTTAAAGAAGTAACACCAATCTTTCCCAAACTTTTTCAAAACACTAAAGCGAAGGGAAGTCTTCTGAGCTCATTCTATGAGATGAACATTACCATGAGAGCAAAATTTGACAAAGACACAATGAAAGTTAGATCAACAGCCTTTAAAAACACTGATGCAATTAACCTCAACACAATACTAGTAAACAACTCAACAGCATCTTAAAAGGATTAAACATCATGAGCAAGTGAGAGTTATCCCGAGAATGCAAGGGATGGCTCAACACACAAAAAAGTCAATCACTGTAATAACCACATCAAAAGAATGAAAGAGAAAAAAAGCACATGATCACCTCAACTGAGGCAGAAAAGAACTTGACAGAATTTGATCAGAACAGGCAGGGACAGCTACTGTTAGCACTTTATTCAGCATGGTACTGGACGCTCTAGCTAGAGAAATTCAGCAAGAAACAATATATATATATACATTTCTACTATATAGAAAACCCTAAAGATTACACACACACACACACAGAAACAAAAATACAAATGTGGGAACTAATAAACTCAGTTTATTATTGAGTTTATTGGGCTCGATAAAGGACAGAAATGGTATGGACCTAACAGAAGCAGAGGATATTCAGAAGAGGTGGCAAGAATACACAGAAGAACTGTACAAAAAAGAACTTCACAACCCAGATAATCAAAATGGTGTGATCACTCACCTAGAGCCAGACATCCTGGAATGTGAAGTCAAGTGGGCCTTAGAAAGCATCACTATGAACAAAGCTAGTGGAGGTGATGGAATTCCAGTTGAGCTATTTCAAATCCTGAAAGATGATGCTGTGAAAGTGCTGCACTCAATATGCCAGCAAATTTGGAAAACTCAGCAGTGGCCACAGGACTGGAAAAGGTCAGTTTTCATTCCAATCCCAAAGAAAGGCAATGCCAAAGAATGCTCAAACTACCGCACAATTGCACTCATCTCACACGCTAGTAAAGTAATGCTCAAAATTCTCCAAGCCAGGCTTCAGCAATATGTGAACCGTGAACTTCCAGATGTTCAAGCTGGTTTTAGAAAAGGCAGAGGAATCAGAGATCAAGTTGCCAACATCCGCTGGTTCACGGAAAAAGCAAGAGAGTTCCAGAAAAACATCTATTTCTGCTTTATTGACTATGCCAAAGCCTCTGACTGTGTGGATCACAATAAACTGTGGAAAATTCTGAAAGAGATGGGAATACCAGACCACCTGACCTGCCTCTTGAGAAACCTGTATGCAGGTCAGGAAGCAACAGTTAGAACTGGACATGGAACAACAGACTGCTTCCAAATAGGAAAAGGAGTACATCAAGGCTATATATTGTCACCCTGCTTATTTAACTTATATGCAGAGTACATCAAGAGAAACGCCGGGCTGGACGAAGCACAAGCTGGAATCAAGACTGCCGGGAGAAATATCAATAACCTCAGATATGCACATGACACCACCCTTATGGCAGAAAGTGAAGAGGAACTAAAAAGCCTCTTGATGAAAGTGAAAGTGGAGAGTGAAAAAGTTGGCTTAAAGCTCAACATTCAGAAAACGAAGATCATGGCATCTGGTCCCATCACTTCATGGGAAACAGATGGGGAAACAGGATCAGACTTTGTTTTTTTGGGCTCCAAAATCACTGCAGATGGTGACTGCAGCCATGAAATTAAAAGACACTTAACTCCTTGGAAGGAAAGTTATGACCAACCTAGATAGCATATTCAAAAGCAGAGATATTACTTTGCCAACAAAGGTCCGTCTAGTGAAGGCTATGGTTTTTCTAGTGGTCATGTATGGATGTGAGAGTTGGACTGTGAAGAAAGCCGAGTGCTGGACAATTGATGCTTTTGAACTGTGGTGTTGGAGAAGACTCTTGCGAGTCCCTTGGACTGCAAGGAGGTCCAACCAGTCCATCTAAAGATCAGCCCTGGGATTTCTTTGGAAGGAATGATGCTACAGCTGAAACTCCAATACTTTGGCCACCTCATGCGAAGAGCTGACTCACTGGAAAAGACCCTGATGCTGGGAGGGATTGGGGGCAGGAGGAGAAGGGGACGACAGAGGATGAGATGGCTGGATGGCATCACCGACTCGATGGACATGAGTTTGAGTGAACTCCGGGAGTTGGTGATGGACAGGGAGGCCTGGCATGCTACGATTCATGGGGTCGCAAAGAGTCAGACACGACAGAGCAACTGAACTGACTGAATAAACTCAGTAAAGTACCAGGAGACATAGACAATAATAAAAAACCAGTTGCATTTCCAGAGATATCACATTTATCCTTTAAATTCACATTTTTAAAAAAGGCTCAGTATGCTTAATATATACTATTAAGAGAGCCCTGTAGAACAAAGGCTGTTATTAAACACTCGGTACCTCTTTGAGATGCTTCACTCCTTTGTAGTAGTTTCAACAATAAGGTTTTCCAACTAAAAGATCCTGATGAAGATTACTGTCTAAGCTAGCCAGGTCAGCTTTGGTCTGGTAACATCTTACAGATTACTTCGATATAAGAACAACTATAGTTGGCTATTCCACTTCCCAGTTTCATAAACCCTATTTCAAATCCCAGATTTGGACATTTTATTGACAAAGACAGTGCACTGTGTTGTCAAGGATACAGTCACCGTGATTTTTCAATGTTTAATACACATACTAAATTTTGTGGACTTCCCTGGTGGCTCAGACGGTAAAGCATCTGTCTACAATGCAGGAGACCCGGGTTCGATCCCTGGGTCAGGAAGATCCCCTGGAGCAGGAAATGGCAACCCACTCCAGTACTATTGCCTGGAAAATCCCATGGACAGAGAAGCCTGGTAGGCTACAGTCCATGGGGTCGCAAAGAGCCGGACACTACTGAGCAATGTTACCTGTAGTCACCTGTATACTAAATTTTATACTATTTCACTTTCCTTCAATTTAAATTTCTATTAGTTATTCATCTTTTCAATCTTCATAAAAAGCCCAAGGTTATTTGGCTACAGTATGACTTACATATAAAGCAAAATGAAATCAACTTTACAGCAATGCTTGCTGCTACTACTGCTGCTGCCAAGGCGCTTCAGTCGTGTCCGACTCTGTGCAACCCATAGACGGCAGCCCACTAGGCTCCTCTGTCCCTGGGATTCTCCAGGCAAGAATACTGGAGTGGGTTGCCATTTCCTTCTCCAATGCATGCATGCATGCTAAGTCGCTTCAGTCATATCTGACTCTTAGTGACCCCATGGACTGTAGCCTACCAGCCTCCTCCGTCCATGAGATTTTCCAGGCAAGAGTACTGGAGTGGGTTGCCACTGCCTTCTCTGACGGCAATGCTTAAGAGAGGCAAAATGAAAATGGACTTAGTCATACATAACCTTATTTCCTCTAAGGAGCAGCCTACTTACCCATTATTACAAACATAGTGAACCTCTGAGCCAAACTCAGTACTTCCATTTACAAGGATAACTTGGCCATTTGTGGGATCAGCTAGGGTAGGACACCGTCTTTCTAAAAGCAAAAGATCAAACTTGTTTTATACCCATTTCAAAATAGATCTGAATCAAATTCAAAATTCTATATGGCTTGTTTGAACTCATGGAAATATTATTACTTTTATTACTATTTTCTTGCTTTAACTATTATAATGCCACATAAGATTCTTAATTACCCAGGCAACCAATCGTGACGAAAACAATTCCCTGGAGATTTTTCAAAGCCTGAATGCATGGCTATCTAAAAACCTACGTTCACATGAGAAAACGATCATTTCAGTAGTAAAATACGTACTCTAAAATGTGTGAAAATCTCTAGAGCAATAAAAAGTTTTTTGAATTAAAAAAAGATTTTACTTACTTTTACAGCCCTCCTGGAGAGACGACCATGTATTATTATCCTGACAAACGAGAGCCAGGACTTGACCAGGAGTTACTGGCTGGAAACCCAGACGACATTCATACACAATCTGCTCCCCAGGACTATAACTGGGTTTAAGGGTACCCTGGGGCTTCATAGAGACAAATCTTGGTGGATCATCACAGGCATCTAGGAATAGAGAGAATAAGAGCATGAAAATAAATTGTTTTGTCTTATTCACCAGACAGGGACTGTGGCCTGGCAACAGACAGGTAGTACAGGACAAACGGAAAAGTTCTTAGCAAGATTTTATACATGCCTTGCCTACTTTAAATAACCTATGAGCTTCTGGCCTGTTGGAGAATAAGATGAATTTTAATTCAGCAGTAAATGGAAGAGACAGCATCAATGTGCCTGGTTCTGAAATGTAAATATGTTTATAGGTCCGTATCCTTCCCCACTTCTTTCTAAATTCATCATCTCAAAACTCACCTCTCTTCTAAGAAGTCTCCTATAGCACTATGCTCAGATTATTCTCCCAGAGTTTGAAACACAAACATATCAGGCTGTTTTCTCTCAGAAGACACGGGCCCAGAGGGCAGGAATCAGATGCCTTCTTTTTCTACTAAACTGTATACTCAGTTGTAACTCAAGATATGCTGTGGTAAGAGGTGAATACAAAATACGCATTGAGGGATTAATAAATCAAAATAAATAGGGACCAAAGTATTTCAAAATACTTCATTTGTTTTCTATTAGTGAACTGAACATTTTTTAAGTGATATATAGAGACACTAGAAATATCAAAATACAATATTTGGATAGCATTACATGAAAAAAAAAGTGCTCTCCTGGATATTAAATATAATTTCATTTTCCTTCACAGATCAATCCTTCAGAAGCTCCCTAAGGTAGCTGGGTTGTTTATCCAATATATCCTGACGTAAAGCTACTATCCTGATATGCTTTTAGAGTTTTTTACTTCTGGGGTTTTTGCGGGGAATGTTGGGGGAAAATTTTTTCTCCCTAGAATAATGTCATTTCTATTTCAGCAAGTCCTCTTCCTTTTAAGTACCTGGGCACTTGACAACCTAACAGGTCTGTTAGAAAAATTATATAAAATAACGTGATGGAGACACATCAAGTCCTAAAGGGCTAAAGGAAAGCAGAGGCCTCGCTTACAAGGAAAACAAGAGACAGACCTATTTTGATCCCTGAGGAACATTTACTTCCTTACTCCCTGGATCTAGGTCTTACTTCAGATTGAGAGAATTCCAAACAAGTGAAATATCACCCTTCTTTCCCTCATATTCTATATTCACTTTCCTTCTAAATTCTTTTCCATCATATTCTAAATTCTAAACTTCTCTCTCAATACTCGTCCAACATTTCACTTATAACATGTCTTATATCATGTCAAGTAAATTGTTTCAACATTTATCAAATGTTTTCAACATTTCTACTTTGCTGATCATGATACATGAATCTTCTTCAATTAACTGCCCATAACAAACCAAAATCAAAAAGTCACAGATATTAACATTAAATTTACTGAATACTGAGGCACACATTCTATTTTTTATAACAGAAAAGAATATGAGCTAGAAATGTTATTTAATTCCATTTTAGATAAAAACACACATCATCATTCAAGAATATCCTGGAAGCACCAAGGAAGAACTCAAGTGACCGTGCATATGATTAAATTATATGTGTTCTTTGCTTTATGCATTCAATTTCAGTAACTATCCTGAAAGCATAAAAAGAAGGGAGAATTTCTGATATGACTCTCACATACAGTGTATGGAAAAACAAATGTCAATTGGTTTTTTTAAACCATTCAACTAACTTCAAGTATCTCTTCCCAATAACATGCATCATGAAAAACATGCTTTCAACAATACGCAGTTTAGAATGTTTGCTTCGGAAATCAGTGGATTATAAGGTTCATACACTGTGATGACTGAGTCCGATATCGTATTTGTTTTATAAATCAAATTTCCTCTCTTTCTCAGAATACTGAATTCTTTTTCCTATAAGGATTTTCAAACGCTGCCAGCATCAAAAAATCGTATCTTGACTCAATTTTTCCTAGAGAATTTACAATGTAAACATTACCAGGCTGCAGTGCTATGCTTTGCCTGATGAGTTATAGTCCATGGGGTCGCAAAAGAGCTGGAGAACACTGAGTACACACACACAATGCTATACTTTAACAGGTGCCATTATATAATTCGAGAGGCTGCATTCAGAAAATTCTCCAGTTTTCCAGATGAGTTTCAAGAAAGGTGAAATAGTCTCTACTATGGGTCAAGAGAACTGCCCACTTCCGTACACTTACAAAAGTTGTGTAAACACTCCCTACTTGCTTGCCAAAGTTATAAAAATAACTCTCTGAGTCTAGCATAGGCCCACATCCCCGCCCAGATGGTACCTTTGGATAATCACCGTCTCTAACCAAAACCAGAACTTCAGTGAAACCGAAGACTCCCCTTTTCTGTCTACACAACCTATTTTTAACCTTCCTTTGCTTCCTCAAAACTGAGGCTTTAACATCTATACCTATCCATTTTATCTCACATTCTACTCATTTCTAGACCTTAAAAAACAAACAAACAAACAAACAAAACATCTACCAGGTTCAAGCAAACAGCCAGCCTCCTTCTAGGTAAATTCAGCCTCATTCTCTGTCCCTGAGTAACTGAGAGTTAACCTGCCTGTACCATGGGGAGCTACTGATCACTCTCTTAGCTCCCTCATGCCTGAAAAGCTCTCTTTCCTTGCTACGTATATTAACTGGGTACCAAGTTGCCTGTTAACCTGAATTACAAAAAGCGCCCTTTTCCCCTTGCAAACCTTCTAACCCTAGCCAGGGCCTGCTCTCAGCATAGACAACGGGCACCACATGGGCTCCGCAGGCCCCCACTTTAAAGGCAGGAAGCTTTCCTGTTCCGCATTCGGCCCAGCTGGACTGGCCACTTCCTCAAAGCACATACCTGGGCACACCTGGCCCGGACTCCCCTAATCCTAGACAAGCTCCGCGGGGCACCAGGCCATCACCCCGCCCCGGAAAAAAAACACAGGGCCAACTCTCCCAGGAGACACAGCAGCAGCCTAGCAACAACCCCGGACACCGTCACCACCCTGCACGTCGGCTCTCGCCTTACCGACTGGATCAGTCCCAGAACCACTCTGGAAGCTTCGGCGGGGGTCCCAACCCGGCCCCAGCTAAACCCGCCAGCCACACCACCAAGGAAAGCCGTCTCCGTGGTGCCCACCCCACCCACCCCTCGGTACACCTTCCACCCCAACTCCTGACGATCGCGGGGGGACCCGGCCCCGCGCCTGCGGCCCGAGCCACGAAGGCTCCCAAGCAGCGTCCAGCCGGCCGGCCCCCACGCTCCCCGGGCCCGCTCCAGTCCCCCTCCCCGGCCAGGGCGCACACACTACCGGAGGACGTGGGCAGCAGGAGCAGCGGCGCCAGCAGAAGCACCCAGGCGAAGCGCCCAGAAGAAGCCAGTCTTTCGGGGCGGCGGAGCGGCGCCTTCAGCGGGGTGCAAGACGCCCTCATTTTCGGGGAGACCAGCGGGACACCCAAGACTGCTCCGCAGAGACCTTGCTGAGTCCAGCTCCCCGCGATACAGGACCCGGACGCACCGGCGGCGCGGGCAGCCTAATCCCGCGGCGCACCCAGAGCCCCGCGGCGCACCCAGGGCGGAAGTGACTCCGGAGAAGGGGGCGGGGCCGATGGGCAGGCGGCCCCCCTCCCACAGGCCTGCAGGCCCCGCCCATGAGCGGGGAGTGCCGCGCGTCCGGGGGACCCTGACAGCCTCTAGCTCCGCCCCCTGACTGCCTCTAGCTCCGCCCTCTTGCGGACCTACCCGGAAGCTGCTGCGGCTTGCGGGAAATAGCTGGTTTCCCCGGGCCTAGCTTTGTTAAAGGGACTGTTAACGCCCTGTGCAGGAAAGGTGGAGCGGAAACTCGCAGTAGCGTTGTCATCGGTGTCCGTTTTCCGGAAGGCTGGATTAAAGAATAAAGGACAGAGACCTAAAAATAGAACCCTAGAGCTCGGGCAAGGGGAGCAGACACCCCCTCAAGACTCCAGTTTGACCCTGGGATCCAGAGTGTCAGGACACCTCTGCCCTTGCTCAGACTTTGGCATGTGTCAGTGTCAACTATAAATCGGCACTTACCAAGAGCCCTGCTGACGACTGAACAGCAAAAGCATTTGCCACCTGCCTCTAGGGAGATTGAAACCCATGCTCCTAGAACTGTTGACCTTCAGCAACCCCTGAGGCAGTTCAGGGTTCAGTGAGGCTCTCTGTTCTCCAGGGAATCTGGTGGGACAGGTCTTTAGGTAGTTGAATGTTTTTAGGAACAGGTTCTATGATCTCAATCCTTGCATCTCCTCGTGGCTAGACAAACACTGAATCCCTTCATGGTGACATCAGATCCTCATGACTAACAATTAACTTTTGTAAAATAACTGCTTCATGGCATTGAGCTCCCCCTTCACCAAAACTTTATATATTGACTTTCCCCCACTGCCGCTTTGGAGCAGTCTCTCAGAGCTGAGGTGCTGCCTTCCAGGCTGCAGTCCTCATGTTGCCCCAAATAAAACTTAACTCACGACTCTTAAGTTGTACATCTTTTTTTAGTCGACATCAGTCATACTTTGGGACAATAATTGAGATTTCCATGGCTGAACGTCTGCTACTGGAAGTTTCTCCTGGCCTGATAGATATCAAAATCACAAAAGGTTTGGCCATTGCTCTCCCAACTGCTAAAGTCAGTTCAGTTCAGTTGCTCAGTCATGTCTGATCCTTTGCTACCCCATGGACTGCAGCTTGCCAAAAGTTGATTAGTCTCCCCTGTAATTCCCAGGAGAGGACCCTGGGAAGGTAAATTATTAAATAACACCAGGCCGTTAGCATATGAGGCCTCAACTCTATGGCCTTGCTTTTGAATTAACTAAATGTTTTATTGAAGATGAAATACACATGCATGAAAAAACCAAGGATAAAGGGTGCCTTAAGCACCATATTTCTGGAAGCAATGAATGTCGTTAGAGTTGGAATGGGTAGGAATTAATGAGTGACAACTTTTCTGATGAACCAATCTCTCAATGCTGGAAAATGAAGAATGAGTAAAATTTATTTGTAGAGTTGTGAGTAAACCTGTATGACTAGTAATAGGAAAGAAAAGTAATGTGACCGTTATTAAACAGCAGACAAAGGAGTTGACATTTTCTTGGTAATAGTTGGTAAAGAATAAAAATGTCAACCAATGTGTAAACATTGCGGGCTGGGGGAACCAGTACCCTCAAACTTTTAGTTTTTAACATCACTTTTGCTTGGTTTAAAAATTTAAAAGGACATGACTTTGAAACCACTAGGTCCATTTAGAGTTTCAGTTCAGTTCAGTCGCTCAGTCGTGTCCGACTCTTTGCGACCTCATGAATCGTAGCACGCCAGGCCTCCCTGTCCATCACCAACTCCCGGAGTTCACTCAAACTCACGTCCATCGAGTCGGTGGTGCCATCCAGCCATCTCATCCTCTGTCGTCCCCTTCTCCTCCTGCCCCCAATCCCTCCCAGCATCAGAGTCTTTTCTGCCGGGGTCAGCCCCGGCTGATCCAGGGAATTTGAAGGGGAGATGGCTTCGGCGAACTGGATACAATAGCTTTAATTAAATATTAATCAAAGATATAAAGAGTCATGGAATGAGGATAGCTCAGCAGGAAAATTCAGTGGAGAAAAGAGGCTGAATAACTTGGTTTACGCGGAAAATCAATATAACCTGTGACATCAGGTTAGCTCTGACCACCGAGGCCACAGGTGCCCTCTGGAATAGTGGAAGGTGCCGCACCTTAGACACCTTCTAGAGTGAGTCTTAGAAGCCCAGGCAAACAAGTGGTCGCAGAGGACCTCTGCACTCCAGATGGGTATTCAGCCAGAATGTGAAAGAAAGAATGACATGGGGAGACCAAGCTTCGGTGAGCTAGGCCCGTAGCTTTATTTTCAACAGGGGCTTTTATACCCTAAGTTGCACATAGAGGATAATAGGGGATGTGAAATCATGCAAAGTCAGCAGTCTTTGATCTTTATCGAAACCAGGGTATCATATACAAATGGTTTAGGTGATTTACATCATCTTCTGGCCAGAAGGCCTATTAACATTTTATGACTTTGACAAAGGTTTGTCAACCATAAGACTTATTTTCTCTACGAGTAATTATTTTAAAGTTTGGCGCCATCCTCTGAAGATGTTAGATAAAGTTGCATTCCTATAGGGCAGAGGTGCAGTGGGTTTACAACAAAGGAAAGAATTTATTACCTTAAGGGTCTAAAGTTACTAACACCAAGGCCACTACTTATTTTTTCTACACACCAACTATATTAATTAATACACATTCAAAGATACCATACAGGGGATGTGGAAACTTGGCAGCAAGCATTGGCTCATCAATGAAATCTACTAGTTTCATTCTGACAGTTTCTAACTCTCCGAGAGGCTCTAAGCTATTTGAATATCTTAAGCTTCCCGTGCCTCTCGCAGCTGGGAGACTGTAAACAATCGTATGCATAGCTGTAGGAGTCCAGGTAAACTTGTCAGGCAAGTTAGAGAGCCATCTGAGGGGTTTGGATTTAAACACTCCTATTATGCCCAGGAACTTTATTAACTGGAGCTGTAGGTTAACTCCTTTTCAGAGAGAGCAAGATGGTGGTGGGGGACAGCCCCCCGTAAAGTCAGAGGTTAGAGCACAAAGCAGTAAAGTAGGCAGACTCTGGTTTTGGGGGTAGATGCTCGAGAATATCCAGGGGGACTCCTGAGGCTCGATCCTGCCTTTGCATATGCCGAGCCTCCTTCCTCATGACCTTTGCCACGGGCGGAGTTCCTCACGCTGGCTCCTGGCACTTTTCCAATGAGTCAACTCTTCGCATGAGGTGGCCAAAGGACTGGAGTTTCAGCTTTAGCATCATTCCTTCCAAAGAACACCCAGGGCTGATCTCCTTGAGAATGGACTGGTTGGATCTCCTTGCAGTCCAAGGGACTCAAGAGTCTTCTCCAACACCACAGTTCAAAAGCATCAATTCTTCGGCACTCAGCTTTCTTCACAGTCCAACTCTCACATCCATACATGACCACAGGAAAAACCATAGCCTTGACTAGACGGACCTTTGTTGGCAAAGTAATGTCTCTGCTTTTCAATACGCTATCTAGGTTGGTCATAACTTTCCTTCCAAGGAGTAAGTGTCTTTTAATTTCATGGCTGCAGTCACCATCTGCAGTGATTTTGGAGCCCCCCAAAATAAAGTCTGACACTGTTTCCACTGTTTCCCCATCTATTTCCCATGAAGTGATGGGATCAGATGCTATGACCTTCGTTTTCTGAATGTTGAGCTTTAAGTCAACTTTTCACTCTCCTCTTTTACTTTCATTAAGAGGCTTTTTAGTTCCTCTTCACTTTCTTCCATAAGAGTGGTGTCATCTGCATATCTGAGGTTATTGATATTTACCCCAAGGAAATCATTAGAGTTGTAAACAAAGATGTATACTTTTGGAGAAAATATAAACTCTTAAATATTTGGCAGAAGTATAAGACTTTTTGATAGGTATCTTTTTGAAATGAAATTTTGTACAGCAAGAAGTGTATAAAAAGAGAAACTATGACATATTAATAAGTTGAAAAAGCAAACTTCAAATCAGTGTGTGCTTTTTGGCATTCCTTTTATTAAAATAGTATATTGACACACTTTTAAAAAGAGGTTACTTGAAAATAAATCAAAATTAACAGTTGATAGGCTTCTGTATATTTCATTTTTGTGTATTTTTTAGTTTTCTGCATTGACCCTTTATTACATTTGGAATCAGGTAAAAAAAAAAAATCTTTTTTTTTAAATCCAACCTGTATATCAACTACTCTTTTGTTCACAGGATGGTGGAAAAAAAACCTGTATCACATAAGGTTAATGTATGAGAGGATGGTAAGAAAAGAAAGCTCTTCATGTAAACCTCAAATGTATCTTCTGTAATTATAGAACTTTGTATGTATTTTAAACAGTTTGTATTAAAGATTTTCTGGGCTCAGCAAACTTTGGAATTTCTGCTTCCTCCCAGATCAACACATGTTTGGATTCTTGGGAGAACATACAAGATACTAATTGTGAAGGCGATGTATAAAATGAACACCTTAGTATCTTGGGTTATAAAATTCAGATACTCCATGATGACAATTAAAGGAGGTATAATTAAGGAGACAGGGAATAGGAAACTCAATGAAGGGTAATTGTCGTCTTTGTTATTTCTTATAGTTGTAAAACAGTGATACAACAGAAATGTTTTGTGGCTCAGTGTTGGCACTTAAGAAAACACATTTATTCATTGTTCTCTGCAGCTATCAGTATATAATGTTATATGTCAGTTATAGCTGAATAAAATTGAAAAACACTTCCAACTTATTTCTAGTCTTAGAAGTAAAGAAAATTTAAAAGGAGAAAAAATGACTACTGTTTGGTTTCCTAGTTACAAGTGCTATATTAGATCCAAGAATTGGGCTTTGCTGGAATTTTGTTTCGGTCAGTGATATTTCTGGGGTTCATCAAGTCATTCTTAATATAAATGAAGAGTTTTACATAGATTTCTTAACTTATTTTGATTTGACTCAAGGGATGCTACATTTGAAAGGTTTTTGAGCCTTGTTCCCTATTTTTCTGAACAAGTGCCATGGGGCAGAGATTGTTTTCTTGCTGTATCTCCAGTGTTGAGGCAGTTCTAGACTGATACTAAGTGCTTAACAAATACGCATTAAATACTGAATGAAATAAATGGATGTTGCTGTCAAGTGCTTCTAACATATTACTGCTGTTTCTCCCCTAGTGAGGATTTACCAAATGCTGGAAAAATTCTGAGAAATTTTGATTTTAATAATGTTAGGTACTGGGAGCAAAGCTGGATTTGTCTCTGAAAGGAATGAAAGGAATGTCTATACAGGAAACTTTCCTGAATCAGGAATGGCGAGCTGACCTCTGAAGTGGGTCCACTGTTTAACACTTAGCCTTGAAGAGATCATTTTAGTGAGAGTTCAAAGGGAGAGTATTGACTGTCAACTTCCTAAGGTTCTGAGAGGCATAGAACTTCAGAGTCAGGCTTTGAGTGAAGTAGGAGCTTAAACACTAGTGGTTCCTCCAAATTTCCCAAAGACTTTGTCAAACTGCCAGCAAGAAAATGAGGAGAGAATAGAGAGTATGATTGTTTGTAGACCAGATTTTGAGCTCTGTAGTAGCTCTCCTGTAAGCTTTAGGAATGGCGGTACCATGGAGGGAGGTGTCTGGGGATGTCAGTACATAAAACAGTGTTAGATATCCTTTTCCTCCTAAATTGGTTTATTTACATTTTGTTTTTCAGAGGTGGGGTAGCAGTATGAAGGGGCCTGTAAATGCTCTCGGAAGAGGCTTTCCCCTCTTTTTTTGTTGTTGTTGTTGGTGTTCAGTCACTAAGTCCTATCCTTTTCTCTTTGCAAACCCATGGACTGCAGTATGCCAGGCTCCCCTGTCCTTCACTATCTGCCAGAGTTGGCTCAGATTCGTGTCCATCGACTAAAAAGATACACAACATGAGAGCTGAGTTAAATTTTATTTGGGGCAAAACGAAAACTTCAGCCCAGGAGACAGTACCTCAGATAGCTCTGAGAGACTGCTCCGAAGAGGCAGTGGGAGAAGGTCAGTGTATGATTTTGGTGAAGGGGGAGTTCAATGAAATGGAACTCTTACTTTACAAAAGGTTTTCTGCTAGTCACGAGGAGCTGATGTCACCAAGAAGGGATTTAGTGATTTTCTAGCCATGAAGAAATGCAAGGATTGGGATCATGAAATCAGTTCCTGAAAATATCTAGCTACCAGAAGAAATGTTCCCCCAGTTTCCTGGAGCACAGGGTGCCTCACTCTCCACCCTGAATTCCCCTGAGGGAGAGTTGAAGGTCTGCAGGTGCAGCAACAGAGGGCTCAGTCTCTGCAGAGGCAGATGGAAAATGCCCTTGTTGCTCAGTCGCTGGCAAGTGTTCTTGGCAAGTGCCGATTTGTAGTTGACACAGTGAGTGATACTATCTAACCAGCTCATCCTCTGATGCACTATTCTCGTTTTGCCTTCAATCTTTCCAGTGAGTTGGCTCGTCCCATTAGGTGGCCAAAGTATTGGAGCTTCAGCTTCAGCATCACTCCTTTCAATAACTAGTCAGGGTTGATTTTCTTTAGGACTTGACTGCTTTGATCTCCTTGATGTCCAAGGGGCTCCGAAGAGTCTTCTCCAGCACCACAGTTCAAAAGCATTGATTCTTTGGTGTTCAGCCTTCTTTACGGTCCAACTCTCACATCTGTACGTGACTGTAGGAAAAACCATAGCTTTGACTATATGGACCTCTGTTAGCAAAGTGATATCTCTTCTTTTTAATAGGCTGTCTAAGTTTGTCATAAGTTTACTTTCAAGGAGCAAGCATCTTTTAATTTCATGGCTGCAGTCACCATCTGCAGTGATTTTGGAGCCCCCCAAAATAAAGTCTGTTGCTGTTTCCATTTTTTCCCCATCTATTTCCCATGAAGTGATGGGACCAGATGCCATGATCTCAGTTTTCTGAATGTTGAGCTTTAAGCCAACTTTTTCACTCTCCTCTTTCACTTTCATCAAGAGGCTTTTTAGTTCCTCTTCACTTTCTGCCATAAGGGTGGTGTCATGTGCATATCTGAGGTTATTGGTATTTCTCCCGGCAATCTTGATTCCAGCTTGTGCTTCTTCCAGCCCAGCGTTTGTCATGATGTACTCTGCATATAAGTTAAATAAGCAGGGTGACAATATACAGCCTTGACGTACTCCTTTTCCTATTTGGAACCAGTCTGTTGTTCCATGCCCAGTTCTAACTGTTGCTTCCTGACCTGCATATAGGTTTCTCAAGAGACAGGTCAGGTGGTCTGGTATGCCCATCTCTTTCAGAATTTTCCACAGTTTATTGTGATGCACACAGTCAAAGGCTTTGGCATAGTCAATAAAGCAGAAATAGATTTTTTCTGGAACTCTCTTGCTTTTTCCATGATCCACAGATGTTGGCAATTTGACCTCTGGTTCCTCTGCCTTTTCTAAAACCAGCTTGAACATCTGGAAGTTCACAGTTCACATATTGCTGAAGCCTGGCTTGGAGAATTTTGAGCATTAATTTGCTAGCGTATGAGATGAGTGCAATTGTGCAGTAGTTTGAGCATTCTTTGGCATTGCCTTTCTTTGGGATTGGAATGAAAACTGACCTTTTCCAGTCCTGTGGCCACTGCTGAGTTTTCCAAATTTGCTGGCATATTGAGTGCATTAGGAGTTAATAATTAAACCACCTTTTCTGATGTTGGTCCTGGGAGCTCTGCCATCTCTGCTTGCACCTGGTAGGCACCTGCCAGTCAGTTGACCTTCTTACTTGTCTGTGACCTCAAGAGCTTTACTGTGGAGCCACACCAGACACAGGGATCTGGAACCCCGCCAGGCACAGAGAGGAGGGCATTTCTCGGAAGGACCACGCACTCACTTTGTTTCCTCTTGGTTTTCAGAAGCTTCGCACTGTAAACATTACAAACCATATTCCACAAGTAGGTTTGCAAAGATAAAATCTTTTATTCCTTTCTCATTATAATAGTGGAGACAGTACATTTCAACATCATAGACTTAAACTAACTTACAACTCACACTTAACTGTACAAAAAGTCAAGCAAAACAAAACAAAATTAGAATGCTAACATTAGGAATAGCTTTCAAGACCAGTTATTCCAGACCCTGCTTTTCAGATGAAAAATGTAAGGCCAGGGTTGAAAAGACTTGCTCAATAATGCAAGTTAGGCTATATAATATTTTAGACTTTTATATGTATCTTTTATATATACAGTATTTCCCAGAGATAGCTGATGTAATAGAAAAAAATCACACAGATTCCTGCAGTTACAAAGTCTCAGGTATCAGATATTTGTTAATCTAATTGCTCACCAACCTACTCCATTTTGGGGGGTGGGAAACAGAACATTTTTTTCTTGTGATAGAGAATTTTCATTCTAAGGAAGTTGCATTTCTGTGCATTTAATTTCTAGGTCCTTTAAATGTTACTTCTTCAGAAACCCAAGAATAAACAGAGATTACTAAATTTCAACTAAGTAGAATGTTTGAGCATCTTTTCCTATATTTATGGGCTACCTGCCTTTCTTTTTTGAGTTACCTGCTTGCATGTCATTTACCCGTACTTTAGGAGGTTGGGGGAGGGTTAGTCTTTGAATAGTTGATTCTTTAGAGAAGCCAGTTACCCTTTATCTGTAATATAATTTCAATTTTTTTGGTCACTGTTTGTCCATTGACTTTGCTTATGCTAGTTTTTTTCCTATGTTGCATAATTTCAAATTGAAATTCAAGTTGGTGTCCAGTTCATTCTTTATATTTATCAAGGTAAATATGGCAGAAGTATCTTCTAAAAGTAGCTGTTAAAGTCCAGAATTACACAGAAGTTAGCAGTAGTCATACATGGATCTATTTTTAAATATTCAGAAATATACTGACTTTTCTAGAGGTCATTAGCAAGTCTCACAATATCATTCCATATAAATTTTAGATCTAGAAAAATGTGGACCATAGAAATAGAACTGCCTTATGACTCAGCAATCCCACTACTGGGCACACACACCGAGGAAACCAGAATTGAAAGAGATACGTGTACCCCAGTGTTCATCACAGCACTGTTTATAATAGCCAGGAAATGGAAGCAACCTAGATGTCCATCAGCAGATGAATGGATAAGAAAGCTGTGGTACATATACACAATGGAGTATTACTCAGCCATTAAAAAGAATACATTTGAATCAGTTCTTAGAGGTGGATGAAACTGGAGCCTATTATACAGAGTGAAGTAAGCCAGAAAGAAAAACACCAATACAGTATACTAATGCATATATATGGAATTTAGAAAGATGGTAATGATAACCCTGTATGTGAGACAGCAAAAGAGACACAGATGCATAGAACAGTCTTTTGGACTCTGTGGGAGAGGGAGAGGGGGGGATGATTTGGCAGAATGGCATTGAAACATGTATAATATCGTATATGAAATGAATCGCCAGTCCAGGTTTGATGCAGGATACAGAATGCTTAGGGCTGGTGCACTGGGATGACCCAGAGGGATAGTATGGGGAGGGAGGTGGGAGGAGGGTTCAGGATGGGGGACACATGTACACCCGTGGCTGATTCATGTCAATGTATGGCAAAAACCACTATAATACTGTAAAGTAATTAGCCTCCAATTAAAATAAATAAATCTATATTAAAAAAATAATAACAATTTGGATTACAAAAAAAAAGACTCCAGGGCCACTTATTTAGAAAGTATCAATACATGTTTATTAATTTGATAAATTCTTAAAAGTCATGCTTTCTTAGTTAATTTAGTTTATTCTGAATCCTTTAAAAGTAAGCTAGCTAATTTTATGATAAAAATTATTCTTTTATTTAAATATTAGTGTTTTTTATATAGAACATAATACAAAGTACTTTTGAGCTACAGTTTAGGAAATATTAATTTCCTAAATTTTCTTTCAGATATTTCCCTTAACCCACTCTCTGTAATCATTTAATGCCTTTTTACTAAACAGAAATTAATTTTTTCCTAGAGAAAGTGAAAACTGGCATAGCATAAACCTTACTCCAATCTATCTGTATGGATTGGGTTCTCCTCTATAAAAGAAAAAGAAGGTATTTAAAAAGGAGGATACCTGTGTTTATAAAGAAATATATCTGAAGAAAGATTAGCAGAAAATGAATTAAAATATTAAAGTGGTTATCACTAGGTAATATATTTATAGGTAACTAATCAGATTTTCATATCTTCCTCCTGTGTTTTCCAAATTCTCTTCCATGAGCCCATTCCATGTTATAAACATTTAAATATAAGAAAGAAAAAGGACAAACGTGTAAACAGAAATCCTCAGTGACAGCTCCTTTCTTTAACTAATTGAGACTGCTTATACATCCAGAGCGTAGTTTCCCCTGACTAGATAATGTGTGCTTTCAACACAAGAGAAGAGAGCGGAGGAGTGATCGGAGACCAAACGAGAGGAGGGAGCTTCAGGACGTGCTGGGAGAGCTTCTGCATCCTCAGGTTCCCGTGTTTGTATCTCTGTGTGGTCACTTTTAAGGTTTTAGGGATCTCAGATCTTATTCTGTTGAGAATAACCGGCTCCTTGTCAGTGTTTTATTTCGAGATGTTCCCAACTTTATAGTGCTTTGTCAAAGAAGGACACTGAAATCCCAAGTCCCTTTATTTAGATGACAGCATGGTTGACAACTGGCCTACCCCAGAATTTATATGCTGATAATCATGATGCAAGCAACATAAATAACAAGTTCAAAGGAAGTGTTTATTGCCTTCTATGGTTGCTATGTTGGGAACTAGAAAGTATTGCCTAATACTGAGAAGATAAGTGAGAGTAAAGAGTAACTTGACCTTTCCTCTTGGTTCTTTTGTCAAAACAAAGTGTCCTCCAAGTTGAGTAACTAAAAAGAGCCTCATTCTAGAACACATACAGGTCCTTATTAACACAGAATATATTTTCTTGTTTCTTTCTCTGAATGATGGTTTTGTTAGAGGAAATGAACAGGAACTGGTAGTATGCAGGAGGGTCAGCTTCCAAGAGCATGTCCTCTTTTCCCGCTCACAGTCAGGACTGAAAGAAGTTATTGTATAATCCGAGATATCAGAATGTTCTCTTGGCCGTGCTGGTGCCTGGCTCTGGTTTTGTAAGACCAGGAACACTGTCCACCAACAGACACCCATGATGAGGGCTGTCAGTTGATCTGACACTCCCAGTTACTACTGATTGCTCATCATTGTTCTACTTCTACTTCATAAGGCTTTCCAGCATCATGTGTTACCTGCATCATCACTGAATATTCTCATGGCCTTCAAAACACAGCTGTGTATTTAGAGTCTGCTTCTTCAATGCATTGCCATCTCTGCCCCTCTGCCTGCCCTGGGTGCACAGGTGTTAAGCTTGGTACAGACTCTGACTTCGTGTCTATGATGTGTTATCACAAATAGTTAACCTTGCTCCTTTGGAAGACTGTGGCCAAGACTGCAAGCTTAAAAGAAAACATTTTGAGAAAATTATTATTAAAAGTCGTCAACATGCACAATTTGAGATGCACCTTGGTATAAAAGAATGATTTCAAAATGTTGAGGATAAGTAAAATTTTGGTAAGTTCATTTTCAAGTACTTACCGTATACTTCTTGTTTGATTAAGTCTATACTCAGAAATGTGGGGACAGTGAAAAAAGTGATCCTTCCTCATAAGTTAATTTAGTATGGGAAAGGAAATACATAAGCACAAAATTTGATACATTCTAGTTAACTACTGAGTAAAGAATGAATCATGAGCAAGCAAATGAATGTAATACCATTACTAGGTAAAAAAGCCATGAAATATCAAATTCTATGAGATGTGTTTAGATAAATGTTAGGGGAAATGATAGGGGAATGTTTTTCATTTGGTTAAAAAATATACAGTCAATATAATCTCAAGTTATAACCTTGCAAATGTAAAATAAAAAAGAAGCTTAAAAATACTAATTACTGGGTAGAGGCTTTTACAGGCAATTTTAATATTCTTCATATTTTTCTGTATTTCTGTGCTTTCGATAATGAGCCCATATTATTTTAAAAATAAGTTATTTTAAAATGGTATAGAAAGTAAGTGCGTTGAGTTCCAAAGAATGATATCACTTTGCACTGGAGTTATTTGGGAGGGTAAGTGAATTCTGAGCTGGTTATGCAATTTAGATAGAAGAAAGGTGAAATGTGTTTTAGACAGGCAGCCTGGCAGGAATGAGACCAAATCCAATGATGTTTTCAGATTGCCTATGAAATATTTTTTCATTGAACTCTTGGAAAGACAATATTGCTTCTGGGTCTGTTCTGTTTATATTTGGTGACAACATGGCTGCCTATGGAACAGATTTGCACAACTTTTCCATCCTAGCATCCCAATATCAAGAATCCCTCAGAAGAAATGGAGTAGCCCTCATAGTCAACAAGAGTCTGAAATGCAGTACTTGGGTGCAATCTCAAAAATGACAGAATGATCTCTGTTTATTTCCAAGGCAAACCATTCAATATCAGAATCTATGCCCCAACCACTAATGCTGAAGAAGCTGAAGTTGAAGACTTCAATGAAGTCTGTGGAGACCTACAGGACCTTCTAGAACTAACACCCAAAAAAGATGTCATTGTCATTATAAGAGACTGGAATGCAAAAGTAGGAAGAGATACCTGGAATAACAGGCATGTTTGGCCTTGGAGTACAAAATGAAGCAGGGCAAAAGCTAATAGAGTTCTGTCAAGAGAATGCACTGGTCATGGCAAACATTGTCTTCCAGCAACACAAGAGAAGACTCTACACATGGGCATCACCAGATGGTCAATACTGAAATCAGATTGATTATATTCTTTGCAGCTAAAGATGGAGAAACTCTATACAGTCAGCAAAAACAAGACCAGGAACTGACTGTGGCTCAGATCATGAACTCCTCATTGTAAAATTCAGACTTATATTGAAGAAAGTAGGGAAAACCACTAGACAATTCAGGTATGACCTAAATAAAATTGCTTATGATTATACAGTGGAAGTGAAAAATAGATTCAAGGGATCAGATCTGATAGACAAGAGTGCCTGAAGAACTATGGATGGAGGTTCATGACATCATACAGGAGGCAGGGATCAAGACCATCCCCAAGAAAAAGAAATGCAAAAAGGCAAAATGGCTGTCTGAGGAGGCCTTACAAATAGCTGAGAAAAGAAGAGAAGTGAAAGGCAAAGGAGAAAAGAAAAGATATACCCACTGAAATCAGAGTTCCAAAGAATAGCAAGGAGAGATAAGAAAGCCTTCCTTAATGATCAATGCAAAGAAATAGAGGAAAACAACAGAATGGGAAAGACTAGAGATCTCTTCAAGAAAATTAGAGATACCAAGGGACCATTTCATGCAAAGATGGGCTCAATAAAGGACAGAAATAGTATGGACCTTACAGAATCAGAATATATTAAGAAGAGGTGGTGAGAATACACAGAAGAACTATACAAAAAAGATCTTCATGACCCAGATAATCACGATGGAGTGATCACTCGCCTAGAGCCAGACATCCTGGAATGAGAAGTCAACTGGGCCTTAGGAAGCATCACTATGAACAAAGCTAGAGGAGGGGATGGAATTCCAGTTGAGCTATTTCAAATCCTAAAAGATGATGCTGTGAAAGTGCTGCACTCAATATGGCAGAAAATCTGGAAAATTCAGCAGTGGCCACAGGACTGGAAAAGGTCAGTTTTCATTTCAATCCCAAAGAAAGGCAATGCCAAAGAATGTTCAAAGTACCACACAATTGCACTCATCTCACATGCTAGCAAAGTAATGCTCAAAATTCTCCAAGCCAGGCTTCAACTGTATGTGAACCGTGAACTTACAGATATTCAAACTGGATTTAGAAAAGTCGGAGGAACCAGAGATCAAATTGCGAACATCTGTTGGGTCATTGAAAAAGCAAGAGAGTTCCAGAAAAACATCTACTTCTGCTTTATTGACTATGCCAAAGCCTTTGACTGTGTGGATCACAGCAGACTGTGGAAAATTCTTAAAGAGATGGGAATACCAGACCACCAGACCACAACTGAGTGACTGAACTGAACTGATCCCAATAGCAAAAGAGGAATGCATCACCCCTGAGCCTTAGAGGCCCAAAGCATCTCTTGAAGCACAGTATTCTCTCTCTTATTCATCTTAGAATATCCTGGCTTATTTGTCTTCTGCTCCCTTATTATATATTTGTTTTAATATAGAAATAATGCTGTTTTCCATTTAAACTACTGAAATAACATTAGAAAAAATATTCTCCCAGGAAGCCTTGTCATGTTTATTGCATTATTTCTATATCCTATTTGTATAGCAGCCAAGCACTCCCAGGACATATGCAAACACCCTTAGAAAAGCATTGTTAAAGCTTCAAAAAATAAATTACCAATTCGGAATTTTTAAAAAACAAGGCATATTTCATTTTTTCCATTAACAGTCATGAAAAACAAGCTGCTTGACAGAAACAAACTGACTAGCAACCAGAAAGTAAACATGTTGTTCAGTCACTCAGTTGTGTCCGACTCTTTGTGACCCCATGGATTGTAGCACGCAAGGGTTCCCTGTCTATCAACATCTCTCATAGCTTGATCAAACTCATGTCCGTTAAGTCAGTGATGCCATCCAACCATCTCATCCTCTGTTGTCCCCTTCTCCTTCTGCCTTCAATCTTTTCCACCATCAGTCTTTTCTAGTGAGTCGGCTTTTCGCATCAGGTGGCCAAAGCTTCAGCATCAGTATTTCCAATGAATATTCAGGGTTGATGTCCTTTAGGATTGACTGGTTTGATCTCCTTGCAGTTCAAGAGTCTTCTCCAACACCACAGTTCAAAAGTATCAATTCTTTGGTTCTCTGCTTTCTTTATGGTCCAACTCTCACATCCATACCTGACTACTGGAAAAACCATAGCTTTGACTAAATGGACCTTAGGTGGCAAAGTAATGTCTCTGCTTTTTAATATGCTGTCCAAGTTGGTCATAGCTTTTCTTCCAAGGAGCAAGTGTCTTTTACCTTCATGGCTGCAGTCACCATCTGCAGTGAATTTGGAGCCCAAGAAAATAAAGTCTGTTACTGTTTCCATTGTTTCCTCATCTATTTGCCATGAAGTGATGGAACCAGATGCCATGATTTTCATTTTCTGAATGTTGAGTTTTAAGCCAACTTTGTCACTCTCCTCTTTCATTTTCATCAAGAGGCTCTTTAGTTCCTCTTTGCTTTTTGCCATAAGGGTGGTGTCACCTGCATATCTGAGGTTATTGATATTTCTCCTGGCAGTCTTGATTCCAGCTTGTGCTTCAGCCTGGCATTTCACATGATATACTCTGCATATAAGTTAAATAAGCAGGGTGCCAATATACAGCCTTGACATTCTCCTTTCCCAATTTGGAACCAGTCTGTTGTTCAATGTCCAGTTCTAACTATTGCTTCTTGACCTGCATATAGGTTTCTCAGAAGCAGGTAAGGTGATCTGCTATTCCCATCTCTTGAAGAGTTTTCCACAGTTTGTTGTGATCCACACATCCAAAGGCTTTAGCATAGCTGATGAAGCAGAAGTAGGTGTTACATAGGCCTTTCCAAATTCATTTCTATTTAGGAGAAAATTGACCTCATCCTGTACATTATTGTTTAGAAAAATTTGAATTGCATGTAACTTAACTGTAAAATGTCTCTCCCATTTCCTTATCTTTTCCTGTGGCCCCTTCTCTTGTTCTCTGTTAAATTTATAACTTCAAACATGTATGTAGATATAAAATCCAGATTTGGATTAATGCACACTGATAGGGGAAAAGGGTAGGTCATAAAGAAAGGAAATTTACTTTAAAAGGTGATGATTTTGTTTCTGCTTCTACAGCAATGGCCTAATCCCTTTCTAGTGCTTTCGGTATGGTTCCTGAAAATGCCCTAAGGATCTTATGGATAGGAAATTTTAGGACTCCTGGCCATAGCTGGTGAATTACTCTATAATAAAGGCAACTGAAGTTTTGCATTTACAAGAAAACCAAGAATTGAAATGAGATACCCTGTGATTACAGAAAAGATTTGAGAGGATGAGTGTCTGTTGGGAGAAAGACCTTCTTGAGAAAAGGGTGTAAAGCCACGGCTTAAAGGAGAAGAATTTTTCCTTGAGAAAAATCTTGATAGGCTGATATGATAGAGTTCAAGGGTTGACAAACTTGTCCTTTTATGGGCCATAAGTCAATATTTGGCTTTGTGTGTCATGCAGTCTCTGTGGCACGCTCTCAGGTCTGCTGTTGTGATGTGAACGAGCCGTAGACGTTGAGTAAGGAATGTATGTGCCTGTGTTTCAGGATAGATATTTGCAAACAGTGGTGTTTAGTTCAGTGTTTCTGCTATTCAGTCTCAGGTGTGTGCCCCTTTTGGTTGTAGCCTAATTTCCCTTTCCACTCCAAACCCTAAGCAAACAGGGACATGTGTATTACAACCGCTTCTGGTAAGGCTACTTTCAGTAGGTGGGATGATGGATAAGGTCTGGTATAAGCCCAAGTGGAGGAGGACAGAAAGGAGAAAGCAGTCACCGGAGGCCAGGAGAGGCCAAGAATTCAGTGGACGTCAGAGCAGGGGAGGAGGTAAGGCCAGAGTCTCCACAGGACCCTTAAGAGGTTCTGCACGTTTAAGGGAGTTGGAGGGCTTGGGAACTCACCCAAGGAGTCAATACTTAGATTCCACACGAGAAGAAAAGCTTACTATTTCTCCAAGTTTATAGCATAAATGCAAAGTATAGGAATGTTTTGGAAAAAAAAAAACAATCAAAAGCACAGTGCCTGTGCACAGCCCTGACAGTTATCACCCCTAATCACTGGAAAAACAAGAACCCAAGAAAACAACACTTTGTTACCACTTGTCCGACTAATGACGATTCATATTCAAATCCTGTTTTCATTTCCAACATTTAAATTGTTGAAAAACATTTGAGTTCAGTGTGTGTATTAGGTGCTTGATATTTTCTTGATTTGCAGAGTTTGAGGATGGACACTACTGCTTTCTTTGAAATGTAATTGGATAATCACTTTTTTACATTTTTTCATCTGTTATTGCTGATTGGCGATGGATAAAAAAATAAGAAAAGTTTATCAATTATATGTTTCTTATAATTCCTTAAAAGAAATTATTAAAGAAGGAAATGGCATGCTACTCCAGTGTTCTTGCCTGGAGAATCCCACGGACAGAGGAGCTTCAGACTGTAGGCTACAGTCCATGGGGTTACAAAGAGTCAGATGCAACTGAGTGAACTAACAACTTAAAAGAAATTAGATAGTAGCTTTCATTTTTTAATTTAGAGCATAATTTGCCTTGAGTTTTTGAAATATTTGCAGTGTCTAAAAGGAAAAACATGACTAAATCCCAGCTTTCAAGGCTAAATACTTATTAGGAAATAATAATAAAACCATACCTACTGTGTCTGGGCTTCCCTGCTGGCTCAGTGGTAAAGAATCCACCTGCCAATGCAGAAGACATGGGCTGGATCCCTGGGTCGGGAAGATCCCCTAGAGAAGGAAATGGCAACCCACTCTGGTACTCTTGCCTTCGAAATCGTATGGACCGCGGAGCCTGGTGGGCTAGAGTCCACGGGGTCTTGAAACAGTCGGACGTGACTTAGTACTAAAGAACAGCAATCCACTGTGTTAGAAGAATCTAAATTGCCTATTAGACCAGGGCCCATGCCTTAAACAATACCTTTCACTATTACCAAAGTAATGTGATTACTAAATATTATTCACCACAACATTGTGACATGTAGGCTTCACAATGTGAATGTCATTGCGCTGCAATCTTACAAGGCTTCCTTCTTCCCCTGTAGTGAAGATACACGTTCTGTTTTCTGTGCAGTTAATACCCACAGTTAGGAGAGCGGCAGTAGTTGTCCTGAAGGTATACGAGAACTGACAGCAAATAGAAGTATTGTATTTAATCGCACTCTTAAATGTCAGTAATTTTTCCTGACATCCATCTGAGACCCTGTGTTAAATGAAGTAGAAACTTCAATTTTCCGTATTTTATAAGCAAGGAAATTAGAATTCAGGTAGGATAAGTATCTGGATGGTCTCATAGCTAGTCAGTGGGTGTGAACATGGGTCTTAGCGATTGCAAAGCCCAGCGTCTTACCTAATACTCCTCTGCCTCTTTGTGGGCCGTTTAATAAGCACTTCATTTTACATAAGTGAAATGATGAATCATGCAATACCAGTACCTTTCGACTTCAAGTCTGGGTTGTCGTTAGAGATTTAAGAATAGAAGCACAAGAAGTTCCCTCACCCCACCGCTTCCAGATACGTCCTCACTCCTCAGTTACTCTCTCCCTCCTGTGGAGGTTAGATGATGGCATCACTTGAGATGGAAGCGGAGACTGTGAGTCAGGAGCAAAGTTTCCACAGGATAAGGAAGGTCAACTTGAGATTAGGCGTGAGGGAGCACAGACGGCTGGACAGTGGGCTTCCAAGGAGCAGTGACTAAGTGCTTAGGTGAGTAACGGCACGAAAGTGGTCGTGGGTGCTGGGAGGTACACACGGTGTGAGAAAATACAACCTTAGTGAGTATGTGTTCAAAGAATGACTGAGCAGGTGATTGATGGTGGCTAATGTGAATTTTTTTTTCCAGTAGTTATGTATGGATATGAGAGTTGGACTATAAAGAAAGCTGAGCACTGAAGAATTGATGTTTTTGAACTGTGGTGTTGGAGAAGACTCTTGAGAGTCCCTTGGACTGCAAGGAGATCCAACCAGTCCATCCTAAAGGAGATCAGTCCTGGATGTTCATTGGAAGGACTGATGCTGAAGCTGAAGCTCCAATACTTTGGCCACCTGATGCGAAGAACTGACTCAATGATTCTGGGAAAGATTGAAGGCGGGAGGAGAAGGGGGCAACAGAGGATGAAATGGTTAGATGGCGTCACCGACTCGATGGACATGAGTTTGAGCAAGCTCCAGGAGTTGGTGATGGACAGGGAGGCCTGGCGTGCTGCAGTCCATGGGGTCGCAAAGAGTCGGACACAACCGAACGACTGAACTGAATGTGAATATAGGGCAATGCAGAAAGCCTTTCCAAAGAGCGGCCTTAATAGTTTTGAATTCTACACGTAATACTAATGAAGACCTATGGCTTTATCTAACTGTGGACAAAATAGTGTTTTGTACAGAAATGAGAGTGGATTCAAGGCGGAAACAGTGGCAGAGATTAACAGGCTCTGTGGAGCAGTCTAACATTATTTCTCAGTAATCAGTGCATAACTTATCTTGTTTAATACTTGTCACAAATTATTGATGTATTGTAGTAAATACAGAGTAAAATATCAAATATGCTGATAACAGTAATTTTTTTTCACCATTGTCCTGAATGGTAGGGCTCGGGGTAAGGAGTTTGGTGGTGACCAAAAAGATGACAGAGGATTTGATGAGTGTGGAAAAACCCAAAGCAGAGGGTGGGAGATACACAGGCTAAATAGACATCCCGAATCTGGGAAAGCTGAGGACTGAGGAGTCATGTGAAATCCTCAGTAATGTGATGTATCTAAAGCAAAGTTTGCTCACTCAGCTCAGTGTTCGTAGAGTGAAACGGTGAAACCTGGGGTGAGTTTAGGACAAGTGGGAGGTGTACCGTTTAACATGGCAGCAAGCTGTGGCAGCATCTCCTGAGGGACAGGAGTGGCAGCTTCATCCATCAGAACCCTTCATTCTCAGGGCACAAAACCCCTAGAAGGCATTGCTAACTGATCACCACGCCACTTTCCTCTGGATACTAAACACACCTGAGCTCACTGACCAGTGTTTGTAGCTGGTATTTCCCCTGCTAACATCGCTGTCTGGCTGCTTCATTCCTAGTATCCTCTCTAAACTGGGCATGAAAAAGTATCTCCTTAAAAAAAAAAAAAAAAGCAATTAGATGTTTTACTAAGAAATTAAAATGAGAAAAAATAAATATACACACACACACCCAGGAAGATCTCAGTGAGGTCTACTCTAACCATTGTGTTAAAGATTGCACGTCCCCCACACGCGTGTTCCTGAGGTCTCCTCCTCTGCTCGTTTACTCATAGCATTTATCCCCTGTGATATGGGTGATCCAGGTGGCTCAGTGGTAAAGAATCCACCTGCCAATGCAGGAGCCACAAGAGACCCAGGTTCGATCCCTGGGTTGGGAAGATCCCCTGGAGAAGGAAATGGCAACCCTCTCCAGTATTCTCACCAGAATAATCTCATGGACAAAGGAGCCTGGCAGGCTAGAGTCCATGGGTTCACAAAGAGTCAGACATGACTGAGAAACTCAGCGTGCACACACGCGCATCCCCTGTAATATAATTCATTAATTAAGTGTCTTGTTTCTAGTGTCTTCCTCCACTAGAACAGAAACTCCTTCTAGGCAGAGAAAAAACTTCTGCATTCTGACTATTTAGGCTTAGAATGTCCTTCTCTACTTTAAGTCATGCATTATTTGTAAGATGAAAACAAATGACATTTTGTTACCCCAAGAAGTGAATCAAACAAAAAATATTTTTTTAACATTTTGAAATTTTCATAAACAAAATTTAATAGGTCTCATTCTGAATTGCTTGTTATCCCAAAAAGTGAAGCAAGCCAAAAATAAACGTTTTAAAATGTTTTGAAATTTTCATGAATTACACATAATAGGTTTCATTATGAGATGTTTACACATTTGGGAGGTTTGCTCTCTGACCTTTAAGATCAAAGAGGACTATGATCTTTTCCCCAGCCACACTCTCGGTTGCCATTTGTCAGAGAGAGAATACTCCTCCATGGACGTTACATGTTTATAGAACCTGAAAAAAACAGCAGGCAGGTCTTAAGAGATGGAATACACAAAGAAATGGTATGTGATCTAAGATTGATCAATAAGATTATAAGATAATGATTTCTAAAGAAGTGCTTTTATGAAACGGTTATCAAATCTTGTTTATGTTTGTGGATGACTAATATGAGCTTATGATCTTAAATTACCTGGGTGAAACAAGTCAACAGTTAGACTTGGGAATTTGACCCTCCAGTTGATGAGCAAGGTGTAGGAATGAGGATGAAATAGTTGAAAGGGAGGAGATCCTTCCCTTTAGGTCACTGGCATGTCCAGGCACAGCCTTAAATACCAGGAGGCATTAAGAATATAATAGGCAGCTTGGACAAGGAGAGAGGTTTGAGAGAAAATGAGGGAGCTGAGGCAGAGTTGAACAAGGTTTATTTCCTACATGAAACTATTCCTTCAATATTGAGAAAAGTGTTTATTTCATCTACTATAAATAACCAACACAGAAAGCCAAACAAAATGAAGAAACAAAGGAATATCTTCAAATGAATGAACAAAATAAAACCTCAGGAAATAATGAAATTGAGGTGATTTATTTACATGATAAAGAATTCGAAGTAATGGTCATAAAGATGCTCACCAAACTGGGGAGAAGAATGGATGAATGTAGTGAGAATGTCAACAAAGGTTTGGAAAATAGAAGAAAGTAAATAAGATAGAAGTCACAGAGCTAAAGAATACAAAATAACTGATCTGAAAAATACAATAGAGGGACTCAACAGCAGACCAGATGAAGGAGACAAAGAATCAGTGTGTCGGAAGACTGGGCAGTGGAACTCACCCAAGCAGAGCAACAAAAAGAAAAAAAAAATAAAAAAGTGAGTATACCTAAGGAATCCATAGACCACATCAAGAAGACTAACATTCATATCATAGGGATCCCAGGAGGAGAAGGAAAAGAGAAAAGGGCAGAAATCTTATTTGAAAAATAATGACTGAAAGCTTCCTTACCCTGGGGAAGGAAACCAACATCCAGTTCTATGGTGCTGGGAGAGTTCCAAATAAGGGGAACCCAAAGACACCCACACCAATACACATCATATTAAAATGTCAAAAGTTAAAGATAAGAAAATATTATAGTGTCCAGAGGTGTAAAACACCTCGTTACATACAAGAGAACCCCATAAAACTAAAGCTGGCTTTTCAGCAGAAATTTTGCAGACCAGAAAGGAACAGCACAATGTAAAGTGATTCAAAGTGATAAACGAAAAAACTCCCAACCAAGACTACTCTTTACCCAGCAATGTCATCACTCAGAAATGAAAAAGAGATAAAGAGTTTCCCAGGCAAGCCAAAGCCACTAGATCAGCTTTGTAAAGAAATGTTAAAGGGACTTCTTTATGCTGAAAGAAAGGGAGCTAATTTAGTAAAAAGAACATACGTGAAGGGATACATCTCACTGGAAAGGTAAGTATATAGTAAAGGCTGTGAGTTAATCACTTATAAATCTTGTGTGAATTTTAAGAGACAAAATTAGTAAAAGCAGCTATGATTACAACAATTACTTAAAGGATACTCAAATAAACAGATGCAATATGCAAATTAAAAACATAAATTTGAGATGATAGAGTAAAAATGCTGATTTTTACAGTGGAATCCAACTTAAGTTGTTATCAACTTAGACTGTTATGTGTAAGTTGCTGCTGTACATAAGCATCAGATATCCAAAAAACAAACACCCATAGTAAATACACAAAAGATAAAGAGAGAGGAAATTTAAGCATACCATAAAAGAAAGTCATCAAACCACAAAAGAAGACATACCAGGGATAAGAGAGAGTAGTAAGCAATAGCTTAGTTTGACTTTTTTTTAAGTTAACTGTTTTAGAGCCTTTTAGGTTCAGGACAAAATTGAAGGGAATGTTCAGAGATTTCTCGTATACCCACAACCCCAATAAAAGCACAGTCTCGTTATCAGCACCCCTTACCAGGGTTACATTTGTTGTAATTGATGAACCTACACTGACACATCAGAACCACCGAAAGTTACTGTTTACATCAAGGTTCACTGTTGGTTTGCAGAGGTTCTCAGTTTCAACAGACACGCAACGTGCCTCCGTCACTACGGTGCCAAACAGGGCATTTGTATCTCCCTAAAATTTCTCAGTGCTCTGCCTGTAGCCCCTCCTCTGACCCAAGCACTGGCAACCACTGATGCTTTTATTGTCTCCAAATTCTAGAATTAATTTTTTAAAATTATGAATGATTTTACTATGAATTAAAATAACAAAATGAATCAAATGACTGCCTAAATAATTAAAGTACGGTTCTTCTAATATTTGATAGTATTCAGACATGTTGTTAACATCATTGAAATTTTGTGTGTGACTGAGTTCTGTACATAATTATTCTGTGTAAAAATATCTATTATGGTTTACAGATTTGTGATTTTCAGTAGATAATCTCTGTCATTATTATTTTCTTACTGCTGGACTGTTTTTGTGATTGATTACTGAAGGAACAGCAGGACAGATATACTGCCTTTGATACTACTCATGAAGAAAACAGAGAAAAGAAAATATAATAAAAGAGAAGCCAAGAGAAATTATAATCACAGAATCAGGGGTAATAATATAATGAAAACTGTTCTCTCATAATACATTTAAAATATTAGCATAATTGGTTACATGTATGTTTCCATAAATGTATATAATCAACATTGACTCAGTTAAATGTTTGTTGTTGTTCAGTTGCTAAGTTGTAAATCATGTATATTCAATAAGGGCTTAATATCCAGATTATATAAAGAAGGCATACAACTTAATATCCAAGACAAACAATGCGATTAAAGCATGGGCAGAGAACCTGAGCATCCTTCCAAAGAAAATAAACAGACGGCCAGCATGAAAAATGGCCCATATCACTAACCATCATGGAAGTGCAAATCAAAACCACTATGAGATATCACTTTACATGCTTCAGAACGGCCATTATCAAAAAGACAGAAACACGTGATTGGTGAGGATGTGAAGAAGAAAGATGCCTCATTCACTGTTAACAGGATTATAAATTGGTGTAGCTACCATGGAAAACAGTAGGGGTGCTCCTCAGAAAATTAAAAATAGAACTACCATATGATCCAGGAATTCCACTTCTGTGTATTTACCAGAAAAGGTAAGAATGCTAGAAAAGATATATGCACCTTGTGTTCATTGCAGCATTATTTGATCTAGTCTTTAAGCAACCTGGTGAAAGAAAGAAAGCGAAAGTGAAAGTCAGTCGTGTCCCACTCTTTGTGACCCTATGGACTAGTCCATGGAATTCTCCAGGCTAGAATACTGGAGTGGGTAGCCTTTCCCTTCTCCAGGGGATCTTCCCAACACAGGAATCAAACCCAGGTCTCCCGCATTGCAGGTAGATTCTTTACCAGATGAACCACACGGGAATCCCAAGAATACCAGAGTGGGTAGCCTATCCCTTCTCCAGTGAATCCTCCTGACCCAATTGAACCAGGCAACATCTTTACCAGCTGAGCTCAGGGAAGCCCAAATGTCCATCAACAGATGAATGGAGTTGGTATAGGTATACAGTGGAATATTACTCAGCCGTAAAAAATGAACTATTGCTGTTTGTGACGACATGGATGGGCCTATGCGAAGTGAAAGATTACAGAAAGACAGACTCTGATTCCATGTGTGTGTGGAATCTAAAAAACAAAACAAGTGAGCAAACAGAACAAAACAGAAACAGACTCAGAGATACAGAGAAAAACCCAGGGTTGCCAGAGGGAAGGGAGTGGAGGAGATGGGCAAAATAGGTGAAGGGGACTAGGAGGTAAGCACTTTCACTTACAAGTGGGTCGTGGTGATATGATGCACGACATATGGAACATAGTCAATAATACTGTAATGAATCTGTATGATGACATGGTAATGAGACATGTTCATTATTTCATAGTGTATATAATTCATAAATTATCAAAATAATGTGTACAATATAATTGCTATGTTGTACACCTGAAACCAGTAATATCATAAAATACTTCAATAAAAGCTCGAGAGGGACTGTCTACTAGTCAACAACAAAGAGCTAAGAGAATGACCCTTTATAAGGCCAAATAAAAATGTGAAGGAAGATGAAAAATGAAGAATGACCAGAGGCTTGCGGAAATTATTTCATTGTTTGGAGAAGAATAATGAGGAAGTGAGTAGCATAATTCCTGGGCTTGTATTGCTATTTTAAGAAATAACACAAACACAATTAATTTTCTCTAATATCTTTTAATTTCATCACTAAGGAGAATGATATTTATACTGGAAAGGATTACTATCAGAGCAGAGCAATTTTAGCTTTTTAAACCCACAGTTTCTAATAAATTTCCTCCTTAAAAAAAAAACAAAAAACAAACAAACAAAAAAAAACTAGAAGGGCCATGCAGTACATTATAGCAATTTTCAAATATCTGAGAGATTACTCTGTGGAAGAAGAATTAGAATTTTTCTTTCTAACCCCGGAAACAAATCAGGATCACGTGGAGGGAGTCATGGGAAAACTTACTGACTCACAAATAGGTTCCTTCTTATCCCAGCTGATCTCACTGCCTGAGATGAGACAAGCAGCAGAAGGGGAACCTGTGAGTCAGTACCCAGAAGCTAAGAATGAGACACGATCACACTGTACGCATATTTCCCACTTAAATCACCATGAAAAAATAATAGCAGGAGGATGTTACAAATGACTAATTGGGCATGGGAGACCACAAAGAAGAAGAAAGCCCATCTCCACCTGCAATATGTCCTTTATTTCTAAGGACAAGCTTAAATTCTTATCTCTTTAATTCATCTTCACTCTGGTCTCCGCACAACTTAATGCAGTAGTTTCCTGATTCATCTTGAGACTTTTTTTTACTTGTCCTTAGGGAACTTCATAAAGTTATTTGTGTGTATTTCTATCTGGGGAATTATAAACTCCTTGATAACAGGGAAGATGGCTAATTGAAATGTGTGCACTCTGATACCTAGCCTAAAGACGGTTAAGCTTGGGGTGCTCAAAAAATATTTGTTGGTTTAAGGAAAGAATGATGCCTTTGCCCTGAAGACTGAGTAAGACTCAGAGGAAATAACCATCCTGACTCTTTGCAACCCCATGTGGACTGTAGGCTCCTCTGTCCATGAGATTTTCCAGGCAAGAATACTGAAGTGGGTTGCCATTTTCTCCTCCAGGGGATTTTCCTGACCAGGGATTAAAGCTGAGTTTCCTGTGTCACCTGTATGGCTGGCAGACTCTTTACCCACTGAGCCATCAGGGAAAGCCCAATATCAAAGGCAAAGGTGCCATAAAATCGTTTAGAGCAGGCCCCAAATTTGGAACATTTCATTATTTCATTTTTCATCATTTTGATAGTCTCTCAGTACCATGAGAAATGTCAGGAAAGATACTCAGCCAAGCTCTTCATGTGTTCCAATGTACAATGGAGCTAAAGCCGATAAAGTACAAGGTAAGAGGCACAGTGCAAAGTTATATAACTGTGAGGTAGTTACGGGAACCGCTGAGAACTTTGCCTCTTGATTATCCAAGACACGGGGTCAGGGTAGTCCCCATTTGTGGCGGAGACTGCTGAAATCTCTTGTATTCACTTTCCTCTTCTTCATTAGTAACAGGACCCCGTACTTTTCACTGGATCCTTGGCCACCTTCCTAAAGGCTTCATTTCTCAGCTTTCCTTATTGCCATGTGACTGTGTTCCATCTAGAGAGATGCAAGTGGGGTGTTTTGAAAGTGTCTTTAGAGGGATCAGTGCTCCTTCCCTCCAGTCTTCCTCTTTGCTGAAGTGCGTTTGGACCATGAGTTGAGATGGACACTGTCATGGAAGGTCCCAGGTTTCTCGGGCTCTTAGAGCCACCATATGAGCCCTGGGCTGCCGATGGTTCTTAACCTGGTATCTTTTTCCCCTTGTCTTTTACAGCTTTTCCCCCCTATCTTTTATGGCTTTCCCCCGCTCTGTCTTTTACAGCTTTTCTAATCTTAACAGATATACCAGTACTTCCTGGAACAGTGACATATAAAGATGACGGGAGCCATGTGAGTGTAGCCGTGACAGGGAATATTTTTGTAGACAGAGTGAGTCAATTTTGTATTTAGTTAGTGATTAAATTTTGCTTAGTGTTAACTTCTTTTTTATTGGCTATCTTGTAATCTTTTAAGCGTGCCAGCATGGCAACTCACTCCAGTACTCTTGCCTGGAAAATCCCATGGATGGAGGAGCCTGGTAGGCTACAGTCCATGGAGTCGCTAAGAGTTGGACACGACTGAGCGACTTCACTTTCAATTTCATTTTCATGCATTGGAGAAGCAAATGGCAACCCACTCCAGTATTTTTGCCTGGAGAATCCCAGAGACAGAGGGGCCTGGCGGGCTGCTGTCTATGGGGTCGCACAGAGTTGGACACGACTGACGCGACTTAGCAGCAGCAGCAAATATTTAATCTTCAGAATTTCTGCAAATAGTTATTTTGAGAACCACTTGAGTAACGAAGAATAATCCTTGCGCTCCTCTGTGTTTCCCTCTGCCGACCTCCTGTCATACAGTTAAACCTTGCCTTAGGAGCACAGGGTCCTGGGTGTCCTCAGAATTTTGATGTCTAAAGGTTGCTCTTAATGTTCTCATTGTGACTAAGCTAGAGCTTTGAAATAAAAATATGAAGCAAGCCCCAGCCTCTGTATGACTGTAATGTATTGTAAAACACTAATATACTATAGCGGTGATTATATGGTAATTTTTCCCGACCTGGTTTCCCATCTCTGAGAAATACTTTTATTGGAGCCCACGTAGCTCCCTTGAGTATTAGAAATCTGGGTAGCTGTGAATCTAGACTTGTTCAAGAAGAGTCATGAGATTCCTCTTGTCGTTGCTGCTGTTTACTCGCTAAGTCGTGTCCGACTCTTTAGGACCCCATGGCTGTGGCTCGCCAGGCTACTCACTCTGTCCATGGGATTTCCCAGGTAAGAATACTGGAGTGGGTTGCCATGCCCTCCTCCAGGCAACCTTCCCAACCCAGGGGTTAAACCCACATGCTTTGCATTACAGGCAGGTTCCTTACTACTGAGCCACCCAGGAAGCCCAACAATGGAGTTTTTCTGGGCCTCTCATTTTTAACCCTCCAAGAAACCTTTCCATCTAGGGGCTTTCTTTTTCCTTTTTAGTTCTAAAAGAGAACTATTTTTGTCCATCATTTCTTAAATACTTCCTCCTTTTCATTTCTTATTTCTATGGTGCTGGAGAAGACTCTTGAGAATCCCTTGGACTGCAAAGAGATCCAACCAGTCAATCCCAAAGTCAGTCCTGAATATGCATTGGAAGGACTGATGCTGAAGCTGAAACTCCAATCCTTTGGCCACCTGATGTGAAGAACTGACTCATTGGCAGAGACTCCGATGCTGAAAGAGTGAAGGCCGGAGTAGAAGGGGACGACAGAGGATGAGATGGCTGGATGGCATCACCGACTCGATGGACATGAATTTGAGTAAGCTCTGGGAGTTGGTGATGGACAGGGAGGCCTGGCATGCTGCTGTCCATGGGGTCGCAAAGAGTTGGACACGACTGAGCAACTGAACTGAAGATTCCTATTATTCATATGTGAGTACCGCTATATCTATTCTCCTTATCTTTTAGTTTTTCATTTATATATTTTTTCCTTTGTCTTTTTCTCCTTTGTTCTGGGAGACTTCTTCAGTCTAGAAATCTAATTCATTCAACTGTATCCATTCTATTATTTCATCCATCTGATGTGATGATTATTTTTTTTTAATTTCAACTTTTGTATGTTTTAAGCCAGCTATTTCTGCTTGGTTCTCTCAGCCTCTGCTTATTCGTGTTTCAAGTTGCTAATATCATCCCTATTTCTTTCAGGATGATTATCTGTCTAACTTTGAATGCTTGATCCATCTCTTCTATTATTTCTGTTCTCAGTTGTGTCCGACTCTTTGCGACCCCATGGGCTATACAGTCCACAAAATTCTCCAGACCAGAACACTGGAGTGGGTAGCCTTTCCCTTCTCCAGGGGATCTTCCCAACCCAGGGATTGAACCCAGGTCTCCCATATTGCAGGCAGATTCTTTACCAGCTGAGCCACCAGGGAAGCCCAAGAATACTGGAGTGGGTAGCCTATCCCTTCTCCAGTGGATCTTCCTGACCCAGGAATCAAACTGGGGTCTCCTGCATTGCAGGTGGATTCTTTATCAACAGAGCTATCAGGGAAGCCCCTTTTCTGTTCCAATGAAGCCTATATACTGTCCTTTTTTGAAATACCTGTGCTCTTCAGCATTCTCTTATTTTTCCCTGGAGGACAGCAGCTCTTCTGATAGGGGAAGCATAAGGGAGGAGACCAAATTCCACTCAATATGAGTCACAGTAAGCTGAGTAAGGCAGGAACTGAGCACTAAGAAATGAGACTCCTTTACCTGCACACATCACACACTAGAGAATCATACTGAAGCTTTGGAGAGCCCTTTAAGGAAGATTCGAGAATCGAGGGCTAGGATGGAGTCATTTTTATCTTTTCCTTTTGTTCATGCATCTTGGAATATTTTGTAGTAGGAGAAATTGACAAAGACATTAAAGGAGTTGAAAATTATTAAAGAGAGTTCACAGATATGAATCCGTGGCAGGACTTTTTTTTTTAAGGAAACTTAGAACTTTATTGGATTATAAAAGCTGATGTATATTCATTGTAGACATTTTGGAAGTCATGAATAACCCAAAGATCAAATAAGCCACCACCCATAATTCTACCACTCGTTATAGTTAACATTTTGTTGTGACTTGTTCTAGCTTCTTTATCTGAAAATACATGTTAACCCAGATATCAACTGGGGTCAGCTACCTTTACAGCAAGAACTGGTTAAATCGGACACAAGCAGCAATACCACATCTGTAAAGACTCCCACCTGCCCTTACCACCCATCCCCCAAACGCGAGTTCTCAGATACCTTAGGGGTTACTTTCTCGTGTTTTATCTGTTTCTTTACCTCTGTGTCCATATCTGCTGGCTAAGCCAAAGCTTCTGTAGGCTTTTGTAAAAAAGTGACTCAAATTCAATTATTTTATGACTTTATTATGTTTATTGGGAATTTGGAGGATATTCACTTGAACAACACCTCTATCCATCTTTTTGGCTTCTCTTTTCCTAAGACTCCTTCTCTAGAATAATAAATATCTCATACGTATCTTTCACAGTGCCCTCACATTGAGTTTCCTCTTTTGCTTTGAGTATTTTCTAAATAAATGCAATTCCTTTCCTAAAAATGATGAGTATAATTTTAGTTTCTTTAAACCTTTATGTTTAGTTATAGTTTAGTTAGTATAGTATAGTATAGTTATAGTTATAGATATAGTTATAGTTATAGATATAGTTATAGATATAGTATAGTATAGTATAGTACAGTATAGTTATAGTTATAGATATAGTTATCATTTAAGCCAAAATGTTTGAACTCACACATTATGCAGTCTTATAACCTTCTTTATCTTTATCAGCTATATTGTGAAATTTTTCCTCATAGTTAATAGTACTCCACAGCATCGTCTGTAGTGGTTGTTTACTGTTATTACTCGGACGGTCCATCATCTAGCTATCTAATTACCTATTCTTGGAAATGAACTACTTTTTAATTTTGATCGTTAGAATAAGCACCACAACACACACTCTTGTAGATATAGAAAGAAATGAGGTGGAAACTTTACTGACTTCAAAGAAAGCTCTAGGATTCAGATCTTAAGGGTTACCTAAGAGAGAAGGCTGGATGGCTTCACTGACTCGATGGACATGAATTTGAGCAAGCTCCAGGAGTTGGTGATGGACAGGGAAGCCTGGCGTGCAGGGTTCATGGGGTCACAAAGAGTTGGAGTGACTGAACTGCACTGAAGAGAGAAGAGTTATAGATTTGAGTGAAAGGCTATGCCTTGTTTTAAGATTTTAGGTACCTATTTCCAAACTACCCTCCACAAAGTTTTGACCACAATTACTAGCGAGTCAAAGCAGTGCCTCCTTTTCTGAGCCTTTATTACTAGTTTTTGTCAGTTTCCCTGTCTCTTAGGCAATTAAGGTATTCCATTTCTAAAGTGCATTATTTCTCATGTTACAAGTGAAGCTAAACCTTTTCCATATTTTTTTTTTACTACTTCAACTTTCCTTTTATAAATTATTTGTTTTTAATTTGTTAAATTTTTATACTTGGATGTTTCTAATTTTCCCATTTGTCTATTACCTTATGTTTCTATGTACAAAGTTTTATTTTGTATCCATTTTTTAAAATCTTGTCTGTGGTAGAATTTTCCCTTAAGATACATCTCTAGATCTCTCATATCAGAAAGATATTTGCCTATATTTTCATGTAGTTCTGTTATGGTCTTATTTTTAACATTTAATGTTTAATCCATATGGACTTTGCTCTGGTGAATAACCTGAGGCAGGAATCTAACTTATATTTTCAGATAGTTGCCTTATTAATAATTCCAGTTTTCCATGTCTTGAAATACCATGTTAATTACTGTCAAATTCTTACAAAAACTTGTGCTATTTCAATGGATCTGTGTTTAGTTTATGGATCTATGTCTTTATCCCTGCATCATATCAAGTATTTTTTTTAAATAATTTTTATTATCATTTATATTTTGTTCTGGAGCTGAACACCCTTCTTTTTCTATTCAATAAATTCTGTTGATCAGTCTTATGACATTTATAGTTATTTCATCAAATTAAAAAAAGAATGCCATTGAAACTCTGATTGAAATTACATTAAATTTGCCTTCTAATTCAGAGATAATTAACATCTCCACAGTATTAAATCATCTTTTAAACAAAAATTCAGAGATAATTAACGTCTCCATGATATTAAATCCTCTTTTAAATAAAATTTTCATTATTTATTTTTTCAAGCATTTTTTGTATCCCTTCCAAAATGTTTAAATGTTCTAATTTGTTTCTAGATGACTTGTTGCTATTGTGAATGGTACTTTCCCCCACTATATTCACTTGGTAGTTACTCAGATAAAGAATGTAACTAATTTATGAATATTTACCTTTTTACTAGACACCAACTAATATCTCCAATTAACTCTGATAACTATTTTGGTCAAGCAGGAGATGGCAAGAGTGAGCACTGACATTTTAAGAAACAGTGAACAAAAATGGATGGGAAGGGGCAATTTAATTTAGATGACCATTCTATCTACTATGTGGGCAAGAATCCCTTAGAAGAAATGGAATAGCCCTCATAGTCAACAAAAGAGTCTGAAATGCAGTACTTGAGTGAAGTCTCAAAAATGACAGAATGATCTTGACCCATTTCCAAGGCAAACCATTCAACATCATGGTAATCCAAGTCTGTGCCCCAACCACTGATGCCAAAGAAGCTGAAGTTGAACAGCTCTTTGAAGACCTACAAGACCTTCTAGAACTAACACTTTAAAAAAAATGTCCTTTTCATTGTAGGGGATTGGAATGCAGATGTAGGAAGTCAAGAGATACTTGGAGTAACAGGCAAGTTGGCCTTGGAATACAAAATGAAGCAGGACAACGGCCAATAGAGTTTTGTCAAGAAAACACACTGGTCATAGCAAAGACCCTTTTCCAACCACACAAGAGACGACTCTACACATGAACATCACCAGATGGTCAATACAGAAATTGATTATATTCTTTGATTGATTATATTCTTTGATTTTTTTTTTGATTATATTGATTATATTCTTTGCTGCCAAAGATGGAGAAGCTCTATACAGTCAGCAAAAACAAGACTGGGAGCTGACTGTGGCTCACATCATGAACTCCTTATTGCCAAATTCAGACTTAAATTGAAGAAAGGGAAAACCACTAGATCGTTCAGGTATGACCTAAATCAAATTCCTTATGAATATACAGTGGAAGTGACAAATAGATTCAAGGGATTAGATCTGATAGAGTGCCTGAAGAACTATGGACGGAGGTTCATGACACTGTATAGGAGGCAGTGACCAAAACCATTGCAAAGAAAAAGAAATACAAGAAGGCAAAGTAGTCATCTGAGTAGGCCTTACAAATGGCTGAGAAAAGAAGAGAAACAAAAGGCAAAAGAGAAAAGGAAAGACGTATCCAACTGAATGCAGAGTTCCAGAATAGCAAGGATAGATAAGAAAACCTTAAGTAAACGATTTCAAAGAAACAGAGGAAAACAATTGAATGGGAAAGACTAGAGATCTCTTCAAGAAAATTGGAGATACCAAGGAAACATTTCATGCAAAGATGGGCACAATAAAGGACAGAAACTGCAGGGACTTAACAGAGGCAAAAGAGATTAAGAAATGGCAAGAAATCACAACTATTCAAAAAAGGTCTTTAGGACTTGGATAACAATGATGGTGTGATCACTCATCTAGAGCCAGACATCCTGGAGTGTGAAGTCAAGTGGGCCTTAGGAAGCATTACTGTGAACAAAGCTAGTGGAGGTGATGAAATTCCAGATGAGCTATTTTCAAATCTTAAAAAGATGATGCTGTTAAAGTGCTGCACTCAATATGCCAGCAATTTTGGAAAACTCAGTACTGGCCACAAGACTGGAAAAAGTCAGTTTTCTTTCTCATCTCAAAGTAGTGTAATGCCAAAGAATGTTCAAACTGCCATATAATTACATTCATTTCATATGTTAGCAAGATAATACTCAAAATCCTTCAAGGTAGGCTTCAGCAGTACATGAACCAAGCTGCTGGATTTAGAAAAGGCAGAGGAACCAGAGACCAAATTGCTGCCAGCCACTGGATCATAGAAAAAGCAAGGGAATTCCAGAAAAATATCTACTTCTGTTTCATTGACTAAGCTAAAGCCTTTGACTATTTGGATCACAACAAACTGTGGAAAATTCTTAAGGAGATGGGAATCTACCAGACCTCCTTACCTGTATCCTGAGAAACCCGTATACAAGTCAAGAAGCAATAGTTAGAACCAGACATGGAAAATGGACTAGTTCAAAATTGGGAAAGGAGTACATCAAGGCTGTATATTGTATATAGGCAGTGTTTTCGTCTTAAACATATTGCCTTCCAATCCCTGAATGTGGATGTTTTTATATTTATGTCCATATTTTTCATTTCTTTCAATGACAATTTATAGTTTTAAGTGTATGTCTGTGTTTCCTTGGTCAAATATATGTCTACAGTGTTATTCTTTTTGGTAGTATTATAAATGAAATTTTCCTATGTCATTTTAGTTTAGGAATGTGTCTTCAAATATCATGTAGTTTGAAGTTTTTTATTTAGTATAGTTAGAAAGTATAGTCCTTCAAAAGGGAAATGTAAGCCATTTGCGTATACTTTCATACCTGATATGTTTTTGTGTTTGATCTTGCTTGTAGAGTTCTTTCCTTTTTATTTATTTAACAATCCCAAGGACTGAACTCAGCACTGTACAAGACCAACTTTGCTCTTGGTCTGCTGATGCTGTTTTCAGCAAGAGATATAGAAAGCGTCCCCATTCTTCATTTCCTCATTCCTCTTTTGTTACATGGACCAAGTGGTTTTGCTGTTTTGATTATCTTTGTGTTTTTAAAGTTGCATTTTTCCATTTTATATTCGTGTTGAATATCATTTTCTCTTTATCATGTCAAAATAGGTTTTTCCTATTTTACTTATTCCATATGTATTATAAGTTAAGTACAGTTTTTTTTTCCGTTACTTCATCCTCAACTTCCTAGTTGTATTGACAAAATCTACTACTTTATATCAAGCTTATTATTTGTGTTTTCATTGCCCATGAGTTCTCTTTTAAGATTTGTCATACCATTAAATCTAGTTTCAGATCCATATTTAAAAAAAATTTGGTTACACTGTTTAACTAGTCTGTGCCTCATTACTATTTTATTGATTTCTTCCTTAAAATTCCCCCTGGGTGTGAGAGAGTTTTTCTTTTCATGGGAAGACTATCTACTAATAATTGGTGTGATTTTTGGGTTCTTGCCTATGTAAGACTATTTATCTGTGCCTTGTAGATACATGATAGCTTGGGTGAGTACAGAAATTTTATGCCACATTTTCTCTCAAAACACTAATTTCTGGTGTTTAGTTACGAAAGACACATTTGATACTGATATGTACTTTCTCTTTTTCTGTTTATTTTATCCCTAGATATTTATAGTGGAGAAGGCAATGGCACCCCAGTCTAGTACTCTTGCCTGGAGGGTCCCATGGACGGAAGAGCTTGGTAGGCTGCAGTCCATGGGGTCGCTAGGAGTCGGACACAACTGAGCGACTTCACTTTCACTTTTCACTTTCATGCATTGGAGAAGGAAATGGCAACCCACTCCAGTGTTCTTGCCTGGAGAATCCCAGGGACAGGGGAGCCTGGTGGGCTGCCGTCTATGGGGTCGCACAGAGTCGGACACGACTGAAGCGACTTAGCAGCAGCAGCAGCAGCTAGTTATAGTATTTTTCCAATATATGAATTTTATCAATTTTCTCCATGTAGGGCAGGGTCACTTGTCATTAAACTGGCATGTGTTTAGTTAGCCTTAATGACTCAACCTAGATAGCATATTCAAAAGCAGAGACATTACTTTGCCAACAAAGGTCCATCTAGTCAAGGCTATGGGTTTTCCAGTGGTCATGTATGGATGTGAGAGTTGGACTGTGAAGAAGGCTGAACACCGAAGAATTGATGCTTTTGAACTGTGGTGTTGGAGAAGACTCTTGAGAGTCCCTTGGGGGATCCAACCAGTCCATTCTGAAGGAGATAAGTCTTGGTATTTCTTTGGCAGAAATGATGCTAAAGCTGAAACTCCAATACTGTGGCCACCTCATGTGAAGAGTTGACTCATTGGAAAAGACTGATTCTGGGAGGGATTGGGGGGAGGAGGAGAAGGGGACGACAGAGGATGAGATGGTTGGATGGCATCATCCACTCGATGGACATGGGTTTGGGTGAACTCCGGGAGTTGGTGATGGACAGGGAGGCCTGGCGTGCTATGATTCATGGGGTCACAAAGAGTCGGACACAACTGAGCAACTGAACTGAATGAGTCAACTAATGGAGTCTTTCTCCTCTTGATCTGAGAAATTAATCATACTTATTTGTTAATTCATACTTCACCTCTTCCTGCTTTCTTTTATTTTCTCATATCTAGATGTGTGTACACACATGTGAGCTCAAGTGTCTGAATGTATGTGTAATTTATAGTTACACATACATTCAGTGCATAGTTAGTTGGGGCTTCCCTGGTGGCTCAGCTGGTAAAGAATCCGCCCCCAAGGCAGGAGACCCAGTTTGATTCCTGGATCCCGAAGATTCCCTGGAGAAGGGATAGGCTACCCATTCCAGTATTCTTCCCTGGAGAATTCCATGAACCGAGGAGCCTGGCAAGTGCAGAGGGTCACAAAGAGTCGGACATGGCTGAGCAGCTAAGCACAGCACCATAGGTAATTATGGAGAATTTAAGCTTATTTTCTCATGATCTCTTTGGTGTTTCTTTTTCTGGATTCAATCTCCTGATTATTGTTGCTTTTTAGACTTCCTCATGTTTTATTCATGTGTAAAATTTTTGATGTCAAGTCATTAAATCTTGCAAATGGCTCCTATTTTTTCATGAATTTTGTGTTACAAAAATATGAGCAGTTTCTACTATTCTGTTTTGGACTTGCTGTTCCCTTGTGTATTTTAGTACATTGATTTGTAGAAAAGTACCATGTCAGATTTTTTTGATTAGTCTCTCTTATTTTCAATTGCTATATCTTCCTTTATGTTTGGTAATGTTTTGTTTGCCCCAAACAAACTTAGAGCTACTAAGCCTAAAGGCTTATTCACAATAGGAGGTGGGAAGGGATTGGTGATAAGATAATGCGTCAACCCCCCAGGCTCAGGAAAAGTGAGAAGGGGCTAATATTGATTTATATTAGTTTAAACTCGCCTGATTACAGGTACAATAACTTGGATAGAATAAGATAAGACCCGTGACTAATTTTTGCAGGAAGTTTTGATATAGTTTTACCTCTGAAATTGATTTGCAACAGCTGCAAATTAATACGCATTCTTTAATTGTTCTTTCTAAGTTGAGGTAATGGCTCTGAGCATGGTTGCGGGTCTCAGGGCAACGTTAGTAGCAGGAACTCTGTGAAGGCCCCCACTCTGTGTGTGCTTTAACACTTATATTCCACAGAGGTGCTGTAACATTTAAGATTACCCTCCCAAGTCCTGTTCCAGGGCCTCTAGTCAGCTATGTACCCACTGACCTCAAAGATGCTTGCCTGGTTTAACCAGCATTCTTCCTTTCATTTATTTGGCAGGCTGCTCCTTTTATCCAGTGAGCATCTTGCTAGGTTTCTCACGTACTGCCTTCAGCAGGAGCCTGGTGCCCTCCTGTAGTTTATTATCCAGGTACAGACTGCTCCTTCATGTTATATTCCTTGGTCATATGCTTTATGCTCAAGCTACTGTCTCAACCCAGAAGTCCTCTTGCTTACTTTTTGAAGTACAGATGCCATTAGTCTGGTTTCCATATCTAGGACTGGATCAGAGGTTGGCATTGGTGTTCTGGAACTCCCATTCCAAAGACAGTGCTCCCAATTCGTGCTTCATTTGAAGCACTAATTCGAAGCTACTAATTCGAGCTGGGCATCTGTGTTTATTTGTACCATTTCACAGAAAAGTTCTGGAGGTTTTGCACATGATTTTCTTCCCGTGTAGCTCAGCTGGTAAAGAATCTGCCTACAATGCAGGAGACCTGGGTTCAATTCCTGGTTTGGGAAGATCCCCTGGAGAAGGGAAAGGCTACCCACTCTAGTATCCTGGCCTGAAGAATTCTATGGACTGCACAGTCCATGGGGTCGCAAAGAGCTGGACATGACTGAGCAACTTTCACTTTCACTTTTCTTATGAAACAAGCAGAATTCAAGACCAAGTGTAGAATTCAAAACCCTTTTGTATTTAAGATTCAGCCTGGAGTGTAACGTACTGAGTGGCCTGTATGCTTCTGATTGTTCCACAGAATGGACCCCTTTGAGCAAACACTGTACAACCTTAGAATCAAGCAGATAGAGAGCACACTTTGAGAAAGACTGTACTGCGTCTCCCAGTAAAAGTCATCCCTGATGGAAGAAGTGTTCTCTCCTCCCATGGGGTGCAGAGTCTGGAGGTGATATCAGAAGTGCTCGGGCGTCCAGCACGGATGCTGCAGGGCAGTTCATCCCCGGCATCTTCCCGCTCCCGCAGCCCTGCAGGGGAGACCACGGAGGCCCCAGTGTGCTGGAGAACAGAGCAAGTATCAAAGAACCCAGTCCCTTGCAGAACCAGGCATGCTCCCATCTCCACCCAAGTTTAACGTGTTGTCCAGTCAGTAACAGCCCCCTTCCTTGCAGAAGTGTTGCCTAGGACTGTCCCCCACCCTAAATCTTGCTCATAATTAAGTTCAAGAACAGAATTAGACAATAGTCAGACTACAAAGCAGGCAGCAGTGGGCAGGGGGCAGGAGCACAGACTTTGGAGTCAGACCTGGGATCGACACAATTCACTAGTCATGTGATTGTGGACAAGCTTTTGAACTACAGTGAGGATCAGTTTCTTCTGCAAAAACGGGAATAATCCCTGCTTCGCCAGACTGTGGTGAGAATTGAAGAGCACAACTTGATGTTTGCATTTTATTTCCTTCTTGTCCCTAGAACAGCATGTAATGTTATTTCCAGGAGGCAGAAAAAGCATAAGACTTTATCTAGAGTCCTGAATAATTGATAAAAATTTTGCGTCTCTTCTTTTTTTTGGTTATGGTATCAGAGGAAGTACAGTCATATTTTCTCAGCTTCAAACAACCACATAGGACAGTACAATTAGGAAATGGAGAATCTCATTTGAACACTGTTTGGAATCTTATTTACAGGCAGAATTCGAAAACAGGACAAAAGAAAACTCCATTCTTGTATTGGAGGATCATCTACTTAATGCAGTTACAGAACACTAACATTTTTTCTGGCACATTAGAGATAGATAAGATTGGCACTTATCGGGGTCTTATTTGAATGATCTGAACACTCACCTGTGGCTACAGAGGAGGAGCCTGTGCTTTTCCTGCCTAGGACACTTGGAAGAGTTGCACACCTGGCTCAGATGACACTTGCCTGTGTGTAGTGGCTAGATCCTCCCAGGCAAATAGGCTGTTTGTTCCCTGAAGAAGTGAAATAATATCAGAAAATGCTTTACACACTGCGAGATAGTTTACAAAGCAGAGAAATGCTAACTTAACTATTAACACAGTTTAATAACAGCTTTGGCTATTTTATTTTGTCATATATTATGTAGGGACTGGTTGTGGAACTAAATAAACTAGCCTAGAATTCATGACTTGTGAATTGCGATTGTAAATTATCAGCTTTGACTTTCATGTCCTTTGAGCATCACTTCGTAACTCTTCTCTGTGCCTTTTGAAGGGACCCTTATGTTATGTCCTGTCACAAGTATTACTGCAATAAGACATCTTTTGCTCAGGCAAAGGCTGGGTCTTCTGATCGCATCTCCCTCCTTTCTTCAGTGAGAATCCTCTTCTTCTGGAAGCTGGTTTCACATGGTGGCTTAGATTTTTCCATCTTTGTATCTAGCACCATTTGAAATCAGTGTTTTAGGAGTAAGAATTGCAGCACAGCCAAAGGCCACCTTCAGAGGAGCTGCTGCCCTGGGACCAGCTCCCCTCCTCCTGCCAACTGAGCTGGTTCAAGAAAAGAAGAATTTGAGAAGAAAAGTATATTCTTGAACATGTTCGGTTGGGAAAGGGGGACAGTGCAGGGATGGGGCTGTGTTCAGTAGAAACTCAGAGGCTTGAGCAGAGCCAGGGTTTGTGATAGTCTTCCTATGGACAGGTAGCAGCAGCCACCAGCAGGAACCTGTTGGTGGGGCCTTTCAGTGTGTGACTGGGCAGCACTGGGTTGGGTACGTGATCGCAGTCGGCAGGACTCTCTCATCACACCAGCACTGTCCACCTGCTCCTACGCGCCGTGGAACATTCAGCTGCAGTTGCTGAGTAGGTGAAATCAGACTTGCCACCTGTACCATCAAGGTGTGGACCCCACTGAGCACCACCGGACCCATCTCTTACACAGGCTGACCGATTTCTCCTGGTGTTCAGAGTCTGTTTTTGTCTAGCACCATTTGAAATCGATTATGATGTAGGGGGAAAAGCAGCAGCCTCGAGGTCTCGTGCCAAGTCTGGTCAGCAGCAGCCTGTGGCTTCCTGGAAGATGGATGGGCAGAGACAGGGGGAGGGAGGTTACACCTTTTCCTACTGACTTCCTTAACTACATCTACAATACTTTATGCACATTGTTGCATTTAATGTATTTTTTAAAACATATCATTACAATGTATCCAGTGTCCTCAGTTTGCTGAAATATGGTAATGCTGTTCAGTTCAGTTCACTCGCTCAGCCGTGTCGGACTCTGCAACCCCATGAATCGCAGCACACCAGGCCTCCACCAACTCCTGGAGTTCACTCAAACTCACATCCATCGAGTCGGTGGTGCCATCCAACCATCTCATCCTCTGTCGTCCCCTTCTCCTCCTACCCCCAATCCCTCCCAGCATCAGAGTCTTTTCCAATGAGTCAACTCTTCGCATGAGATGGCCGAAGGACTGGAGTTTCAGCTTTAGCATGATTCATTCCAAAGAACACCCAAGGCTGATCTCCCTTAGAATGGACTGGTTGGATCTCCTTGCTGTCCAAGGGACTCTCAAGAGTCTTCTCCAACACCACAGTTCAAAAGCATCAATTCTTCAGCGCTCAGCTTTCTTCACAGTCCAACTCTCACATCCATACATGACCACTGGAAAAACCGTAGCCTTGACTAGACGGACCTTTGTTGGTAATGTCTCTGCTTTTGAATATGCTATCTAGGTTGGTCATAACTTTCCTTCCAAGGAGTAAGTGTCTTTTAATTTCATGGCTGCAGTCACCATCTGCAGTGATTTTGGAGCCCAGAAAAATAAAGTCTGACACTGTTTCCACTGTTTCCCGATCTATTTCCCATGAAGTGATGGGACCAGATGCCATACTCTATAAATTTCTTGCTGTTAAATTACCTTTCTGTTAAGAGGAATCTGTAAATGCATCCTGAAACATTAATAGATGTTTTAGTACATTTAATTTATCATATCTTTGTTTCCCATCTTTTATTTTCCACTCATAATTCTATGGTGATGAGAATGGGGTCCCCAAAAAGTTAATTTTATGTGCAGATCTTACCTTCTTCATAAAGAATTTGAAGTCTGTTAAATCAGAAAGATATTTAAAATGTCCATTAAGACAAGAATAAAATTCTCTGAGGCAAGAAATAAAATGAGAAAAAGATCACAGAAGAGAGAAGTGTTGCAGGCCTGGAATGAAGGACGCTATTGCTTGAAAGGGAAACTAACCTTGCTTCCTGCTGGGCAGCAGCCCGGGAGCCTTTGCAGTCAGGCTTCAGGCAGAAACGTTTGCTTAACGGAGCCTGTACTCACGTGGCCCCTAGAGGGAGGTGCGCCAATGAATTCAGCGATGTTAGGAGAGATGCAGGCGTTCTCTACTTTTTTTCTTCCTTTCTATCAACCCTTGAAGACAGAGTGAATCAGTTCTGTAAAGGTGCTCAGAGATGAGCCAGATTTGACTTCACAGGGGGTTTCACTTGGCGGGGGTCTTCAGGTTGGAGAGCTGTGTCCCCTTTATTGAACTTTCTGAGCAGAAACTGCAAGGCCAGCCCTGACCTACCTGTAGGACTTTGACTTCACACCTGTTCTCCATACGTGGTGGCACTTCAACCACCTGGGAAGCCTTTCGAGGTCCAGTTCCTGCCAGTCTCCCCCCCAGCTGGCTGCCCTGCCTGGTGGGGTGGGATGAAGAGGGTGAAGCATCTGTTGGGAAAACTTCCCTGGGAATTGGGGGGCACCTCCCACTGTAGCTGCCGGGCTGTGTGGGGCTGTTGACTGGAAAATTCAGGTTCTGGTTCCCAGGATGTGATGGGAACAGTTAAGACCCTGGATTGTTTTCTTCACTTCTCTGCTGAGGTAGCTACAACAGATCTATGGGGGTAAAAGCTTTGGGTCAATGGTAACAAACTAGACAGCTTCTGATTCACCTACTGTGTCATTAGCTCCAGCCTGTGTATTCCAAATCAAACAAGTAACTCACGGATTCTGCCAGCAAGTTGCTGGCCTTTGGGTTCTCAAATGAGGATGATTGATGTTAATACGAAAGCAAAATTGCAATGACTTGGAACATCTTTTCTGTAAAAGTAGTTTCTGGTGTTCCCATGAAAGCTTAATTTTAAACAGTGCTCATGGCTGTGTCATGAGAAGCAAAGTGTGTGAGAAACCTGTTCCTTCTAACTGAGGGGCCACTCCTGGAGGAGTATTTTTCTTTATTCATCTGGACGTTGGGCTCATTACCTAAAATTGGCATTCCTAAGTGGTTTCTACTAAAAAAAAAAATGCTAAGCAGAATGTATCTTTTGGAGACATCTTGAGTTTGTTTTTTTGTGACCATGCTTTCCATTTACATAGAAAATTCTTTGCCAGGCATGGTCCTCCTTATCTAAGTTTGACCACACGTTTATCATCTGATACAGGTTTTCTCGGGCTAGCAAATAACAAATTAGGGTGAGTAACTTTCTCAATGTGATCCATTCTTAAAGGGATTTGGTCACCTTCTGCTGGTATGTACACCAGAGAGAAAGAAAATAGTTTATTGACCACAGACCCCTATATCCTACTTAACTCATACATAAGCCGAAAGGGAAAGAAGTTTGTCTCTTTTAAGAAGTTAATTTCTTAGAGGTAAATAGAAAAGAGGTAGTTAATTAAAATAAAATTGAAAATGGCTTCTAGGTATCACAGCAGTGACTGAAACCTCTAAATAATGCAAAGTTTGAACAACTAAGCAAGTTCAGTTCAGTCGCTCAGTCATGTCCTACTCTTTTTGACCCAATGGCCTGCAGCATGCCAGGCTTCCCTGTCCATCAGCAACTCCTGGAGCTTGGTTAAACTCCTGTCCATCGAGTTGGTGATGTCATCCAACCCAACTAAGCAAGGGGCTTGTCAAATACCCTCATGGTCTACAGGAAAGCAGCGGTGTTATGATTCTGTAAAGTCTGCCCACTATATTCCAGGGTGATATTTTCTAGAACAGCCTGGAAATGATGAAAGCAATGCAGCTTAGGAAGAAAAACAGAACCGCTACATCTTTCTGTGACTATCACGTTTGACTCATTTCTGAAAGTCTGTAGACTATGTTAAATGTTGTTCTTTAATACAAATATGCACGTTTTAAAAAATAGGCATAAAAGTTAATTTTTGGATAAAATGCTGTCAGGCATTACAACTTTTAGAATGCAGGGCCAAACTTGCCTATTTTCTTAAATCCTACAATGTACTTTATCAATCAAAATTCAACTTCCTACCTACCTCAGGTCTCTTCAGCATTCTTACAGAAGACTTTTATGATCACATTAAAAGCTATCCCCGTATATTTTATGACAATTAAAAAAGATACAGTAGTCTCAGTTTATAGGAAATTAAAATTTGACAAAATGTTTTCTTTCTTTATAGCCAACCTAATTTTCACGTGTGTTGGTGTTAGAAAGATTGCTTCTTTTTTTTTTTTCTTAAACTACAGATGGCTTCCTTTGATTAGCCAGACATCAATATCTTAATTTGAGTCTTGGTCATTTTCTGACTTCTTTAATAATTTTCTCTTATACATATAAGCACTGACTCTGGTCTTTAGGGCTTCTCAGGTGGCAGTAGTGATAAAGAGCCTGCCTGCCAATGCAGGAGACGTAAGAGACTTGGGCTCGATCCCTGGCTCGAGAAGATCCCCTGGAGGAGTGCATGGCAACTCACTCCAGTATTCTGGCTGTGGGTAACAAGGTAGGGCTGAACGCCGTGAGCAGGGGAGGCTCGAGGCAGGCTGGGAGGGGAGAAGCCTGGACAGACTTCAGGCTCTGAGAATGGAGGGCTAGAAGGGGTGACTGTGGGAGGGGAACGCTTCCAGAAGGTGGGCCCGATTAGAGGCGCACTCTCATGTGAGATAAAACACACTGGAACTAAACGCATTATCACAAATGAAACTTCTCCACAATGACATTTTATTTTTTAATAGTTTTAAAGATCCAATCAGTTCTCAAAAAACAAGCAATACAGACATGAGACTTCTCAGTCCACTGGGGATTCACTCTTGCAGTTTTAAGTTTAAATTCAAATACATCTTTCCCTCTCATTCAAACAGCATTTCTAGAGAACAACGGTTTCCCCATATATTTAAGTAATTGACAAATTATTTGCTAGACAAAATAATTTATATTTGCACATATATTTCAATCACTTATAAATATATAAAATTGGAACAACTAAATTTTAAGTGGAAACTACTATGAAAGTAAATTTATTTTGGTAAGCATAAAATTCTTTGGTTGAAAAAACACCTCCTGAGGGCTTTTAAAGTCTAAGTACTTAGGGCCACCCCCTTGTTTCTAAGAAAGAGCTACATTCTTGAAAAGCATGTGAAAGTAGGGACAGTAAAACGTCAATGTATAATTTTTTAAGAATTCCTGAATTTATTCTGTTCAAGCTTATACTCCTGAAGTGCCTCACTGGGATTACCAAGGGAAGAACCATTTACAGAGCCTTATCAACATGTCCTTTGGGAGTAAAAATAATATTTACACGGGTGCACTTTTGATTCCTCTCTCACATCCTTCTCAAGGCCATGTTTCTTTGGCCCAATTGTGCTACTAACTGTGAAGTCTGAGGACTTTCCTGGTGGCCCAGTGGTTGGGTTTCCATGCTTCCGCCTCAGGGGGCATGGGTTTGATCCCAGTCTGGGAAGTTCTACATGCTGAGGTGCAATCAAAAAATTAAAAAAAAATTTTTTTTTCAAAGGTGTACAACAAAACCTGTGAAAACATAATTTGAGTTAGAGCAGAGTCCCTCCTCTGTGGCCACTGGTGTGAGGACAGAGAAGCGGGCTGGGGTCTGTCCTGCCCGAGTGTCCAGAGCCACCTGAGCTGTTTCCTCTTTCCTTCCCTTTGCATGATCTACAGCTAATCCATGGAGTTGAGTTTGCTTTTCTGAAATACAGGGCTTCATTTTTACTCTGCCCTTTACAGATGAGGTGAGGAGCCTCACCTCATACAGAAGCCTGATTCTGAATGATTCTTGATTTGTTAGACTGCCTCATTGTTCTTAAAAGGGGTGAAAAACAAATGCCAGCCATAAACTTCATAGCTTCTCTAGATCAACATGAGGTTACAAAGTTCTTAAAATGATATTTCAACCTATTAACTGTAAGAGTGTTTTCTGGTAATATTCTTAGTTAAAAAAGTCAAATTTGTTCAAATTCCCAATATTCAGTGTTTTTACTGTCTAAGGTCTGAAATAGTGCCCACATATTTGTAAATGCTTTTTAAATAAACAATATATAAAAAGGATTTTGCAGTGATTGAACAATGAATATTAAGAGTTGGCTTTAATCTTTGAATGCTGCTGCTAAGTCACTTCAGTCGTGTCCGACTCTGTGTGACCCCATAGAAGGCAGCCCACCAGGCTCCCCCGTCCCTGGGATTCTCCAGGCAAGAACACTGGAGTGGGTTGCCATTTCCTTCTCCAGTGCATGAAAGTGAAAAGTGAAAGTGAAGTTGCTCAGTCATGTCCGACTCTTCGTGACCCCATGGACTGCAGCCTACCAGGCTCCTCCGTCCATGGGATTTTCCAGGCAAGAGTACTGGAGTGGGGTGCCGTTGAAATGATTTAAAAATCACTTTCTTTACAAATGAAATTTAATTAATTTCATTTTGAAGCATATTTCTCTAAGTTTGGAGATTTTAAAAACCACATTTTCTCACCTAGATACTACTGGGGACTGTCTTGACTTGCCCTATAAATACAAGTGTTATTGAAGTGAAAACAGGCAAGGTGTTCAACTCCAAATTCCTACATGTTTCCAGAGAAATGTGAAGGATGGTGAGCACATTAGAGCCCAAAGTAAAATGTTAGCACTGTGAGGTAGTTGCATTCATGAGCGTGAAAGAAATCAGAGAATAACTTCTGTAGATTGCTTTTTTCCCTTCTGTTTTCACTGAGATGTAATTGATATACAGGCATACCTCGGAGACATCCGTGGGTTTGATTCTAGAGTGGCTCATTAAAGTGATTTATCCCAATAAACTGAGTCACAGGAATTGTTCATTTTTTCCAGTGGATGTAGAAGTTCTGTTTACACTATCCTGTGGTCTATTAAGAGTGCAGGAGCAGCGTGTCTACACAACAATGTACATAGCTGAACTAAAAATTACCTTATTGCTAAAGATGTTAAACATCACCTGTGCCATCAGTGAGTTGTAGCAGTGACATCCAAGGTAAGTGAGCACAGATCACCATGACAGAATCGTAGCTTTAAAAGCTTGAATTATTGTAAGAGTTACCACAGTGAGATACAGAGACCTGCAATGAGCAAATGCTATTTGAAAAATGACACTGATAGAATTGCCGGATGCAGGGTTGCCACAAACCTTCATTTGAACACACACAAAAATGCAATATCTGCAAAGGGCAGCAAACCAGAGAACAAGTGAACAAGGTTTGCTTGTGTAACGCTGTACAGGCTTAAGATGCTCAGCATGATCTGATAATGAGACATTTGTGAAATGATTGCCACAGTAAGTTTTCTTAACATCTATTAACTCACATGGTTACCAAATTTTTTTCATTGTGATCAGAACATTCAAGACCTTCTTCCTTAACAACTTGCCAAGGTAGTCACCCCTTGATATCCAAAGAGGATTGGTTCCAGATCCCCAACCACTTCCCCTGCAATTAAAAATCTGAATCCTGCAGACTCATATAATATAGCATGGCATTGCTGGCCCTCTGTATCCAAGGATGCTGATGCAGAACTATTGGATGCAGAGTGTGGACTGTATACAACACAGCATTACTAGTTATAGTTACCCTGCTGTATACACTGGGCTTCCCTGGTGACTCAGCCATGAAGAATCTGCCTGCAATGAAGGAGACCTGGGTTCAATCCCCGAGTTGAGAAGATCCCCTGGAGGAGGAAATGGCAACCCGTTCCAGTACTCTTGCCTGGGAAATCCCACGGACACAGGAGCCTTGCAGGCTGCAATCCGTGGGGTCGCGAGAGTTGGACACAACTTAGCGGCCAGACCACCACCGCCGCCACGTACATTGTATCTTTGTACTTGTTCATCTTATATCTGGAATTTTGTACCTTTTCACCCCCTTCACTCATCTCACCACCACCTCTCAGTCCCCACTTCTTGCAACCAAACATCTGGCTTCTTTTTCTGTGAGTGCGGATGTCTGGATTTCGAATACTTATGAGATCGTACAGGATTTGCTTCTCTCTGTGTGACTTACTCACTCAGCATAATTCCTTCGAGGTCGTTGTGTTGACACAAAGGGCAGGATTTCCTTACTTCTCGCGGCCGGATCGTATTGCACCGTGTGTGTAAACCACGGCTTCTTTGCCGTCCCTCAGCGCACACTTCCGTTGTTTCCATGTCTTTGTTATTGTAAATAATTCTGAAGTAAACAGAAAGGTGTAGTTACATCGTCCATGTGGTGGTTTCATCTCCTTCAAATACATATCCAGATAGAACCGCTGGATCATATAGTGGTTCTGTTTTAATTTTTTGAGGAAAATTCATGCTGTTTCTCACAGTATCTGTATGAGTTTACTGCAGATCTTAACATTTTAAAAGAATCAAAGGGTAAAGGGACGCATGGATTTATGGAAACCTTTTAGTGTGTCTGTACTACAGGAGTGGTCAAATTTTTCTAATAAGTGGTGGATGGAGTGCTAAACTCTGTTTCCCTACAAGGTAAGGTAAAACACAGCATCAGAGATGAACAGAATTAAGTACATAAATTAAATTCCAGCAGTCCAGTTAGCAAATGGACAATTAAAAAACAACTGCATTTTTCAGTAAGTCACTGAACAAAGGATTCTTTTAAAAACACACATTTTTCTAACATTGCAATTTAAAATGTTGCTCTGAGAGGGAACCTTTAAAAAGGTAATGATTCTGAGTGTTCAATTTCAGGAATGCCTTGCTTACCCCTCACTTGAAGGAAATCATGTGTTCTGGTTAGGGTCTCCTAAGTAACTAAAACTCACATCACATTTTTTGGTGACAACAGACAGCTTTCTCAAATGTATTATTCAATTCCAGCATTGTCCAAAGAAATATAATGCAAGTTACGTAGGTAATTTTGAATTTTATAGAAGCCACATTAAAAAAAAATGAAAAAGCAGGAAAATTAGTTTTCATATATTTTACTTAACCCTGTGAACTCGAGCTCATTTTACATAGGATGAGCCAGTTTAGACATTTGCAGCAGCCACTCAGGACCACCAGCTCTGGAGCTGGGAAACGCAGTTCCACTCCTGCTTCGGAACCGGACTACAGCAGACAGACTACAACCGAACGCGGACGCGCCGGTTACTGACAGTGTGCGCGCCCAGCGAACCCTCGGGTGCCTGCCTCATGAAGAGCTGACCGTGTGAACGCCGGAAACTTCATTATTCCCCTGGAGGGGAGGCTTCACTATGAGCCGGCGCTGCCACGCGCGGTACTTGTTACATGGCCGTGTCCTCAGGACTGTTGTGGAGAGCGATTCAACAATTAGGCCTCTCAATGAATCCTTGAAGATGACTATTTTTTGAAGCAATACTTTTTTTTTTTTTCTGTTATAAGGAAATGCTTCTCTTTAAGTAGAATTTTAAATAGAAATCTAATGTTTGGCAAGGATGCATGCGTGCATGCTAAGCGGCTTCATTCATGTCCAACTCTTTGCAACCCCATGGACTGTAGCCCACCAGGCTCCTCTGTCCATGGGGATTCTCTGGGCAAGAACACTGGAGTGGGTTGCCATGTGCCCTCCTCCAGGGGATCTTCCTGGCCCAGGGATTGAATCCGCGTCTCTTACGTCTCCTGCATTGTCAGGAAGGTTCTTTAACAACTAGCACCACTTGGGAAGCCCTTGACAAAGATAAATAAGTATTAATATAAACTTAAACAGCTCATTTGATATAACAAAGAACCTGATTAAAACAACGAAGATGATTAAAATGTGAGCTAATTACAGTTATGTTAAATTACCTTCAGCATTCCTTAAGTCTACTCCAAGTGTTTACAGACACTTGAACCTCATGGGCTGTCTGAACACTCTTTCCTGGTTGGCTTTAGCCTCTAAGGAATTCTTAGAGAACCGCACGGAAACATAGGGCTGGCTAGGCCCACATGCCGTTCTAGATGGGATTCTTTGTCTTCACCTTTTACCCTGTGATGAAAGACACCGCTGTGCTCTTACTAAGAAGTTGCCCCTTACCGGCCTTTGTAGAATCTGCTCCCAAAGTTGTGACTGTAACCTAAGGTAGCACCACACATCACAGGTTATGTAAAATTCACCTCCTCTCTTCCCGGCTCTGTGGACACACGTTCTGGTCCCCCCAAAAGAACTTCTAATTCATTTCATTCAGAGACAGAAAGTAGAGGGGGGTTACACATCTAAAGGCGATGCATTTCATGATTTTCCCAAACCGATGGATTTTTGTTGGTGGTGGATTTTATTACATGATAAAAATATCCTGGTCAAGGAATGCCTTTGCAGAATTAATATTTACAAGTTGAAAGTGAATTTCTTTACAAAATTAAGTAAAATGTATTGTGATTTCTATTTTAAAAAAACCCCAAAGTGAATATAAAATGAACAGATTCTGTTATTATTTCTCACTGGGCTAAAAAATTCCCGCATGCTTTGGATTCCCAGCTCCTAGAAGGTAGAGGAGTTAATCTGATGGCTAACTCCGTGGTCAACAGTTATTCTAATAAGTAAGTAAGTGTTAGTCATTCAGTCATGCCCGACTCTTTGCGACCCCATGCACTGCAGCCCACTAGGCTCCTCTGTCCATGAGATTTTCCAGGCAAGGATGCTGGAGTGGGTTGCCATTTCCTTCTCCAGGGGATCTTCCCAACCCTGGGATGTAACCCGGGTCTCCGGCACCACAGATTCTTTACTGACTGAGCTACAAGTCTCCTAAGTCAAAGCAAAACGTGTGAGTGCACATTATTTTACACAAAAACAGGGAAGGTAGGAGAAAACATCAATAATCTAGCAAAGGGAACGGGAAACCAGGTATCCCTTGGATGTCCACTGCCAAATTAGCTTAGTGTCAACAGCCAAATATTCATTGAACATCTCTGAAAAAAATGTAACAGAAAAGAGATACTTTTCAATGGTAAAAGCAAACCTTTCTCTCATCTCTTCTCAGAGGGAAATAAAATGTCCTTGTCTGTAGCTCTCACCAGTTAGGTATGTGCTGAACAGAAGGGGAGAGTGCTGAATGAAATAGTGACGTCACACAGAAAGGAAGCAAGGGTGGCATAAAAAAGGGATGAAATCAATGAGGGAGGAGAAGGGAAGTAAGCTGACAATTAAGTTTATGCATTATGGCTCTCCTGATTCTCATTAGGAGCCTGAAACAGGAATTTGGTGCAAGAAACCACTTTACCTCCAAAGTCTTATAGATCATTCAGCAGATAAATGGATTGTAAATTTGTGTACAATCTGTTTGCCCATGAAACCACTTAGCCTCAAGTGACTAATGTAAACTCTTTTTTCTCCGAATGAGACGGGATGAGGAGAAATGGTCCTGGCCTCTAACACCTTAGATTTTGAGGGACGCACAGAGCAAGTATTAATTTCATGTAATGTTGTCTCTGAAATCGATTTTTTTGACGCCACACATTTTGAGATGGATCTTTTGCGTTGAAGACAGTTTCTTCCTGCGCCACAGTTGTTTCCACCTATACAGCTTATTATATAACCTTTCCTTTTCCCGAAATGGATCTAAATTTTGTACATGCGCTCTCTCAACTAATCAAAAAAATCCTTGTTATTAGTTTCTGTTTAAATTTTTTTTGAAAAGTTTTTTGACTGCTCAAGAAGAGTAAGCCAAGTAGAAAAAAGTTCCAATTAATTTGATCCTTCAAGTTTTTGCTGCATAGCTTACACTCTCACTGCCTGCATTGGATTTATTGAATCCAAAAAACTTTAGGAAAGCTCATTTAAGCAGACAGCTTAAAAACTACAGTTTCTGGATGAGTCATTATTTATATAACATTAAAATAATTTTAAGTTATAACGAATAAGGGACTCCAATCAAAATGGTGAAATAGGAGTTATAGCTCACCTCCTTCCTCAGATACAATCCTCACAGAATGCCTCTTAAAATGCTGACAGAAAATTTCAGATACCTAAAAGTACAAAAAAGATCTCCACCTAACTGGGTGGCACGAAAAAACAAAACAAAAAGGAGGCAGAAAGGAAATTGCCTGCATGCACGGGGGGAGGGAGCCGTAAGAGGGAAGGTTCCTGCGCCCTGTGAAGTCCCTTCACTGGCTGGGACAGAAAGAGAGCTTCGAGGAGTCAGCGGAGAGCGCGCCATTCAGTTTTCCGCAGGCAAAGCAGACCTGCGCTGACGGTCTGTGCCGCCGCCCTGCGCTCCCCAGCCTGCGACGTGCATCCGCTGATGCAAGCGGGGCCAGGGCACCGAGACTATGGAGGATTGACCCAGAAGAGGACGAGGGCTGGCTGCAGGCGTTCCGAAGGGCCTGGAGTGTAGTATGGCGGCCACCTGCAGGTGTATATGGAACAAACCTGGGCTCCCCCTAGAAGTGAAGCGCCGTTGTCAAGGGTCACTGGAATGGAGGGCAGGGTCTGAAAACAACAGCCCGACTTTTGGTGTGCTCAGAGTGGGTGTGGTGCCACCCCCGAAAGCCCATTGTTCATGAGCACACGCACAGGGAAGGGAAGGGCCTGCCAGAGCAGCCTCTGTCCCAACGAGCTCCCAGCGGACTCTGGACCACCTCTGGGAGATTGCAAGAATGCAAGCAGCAGGGAGGTGCCCTCAGGCAGAGGCGGGGGATGGAATCAGAGCTGATCCGTAGAAGATGCTCTTTGAGAACAGAGCTGAAATCTGAGCCCTCTCCGCTTGGCTGTGCTATTCACTGATTGAAGCCGCTGATACCTGCTTTGTAATCTGAGCACCCACGGAACCTCCGAGTGGACAACAGGTGCTCTCACAGCGGGGAAAGGTCTAGCCTTAGCCTCCAGTGGGTGTGGGCACATAGAGACAGGGCCAGGCCAGGGTCTGGGTTGCTTCCATAGCTCCCAATGTGCATCCATTTGCACAGAAGTGGCACTCATACCTGATATCAGTGCATAGACACTTAGCGATCGGCACTGATGGTCTTGTGAAACCCGTGCCTGAAGGATGACAAGACTGATTGCTGGTATCATACCCATGACTGACGTGGGGCTGAGGGCAGTACTTGGTGAGCCCGCACAACAGGTGACAGGTGACGCCACAGTGTGCGCGCCTGTGGGCAGAACCAGTGGAGGAGTACTGGGCGGCTCATCTCCCAGGGGGCTCCCAGTCCCGCCTGCTTCACACCACAGCGCGGAAACATATCTGGGGCCTTCTGATCCAGCAACTAAGGAGCAGACCCTGCCCCCTTTCTGGTTGTAACAACCACAGAACAAGGACAAGGTCCTGCTCAGTATCTAGCAGAGGCTCTGGCCACCACTATACCAGTCACACACTCTTTCTAGAGGAGAATGGCCAGCACACACTGAGGAAAGAGGTAGCAGTCATACATAATAAAAACAGCCCTTCCACCAAAAATATTAAACCCATGCAGGCTAGACAGGGATGGGGCCACGTAAAAATAGTCCTCCAGGGCCACAGTAGATAATTGTTTCTACCAAATTCATAGAGGAAGAGAATTTAAGCAAAATGAGGAAGCAGAGGAACTACTCTCAATTAAAAGAGCAAAAGAATTGACCAGAAATAACTGATAATGAGTCAGAGGGAGCCCAGACAGACAAGAGGAGCCCACAAAAATTAGAAAACTCATTTCCTGGGACAAAAACTGACCTAAAGCCAGTAAATTGAAGATTGAATAATGCAGAAGAATGAATAAGTGATCTGAAAGATGGAAAAATGAAAATCACCCAATCAGAAGAGCAGACAAAGTCAAGTGAAAAACAAAATGAAAGCAATATAAAAGACCTATAGGATAATATAAAGTGGCCAATTTATGCACAATAGGGATTGCAGAAGAGGAAAAAGAAAAGGGGAGTGAAAATATATTTGAAGAAATTATGGCTAAAAACTTCCCATACCTATTGAAAGAAGCATATCCTGGTATACAAAGCACAGAGTGTCCCAAGCAAGATGAATCCCAACAGTTCTACAACAAGCCATGTTACAATTAAAATGGGAAAATTAAAGATAAAGAGAGACTAGTAAAGGTAGCAAGAGTTAATTGAACAAAGAGTTAATTACAAAGACTTAAAAATAAGATGTGTGTGTGTTTGCCTGTGTGGGTTAGTCCCTTAGTTGTGTCCAACTCTTGGGACCCCGTGGACTGTAGCCCACGGGCTCCTCTGCCCATGGAATTCTCCAGGAAAGAATACTGCTGTGGGTAGCCATTGCCTTCTCAAGGGGATCGTCCCAAACCAGGGATCGAACCTGGGCCTCCTGCATTGTAGGAAGATTCTTTACCATCTAAGCCACCAGGGAAGTCCTGAGCAGTCTTTAAAAAAAAAAAATACAATTACCTTGAACCACTGAAACATTTTCCAGTAAGCCTGGTGATGTTTCTTCAAAGTTAAAGAGCGTGGGCACATCAGTAACAGTCTACACCCTGGTTTCTCTCAGTGTTGTTCAGGCCCAGCAGCAGCCTCACTGGGGAACTCTTTAGAAATGGGATCTCAGAACTCTAATGCTACTGATATTGGTGGTAGGATGCTCATATAATTGCTTGGCTTTAAAAAAACTCATTACAGTGAGAGACAGTTTGGTTAATGCTTGAGAACTTTTAAGCATTTTGCTGATGTTTTAAACAATGAAGGAGTAAGGAGCAGAAAGCTATTTTGCTTTGCTTCTTTAGAGGTTATTTCTACAACAAGTCTTTTGGACCTTTAAAAATATCCTTTAAAAATATATCATCAATTTAACTTTCTCTTAGACTTCTGTGTATACATAATTTAAAAGTACTGCTGATAGAGAAATCAAATATGCCTATCATGCATTCCATTAATATAAGACTTAAGATTCATATCAAGGCATTTTGGGTATTTTAAAAAAGATTATGAAACAACATTTAAAAAATTTGAAAAAAAAATTTGAGCTCTAAATGAGTGAAGAAGTTACTTTTATTATGTAGTCCAAGCTCACTCATTAATATAAAAATGTGTATATTAAAACCACAAGTAAACTAGGAGTACTAGGAGTTCGTCAAGGCTGTACATTGTCACCCTGCTTATTTAACTTCTATGCAGAATACATCATGAGAAACACTGGGCTGGAAGAAGCACAAGCTGGAATCAAGATTGCTGGGAGAAATATCAATAACCTCAGATATGCAGATGACACCACCCTTATGGCAGAAGGTGAAGAGGAACTAAAAAGCCCCTTAATGAAAGTTAAAAAGGAGAGTGAAAAAGTTAGCTTAAAGCTCAACATTCAGAAAATGAAGATCATGGCATCTGGTCCCATCGCTTCATGGAAAATAGATGGGGAAACAGCGGAAACAGTGTCAGACTTTATTTTTCTGGGCTCCAAAATCACTACAGATGGTGACTGCAGCCATGAAATTAAAACACGCTTACTCCTTGGAAGGAAAGTTATGACCAACCTAGATAGCATATTCAAAAGCAGAGACATTACTTTGCCAACAAAGGTCCGTCTAGTCAAGGCTATGGTTTTTCCTGTGGTCATGTATGGATGTGAGAGTTGGACTATAAAGAAAGCTGAGCATAGAAGAATTGATGCTTTTGAACTGTGGTGTTGGAGAAGACTCTTGAGAGTCCCTTGGACTGCAAGGAGATCCAACCAGTCCATTCTGAAGGAGATCAGCCCTGGGATTTCTTTGGAAGGAATGATGCTAAAGCTGAAATTCCAGTCCTTTGGCCACCTCATGTGAAGAGTTGACTCATTGGAAAAGACTCTGATGCTGGGAGGGATTGGGGGCAGGAGGAGAAGGGGATGACAGAGGATGAGATGACTGGATGTCATCACTGACTTGATGGACGTGAGTCTCAGTGAACTCCGAGAGTTGGTGATGGACAGGGAGGCCTGGTGTGCTTCAATTCATGGGGTCGCAAAGAGTAGGAGACAACTGAGCGACTGAACTAAACTGAACTGAAACTATGAGTTGCAAAAAGCCTTAAAATTATTAGTTTGATTTGAAAGCTATTTCCAAAGCATTATAAAGGGAAATTACTAAAAATCATGAATTTCAAAACACCTTATCTTAGTCTATGCTTCATGATTTATTCTAAGTCTTTTGTTGTCAGTTATTTCATTACAATTTAAGCTTGATTAAAAAACCCTATTCTCCTCACAAGATATGCATTTATATATATTTAAAAAATCTAAGTCCCCCTTCCTTTTTTAAATTTAGATATAAAAAGATATACAATATTAATGAGATGTCTTGTAAATCTTAACCTGCCGGGGTCCAGCCCCGGCTGATCCAGGGAGTTCGAAGTGGGGACCGTGACGGTGAGGATCAGGATACAATAGCTTCAGTTAGATGTTAATTAAAGATATAAAGAGTAATAGAATGAGGATAGCTCAGTAGGAAAATTCAGTGGAGAAAAGAGGCTGAGTAGCTTGGTTTACGCGGGAGACCAATAAAACTTCAAGACAAGAAGTTTGCACCACTTACGTAGGCCGCAGGCGTCCTTCCGTTCTCCCGAAGGAGAGGAGACATTGAGGCCTCCCCAGTCGGATCTTAGAAGCCCAGGTAAAATTAGTAAGCTTGGTGGGTTCCGCGCTCCAGATGGAGACTCAGCCAGAGTGTAACAGAGAGAGCAACATGAGACCAGTATTTTGAGAAACTGATCCCCATTCTTTATTTTCCATGGTCTACTTTTATACACTGAGATGTTATGCAAGAGTCACACGGGGTCAGCAGTCCTGATTTTTATCAAAGTCAGGTGCTTCATACAAATGTATACAGAGGTCTTAGGGGTGTTACATCATCTTCTGGCCAGAGGGCCTGCTGACAATTTATGACCCTCTCCTTGTGACAGCGGTCAGTCAACCAGGACACTTATTTCTCCAGGGGTGATTATTCTTAAAACAGACGCCACCCAAATAAAGTTACATTCCTATAGGGTGAGGGTATAGTGGGTTTTAGTTAAGGAAAGAATTTACTTAGCCTAAGGTCTAATGTGATTTATATCAAAGGTTAATACTTATTTCTTCTATATATTCATTAATGTGTGTAAGGGCAGGGGATGTGGAGACTTAGCAACAAATATTGGCTCAACAAATGAAAAACCCTTCACCAATACAATTTCTAATCAGCCCACCATACTTATACTAATGGTTTTCTAACTTTTCTAAGGAACCTGTTTTTAGAAGGTTTAAAGCATCTTGTGCCTCTCACGGTTGGGAGGCTGTGAGCAATCACATGTGGCCGGACAAGCCTGTCAGGCAGGCTAGAGAACCTTCAGAGGAGTTTGTAGGTTAAAACACTCTTGTCACGCCCAGGAGATTTTATTAACTGGAGCTCTAAGTTAACTCCTTCTCCGAAAGAGGTGGTGGGGGACAGCCCCCCGTAAAGTCAGAGGTGTAGGTGAGAGCACAAGTAGTAAAGTAGGCAGGCTCTGGTTATGGGGGTAGATGCTCAAGGATTTCCAGGGGGACTCCTGAGGCTCGATCCCGCCTTTGCGTATGTCGAGCCTCCTTCCTCAGAGTGCCGCACTCTGCCCCAACATTAACCCACCCAGCAACTTAGTTTAACCCCATCAGTTTTACTGCTACTTAGTAAATTAAAACAACATAAGAGGGAAATCAAATAGTGTTGCTTTTAACCCCCAGTTTAGCCTGGATAAATAACAACTCTAAACGAAAAGAAATCAAACAGGGTATTTGAATTAAATACCTAAGGAGCTTCTTAAAACTACCTAAGCTATACAGACAAATGAAACATTTACCATAACAATTTCAGCGACTACAGTTTTCAAGTCTCCACAGCTAACCATTTTAAATTTAATTTTGGCTATCTGTCCAATCTAGACAGTAGGGTACATCTAGGGAGGGAAGACCCATGACTTGCTGCAGCACTTAAACCTCTAATCCCACAGAAATTTTTCTTAAAATAGCTGAAGTGATCAGCATGGTCACTCTTCTTGAGTTGATATTAACAGCAGATAAAGACATTTTTAGTGAAGAAATTCTACCCCAATGGCATACACATGCACACATTTTTTTTTTAAGTCAGCATGGAAAATACAGTACAAACAAAACTTCACAGAAGTATGTCAAGAGTGAGAAGGACCAGTAAATTAAAGAAACATGCTTTAATGTACCCTCTCTGTCCGCTCTGCGGAATATTTGTACAGGCAGGCAGTAACTATTCCAGCGGCAATAACTACAAAAAACCAGGAAACAAGGGACATGTAATTGAAAAATCACTTCCAAGTTTCAAAATCTAGCAGAAGAAATAAATGTTGGTTAGATTTCCATGGTCATAAAATGATATTTTATTTAAGCAAGTACACATTTTTATTCTGTTTTGTCTCTTCACTTTCTGAATCCAATTCTCTGGAATCACTTACATAGTTCACAGTAAGTCAGAGAAGCCCTAGATTAATTTCAAAAATGACCCACAGCATATTTGGGGTGTAAACTCATATGGCTATGCATCTTGAAACAACATATATTATTTAGGGTTTGTTAGTAAGTGGACATATACAATATAAAAGAATATATACATACAAGATAGTATATTACATGAAAGTTTATGTTTTCCTAAACTGGTTTACTTAATTTCACAATATTAAAACTAAAGAAATGAAAAATCACTAAAAAATTAATGCACTTCTTCAGAGTGATATCTTGATTTAAGTGGTATCAAAGTTTGGAATACTTACGTACAGAAAGAATAACCACAGCAATGACTGCTGCATCTGGGAAAAACAAAAACACTTTGATGATAATTGAGCACGTAGGTGTCTCCAAATAGCTGTTGAATCTTAATGTGTAGATCCGCTATAATTACAGTGAAGAAAAAATTATCAATCTAGTTTTAGCATGACTGCAAGTGCATCCATGTCATTCTGACCACAGAACTTTTCAAAATATATTCCTTTTGAAATTCTTAACAGGACCCTTACATTTTAACATTGTGTGCTGCAACTACCATCCTAGGTTATTCAGTAAGGTAGCGGGAACAATTAGAATTCAGTAGATTAGAAGAAAATTGTTTTAAAACATTTTATACAATTATAGTTCAGAAATATCAATAACCTCAGATATGCAGATGACACCACCCGTATGGCAGAAAGTGAAGAGGAACTTAAAAGCCTCTTTATGAAAGTTAAAGTGGAGAGTGAAAAAGTTGGCTTAAAGCTCAACATTCAGAAAATGAAGATCATGGTATCCAGTCCCATCACTTCATGGGAAATAGATGGGGAAACAGTGGAAACAGTGTCAGACTTTATTTTTCTGGGCTCCAAAATCACTACAGATGGTGACTGCAGCCATGAAATTAAAAGACACTTACTCCTTGGAAGGAAAGTTATGACTAACCTAGATAGCATATTCAAAAGCAGAGACATTACTTTGCCAACAAAGGTTCGTCTAGTCAAGGCTATGGTTTTTCCTGTGGTCATGTATGGATGTGAGAGTTGGACTGTGAAGAAGGCTGAGTGCCGAAGAATTGATGCTTTTGAACTGTGGTGTTGGAGAAGACTCTTGAGAGTCCCTTGGACTGCAAGGAGATCCAACCAGTCCATTCTGAAGGAGATCAGCCCTGGGATTTCTTTGGAAGGAATGATGCTAAAGCTGAAACTCCAGTCCTTTGGCCACCTCATGCGAAGAGTTGACTCATTGGAAAAGACTCTGATGCTGGGAGGGATTGGGGGCAAGTGGAGAAGGGGATGACAGAGGATGAGATGACTGGATGGCATCACTGACTTGATGGACGTGAGTCTCAGTGAACTCCGAGAGTTGGTGACGGACAGGGAGGCCTGGTGTGCTTCAATTCATGGGGTCGCAAACAGTAGGAGACAACTGAGCGACTGATCTGATCTGATATGATCTGATTAAGTCTATTCCCTATGATTTTGTTAGGAATTTTACATACTTTTCCCCCAAAAGTGTGATTGTTTAATAAACCATAATGAAGTTCTATAAGTCTATCAAACATATGCTATTTGCCATCTTCACAAATGATAGCTTTATCTTATCATCACCCCTCTATTTCCCTGTCCCTGGAATTAAGATACAGTCCTAATTATAAGGAGATTTTCTCTAATAATGCAGATGAAACATCAGGGCACATGGATAAAAATTACACACCAGAATGTAAACATGCATTTTTTAAAAACTATCCAGAGAACAATAAATAAACCACCAAATGGTAATTCTCAGAAATGTCTATCAGTAGCACCTCTGCTTCTAAACTACCATTATTTGTATTATCTAAAACTCAGACCACAAAATGTCATGTTAGGTCCTGCTCTTTTTATTCCATAAATATTATGAAGTATTAGCATCTGAAACAGAAGATATGAAGAGGTGGCAAGAATACACAGAATAACCATACAAAAAAAGATGCTAATGACCTGGAAAACCGCAGCGGTGTGATCACTCACCTAGAGCCAGACATCCTGGAGTCAAGTGGGCCTTAGGAAGTATCACTACAAACAAAGCTAGTGGAGGTGATGAAATTCCAGTTAAGCTATTTCAAATCCTACAAGATGATGCTGTGAAAGTGCTGCACTCACTATGCCAGCAAATTTGGAAAACTCAACAGCGGCCACAAGACTGGAAAAGGTCAGTTTTCATTCCAGTCTCAAAGAAAGGCAATGCCAAAGAATGCTCAAACTACCACACAATTGTCCTCATTTCACATGCTAGCAAAGTAATGCGCACAATCCTTCAAGTCAGGTTTCAACAGTATGTGAACCGAGAACTTCCAGATGTACAAGCTGGATTTAGAGAAAGGCAGAGGAACCAGAGATCAAATTGCCAACATCCATTAGATCATAGAAAAAGTATAGGAAAAATCATCTACTTCTGCTTCACTGACTACTCTCAAGCCTTTGACTGTGCGGATCACAACAAATCATGGAAAATTCTTCAAGAGATGGGAACACCAGACCACCTTACCTGCCTCCTGCAAAACCTGTATGCAGGTCAAGAAGCAATGATTAGAACCAGACATGAAACAATGGACTGGTTCAGAATTGGGAAAGCAGTACGTCAAGGCTGTATCTTGTCACCCTGCTTATGTAACTTACATGCAGAGGACATCATGTGAAATGCCAGGCTGGATGAGGCAGAAGCTGGAATCAAGATTGTGGGGAGAAATATCAATAACCTAAGATATGCAGATGACACCATCCTTATGGCAGAAAGCTAAGGGGAACTAAACAGCCTTTTGATGAAGGTGAAAGAGGAAAGTGAAGAAAGCTGGCTTAAAACTCAATATTCAGAGGATGAAGATCATGGCATCTGTTCCAATCACTTCATGGCAAATAGATGGGGAAACAATGGAAACAGTGACAGGTTTTTTTTTCTTTGGCTCCAGAATTGCTGTGGACAGTGACCGCATCCATGAAGTTAAAGACGCTTGCTCTTTAGAAGTAAAACAATGACAAACGTAGACAGCTTATTAAAAAGCAGAGACATTACTTTGCCTACCAAGGTCCGTCTAGTCAAAGCTATGGTTTTTCCAGTAGTCATGCATGGATGTAAGAGCTGGACAATAAAAAAGGCTGAGTGCCTAAGTTTGATGCCTTCAAACTATGGTGTTGAAGACTCTTGAGAGTCCCTTAGAGAGCAAGGAGTTCCAACCAGTCAATCCCAAAGGAAACCAACACTGATTATACATTGGAAGGACTGATGCTGAAGCTGAAGTTCTGATACTTTGGCCACCTGATGAAAAGAGCCAACTCCTTGGAAAAGACCCTGGAGCTGGGAAAGGTTGAAGGCAGGAAGAGAACGGGACGACAGAGGATGAGACACTTGGATAGCATCACTGTTCAATGGACGTGAGTCTGAGCAAACTCTGGGAGTTGGTGATGGACAGGGAAGCCTGCGTGCTGCAGTCCAGGGGGTCGCAAAAAGTCGAACACGACTGAATGACTGAACAGCAGCAAGAGTAGCCTTTGAAGACAGCCCTGCAGAGTGGCAGTGGCAGTCTGGCCACAGTTTTCAGAGGGGAAAATGTAACAAGCCTCAACTGCAGTTTATAAAAAGATTAACCTGACTAAACTAGTCTAACGTAAAGAAAAATAATAGCTATTTCTCTTCATTTTCTTATCAAGAAATATTTATATTTCATTTAACTGTCACCACTATAATTCACCAAGCTCTTAAACATATATTGTGTAAGAATTATGTGAATTATGTGAGAAAAGATATAGTGGGCAACTCCTGCCTGTTGTAGAAAAAGTATTTCACTTGTCCATGAGGCTTGTGTATACAACATAGCAACAGAAAGAAAATCTATCTACAAATCTCCATCACAAAATAACTCTATCAAATGGCAAGCAATACATTTTAATGTACACATGACCATAGCATTTAAGAAAGTTACATCATCCCATTGGAAATCCTAAATTGGGACACATCTTGAAAACTGTGTTATCTACATGTCTACACATAATGCTACTTACATTGGTCATGGGATTTGCACTATTAAAATAATAATGTATGTCAATAACCACCAATATGTGACACGATGTTTCTTCTCTAATTACAGATCATTGAAATAGTTTCATGTAGAACACTAGGGTTTCACAATGCAAGGTTATTTATAACCAAAATAATACCGAAGTCCTCAAAATATTCAGGCTCTAAGTCAACAGTTGGAGAGACATATGCTGAAAAAAGAAGAAAAAATTGATATAAGAAAAAAGGTAGAAGAAGAAAATTATAAAGGTTAAAAGATCTATAAATTTAAGGGGTTTGATTTGTTTCTAAATTAAATCCCTAATTTCATTTTCCCCTGCATGAATTATATTAATGCTTCTCTTTAAAGCTAGTGTTATAAAATCATAAATTTATATTCAATGTCAAAGCATTCTTCTTCCTATCCATCAACATTTCCAAGGATACTTTATGTGGTACAGAAAGCAAATTTATCATTACTATAATGCCAAAATTAGCTATGAATTTAATGTGATTTCACTTAAAAGTAAAAGATGTAAGATGGCTTAAATATCATTTAAAAGTTTATCTGCAATAGAATGAAATTCAACATAATAAAGATCATTTATGAAAAACCCGTAGCTAACAATGTACTCAATAGTGCTTTTGTGCTCACTCAGTCGTGTCTGACTCTTTGAGAACCCGCAGACTGTTGCTCACCAGGCTCCTCTGTTCATGGAATTTCCCAGGAAAGAATACTGGAGTGGGTTGCCATTTCCTACTCCAGGGGATCTTCCCAACCCAGGGATTAAACCTGTGTCTCCTGCATTCTTTACCTGTGAGCCACCTGGGAAGACCCATACTCAGGAGTAAAAGATTGATTTTTTTCCTTAAGTCACAATACAGGATGCCCACGTTTGCCATTTCTATCAATATAAAATGATATTTTAATTCTTTTTCTTGCCTAATCAGAGCAATTAGGCAAGAAAAAGCAATAAAAAGCATCCAAACTGGGGAAGAAGAAATAAGATGATCTTGTTTCACATTAAATAATCTTTTAAGTGGAAAACTCTAAAGATTATACATACATACAAATGCACAAATACACACAAACCTATTAGAAAAATTAATTCAACAAAGCTGGAAGCTACAAAATCAACAAATAAAAATCAGTTGCATTTCTATACACTACCAATGGACAATCTAAAAGTGAAAGTGTGAGTCGCTCAGTCGTTTCCGACTTTTTGCGACCCCATGGACTACACAGCCCATGGAATTCTCTAGGCCAGAATACTGAAGTGGGTAGCTTTTCCCTTCTCCAGGGGTATCTTCCCAACCAAGGGATCGAACCCAGGTCTCCTACATTGCAGGCAGATTCTTTGCCAGCTGAGCTACAACAATCAAAAATAAAATTTAAAAAAAACCAATAAAGTAGCATCAAGAAGGATAAAATACAAGAGGGATAAAAGTAACCTAAGAGGTGAAAGACTTGCACACTGAACTACAAAGCATTGCTTAAAGAAATTGAAGAAGACATAAAAATATGAACGCAAATCCTGCATTCATGGATTGGAAGACAATATTCTAAACATGTTAATACCATACAAACCAATATACAGATTAAATGCAACCCTTTGACCATACTGAAAATGCGTTTTTCATAAAGAGACAAATTAAACCTGTAATTCATATGGAATCTCAAGGGAGTAGAATAGACAAGAAAATCTCCCGATAAGGAAATGCGAAGTTGAAAAGACTCACTTTTTCTAATTTCAGAATTTACTTAAAAAACTACAATAATCAAAACAAACTGTATAATCACAGAGGAAAAACACACGGACCAATACAACAGAATGCAGAGCCCAGACACAGCAAGGATATATTGTACAGCACAGGGAAATATGGCTATTATTTTGGAATAACTTTAAATGGAGTATGAGCTTTAAAAATAAAAAAATCACTATGTTGTACACCTGAAAATAATATAATACTGTAAAATAGCTATATTTCAATTGAAAAAAAAAAAAAAACAACAGAGACCCCAGAAATAAACTTTCACTTTTACGGTCAAATGACAGCTGACAAGGGTACTAAGGAAAGTTGATGGTGAAAGGACAGTCTTTTAAAATGAATCTTGGGAAACTGGATGTGTGCTAGTTGCTCAGTTGTGAACGACTCTGCAGTCCCATGGACTACAGCCCACCAGGCTCCTCTGTCCTTGGGATTCTCCAGTCAAGAACACTGGAGTGTGTTGCCATTCCCTTCTCAGGGGGTCTTCATGACACAGGGATCGAGCCCAGGTCTCCCGCATTGCAGGCAGATTCTTTACCAGCTGTGCCACCAGGGAAGCCTGATTTCAGTATTGACCACCTGGTGATGTCCATGTGTAGAATCCTCTCTTGTGTTGTTGGAAGAGGGTGTTTGCTATGAGCAGTGTGTTCTCTTGACCAAACTCTGTTAGCCTTTGCCTTGCTTCATTTTGTACTCCAAGGCTAAACTTGCCTTTTACTCCTGGTATCTTTTGGCTTCCTACTTTTGCATTCCAATCAAGGAATTTTTTGCATTCCAATCTGTGTTTTAAAAAAATTTTTTTTTGGTGTTGTTCAGCTTCTTCAGCATTAGTGGTTGGGGCATAGACTTGGATTACCATGATGTTGAATGGTTTGCCTTGGAAACGAACCCGAGATCATCCTGTCATTTTTTATTAAAGAGATTAGATCTGGTATATAGAGTTCTGAAGAGGTATGGAAGGAGGTTCCAAACATTGCACAGGAGGTGGTGACCAAAACCATCCCAAAGCAAAAGAAATGCAAGAAGGCAAAGTCATTGTCTGAGGAGGCTTTACAAATAGTTGAGAAAAGAAGAGAAGCAAAACACAAAGGAGAAATGGAAAGATACACCCATCTGAATGCAGAGTTTCAGAGAATAGCAAGGAGAGATAAGAAAGTTTTCATAAGTAAACAATGCAAAGAAATAGAGGAAGGCAATAGAATAAAAAGACTCATCACACTGTTTATTTAATTTCTATGCAGAGTACATCATGAGAAATGTCTGGCTGGATGAATCACAAGCTGTAATCAAGATTTCTGGGAGAAATATCAACACCCTCAGATGTGCAGATGATACCACTCTAATGGCAGAAGGTGAAGAGGAACTAAAGAGCCTCTTGATAAGTGTGAAAGAGGAGAGTGGAAAAGCTGGTTTAAAACTCAACATTCAAAAAACTAAGATCAAGGCATCTGGTCTCATCTCTTCATGGCAAATAGATGGGAAAACAGTGGAAGATTTTATTTTCTTGGGCTCCAAAATCAGTGCAGATAGTGCTTGCAGCCATGAAATTAAAAATGCTTGCTCCTTGGAATGAAAGGTATGACAAACCTAGGCAGTATATTAAAAAGCAGAGATATCACTTTGCCAAAAAGGTCTGTATAGTCAAAACTTTGCCGGTAGCCCTGTATGCATGTGAGAGTTGACCACAAAAGGTCATGAAGTGAAAGTTGAAGGTGTTAGTCTCCAGCAGGCAGATTCTTTACAGTCTGAGCCAACAGAGAAGCCCCCAAAAGGTTGAGCACCTATGAGTTGATGCTTTTGAATTGTGGTAAGACTCTTGAGCATCCCTTAGATTGCAAGGAGAGCAGACCAGTCAGTCCTAAAGGAAACAAACCCTGAATATTTGCTGGAAGGACTGATGTTGAAGATGAAGCTCCAATCCTTTGGCCACCTGATGTGAAGAGCTGACTCACTGGGAAAGACCCTGATGCTGGGAAAGACCGAGGGCAGGAGGAGAAGTGGGCAACAGAGGAGGAGACAGTTGGATAGCACCACCGACTCAACGGACATGAATTTGAGCAAGCTCCAGGAGACGGTGAAGGACTGGGAAGCCTCGCATCCTGCTGTCCATGGGGCTGCAAAGAGTCAGGCACGACTTAGCAACTGAACAACAAATGGATGAAAATGACCTGAAAACTAGCATAAATGATCTTTACAACGAAAGATATAAAGAAGGAACCAATATGAGACAGGAAAGAGGACCAGAGACATAGTATAAACAGTAACTGTGACTCTGGGGAGCTGACCCACAAACTTGGCGACCATTACAATTGCAGAAGCTCTCCCCACGGAAGGAGGGGTCTGAGTTTCACATGGGATTCCCCAGCCTGGGGGTCCTGCACCGGGACAAGCACCCCTCACCCCAGAATGTTGGCTTTGAAGGCCAGCATGGCATACTTTTGGGAGGTCCAGGGAGTTTTAGGAAATAGAGACTCCACTCTGAAGGGTGCAAATAAAATGTCATATACTCTTGAGACCCAGGGCCAAAGCAGCAACTTGCAAAGATCTCGGCTTAGATCTACTTGCTGATCTTGGAGAGGCATAGGACAGCGAGGACTCACTCTGGGGACCAGAGGCTGGCAGTAGGAACTCATACCACAAAGACTCTGGTGCTGACAAGCATCATTTTGAAATTCTCACTCTATCTTATTAGCACCAAGACTGTGATATGACCCTTCCCCCCAGGAAGGTGGGCACAATGGTCTCAAACTGCAGACTGAGCAGTTATTGGGGTGGTAACACAACACCACCCACAAGCAGGGAAGTGTCATCTTGTATCCTTCAGGACACATCCTTGCCCTCCAGACGGTCCAGGACCTGACCCAGTACGCTGCAGTCAGACCTTAGTCCCTGGCTTTCCTCAGCAGTGGGCCAGCACGAGTCCTGGACCCCATGGGCAGCAGCCCCACCAACTGCAGCCTGATACCAGCTCCAGCAACTCTCAGCCCCTCAGCCAGCTTCCCAAAGGTCAGACCCCATCCAGCAGCAGGACAGCAACAGCTCCAGGACACCCTGACACTATAGTCAGCTACGTCAGGATATGACCAGCTCGCCAGGACCCTCCAGGCCACAGCCCTATAGACCAGAAGGCTGACACCTGCTCTGAGGCCAACAGCCTGTTTCCCCAGCTCTACCATCGAGTCAGCCAGTACTAGCCCTGCTACAGTAAAATCACCTATATCCGCCATAAATAGTTAAAAGATGAGCAAAACAAATATGATGGGACAAACATTAAACATGATGGGATGGAGTAAAAATCCAGCGTTGTTAGAATTAGTTCAAAATTAAGAGTTTAGCAACTAAAATAACCATATGTTGGATATTTGTAAATCTCATGAGAATCATGAAACAAAACTCTATCATAGATACACCCATAGGAAAGAGTAAGGAACCCAATATAACACTAAATATAGTCATCAGAGCACAAGTGAAGAGAGGAAAAGAAGAAAGGAACAAAAATGAAGCACGAACTTAAGAGCTAAAATTACGAAACTCTTAGAGAACACGGAGGACAGCTTCAGGATGTGGGGTCTGGCAGTGATTTCTCGGAAGTGACACCAAAAGCCCAAACACACTGGGTTTCATCGAAACCAAACACTGATGTTTAAAAAGGGACACTGTCATCAGAGAGAGAGCAGTCCACAGAATGGGAGGGAACAACCGCATTATATATCTGATAAGGGACTAACCTTCAACATATATTATGAGCTTTTAAAAATTGAAAAAAGATCCAATTCAAAATTGGGCAAAGGACTTGAACAGACATTTCTCCAGAGAAGATACAGAAAAGACCAACAATATGCACATGAAGAGATAATCAATCACTAAGAATTGTAGAAATGGAAAGAAAACCAGTGAGATACTGCTTCTCATATATTGGTATGGATTGTATAAAAAAAAACAGGAAATAACAAGTGCTGGCAAAAAGATGGAGAAATCAGAACTTTTATGCATCACTGGAGGGAACATAAAATAGTCAGCTGCTGTGGAAGACTTTATGGCTGTTCCTCAAAAAAAATAAACATACGACTACTATATAACCCAGCAATTTATTCCTAGGTACATAACCACCAAATTAAAAATAGGGACTCAGATACTTGAATGCCGATGTTCAGAGCAGCGTTATTCAGAATATCCAACAGGCGGAAACAAACCAAGATTTCAACAAATGAAAGAATTAAGGAAATGTGGTTTATATAATAGAATATTATTAAGTTACAAAAGTAATACAGTTCTGATACATGTTACAAGGTGGATGAACCTTGAAAACATTATGTGAAGTGAAATAAACCAGAAGTGATTCCAACTCTGTGAGGCACCTCGAACAGTGAAACTCATAGACACAGGCAATGCTTAGCAGGGCTAGAGGAGGGAGAAGGGAGTTACTGTTTCATAGGTATAATGTTTCATTTTGAGATGATGAAAAGCATTTGGAGATAGATGGTAGTAATGGCTGCACAAAAATGTGAATATACTTAATGCCACTGAAATGTACAATTAAACTAGTTAAAAATGTCAGCAAAATAAAACAGAAGTTTGTCTAGAAAAATTAACACAGAGAGTAGCCTGGGCATCTGAAAAGGAAATGTACTGCCAGATATTAAACGTATCATTGTGCTGTAATCAAAACATCGATTTGGTGCTGGGGCAGGAATGGGCAGAATTCAAGGGAACAGAAAGACCAGATCACACATGAATTTAACGTGTGATAAAAACTGGCATTTTCACAGCTGGAAAGGAGATGACTTACTCAACAAATGGTGCGCTTCTTATTGGTGTCGGGACCAGCCCAACAACAAACTGACCTGAGCGAGTGGTGCCGCAGAAGAATAAGGAAAAATAAGACTCAGACATAAAGTGGGGATCAGGGGGTTGATGCCCTTCGCAGGCAAAAGCCCAGATCCTAATCCTCGCATGCCTTTTATTTTTAACTTCTACTTCCTTCTGCAGATATGCTCTAGAGATATCTGTTCTTTACAATCTCAGATCCCAGATAAAGATAAACAATGCACAGTCCTCAGTGTCAAACCTTCAGGCCTTTGATGACTTTGTTTAGCTAGTGACGCCCTTTCTCAGCAACTCCCTCAAGGCTCTGGTTACGGGAACAGTCACTATGGTTTTCCATCTCTCTCATCAGTACTTCAACATCTTGTTTTCAACATGTCTTTCCACAATGTACTTTTTACTGCTCCCAGCCCTTCATCTGGGAGTGATGAGAAAATCATTTTTATTTTTCAAAGAGGCCCTGTTAATTATAGTACACGCCTGTGCACAGCATATTCCCTACAACTGGATGAAGGTCGGTGGAATGAGGAGGAGTGCGATCTCATTTCCCAGGGCATAAAGAATGTGAGATGAATCAGTGATCTAATGCAACCACACAGTTACATTGTGGAAAATTTATAAAATTTAGCATGGAGAAGATCTGAAACTTTTTTTAAGAGAGACACAACACTCATAGTCATTAGGGAAAACATCAATGCATCCAACTTCCTATTAATGTAAAAATTCTGCACTCATAAATTACCACTGAGATAATAGTTGAGTGAAATATGGTACATGTTAAAATCATCATTTAAAAAGATGGGAATAAATCTAACTACAGCTCCAGTTCAAATGGAAAAAGTGCAAATTTCAGAAAAATATGAACAGCATAATGACATTTTTGGATAAAAAAGAAAAAAATGCTAAAATATGTATAGAAATAAGAATGCTGATGTGTAGAAATAGATTAAAAAGACACCCTAAACTCTAAAGATATTAGCTTAGATAAAAGATCAGAGAAAGAGGTGGAGAACTAATCTTTTACTCTGTATGCTTTTGCAACGTTTGCAATTAGCTCAGATGGTAAAGAATCCACCTGGAATGCAGGAGACCCACATTTGATCCGTGGGTCGGGAAGATCCCCTGGAGAAGGTAATGGCAACCGACTCCAGTACTCTTGCCTGGAGAATTCCACGGACGGATGAGCCTGGTGGGCTACAGTCCATGGGGCTGCACAGAGTGGACACGATGATGTGACTAACTTTCAACTTTCATTTTTCCTATTAGTATCTACTTATATAATTAAAAGCTGCAGAAAGCAATCTATAGGAAATAGAATAAAATCTTAAAAGAAAACTGACTAGTAAAATAAGGCAAAGAAAAAACCTAGAAGAAAATTCCACTTCATGTTAAAAGAGCTTAAATAATAAATTGACCAAAAAAAGATTTCAGAAACTTCATAGAAAAATGAACAAAGTACCAAAATACACGACAGCAGATAAAAAATTCAGCTTTACTGATAATTTAAAAATGTAAATTAGTATATTACATCATTTTCACTCATCACCTCATTAAATTCTAACCAATGTTAGTAAGATAAAGAGGTACTGAACCTGTATGACTTGATGTTGCAGTTGTAGCTGGATGAAGACCTGGAAAAATTGATTGGATTTAATTCACTCATTTCATCAATACAAAATTATAGATTTAATTTTGATGTTTCACTCTTTAAGATTATTTCACAAAATGAATGAGTTCTCGGAATGAAAAACATACATCCTTTCCAAACTATGCTATTCTACCTCTGGAAAGTTAACCAAAATGTATATTAACATAAGTACATAAGAATGTATACATACAAATGTTTACTATAGCTTTGTATTACATAATGGAAATCTTAGAAATTAAGAAATAATAAATCACAAAGATCATCTATTCAGAATATATACGTAATGTTTTAAAAATACCATCCGCATAGTATCATGCTATAGATTTTGTATTGTTTCTTTTTCACCTCATATTTTGCCCACATTTTTTCATACACACATAATCACATAATCACACGTCCCTGGAAGGGCATAAAATTCCCAGGTGGCACAGTGGTAAAGAATCTATCTGCTAATGAAAGAGACGAAAGAGATGCGGGTGTCCCTGGGTCTGGAAGACGCCCTTGAGAAGGAAATGCCAATCCACTTCGGTATTCTTGCCTGGAAAATTCCATGGAGAGAAGAGCCTGGCAGGCTACAGTTAACGGGGTCACAAAGAGTCAGAGGCGACTGAGCACACACACACAGTCACATATACTTTATGCCATTACATTTCACTAATGATCCTTTTCATAGTCTTTTTCTAACTGATGATAAAAACTCATGTTCTGATCATAAAAATTCTAACTCATGTCTTCTCATGAGGAATTTTGATTTTTATATTTTAAAAAAGGTCTTTGTAATTTATCTTCTTTATAAACCTGCCCTCACAAGTCTGTCTTCGTTTAAACACTAAACTGGATCAGTGTTTTATAAATGCTTTAGGAAATGCTTACAGTCAACTCTTTCAAAAGAGCATATCAGTATAGTCACCACAGTGCCTATTCCCATTAGGAACAGATGATTAAACATTGGTGGGTCAATGAGTAAATATACGCAATCTTTATATATCATCCACCAAAAAAAAAAAAATCTCTTTCCCCACAAAACTTCACAGCACTTGCCAAGGTACTCAATGAGTCAACTCAGTGAGGGTACCAGGTTTATAGGAATTATAAAATGATGTTCCAGTTACCATGTTAACATGAATAATGCCTCTCACTTCCTCAAAATGTTAGGGCAGAAGGAAAAAAACAAACAAGAGGCAGTAAGTGACATTTGTTTCGAGTCATTAAACAACGGGAAACTGGAACCTATAGAAACGATGTTACTTCTGAGCCAAGCCACACTAGGACCCTGAGTGAGGTCTGCCCAGGCTAATGCTGTTCCTACTGTTCTTGTCTCTTGCTTCTGCTGAAACGAAGAGACGCCAAAGACAGCAGCCCTGAAGTCAGGAAGACAATTCCTTCCACCACATCAAAGTAGTCTCTCAATTCTTAGGCAAGAGTAACTGATCAGTTCCTGTCCCTGCCAGAAAACCTCCATTTCATTTCAATAAATAAGGGCAAATCTTACAAATGTATGTTAGATACTACTTTTGTAATTAAAAGTTATAAAAAGCAATCTATATTCAATAGTATAAAATCTTACAATTTTATACAAGTGATTAGTAAAAATAAGGCAAAGAAAAAAACTAGAAGAAAATTCCACTTCATGTTAAAAGGGTTTTAATGCATATAATGAGTTCTGATAAGTCAACAAGATAATTACTTCTGAAACCACACAGGTAAATGAACAGAGGTGCAAGAAGGAGTGAAAGTAGATAAAAAATTCAGCTTCATTGATAATTTAAAAAGCAAAATTAGCACAGGATATCATTTTCACCCATCGCCTTATTAAGTTCTAATTATGTAGATAGGTGATGGCACCCCACTCCAGTACTCTTGCCTGGAAAATCCCATGGACAGAGGAGCCTGGTAGGCTTTAGTCCATGGCGTCACTAAGAGTCAGATACGACTGAGCAACTTCACTTTCACTTTTCACTTTCATGCATTGGAAAAGGAAATGGCAACCCACTCTAGTGTTCTTGCCTGGAGAATCCCAGGGATGGGGGAGCCTGGTGGGCTGCTGCCTATGGGGTCGCACAGAGTCGGACACGACTGAAGCGACTTGGCAGCAGCAGCAGCAAGTAGATAAGATAAAGAGGTACTCAACCTGTCGAGCTTGGCACTGTGGTTGTATTTGGACGAGGACCTGGAAAAATAAATTTAATTCATCAGTCTCATCAGTACAAAATTATAGAATTGATTTTGGTTTTTCAGTTTTTAAAAAATTATTTCTCAAAATGAAAAATAAATGTATTTTCCCAATTCTGTTATTCTACTTCTGGGAAGTTAACCTAAATATACATTTATATAAGTACATAAAACTGTATGCATAAGAATGTTCACCATATAGCTGTGTATTATGTAGAAGGTAACAAATAATAAATTATAAAAATCCTGTCTTCCTACTCTTTCTCTTGTTCTTGCTTCCGCTCCAACCAAAGAAAAGAAGATAGAGACAGCAGCTCTGAAGTCAGGAAGACAATTCCTTCCACCGTATCAGAATAGTCTCTCAAGTCTTAGGAAGAGTAGCTGATCAATTCCTGTCCCTGCCAGAAAACCTCCATTTCATTTCAATAAATAAGGGCAAATCTTACAAATGTATGTTAGATACTACTTTTGTAATTAAAAGTTATAAAAAGCAATCTATATTCAATAGTATAAAATCTTACAATTTTATACAAGTGACTAGTAAAATAAGACAAAAAAACCTAAAAGAAAATTCCACTTCATGTTAAAAGGGCTTTAACTTACAATGAGTTCTGATAAGTTAACAAGAAAATACTTCTGAAACCACACAGAAAAAATGAACAGAGGTCCAAAAATCAGTGAAAGTAGATTAAAAAATTCAGCTTCATTGATAATTAAAAATGCAAAATTAGCACAGGCTATCATTTTCCACCCGTCACCTTATTGAGCTCTAGCTATGTAGACAGGATAAAGAGGTACCGGACCTGTCGAGCTTGGCGCTGTGGTTGTATTTGGACGAGGACCTGGAAAAATAAATTTAATTCATCAGTCTCATCAGTACAAAATATAGAATTGATTTTGATTTTTCATTTTTTAAAAGATTATTTCTCAAAATGAAAAATAAATGTATTTTCCAAACTGTGTTATTCTACTTCTGGGAAGTTAACCTAAATGTATGTATACAAGTACATAAAATTGTACGCATAAGAATGTTCACTATAGCTTTGCATTATGTAGAAGGTAACAAGTAATAAATCATAAAAATGCTGTCTTCCCACTCTTTCCCTTGTCTCTTGCTTCTGCCGCAACCAAAGAGAAGAGACAGCAGCCCTGAAGTCAGGAAATATCAAAATAGTCGTTCAAGTCTTAGGAAGAGTAGCTGATCAGTGGTCGCTGCCAGGAAGTCTCTATTTCATCTCAGTAAGTAGGGACTTTTCCTGCCCTTCAGTTGTTATAAAACTTATTTTCCGCTGTCACACACACAAAAAAAAGCCAAGTAAAGAGAAAAATAATAATTTCATGGGTTGGTGGATGTTGGGGGTGAGGAGTAGAAACACCAGTCTTGTTCTGAAGACAGCAGAAATTCCTCAGTTAAAATTACACTATTTAAAAAGAACCAAATTCCTTATTGGCAGGAAAATGAAACACATTCCTGGACCCAGATGATACTCTGTACAGGTGTCAACAGGTCACTTTTAAAATGAATAAATGATCAATGTTGATGATACAGAAAACATACATGTTAAAAAACAGAAGCTGTGGATCTTCCTCTACACTAATACTAATTACAGTGAAACTGGGCATCAGGTGAGCTCTGTTTAAGAGCTTTCTAGACACGAGGCGCTGTGCTCAGTGCTTTAAATGCATCCCATTGTAACTTTGCTATCACACAGTGAGGGAGGCACCCCATCATCACGCGTGTACGTACACAAGTTTATACACATTACCTAAGTTTACACGTCTGGTTTAGTAAGTAATTTTAGACTAAGTACAAAAATGGTTGTGAATGCATTCTCCCTCCTTCTATGACCAAAAATTACAGCGAGTGTAAGTCACCAGACATTTAAAAGATTTTGAAAATTCACAAAGAATTTAAAGGATATTGACAAATATGAGCAGGACTTTATGAAACCTGAAGCATGGGTAGTTGAAGGCTCAGTAGGAACAGCAACTGGCACTGGAAAACAAAAATATAAACTCATTGAATTACTTGGAATTTACCACTTTCTGTTCATTTACACACTTATTTATGTAAAAATGCAATTGCTTTAATTTACACTGGAAAATTTTTCCTATCCATTTTACATGTAAAGATGCTGAACAAGAGAAATGTATGCATCTGTGATGTACATACATCACATTTTAAGAGCCTATAAAAGCACAGAAAGATCAAAACAGCAGCTTTCTTTGTGAATTAGTTGGCATGCATGTAACATGGAAATGGCTATAAGACAGATATGAGCACCAAAAGTGTTTCTTTTCTGTTATTCTGTATCATTGAAATTTATTGTCAACAAAACAAAACAAAACAAAAAAAAAACCCAATAAGGAGAAAGACACCTTCGTACCTTTAGTACACGTTGGTAACTTGGGCTCCCAAACACTGTTTGCATTACAGACAATTGTGCTGCTGCCATGAAGGTAAAAACCCTGGTTACATTTAAATACAACTTGCGCTTTGTAGTAAAATTTTCTTCTAAATCCTGATAATATCATTCCATGTTCAACAACTGGATAGTCACATTTGACCACTGAAAAGTGGAGAAATTCCAAAATTAATGGAAATCTGCTTCACATAGGAGCAAAAATCTAGTGCAAAGTAATAATTACCAGTGGGAAGAAAGAAGCAAGGAATGAAAGGCAGGGTGTTAATTAGAAAAAAAAAAAAAAGACTTTATTTGTGCATTCAACTTCCAGGGAAACAGATTTAGAGGGATCTAATAATGTTTTTCTACTAGGAACAGACAATCATTATAGTTTATTGACTTCTCTACATTTTTTTTTTCCCCAGTGCTGACAAGTTTTGAAAAGGTCTGACTGTCAGATACAAATTCAGGGTAAGTTCAAAAGTGACTTTTGATATTCTTCAGCTCTAGGATTTTTTTCAGCTCATGCTGAGATGAATTACATACCTTATTCTTTTAGAAAGATAGTAAAGACTTTTGGAGAAGGTAATAGTTGGGCTCAAATTTAAAAGTTTAAAAGAAGCCAGTTATGAAAAAAATAAAAAAGTTTTCATATGGCAAAAACACACAGGAATTGGGATGTTCAAGAAATACAAAGGCCAATGTAATTAGGACAGCGTTTTCCAAACATTCTGGACTACAGTCAAGAGATCAGGAAACAATTTTTAAGTTGTAAAGCAGTATACAAGCACGCAGACCCAAGATCAGGTTTCAAGTTAATACTTAGCCTTACACCAGTGTGCTCTGCTACTTCCCACTCTACTCTGCTTCTCCAGACTTCCCTGGTGGCTCAGAGGTTAAAGCGGCTGCCCGCAATGCGGCAAACCTGGGTTCGATCTCTGGGTTGGGAAGATCCCCTGGAGAAGGAAATGGCAACCCATGCCAGTACTCTTGCCTGGAGAATCCCATGGACAGAGATACAGTCCACAGGGTTGCAAAGAGTCAGACACAACTGACCGACTTCACTTTCTCTTTCTGCTTCTCCAGAAGTAAATTACAGATCATGACACTCTAGCTTGACTTCAGGATCTACGAATAGGTTTTGCAGAACTTGGAAACAAAGCAAAACCAAAAAGCGCTGGACTGGGCAGTGACTTCAAGAGAATATCTTATGAGATTAAATCTGCAATAGATGCAGGTGAAAAAGTGAAGGTGGTAGTCACTTGGCCTTGTCCGACTCTCTGAGACCCTACAGACTGTAACCTGGCAGGTTCCAATTGACAGGAAATTCTCGCTTGTTTCCAGAGCGGGATGATTATGATAAGGATGCTATGAACATTCTCATGGAGGTTTCCATCTGTACATGTTTGCACTTGACTTGGATTGCTGAGTTATTCCTTGAAGTGTTAGTCCCTCAGTCACGTCCAACTCTTTGCAACCCTATGAAACATAGCCCACCAGGCACCTCTGTCTACGGGATTCTCCAGGCAAGGATACTGGAGTGAGTTGCCGTGCCCTTCTCTAGCGGATCTTCCTGACCCAGGGATTGAACCCTTAAGTGGATGCTTAACTGTATAAAATATTGCTAAATTGTGTTCCAAAATGGTCATACCACTTTGCATTCTTAACAGTAATGTATTGGAGTTTCAAATACATCATATCTGTACCAAAACATGGAATTGTTAGTTACCGTTTTTAATTTCAGGCATTCTAATAGGTTTTAGTGGTTTCTCATCATGGTGTTAAATTAAGTTTCTGTTATTACTGATGATATTGAGCAACATTTCATATACTTCATTGGCATTCACATTTCTTCTTGGGTGAAAAAATTCCATTCAAATATGTTTCCCCCTTTTTTTTTTGTAAATTGGGTTGCTTCTTTCATATTGTGTTTTAAGAGTTCCTTATTTATCATAGTTTGAAGTCCATTAAGAAATGTCCTTGGCAAACATTTTATCCCAGTCTATGGCTTTTTTTTTTCTTTCTCCAATGTGTTTGAGAGCAGCAGTTCTGAGATTTTAAGAAGTCTGGTTTATTTATTTTTCTTTAAAGGATAATGCTTCTAAGGTTTTCAAAGCAATCTTTGGTTACTCATAAATATTTTCTATCTCTTCCCATAAAGTCTTAGAGTTTAGGTCTTACATTTGAATCTATGATCAAATATCTTTTCCAATCACAAATCAACCGCAGAAGAAAACTGGAAAAAAATGCCACATGGAAACCAAAAAACAGGTTACTAAACAGTCAGTCATTCACTGAAGAGATCAAAAAAATATAAAAATATTTTTAAGATTAATGAAAATGAAAATGGTGTATTTCAAATCTGTGCAACACAGGAAAAGCAGTCTAAGAGAGAAGATTATAGCCACACAGGTGTACCTCAGGAACAAGAAAAGTCTCAAGTAAACAACTAAACTTACACCCATAGCAACAAAAGAACAACCCTCCCCACAAAGTGTGTACAAGGAAGAAAATAATAAAGAACAGAGCGGAAATAAATGAAATTGAGTAAAAAACAATGAAGATAAGAGATGGTTCATTGAAAAGATAAAATTGATAAACATATAGCCACACTCATCAAGAAACAAAAGAAAGGATACAAGTAAATGAAATAAAAAATAGAGGTTACAACCAATACCACAAAAATACAAAGGATCATAGCGAATACTATGAACAATTATACATCCAAAGTTGGAAAGCCTAGAATAAATGGATAAATTCTCAGAAACATTCACTCTCCCAATACTAAGTCCATAAGAAATAGAAAATGTAAATATGCTGACTACTAGTAATGAAATGGAATCAGTAATCAAATAACTCCCACAAACGGAATAAGGATTATGTGGGTTCACAGGTGAATTGCAATAAACATTTTAAGAGCAGTTAATTTCTACTTCGAAAGACAGTGTATAGAAATGAATACAGTGAGCCATAGCCTAGGGGAAAATAGAACCACCGTATGATCCAGCAATTTTACTTCTGGGTATTAATCCAAAGAAAACAAAACACTAATTCAGAAAGATTTGTGCAGCACTTTTTTCATTACAGCATTTTTTTTTTTTTAACAATAGCTAGCAAGGTAATGCTCAAAATCCTCCTAGTTAGACTTCAACAGTACATGAACCAAGAACTTCCAGATGTACAAGCTGGATTTAGAAAAGGAAGAGGAACCAGAGATCAAATTGCCAACATCCGTTGGATCATAGAAAAAGCAAGAGAAGTACAGAAAAACATCTACTTCTGCTTCATCAACTACTCTAGAGCCTTTGACTGTGTAGATCACAACAAACTGTGGAAAATTCTTAAGGAGATGGGAATACCAGATCACCTTACCTGTCTCCTGAGAAACCTGTATGGAGGTCAAGAAGCAACAGAACCAGATAAGAAACAATAAACTGGTTCAAAATTGGGAATGGAGAACGTCAAGGCTGTATATTGTTACCCTGATCATTTAATGTATATGCATACTACATCATGTGAAATACTAGGTTGGATGAAGCTCAATATGGAATCAAGATTGCCAGGAGAAATATCAATAACCTCAGATATGCAGATGACACCACCTAATGGCAGAAAGCTAAGAGGAACTAAAGAGCCTCTTGATAAAGGTGAAAGAGGAGAGTGAAAAAGCTGGCTTAAAACTCAACATTCAAAACAAGAAGATCATGGCATCCAGTCCCATCACTTCATGGCAAAAAACAGAAACGGTGACAGACTTTATTTCCTTTGGGCTCCAAAATTACTGTGGACTGTGGTTGCAGCTCTGAAATTAAGACGCTTGCTCCTTAGAAGAAAAGTTATGGCAAACCTAGACAGTGTATTAAAAAGCAGATACATTACCTTGCCAACAAAGGTCCTTCTAGTCAAAGCTATGATTTTTCCAGTAGTCATGTATGGATGTGAGAGTTGGACCATAAAGAAAGCTGAGTGCCAAAGAATTGATGCTTTTGAACTGTGATGCTGGAGAAGACTCTTGAGAGTCCCTTGGACTGCAAGGAGATCCAACCAGTCCATCCTAAAGGAAATCAACTCTGAATATTCATTGGAAAGACTGACACTGAAGCTGAAGCTCCAATACTTTGGCCACCTGATGCGAAGAGCCAACTCACTGAAAAAGACCCTGATGCTGGGAAAGACTGAAGGCAGGAGGAGAATGGGACGACAGAGGGTGAAATGGTTGGATGGCATCATCGACTCAATGGACATGAGTTTGAGCAAGCTCTGGGAGATAGTGAAGGACAGGAAATCCTGGTGTGCTGGAGTTCATGGGGTTGCAAATAGTCGGACACGACGTAGTGACTGAACAACAAGATATGGAAGCCGCCTGAGGGTAGTAATGGATGAAAAAGATGTGGTATGTATACAATGGAATATTACACAGTCATAAAAGGAATGGAATCTTTCCATTCAGGACAGCATGGGTGCACCTAGAGGATATTATGCAAAGTAAAATGTCAGTCAGAGAAAGACAAATACCACATGATTTCATTTATATGTGGGATCTACAAAATAAAACAAATGGACTAACAAAACAAAACAGAAATAGGTTCATGGGTACAGAGAACAAGTGATAAACTGAGAGGAGGTGGTTGGGAGGATGCACAAAATAAAAGAAGTGGATTAAAAGGCACAGACTTCCGGTTATCAGATAGATAAGCTATGAGGTTATGACATACACAATAGACACATCATGGTGATCAACTTGCTTTGATCTTGTAAATGTCAAATCGCTGTCTTGTACACAATCTGGTTTTGGCCTCAGAGCAATGCTGTCCTCATGAAACGAGTTGAGGATTCCCTCTTCTTATATTTTCTTAAGGCTTTGTGTAGAACTGCTACCATCTATTCCTTAAATGTTTGGTAGAATTCCCCAGTGAGGACACAGGGTTTATAGTGCTCTTCGGGAGAAGGTTTAAGTTGTCAAATTTATAGGCATACAGTGGTTTGTTTTCTTCCTTATTATTCTTCAAATGTCTGTAGGATATTTTGTGATATTCTCCTTTTCACTATTGTTATTGGTAATTTGTATCTTTTTTCCTGTCAGACTGTCTGTAAGTTTATCTACTTCATCTATTTTCTCTAAGAACCAGGCTGATTTCTTTGATTATCCCTGTTTTGTGTCTCTTCTCAATTTCATGGATTTCTAACTATTATTTCCTTGTGTTTTCTTGCTTTGGGTTTAATTTGTTCTTCTTTTTTAGTTTCTTATGGTAGAACTTAGATGATTGATCTGAGAATTTTCTAACATAAGTATTTCACACTAAAAATATCTTTCTGAACAATACTTTTGCTGTATCCCACCTTTCGATATATTGATCTGTTGTGTTCTAATTTTTATTTGATTCAAAACACTTTCTAGCTGTCCTTTTGACTGCTTCTTTGACTCATAGGTTCCTTAGTAGTGTCTTGCATACTTTTCAAATATTTGGGAATTATACATATAACTTGCTTTTTCTATGATCCAGCGAATGTTGGCAATTTGATCTCTGGTCCCTCTGCCTTTTCTAAAACCAGCTTGAACATCTGGAAGTTTATGGTTCACGTATTGCTGAAGCCTGGCTTGGAGAATTTTGAGCATTACTTTACTAGCATGTGAAATGAGTGCAACTGTGCAGTAGTTTGAGCATTCTTTGGCATTGCCTTTCTTTGGGATTGGAATGAAAACTGACCTTTTCCAGTCCTGTGGCCACTGCTGAGTTTTCCAGATTTGCTGGCATATTGAGTGCAGCACTTTCACAGCATCATCTTGCAGGATTTGAAATAGCTCAACTGGAATTCCATCACCTTCACTAGCTTTGTTCATAGTGATGCTTTCTAAGGCACATTTGACTTCACATTCCAGGATGTCTGGCTCTAGGTGAGTGATCACACCGTCGTGACTATCTTGGTCATGAAGATCTTTTTTTGTACAGTTCTTCTGTGTATTCTTGCCACCTCTTCTTAATATCTTCTGCTTCTGTTAGGTCCATACCATTTCTGTCCTTTATTGTGCCTATCCTTGCATGAAATGTTCCCTTGGTATCTCTAATTTTCTTGAAGTGATCTCTAGTCTTTCCTATTCTGTTGTTTTCCTCTATTTCTTTGCATTGATTGCTGAGGAAGGCTTTCTTATCTCTTCTTGGTATTCTTTGGAACTCTGCATTCAGATGGGAATATCTTTCCTTTTCTCCTTTGCTTTTTGCTTCTTTTCTTTCCTCAGCTATTTGTAAGGCCTCCCCAGACAGCCATTTTGCTTTTTTGCATTTCTTTTCCATGGGGATGGTCTTGATCCCTGTTTCCTGTACAATGTCAGGAACCTCCGTCCATAGTTCATCAGGTACTTTGTCTATCAGATCTAGTCCCTTAAATCTATTTCTCACTTCCAACATTCAGAAAACTAAGATCATGACATCTGGTCCCATCACTTCATGGGAAATAGATGGGGAAACAGTGGAAACAGTGTCAGATTATTTTTTGGGGCTCCAAAATCACTGCAGATGGTGACTGCAGCCATGAAATTAAAAGACGCTTACTCCTTGGAAGGAAAGTTATGACCAACCTAGATAACACATTTCAAAGCAGAGACATTACTTTGCCAACAAAGGTCCATCTAGTCAAGGCTACGGTTTTTCCAGTAGTCATGTATGGATGTGAGAGTTGGACTGTGAAGAAAGCTGAGCACCAAAGAATTGATGCTTTTGAACTGTGGTGTTGGAGAAGACTCTTGAGAGTCCCTTGGACTGCAAGGAGATCCAAGCAGTCCATCCTAAAGGAGATCAGTCCTGGGTGTTCATTGGAAGGACTGATGCTAAAGCTGAAACTCCAATACTTTGGCTATCTCATGGGAAGAGTTGACTCATTGGAAAAGACCCTGATGCTGGGAGGGATTGGGGGCAGGCAGAGAAGGGGACGACAGAGGATGGTTGGATGGCATCACCGAATCGATGGACATGAGTTTGAGTAGAATCCAGGAGTTGGTGATGGACAGGGAGGCCTGGTGTGTTGCGATTCATGGGGTCACAAAGAGTTAGTTGGACATGACTGAGCGACTGAACTGAACTGAATATTCCATTACACACATACACTATACCACACCACATCACACCACATCTTCTTTATCTATTCATATAGTGATGGATACTTAGTGGGTTAGTCTTTTAATATTCCTGTAGCCAGAACTCTCAGAGATCTTGTAATACAAGATAAAATTTTCTTATTTCTTAAGCCAGGGTGTGTTGAGTTTTCTGATGCTTTCAAACAAACAAAAAACCAAAAAGTTCTAGCTCATGCATATACACAGTAGCTCATGATGTATAAATTGGAATGCCAAGGACATGTGGAGTGACTGGTGGGGAACTCTGCAACTAGAATTATCTTTTAATTTGATTTGACCAATATTAAATTAAATTAGAAGTCAATTTAGCAAGAGGAGTAACTTTATGACTGTTTTGTTTACTTGTAGGTAAAACTATTTATGAAGTGCTTCCATGATCTTTGCAGACTCAGGAGGAAATAAATGGAAATATTATTACCTTTACACTCCGGAGGATCACTGCTCCATCTGTCATAATCAACACAAATAAGCGTACTCTCTCCAACAAGAGAATATTCATCTGGTCCATTTGAAGGATCACACATATAAATTACTATCTCATTATACTGATATTCATCCTTGTAAACGGTAAATCTTCCATTTTTTATATTTCCAGGTGTGGAACACAAAATCTCTTTAAAGGGGGGAAAAGGACATGAAGCAAAGATAAAATAGACAGCATTAGCAAAGTCCTGAACTTCCTTCAAATAATTCATAACATATGATTAATATAAGCTAGCTGTGAATCCAATATCCAATTAGAAGAAAGTCTCTATGTCAAAATGTACTATTTCAAATTCAAACGATTAATTTAGAAATTAACTTTTAGAATGAAGCTTATTCCTGAAATATGACATACATATATTTATCTGCAAGGCCATTCTAAGTTTTGTTTTCACCATCATAAAAGAGGCTGACAATTTAATGCAAAAATGTACTTGTGATTAAAAATAAAACTCTGTGCTAAGAAAATCCTTTATGATTTATAAATATCTCCACTAACAAATTGATTGTTAACATTAATACTATTACTATAATTAAGACTATTACTGTCGTTTTTCAGTTTCATCTCTTTGAGAGTATGGTTAAATTTTTCAGAGGTTACTGTGTGATTGCACACTGTGTGATTTTGCAATAGGCTGAATCCAGATGTCTTCCTTTAAGCCAGATATTAAAGTAATTTGCAGACTCCCTTGGTGTACAGAGGATAGGAATCCATGTGTCAGTGCAGAGGACATAGGTTTGATCCCTGGTCTGGGAAGACTCCACATGCTGTGGGAAGCTAAAGCTTGTGGGCCACAGCCATGGAAGCCGGAGGGTTCCAGGGCCTGCAACCCGCAGCTAACGAGCCCTGCGCTGCAGCCACTGAAGCCCTGCATCCAGAGCCTGTGCTCCACACCGCAGGGAGAGGCCTGCGCACCGAAATGAAGATCAGCCTCACACGGAAACATGCAAAACCACCGGTCACTACAGAAATTCAAATCAAAACGACAATGAGATATCACCTCACACTGGTCAGAATGGCTATCACCAAAAAATCCACAAACAACAAATGCTGGAGAGGGTGTGGAGAGACGGAAACCCTCCTGCACTGTTGGTAGGAATGTAAATTGGTACAGCCACTATGGAGAACGGTATGGAGGCTCCTTAAAAAACTAAAAATAGAGCTACCGTATGACCCTGCAATCCCACTATTGGGCATATACCTAGAGAAAAACATGGCTCGAAAAGATACATGTCCTTCAGTGTCCATTGCAGCACTGTCTACAGCGGCCAAGACATGGAGACAACTCAAATGTTTACCAACATAGGAACGGATGAAGAAGAGGTGGTGTATATATATATACAGCCATTAAAAAGAATGAATTAGGCCATTCACAGCAAAATACAGACGGACCTAGAGAGTGTGATCTTGAGTGAAATAAGTCAGACAGAGAAGGAGAAACGTCATATGACATCCCTTGTATGTGAAAACTAGAAAGAAATCATACAAATGAACTTACTTAGAAAACATAAAGAGACTCACAGACTTAGAAAACGAACTCATGGTTGCCGAAGGGAAGGGATAGTTGAGGACTTTGAAAAGCTCATGTACACACTGCTATATTTAAAATGGATAACCAAAAAAACCCTATTGTATAGCACATGGAACTCTGCTCAATGTTATGTGCCAACCTGGATGGGAGGGGGCTTTGGGGAAGAATAGATACATGTGTATGTACAGCTGAATTCCTTCACTGTTCACTGAAACTATCACAAAATTGTTAATCAACTATACTCCAATACAAAATGACTTTTGTGTAAAAATAAATTAATTAATTAAATAAAATAAAAAAGAGTAGCCTCTTGCTCACAGTAACTAGAGAACACCTGTGCATAGTAACAAAGACCCAGCATAACCAAAAATAAATTAACTTAAAAAAGTTAAAAAGTGTGCGTGGAATCTAGAAAAAAATTAAATAATATGGAAAAAGGTAAAACAGTACCACAATTCTATTTGGTTTAAAATCTTTTGATTTTTCATAAAAATTTGTTGCATATATTTACATGTATTAAGATTACTCTCCTTAAAAATGAATTAATAATTATTTAAATTTTTTTCAGCTTTAATTAATTCCAGTATAATATTAATATCAATAGATATAACCCATATAAAGAAAAGCTCTTGGATGTCTACTTTAGTTTAAAAGAATAAAGGGATCCCTGCATCAAAGGGGCTTCCCTTGAGGTTCAACTGGTAAAGAATCTGCCAGCGATGCGGTAGACCTGGGTTCAATCCCTGGGTTGGGAAGATCCCTTGGAGAAGGAAAAGGCTCCCCACTCCAGTATTCTGGCCTGGAGAATCCCATCGACTGTATAGTCCTTGGGGTCGCAAAGAGTCAGACACAACTGAGCACCTTTCACTCACTCACACTCACCACATCAAAAAGTTGGAGAAATGCTGCTCTATATTCTAAAGAGAGGATGTACTTACTTTCACATATTGGGGAATCATCATTCCAGTTCACATTATTTTCAGAAATTTCACAATATAGAATTCTTGCTCCAATCAGATAAAAACTAAATGAGAAAAGAAAAGTTACTATGTTCTTTAGCAATTAGAAAATGTGGATAAAAATGAAAAAAATGTTTATAGGGTTGTCTTTCTACACTATAGTAAATTGAGGAAGACATTTCTTAAAATATCATGGATATGCTAAATCTGGAACTCAATTGAATAGAGAGTTTCTGCATGTGGACCCACTTTGGCCTACAGTAAAATGTGTAACTGTGAAGAAAGCTGAGCGCCAAAGAACTGATGCTTTTCAACTGTGGTGTTGGAGAAGACTCTTGAGAGTCCCTTGGACTGCAAGGAGATCCAACCAGTCCTTTCTGAAGGAGATCAGCCCTGGGATTTCTTTGGAAGGAATGATGCTAAAGCTGAAACTCCAGTACTTTGGCCACCTCATGCGAAGAGTTGACTCGTTGGAAAAGACTCTGATGCTGGGAGGGATTGGGGGCAGGAGGAGAAGGGGACGACAGAGGATGAGATGGCTGGATGGCATCACTGACTTGATGGACGTGAGTCTCAGTGAACTCCGGGAGTTGGTGATGGACAGGTGTTGGGAAGCCCGGTACAAAATAGCCGGTTGCGGGAAGTCCTTGGGAAAATGGCGAAGGGCCAGAAATATCCCGGCTTGGTGTGCTCGGGCAGAAAAACATCTCCTGCCTTTGGTTATGCCCGGCGCCAAGATTTAATAATAAATATTAAGGATGTTGCTTGAGAAAACGGGTTATGGGATAAGCACATGGGTCACTTAGAGCGTGCTGTCCTGGAAATATTTTTACTGATTAGGTGTTAACCCCGTACGCGCTCTGCTGGCTGTATACTCTAAGCTCTTTGTTCCTGCTTTTATAAAACGGCTTGACTGCAGAAATAAACTTGTCAGTCCGGGCAAGAGACTGTCCGAGTGTCCTTTCAGGTTCGTCGCTTCCAAGTCCCAGGGAGAAAATCCCCAACAAGTGGCGCCATGAACAGGGACTTGAGAGGAAGGCTGAACAAAGCAACGAGCCCCTGCAGAAAGAGGCAAGCAGGATGGGACAACATAGCAGTGAAATTCCTTTCATTTCTATAATGCATCATTTTTTGAAACAAAACGGTGTTAATGTTTCAAGAGATCAGTTGAACGACTGCTATCATATTTTACTGGAACAATTCATGGTTCCCAGAAGAGGGGACACTCAATCTAGACATATAGAAAAGGGCTAAAAATAATGTTTTGCGAGCATATCAGCAAGGGTTACATGGTCACTCATACGGGCTATCATAGAACAAGTTGAAGGGCATAACGTTAATTTGGAAGTGAAAAACTATTCAATCTTTACATGAATATGAGCATAAGGAACAAGATATGCAAGGTGCTTTGAAATATAAGAATGTTATGTTCAATCAGACACAATCCTTAGAAAAACAACTGAGACATATATACAGGATGTGTCAAAACTGAAGCCACTTAGAACGGAGGTCATTTCATTCAACGGACAGCCCAAACCTGAGGTTTCCCCTTCTGCTCCGCCTGTAACAGCAATTGCTACCTTTGCTCATACTAATCATTTCACTCCTCCTCAGGAGATGCCTGCTTGCGCTTTCCCTTTCCCAGTGCAATTTAATCAACCTGCCCAAGGCCAAAATACTTGGGCTAATCTAGATTTTGGCATGTTGTCTAGCTTTAAGAAAGCATGTATTCTGTATGGACCTACTTCTCCTTACTGTATAGAATTTCTCAGAGGATGGGCTGACCATTGGATGCCATATGATTTTTTTCAAGTAGCAAAGATGGTTTTCAATCCTCAACAATTACTTCAATGGCAAATATGGGTTAATGATGAGGCCCAACAAATGCTGATTGACCAGCAACCTCATGGTAACCCTGCAAATTTAACCTACGATATACTCACTGGAACAAGAGCCATGGCCGATATGATTGCACAATTAGCTAATATTACCCCTCAGATGTTACATTTCATTAAAGAAACTGCCTGCAGGGCGTAAGCAAAGGTTGATAGCACTAACTCTGATGGTTCATTTGTTAAGATTATTCAAGGACATGAGGAGGAATATTCTCAATTTATAGGAAAATTAAAGGATGCAATTGAGAAATATATTAAGGATGTGACTTATAAAATATTATTTTAAAACAACTTGCTTTTGAAAATGCTAATGAGGAATGTCAATCCGTGCTCAGACCAATTCGAGAGACTGGCTCTCTTATGGAATATTTGAAAGCATATAAGGACATCAGATCTATGTCCCATAGAACAAAATTGGCAGCATTGGAAACCTTTAATGTACAAAAAGCTGCTAATGCCAAATGTTTTAACTGTGGGAAGCCCAGCCATATTTAAAAACAATACACAGGCCGGAAAAAATAATACTACTTCTAATAAGAAGAGACCCCCAAAAATATGTCCAAGATGTAAAAAGGGGTTCCATTGGCTGAATGAATGTCATTCTAAATTTGATAAGGATGGAAACACTTTGAACCCCGGTTCACAACAAAAACAACAGGGAAACTGATAAAGGGGCCATCCTCTAGCCCCGCTACAAAAGGAGGACCTAGCGTTATGACGCTACAAGCAGCTACATCTAAGAGTGCTTGCATTGATATACCTAGTCCTTATGATATGGAACTAATAGAATTATATGACCCCCACAAAATTCCCACTGGATATTATGGCCCAATTCCACCCGGGACAATGAGACTGATTTTGGGACATAGTAGCTGCACAATGAGAGGTTTAATGGTATTGACTGGTGTTATGGATGAAGATTATGAAGGGGAAATACATGTTATGGTAAATGTTGTGAAAATGGGAAATGTATACTTACAAAAAGGGGAACGTTTTGCACAATTATTACTTTTGCCATATGTCAAACCAATGAAGGCATCTGATAAAGTTCAGCAGGGAGGCTTTGGCAGTACCAACCTTACTGCTGCACTATCCACCTTATTAAAGGAACATCAGAAACCCATACTTACTTTACGCATACAGGGAAAAAATTTCACAGGCATGTTAGATACCGGAGGTAACATTTCAATCATTGGAGCTGCAGAATGGCCCCTTGATTGGGGTAAGGTTGTGGCTCCTTCTAGACTATTAGGAGTGGGTGAAGCTGATGCCACACAAACTTTTGTCAGTGCATCCTATTTACAAGTGTATGGCCCTGATCAAATTGTAGCTTATCTTAAACCATATATTACTAATATCCCTATCAATTTATGGGGATGGGATTTTCTTGAACAAACGAAAGCCACAGTTTCTTTAAATGAACCTTTTTAATGGGGGCCATTGAGTTAACACCGCTGCCTCTCGATTGGGAATCTAATACCCCAGTATGGACACCTCAATGGCCCCTAACTAAAGAAAAATTGGCAACTCTTACACAATTAGTAAATGAACAATTACAAAAAGCTCATATAGAATCTTCATTTTCCCCATGGAACTCCCCTATTTTTATAATAAAAAAGAAGTCAGGAAAATGGTGAATGTTAATAGATTTAAGAAATGTTAGTAACACCATGTCACCTATGGGGCCCTTACAACCCGGATTGCCCTCCCCTTCTATGGTACCAAAGGATGGTCTATAGTTATTATTGACTTACAAGACTGCTTTTTTACTATACCTTTGCACCCTAAAGATAGAAAACATTTTGCCTTTTCAGTTCCTTCTATAAATCACATGGCTCCTGTTAAAAGATTTCAATGGAAGGTGCTACCTCAGGGAATGATGAACTCTCCTACCATTTGCCAATATCTCATATCTGTTTTATTACAACCTATTAGAGATAAATGTCCTACTGCGTTTATAATTCATTACATGGATGATATACTTCTTTCTATGAAATCTGAACTCTGTTTGCAACAGTTACAATGAAGTTACTACTACTCTTCAAAATCATGGCCTGCTTGTTGCACCAGATAAAATTCAATGGAAAGCACCCTTTAATTATTTAGGACATGTTATGGAAGAATCTAAAATCAAACCTCAAAAAACTCAAATTTCTGTGCAATCTCTACGCATGCTGAATAATTTTCAAAAATTGCTAGGAAATATTAATTGGCTATGGCCATCTGTTGGCATCCCCACCTATGACTTACAAAATCTATTTAAAATTTTAGAGGGATCCCCTGACCCTAATAGCCCTAGGCAGCTAACAAAAGAGGCCAAAGAAGAACTGGCCTTTATGGAGAAACGCATTCAACAATCTTTTTCAACTCGGCTAGATTATGATCAACCAGTTTCTTTATATATATTCCCCACTGAACATTTGCCCACTGCAATTATAGCTCAACATAGCCCAGTAGAATGGGTATATTGAGAAAATAGGGCACTTAATTGTGTCAGGAAGAAGCCATATACAAACTTTGGATTTGATCCATATGCAATACATGTTCCCTTGACAAAAAAGGAATTGCAAATTACCTTACAGTATAACTTGACCATGCAAATGGCATTAAGTGATTTTCAAAATGTTACCTCATTTCATTTGCCGAAAGGAAAATTATGGGACTTTCTACAATGTACTAAATTCATTGTAATTAATATCATTACATCCCAACCTATTTCCAATGCACCCACCTATTTCATTGATGGCAACAAGAAAGGCATTGCAGGGATTGTCGGCCCTGATATCAAAGAGAAATTACCCTCTACCTATTCTTCAGTACACAGAGTTGAATTGTATGCTTTATATGCTCTTTTGTCACTTCAACCATTATCCTTCAACGTATATACTGATTCCAAATACCTTGCTTCCCTTTTTCCTGATTTTGTTACCGCCTTTTTATACAACCTAGATGAAGAATTATATACTCTCTTTTCACAGACTCGAGCTTTAATTCGCTCACGTACGGAACCTTTCTTTATTGCACATATACGTGCTCATTCAGGTTTACCTGGCCCTCTGGTTGCAGGAAATGATGCTGTTGACAGGCTCATAGCTCCCATTTTTACGTCTGCCAATGACGAACACGCTAATCTTCATACCAGTGCTAACAGATTGCACTCTAGATACCATATTCCTCTCACTGAAGCGCGGCATATTATTAAAGCCTGTGATGTCTGTGCCCCTCTGCGCTTACAAACTATGATTTCAGGAGTTAATCCCCGGGGGCAACAGCCTAACTCCCTTTGGCAATCTGGTTTCACTCACTGCTCCTTAGGAAAGTTTTCTTTGCTTTTTATCTCAGTTGATACATTTTCAGGCTTTATCTGGACAATACCTGTCTCTTCAGAATCCAGTAAACACACCATTTCCACACTCTTACTCACCTTCCCCATTATGGGGATTCCTTCTGTCTTGAAAACAGACAATGGACCTACATTCACCTCACATTCGTTTCGTTCATTTTTATCAGAATGGAACATAACACACGTTACAGGAATACCCTATAATCCTCAGGGTCAAGCCATTATTGAAAGAGCCCACCGCACCCTAAAAACTCATTTATTAAAACAGTAAGGGGGAATATAGAAGAGGAGATACACTTCTTATCCCATGAACCCTCAATTACTATTATCTTTAACTCTTTATTCCCTGAATTTTTTAAACTTAATAAAAAATAATTCTGACACTCGTGCAGAAGACAAAAACAGCAAATTAGAAATCAATACACCAATATGGTATAAGCAGTTTAATCAATGGCTGCCAGGAATCTTACGACTTCTAGACAAGGGTTATGGTCCTGTCGTTACAGATGGAGAGGAAATCTGGGTTCCCCTTCGCCATGTCCTTTACCGAGAAGGACCCCAAGACCAGACTCCCTCGGCAAGTGACGAAGTTGACACGAAGGGTCTCATCAATGACTTTGGAGGAGCCAATGAGGAAACGCCATCGTCTGAACCCTTACCCGACATGGGCTCAAGTGAAAAACATGACTCGTCAGGCTGAGCAGACACTGAAGAGTACTGGAACTCCTATGACTCCAGATAAGCTGTTTCTGGCAATGTTAGCTGTTCTTTCCTGTTCCTCTGGGTAAGTGCAGAATATGCTTATTGGGCATACATACCCAACGCACCACTTCTCTCCATAGTGGATTGGGTAGATAAAGCCCCTATGATCTTTACCAATGATAGCATGCATTTTCCAAGTCCCTGGTCCATAAAGCGACCAATCCATGAAGAAGATGCAGGAAAGCCAATCAACATTTCCGTGGAATTCAAAACCTTGCCTGTCTGTTTCGGATCTCACCCACTTTGCATGACTATCTTCCCACAGTGGTGGGCATACTCTGCCAACAGTGGGACTGCTTTGCATCTGGGAATGTTTGCTACGGCATCTTTCTTACTTAATGGCTCCAAGTGACATTATCCAGGCCAGATAGCCAACTATTCGAACATGCTTTTTCAACCAGAGGAACCTTCATGTCACACTGTATCTTGGAGAAGAAAACAGGAGATACAACCGTTACATTGGTCTGATTGTCGAGGCCAATTTGGGAAAGTTTCTATAATTCAGCAAAATCATACTAATCATACATTTAAATTTGTTGACTGGGGACCTCACGGGTTGTTTGTAAACTGTTCTGAAGAGCAAGAAGAACATCATAACTGCTCCTGGTTTAATAGATCAAGCATTGGAGGCTTTCATAAATCTAAGACAAGTTTCTGGACTGATAAGGACATATTGCTGAATTGGTATAATGGGGGCTTATCACCCCCACGGCCCAGGATTGTCGTCCCCATTGTGGGGCCAAAGCAATGGCACATTTGGAAAATTCCAGCAGCCTTAAAGCACTTCGCTAGTGTTTATGGGACTATGGGTATGTTTCGTCCTTCTAATTATACCTTCCTATACAATAGTACTGGCTATATTCAATCATTGGAGAAGGCAATGTCACCCCACTCCAGTACTCTTGCCTGGAGAATCCCATGGACAGAGGAGCCTGGTAGGCTGCAGTCCATGGGGTTGCTAGAGTCGGACACGACTGAGCGACTTCACTTTCACTTTTCACTTTCATGCATTGGAGAAGGAAACGGCAACCCACTCCAATGTTCTTGTCTGGAGAATCCCAGGGACGGGGGAGCCTGGTGGGCTGCCGTCTATGGGGTCACACAGAGTTGGACACGACTGAAGCGACTTAGCTGCAGTAGCAGCAGCATATTCAATCATGTGTTCACCTTCCATATTTGTTTATTGTAGGGCATTTTGATATTGACTTATTGACCAAGATTGTCAATTGTACTGCATGTGCATTGTATACCTGCGTTAATCACACCATTTCATATCACAATGCTAGCATTGCACTAGTTAAACAAAGATCTGAGATATGGCTTCCTGTAAACTTAACTGAGACTTGGACTGATTCTGTATTTCTTTCTGTATTGTTGAAAACTGGACTTAGGTGATCTAAGCGCATCATTGGGTGGATTGTTACAGGCATCTTAAGCCTTATCTCCATTGTGACTGTAGGAACTTTGTCCGGTATGGCTTTACATAATTATATACAAAATCATGATTTTATCACTGCTTGGCGCAAAGACTCATGATCTTCGGACTCGACAAACTCAAATAGATCAGCAATTACAAACACGAATTAATGAGTTACAAACTGCGGTTATCCACTCAGGAGATCAAGTGCAGCAACTGGCTTTCCAAACACGTATATGTTGTCACTGGAATTTTACTTCTTTTTGTCTGACTAACATGCCCTATAATAGCACTGAATATCCTTGGGATAAAGTTAGAGTGCATTTGCAGGATCTCACAGATAACTCAAGTTTAGACATCAATTTGTTGAAACAACAAGTTGCTAATTTTCAAGTTAAGGTACCTAAGGAATTGTACAGCACTCAATTTTATGATACTTTAACCAAAACCCTATCATCTCTAGATCCTAGAGCTTGGTTTTCAGGAAGCAACATTTTTATATATGTATTAATCACCCTGCTTTTTCTGTCATTGCTTATAGGATATAGATGTCTCTACTCGAGACTCCATGCCTCCCACAATGGAGTCCAACTAGCAGCTTCCATGCTTAAATTAAAAACAAAAGAAGGATATGTTGGGAAGCCCAGTACAAAATAGCCAGTTGGAGGAAGTCCTTGGGAAAATGGTGAAGGGCCAGAAATATCCCAGCTTGGTGTGCTCGGGCAGAAAAACATCTCCTGCCTTTGGTTATGCCCGGTGCCAAGATTTAATAATAAATACTAAGGATGTTGCTTGAGAAAATGGGTTATGGGATAAGGACATGGGTCACTTAGAGCGCACCGTCCTTGAAATATTTTTACTGATTAGGTGTTAACCCCGTACACGCTCTGCTGGCTGTATACTCTAAGCTCTTTGTTCCTACTTCTATAAAAAGGCTTGACTGCAGCAATAAACTTGTCAGTCCGAGCAAGAGACTGTCCGAGTGTCCTTCTTTCAGGTTCGTTTCTTCCAAGTCCTGGGGAGAAAATCCCCAACAACAGGGAGGCCTGGCGTGCTGCGATTCATGGGGTCACAAAGAGTCGGACACGACTGAACAACTGAACTGAGCTGAACTGAAAATGTGTAAATTACTGTCACGCTGGTCAGTGCAGCCCCTCTGCTCCCTCTGGCAAGTGTATTACACACTGACTTCTACTCTTTGCTCACACCATTTTGCTCAGTAAGGGCTGAGCAGAGAGATCAGGGCCCTAGAACTTGCGACCTGGAATCAAGTTCCAGCTCCATGACTGCCTTGAGCTTGAGAAATCTCTTAATGCTTCCCTAATGCTTCCCTGACGTAACTCATGTGATTGTTCTGAGGACTGGATGAGATAGCCTCCGGCACATAGTGAGTACGAGGCAAGTTTAAACTCTTATTGCTAGTTTTTTAGATCAGAATACACATGCACCTTATTTTATTTCTCTTAACTTTTTGAGATTTTAACAAACTGAAGGTGTGTGGCAACCCTGCATTGAGCAAATTCATTTGTGCCATTTTCCCAACAATGTTTGCTCCGTTTGTTTCTCCTGGCACAGTTTGGTAAATATCACATATTTCAAACTTTATTACTGTTATTATATTTGTTGTGGTCATCTGTGATCACTGCTGTTGAATGTTACTACTATGACTTACTGCAGGCTTAGATTTGGCAATATGTTATTTTAAAGTTAATGTATGTACACTTTTCAGATATAATTCTAATCACAGTAGACTATGGTATATGTTGTTGCTGTTGTTGTAAACATATGTGAAAAATTCATTTTACTTGCTCTATTGCGGTGGTCTGGAACTGAACTTGCAACATCTCCAAGGTATGTCTTCACCTTCCTAGGATTATGGGCTTCCCTAGTGGCTCAAGGGTAAAGAATCTGCCTGCAATGCGGAAGACCCAGGTTCCATTCCTGGGTTGGGACGATTCCTTGGAGTAGGAAATGGCAACCCACTCCAGTTTTCTTGCCTAGAGAAGCCCATGGACAAAGGATCCCAGCGGGCTACTGTTTATAGGGTTGCAAAGAGTCGGACATAACTCAGTCACTTGACTTCTTAGGAGTAGCTCAGGAATACTCCTACTTGATGAAATTTTCTGTGATGATTTAAATTCACAATACACACTCTCTTCCTTCTGGAAGTTCACTGTAATGATTGTGAGTGATTCTATCTATTTGATACTTCTTCTCATTTACTACTACGCTTTGACTCCTCTTTGTGTATGCTGTATTTCTCAAGAAGGATACAACTTCTTTGGGAAAAATCTATGTAGTAAAGTTTTGGCATCCCTCAAAGTATCTAGCAGAGCCTCTCTATATAAATATTCACTGAATGTTCCATTATTTTTAATTGACCACATTAAAAAATACCCTATCTGCTTCCAGCTGACTTTTTCCACAAGGCTCACTCATTGATTTTAGATTGCAATGTGTATTTCTGGGAGGACAGCAATTTAAGAAGTATCAGGAATCTGCCTCCCCACCTTGATAACAATTGCACCGGTAGAATCTGCCTGATGTCACTATTTTGGAACTCTGCCTTCTGTTGATAGTTTACAGTTTCCGTGAAGATGGAGGCAGGCAAATTGACTTGTTTTGGTCAATCTCAACTCTTGTCTAGCACAGTGGGAGTGACCCATCCTCACCCATAGCAGCGTGGCAGGGTTCTCTGCATGTGTTCCCAGAGCAGCTTACAAGTAGCTTGTGGGAGCCAAAGTGGGCAAAAAGGACCCTGCCCTCCAAATATGAGGCTCTGTGTTCTTGTCACCAATTGCTGCTTCTGATCACAGATAATCAAAGAGATGGACTTCCATTTTTGTCGCCCCTTGCCCCATTCTTGCAAGCCCCTCCTATCCTGGATGAAGTAACTTAAAGGGGCTTAAATATTTAGTGGCCTTTGTTCCCCCTTTCATTGTTTGCTTTTTCCTCTTTCAGGAGCCAGACATTCAACATCAGGACATTCAAAAGCAACTGCATGTGTAGGGGAAATAAGTAGGTGATCGTGTACGCCCAGGGAAAGGCTCAGGAAAGACCTAGATAATCTTCAGTTTATATAGCAGGCTGATATTCATCATAGAGATACAAAAAACATTAACACAAAAGAGCAACCCCCAGGTAAGAGGGGAAATCTAATTTTCAGAATTACCAAAGTATTAGATTCAAGTGTTTTTTGTTCAGTAAGAAAATCACAATGCATACAAAGAAACAAGAGTACAAGCCTTTCAAAGGAAGAAATAAATAAAAAGAAATTGTCTTTGAAAAAGAACTGATGGAGAGAGGAGCCAAGATGGCGGAGGAGTAGGACAGGGAGAACACTTTCTCCCCCACAAATTCATCAAAAGAGCATTTAAACGTTGAGTAAATTCCACAAAACAACTTCTGAATGCTGGCAGAGGACATCAGGCACCCAGAAAAGCAACCCAACTCTTCGAAAGGAGGTAGGAAAAAATATAAAAGACAAAAAAAGAGACAAAAGAGGGAGGGATGGAGTTCCGTCCCGGAAAGGGAGTCTTAAAAACAGAGAAGTTTCCAAACACCAGGAAACCTTCTCACTGCCGAATCTGTGCCGAGCTTTGGAAGCACAGAGGGCAACATAACAGGGAGAAAAAATAAATAAACAATTAAAACTCGCAGATTGCAAGCCCAAGGTAACTCCCCCAGTGGAGAAGCAGTGCAGACGCCTGCACACGCCATTAGCAAGCGGGGGCTGGGCAGGGAGGCGCGGCGCGGGCTGCATCGCTTAGAGTAGGAGTCTGGCCTGAATACCCTGAGCGCTATCTCAGCGAAATAATTTGGGCTAGCAAACCAGACTGTGGGATATCTACCACGCGAAAAGCCAGCCCCAACCTAAGACACCGCCAGGCCTGCACACGGAACAAAGGACTGAACAGAGATAGCCGGCTGCAGACCTTCCCCCTCCGGTGACAGGCAGCCAGAGCCGGAAGGGAGCAATCGCAGCCCCAGACAGACATTATCTATAAAACTGTAAGCAGGCTTCTTTGCTAACTAAAACTTCTTGCGGGTCTGGACGGTCAACATCTGCCTGAGAAGGTGCACCGGTTTTACACCCAGATAACCGAGTGGCGGGGAGGCGATAAGTCGCAGCATTGGCGCTCGCCAAACACCTCATCACCTGAGCTGCTCGGACCTGGGAAGAGCACAAAACGCAGGCCCAACTGAGTCTGCGCCTCTGAGGACTACCCGAGTGCCTGAACCTGAGCGGCTTGGACCTGGGAGGTGCATGCAGCCCTGGGCCGGCCTCGGATTGTTCCCGGCAGAACAACCTAGAGCCCGAGCAGTGTGGGCAGGGAGGCTACACGCACCGTGAGCGGGGGCAGACCCAGGGTGGCTGAGGCACTGCGAGCCCACGCCAGTGTTATTTGTTTGCAGCATCCCTCCCTCCCTCCCCACAGAGCGACTGAACAAGTAAGCCTTAAAAAAAAAAAAAAAAAAGTGTCCTCCACCGTGCCCTTTGTGTCAGGGCGGAAACCAGACACTGAAGAGACCAGCAAACAGAAGAAGTTATAACAGAAGGAAACACCTTGGAAGCTACAGGCAATAGATTAAACCCTGTGGTTACTACAGACTACATAGGAAGGGGCCTATAGATCTTGAGAAATATAAGTCAGACCAAGGAACTAGCCAAAAATGAACTGAACCCACAATAGTCACAACAAAACCAGAGAAAGTCCTAGATATATTTTTACTATTTTTACGATCATTCTTTCTTTTTTTTTTTTAATTTTTTAAAAAAAAATTTTAAGTCCTCTATTGTTCTTTTAATTTTCACTTTTATAACATATTACTTTGCAAAAAAAAAAAAAAAAAAGACCCTATTTTTTTCTTCTTCAGCAAACTTCATATATATATATATTTTATAATTTTTGACCTTGTTTTTTTTTTCTTCTTTTCTTTAACATTGTATTTTTGAAATTCCAAAGTCTACTCTAGATTTTTAATTGTAGCTTTTTGGTATATGTTATCAATTTTGTACCTATAGTTCTTTTTATAATTTCTGTGACTTTTTTTTTCTTTTCTCTGTTTCTTTCTCTTCTCCTTTTATATAACATTGTATATCTGAAATTCCAAACTCTACTCTAGATTTTTAATTTATGCTTTTTGGTATTTGATATCAATTTTGTACCTGTATTTTCTTTATAATTTTTGCGACATTGTTTGTTTTTGTTTGTTTGTTTTCTCTCTTTATTTTTCTTCTTCTTTTTTTTTAACATTGTATTTTTGAAATTCCAAACTCTACTCTAGATTTTTAATTTTTGCTTTTTGGTATTAGTTATCAAATTTGTACCTGTATTTTCTTTATAATTTTCGCGACCTTGTTTGTTTTTGTTTGTTCGCTTTTTCTCTCTTTCTTTTCCTTCTTCTTTTCTTTAACATCGTATTTTTGGAATTCCAGACTCTACTCTAGATCTTTAATTTTTGCTTTTATGTATTTGTTACCAATTTTGTACCTTTAAGAACCCAATCTTCAGGACCCATTTTTCACTAGGGAGCAAGATTACTGGCTTGACTGCTCTCTCTCCCTTTGGACCCTCCTTTTTCTCCACCAGGTCTCCTGTGTCTCCTCCCTAACCCCTCTCTACTCTACCCAACTCTGTGAATTTCTGTGTGTTCCAGATGGTGGAGAACACTTAGGGAACTGATTACTGGCTGGATCTGTCTCCCTCCTTTTCAATCCCTCCTTTTATCCTTCTGGCCACCTCTGTCACCTTCCTCCTTCTTCTCTTCTCTGTATAACTCCGTGAACATCTCTGAATGGTCCAGTTGTGGAGTGCACATAAGGAAGTGACTACTGGCTAGCCCACTCTCTCCACTATTGATTCCATCTCATCTCATTTGGGTCACCTCTAACTCCCTCCTCCCTCTTCTCTTCTCCATGTAATGCTGTGAACCTCTCTGAGTGACCCTCACAGTAGAGAAACTTTTCATCTTTAACGTAGATGTTTTATCAATGGTGCTGTATAGAAGGAGAAGTTTTGAAACTACTGTAAAAATAAGACTGATAACTGGAAGCAGGAGGCTTAAGTCCAAACCCTGACTCCAGGGAACTCCTGACTCCAAGGAGCATTAATTGACAGGAGCTCATCAAACGCCTCCATACCGACACTGAAACCAAGCACCACACAAGGGCCAACAAGTTCCAGGGCAAGACATACCAAGCAAATTCTCCAGCAACAAAGGAGCACAGCCCTGAGCTTCAAGATACAGGCTGCCCAAAGTCACCCCAAAACCATAGACATCTCATAACTCATTACTGGACATTTCATTGCACTCCAGAGAGAAGAAATACAGCTCCACCCACCAGAACACTGACACAAGTTTCCCTAACCAGGAAACCTTGACAAACCACCTGTACAAACCCACACACAGCGAGGAAACGCCACAATAAAGAGAACTCCACAAACTGCCAGAATACAGAAAGGACACCCTAAACTCAGCAATTTAAACAAGATGAAGAGACAGAGGAATACCCAGCAGATAAAGGAACAGGATAAATGCCCACCAAACCAAACAAAAGAGGAAGAGATAGGGAATCTACCCGATAAAGAATTCCGAATAATGATAGTGAAATTGATCCAAAATCTTGAAATCAAAATGGAATCACAGATAAATAGCCTGGAGACAAGGATTGAGAAGATGCAAGAAAGGTTTAACAAGGACCTAGAAGAAATAAAAAAGAATCAATATATAATGAATAATGCAATAAATGAAACTAAAAACACTCTGGAGGCAACAAATAGTAGAATAACAGAGGCAGAAGATAGGATTAGTGAATTAGAAGATAGAATGGTAGAAATAAATGAATCAGAGAGGATAAAAGAAAAACGAATTAAAAGAAATGAGGACAATCTCAGAGACCTCCAGGACAATATTAAACACTACAACATTCGAATCATAGGGGTTCCAGAAGAAGAAGACAAAAAGAAAGACCATGAGAAAATACTTGAGGAGATAATAGTTGAAAACTTCCCTAAAATGGGGAAGGAAATAATCACCCAAGTCCAAGAAACCCAGAGAGTCCCAAACAGGATAAACCCAAGGTGAAACACCCCAAGACACATATTAATCAAATTAACAAAGATCAAACACAAAGAACAAATATTAAAAGCAGCAAGGGAAAAACAACAAATAACACACAAGGGAATTCCCATAAGGATAACAGCTGATCTTTCAATAGAAACTCTTCAAGCCAGGAGGGAATGGCAAGACATACTTAAAATGATGAAAGAAAATAACCTACAGCCCAGATTATTGTACCCAGCAAGGATCTCATTCAAGTATGAAGGAGAAATCAAAAGCTTTTCAGACAAGCAAAAGCTGAGAGAATTCTGCACCACCAAACCAGCTCTCCAACAAATACTAAAGGATATTCTCTAGACAGGAAACACAAAAACGGTGTATAAATTCGAACCCAAAACAATAAAGTAACTGGCAACAGGATCATACTTATCAGTAATTACCTTAAACGTAAATGGGTTGAATGCCCCAACCAAAAGACAAAGACTGGCTGAATGGATACAGAAACAAGACCCCTACATATGTTGTCTACAAGAGACCCACCTCAAAACAGGGGACACATTACAGACTGAAAGTGAAGGGCTGGAAAAAGATTTTCCATGCAAATAGGGACCAAAAGAAAGCAGGAGTAGCAATACTCATATCAGATAAAATAGACTTTAAAACAAAGGCTGTGAAAAGAGACAAAGAAGGTCACTACATAATGATCAAAGGATCAATCCAAGAAGAAGATGTAACAATTATAAATATATATGCACCCAACACGGGAGCACCGCAGTATGTAAGACAAATGCTAACAAGTATGAAAGGAGAAATTAACAATAACACAATAATAGTGGGAGACTTTAATACCCCACTCACACCTATGGATAGATCAACTAAACAGAAAATTAACAAGGAAACACAAACTTTAAACGATACAATAGACCAGTTAGACCTAATTGATACCTATAGGACATTTCATCCCAAAACAAGGAATTTCACCTTTTTCTCAAGCACACATGGAACCTTCTCCAGGATAGATCACATCCTGGGCCATAAAGCTAGCCTTGGTAAATTCAAAAAAATAGAAATCATTCCAAGCATCTTTTCTGACCACAATGCAGTAAGATTAGATCTCAATTACAGGAGAAAAACTATTAAAAATTCCAACATATGGAGGCTGAACAACACACTGCTGAATAACCAACAAATCACAGAAGAAATCAAAAAAGAAATCAAAATTTGCATAGAAACAAATGAAAATGAAAACACAACAACCCACCCGTGGGACACGGTGAAAGCAGTCCTAAGGGGAAAGTTCATAGCAATACAGGCACACCTCAAGAAACAAGAAAAAGTCAAATAAATAACCTAACTCTACACCTAAAGCAACTAGAAAAGGAAGAAATGAAGAACCCCAGGGTTAGTAGAAGGAAAGAAATTTTAAAAATTAAAGCAGAAATAAATGCAAAAGAAACAAAAGAGACCAGAGCAAAAATCAACAAAACCAAAAGCTGGTTCTTTGAAAGGATAAATAAAATTGACAAACCATTAGCCAGACTCATCAAGAAACAAAGGGAGAAAAATCAAATCAATAAAATTAGAAACGAAAATGGAGAGATCACAACAGACAACACAGAAATACAAAGGATCATAAGACACTACTATCAACAATTACATGCCAATAAAATGGACAACGTGGAAGAAATGGACAAATTCTTAGAAAAGTACAACTTTCCAAAACTGGACCAGGAAGAAATAGAAAATCTTAACAGACCCATCACAAGCATGGAAATTGAAACTGTAATCAAAAATCTTCCAGCAAACAAAAGCCCAGGTCCAGATGGCTTCACAGCTGAATTCTACCAAAAATTTGGAGAAGAGCTAACACCTATCCTGCTCAAACTCTTCCAAAAAATTGCAGAGGAAGGTAAACTTCCAAACTCATTCTATGAGGCCACCATCACCCTAATACCAAAACCTGACAAAGACCCCACAAAAAAAGAAAACTACAGGCCAATATCACTGATGAACATAGATGCAAAAATCCTTAACAAAATTCTAGCAATCAGAATCCAACAACACATTAAAAAGATCATACACCATGACCAAGTGGGCTTTATCCCAGGGATGCAAGGATTCTTCAATATCCGCAAATCAATCAATGTAATACACCACATTAACAAATTGAAAAATAAAAACCATATGATTATCTCAATAGATGCAGAGAAAGCCTTTGACAAAATTCAACATCCATTTATGGTAAAAACTCTCCAGAAAGCAGGAATAGAAGGAACATACCTCAACATAATAAAAGCTATATATGACAAACCCACAGCAAACATTATCCTCAATGGTGAAAAATTGAAAGCATTTCCTCTAAAGTCAGGAATAAGACAAGGGTGCCCACTTTCACCATTACTATTCAACATAGTTTTGGAAGTCTTGGCCACAGTGATCAGAGCAGAAAAAGAAATAAAAGGAATCCAAATTGGAAAAGAAGAAGTAAAACTCTCACTGTTTGCAGATGACATGATCCTCTACATAGAAAACCCTAAAGACTCCACCAGAAAATTACTAGAAATAATCAATGAATATAGTAAAGTTGCAGGATATAAAATCAACATACAGAAATCCCTTGCATTCCTATACACTAATAATGAGAAAACAGAAAGAGAAATTAAAGAAACAATTCCATTCACCATTGCAACGGGAAGAATAAAATACTTAGGAATATATCTACCTAAAGAAAGTAAAGACCTATATATAGAAAACTATAAAACACTGGTGAAAGAAATCAAAGAGGACACTAATAGATGGAGAAATATACCATGTTCATGGATTGGAAGACTCAATATAGTGAAAATGAGTATACTACCCAAAGCAATTTATAGATTCAATGCAATCCCTATCAAGCTACCAACAGTATTCTTCACAGAGCTAGAACAAATAATTTCACAATTTGTATGGAAATACAAAAAACCTCAAATAGCCAAAGCGATCTTGAGAAAGAAGAATGGAACTGGAGGAATCAACCTACCTGACTTCAGGCTCTACTACAAAGCCACAGTTATCAAGACAGTATGATACTGGCACAAAGACAAAAATATAGATCAATGGAACAAAATAGAAAGCCCAGAGATAAATCCACACACATATGGACACCTTATCTTTGACAAAGGAGGCAAGAATATACAATGGATTAAAGACAATCTCTTTAACAAGTGGTGCTGGGAAATCTGGTCAACCACTTGTAAAAGAATGAAACTAGAACACTTTCTAACACCATACACAAAAATAAACTCAAAATGGATTAAAGATCTCAATTTAAGACCAGAAACTATAAAACTCCTAGAGGAGAACATAGGCAAAACACTCTCTGACATACATCACAGCAGGATCCTCTATGACCCATCTCCCAGAATATTGGAAATAAAAGCAAAAATAAACAAATGGGACCTGATTAACCTTAAAAGCTTCTGCACATCAAAGGAAACTATTAGCAAGGTGAAAAGACAGCCTTCAGAATGGGAGAAAATAATAGCAAATGAAGCAACTGACAAACAACTAATCTCAAAAATATACAAGCAACTCCTACAGCTCAACTCCAGAAAAATAAATGACCCAATCAAAAAATGGGCCAAAGAACTAAATAGACATTTCTCCAAAGAAGACATACAGAGGGCTAACAAACACATGAAAAAATGCTCAACATCACTCATTATCAGAGAAATGCAAATCAAAACCACTATGAGGTACCATTTCACACCAGTCAGAATGGCTGCGATCCAAAAGTCTACAAATAATAAATGCTGGAGAGGGTGTGGAGAAAAGGGAACCCTCTTATACTGTTGATGGGAATGCAAACTAGTCCAGCCACTCTGGAGAACAGTGTGGAGATTCCTTAAAAAACTGGAAATAGAACTGCCTTATGATCCAGCAATCCCACTGCTGGGCATACACACTGAGGAAACCAGAAGGGAAAGAGACACATGTACCCCAGTGTTCATCGCAGCACTGTTTATAATAGCCAGGACATGGAAGCAACCTAGATGTCCATCAGCAGATGAATGGATAAGAAAGCTATGGTACATATACACAGTGGAGTATTAGCCATTAAAAAGAATACATTTGAATCAGTTCTAATGAGGTGGATGAAACTGGAGCCTATTATACAGAGTGAAGTAAGCCAGAAGAAAAAACACCAATACAGTATACTAACGCATATATATGGAATTTAGAAATATGGTAACAATAACCCTGTGTACGAGACAGCAAAAGAGACACTGATGTATAGAACAGTCTTATGGACTCTGTGGGAGAGGGAGAGGGTGGGAAGATTTGGGAGAATGGCAATGAAACATGTAAAATATCATGTAAGAAACGAGTGGCCAGTCCAGGTTCGATGCACGATACTGGATGCTTGGGGCTAGTGCACTGGGACGACCCAGGGGGATGGTATGGGGAGGGAGGAGAGAGGAGGGTTCAGGATGGGGAACACATGTATACCTGTGGCAGATTCATTTCGATATTTGGCAAAACTAATACAATTATGTAAAGTTTAAAAATAAAATAAAATTTAAAAAAAAAGAACTGATGGCAGATGAACTAGACAAAGACTTTAAAATAACTGTCTTATGAAGGCATTTGCAGTGGTAAATCAATTAATGCCAGTTCTGCTGTCTGATTTTTCTTCAATGAGGGGGCTAAGTGGAAGACATAGAGCTGCAGATCTTTATGAACGCCCTGCAAGTAACAACATCACTCTCAGGGTCAAGTTCAATGTCACCATTGAGAATATCAAAGCTAAAACCCAAGAAAAGGGAGACGTCCTGTTTGCCTAACAGTTTTGAATTTTGGGGGCATATAGCTGGAGGTTGACCACACACTCTCAGACCACAAATTCAAGAAAGGAGTCAACTCACACTTCGCGCTTTGCCTGTGGGGTGGCATCACTAAGCCTTCCTTCCACAAGTTTGCCCCCAAACACACTGTTAGTAAACCATCTCTCACAAGTATTTGCTCACTTCCATCTCAATGCTGCCAACTGCCACAAGAAGAAATGTGTCCACACCAACAACCTGTGCCTCCAGAAGAACATTAAATGATTCCCATACCTTGGTGCCTCTTTGCCAGCAGGGAGGTCTCTTGCCAAAACCCCAAGGTCCTGAGCCCCCAATAAAATTTGATGGAAAAAAATGACTGCCTTAATGATGCTTAAAAAACTAAAGGAAGAAATCTAGAAAATCAAGAAAAGCCGTGTAAAACATGGAAATCTCAAACAGGAGACAGAAAAACTAGAAAGAAGCCGAAAGGAAATTCTGGAGTTGAAAAGTTGTTCCATCGCTAAGTCATGTCCTACTCTTTGCGACCTGCATGGACTGCAGCATGTCAGGCTCCCCTCTTCTTTACTCTCTCCTGGAGTTTGCTCAAATTCATGTCCACTGAGTCAGTGATGCCATCCAACCCTCTCATCCCCTGCCGCTCCCTTCTCGTCTTGCCTTCAACTTTTCCCAGCAGCCCTACATTCATTGCTGTGTAAAGTAGAGATGATACAGTAGCTAACTATATGCCCTTCAGGAGACTAAAGGGATTAAGAACATAGGGATAAACAAACACAATGGACTATAGCTCAGCCATAAAAACAGGGAAATCTTGCCATTAGCAACAACATGGGATGGGCCTAGAGAATATTATGCCAAGTGAAAAAATGAAACATTAATATTGCATGATTTCATCTATAAGTGCAATTAAACACAAAGCAAACGAGAAACAACAAAACACAAACATACTCCAGCCACAGAGAACAAAAAAGTGGTTGCCGGAGGGAGGGGGTGGAGGGAGAAATGAATTAGGTGAGTGAGATTAGGAGGCACAAATTTCCAGTTATGAAAGAAAGAGGTTATGAGGATGAAAGTAGGAAACCAGTAATAACTGTGCAATAACCTCGTATGCTGACAGATGATAACTAGACATCATGGTAATCACTTTTAAACATACAGAAATATCAGTCCCTATGTGATGTACTTGGAGAAGGCGATGGCACCCCACTCCAGTACTCTTACCTGGAAAACCCCATGGATGGAGGAGCCTGGTGGGCTGCAGTCCATGGGGTCGCAAAGAGTCAGACACGACTGAGCGACTTCACTTCCACTTTTCACTTTCATGCATTGGAGAAGGAAATGGCAACCCACTCCAGTGTTCTTGCCTGGAGAATCCCAGGGACGGGGAAGCCTGGTGGGCTGCCATCTATGGGGTCTCACAGAGTCGGATACGACTAAAGTGACTTAGCAGCAGCAGCATGTGATGTACCTGAAGTAATTTAGTTTGTAGGTAAATTATTCTTCAATTAAAGTAAGAAACCTAATGTTACAACTTAAGGAATTAGTGAAAGAAGATAACCCAAAACTACCAGAAGGAAGTAAATAATAAAGATTAAAGCAGTAAAATAGAGAAGAGAACGTCAGTGAAATCAAAAGTTGGTTTTCCAAAAGAGCAAAAACACTGACAAACCCTTAGCTAGATGGACTAAGAAAAAAAGAAAAATCTAAATTACCCAAATCAGAAATTAAATGGGGATATTATCACTTAGTTCTACAGAATTAAAAATATGAGACCTCTATGAATAATTTTATGCCAACAAATGATAGCCTAGACACAGTGAACAAATCCAGGTAAACACAGTATCTACCATGACTTCATTAAAAAATTACAAAATTTGAATTAAATATGACAAGTTAGTAGATTGAATCAGTAACCAAAAATCTTCCATTAAAAAAAAAAGTCCTGGATCTGATGCTTTTCAACTCTTTAATTCTGCCAAATGTTTAAAAGAGAAGTTATACCAATCGTTCTACAAGAGGGGGATTTCACGATGGCTGAGAAGTAAAACATAGAGACCATCTTCCTCCCCACAAATACACCAAAATAAATCTGCATGTGGAGCAACTCCTATAGAATACTGAAATGCTGGAAGAGACCCCAGACTTCCAAAAAGGCAAGCTAATTTTCACGTAACGGGGTAGGGCAAAAGAAATTTAAAAAGGAGACAAGGGTATGAGGACATGACCTGTGCCTCTGGGAAGGAGCCATGGAGGAGGGAACGTTTCCACACACTAGGAAATCCCCTAATGGGCGGGGATAGGGGCGAGCTTCAGAACCTCAGAGGGGAGCCTGCAAACAAGTGCTTGGAAAAAGAAGTGGAAAGAATTCACCACAGACCTCAGTGCTGACAGCACTTCCCAGTCTGAGACATTTGTTTGCGTGCCTGCCGTGGTGAGATGGTGGCTGGGTGTTGAGGCTTGGGCTTTGGAGATCGGGCCATAGGGAGAGGACTGGGGTTGAGGGCCATGATGAAAGTCTGTGCAGCACAGACGAGGGATTCCAGGGAAAAGTCTGTGCCAGCCAGAGGGTTAAGAGATCACTGCTGTGGGGACCTTCCAACTCTTTGCGCTTGCAGACAGCAGGACACTGCCTCCGTGAATGCCAGAGGTGAGATGGGCTGCGGTCTGTCGTCCCAGAGGTGGACAAGCAGGCTGGCTGCCACCAAAGCATGTGCCAGAGATGGGGGGCAAAGTTCCACGGCAGACCCCCGCCCCAGAGGTTGGCATGATATCCACTGCAGCCTCCACCAAGCTGTCAGCAGGCAAAAGTCACTGCCCGTACCTGTGCGGCTTGGCGCTGCCAAGGGACCCTCGACCTGGGGCCAGTTCCCCTGGGGGAGCAGACGACCTGCCTGAGGCTGTAGGAACTTCCTACAGGTCTCTGCTGCCACAGGTTTTCCTTGCACATCCCAACTGTGTCTGCCATATCGCTCCCTCTGCCCAGACTGACTTAGCAAGTGAGCCCCAATAAGCCGCAGCTTTTGCCTCCATTGCCTGGGCGGGGAACACACACCAGACGACGGTCTATAAAAAGAGAGGGGGCCGAAACCAAAACTGAGCACCAGGGACTCAGAGGAAGGGAATTCGCTTGTAGCCCCAGCAGCAGCCTACTAAATCCCCACAATTAGCTTAAGGCTGTGGACTTTGAGGGCAACTGTAGACTTTGTAAGCAAGTAAAAGCTGGAGTAAAACCAGATCTGAACCTGAGTTGACCCCACAGGGCCCACAGCAGGTGCCAGAGGCCTTCCTAGAATTTTTGGAGAACTTCCTGAGTAGGAAGACATGCTGGAGCTCTCTGTGTGACATGGACACAGACAAATAGGAAAATATTCTTACTACCAATCTTTCTCTAAATAGCTTCTCTTTCTTCTTTTTTCTATTGTTTTATTGTTCTTTACTACTGCTTTTATTTTTCCTTTACTTAATGCTTTTTGCTTTTAAATAAATGTTTTAAAATGTTTTTCCCATTTTCACAGTACTTTCTCATTATCTTACCGTTTTCCCCATGTTTTTGATGTTGTATTTTTGCTAGTCTAGTTTCTACTCTTTGTTTTCATTTATGGGTTTGTTTATGGTTTAATTGCTCTTTTCATGTTTTTATTCACATTTTCATTCTTTAAAAATTTTTTTTTAGTTTGTTTGATAGTATGTTATTACACGTTAAGTGCTGCTTTTAATATTTGTCTTGGGCCTTTGTCCATTATTTGTTTGTTTAAATTTTTCTTTTTTTCTGTCTTTTTTTCCCTCTTTCTCTTCTGTGCTGTATGGCTTGTGGAATCTTGGTGCTCCAGCAATGGGGTTAGGCCTGAAACTCTGAGATAGGAGACCTGATCCATGATGTTAGACCACCAGAGAACTTAAAACCTCATGGAATATTAATTGGCAAGAACTCTCCAAAAGGCCTCCATCTCAACCATAACACCTGGACTGACACAAAGGCCAGCAAGTTCCAGTGCTGGACACTTCATGCCAAACAATTAGCAAAACAGGAATAGAACCCTACCCATTAGCAGACAGTCTGCTCAAAGCCATACCAAGTTCACAGACATCTCAAAATACACTACTGGAAGTATAGCACTGCCCTTTAGAGACAAGATCCACCTCCAACCACCAGAACAGGCACTGGCACTGCCTACCAGGAAAGCAACCCCACCCGTGGGAGACAGACACCACAAGTAGGAGGAACTACATCCTTGCAGCCTGTGAAAAGTAGACCCAAGCCCAGTAAATGAAACAAACTAAAAAGACAAAGAAACATGTAGCGCATGGAAGAGTCTGGTAAGAACTCACAAGACCAAACAAATGAAGAGAAAACACACAGTCTACCTGAAAACATTTAGAGTAATGATAGTAAAGATGACCCCAAATCTCAGAAATAAAATGGAGGCATAGATAGATATGATGGAGGCATGGATAGAGAAGATACAAGAAATGTTCAATACGGACTTGGAAGAAATGAAGAACTGTCAATCAGCAATGAGCAAGGCAATAACTGAAACAGAGTACACTAGAGGGAGCCAAGAGCAAAATAACTGAGGCAAAAGGACGGTAAGTGAGCAGGAAGATAGAATGGAGAAATAACTGAAGCAGAGAATAAAGAAGAATGAAAATAAGACAGGACGGTCTCAGAGTCCTCTGGGAAAACATTATGCAAACCAACATTCAAATTACAGAGGTCCCAGGAGAGAGTGAGAAAAAGAAAATTATGAGAAAATATTTGAGGAGATCACAATTAAAACCTACCTGACCTGCCTCTTGAGAAACCTGTATGCAGGTCAGGAAGCAACAGTTAGAACCGGACATGGAACAACAGACTAGTTCCAAATAGGAAAAGGAGTACGTCAAGGCTGTATATTGTCACCCTGCTTATTTAACTTATATGCAGAGTACATCATGAGAAACACTGGGCTGGAAGAACCACAAGCTGGAATCAAAATTGCTGGGAGAAGTATCAATAACCTCAGGTATGCAGATGATACCACCCTTATGGCAGAAAGTGAAGAAGAACTAAAAAGCCTCCTGATGAAAGTGAAAGAGGAGAGTGAAAAAGTTGGCTTAAAGCTCAACATTCAGAAAACGAAGATCATGGCATCTGGTCCCATCACTTCATGGCAAATAGATGGGGAAACAGTGGAAACAGTGGCTGACTTTATTTTTCTGGCCTCCAAAATCACTGCAGATGGTGATTGCAGCCATGAAATTAAAAGACACTTACTCCTTGGAAGGAAAGTTATGACCAACCTAGACAGCATATGAAAAAGCAGAGACACTACTTTGCCAACAAAGGTCCGTCTAGTCAAGGCTATGGTTTTTCCAGTAGAAATGTATGGATGTGAGAGTTGGACTATAAAGAAAGCTGAGCATAGAAGAATTGATGCTTTTGAACTGTGATGTTGGAGAAGACTCTTGAGAGTCCCTTGGACTGTGAGGAGATCCAACCAGTCCATCCTAAAGGAGATCAGTCCTGGGTGTTCATTGGAAGGATTGATGTTGAAGCTGAAACTCCAGTACTTTGGCCACCTGATGCGAAGAGTTGACTCATTGGAAAAGACCCTGATGCTGGGAAAGATTGAGGGCAGGAGGAGAAGGGGACAACAGAGGATGAGATGGTTGGATGGCATCATCCACTCGATGGACATGGGTTTGGGTGAACTCCGGGAGTTGGTGATGGACAGGGAGGCCTGGTGAGTGCGGTTCATGGGGTTGCAAAGAGTTGGACACAACTGAGCGACTGAACTGAACTGAACTGAACCTTATTTTCTGTAAGTAGCATCTTACTTACCCCTGATTACAAACAAAGTGAGCCTGTGAACCAAACAGAACACTTCCATTGACGAAGTAAACTTGACCATTCACTGGATCGCCCAGATTAGGACATGATTTTCCTAAGAGAAAATATTAAACTTGTTGGTTTACAGCAATTTCAAACATAGATTTAAATCAAATTCAAAATTCTACAATTCTTGTTTGAATCCATGGGGATCTTATTATTTTATTTAATTATTATTTTCTTTCCATATTATATGGTCAAACATGATTCATATCTACCCAGGTAACCAATTGCCAAGAAGATTATTCTTTTGGGATTTTTTAAGCCTGAAAAAATGCATTGCCATCTAAAACCTATATTCAGATGAGAAAACCATTATTGCAGTAGATGAATATGTGCACTAAAATGTGTGAAACTCTCCAGAGCAATAATAAAAAAAAGTTTACTCACTTGTACAGGCCTCCTCAAGAGCTGACCATGTATTGTCATCCTCACAAACAGCAGATCTGGGACGAAGAGGAATTATGGGCTTGAAACCTAGGCGACAGTCATATTGTACACGTTCCCCAGGACCATACCTGGGTTTAGGCGCACCCCGGAGCCGCATAGTTTCAAACCTTGGTGGATCACCACAGGCATCTAGGAATACAGAGAATAAGAACATGAAAATAAAGTAGTTTATTTCATCAGGCAGGGACTGTGGCCTGGCATCAGATCAGGTAGGTAGTACAGAATAAATAGAAAGATTCTTGGCAAGGTTTTAAATGACTGTTATTGCTTTTACCCAAGTGATAATTGTCACAAAGGATGTGTCTTGCTTATTTTAAATGATAATCTATGAGCTTTCGGTTTGTTGAGGATTAAGGTAAAGTTTTGTTCAACACTAAGTTGAAGAGATTGCATCAATGTTTTTGGTTTTAAAATATGTTTATAGGTATGTGTCCTTCCCCACTTCTTTCTAAACTCATTATTTTGACATTCACCTCTCCTCTAAGAGGTCTTCTATAGTCTATAGCACTCTGCTCAGATTCTGCTTCCATAGTTTGAAACACAAACATATGATCACCTATCCCTTCGGGCTCAGTTTCCTCTCGGAAGGCAAGGTCCTAGAGGGCAGAGAGCATATACCTTCTTTTTGTTACACTCTGTACACACTGGGTGCTGGAGACATGCTATGGCAAGAGGTAAATATCAAATAAGCCTTGTGGATATCAGAGGTCAAAAGAGATATTAGCTAAAATATTTAAAATTATGACTTCCTTTTATGTGTTTTGTATTAGTGAATTGAGCATTTTGCAAATAAATGGAAACCCTTGAAATATCAAATTTTATTACTTTGAATAGCCTTAGTAAGAATTGGTTTCTTGGATGTTCCAGTAGTAATAATTTAATCTTCTTTCACTGATTAATGAATTGTGCATTCCCTTAGAAGCCCCCTGCAGGGGCTCTTTGGGCTGTTTATCCAATGCATCCGGACAGTAAAGCTGTTATATTGTTATGCTTTTAGAATTTTTTTTTACCTCTGTCCTTTTTTTGTGGGGGGTTCTTCCCTAGAACAGTGTTTCCTACTTCAGCAAGTCCTCTTCCTTTTAATTATCTGTGCTCTTGAAAATCTTATAAATCTGTTAGAAAATAATGTAAAATATAGTGGAGACACATTGGTTAAAGTCCTAAAAGGATGCAGAGGCCTCTCCTTTAAGGTTATAGGACCTAAGGAGGTGGGAGATAGACTATTTTGATCCCTGAGGGAAATTTTCTTTCTTATTCTTTGGGTCTAGGTCTTTAGATTGAAAGACTAGTCAAGACAAGTGAATGTTATCCTCCTTTTTCATCATTTTCTAAATTCTAAGTTCCTCTCTTGACATTCTGTCCAACATTTCACTACACCACGTGCTGAAATCCACTTTTGGCAAAATGTTTTCAACATTTCCAGTATTCTGGTCTTAATATATGAATTCTCCTCAATCAACTGCCCAAAATAAAAGCAACAAATAAACAAACAAAAAAGGATGTAGTTATTAAAAACAGTGTTTAAAGATCAGTACTAAAGAGCCTCTTGAAGGTGAAAGAGGAGAGTGCAAAAGCTGGCTTGAAACTCAGCATTCAAAAAGCCAAGATCATGACATCAGGTCCCATCACTTCATGGCAAACAGATGTGGAAAAAGTAGAAGCAGTGACAGATTTTTTATTTTCTTTTATTTTTATTTTCTTTTATTTTCTGCAGTGATTTCCAAAATAACTGCAGACAGTGACTGCAGCCATGAAATCAAAAGACGCTTGCTCCTTGGAAGGAAAGCTATGACAAACCTAGACAACATGTTAAGAAGTAAAGACATCACTTTGCTGATAAAGGTCTGTATAGTCAAAGCTATGATTTTTCCAGTAGTCATGTACTGATATGTGAATTGGACCATAAAGAAGGCTGAGTGCCAAAAAATTAATGCTTTGGAATTGTGGTGCTGGAGAAGACTCTTGCAAGTCCCTTGGACAGAAAGGAGATCAAACCAGTCAATCCTAATATTCACTGGAAGGACTGGTGCTAAAGCTGAAACTCCAAAACTTTGGCCACCTGATGCAAAGAGCCAATTCATTGGAAAAGACCCTGACGCTGGGAAGGATTGAAGGCAAAAGGAGAACAGGGGGGCAGAGAATGAGATGGTTAGATAACATTACTGACTCAATGGACATAAATTTGAGCAAGCTCTGGGAGAGAGTGAAGGACAGGGAAGCTTGGTTTGCTGCAGATCATGGGATTGCAAAGAGTCGAACACGACTTAGCGACTGAACAAGAACAACAAAAAGATCAGTATAGCGTTGAATTTTATTAATAACATTAAATATACTGAATATTCTGAGCCATACATTGTCATTTTGCAATAGGAAAAAACTGGATTAGAAATGCAATATAATTCCTATTAATAGATACAAATATATAACATCATTCAGAGTTTCCTGGAACCAAGAGAGAAATCAAGTTGATAGCACGTCCATAATTAATTATATAAGTGTCATTTGTTTATGTACTTGACTTCACTACCTATCTCAAAACCAGATCATGAAGAAAGAATTTCTAATATGAAAAGAAAAGAAATGCCAATGGGATGGTTTAATCCATTCAGCTAGCGAGTACTTCTTCCCATTAACAAGCATCATGAAAGGCACACTTTCAACAATATAAAGTTTGGAATGTATGCTTCAGCAAGCAGTTGAATACAAGGTTTAAACACTGTAATGATTGAGTCCAATATCACGCTTTTTAATTACCAAATTTCTTCTCTCACTCAGAATACTGAATTCTGTACTCCTGTGAGGATTTTCAAACTAAACATTTCTAGTTTCAGAAAAATAGTATTATGACTAAGTTTTTTTCTAGATAGTTTACAATATAATAATTATTGGGTTGCAATGCTGTATGTTTGCCATTGTATAATATGACAGGCTGCATTCATAAAATTCCCTAGTTTTCCAGATGAGTTTCAGGAAGATGAAACAGTCTCTACTACGTATCAAGAGAACTGTTCACCTTCTGTACACTTACAAAAGTTGTGCAGAGACTCTCTACCTGCTTGCTAAATTTAAACATTACTCTGGTACTCGTGCACAAAACCAGATCCTCCCCCAGGCAGTACCTTCAGTAAAATACTGGTCTCTGATCAAGTGAAATCTCATTGAAACCTGACCATCCTGCCCCTTCTCTCACTGTCTACATAGACTACCTTTTAAAATGAATATGAAAGACAAACGTTTATTGAAATTAATGTCCATGCTCCTTTAATGAACTTTTTAGAAGGCTGGTACAATGCTTGTAAGCAAGAACATCTACATTCTATAACACTGCACACCTTTTTTTTTTTTTTTAATCAAACTTGGAAAATATGCTACAAAATCATGTTCTGGTTAGTGGGGAAGATGAAACTGGATGGAAGATGCATCATCAGTTGTAAAGAAAGGATACTGAATCCAAGTCTTCATAAACAATTCATGACTATTTCTTACTTTCTGTCTGTTTGCCTTCCTTTGCAGGTAGGCCCCCAGCAGGTAGTCTGGGGTATAAAAGGCTTAATGTTTTTATAAAACACCACGTACAGTATTTTGATTAGTTAGAATTCACCTCTATACATGGTTAACTTACTTCTTTGGAACTTTAACATGCATAAAAAGTATGAGGGTAAGTAGGTGCAATAAGGCAGGAAGAGAATGATTCAACCTGTCAGAAATTAAAAGATTTTTTTCCCAGCAGGTGGCACTACAACACAAGTCTTTGGTTTCTCTCTTCTGTGCTGCCTCTGGTAATATCTGCAAGTGGGCACTTTTCACCCTCCACTGCCTCTTTCACAGGTCTTGCCCAGTGGCCACCTTATTATTTTTTATACCTCTTGGATGTTGGTGCCTTGCTGCTGCCAGCGTCAATGGCATCACCACGTGGGGCACAGGAATGGCGACTTCTGCCACCTCCAGGATCCTGAGTTACAGCCTCCACCACCAAAGAGGGACTGGGAGGGTGGGGGGAGTGGGTGGGTGGGGGGCCCACCCAGCACATGTTCTTATCTGACCTCCAAATGAACTTCCCAGCCCCCACAAAGCAAGCAGTAGCTTCCTGGGCCCATACTTGGCACATCTGGGTGGCCACTTCTACAAAGTACACACTAGGGAACACTGTGTGGGCTCCCCTAGCCCAGCCAAGCCCCAGGGGCACAAACACCCCTACTCCCAAGTTATCAAACTGGCTAGAGAATATAGGGCAAACCCTCCCCACAGGCACAACAGCAGCCTAACTACATCCCCCGGCGCCTGGGAACTCACGAGCAAACCGCACCACCAGCACCAGATCAGCAGTTCTGTGGTTCATTTGGTCACTTTATGAGAACTGACTCGTTGGAAAAGACCCCGATGATGGGAAAGATCGAAGGCAGGAAGAGGGGGACGGCAGAGGACGAGATGGTTGAATGGCATCACCGATTCAATGGACGTGAGTCTGAGCAACCTCCAGGAGATGGTAAAGGACAGGGAAGCCTGGTTTGCTGCAGTCCATGGGTTTGCAAAGAGTCAGATACGACTAGCGACTGAACACCAGCCTGGCCTCAGTTTTGCCCATCACCCCGCACCGCTGGGTGCCCACCGCAAGCAAGACTTCTCTTCCAGCGCTATGTGGTCCCTACTCCCCTAGATCTCGACGCAGCACGACCCGCGGACGCTCTGGTCACGCTTTTTACTCCAATTCCTTATAGCCCCGGAGTGGACGCAGCCCCAGGACTCTCCCGAGAGACTAAAAGCAAATCTCCTCCCACCCTCGGTTCCAGTCGGCCGGCCTCGCGAGCCGCTCCGGGTCCCCACCCGCGCGCACACTCTGCAGGCTCCTACCGGAGACGGAGGGCAGCAGGAGCACGAGGACCACCAAAAGCATTCCTACGAGGCACCAGCAAAAGGGGACTCTCGGGGCGACCAGGAGGGGGCTTGCGCGATACGAAAGCCTCTGTCACTTTCGGGGAGACCAGCGGGAAAGCTGAGCCCAGCCGGGCGGAGATCAGCTCGGTTGTCAGACGCAACAATCCCCAGCCTCACAAGGTGTCCAGAGCGGTAACGCGGAGGGGCGTGGCTGGGCCGTGCCGGGGGCGGGCTGAGGGTCTAGCGGGTCCAATGGGCGGGCTGCAAGGCGGGGCCTCGGAGCGGGGGGCGGTCCCTGCTCCTAGAGGGGCGGTCCCCGCGCCTGGGGGAGCCGTTCCTGCGCCGGTGGGGCGGGGCGCGGCGCTGCAGAGGGTTACCTGTATGCGCGGCGCGGAAGACGGTTCCCCATGGGCGCAGAGACGTCGGAGCGCCTCCGCCGGCACACGGCGTGTCTCTGGTTCCTCTGCCTGCAGACCTGAAGAAGAGCCGCAGCGACTCGGCGGGACCCTCTTGCTGAAAAGACTGTTAATCACCCTACGCAGAAGGGTGGAAAGGAATCAAGGGCTGGCGTGGTCATCATTGTCCCTTTTCCGGAAAAATCAAGCGTAACGACCTGAAAATAGAAATCTAGAGTTTAGGCAGTGGTAAATGTGGGACAGACAACCGTCATGACTCCTTTTGGACCTGAGGCCCTCCATATTGTCGGGACACCTGGGCCCTTGCTCGGCCTTTGCCATTAGTCAGGCATCATTCACGACAATATTTGAGATTTCCGTGGCTGAGCCTCTGCTACTGAAGCCTCTCGTGGCCGGATAGATTTCAAAGTCACGAAAGGTTTGTCCATCGCTCTCCCACCTGCTAAAATCAATTTGTTCTACCCTGTGTTCCAAGGAGAGCATCTCTGGGAAAGTAAATGGTTAAACAACCCCTGGTCGTTAGCATGAGTGAGTGAGTGAAAGTCGCTCAGTCGTGTCCGACTCTTTGCGACCCGGTAGACTATACAGTCGGAGAAGGCGATGGCACCCCACTCCAGTACTCTTGCCTGGAAAATCCCATGGACGGAGGAGCCTGGTAGGCTGCAGTCCATGGGGTCGCTAAGAGTCGGACACGACTGAGCGACTTCCCTTTCACTTTTCACTTTCCTGCATTGAAAAGGAAATGGCAACCCACTCCAGTGTTCTTGCCTGGAGAATCCCAGGGACGGGGGAGCCTAGTGGGCTGCCGTCTATGGGGTAGCACAGAGTCGGACACGACTGAAGCGACTTAGCAGCAGCAGCAGCAGCAGCAGCAGACTATACAGTCCATGGAATTCTCCAGGCCAGAATTCTGGAGTGGGTAGCCTTTCCCTTCTCCAGGGGATCTTCCCAACCCAGGGATCAAATCCAGGTCTCCCGCATTGCAGGCGGATTCTTAGCATAATGGGTTGGGTTGGAAGCTTTGCTATTGAGGGACTAAATGTTTTATGGAAGATGAAATACACATACATGAAAAAGGTAAAAAGAAAGCTGCATTAAGGGCCAAATTCTTGGAAGCAATGAATGTCTTATAGTTGGGAGGAGTAGGAGTTGGTTAGGTGGAATGGATAAAGGGGAAAACTTTTCTGTTGAAACACTCTTGCAAACAATGCTGGAAAATTAAGAGTGAACACGATTTATGTGTAAAGTTGTAAGTAAACCTGTATGGTTAGTAGAAGAAAAACGAAAGTAACATGGCTGGCATTAAGGAGCAAACAAAAGGAGCTGCCATTTTCTCATTACTTGGCAAAGAATAAAAAGGTCAACCAGTGTGAGTAAATGTGTTGAGGGGACCAGTACCCCCAAACTTTTAGTTTTTAACATAACACTTTTGTATGTTAAAAGTCTTAATATGGACATGACTTTTAAATCAGCAGTCCCATTGAGAATTCATTCCAAAGAAATCATCAGAGCCATGAGCAAAGATTATAGTTTTGGGAAAATTTTAACCCTATGTGTCTAGCAGAAGTCTTAAGGATTTTATGATAGGTAGTTTACAGCATGGGAGTCTGTGCAGCCGTGTAAAAAAATATGAATGTGAGAAACTATGATATATTTTAGGTGGAAAAAGAAGGCTCCAAATCACTACATAACTTTTGTCATTTCTTCTATTAAAACAAAAGGACTACTTGATACACATAAAGGGATTAGCAGGAAATATTCCATAATTAACTAGTAGTTGATAGGATTATGGGTATTTCATTTTCTTTGTGCTTTTCAGCTTTCTGTATTGACCCTATGTTACCATTTCTAATCAGGTAAAGAAAAAAGAATATTTACATGTGATTGGCGTTTCAAATGTTCATAGAATGGTGGGGACAGAGCCTGCATCCCACAGAATAAAGCAATGAGAAGATGGTGAGGAAATGGAAATTCTCCCTGTAAGTCAAATGCACCAGATGGAATTACAATACATTTATATACATTTAAGCAATTTTATATCTGAAATATGCTAAAGATATTCTGGGATACACAAACCATGGGATTTCTTCTTCCTCCCAGAACAACACAGTTTGTTTAATTCTTGGAAGAGAATATAAAACTCAAAGTGTGGGTGTGATAAAAAAACATCTTGGTGTCTTGTTTTTATGGCCTGTGGGTTTCTCTAATTGTGGCACGCAGAATCTGGGGTGTAGTTGTGAAGCACGGGCTTAGTTACCCCATGGGCACGTGGGAATCTAGATCCCGAGACCAGGGATCAAACCTGTCTCTCCTGCATTGGAAGGTGGATTCTTAACCACGGACCACCAGGAAGACCATACCTTAGTATCTTGGGTTAAAAAATCGAGACTTTCTATGATAACACAACTAAATGAGATATAAGGAGACTTATGAAAGAAAATATAATGAGGGGGCACTGTCATTTCTTTTAATTCTTACTGTTGTGAAAGAGTGATATAAAGGAAATGTTTTGTGGCTCAGTGTTGGCAATACTTTGTGAGAAGAGGGAATCCTTTTATTGTTCTCTGCAACCATGTGTACACAATATTCCATCTAAAGTGTATCTCATAAAGCTGAAATAACTTCTCTTTTATTTTTAGGCTTGAAAGTAAGTTTCTTTTTAATTTAGCATGGTTTTCTATTTACAGGTGATAGATTAGATTCAAAGGTTGTGTTTACTGAAACTTTATGACAGTGAAATTTCTGCACCCAGGATCCATCAATTCATTCTAAGTATAATTGAAGACTTCACACTGATTTCTGAAATTATTTTTGACCCAACGGAGGTTCCATTTGAAAGGTTTTGGGCCTTGTTCCCTATTTTTCTGAACAAGCTCCATGAGGCAAAGATGTAGTTTTCGTGCTCTAGCCCCAGTGCTGAGACAGTTCTAGATCTATACTAAGTGCATAAAAGTACCCACTAGATACTAAGGAAATACATGAGTGTTGCCATCAAATGCATTTATCATGTGTCTGTTGATCCTCCCCTTGCCTGCATTTACCAAATTCTGGGGAATTCTGAGAAATTTTGATTTTAATAAGGCGAGGCACTGAAAACAAAGCAGCATTTGTCTCTGAAAGGAATGACCTACAACTGTCTGCACAGAAAACGTTTCTAAATCAGGAAGACAAGCTGACCTATGACGTGAATCTGTTCACTGTTTAACACTTAGCCTTGAGATCATTTTAGTGACAGAGTTCAAAGGGAGGGTATTGACTGTGAACTTCCTAAGGTCCTGAGAGGAACAGAACTCAGGAGTCTAGGCTTTGAGTGAAGTAGGGGAGAGACCACACTAGTGGTCTCTCCAACAAACTGCCAACAGAAAACTGAGGAGAGAATGGAGAACATGATTGTTTGTAGACCAGGTTTTGAACGATGCAGTAGCTCTCCTGCAGGCTTTAGGAATGGTGGTAAGTAGAGGGAGGTATCTGGGGATGTTCACTAAATTAAATGATGTTAGATGATCCTTTGCCTCCTCAATGGGTATATTTGCATTCTGCTTTTCAGAAGTGGGCACAGCAGCATGAAGGGACCTGTGAACGCTCTCAGAAGGGGCTTGCCCCTCTCTACACGTTGGGCGTTTGCAGAAACCTGAAAGAGAATGGCTTAACGAAGCATAGTTAAGCCGCCTGTCTGATGTCGGTCCTGGGAGCCCCGCCACCACTGCTTGCACCTGGTAGGCGCCTGCCAGACCTCAAGAGAGTCACTGTGGAGCCACACCCGACACAGGGATCCGGAACCGCCAGGCGCAGGGAGGAGGGCCTTGCTCAGAAGGACCACGCGCTTGCTTTGTTTCCTCTTGGCTTTCGGAAGCTTCACACAGTAAATAAGTTACAAACCGTATTCCAGAAGTAGGCTTGCAAAGATAAAATCTTTAATTCCTTTCTTATAATGGTGGAGACAGTACATTTAAATATCATAGACTTTAACTTACAACTCACACATAACTGTACAAAAAGGCAAATGAAACAGAAAAATTAGAATGCTATCACTAGGAATAACTTCAAGACCCATTGTTCCAATCCCTGCTTTTCAGATGAAAATGTAAGGCTAGAGCAGAACCTCTCAATAATACAAGCAAAGTCAGGCAAAATAGTATTTTACCCATAGTTAGTATAGGGCTGCCATCTATGGGGTTGCACAGAGTTGGACACGACTGAAGCGACTTAGCAGCAGCAGCAGTATATAAAATATTCCCTATAGATAACTGAAGTTAAAAAAAATTATGTGTCTCTAGAAATTACATTTTTCCCCTTGAGAAAGTGTGAATTGATACAGCATATTATTGTGACAGCATATTATTGACACAGCATGCATTACTCTATCTGGAGAAATATATTCTGATCTTAAAAGAATAATACCTATTTAAAAATAACTAACAAAAGTATGTGTATTAGGAAATATATGAAGAAAGATTATCAGAAAAAGAATTAAAATATTTATTAACTGGTTATCACTAGGTACTATAATTACACACAACTGACTAGTTTTACATGTCTTCCTCATGAGTTCGGAGAAGGCATGGCACCCACCTCATGCATTTTCCAAATTCTCCTCAATTACCCTCTATATTAAAAATATTAATTAAAATATTTGACAATAAGTAAGAAAAATGACTGGGCCTCCCTTGTGGCTCAGCTGGGAAAGAATCTGCCCACAATGTGGGATACCTGGGTTCAATCCCTGGGTTGGGAAGATTCCCCTGGAGAAGGGAAAGGCTACCCACTCCAGTATTCTGGCCTGGAGAACTCCATGGGCTGTATAGTCCATGGGGTCGCAAAGAGTCAGACGTGACTGACCAACTTTGACTTTCACTTCACTTTCACAAGAAAAATGACAAACATATAAACAGAAATCCTGGGTAACATCTTTCTTTAAGTCGTTGTTCAGTTCAGTTCAGTTCAGTCGCTCAGTCGTGTCCGACTCTTTGCTACCCCATGAACTGCACTCGCCAGGCCTCTCTGTCCATCACCAACTCCCAGAGCTTGCTCAAACTCATGTCCATTGAATCAGTAATGCCACCCAACCATCTCTTCCTCTGTCATCCCCTTCTCCTTCTGCCCCCAGTCTTTCCCAGCATCAGGGTCTTTTCCAATGAGTCAGTTCTTTGCATCAGGTGGCCAAAGTATTGGAGTTTCAGCTTCAGCATCAGTCCTTCCAATGAATATTCAGGACTGATTTCCTTTAGGATGGACTGGTTGGATCTCCTTGCAGTCTAAGGGACTCTCAAGTCTTCTTCAACACAGCAGTTCAAAAACATCAATTCTTCGGCACTCAGCTTTCTTTATAGTCCAACTCTCACATCCATACATGACTCTTGGAAAAACCACAGCTTTGACTAGATAGACTTTTGTTGGCAAAGTAATGTTTCTGCTTTTTAATATGCTGTTTAGGTTGGTCTTTGTAACTACTTATAAATCCTAAGAGTAGTTTTCCCTGACTAGATAATCTATGCTTTCAGCACAAGAGAACAGGGTGAAGGGGTGACCAGAATCCAGAGTAAGAGGAGGGAGCTTCGTTGCATGCTGGGAGAGCTTCAACATCTTTGAGGGTACATGTTCGCATTTCTGTGAAGTCACTTAAAACGTTTTATGAGTCTCAGCTTTCACTCTGGTGACATGAATTGGCTCCTTCCCAATCAATATTTTAATTTGAGGTGTTTTTCAGCTTTGTAGTACTTTGTTAAGGAAGGACACTGAAATAACAGATTTTTATTCAGATTAAAGCATGGTCAACAACTGAATTATCTAGAATTAATAGGCTAATAATTAGAGCCAGACATCCTGGAATGTGAAGTCAAGTGGGCCTTAGAAAGCATCACTATGAACAAAGCTAGTGGAGGTGATAGAATTCCAGTTGAGCTATTTCAAATCCTGAAAGATGATGCTGTGGAAGTGCTGCACTCAATATGCCAGCAAATTTGGAAAACTCAGCAGTGGCCACAGGACTGGAAAAGGTCAGTTTTCATTCCAATCCCAAAGAAAGGCAATGCCAAAGAATGCTCAAACTACCACACAATTGCACCCGTGTCACACGCTAGTAAAGTAATGCTCAAAATTCTCCAAGCCAGGCTTCAGCAGTACGTGAACTGTGAACTTCCAGATGTTCAAGCTGGTTTTAGAAAAGGCAGAGGAACCAGAGGTCAAATTGCCAACATCCGCTGGATCATCAAAAAAGCAAGAGAGTTCCAGAAAAACATCTATTTCTGCTTTATTGACTATGCCAAAGCCTTTGACTGTGTGGATCACAATAAACTGTGGAAAATTCTTCAAGAGATGGGAATACCAGACCACCCGATCTTCCTCTTGAGAAACCTATATGCAGGTCAGGAAGCAACAGTTCGAACTGGACATGGAACAACAGACTGGTTCCAAATAGGAAAAGGAGTGCATCAAGGCTGTATATTGTCACCCTGCTTATTTAACTTATATGCAGAGTACATCATGAGAAATGCTGGACTGGAAGAAGCACAAGCTGGAATCAAGATTGCCAGGAGAAATATCAATAACCTCAGATATGCAGATGACACCACCCTTATGGCAGAAAGTGAAGAGGAACTAAAAAGCCTGTTGAGGAAAGTGAAAGAGGAGAGTGAAAAAGTTGGATTAAAGTTCAACATTCAGAAAACTAAGATCATGGCATCTTATTTGAAGATGAAGTGAAGTCCCATCACTTCATGGGAAATAGATGGGGAAACAGTGGAAACAGTGGCTGACTTTATTTTTGGGGGGCTCCAAGTCACTGAAGATGGTGATTGCAGCCATGAAATTAAAAGACAGTTACTCCTTGGAAGGAAAGTTATGACCAACCTAGATAGCATATTAAAAAGCAGAGACATTACCTTGCCAACAAAGGTCCGTCTAGTGAAGGCTATGGTTTTTCCAGTGGCCATATATGGATGAGAGAGTTGGACTGTGAAGAAAGCTGAGTGCCTAAGAATTGATGCTTTTAAACTGTGGTGTTGGAGAAGACTCTTGAGTCCCTTGGACTGCAAGGAGATCCAACCAGTCCATCCTAAAGGAGATCTGTCCTGGGTGTTCATTGGAAGGACTGATGCTAAAGCTGAAACTCCAATACTTTGGCCACCTCATGCAAAGCGTTGACTCATTGGAAAAGACTCTGATGCTGGGAGGGATTGGGGGCAGGAGGAGAAGGGGACGACAGAGGATGAGATGGCTGAATGGCATCACCGACTCAATGGACATGAGTTTGAGTGAATTCCGGGAGTTGGTGATGGACAGGGAGGCTTGGTGTGCTGCAATTCATGGGGTCGCAAAGATCGGATACCACTGAGCGACTGAACTGACCGACACACATGCCCTGTGGTCTCTATGTTGAGTGCAAGAAAGTGTGGCATAAACTGAGACACTGAGTATAAAAGAGAAAGAGTAACCTGACTTTTCTGCATAGCTCCTTTCATCAGCAAAAAAGTGTTCATTAGAGTTGAGCAACTAAATAAAAAGAGCCTCTTTTCAGAATACACACAGGTCACGAATATCACACACTGTGACTCCTTGTGCCAGTGGCATTAGCGTTCTGAGACCCCATTTCTAATGAGTCCCCCAAAGAGGCTGCTGCTGGGCCTGGGCGACACTGAGAGAAACCAGGGTGTAGACTGTTACTGACGTGCCCATGCTCTTTAGCTTTGAAAAATCACCAAGCTTATTGAGAAATGGTTCACCCGTTCAAGATAACTGGATTTTTGAAAGACTGCTCAGCTGTGTGTGGGCTTTCCAAAAACAATGTGGGGGTAATAACTTAGCTTTAGTTTGCTTCCCTTTTAAAAAGGTAAATGTTTTTATTATGTTATTTGCACTGTTGAATGCCCACTTTCTCTCCAAAACTGCCTTTGTTGTTCATTTAAATTATGATGAAAAATGGCCACAAGGTTAAAGCATTCGGCTGTAGCTTTCTATTTTTTAGCTCCCAATTCAATTCCAAACATATACAAAGCAGAGAGAGAAGGTAATGAACCCAGTGTCCCCATCACTCCATTCAACAAGTGTCAACATATGGATAATCATATTTTATCCAGACACTCCATTTTTCCCTATCGGATTTATTTTTAAAATAATCACTGACATTATGTCATTACTTTATTTGTACATTTTTGATTTCTCAATTTTTTTAAAGAAAAAAATGTAAATTTAGGTAACATATAACATTATATAAATTTCATGTGTACATTTTATTCCTAGCTCTGCACACCTAAAGCATGTCCACCATCAAAAATTTAGTTTCCATCTCTCATCACACAGTTAATCCCTTTGCGTATTTCACTCTCCCCTCTACTCTTCCCCTCTGCTAACGGCTCCTCAGTCTCTGTGTCTACCTGTTCTTTTTGCTTGGTTTATTTATTTTGCTATTTTTAATATTCCACGTGTGACTAAATCATATGTATTTATCTTTCTCCATCTGACTTATTTCACTTAGTATAATACCCCCGAGGTTCACCCATGTTATTGCTATTGTCACGATATCATATTTTTTCCTGGCTAAGTAGTATTCTCTCTCCATCTCTCTCTCTATATGTATAATATATAGAATATGTACACACGTATGTGTGTATGTGGATGATCTGTCCATTGATGTAAGTGGGGTATTAAGTCCCTATTATTATTTAATCGCTGTCCATGTCTTCTTTTATCTGTTAATATTTGCTTTATGTGTTTAGGTGGCCAATTTGATATACATATTTATTTACAATTGCTATATTTCCAACTTGGATTGAGCCCTTAATCTTATGGCTTTCTTTGTTTCTTCTTACAGTCTTGTGTTAAAGTCTCTTTTGACTGATACAAGTATTGCTACCCTGGCTTTATTTTGATTTTCATTTGCATGGAATACCATTTTCTACCCTCTTGCTTTCTCTCTGTGCGTGTGTCTTTGGACCAGAACTGAATCTCCTGTAGGCAGAATATATATATGGGTCTTATTTTATGTCTATTCAGTCAGTGTATGTGTTTCAATTATTTAGTCCATTTACATATAAAGTAACCATTGATAGGTATGTAATTGTTGCTATTTTATTATTTTGTTTTTTTTTTAAGTTCTATTTTATATTTTTTATTCTTTTATCCTCTTCCCCTGTGATTGGATGACTATCTTTACTGTTAGTGTTCCTAAAGGAAATCAACCCTGAATATTCACTGGAAGGACTGATGCTGAAAATGAAGCTTCAATACTTTGGCCACCTGATCGAAGAACTGACTCATTGGAAAAGACCTTGATGCTGGGAAAGATTGAGGGCAGGTGGAGAAGGAGGCAACAGAGGATGAGACAGCTGGCTGGTATCAGTGACTCAATGGACATGAGTTTGAGCAATTCCAGGATAGGTTTAATTATATTTATTAAAGAGCTTTTACTATCTAAATGGTAATTACGTCAGTTACAAATTCTTTGTGTTTGATCACCAAAATCATAAAATAACTGCATTAACCACGTTAGTAATTACTTACATTTTGCCGGAACAAAAACTGAGCTGTGATTGTTACTGCTGTCTGTGACTTGCTCATGTGATTTCAAACTCCGGGAGGTGGTGAAGGACACAGAAGACTGGTGTGCTTCAGTTCACGGGGTCACAGTCGGAAATGACTGACTGATTGAAAAACAACAACAGCTCCCACACAGCTCCGCGGGTGGGTGAGGCTGGTGTTGGGGCCAGTACTGGCCCACTGGGGAGTGAGGCTGCTTCTCAGAGTCTCTGGTTGCAGGGTGTCTGGTGCGTTAGGGCTTGTTCTGGTGCACAGACGTGTGGGGAGTGGACACTCTGATGGACAGGGCCATGACCTGAGCGATTCAGTGCTCAAGGGGTCTTAAGGCAGCCAGCCTGCTGGCGGTTGGGGCTGTGTCCCTGCTTTGCTTGCTGCTTGGCCTGAGGCATCCCATCACTGGCGCTGACAGGCTGGGGAGGGGGGTTGGGTCCAGAAGCTAATAAGCTAGAGGGAGGAGCTCCATTGCCAGCGTCCTCATGATAGAATGAGCTCCCCCAAATGACTGCCGCCAGGGTCTGTGTTCCCAAGGTGAGCTACAGTTGCATCCTGCCTCTCTGAGACTCTCTAAACTCAGCAGGCAGGTCGACGCAGGATCATTTTAAACGATTGCTTCTTACCAGAGTGTGTAAGATTTTGTGTGTGCCCTTGAAGAGTGGAGTTTCTATTTCTCACAGCCCTTTGGGTCTCCCAAATGGAAGTTCTCTGAATTCTAAAGCCGAACATTCTGGGGGCACATCTTCCTGGTGTAGGATGCCTGGGCCGTGGAACCTGATGGGGGCTCAGAACCCCTGCTCCTTGGAGAGAACCCTGCAATTGCAATTATCCTCTTGTATGTGGGTTGCCCCCCTGGGGGTGTATGGGTTTTTACTATACCCGTATACTAACCCCACTATACCCATGTTTCTGCCCCTCCTAGCTTATTTTGACTCCATTAGAACTTCAGTTGGAGAAGATATTTTCTACTAGCTTTCCAGTCTCTCATTCACAGCTGTTCTAGATATAGTTGTAAAGTTTGTTCTCCTGTGGCAGGAGATGAGCTCAGGCTTTTCCTGCTCTATCATCTTGGCTACATACCCCCTTGTATATTTATATATTTATATTACTTAGTTATATTCAGCTTTATGTCTCTAGAAGGTTGAGTTTGTTGTATATCTGAGTTTTATACACATTGAATGTTCTTGTAAAGTTCTACCATAATCCTATAAGATGTCCAAATAGATTTCTAGCAAGCTATTTTAACAAATACCAAAATGAAATGAACATTTTTAAATCATCAAGAAAAAAAATTTTTTTTAAATCTTGCCTTGCTCTAGTAAATAGCGTAGGATAAATCAGTAATGTATTGATATATAAAACACTTACCTGTTTTCAATGACTGAATTTTTGGAATATTTTGTTGTAGTGTATGGTTTGGGGATTGAGGGCACCTTATTTCATTTCAATTTGTCTCACCTCCTTGTTGTTGTTGTTGTTGAGTTGCTAAGTTGTATCTGACTCTTTGCAACCTCATGGACTGCAGCGCTCCAGGCTTCCCTGTACCTCACTATATCCTGGAGTTTGCTTAAACTCATGTCCATTGAGTAGGTGATGCCATCCAACCATCGCATCCTCTGCTGTTCTCTTCTCCTTTTGCCTTCAATCTTTCCCAGCAGCATGACCTTTTCTAATGGGTTGGCTCTTATTGGCCACCTCTTATATAGATGGCCAAAGTATTGGAGCTTCAGCTTCAGCATCAGTCCTTCCAATGAATCAGTCCTTCCAGGGCTGATTTTCTATATGATTGACTGATTTGATCTCCTTGCAGTCCAAGGGACTCAACTCCTTATACCATACTAATTTTATGATAAACTGTTTTCTTTTCCCTATAACATATCATATTTTATCATAACATGGCATTTTATATATTCATTTTTAACCTTGTTTACTGATTTAGTTTCTTTCTCCCCAAATAGAAATGAGCTCCGTGAAAGGAGGGATAAGACTCTCCTATTTAGCACTCTCCCAACATGGACAGTTCTGGCACATGGAGAGCCTTCCTTGATCAATGTGCTCAGTCGCTTAGTCCTGTCTGATCCTGTGACCCCATGCACTGCAGCCCGCCAGGCTCCTCCGTCCATGGGGATTCTCCAGGTAAGAATACTGGAGTGGGTTGCCATGCCCTCCTCCAGGGGATCTTCCCAACCCAGAGGTTGAACCCAAGTGTCCTGCATTGTAGGCGGATTCTTTACCAACTGAGCCACCAGGGAAGCCCTCCTTGATAAATACTATGGACTAAATGAGAGGCTGGATAAATAGTTCAAATATGTGAGGGGATAAAAGGACACAAAAATTTTAAGAGAGATTACTCCTTCGCAGTGAAACTAAAAAAAGCAAGTAACTAAAGTTTGATGTACAGTTATGTTTTCTTTCTCCCCACATATTCTCTACAAAATTCAACACTGGCAGGAAACAAATGACTTACCATATTAGTAACATGAGCATATGATGTATAAGACATACCAGATCTTTAAAAAATTCTTACAACAAAGAAGTGTTTTGCCAGTAATTCAGTTAAATATAGATCCGGGCAACAGGTGATTTCACGAAGTGGAAAAAAACCAAAACGAGATACCCAGGCTGCAGGGTTATTCTTTATACTCATAGGAACACTGCTGTTCACACACAGGAATGCTGCTGTTCCAAGGGCTTTTCATTCCAACCAAAACACAATGACTAGCAGAGCTGCCTTTTAATTGGAACCTAAGGAAAAAAGGGTAGCAAGCAGGGGAGAAATTCCCGTCTCTCCATCTCTCCACTGATACATGCTCAGCTTTCTCACTTCAGCCTAAACACCATTTGGTTCTTAGGCTCAGAACAAGTTGGAAGTCTCGGTTCATTAGGGACCTGAATTTAGTAGCTGCCAGAAGTTCAGAAGCCAAATTATGCTGAAGTGTCATGGTGTCCTGTGACAGACAAAGAATCGGAATGTGCACACTTAATAGTCAAACAGACATCATATCCCAGTGTCACTTCAGGAGTTTCTGAACTCTGACTGGATTCTCCACTGTGCCCAAGACCCTCACCTGTGTGTCAGTGACAGACCTCTGACATCCATGTCATCTTTATTACTGGGTCCTGAGCAAGAATGGCTCCTGATTGGGGAAGCAAAGCAGAGAACATCCAGAAATGAACCAACGTTGTTCTTACCACTATGGCTGTAATGGCCGAAAGAGGCTCACAGAGGTCTCTGCCATGCTGAAATGCCCAGATTATTATTGTATCCTGTTGTTCTTATGAAATCTGCTCATTATTATTGGGTGGCAGACTTTGTAAACATCAAAGATTCATTGGAAATTGTTTAACTACCATAGTGGCCAATGGCATTAGCTCCCACAGACTGAATTTTACCAAGAGGACTAGATCCAGAAACTAATACTACTCCCTGAAACAGTGACATTGGCCATTATAATCCCCCAATCCAACACGTGGCTGATGCAACACGTGACTGAATTAGTTCTTATCCATACACTATTACAAATTCCACTTTTGATTGGTTTTTATTTTCCCGAAACAACCTTTGCCTGATTTATCACATTTCAAACAATTTTTGTCCTATATGGCCAATATATGTCCTATATATATAGCAGATTTCCCAGAAAATTACATGCTCCTGCCTTCAAACTACTATCTCCCCATTTCCTTCAAGTTCTAACCATGAATTCAAACTCAGTGTCTATATTTATGGTTGTATTCAACGTTGAATCACATGTGGCATTTTCTTTATGTCCTTAATAGTGGTGCCCCCTTTCTTTCAAAACTGCTGGGTAGTCAGTCAGTCAGTCTGGGTACTTCTATTCCATAGGTCAGCATCCCTTTGTGGATTAACCCCAGAACCCAAGAGAGTCACTATTCATCACAGGGTCTGGCCTCCATTCTAAGATTCCCTCATCGCAAAAGAAGGATACTTTTATGCTAAGTTGGAAATGAAGTGGAAAGAGCATGTGTCCATTAAGGAGTGGGTCCAGGAAGTCAGCACATGCTTTCACTAGGGAAAAATAACACAGGAGTGAGACATCCACACGGGGGAGAGACAGGCTGATCCTTAAACCAGATGAGAATATGGGCACCAGTACTCTGGGGGCTGCCCGGTTCCACTCTCACTGGGAGGAACAGTGCAGAGAAGCATCCTCCCTGACACCACAGCCAGGCTCACAGCTGTGAAATACTTCCTGCCCAGGACTAAATTCAGCCTTGTGTCTTGGGATGTGCTGACCAGACAGGATTTCTGGAGGTGGTTGGCATAGTGAGGAAAGAGCAGCAAAGTGCCTGTCAACCATGCGGAATAGTTTCTGCTGCATCCTGCACTGAAAGTCAAAGTGAAAGGCGCTCAGTCATGTCCGACTCTTTGCGACACCATGGACTAAACAGCCCATGGAATTCTCCAGGCCAGAATACTGGAGTGGGTACCCTTTCCCTTCTCCAGGGGATCTTCCCAACCCAGGGATCGAACCCAGGCCTCCCGCATTGTGGGTGGATTCTTTACCAACTGAGCTATCAGGGAAGCCCTGTGCTTACTAGGGAGCTTAAAGATCTGACTTACAGAATGTGGATCTCAAAGATCTGCTTTGAGAATACCCATGTTTTACTGATAAGCAAACTAACGCCATGGGGCAGAGCTGTGAGTATGAACGATTTTCCAACACCTTGTCTGTGTTGCTTTCTACTAAAATATTCTAAAGACTACAAGCAGAATTTTCCTTTGTTCTCTAGGACTGGCTATGCAGGACAGAACTGAGTGCTGGTGGGTTGTTCCACTCTTACACTTTCTAGAAAGCTCCCCTTTCTGGCCTCAACAGGGGACACCTTTGCCCAAGTGTCATTGAACAGGCCCCTCACCTAGCTTATTGTATGTCAGCCTTGCATCCCCCTTCATCTTTACTCCTGGCTTCTCCTCCAGGACTGTAAGCCTCTGCTTGGTCTGTATATCTCAGCCTGTTTCCTTCCCATTCCACAGCTAAATCAGTCATTTCAGCATAAGAAGGCAAGAGAAGCCATCAGGAACAAAATCTCCATAAAAGAAAAAAAGCTATCCACTTTGAGAATATATTGTATAGAGCATGCATGTGTGCTAAGTCACTTCAGTCGTGTCTGACTCTTTGTGACCCTATGGACCGTAGCCCACCAGGTTCCACTGTGCATGGGATTCTCCAGGCAAGAATACTGGAATGGGTTGCCATCCCCTCCTCCAAGGAATCTTCCTGACCCAGGATCAAACCTGCCTCTCTTATATCTCCAGCATTGGCAGGTGGGTTCTTCACCATTAGCACCACCTGTGTAGAGCAAATTTTGACTCAAATTGTAGCTGCCTCCATTCACAGCCCAATTGGTGTGTGCTCATGGCATCAGAACACATTTGAGTCTCTATCTTAACCATAAGCAAGGTATTACAAATGAATTAAAAATAGGTCCTATTTCAGAATGAAAGCATAGAAAGTCTTGCACTCACATCCTCCCACGGACACACTTGAATCTATAGCTACATATGAACGATTTCCTCTTAAATCATGTGAAGACCTGGCTGAGTGACACATTGCCCAAAGTCACCTGGGGACGTCGAAGTGGGTAGGAGACCCCAGGAAACCCATCTTACCATAAACCCTACCTCAGTATGGTGTTCCACAACTAGGAGGACCTTTGAACCTCGAGTTTCTCCCTGAAGAGCAGGGATTTCAGACCCCACATCGGGCATTCCCACTTTGCAGACATACACTTGAGAGAGGAGCCTCCAATTATCTGGTTTTGAAAACCAATGGTATCACTTCCCAAGACCCACAAGATGGCAGCGATATGACAGGCCACTCTTAAAGGGCTCCTACTCAGAGTTGCCCACCCCAGAGCCCAGCTCATAGTCAGCCAATAGTGTCCAGACTTAAAGCGAAAAGGGTCATCTTCTTACATTCCAGCCGAGGCCTAAGGGGGAGGCATCTAATTAAGCAGATGTTTGGAGCCTCAAGCACCCCGAGAACAGACTGCTGCGTGGCATCCTCATCCTGTTGCTGTGCTCCAGATCACTGCTGTCTCCGGGAGGGGAACTTTTCCATGTGTCTAGTGCTACTACTTTTTGTGGCTTCTTTCTTGGGAACATCTCTTCATCCATGGCTCATTTCTCTGGGGGGAGCTTGTGTTCCTGTTCTTTAACGTTTGTTTCTTTAATATTTGGTGTCACCCAGAAAGGATCTCATATCTCTATCTGGTGCCCCGATTTTTCAGACTGCTGCCAGGGGACGCTTCAACACTTGGCTCTGGAGGCCAGTGGGACCTACCCTAGTGGGTGTCACAGGCCTGTAATCCATGGAGACAGAGTTTTTAAACACCATCCCCTGGCCACAGCAAGAGGCAACAGGCTCAGGAGCTTGGTTTTTCTGTGAAGGTTTTTAAACTGGTCATCCTGAGTTCTGCTCAAGGGGTGGGAATCTGACTAGGCAGGATCATGTTGTTGTTCAGTCGCTCAGTCTGAGTTCAGTGTCTGAGTCTTTGTGACCCCATGGACCAGAAAAGAGTTTATACATTTGTCTGAAGCCCTAACGTCTGTGATGGTTACTCAGGGGGCACCTCCAGATTGGCTGGCTCTGGTGATCAGTGGAGGTTATGCCTGTGGTCCCAAAAAACTGTATGTATTTCACACTGTTAAAAGCTGATGCCTGGCAGTCTGTCTTCCAGTCAGCCTGAATCTAGGTGCTGAGATCCTGCCTTTTGGGTCACTGACATGGCTTGGCACATCCTTAACTGTTGGGAGCTATTAAAAATACACTGGGTAGCTTGGCCAAGCACAGAGATTTGAGAGAAAATGAGGAGCTGAGAAAGAAAGAGTTGAACATAGTTAGTTTCCTACATGAAACTACTCCCTCAATACTGAGAGAGGTGGTCGTTTCATCTACTATAAAGACAAAGGAAAAAAAAACAGAGTTTTGCCAAGAGAATGCACTGATTATAGCAAGCACCCTCTTCCAACAACACAAGAGGACTCTACACACGGGCATCACCAGATGGTCAATACTGAAATCTGATTGATTACATTTGTCACAGCCAAAGATGGAGAAGCTCTGTATAGTCAGCAAAAAGAAGACTGGGAGCTGACTGTGGTTCAGATCACAAACTCCTTATTGACAAATTCAGACCTAAATTGAAGAAAGTAGGGAAAACCAGAAGACCATTCAGGTATGACCTAAATCAAATCCCTTACAATTATACAGTGGAAGTGAGAAATAGATTTAAGGCATCAGATCTAACAGACAGAGTGCCTGAAGAACTATGGATGGAGGTTCATGACTTTGTACAGGAGGCAGTGATCAAGACCATCCCCAAGAAAAAGAAATGCAAAAAGGCAAAATGATTGTCTGCAGAGGCCTTATAAATAGTTGAGAAAAGACATGAAAGGCAAAGGAGAAAAGGAAAGATATACCCTTTTGAATGCAGAGTTCCAAAGAATAGCAAGGAGAGATAAGAAAGCCTTCCTCAGCAATCAATGCAAAGAAGTAGAGAAAAACAGAAGAATGGGAAAGACTAGAGATCTCTTCAAGAAAATTAGAGATACCAAGGAAATATTTCATGCAAAGATGGGCTTGATAAAGGACAGAAATGGTATAGACCTAACAGAGGCAGCAGATAATAAGAAGAGGTGGCAAGAATACACAGAAGAACTATACAAAAAAGGTCTTCATGACCCAGATAGCCAAGATGAGGTGATCACTCACCTAGAGCCAGACATTCTGGAATGCAGAGTCAAGTGGGCTTTAGGTAGTATCACTACAAACAAAGCTAGTGGAGGTGATGGAATTCCAGTTGAGCTATTTCAAATCCTAAAAGATGATGCTGTGAAAGTGCTGCACTCAATATGGCAGAAAATTTGGAAAACTCAGCAGTGGCCACAGGACTAGAAAATGTCAGTTTTTATTCCAATCCCATAGAATGGAAATGCCAAAGAATGTTCAAACTACCGCACAATTGCACTCATCTCACACGCTAGCAAAATAACACTCAAAATTCTCCAAGCCAGGCTTCAACAGTACGTGAACTGTGAACTTCCAGATGTTCAAGCTGGTTTTAGAAAAGGCAGAGGAACCAGAGTTCAAATTGCCAACACCCACTGAATCATCGAAAAAGCAAGAGAGTTCCAGAAAAACATTCACTTCTGCTTTATTGACTATGCCAAAGCCTTTGACTGTGTGGATCACAACAAACTGAAAAATTCTTCAAGAGCTGGGAATACCAGACCACCTGACCTGCCTCCTGAGAAATCTGTATGCAGGTCAAGAAGCAACAGTTAGAACTGGACATGGAACAACAGATTGGCTCTAAATTGGGAAATGAGTATGTTTAGGCTGTTTATTGTCACTCTGCTTATTTAACCTCTATGCAGAGTACATCATGAGAAATGCTGGGCTGGATGAGGCGCAAGCTGGAATCAAGATTGCTGGGAGAAATATCAATAACCTCAGATATGTAGATGACAGCACCCTTATGGCAAAAAGCAAAGAAGAACTAAAGAGCCTCATGATGAAAGTGAAAGAGGAGAGTGAAAAAGTTGGCTTAAAACTCAACATTCAGAAAACTAAGATCATGGCATCTGGTCCCATCACTTCACGGCAACTAGGTGGAGAAACAGTGGAAACAGTGAGAGACTTTATTTTGGGGGGCTCTAAAATCACTGCAGATGGTGACTGCAGCCATGAAATTAAAAGACACTTGCTCCTTAGAAGAAAAGTCATGACCAACATAGACAGCATATTAAAAAGCAGAGACATTACTTTGCCAACAAAGGTCCATCTAGTCAAAGCTATGGTTTTTCCAGTAGTCATGTATGGATGTGAGAGTTGGACTATAAGGAAAGCTGAGTGCCAAAGAGTTGATGTTTTTGAACTGTGGTGTTGGAGAAGACTCTTGAGAGTCCCTTGGACTACAAGGAGATCCAAGCAGTCCATCCTAAAGGCAACCAGTCCTAAATATTCATTGGAAGGACTGAAGCTGAAGCTGAAGCTCCAATACTTTGGCCACCTCATGCAAAGAACTGACTCATTGGAAAAGCCCCTGATGCTGGCAAAGATTGAAGGTGGGAGGAGAAGGGGATGACAGAGGATGAGATGGTTGGATGGCATCACCGACTCGATGGACATGAGTTTGAGCAAGCTCCGGGAGTTGGTGATGGACAGGGAAGCCTCACATGCTGTAGTCCATGGGGTCGCAAAGAGTCGGACATGACTTATTGTATTGAAAAATGCAATAAGGGACTGAAAACAAAGCAAAGATCAGTGTATTGGAAGACACTGAGAACAAACTTGTAGCTGCCAAGGGCAAGGGGATGGAGGTGGGGTAGCTTGTGAGTTTGGTATTAGCACATGCAAACTATCATATGTAGGATCCTACTGTACAGCACAGGGAACTGTATTCAATATCCTGTAATAAACCATAACAGAAAAGAATATGAAAAGAATGTATTTATATGTATAACCAAATCACTTTTCTGGGCAGCAGAAATTAATACAACATTGCAAACCAGCTACACTTCAATAAAATAAATTAATTTAAAACAAATAATAAATCTCCTTAATGGAAAAAAAATTTGTCCTAGTTTATAAAATACATACATTTCGGAATAATTCTAATGAACTCAGCAAACTCTTATTTATCCTGTGGTGATTTAATTGGAGTAAGCGAAATCATTCATTTATGAAAGAAAAATCACTACAAATAAGTGAAAACATTATATAAACAAAGGGTATCTTGTTTTTGGAACCACAGTCCAGACTTGCATGATGGGACTCAGGCAGTGGCAAAAGAGATGGCAAAGGTTGTGATTCCTAAGTCTGAAAAGTGTGTTAGAAGCGTTAGTTAAGAAAGCAGCCCGGGAGGGAAAAGGGTGTAGACGGAGCCCATCAGACCAACTGGGATCCTGTTCTATTCTTAGATGAGAGCTAAGAAACAGAAAGCTACAGCAGAACGCTTGAACCTTGTGGCCATTTTTCGTCATAATTTAAATGGACAACAAATGCAATTTTGGAGAGAAAGTGGGCATTCAACAGTGCAAATAGCATAATAAAAATATTCATCTTTTTAAAAGGAAAGCAAACTAAAGCTACGTTATTACCCCCACATTCTTTTGGAAAGCACACACATAGCTGAGCAGTCTTTCAAAAATCCTGTCATCTTGAACAGGTGAGCCATTTCTCAGTAAGCTTGGTGATTTTTCAAAGCTAAAGAGCGTGGGCACGTCAGTAGCAGCCTACACACTGGTTTCTCTCGGCGTCGTCAGGCCCGGCAGCAGCCTCACTGGGGCTCATTAGAAACGGGGTCTCAGAAAGCTAGTGTCACTGGCACTGCATCCTGGGGGTAAGATGCTCAGATAACGGTTTGGCTTAAAAGACGCGTTACAGTGAGTTACAGAGAGCTCTCTCATCAGAGAGAGAGCGCTTGGTTAACACTTGTTGGAGAACGTTTAAGTATTTTGGCGCAGTGATGTTTTAAAAAAAGACAGAGAGCGAGGAGCAGAAAGCTACTCTGTTTTGTTTCTTCAGAGGTTATTTCTACACAAGGCTTTTGGACCTTTAGAAATATTTCACCTAGGACTTCCCCGGTAGCCCAGTGATGGAGGATCCAACTTCCACTGCAGGGGATAAAGGGTCGATCTCTGGTTAGAGAACTACGATCCCACAGGCCTCAGGGCAGCTGTGGGCCCCGGCTGCTGAGCCTGAACGCTCTAGGGCCCATGCTCTGCGACAGGACAGGCCTGCAAATAGCAAGAGAAAGCCCACAGGGCGCAGTGAAAGCCCTCCGGCTGCAACGAGGGCATAGCACAGTCAAGAAAAGGAAAAAGATCATCCACAGAAGTTTGCATCCAGACTGCTGTGCTCGTGTATTTTTAAAAATATACACGGACAGAGAAATCAAATATGCCCATCATGTATTCGATAAATATAAGGTTTAAGATCCAAATCAAGGCACTGTGGGTATTTTAAAAAGATAACCAGGCAACACTGAAAAAATTTGAGCTCTGTATGAGTGAAGAAGATATTTTTATACTTAGTCCAAGCCCAGTCATCAATATAAAAATTATACAATATTAAAACCACAAGTAAACCCATTAATATAAAAATTATATATTAAAATCACAAATAAACCATGAGTTGCAAAAGTCTTAAAAGTATTAGTTTGATTTAAAGACTATTTCCAAAGCATTAAAGGGGGAAAGAAATCATTAAAAATCATAAATCATAATCTTAGTCTATGCTTCATGATTTATTCTAGGTCTTTCATTGAGTTGTAAATTACTTCATTATAATCTAAGCTTAATTAAAAAACCCTATTCTGCTTAGAATATATGCATTTGTACTTGGAAAAAAATCTAAGTTCCCTTCCTTTTTCTTCACTTTTTTAGATAAATAGATAATATTAATGATGTGATGTGTAAATCTTATCCCACTCAGCAACTTAGTTTAACCCCATCAGCTTTACAACCCAGCAAATTAAAAGAACATACGAGGGGAATCAAATAGTGTTGCTTTTAATTCCTTAGTTTAACTTGTATAAATTACAACTCTAAATGAAAAAAAATAAAACAAGGTATTTGAATTTGACAGCTACGTACCTTCTTACAACCACCTAAGTTACACAGGCAAATGAAACTTTTACCATAAAAATATCAGGGACTAGAGTTTTTAAGTCCACAGTGAACTGTTTCAGATTTAATCTTGGATATTAGTCCAATCAGAGCAGTAGGGTATATCTAGGGGAGGGAAGGCCCCATGACAGTTCATGACTTGCTGTAGCACTTAAACCTCTAGTCCCACAGAAAATTTTCTTACATCACAATAGCGAAAGTGACCAGCATGGATTATTTTCTTGAATTGACATTAAAAGCAGCTAAAAATATTTTTAGTAAAGAAATGCAACCCAAACAGCATACACATGCAGGCACGTTTTTTTTTTTTTTAAGTTGGCATATAAAACAGAGTATAAATAAAACTGCATAAAATTATGTCAAGAGTGAGAAAGACCAATAAATTAAAGAAAAATGCTTTAATGTACCCTCTCTGGCCGTGTGGAAAATCTGTGCAGACAGGCAGTAACTATTGCAACAGCACCAACTACAAGAAACCAGGAAACACATAGCATGTAACTGAAAAATCATTGCTTAACGTTCAAAATCTAACATAAGGAAAAAATGTTGGTTAGATTTCCGTGGTCAGAAAATGATATTTTATTTAACAACATATACATTTTTATTCTGTCTGGTCTCTTTACTATTTGAATCCAGTTCCCTGGAATCACTTAAACAGTTCACAGTAAGTCAGAGCAGTCCTTGGTTAATTTAGAAAATTACCCAAAGCATATTTGGGATGCAAACTCATATGGCTATGCATCTTGAGACAACATGTATGATTGTTTGTAGGTGGACATATAGAATATAAAAGAATATACGATCACCAACAAAAAGTAGTATATTATATAAAAGGCTATTTTTCATAAACTGCTTTACTTAATTTCACACTATTAAAATTAAAGAAACTGAAAAAACACTAAATAAGATAATGCACTTCACAGTAACATCTCGATTTAAGTTGTATCAAAGTTTGGAATACTTACATATAGAAAGAACAATTGTTGTAATGAGTGCTATATCTGGGGAAAATAAAAAAAATTGATGATAATTAAACACACACGTGTCTTCAAACAGCTGCTGCATTTTAATGATCTGATCATAGATCAGCTATAATTACAGCAAATAAAAACATTACCAATCTAGTTTTAGCATGACTGCTAGTGCATCCAGGTCATTTTGACCACAGAACACTTCAAAATATATTCCGGGGTTAGGATCTATCTCATGAAATTCTTAACAGGAATCTTACTTTTTACAGTGTGCAGTAGCGACCACACCAGGTTATTTAGTAAGGTAGCTGAAACAATTAGAATTCACTAGAAGAAAATTTTTTAAAATATATTATCCTATTTTCAGTTCAGTTGCTCAGTCATGTCCAACTCTTTGTGACCCCACGAACTGCAGCATGCCAGACCTCCCTGTCCATCACCAACTCCTGGAGTCCACCCAAACCCATGTCCATCGAGTCGGTGATGCTATCCAACCATCTCATGCTCTGTCGTCCCCTTCTCCTATTACCCTCAATCTTTCCCAGCATCAGGGTCTTTTCAAATGCGTCAGCTCTTCGAATCAGGTGGCCAAAGTATTGGAGTTTCAGCTTCAACATCAGTCCCTCCAATGAACACCCAGGACTAATCTCCTTTAGGATGGACTGGTTGGATCTCCTTGCAGTCCAAGGGACTCTCAAGAGTCTTCTCCAACACCACAGTTTAAAAGCATCAATTCTTAGGTGCTCAGCTTTCTTTGTAGTCCAACTCTCACATCCATACATGACCAATGGAAAAACCATAGCCTTGACTAGATGGACCTTTGTTGGCAAAGTAATGTCTTTGCTTTTGAATATGCTATCTAGGTTGGTCATAACTTTCCTTCCAAGGAGTAAAAGTCTTTTAATTTCATGGCTGCAATCACCATCTGCAGTGATTTTAAAGGCCAGAAAAATAAAGTCAGCCACTGTTTCCATTGTTTCCCCATCTATTTCCCATGAAATGATGGGACCAGATGCCATGATCTTAGTTTTCTGAATGTTGAGCTTTAAGCCAACTTTTTCACTCTCCTCTTTCACTTTCATCAAGAGGCTTTTTAGCTCGTCTTCACTTTCTGCCATAAGGGTGGTGTCATCTGAGGTTATTGATATTTCTCCCAGCAATCTTGATTCCAGCTTGTGCTTCTTCCAGCCCAGCATTTCTCATGATGTACTCTGCATATAAGTTACATAAGCAGGGCGACAATATACAGCCTTAACGTACTCCTTTTGCTATTTGGAACCAGTCTGTTGTTCCATGTCCAATTCTAACTGTTGCTTCCTGACCTGCATACAGGTTTCTCAAGAGGCGGGTCAGGTGGTCTGGTATGCCCATCTCTTTAAGAATTTTCCATAGTTTATTGTGATCCACACAGTCAAAGGCTTTGGCATAGTCAATAAAGCACAAATAGATATTTTTCTGGAAACTCTCTTGCTTTTTCGATGATCCAGCGGATGTTGGCAATTTGATCTCTGGTTCCTCTGCCTTTTCTAAAACCAGCTTGAACATCTGGAAGTTCACGGTTCATGCATTGCTGAAGCCTGGCTTGGAAAATTTTGAGTGTTACTTTACTAACATGTGAGATGAGTGCAATTATGCAGTAGTTTGAACATTCTTTGGCATTGCCTTTCTTTGGCATTGGGATGAAAACTGACCTTTTCCAGTCCTGTGGCCACTGCTGAGTTTTCCATATTTGCTGGCATATTGAGTGCAGCACTTTCACAGCATAATCTTTCAGGATTTGAAGTAGCTCAACTGGAATCCCATCACGTCCACTAGCTTTGTTCGTAGTGATGCTTCCTAAGGCCCACTTGACTTCACATTCCAGGATGTCTGGCTCTAGGTCAGTGATCACACCATCATGATTATCTGGGTCATGAAGATCTTTTTTGTACAGTTCTTCTGTGTATTCTTGCCACCTCTTAATATCTTCTGCTTCTGTTATTATTATAGTTTGGTATTCAATCTAGTCCTTATGATTTTATTAAGAATTTAACACACTATTCCAATAGTGTGATTTTTTAATAAATGACAATAAAGCTCTATAACTCTTATCACACAAATGCTATTTGCAGTCTTCACAAACAATGCTTTAACTTACCATCAACGCCTTCTTATTTCCCTGTCCCCAGATTAAGACACAGTCCTAATTACAAGAAGATTTTGTGTAATAATGCTAATGAAACATCAGGGCATGTGGATGAAAATTTTGTGCCAAAATGTAAACATGCATTTTTGACGATCCAGAGGGCAAGAAATAATACTAACATGTTTTTATAAATGTTCGTCAGTAGGACCTCTGCTTCTACCTTTAACTCAGAGTATAAAATGTCATCGTAGTTCTGCTCTTTTTATTTCATAAATGTTAACTGTAACCATCTTATGATGACACCAGGACTCCCCTGGTGGTGTAGTGGCTAAGAATCCGCCTGCCAATGCAGGGGACACAGGTTTGACCCCTGGTCTGGGAAGATTCCACATGTTGTAGGGCAGCTAAGCCCGGGTGCCACCTACCGAGCTCTAGAGCCTACGAACCTCAGCTACTCAGCCTGCGAGCCACAGCTACCGAGCCCGTGTGCCCAGAGCCTGCGCCCTGCAATGAGAGAGGCCACCGCCACGAGAAGCCTGTATGCTGCAACGGAGGAGTGCCCACTCACTGCAACTAAAGAAAGTCTACATGCAGCAGTGAAGACCCAGTGCAACCAAAAATAAAAATACACAAATACATCTGAGAGAAGAAAAGCTCAAGCAGCTTTACCCCTGCCACCAAAAAAAAAAAAAAAAAAGGGGCCCTGGGTTCACCTGGCAGACTGGCAACTGGACCACAGTTTTCAGAAGGAAACGTACCAAGCCTGAAGTGCATTTGATGAAAAGATAAACTTGACTACCTCACTCTGATACAAAGGAAAGTAATAGATCTTTTCTTATCAAGAAATCTTTATATTCCAACCAACTTCACCACTATACTTCACCATGTTCTTTAACACATATTGTGTGAACTACGGGAGACAATCTAAAGTGTGCTACCCCTGCCTGTTATAGAAAAACTATCCCAAAATATGGTACATAAGGCTTGTGAATACAACATACCAACAGAAAGAAAATTTATCTACAAATCTCCAGGATAAAAGAACACTATCACATGATAAACCAGTTACATTTTATATATTTTAACCTGCACGTGACCAAAGCATTTAAGAAAGTTATCTCACTCCACTGGGAATCCTCAGTAGGGGCACTTCTTGAAAATCGTGTTAGTTACAAGTCTACACAGGAGAAGGAAATGGCAACCCACTCCAGTATTCTTGCCAGGAGAATCCCATGGACAGAGGAGCCTCGTGGGCTGCAGTCCTTGAGGTTGCAAAGACTCAAACACAACTGAGCAACTAACACTTTCCACTTTACATACCACCACTTAAATTTATCATGGGATCTACACTATTAAAATAACATGATTGCCAATTAACACCAATTTGTGATATGTTATTTCTTCTCTAGTTATTGCAATAGTTCCATGTAGAACTCTGGAGTTTCATAATGCAGGGCTACTTATAACCAAAATAATACCTAAATCTTCAAAACCTTCAGGCTGTAAATCATCACTTGGATTGGGATATGCTGGAAAAAGAAAAAAAAATGGACATAAGAATAAAAGGTAGAAAAAGAAAATAATAAAGCTTAAAGACCTATACATTTATGGGTTTTGATATTTTTTTTGTTGCCTTTGTACAAAACCCCTGATAATTTCCCTTTCCCTACATGCATTATCTCAATGCATCTCTTTAAAAGTAGTATCATAAAAAGCCAAGGCTGAGCGCCTGAGGCAGGGAACAAAATGCCAGTCTCAGAGGTTGCAGCTGTCAGCAAGCCAGGAACAGGCCCAGGTTATGACGCACAGCTTCCTGGAGCCTGTGCAGCTTGGCTTTGCCAAGGGACACCAGACCCATGCCCAATCCTCCTGGGAGAGCACACGGCCCGCCTCAGACTGTAGCAACTTCCTGCGGGCCTTGGCTGCAGCAGGCACCCCCAAACACCCCAGCTGTAGCCTCCACACCCCTTCCTCTCCCCAGGCCGACTGAGCAAGTGGACCTTAATAAGCCACTACTATTGCCTGCTCTGGTCTGGGTGGAGAACAGGCGCCGGAGGGAGGCCTACAAACAGAGGCAGGAGCCAAAGCAGAGCAGAGCGCCAGGGGCTGCGCAAGCACAAGGAAGGGAACTCACCCCGGCAGCCGCAGGTGCAGCTGACAAGATCCCTGTAATTAGCGAGGCTGTGGACTCTGGGGGAAATTGTGGGCTTTGGGAGCAAGTACAAGCTGGAGTGAGGCCAGATCTGAGTCAGAGCTGACCCCACAGAGCCCACAGCAGGTCCAGAGACCTTCCTAGAAATATTGGAGGAATTTCTGGATAGGTAGATTGGCTGGTGCTCACTGTGCGGATTGGACAAAGGAGGACTCAGGAGGACATTCTTCATACTACTGGTCTCTCTCTCTATATATATATTTTTTGTATTGTTGTAATGTGGTTCTTAACTATTCCTTTAGTTTTCGTTTGTTTTAAATTACATATTTTTAATGTCTTTTAAAAAAATTACATACAGTTTTTTTTAAATTACATATATACAATGGAATATTACTCAGCCATAAAAAAGAATGGATTCCAGTGAGGTGGATGAACCTAGAGCCTGTTACACAGAGTGAAGAAAGTCAGCAAGAGAAAGGCAAATATCATATATTAATGCATATCTATGGAATCTATAAAAATGTTATTGATGAACCTATTTTCAGGGAAGGAATGGAGATGCATATATAGAGAATGGATTTGTGGACACAGTAGGGGAAGGAATGAGAGAGTGGAAGGAAGGGGAAAATACTATTGCACAGCCGTAAGAACACCACCATGTGTAAAATAGCTAGCTGGTGAGAAGCTGCCGTATAGCACAGGGAGCCCAGCCTGCTGCTCTGTGATCACCTAGAGGGTGGGATGGGGAGAGGGGAGGGAGGTGATACATGCATAATTATGGCTGATATATGTTGTTATATGGCTTCCCTGGTGGTTCAGACGGTAAAGCGTCTGTCTGCAAAGAGGGAGACCTGGCTTCAATCCCTGGGTCTGGAAGATACCCTGGAGAAGGAAACAGCAACCCACTCTAGTCTTCTTGCCTAGAAAATCCCATGAACGGAGGAGCCTGGTGGGCTACAGTCCATGGGGTCTCAAAGAGTCGGACACGACTGAGCAACTCACTATGGCAGAAACCAATACAATATTATAAAGCAATTTTCCTTCCAATCAAAACACACAAAAAGATTGAAAAACAAAAGACATACAATTGCCTAAAACCATTTAAGAGCTTATCTGCAATAGAACAAAATTCAACATAATAAAGGCCACTTATTTAAAAAAAAGCATAGATAACATCATACTCAATAGTGAAAGACTGAATTTATTTTCCTTAAGTCAGGAGCCATACTGGATGTTCACATTTGTCACTTCAATCAATACAACAAAATATTTTAACTTATAACTTGCCTAGTGAGAGCAGTGGTAAGAGAAAAAAATAAAAAATCATCCAAACTGAGAAAGAAGAAATAAAACTCTCTCTGTCCCAGATTATATAATCTTTTAAATGGAAAACTCTAAAGATTATGCATGCTCACACACCAAAACACACACACACACACACATACAGGAACCTATTAAATAGAACTAATAAATTAATTTAACAAAGTCAGAGGTTACAAAATCAACAAATATCAGCTGCATTTCTATACACTACCTATGAAGAGTCTAAAGAGAAAATTTAAAAAACCAACTCCACACACAGTAGCAGCAAAGAGGATAAAGTACTTAGGAATAAACATTAACTAACGAAGTGAAAGACTTATTCCCTGAAAACCACAAAGCACTGCATAAAGAAATTGAAGAAGACATAAGAAAATGAAAGGACATCCTGCATTCATGGATTGAAAGATAATGCTGTTAAGACGTCAATACCACACAAAGCAATCCACAGATTAAATGCAGCCCTTTGACTATATTGAAAATGTGTTTTGCAAAATAGATAAATTAAACCTAATATGGAATCTGAAGGGAGTAATCTTAATAAAGAAATGGAAAGTTGAGAGGACTCACATTTCCCAATTCTGAAACTTACCAAAAAGCTACAATAAGGATATACTGTACACCACAGGGAAATATAGTTATTATTTTGTAATAGCTTTACCTGGAGTTAAGCTTTAAAAATATTGAATCTCTATGTTTGGAAATAATAGAATATTGTAAAACAACTGTATTTATATTAAAAAAAAATAAAAGAGCAGAGAGACCAGAAGTAAACTTTCACTAATATGGTCAAATGATTGTTCACAAAGGTTCTAAGAACATTTAATGGGGAATGGACAATCTTTTCAACAAATGATTTTTGGAAAATTGGATATCCATATGCAAAAGAATGAATTTTGACACCTACCTGACACCATACACAAAAATTAATTTAAAAGATCAGGAGCTAAACTTAAGGCCTAGGGAAGTTGTTAAGTCAGTAGAGTAGAAAGACTCTGAGTTTGCATCCTTCCTTGGGCACATGAACATCTCCACTATTTACAGAACAATGGATGAGAATGACCTGAAAACTAGCATAAATGATCTTCTACAACCAGAGATATGAAGAAGGAACCAACATGAGACAGGAAAGAAGACCAGAGACATGGCACACACAAGACCCATAACACCAGGCAGGTGACCCACAAACTAGGGGGATCATGACAATCGCACAAGTCCTCCCCAAGGAAGGCAGGGTCTGAGCTTCACATCAGATTCCCCAGCGCAGGAGCCCCGCAGGAGACAAGCTCCTAGAATGCTGGGCTTTGAAAGCCAACACGGCATATTTTTGGGAGATCCAAGGGGCTGTAGGAAAAAATCTGCTCTTAAGGGGGACGGACAAAATGTCACACACTCTTGAGACCCAGTGCAGAAGCAGTTGTTTGAAAGGAGTTTTGGTCAGACTGACTTGCTCATCTTGGAGAGGCGGAGGACAATGTGGACTCACTCTGCGGACAGAGATTCTGGCAGTAGCCACTGGTGGGAGTGCATACCAAAAGGAGTCTGGGGCTGGCGAGCGGCAGTTTGGAATCCTCCCTCTAGCTTATTAGCACCACGATATGACCTTGCCCCCCAGCAGATGGGCACAAGTTCTGGGACACCCCAGGCCCAGCAGTTATTGGAGCAGGGACAGAGCCTGACCCACAAGCAGGCTGACTGCCTTAAATCCCCTCATCCTTCAGCTGCCTGGACCTATCCCTATCCACTAGAAGGCCCAATACACCAAAACCAGACCCCAGCACCCAGCTCTGCTCACCAGTGGGCCAACATCAGCCCCAGAAGCCCACGGGCCCAAGCCCAGCAGTCAGATTTCAGCTCCAGGAACACTGGGCCCCTCAACCAGCCTCCCCAAGGCAGACCCATCCACCCGTGGGCCAACACCACCTCCAGGACCCCCTGGACACTACGATCAGCCAAGTCAGGAAATGACCTTGCCTGCCAGCAGGGTGACACCAGCCTTCGGATCCCTCAGGCCATAGCCCCACGTACCAGTAGGCCGACACTTGCTGAGACCACAGCGGCTGCCCCAGGACCCAGCTCCAGCAGCCAGGTGGTCAGCACGGGCCACCCTAGTAGCGCACATCTATAACCACAGGAAGTAGCTAAAGGATGAAAACACAGAAAGTGGTAAAATATGATGCTACGAACGTTAAATGTGGGGGTATGGAGAAAAGTGCTGAGCTGTTAGAATGTGTACAAAATAGAGATGAGCAACCTAAAATAATCATGTGTATATATATATATAGCTACATACAGACCTCATGAGAAGGACAAAACTCTAAAATAGATATCCCACAAGAAAGAGTAAGGAATCCAACATAACATTGAAGATACTCATTACACCACAAGTGAAGAGAGGAAAAAAAGAAAGGAACAAAAATGAACCATAAACGTAAGAGCTAAAATTACGAAACTCTTAAAGAGAACACGGAGGACAGCTTCAGGATGTGGGGTCTGCAGGGATTTCGCGGATGTGACACCAAAAGCACAGACATGCCGGGTTTCATCAAAACCAAACACAAGCTGTTTAAGAAGGGACACTGTCATCAGAGAGAGAGCAGTCCACGGAATGGGAGGGAACTGCATTATATATCTGATAAGGGATTAACCTTCAACATATATTATGAGCGTTTAAAAATGGAAAAAAATGAAATTAAAAAATGGGCAGAGGACTTGAACAGATATTTCTCCAAAGAAGATATACAAAAGACCAATAATATGCACATGAAAAGATGATCAATCACTAATAATTGTAGAAATGCAAAGAAAAACCACGATGAGTTAGTACTTCACATATACTGGTATGGCTTTTATCCAAAAAAAAGAAATAAAGAAAGACAACAACTGCTGGCAAAAAGGTGGAGAAATTGAAACTTTTGTGCATCGCTGGAGGGAAGGTAACATTGTGTAGCCACTGGGGAAGATTCCCTGGAAGATTCCCTGGTTGTTCCTCAAAAAAATAAACATAGTAATACTATGAGGAAAAAGTGAAAGTGTTATTTACTCAGTCATGTCAGAGTTTTTGCCATCCCTGGATGGTAGCCCACAAGACTCCTCTGTCCATGGAATTCTCCAGGCAAGAATACTGGAGTGGGTATCCATTCTGTGCTTTAGGGGATCTTCCTGACCCAGGGATCAAACCTGGGTCTCCTACATTGCAGGCAGACTCTTTACCATCTAAGCCATCAGAGAAGCCCAACATACTATTACATAACACAGCAATTCTATTCCTAACCATGTAACCACCAAAATTAAAAATAGGGACTCAGATAGCTGAATGCCACTGTTCAGAGTAGCGTTATTCAGAATAGCTAAAAGGTGGAAACAAACCAAAGGTCTTTCAACAAATGAGTGAATTAAGGAATTGTGGTTTATATGAAGATATTCAGTTCAGTTCAGTTCAGTCGCTCAGTTGTGTCCAACTCTTTGCAACCCCATGGACTGCAGCACGCCAGGCCTCCCTGTCCATCATCAACTCCCAGAGCTTACACAAACTCATATCCATTGAGTTGGTGATGCCATCCAACCAGCTCATCCTCTGTCGTCCCCTTCTCCCACTTTCAATCTTTCCCAGCATCAGGGTCTTTTCCAATGAGTCAGTTCTTCACATCAAGTGGCCAATGTACTGGCGTTTCTGCTTCAGCATCAGTCCTTCCAATGAATATTCAGGACTGATTTCCTTTAGGAGGGACTGGTTGGATCTCCTTGCTGTCCAAGGGACCCTCGAGAGTCTTCCCCAACACCACAGTTCAAAAGTATCAATTCTTCGGCACTCCGCTTTCTTTATAATCCAACTCTCACATCCATACATGACTACTGGAAAAACCATAGCTTTGACTAGATGGACCTTTGTTGGCAAAATAATGTCTCTGCTTTTTAATATGCTATCTAGGTTGGCCATGACTTTTCTTCCAAGGAGCAAGCGTCTTTTAATTTCATGGCTGCAGTCACCGTCTGCAGTGATTTTGGACCCCCCTAAAAATAAAGCCTGTCACTGTTTCCACTGTCTCCCCATCTATTTGCCATGAAGTGATGGGACCAGGTACCATGATCTTAGTTTTCTGAATGATGAATTTTAAGCCAACTTTTTCACTCTCCTCTTTCGCTTTCATCAAGAGGCTCTTTAGTTCTTCTTTGCTTTCTGCCATAAGGGTGGTGTCATCTGCATATCTGAGGTTATTGATATGTCTCCCGGCAATCTTGATTCCAGCTTGTGTTTCTTCCAGTCCAGCGTTTCTCATGATGTACTCTGCATATAAGTTAAATAAGCAGGGTGACAATATACAGTCTTGATGTGCTCCTTTCCCGATTTGGAATCAGTCTATTGTTCCATGTCCAGTTCTAAATGTTGCTTCTTGACCTGCATACAGATTTCTCAGGAGGCAGGTCAGGTGGTCTGGTATTCCCATCTCTTTAAGAATTTTCCACAGTTTGTTGTGATCCACACAGTCAAAGGCTTTGGCATAGTCAAAGGGTCTTCCAACAAATGAATGAATTAAGGAATTGTGGTATATATGAAGAAATATTACCAAGTCATAAGTGAAATAAAGTTCTGATACATGTTACAAGGTGGATGAACCTTGAAAACAGTATGCTAAGTGAAATAATCCAGAAGTGATCCAAGTCTATGCAGTATGTAGAACAGTCAAATTAATCAACATAGAAAATAGGTAGTGGTTAGCATGGCTGGGAGGAGGGAGAATGGAGAGTTATTGTTTCACAGGTATAATGTTCATTTTGAGGTGATTAAAGGTTTTAGAGATAGATAGTAGTAATGGCTGCACAAAAATGTGAATATACTTAATGCCACTGAAATGTACAATTAAATTAGCTAAAATTGTCAGTTAAATAAAATAGAAGTTGGTCTAGAAGAATTAGCACAGAGAGTAGCCTGAGCATCTGAAAAGGAAGTGTTCTGCCAGATATTAAAACATATCATCATTCTGTAATCAAAGCGTTGATTTGGTGTTGGGGCAGGAATGGGCAGAATTCAAGGGAACAGAAAGATCAGATCATGTATGAATTTAATGTGTGATAAAAACTGACAGTTCAAAAAAGCTGGAAAGAGAAGGACTTACTCAACAAATGGAGCTACTTCATACTGGACATAAATAAGTGGAGTAAAGAGAAACCCAACCGCATTTCAGATACCCTAAAGAAATGAGATGAATCAATGATTTGATGCAATCACAAAAGCACTATGATGGCAACGTTTACATGATTTCAGCACGGAGAAGACCTGAAGCTTTTATAAGAAAAACACAACACTCCTGGCCTTTAGGGAAAACATCAACACATCCAACTTCCTATTAATATAAATATTCTGTACATTTAAATGGCCAGTGATAGAAAAATCAGGTGAAATATGGTACATATTAAAATCATATAAAAAGATGGGAATAAATCTAACGGCAGCTCCAATTCAAGACATTAAGTGGAAAAAGTGCAAGTTTCAGAAAAATATGAACAGCATGATTACATTTTTGGATAAGAATAAAGCCAAATATGTAAACCTACACAAATAAGGATGTTTATGTGTAGAAGCAGATTAAAAAGACTCCCTAAACTACAAAGATATTAACTTTAGTAATTAGATGAGAGAAAGAAGTGGAGAACCAATCTTTTCACTGTTTACGCTTTTGTAACATCTGAACTTTTAAAAATTCACATTAGTATGTGTGCATGTTCAGTCACTCAGTCGTATATAGCTCTTTGCTACCCTATGGACTGTAGCCCACCAGGTTCCTCTGTCCATGGGATTTTCCAGGCAAGAATACTGGCCATTTCCTCTTCCAGGGGATCTTCCTGACCCAGGGATTGAATTCACATCTCCTGCAGTGGCAGGTGGATTCTTCACTGCTGGGAGCCACCTGGGAAGCCCCTCAGATTAGTATACTAATATAGTTAAAAGGTATAGAAAGCAATCAATTTTTAATAGTGTAAAATCTTCAAAGAAAACTGACTTTTAATAATGACAAACTAGAGAAAAATTCTGCTTCCTGATAAAAGGATTTTAACTTATAATGAGCTTTGTTAAATCAACATGAAAAATATTTCAGAAATCACATAGAAAAGTGAACAAAAGACCAATATAAATGACTGCAAACCAAAAAATTTCAGCTTCACTGATAATTTCAATATACAATTAGTACATGACATTACTTTTCACCCATCATCTTATTAAGTTCTAAACAATGTTGGCAAGATAAAGAGGCACTGAATCTGTAGGACTTGACTCTGGAGCTGTAGTTGTTTGAGGACCTGGAAAAATTAATTTTGATTCAATTCACCAGTCTTATCAATACAAAATTATAGAATTAACTTTGATTATTTTCATTTTTGAAGAAAATTATTTCTCGCAATGAATTACTTCTCAGAATGAAAATATACATACTTTCCAAATGGTGCTATTCTATTTCTGGGGAGTTAACCTAAATACATATTTATACAAGTACATTAGCATGTATGCATAATAATATGCACTATGGCTCCGTATTACATAGTGGAAACCCTGGAAATTAATCAATAATAAATCATAGAAGTTATGTGTCCAGAATAAGTTCACAAATCTTAAAAAAACACCACCCACACAGTGTCATATTACATAATTTGTATTCTTAGTTTGTCACTTCGTATTTGCCCCAATTTTTTCACATTCACATAATTAGATCTATCTTATCAGCACTGTATGTCACTAATGATGCTCTTGATACTCGCTTACTGACAAAAAATGACTGAAAACCTCACAAGGAACTTTGATTTATGATATTTAAAACAAAATCCCTATAGTTTATCACCTGTATAAACTTGTCCTCACAATTCTCCTGTTACTTCCTGTTATTTCTAAAACTGAATACATGTTTTAGAAAATCGTTATGAGATGCTTATGGTCAACTCTCAAAAGAGCGCATCAATAAGCATAACATACCACAGTGCACGTTCCCACTAGGGCCATGTGAGCAAACATGAGTGAGTGAGTGTAGATTTCATATGCAGTCTTCATGTATCATCCATAGACATTGCTTTCTTCACAGAACTTCACAGCACCCCCAAGATACTCGAGGAAGTTACGGAGTACCAGATTTACAGGAATTATAAACAGGTATTCTAATTACCATCCTAATATGAATAATTCCCCTCAATCCTTAAAATTACAGGACAATAGGAAGTAAACAAACTGGAAGGCAGTGATTGGCATTTGTTTGAGTCATTCAACAGTGAGAAACTAGAAACCACTGAAATGATGTTACTTGAGTAAGCAGAGCGGTCTGCTCAGGCTAATGCTCTTGCCACTCTTCTCTTGCTTCTGTTGCATCCAAAAAGAAGAAGCCAAAGATAACAGCCTGGACGCAGGAAGATAATCCCTTTCACCGTATCAAGATAGTCTCTCAAGTCTTAGGCAGAGCGGCTGCTCAGTAAACCCTGCCAGAGATCCTCCATTTCATTTCCACAAATAAGGACTTTTGCTGCCCTTCCATTGTTATGCAATTCCCTTTCTGTTGCCAAAAATAAATAAATAAATAAAAGCCAGTAAAGAGAAAAAAATAATTGTATGAGGTGGTTACATTGGGATGGGGAGTAGAAATACAAATCTTATTCTGGAGACAGTAGAAATTTCCCAGTTAAAATTGTACTCTATAAAAAGAACCAAACTGGCTGTTGGCAGGAAAATGAAACATTCCTGGACCCAGATGATACCCTGTACAGATGTCAACAGATCACTTTTACAATGAATAAATTATCAATGTTGATGACACAGAAAACATGCATATTAAAATACAGAAGCCATGGACCTTAATTAATATTGATTTCTACATTAATATTGACTCCAATGAAACTGTAAATTAGGTGAGCTACCTTTAAGACCTTTCTAGACACCAGACACTGTGCTCAGAGCTTTAAATGCATCCTGCTGTTAACTTTACTATCACACAGTGAGGGAGGCATTCAATCATTACACATGTATGTAAAGAAGTTTACATAAATTACCTAAGTTTACAAACCTTTTTACATCTGTGGACTATGACCTATAATTTTAGATTCACTAAGTATAATAGCAAAAATGGCTATAAATGCATTCTTCCTCCTTTTATTACTAAAAGTTCTAGTGAGTGTAAATCACCAGACATTTAAAGGATTTTAAAACATCACAAGGAATTTAAAGGATATTGACAAATATAAGCAGGACTTTATGAAACCTGAGGCATTGGAAGTTGCAGACACCGTAGTGGTAGCAATTGCTTCTGGAAAACAAACAGACAAAAAATATATATAAACTCATTTAATTACTTGGGATTTATTGCTTTCTACTAATATTCACTTACATGAATTATGTTTTTCATACTTATTTAGGTAAAAATGCACATGTGTTAATTTGGGCTTCCCTGGTGGCTCAGATGGTCAAGAATCTGCTTGTAATGCAAACCCAGGTTCAATCCCTGGATAGGAAAGATCCCCTGGAGAAGGGAATGGCAACCCACTCCTGTATTCTTACTTGGAGTATTCCATGGACAGAGGAGCCTGGTGGGCTACAGTCCATCATGGGGTTGCAAAAAGTTGGACACAACTGAGCTACTAACACTTTAATTTACACTAAAAAATGTTTGTGATCTATTTTACATGTAAAGATGTTGAACAAGAGAAATTTATGCATCTGTGTGATGTATGCAACATGCTAAGAGTCTATAAAAGGAAAATCAAAACAAGTTTCTTTGTGAATTAGAAGTCAAACATGTAACATGGAAATGAATATAAGACAGACAAAAGTACTAAAACTGTTTCTTTCCAATTGCTCCATATCATTGAAATCTATTGTGGAAAAAATAAAATCTTTTAAAAAAGAAAAAGGAAACCGACACCTTCATACCTTTTGCAGAGCACTTTGGTAGCTCGGGCTCCCAGGTCCCATTTGCACCACAGACAATTGTGCTACTCCCGTGAAGGTGAAAACCATCATGGCACTGAAATACAACTTGCATATTGTAGTAATATTTTCCTCTAAATCCTGATACTATTGCTCCATTTTCGACGATTGGATAGTCACATTTGACCACTGAAAAGTGGAGAAATTCCATAATTACTGAAAGCTTGCTTTCATATAAGACCAAATATCTAGTGCAAATAATAACTTCCAGTAAAGAGGAAGAAATGAGGAATGAAAGGCAAGATGTTAATCGAAAAAAAGTAAATAAAACAACACAAGACTCTGTGCATTGGAATTCCAGGGAAACAGATGTAGAGAAATCTAATAATGTTTTTCTACCAAAACAGTCTATCATAATAGTTTTTGGCTTTCCTACATTTTTTTTCCAGTACTGACATGTATTGCAAAAGGTCTGACTATCAGATACAAACTCAGGGTAAGTTCAAAAATGACTTTTGATGCTCTTTAGCTCTAGGATTTTTTCAGGTCATGCTGACACTAATTACAGTACCATGTTCTTTTAGAAAGATAGTAAAGACGTTTTTGAGAAGGTAATACTTGAGTACAAATTTAAAACCTGAAAAGAAGCTAGCCATTAAAAAAAAAAAAAAAGGAAATAGTTCTCAGGTGGCAAAAACATACAGGAACTGATGTGCTCAAGAAATACAAAGGTCAGTAGAGTTAGGGCAGTGTTTTCCAAATATTTTCGATTGTAAACCCAGAGATCAACACGTTTTAAGTTTTAAAACACATTTTAAGTGTTAAACCAGTATGCAAACACATGCATAATGCTAGAAGTTAATATTTAGCACCCACAACAGTGTACTGTGGTATATTCCATTCTATCTACCTCTCCAGAAGTAAATTAAAGGTCAGGGCCCTCTAGATTGACTTCAGATCTACTAATGGGTTTTGCAGAATTTGGAAACAAAACAAATCTGTAAAAACGCTGGGCAGGGAAGTGAGTTCAAGAGAACATTTTATGAGATTAATCTGAGCAATAGGCGAGGGCCAAAAATATAGCCTTTTAAGCCAGAAAGATGTTTTCTCCTTTCCTGCGGATCTGAATTTTCATTAGGTATAATTTTTGTTCAGCCAGGAGAACTTATCAATTCTTTTAGTTCAGGTGGTCTAATGACAAATTCTCTTAGCTCTTCTTTATCTGAAACAGTTTTCCTTTATTTCAGCTTCAGTTTTGAAAGATTTCTCTTGAGAGGGAATTCTAGGGTATTCTTTCAGCACATTAGCAGAAGTTATTGTCTTCTGTTCTTCACAGTGTCTTGAGAGAAGTCAGCTGTTACTCTTTCTTTGAGGTGAGGAAGAATGTAACATGCTCTTTGCCTCTCTTACTGGCAGCTTTTTCTTTTGTTTTTAGTCTAATGGGGATCCTTTGGTACATTTTTAGAATTTATTTATCCTGCTAGGGTCAATAAATTCCCTGGGGTGAATCTCTGGGGTGAATGTTGTGGCTCAAATTCAAATAATACAGAATAAAATAAATAGAGAATAAAAAATAAATAGAGAACAAACTTACAGGTACCAGAGGGAAAACAGGGGTGGGATGAATTGGGAGATTGGGATTGACATGTATACTCTACTACGCTTACAATAGATAACTAATGAGAGACTACTGTATAACAAAGGGAGCTCTACTCAATGCTCTGGGTGATGTAAATGGGAAGAATACCTGAAAAATCGTGGATATATATGTGTGTGTATATATATCTCTCTATACACACACACACACACACACACACATATATATATACATCTGATTCACATTGCCATACAGTAGAAACTAACACAACATTATAAAGCAACTATACTCCAATATAAAACAGACAAATAAGTGTCTATACTGTACTTTTTCTATGACACTCCAATTACATGTACATTTACTGCTTGCTACTCTTCCACAGGTGTATACATTTCTCTCTCTCTCTTATGTAATATTTCTTTTGAAATCAGGTTACATTTGTATTGTATTGATTTCAGGTTCACTGATCTTTTCTCTGTTGTGCAACACTGCTGATACTTGTGCTAATGATTTTCTTTAAGTTAGGTTTCAGTTCAGTTGCTGAGTCATGTCCGACTCTTTGTGACTCCTTGGACTGCAGCATGCCAGACGTCCCTGTCCATCACCAACTCCCAGAGCTTACGCAAACTAACTTATGTCCGTTGAGTCTGTGATGCCATCCAACCATCTCATCCTCTGTCATCCCCTTCTCCTCATGCCCTCAATCTTTCCCAGCATCAGGGTCTTTTCCAATGAGTCAGTTCTTCGCATCAGGTGGCCAAAATTTTGGACTTTCAGCTTCAGCATCAGTCTTTCCAACGAATGCTGCTGCTGCTGCTAAGTCGCTTCAGTCGTGTCCGACTCTGTGCGACCCCATAGACAGCAGCCCACCAGGCTCTCCTGTCCCTGGGATTCTCCAGGCAAGAACACTGGAGTGGGTTGCCATTTCCTTCTCCAATACATGGAAGTGAAAAGTGAAAGGGAAGTCGCTCAGTCGTGTCCGACTCTTCACTACCCCATGCATGGACTGCAGCCCACCAGGCTCCTCCATTCATGGGACTTTCCAGGCAAGAGTACTGGAGTGCGTTGCATTGTCTTCTCCATTTCAATGAATATTCAGGACTAATTTCCTTTAGGATGGACTGGTTGCCTCTCCTTGCAGTCCAAGGGACTCTCAAGAATCTTCTCCAACACCACAGTTCAAAAGCATCAATTTTCCTGCACTCAGTCTTCTTTATAGTCCAACTCTCACATCCATACATACTACTAGAAAAACCATAGCTTTGACTAGATGGACCTTTGTTGGCAAAGTAATGTCTCTGCTTTTTAATATGTTGTCTAGGTTGGTCATAGCTTTTCTTCCAAGGAGCAAGCGTCTTTTAAATTCATGGCTGCAGTCACCAGGTGCAGTGATTTTGGAGCCCCCCAAAATAAATTCTCTCACTGTTTCCATTGTTTCCCATCTATTTGCCATGAAGTGATGGGGCCAGATGCCATGGTCTTAGTTTTCTGAATGTTGAGTTTTAACTGTATTACATACAGTTAAACAGTAAAAGTGTACAACTGCTTGCTGTTTAATACATGCAAATAATCATGTATTAACAATACAATAAAGACATAGAAAGTTTCCATACCCCACCAAATTTCCTCATGCCACTTTGTAAACAATGCCCACCAACAACTCTGCCTTCCTCACCCAGCCTACCACTAATCAATTTTCAATCCCTATAGTGTTGTTTGGTCATCAGGTGCCCAATATGCTACTGGAGAAAAACAGAAATGCTCCAGAAGGAATGAAGAGGCTGAGGCAAAGCAGAAACAATGCCCAGTAGTGGATGTGACTGGTGCTGACAGTGAAGTCCAGTGCTATAAGAACAATACTGCAGAGGAACCTGGAATGTTAGGCCCATGATCAAGGTAAACTGGAAGTGGTCAAACAGGAGATGGCAAGAGTGAACATCGACAATTTAGGAATCAGTGAACTAAAATGGACTGTAATGGGCAAATTTAATTCAGAAGAACATTATATCTACTACTGTAGGCAAGAATCTCTTAGAAGAAGTGGAGTAGTCCTCACAGTCAACAAAAGAGTCTGAAATGCAGTACTTGGGTGCAACGACAGAATGATCTCTGTTCGTTTCCAAGGCAAACCATCCAATATCACAGTAATCCAAGTCTATGCCCCAACCACTAATGCCGAAGAAGCTGAAGTTGAATGGTTCTATGAAGACCTACAAGACCTTCTAGAACTAACACCAAAAAAAGATATGTCCTTTTCATCATAGGGGACTGGAATGCAAAAGTAGGCAGTCAAGAGATACCTAGAGTAACAGGCAAGCTTGGGCTTGGAGTACAGAATGAAGCAGGGCAAAGTCTAACAGAGTTTGGCCAAGAGAATGCACTGGTCATGGCAAACACCCTCTTCCAACAACACAAGAGATGACTCTACACATGGACATCAACAATAGTCAATACTGATTGATTATATTATTTGCAGCCAAAGATGAAGAAGCTCTGTACAGTCAGCCAAAAAAAAAAAAAAAAAGACCAGGAGCTGACTGTGGCTCAGGTCATGAACTCCTTATTGCAAAATTCAGAGCTAAACTGAAGAAAGTAGGGAAAACCACTAGGTCATTAAGGTATGACCTAAATCAAATACCTTACGATTATACAGTGGAAGTGACAAATAGATTCAAGGAATCATATCTGATAGAGTGCCTGAAGAACTACAGTTCATGACATTGTATAGGAGGTGGTGATCAAAACCATCCCCAAGGAAAAGAAATGCAAAAAGGCAAAATGGCTGTCTGAGGAGGCCTTACAAATAGCTGAGAAAAGAAGAGAAGCAAAAAGCAAAGGAGACAAGGAAAGATATACCCATCTGAATGCAGAGTTCCAAAGACTAGCAAGGAGAGATAAGAAAGCCTTCCTCAGTGATCAATGCAAAGAAATAGAAGAAAACAATAGAATGGGAAAGACTAGAGATCTCTTCAAGAAAATTAGAGATACCAAGGGAATATTTCATGCAAAGATGGGCACAATAAAGGACAGAAACAGTATGGACCTAACAGAAGCAGAAGATATTAAGAAGAGGTGGCAAGAATACACAGAAGACCTGTACTAAAAAGATCTTAATGACCCAGATAATCATGATGGTGTGATCACTCACCTAGAGCCAGACATCCTGGAGTGTGAAGTGAAGTGGGCTTTAGGAAGCATCACTTCGAACAAAGCTAGTGGAGGTGATGGAATTCCAGTTGAACTATGCTGTTAAGTGCTGCACTCAATATGCCAGCAAATTTTGGAAAACTCAGCAGTGGCCACAGGACTGGAAAAGGTCAGTTTTCATTCCAATACCAAAGAAGGGAAATGCCAAAGAATGTTCAAATTGATGCACAATTGCACTCATTTCACAGGCTAGCAAAGTAATGCTCATTATTCTCCAAGCGAACCTTCAACAGTACATGAACCGAGAACTTCCAGATGTTCAAGCTGGATTTAGAAAAGGCAAATGAAACAATGATCAAATTGCCAAGATCCATTGGATCATTGAAAAAGGACAAAAGTTCCGGAAAAACATCTACTTCTGCTTTATTGTCTACACCAAAGCCTTTGACTGTGTGGATCACAACAAACTGTGAAAAATTCTTAAAGAGATGGGAATACCAGACCACCTTACCTGCCTCCTGAGAAACCTGCATGCAGGTCAAAGGGGAACAGTTAGAACTGGACATGGAACAACAGACTGGTTCCAAATAGGAAAAGGAGTACGTCAAGGCTGTATATTATCACCATGCTCATTTAATTTATATGCAGAGGACATGATGAGAAATGCTGGGCTGAATGAAGCACAAACTGGAATCAAGATTGCTGGGAGAAATATCAATAACCTCAGATATCCAGATGATACCACCCTTAAGGCAGAAAGTAAAGAGGAACCAAAGAGCCTCTTGATGAAGATGAAAGAGAAGAGTGAAAAAAATGGCTTAAAACTCAACATTTATAAAATGAACATCATGGCATCCGGTCCCATCACTTCATGGCAAATAGATGGAGAAACAATGGAAACAGTGATGGGATTTATCTTCTTGGGCTCCAAAATCACTGCAGATGGTGACTGCAGCCATGAAATTAAAAGATGCTCCTCCTTGGAAGAAAAGTTATGACACACCTAGACCACGTATTAAAAAGCAGAGACATTACTTTGCAACAAAGGTCTGTCTAGTCAAAGGTATGGTTTTTCAAGTAGTCATATATAGATGTGAGAGTTGGACCATAAAGAAGGCTGAGCACCAAAGAATTATGCTTTCGAACTGTATGGTGTTGGAATAGACTCGTGAGAGTCCTTTGGACAGCAAAGAGATCAAACCAGTCATCCTAAAGAACTCAATCCTGAATATTCATTAGAAGGACTGATGCTGAAGCTGAAGCTCAATACTTTGGCCACCTGATGCAAAGCGCCGGCTCATTGGAAACAACCCTGATGCTCAGAAAGATTGAAGGCAGGCCGAATAGGGGATGGACAACAGAGGACAAGATGATTGAATAGCATCACTGACTCAATGGACATGAGTCTGAGCAAGCTCCAGAAGACAGTGAAGGACAGGGAAGCCTAGCGTGCTGCAGTCCATGGGGTCTCACAGAGTCAGACAGCTGAGTGACTACAGTACTGTCGCTTTTCCAGAATGTCATACGGAATCACATCCTCTGAGTTTACTTACTTAGGACAATGCATTTCAGATTCATTCCTGTTGTCTGAATTAAAAGCTCATCATCCTTTCCTGCAGAGTATTATAACTATCTGTATGTACCAATGATGTTCCTCCATTTACCAGTTCAAGGACATAAGAGTTGTTTCCAGTATAGGATGATTATGACTAAGGATACTATGAATATTCTCATGCAGATTTTATGTGTACATGTTATCATTTTACCCTGGGTAGCTGAATTATACCTTAAGTATACGTTTAATTGTATGAGAAGTTGCTAAATTGTCTTCCAAATGGTCATACCACTTGCATTCTCATCAGCAGTGCTATCAGAGTCCCAAATATAACATATCCTCACCAAAACATGGAACTGTTAATTTTTTCTTTTTAATTTCATGCATTCTAATAAGTTCTTAGTGGTTTCTCATCATGGTTTTCAACTACATTTCTGTTATTACTAATGATACCGAGCAATGTTTCATGTACTTTTTTTTAACATCCACATTCTTCTTCGGTGGGAAAAATTCTATCCAAATATGTTACCCCTTTTTTGTAAACTGGGCTGCTTTCTTCTTACTGTGTCTTGAGAGTTCTTTATCATCATAGCTAGAAGTCCATTCAGAAATGTTCCTGACAAATATTTTCTCCCAGTCTATGACAAGTTTTTTCTTTCTTCAAACAGTGTGTTTGAGAGAAGTTCTCAGTTTTTAAGAAATCCAGTCTTTTTTTTTTTTTCTTTAAAGAATAATGCTTTTAAGGCTTTTGAAGAAATCTCTGCTAACTCACAAATATTTTCTGTCTTCTCATAGTCTTACAGTTTAGGTTTTACATTTGAATCTGTGATCGAACACCTCTTCCAGCCATGATAGTATGAAACTGCAAATCCACCACCAGAAGAAAAATGGCTGAAAACACATGGAGACCAAAAGAAACATGTTACTAAACAATCAGTAGTTGACTGAAGAAATTAAAAAGGAAATAAAAGATATCTTAAGACTAAGGAAAATAGAGACAATCCATCCCAAATCTATGTAACACAGGAAAAACAGTTCTAAGACAGAAATTTGTAGGCATACAGGCCTACCTTAAGAACAAGAATAATCTCAAGTAAACAATCTAAATTTACACCTATGTACAAAAAATAGAACAACCCTCTCTGCAAGTTTGTGGAAGGTTAAAATAATAAAGAAAAGAGTGGAAGTAAATGAAATTGAGACTGAAAATCAATGAAAATAAGAGCTGGTTCATTGAAAAGATAAAATTGACAAACACATAGCCATACTCATCAAGAAACAAAAGAAAGGATCCGAATAAATAAAAAGTAAAAGAGAAGTTACTATCAATACCACAGAAATACAAAGGATCATAGAGAATACTATGAATAATTATATATCCAAAATTGGAAAACCTGGAATAAGTGGATAAATTCCTAAAAAGATATTATCTGCTAATGCTGAGTCCAGAAAAAATAGAAAATGCTGCTGCTGCTGCTAAGTCGCTTCAGTCGTGTCCGACTCTGTGCGACCCCATAGACGGCAGCCCACCAGGCTCCCCAGTCCCTGGGATTCTCCAGGCAAGAACACTGGAGTGGGTTGCCATTTCCTTCTCCAGTGCATGAAAGTGAAAAGTGAAAGTGAAGTTGCTCAATTGTGTCCCGACTCTCAGCAACCCCTTGGGCTACAGCCTACCAGGCTCCTCCGTCCATGGGATTTTCCAGGCAAGAGTACTGGAGTGGGGTGCCATTGCCATCTCCAAATAGAAAATGGGGATAGAACAATTACTAGTAATGAAATTGAATTAGTAAATAATTTCCAGCAAACAAAATCTAGGACTCCGTGGGTTCGCAGATGAATTCTATTACACATTTAAAGAATAGGTAAATTTTGCTTCAAAAGACACTCTATAGGAATAAATAAAATGAGCCAAAGACTGAGGAAAATAGAACTACCATATGATCCAGCAATTTTACTTCTGGGTATTAACCCAAAGAAAACAAAACACTAATTCGAAAAGATTTGTGCAGCCCTTTTTTCATTACAGCATTTTTTTTTTTCAATACCTAAGATATGAGAAGACTCTTGAGAACAACCAGTCCATTCTGAAGGAGATCAGCCCTGGGATTTCTTTGGAAGGAATGATGCTAAAGCTGAAACTCCAGTACTTTGGCCACCTCATGCGAAGAGTTGACTCATTGGAAAAGACTCTGATGCTGGGAGGGATTGGGGGCAGGAGGAGAAGGGGACGACAGAGGATGAGATGGCTGGATGGCATCACTGACTCAATGGATGTGAGTCTGAGTGAACTCTGGGAGTTGGTGATGGACAGGGAGGCCTGGTGTGCTGCGATTCATGGGGTTGCAAAGAGTCGGACACAACTGAGCGACTGAACTGAACTGAACTGAAGATATGAAAGCAACCTAAGTGTCCTGATAGAATAATGAATAAAGAAGATATGGTGTATATAAAATGGAGTATTACCTAGTCATAAAAAGAATGAAATCTTGCCACTTGCAATAGCGTTGATGGACATAGTGGGAATTATGCAACGTGAAATCACCATGTGATTTCAGTTATATGTGGGATCTACAAAATAAAAAAAAATAAACTAATAAAACAAAAAGGAAACAGATTCATGAATATAGAGAACTAGTGATTGGCAGAGAGGAGGTGGCTGGCAAGAGGAGGAAAATAAGTGGATTAAAATGCAAAATCTTCTAGTTATAAAATAAGTTATGAGGTTATGATACACAGACTAGACAATACAGTCAACAATTCTGTACTTATTTTAAATGGTGACAGATGGGAACTAGACATCATGGTGATCATCTTGTTATGTATGTAAATGTGGAATCATTATGTTGTACATCTGGTTTTTGCATTAGGGCAATGCTGTCCTTGAAATGAATTGTGAAAGATTCTCTCCTCTTGTATTTTTTAAGGCTTTGTGTTTGTGTGTGTGTGTGTATGCATGCTAAGTCATTTCAGTCGTGTCCAACTCTTTGTGACCCTATGGACTGTAGCCCCTCAGGCTCCTTTGTCCATAGGATTCTCCAGGCAAGAATACTAGAGTGAGTTGCCATGCCTCCTCAAGGGGATCTTCCCAACCCAGGGATGGAACCTGTGGCCCCTGACACTTCTGCAATCCAGGTGGATTCTTTACTGCTGAGCCACTGGGGAGGCCCAGTGGCTTTGTGTAGAACTGCCATTATTTATTGCTTAAATGTTTGGTGGAGTTCACCAGTAAGGATACACGGTTTGCAGTACTCTTTGTTGAGAAGGTTTAAGTTGTCAAATTTATAGGCATACAGTGGTTTGTTTTTTTCCTTATTATTCTTTTTTTTTAATTTAAATTTATTTATTTTAGTTAGAGGCTAATTACTTTACAATATTGTATTGGTTTTGCCATACATAAACATGAATCCGCCACGGGTGTACATGTGTTCCCAATCCTGAAACCCCCTCCTGCTTCCCTCCCCATACCATCCCTCTGGGTCATCCCAGTGCACCAGCCACAAGCATCCTGTATCCTGCATCAAACCTGGACTGGTGATTGGTTTCCTATACGATACTATACATGTTTCAATGCCATTCTCCCAAATCATCCCCCCCACCTCCCTCTCCCACAGAGTCCCAAGACCAGAAACTATAAAACTCTTAGAGGAGAACATAGGCAAAACACTCTCCGACATAAATCACAGCAGGATCATCTATGACCCATCTCCCAGAATATTGGAAATAAAAGCAAAAATAAACAAATGGGATCTAATTAAAATTAAAAGCTTCTGCACAACAAAAGAAACTATTAGCAAGGTGAAAAGACAGCCTTCAGAATGGGAGAAAATAATAGCAAATGAAGCAACGGACAAACAACTAATCTCAAAAATATACAAGCAACTCCTACAGCTCAATTCCAGAAAAATAAACGACCCAATCAAAAAATGGGCCAAAGAACTAAAGAGACATTTCTCCAAAGAAGACATACAGATGGCTAACAAACACATGAAAAGATGCTCAACATCACTCATTATCAGAGAAATGCAAATCAAAACCACTATGAGGTACCATTTCACCCCAGTCAGAGTGGCTGCGATCCAAAAGTTTACAAGCAATAAATGCTGGACAGGATGTGGAGAAAAGGGAACCCTCTTACACTGTTGGTGGGAATGCAAAGTAGTACAGCCACTATGGAGAAAAGTGTGGAGATTCCTTAAAAAACTGGAAATAGAACTGCCATACAACCCAGCAATCCCACTGCTGGGCATACACACCGAGGAAACCAGAAGGGAAAGAGACACATGTACCTCAATGTTCATCACAGCACTGTTTATAATAGCCAGGACATGGAAGCAACCTAGATGTCCATCAGCAGATGAATGGATAAGAAAAGCTGTGGTACATATACACAATGGAGTATTACTCAGCCATTAAAAAGAATACATTTGAATCAGTTCTAATGAGGTGGATGAAACTGGAGCCGATTATACAGAGTGAAGTAAGCCAGAAAGAAAAACACCAATACAGTATACTAACACATATATATGGAATTTAGAAAGATGGTAATGATAACCCTGTATGTGAGACAGCAAAAGAGACATAGATGTATATACCAGTCTTTTGGACTCCTTATTATTCTTTAAACGTCTATAGGATATTTTATGATGTTCTCCTTTTCAATCTTGATATTGGTGATTTTGTCTTTGTTTTCCTGTCAGACTGTCTATGGATTTATATATTTTATCCATATTCTCCAAAAACCAAGCTGATTTCTTTGATTATCTCTGTTTTGTTTCTCTTTTCAATTTCATGGTCTCCAATTTTATTATTTCCTTTTGTTTTCTTATTTTAGATTTAATTTGCTCTTCTTTTTAAATTTCTAATGGTAGAAGCATAGATGACTGATTTCTGTTTTTCCAACATAAGTATTTCATATTATAAATATCCTCTGAGCAAAACTTTTGCAAAACTTTTGCTGTATCCCACAAATTTTGGTATGTTAATATGCTGTTCATTTTTAATCAATTAAAAACAGTTTCTATTTCCCTTGTGACTGCTTCTTTGACTCATGGGTTACTTAAAAGTGTCTCGCACACTTTTCAAGTATTTGGTTTGATTTCTACATTCATCCCATTGTGATCAGGTTAATGTACTGGTACTAGTTTCGATGTTATGGAAATAAATATGTTAAAAATATTACCTAAAAATGATATTACAGAATGTCCCATTGTACACTGGGAGAAACTAATATTTTGCTATCATTCAGTGGATCCTTCATCAAGAGCCACATCCCCTCCAGTGTCTCCCCACTTTTAGCTAATGTGAAGTTGTTAAAATAAGCTTTGTCCAGAGTTTAACAATCTTATCAGTGAGAAGGTTAGTCTTTTAATGTTCCTGAAGCCCGAGCTCTCAGAGGTCTTATTCTACAAGATAAAACTTGCTTGTTTTTTAAGCCACAGTGTGTTCAGTTTTCTGATGCTTGCAAACAAACAACAACAACAACAAATCCAAAAGCTCTAGCTCACGCACATACACAGTAGTTCATGACGTATAAGTTGAAATGCCAAGAACATGTTGAGTGACTGGTGGGGAACTCTACAATTAGAACTTTTTAAATTTGATTTGAGCAATATTAAATTAAATTAGAGGTCAATTTAGTAGGAAGAGCAATTACATGGGAATCTTTTGTTTACTTGTAGATAAACATATTTTTGAAGTGTTTCCACAGTATTTAGATTCAGGAGGAAATACATGGAAATATTATTACCTTTACACTCTGGTGGGTCACTGCTCCATCTGTTATGATCAACACAAATAAGGGTGGTTTCCCCAATAAGAGAATATTCATCTGGCCCATGAGAAGGATCACACCTGTATATTACCACTTCACTGTATCGATATACTTCCTTATACTGGGTGAATCTTCCATTTGTTATATTTCCAGGTGTTGCACACAGAATTACTTAAAAAGGGAGGAAAAAGGACATGAAGTAAAAGTAAAATATTAAGACAGCATTAGCAAAGTCCTATGAATTGCCTTCATATAATTCATTAACATATGATTAATATACTCCAGTTTTGAATTCAATATCTGTTTAGAAGAAAGCCTCTATATGAATATGAGTTATCCCAAATTCAAGCCATTAATGTAGAAAAAACTTATTTTCTGAAATATGAAATACATATTTATCTGCAAGACCATGCTAAGTTTTGCTCTTATCATCATGAAAGATGCTGACAATTTAATGCTAAAATATACTTGTGATTAAAAAGGTAACTCAGTGCTAGCTGAACAATACTTTATGATTTACAAATATCTCCATTCACAAATTGGTTGTTCACATTAATATTGAGTATTACTATCATTTTTCACTTTCATTCCGATGATGTATGCTTAAATTTTTCATATATAGCTGTTAAACCAGATATTGAAGTAACTTGCAAAAATATAAAACAATGACACAATTCCTACTATTTGTTTTGGAAAATCTTGACTTTTCATAAAAATATGTATATATGTATATTTATATGTATTGCAGCTAACACTTCTTAAAAATGAATTAATAATTATTTTTAAAACTTTTCATTTTTAATTGCAATATAATAAATATCAATTGACATAATCCATATGAAGAGAAGTTCTTTGGTGTCTATGTTAATTTAAAAGCATAAAGAGGTCATAAAGTTTGAGAACTGCTGCTCTATATCCTAAAGAGAAGACATACATACTTTCACAAATTGGGAGATTATCACTCCAGTTCACATTATCTCCAGAAATTTCACAATATATAACTTTTGCTCCAATCAGATAAAAACTAAATGAGAGAAAAAAGTTAGCATGTCCTTTAAGCAATTACAAGATGTATATAATAATAAAAAATGTTTTATATGATGGTTTTTCTGTACTATAGTAATTTGAGTGATAAATTTCTTAATATAATGGATGTCCTAAATCTGCAACTCAAAGAGTTTCTGCATGTGGACCCACTTTGGCCTACAGTAAAATGTGTAAATTACTGTCATGCTGGTCAGTGCAGCCCCTCTGCTCCCTCTGACAAGTGTGTTACACACTGACTTCTACTCTTTGCTCACACCATTTTGCTCAGTAAGGGCTGAGCAGAGAGATTGGGGCCCTAGAACTTGCCTGCCTGGATTCAAGTTCCAGCTCCATGACTGCCTTGAGCTTGGGAAATCCCTTGCTGCTGCTGCTGCTGCTAAGTCGCTTCAGTTGTGTCCGACTCTGTGCGACCCCATGGACAGCAGCCCACCAGGCTCCTCTGTCCACAGGATTCTCTGGGCAAGAACACTGGAGTGGGTTGCCATTTCCTTCTCTGGGAAATCCCTTAATGCTTCCTTAAAGCTTCCCCTACATAACTAGTGGGATTGTTCTGAGGATTGGATGAGTTAGTCTCTGGCACATAGTGAGTACTAGGTAAATTTTAACTTTTATTAATATTTTTTTTAGATCAGAATACAAACCCACCTTATTTTATTGCTCTTAACTTTTTGAGATTTTAACAAGCTGAAGATGTATGGCAACCCTGCATCAAGCAAGTTTCTTTGTGCCATTTTCCCAACAATGTTTGCTCACTTTATTTCTCTTGTCACATTTTGATAAATATCACATATTTAAAACTTTATTACTACTATTATATTTGTTGTGGTCATCTGTGATCTATGGTATTTAATGTTATGACTCACTGAAGGTTCAGATTATGACCATTCCCTTCTCCAGGGATCTTCCCAACCCACGGATTGAACCTGGGTCTCCCACATTGCAGATAGATTCTTTACCATCTGAGTCACTAGGGAAGCCCTAACAATTTTGGCAATATGCCATTTTAAAATTAAGATATGTACACTTTTTAGACATAATTCCATTACATACTTAGTAGTCTATGGTATAGTGTAAACATATGTAAAAAATTCATTTGACTTGCTCTATTGCAGTGGTCTGGAACTGAACCTGTAATATCTCCGAGGTATGTCTTCACCTTCCTAGGAGTAGCACAGGAATACTCCTACTTGATGAAATCTTCTCTGATGATTTAAATTCACAATATGCTCTCCTCCTTCTGGAAGTTCATTGTAATGATTGTGAGTGATTCTATGTATTTGATACTACTTCTTACTTACTATTATGCTTTGATGCCTCTCTGTATATGCTGTATTTCTCAAAAAGGATACAACCTCTTTAGGAAGAATCTATGTATTAAACATAGATTAAACTTAATCTATGTATTAAACTTTGCCTGTGGGGTGGCATCAAAGTACCTAGCAGGGTCTCTCTCTATAAATATTCACTGAATGTTCCTTTATTTCTAATTGATTAAATTAAATATACCCTATCTGCTTCCAGCTGACTCTTCTACAAGACTCACTCATTGATTCTAGATTATAATGTTTATTTCTGGTATGATGGCAATTTAAGAGGCATCAGGAATCTGTCTCCCCACCTTGATAACAATTGCACAGGTAGAATCTGCCTGATGTCACTATTTTGGAACTCTGACTTCTGTTGATGGTTTACAATGTCCAGGTGAAGACTTAGGTAAATTGGCTTATTTTGGTCCATTTCAACTCTTACCTTAGCACAGTGGTAGCTACCCATCCTCACCCATAGCCGTGTGGCAGGGTTCTCTGCATGTGTTCCCAGAGCAGCTTACAAGTTACTTGTGGGAGCCAAGGTGTTCAAAAAGAACCCTGTCCTCCAAATATGAGGATCTGTGTTCTTATCACTAATAGCTGCTTCTGATCACAGATAATTAGACAAAGAAACAGGTAGTCACTTTTGACACACCTCCCCCTACTCTTGTAATCCCCTTCTGCCCTGGCTGAAGTAACCTTCAAGGGGCTTAAATATCAAGTGCCCTTTGTTCCCCACTTCCTTTTTAGTTTTCCCCTTATAGGGGCCAGACATTAACTACTAGGACATTCAAAAGCAACTGCACATGCAGGAAAATGAGAAAGTGACAGTGTATGCCTAGGGCATGGCTCAGGAAAGACCGGAAATATGTCTCAGTTTGTACATCAGGCTGATATTCAGCACAGAGCCATTAATCAACAATTAAAAAAAATAATCCACCTTGCATTTGGTGCTTTGCCTGTGGGGTGGCATCATTGAGAACTTCCTTCTGCAAGGTTGCACCAAAATATACTGCTGCAAATGATCTCCCACAAGTGTATGCTCACCTAAATCTTCATGCCGCCACCTGCCACAAGAACAAACGTGGCCGTACCAACAAACTGCCTCCAGAAGGAGGTCAAATAATGCCTCTCCACCAGAGCATGCTTTGACTTCACAGAGGCCTCCCACCTAACCCCCAAGGGTAGGCCCTCAGTAATATTTGAAAAACAAAAACAAAATGACTAGCTTAAAGATGTTTAAAGAAGTAAAAGAAGAAATCATGAAGTCAAGAGAATATGTGTGAAACATGGAAATCTCAAACAGGAGGCAGAAGAACTAGAAAGAAAGCTCAAGGAACTTCTGGAGTTGAAAAGCACAATAATGGACTTTAAAAATCCATGGGAGGCACATTTGACCAAAAAGAAGAAAGGATCAGAGAACTCGAATACAGGATGATGGAATTAGTGTCTCTGAGGAACAGAAAGAGAAAAGACTGAAGAAAAATGAACAGAGCCTAAAAAATCTTTGGAACTGTGGAACACCAACAGATTTACCAACATATACAATGTAGGACTCTCAGAAAGACAATGTAGAGAAGACAGCAGAGAGAGAGAGGGAACATTTGAAAAAATAAGGGCAGAAAACTATCCAAATTTGATTAAAGATGTGAATATAAACATGACAAAATCTCAATTCACCCTAAGATGAACTCAAAGAAATCCATAATACTCATGCTTTCAAAAGACAAAGAGAGAATATTGAAAGTTGCAAGAAAGAGAGAGAATAATCACATAGAGAGGATTCTAAACAAGATTATGAAATTTCTCATTAGGAACTCAGAACCCCAAGACAGTGAGAATATATACTCAAAGTGCTAAAAGAAAAATAAACAAACAAACAAACAAAAAACAACTATCAAACAAAAATCCTCTATCCAGAAAAAAACTGTTCTTCGAAAGTTATGGAGAAAGTAGGACCTTTCCAGGAATAAAAACGGAGAGACCGTGACCACTAGGTCACTGTTGACCCACACCTTCACTGGAGACTCCTGGACATGCACAGACTTCTGGGGAAAAGAGGTGTGTGTGGTGCTGGCCGTGCTTTGGAACAGAGAACCTGGACATGTCTCAGAATTTCTGACCTTTTAAGAATATTTTGGGTTATAGCTGTTGAACATAACAACAAATGTAATGAACACTCATTCTCATGCTCTTCAGTTCAGTTTAGTCACTCAGTCGTGTCCGACTCTTTGTGACCTCATGAACCGCAGCAAGCCAGGCCTCCCTGTCCATCACCAACTCCCAGAGTCCACCCAAACCCATGTCCATTGAGTCAGTGATGCCATCCAACCATCCCATCCTCTGTTGTTCCCTTCTCCTCCTGCCCTCAATCTTTCCCAGCATTAAGGTCTTTTCAAATGAGTCAGCTCTTTGCATCAGGTGGCCAAAGTACTGGAGTTTCAGCTTCAACATCAGTCCCTCCAATGAACACCTAGGACTGATCTCCTTTAGGATGGACTGGTTGGATCTCCTTGAAGTCCAAGGGACTCTCAAGAGTCTTCTCCAACACCACAGTTCAAAAGTATCAATTCTTCAGCCCTCAGCCTTCTTTATAGTCCAACTCTCACATCTATACGTGACCACTGGAAAAACCATAGCCTTGACTAGATGGACCTTTGTTGGCAAAGTAATGTCTCTGCTTTTTAATATGCTGCCTAGGTTCGTCATAGCTTTACTTCCAAGGAGTAAATGTCTTTTAATTTCATGGCTGCAATCACCATTACAGTGATTTTGGAGCCCAGAAAAATAAAGTCAGCCACTGTTTCCACTGTTTCCCCATCTGCTTCCCATGAAGTGATGGGACCAAATACCATGATCTTAGTTTTCTGAATGCTGAGCTTTAAGCCAACTTTTTCACTCTCCTCTTTCACTTTCATCAAGAGGTTCTTTAATTCTTCTTCACTTTCTGCTATAAGGGTGGTGTCATCTGCATATCTGAGATTATTGATATTTCTCCCGGCAATCTTGATTCCAGCTTGTGCTTCATCCAGCCCAGTGTTTCTCATGATGTACTCTGCATATAACTTAAATAAGCAGGGTGACAATATACAGCCTTGACGTACTCCTTTTCCTATTTGGAACCAGTCTGTTGTTCCATGTCCAGTTCTAACTGTTGCTTCCTGACCTGCATATAGGTTTCTCAAGAGGCAAGTCAGGTGGTCTGGTATTCCCATCTCTTGAAGAATTTTCCACAGTTTATTGTGATCCACACAGTCAAAGGCTTTGCCATAGTCAATAAAGCAGAAGTAGATGTTTTTCTGGAACTCTCTTGCTTTTTCGATGATCCAGCGGAATTTGGAAATTTGATCTCTGGTTCTTCTGCCTTTTCTAAAACCAGCTTGAACATCTGGAATTTCATGGTTCACGTATTGCTGAAGCCTGGCTTGGAGAATTTTAAGCATTACTTTATTAGCATGTAAGATGAGTGCAATTGTGTGGTAGTTTGAGCATTCTTTGGCATTGCCTTTCTTTGGGATTGGAATGAAAACTAGAAGTGTGATTTATATTTGACTCCAAGTGGCAGAGTAGAAGGATGTGCACTCCTCTTCTCCTCTGAGAACTCCAAAATTACAACTCACTGCTGAACAACCATCAACAGGAGAATGTTGGGTCCCACCAAAAAAAGATACCCCGCATCCAAGGGCAAAGGAGAAACCTAAGTAAGACAATAGGAGGGGTGAAAATGCATTTAGAATCAAACCCCACACCCACCAAAGATGCTCAGAGGGCTCAAACAAACCTTGTGCACACCAGGACCCAGAGACCTCACAGAGACTGAGCCAGAACTGTGTTTGAGTGTCTCCTGAGGAGGTACGGGTCAGCAGTGGCCTGCTGCAGGGGTAGGGGCTCTGGGTGTAGTAGACCTGGGTATGGCATAAGCCCTCTTGGAGGAGGTCGCTATCAACCCCACCATAGAGCCTCCAGAACTTACATAGGACTGGGGAAACAGGCTCTTGGAGGGCACAAACAAAAGCTTGTGCACACAAGACCCAGGAGAAAGGAGCAGTGACCCCATGAGAGACTGACCCAGACTTGTCCGTGAGTGTCCAGGAGTCTCCAGCAGAAGTGTGGGTCAGCCGTGGACTGCTGCAGTGCTGAGGGCACTGAGTGCAGCAGTGCGTGCATGGGACCTTTGGAAGGAGGTGGCCATTATCCTCATTACCTCCACCATAGTTTGGCCTCAGGTCAAACAACAGGGAGGGAACACAGCCCCACCCATCAACAGAAAATTGGATTAAAAGGTTTACTGAGCATGGCCCCACCCATCAGAACAAGACCCAGTTTCCCCCACAGTCAATCTCTCCCAGCAGGAAGCTTCCACAAGCCTCTTATCCTTCTCCATCAGAGGGGAGACAGAATGAAAACCACAATCACAGAAAACTAACCAATCTGATCACATGGACCACAGCCTTGTCTAATTCAGTGAAACTATGAGCCATGCCATGTAGGGCCACCCAAGACGGACGGGTCATGACGGAGAGTTCTGACAAAACATGGTTCACTGGAGAAGGAAATGGAAAACCACTTAATTATTCTTGCCTTGAGAACCCCATGAACAGTGTGAAAAGGCAAAAAGAGAGGACACTGAAAGATCAACTCCCCAGGCCAGTAGGTGCCCAATATGCTACTGGAGATCAGTGGAGAAATAACTCCAAAGAATGAAGAGATGGAGCCAAAGCAAAAACAACACTCAGTTGTGGATGTGACCGGTGATGGAAGTAAAGTCCAATGCTGTAAAGAGCAGTATTGCATAGGAACCTGGAATGTTAAATGTATGAATCAGGCAAATTGGAAATGGTCAAACGGGAGATGGCAAGAGTGAACATCAACATTTCAGGAATCAGCAAACTAAAATGGACTGGATGGATGAATTTAACTTAGATGATCATTATATCTACTACTGTGGGCAAGAATCCCTTAGAAGAAATGGAGTAGCCATTATAGTAAACAAACGAGTCCAAAATGCAGTACATGGATGCAATCTCAGAAATGACAGCATGATCTCTGTTCATTTCCAAGGCAAACCATTCAATAACACAGTAATCCAAGTCTATGCCCCAACCACTAATGCTGAAGAAGCTGAAGTTGAATGGTTCTATGAAGACCTACAAGACCTTCTAGAACTAACACCCAAAAAAGATGTCCTTTTCATTACAGGGGACTGGATGCAAAGGTAGGAAGTCAAGAGATATCTGGAGTAACAGGAAAATTTGGCCTCAGAGTACAAAACAAAGCAGGGCAAAGTCTAATAGAGCTTTGCCAGGAGAACGCACTGGTCATGGCAAATACCCTCTTCCTACAACGCAAGAGAACACTCTACACATGGACATCACCAGATAGTCAATACCAAAATCAGATTGATTATATTCTTTGCAGCCAAAGATGGAGAAGCTCTATACAGTCAGCAAAAACAAGACTGGGAGCTGATTGTGACTCTGATCATGAACTCCTTATTGCCAAATTCAGACTTAATTTGAAGAAAGTAGGGAAAACCACTAGGCCATTCAGGTATGACCTAAATCAAATCCCTTATGATTATACAGTGGAAGTGACAGATAGATTCAAGGGATCTGATAGACAGAGTGCCTGAAAACTATGGATGGAGGTTCATGACATTGTACAGGTGGCAGGGATCAAGAGCATCTCCAAGAAAAAGAAATGCAAAAAGGCAAAATGATTGTCTGTGGAGGCCTTACAAGTAGCTGAGAAAAGAAAAGATGCAAAAGGCAAAGGAGAAAAGGAAAGATATACCCATCTGAATACAGATTTCCAAAAAATAGAAAGGAGAGATAAGAAAGCCTTCCTCAGTGATCAATGCAAAGAAATAGAGGAAAACGGTAGAATGGGAAAGACTAGAGATCTCTTCAAGAAAATTAGAGATACCAAGGGAACATTTCATTCAAAGATGGGCAAAATAAAGGACAGAAATGGTATGGACCTAATAGAGGCAAAGATATTAAGAAGAGGTGGCAAGAATACACAGAAGAACTATACAAAAAAGATCTTCATGACTCAGATAACCATGATGGTGTGATCACTCACGTAGAGCCAGACATCCTGGAATGCAAAGTCAAGTGGGCCTTAGGAAGCATCACTACAAACAAAGCTAGTGGAGGTGATGGAATTCCAGTTGAGCTATTCCAAATCCTAACAGATGATGCTGTGAAAGTGCTGCACTCAATATGCCAGCAAATATGGAAAACTCAGCAGTGGCCACAGGACTGAAAAAGGTCAGTTTTCATTTCAATCCCAAAGAAAGGCAATGCCAAAGAATGCTCAGACTACTGCATAATTGCACTCATCTCACATGCTAGTAAAGTTATGCTCAAAATTTTCCAATTCGGACTTCAACAGTATGTGAACTGTGAGCTTCCAGATGTTCAAGTTGGATTTAGAACTTGAATTTAGAACCAACTCAGAGGAACCAGAGATCAAATTGCCAACATCTGTTGTATCATGATAAAGCTAGAGAGTTCCAGAAAAACATCTACTTCTGCTTTATTGACTATGGCAAAGCCTTTGACTGTGTGGATCATAACAAACTGTGGGAAATTCTTAAAGATATAGGAATACCAGACCACCTGACTTGCCTCCTGAGAAATCTGTATGCAGGTCAAGAAGCAACAGTTAGAACTGGAGATGGAACAATGGACTGGTTCCAAATCAGGAAAGGAATATGTCAAGGCTGTATATTGTCACCCTGCTTATTTAACTTATATGCAGAAGACTTCAAGAGAAATGCTGGGCTGGATGAAGCACAAGCTGGAATCAAGATTGTGGAGAGAAATAGCAATAACCTCAGTTATGCAGATGACACCATGCTTATGGCAGAAAGCAAAGAAGGATAAAGAGCCTCTTGATGAATTGAAAGAGGAGAGTGAAAAAACTTAAAACTCATCATTCAGAAAACTAAGATCATGGCATCTGGTCCCATCACTTCATGGCAAATAGACGGGGAAACAATGGAAACAGTGAAAAACTTTATCTTTTGGGGCTCGAAAATCACTACAGATAGTGACTGCAGCCATGAAATTAAAAGACGCTTGCTCCTTGGAAGGAAAGTTATGACCAACCTAGACAGCATATTAAAAAGCAGAGACATTACTTTGCCAACAAAGGTCCGTCTAGTCAAAGCTATGGTTTTTCCACAGCCATGTGTGAATGTGAGAGTTGGACTATAAAGAAGGCTGAGTGCTGAAGAATTGATGATTTTGAACTATGTTGTTGGAGAGGACTCTTGAGAGTCCCTTGGATTGCAAGGAGATCCAACTAGTCAATCCTAAAGGAAATCAATCCTGAATATTTATCGGAAGGACTGATACTGAAGCTGAAACTCCAATACTTTGGCCACCTGATGAGTCACTGGCTCATTGGAAAAGACCCTGATTCTGGGAATGATTGAAGGCAGAAGGGTAGGAGAAGGGGATGACAAAGGATGAGATGGTTGAATTGCATCACTGACTCTATGGACATGACTTTGAGTAAGCTCTGGCAGTTGGTGATGGACAGGGAAGTCTGGCATGTTGTAGTCCATGGGTTGCAAAGAGTTGGACACAACTGAGTGACTGAACTTACTGAGACCTCAACTGTAAGAAACACTTAAGGGAGTCTTGCAAGGTGAAATAATAGGAAACTAGACAGTAACTCAAATTGTTGTGGAAAAATAAAGATCTCACTAAAAGTAAATTCATAGGCAATTTTAAAAGTTAGCATTGGATTACAGGTGGTTTGCTAGTACAGTTTTTGTAGTTAATTTGGCATTAATTCAACTTGAGTTTCTGTAACTGTAGGAAGTTAAATGTAATCCCAATGGTAACCATAAACAAAATAGCTATAGAATGTACAAAAAAGGAAATAATGCAGAAACTATTCATTTCACTTTAAAAATCAACTAGAAACAAAAGAAAAAAGTAATGCTGGAAATTAGGAACAAAAAAGCTAAAAGAAAGCACAGAGAATTAGGTAAAATAAGGCAAGAAAAGTAGCCTTTAAGGCAAGGAAGTAGCCCAGAAAAAGAACTACCTGGAGTGGAGACAAGCAATATACCTTATAAAAAGTTCAAGGTAATGATTATAAGAAAGTTCAAAAAAGTCAGAAGTAGAATGTATGAATATAGTAAGAAATTTAATAAGTGATGAAATATTTTAAAAACCTGAACAGAGCTGAAGAATACAATAGTTGTAATAAAATGACACCAGAAGGATTCAACAGTAGATTACATGATTCAGAACAATGGATCAGCAACTAGAAGATGGAATAGTGGAAATCACTAAAGCTGATCAGAAAAAAAATGGAAAAAAAATGCAGATGGTTTAAGAGCTCTCTGAGACAATATCAAACATACTAAATAATTTGCATCATGGGGCCCCAGAAGAAGAAGAGGGAGAGAAAGAAGCAGAGAATTTAGTTAAAGAACAAATAACTGAAAATTTCCCTAACATGGGAAAGGAAATAGATTTCTAGGTCCAGAAAGCAGAGTCCCAAACACAGTGAACCCAAAGAGACCCACACCAAGATGCATTGCAATGAAACATGCAGAAATTAAAGATAGAGAGATCTTAAAAGCAGCAAAAGAAAAGCAGCTGGCTGCATATAACAAATTCCCATACGATTATAAGCATTTTCAGAAGAAACTTGAAAATCAAAAGGCAGTAGCATGATAAGGTTAAAGGGATGAAAGCTAAAAATCTATATATAAAAATCCTGTACCTGGCAAAGATATCATTTAGATTTGAAAGAATGTTACAGACAAGCAAGACTAAAAGAATTCAGCACCACTAAATGGGCTTTACAAAAAAATGTTAAATGGATTTTTTTTAAGTTAAAAAGAAAAGACCACAACTAAAAAATATGAAGATTATGAAGGAATTATCTTATTTGTAAAGCGAAACATACAGGAAAGGTAGTAGATAAACCATTTATAAAACTAGTAGGAAGGTTAAAAGACGAAAGTAGTCAAATCATACACACCCACACACATACACACACACACAGATATAAAATAAGGTAAGGGATGCACAAAACAATGAACTATAAAATATGATGTCAAAAACATTAAACATGAGAGGAGAAGAGTAAAAATAAGTGTAGTTAGAATGCATTTGAACTTAAGAAATCAGCAATGTTAAGCAATCATGAAGTTTTATATAAAAATCTCATGATAATCACAAACCAAAAATCTATAATACACACACACACACACACACACACACACACACAAGAAACAAATCAAAACTCAACATTAAAGATACTCATCAAATCACAAAGAAAGATAGCAAAAGAAGAATGAAGGAGAACTGCAGTAACAAATGATTAAGAAAATCATTAACGATTAACGATTAAGTAAATGATTAAGAAAATGACAAAACATGGATACCTACCAATTATTATTTTAAATGTAAAAGAAACAATGGTAAAAAGACATGGAGTGGGTAAAGGGGTAAAAAAGAAGATCTAATGATATGCTGCATCAAAGAGACTCACTTCAGATATAAAGACACAAAGTCTGAAAATGGAGGAATAAAAAAATGTATTCCATGTAAATGGAAAGCAAAATAAAGTTATAATACAAATACTTACCCGGACAAAATAGAGTTAAAACAAAGACTGTAGAAGAGACAAAGTAGAACCATACATAATGATCAAGGGATCAGTCCAAGAAGAAGATATCAGATCAGATCAGTCGCTCAGTCGTGTCCGACTCTTTGCAACCCCATGAATCGCAGCACGCCAGGCCTCCTTGTCCATCACCAACTCCCGGAGTTCACTCAGACTCACGTCCATCGAGTCAGTGATGCCACCCAGCCATCTCATCCTCTGTCGTCCCCTTCTCCTCTTGCCCCCAATCCCTCCCAGCATCAGAGTCTTTTCCAATGAGTCAACTCTTCGCATGAGGTGGCCAAAGTACTGGAGTTTCAGCTTTAGCATCATTCCTTCCAAAGAAATCCCAGGGCTGATCTCCTTCAGAATGGACTGGTTGGATCTCTTTGTAGTCCACGGGACTCTCAAGAGTCTTCTCCAACACCACAGTTCAAAAGCATCAATTCTTCGGTGCTCAGCCTTTTTCACAGTCCAACTCTCACATCCATACATGACCACTGGAAAAACCATAGCCTTGACTAGACGAACCTTTGTTGGCAAAGTAATGTCTCTGCTTTTGAATATGCTATCTAGGTTGGTCCTAACTTTCCTTCCAAGGAGTAAGCGTCTTTTAATTTCATGGCTGCAGTCACCGTCTGCAGTGATTTTGGAGCCCAGAAAATGGCAATTGTAAATATATATGTATACAATAGACAATCTGCTAAATATATAAGGGAAATATAACAGATACAAAGGGAGAAATTGACAGCAACACAACAATTGAACAGGACTTTAACAACACACATACATCAAAGGACATATAGACAGAAAATCAGTAAGGAAGCATTAGCTTTAAATGATACATTATATCAGATGAACTTAATAAATATGTATAGAACATAGATCCAAAAGCAAAAGAATATATATTCTTTTGAAGGACACATGGAACATCCTCCAGGATAGGTCATATTCTAGGCCACAAAACAAGCTTTGGTAAAGAAAATTGAAATCACATCAAGCATTCTTTCTGACAGCAAAGACATGGGACCAGAAATCAGCTATAAACACTAACAAGGCTCAACATTATGCTAATAAACAATGAACGGACCACTCATGTAACCAAAGAACAATTTTTTTAAAAACTGGAGACAAATGAAAACAAAAATACAATGACTTAAAGTCTATGAGATGCAGCAAAAGCAGTTCCAGGAGGAAACTTTATAGCAATAGAAGCTTACCTTAGGAAACAAGAAAAATCTCAATTAAACAAACCAACTTATACCTCAAGAAAGTAGGAAATGAAGAACAAACAAAATCAAAAGTTAGTAGAAGGAAAAAAATATCATAAAGATCAAGGCAGAAATAAATGAAATAGAAAAAAAAAAGATGAAAGAAAAAAAGACCTGGTACTTGGAAAACATTAAAAAAAATGTTAAAACATTAAGTCTGACTCATCAGTTTAAAAAAAAAGAGGGTCTAAATCAGTAACATCAGAAATCAAAATGGAAAACTTACAACCAACAGTAAAGAAACAAAGAGGATCATAAAAGGTTACCATGAACAACTATACGGCAATAAAATGAACAGCTAAGAAGAAATGCACAAATTCCTAGAAAGGCACAATCTCCTAAGACTCTACCAGGAAGAAAGAGAAAATATTAACTAATTCATTATCAGTAATGAAATTAAGTCACTAACAAAAAAACTCTCAACAAACAAAAGTCACATGAGGTGACTTCTAACAAACACTGTGAGAAGAGTTGACACTTATCCTTCTCAAACTAACAATATATTATATAACCCAGGTAATATGGCCAATATTTTATAATAATGATAAATCAAGTCTAATCTATAAAAGTTTTGAATTACATTATTGTACAGGAGATCCAACCAGTCCCATTCTAAAGGAGATCAGTCCTGGGTGTTCTTTGGAAGGAATGATGCTAAAGCTGAAACTCCAGTCCTTTGGCCACCTCATGCGAAGAGCTGACTCGTTGGAAAAGACTCTGATGCTGGGAGGGATTGGGGGCAGGAGGAGAAGGGGACGACAGAGGATGAGATGGCTGGATGGCATCACTGACTCGACGGACGTGAGTCTGAGTGAACTCCGGGAGTTGGTGATGGACAGGGAGGCCTGATGTGCTACGGTTCATGGGGTCACAAAGAGTCAGACATGACTGAGTGACTGAACTGAACCCCTGAAACTAATAGAATACTGCAAACTAACTATGCCTTATTGAATTGAAAGAGAACACCTATCCTTCTCAAACTATTTCAAAAAATTTAAATGAAAGAAACACTTTCAAATGCATTGTAAAAAGCTGGAATCACTCTAATACTTAAGCCAGACAAAGACACCAAAAGAAAATTACAGAACAATATCCTTGATGAACTTAGATACAAAAATGCTTAGTAAAATACTAGCAAATAAATAAAAAAATACTTTAAAAGGGTCATACACCATGATTAAGTGGGATTTATCTGAGGGGTGCATGTGCTGTGCTTAGTCGCTCTGTCATGTCTGACTCTTTGTGACCCCATGGACTGTCACCCTATAGGTTCCTCTGTCCATGGGGATTCTCCAGGCAAGAATACTGGAGTGTATTAACATGCCCTCCTTCAGGGGATCTTCTCCACCCAGGAATCCAACTGGGGTCTCCTGCATTGCAGGTGGATTCCTTAATAGCTGAGCTACCAGGAAAGCCCTATCAGGGCAGCATGGATGGTTCAAAGTCACAAATCAGTCAATGTGATACACTATAATAACACACTGAAGAATAAAAATCATAGATTATCTTACAGATGCAAAAAGCTTTTAACAGATTCCAGATCCATCTATGATAAAAACTCTCAACAACATGGATATAGAGGGAAGGAAGAAAGCACTGCATGCGCGCTCAGGTGTGTCCCACTCTTTGTGACTGTATGGACTGTAGCCAACCAGGCTCACCTGTCCATGGGTTTCTCTAGGCAAGAATACTGGAGTGGGCTGTCATTTCCTTCTCCAGTGTATATTCCCAACCCAGGGATTGAGCCTTCGTCTCCTATGGCTCCTGCATTGAGGCAGATTCTTTACCATTGAACCACCTGGGACATTCCCCATAAAGGGAACATACCTCAGTATAATATAGGTAATATTCAAGATAATATATTACTTAACTTATATGCAGAGTACCTCCTGTGAAATTCCAGGATGGATAAAGCACAAGCTGGAATCAAGATTGCCGGAGAAATATCAACAACCTCAGGTACATGGATGACACCTCCCTTATGGTAGAAAGTGAAGAGGAATTAAAGATCCTCTTGATGAACGTGAAAGAGGAGAGTGAAAAACCTGGCTTAAAACTCAACATTCAAAAACTGAAGTTCATGGCATCTGGTTCCCTCACTTCATGGCAAATAGATGGAGAAATAACGCAAAGAGTGACGGACTTTATTCTCCTGGGCTCCAAAATCACGGTGGACAGTGACTGCAACCATGAAATTAAAAGATGCTTGCCCCATGGAAGAAAAGCAATGACAAACCTAGACAGTGTATTAAGAAGCAGAGACAGTACTTTGCCAACAAAGGTCCATCTAGTCAAAGCTACAGTTTTTCCAGTAGTCATGTATGGATTTGAGAGCCAGACAATAAAAAAGTCTGAGTGCTGAAGATTTGATACCTTTAAACTGTGATGCTGGAGAAGACTCTTGAGAGTCCTTTGGAGAGCAAGGAGATCAAACTAGTCAATCCTAAAGGAAATAAACCCTAAATATTCATTGGAAGGACTGGTGATGAAGCTGACGCTCTAATACTTTGGTCACCTGATGCAAAAAACTGACTCACTGGAAAAGATCCCGATGCTGGGAAAGATTGAGGGCAGGCGAAGGGGATGACAGAGGATGAGATGGTTGGATGGCATCACTGACTCAATGGACATGAGTTTGAGCAAGCTCTGGAATTGATGATGGACAGGGAACTCTGGCATGCTGTAGTCCACGGGGTCGCAAAGAGTTGGAAATGCCTGAGTGACTGAACAGAACTGAATAAATTCAGTAAAGTTGAAGGATAAAAAATTAGTATTCAGAAATCTGTTGTGTTTCTATACACTGAAAGGAAGCTATCAGTAAGATAAATTAATACAACAATCCCATTTATAATTGCATCAAAGGAATAAAGTACCTAGCAATAAACTTAAGAACGGAAGTAAAAGACCTCTACTTTACTTGGGGTACTGTAATGTACAATGAGAGAAATTGAAGATGACAGAAAAATATGGAAAGATATACCATGCTCATTGATTAGAAGAGTTAAACACTGTTAAAATGATTATATTCATTTTAGTAGGCTAACTAATATGAAGCACAGGCTTCCAAGAGAAATATCAATAACCTCAGATATGCAGATGACACCACCCTTATGGCAGAAAGTGAAGAAGAACTAAAGAGCCTCTTGATGAAAATGAAAGAGGAGAGTGAAAAGGTTGGCTTAAAACTCAACATTCAGAAAACAAAGATCATGGCATCTTGTCCCATCACTTCATGGGAAATAGATGGGGAAACAGTAGAAACAGTGGCAGACTTTAAAATGAAAAGACGCTTGCTCCTTGGAAGAAAAGTTGTAACCAACCTAGACAGCATATTAAAAAGCAGAGATATTACTTTGCAAAGAAAGGTCCATCTAGTCAAAGCTGTGGTTTTTCCAGTGAGAGTTGGACTATAAAGAAATCTGAGTGCTGAAGAACTGATGCTTTTGAACTGTGGTGTTGGAGAAGACTCTTGAGAGTCTCTTGGATAGCAAGGAGATCCAACCAGTCCATCCTAAAGGAAATCAGTCCTGAATATTCATTGGAAGGACTGAGGCTAAAGCTGAAACTCTAATACTTTGGCCACCTAATGCAAAGAACTGACTCATTTGAAAAGACCCTGATGCTGGGAAAGATTGAAGGCAGGAGGAGAAGGGGACGACAGAGGATGAGATGGTTGGATGGCATCACCAATTCAATGGACATGAGTTTGAGTAAACTCTGGGAGCTGATGATGGACAGGGAGGTCTGGCGTGCTGAGGTCCATGGGGTCGAAAGGAGTAGGACATGACTGGGAGAGTGAACTGAACTGAACTAATATAAAATGATTATATTCATTTAAAGACCCTTCAATAGACTAACTGGATTAAGAACACACACACACACACAATGGACTATAAGTCAGCCATAAAAGCTGGGAAGTCTTGTCATTAGTGACAACATGGATTGGCCTATAGAATATCATGCTAAGTGAGACAAGTCAGACAGAAAAATAGAATATTGCATGATATCGTTTATATTTGCAATTTAAATACAAAGCAAATGAAGAAACAAAAAAACAGAAACTGACTCCACCCTCAGTTCAGTTCCGTTCAGTCGCTCAGTCGTGTCCGACTCTTTGCGACCCCATGGACTGCAGCATGCCAGGCCTCCCCCCATGAACAGTATGAAAAGACTCCAGTTACAAAAAACAAAACAGTGTTTGCCCTGGGAAGGGGTGGAGGGAGAAATTAATTAAATGAGTGATATTAAGAGGTACAAATTTCTAGTTACAAAAGAGATGTTGCAAGGATATAATGGGGAAAATAGTCAATAAAGTGTAATAACCTTGTATGGTGATAAATTGTATCTAGACTTATCATGTTAATCACTTTGAAATGTATAGAAATATCAAATCCCTATCTGATGCACCTGGACTAATTTAGTTTGTAGGTAAACTAGTATTTAATTAAAAGTAAGAAGAGAGCTCTAAAATAATCAACCTAATGTTACAACTTAAGGGACTAGTGAACAAAGATATACACACAAAACCAGCAGAAAGAAGTAAACAATAAAGATTAGAGCAGAAGGGAAATTAGTAGAGAATACCAATGAATCCAAAAGTTGGTTTTCCAAAAGAGGAAGAAAACGGATATACCCTTAGCTAGATGGACTAAGACAAAAAGGAAGATCAAATTACCTAAATCAGAAATGGAAATGGTGATATTTCCCTTAGTTCTACAGAATTCAAAAATATTGTGAGACTTCTATGAATAATTTTATGACAACAAATGGACAGCCTAGATATAAAAGACAAATTCATGTAAACACAAACTCTACCAAGACTTCATTAAAAAATACAAAATCTGAATTGATTATGACAAGTGAGGAGATTGAATCAGTAATCAAAAATTTCCCAATAATGAAAAAAGTACTGGATCTGATGTCTTCACTGTTTAATTCTGCCAAACATTTAAAAGAGAAGTAATACCAATTCTTAGCTTAAAGTTTTACAAAAATTGAAGAGGAAGGCAGTCTTCTGAATTTATTCTGATACCAGCGTAATAATGACACCAAAGCTAGAATAAGACATTACAAGTAACCAAGCTACAGAACAGTATTCCTTATAAATACTGATGTAAACATCCTCAATGTGATACTAGCAAACAGTTCATCAGCATATAGAAAGGATTAAAAACCATGACCAAGAAGAAATTATTCCTGGAATGCTAGGATGGTTCAACATGAAGATCAATCAATGCAATATATCACATCAGCAGAAGGAAGAGGAAAAACCCACATGATCATCTCAACTGATGAAGAAGAATCATTTGACAAAATTCTACATTTTTCATGATAAAAAATATTCGACAATCTAGGAACAGATGTAAGCTCCTTCAGGGTAATCAATACCATACACGAGAAACACACAGCACAATATCATACTCAGTGGTGACAAACTGAACATTTTTCCTCTAAGATGAACAAAGGCAAAGATGCTTAGTATTAAGAAAACCTTTTGCATTCCAGTGTATTACATTTTAATTCTAAAATCATATTTTAAAAATAAATGCCCAGTATCTCCAATATGTAATATTAAAGGAGCCCTATAGGGGGAAAAAAAGCTATTATTAAATGCTCAGTACCTCTTTTTGAGATGTTTCACTCCTTTGTAGCAGCGTCAAAAATAAGGTTTTCCAATTAAGAGATTATGATCAACATTATCATCCAGGCTAAGCAAATCAATTTAGATCCTTAAAACTACAGATTATCTCAAAATAAGAGTATCTTTGGTTGACAGTTCTACTTCCTAGTTCCATAAGCCCCATTTCAACTCTAAGAATTGGCAATTTTAAATTATTGTCAAGAATAAAGTTACCATGATTACTACATTTTTAATGTATACAATAGGTTTGTTATTACATATAGTAAGTTATATGGGCTTCCCAGGTGATGCTAGTGTTAAAGAATCCCCTTGTCAACACAGGAGACACAAAAGATGCAGGTTCGATCCCTGCATTGGGAAGATCCCCTGCAGTAGGAAGTGGCAATCCACCCAGGTATTCTTGCCTGGAAAGCTCCTTGGACAGAGGAGCCTGGCAGAACCCTGGCAGTCCATGGGATTTCAAAGAGTTGGAAACGACTGAGCGACTGAACACACACATAGTAAGTGTACAGTTTTGCTTTACTTCAATTTAAGCTTCTTTCTAATAACACATTTTTCAGGTCTTCATAAATAGTGCAATAATTGTTTGGCTACAAGTACAACTTGTCACATAGAAAACAAAGTGAAATCTAGTTTATAGAAATGTTTAAAAAGAGGAATGGAATTAGTAATACTGAACCTTATGTTCTGTAATGAGCATCTTACTTACCCTGGATTACAAGAAACGTGAGCCTGTGAACCAAACAGAACACTTCCATTCACGAAGTTAACTTGGCCATTCGCAGGATCTCCTAGATTAGGACATGATTTTCCTAAAAGAAAATATTCAAATATGTTGGTTTATACTAATTTAAAAAATAGATTTAAATCTAATTCAAAAGTCTATATTGCTTGTTTGAATTCATGGGAATCTTATTATTCATTTAACTATTATTTTCTTTCCATATTATATGGCCAAACAAGATTCATATTTACCCAGGTAAACAATTACCAAGAAAAAGATTCCCTGGGGATTTTTCAAAGCCTGAACAAATGCACAGATATCTAAAAACATAGGCACACTAAGATGTGTGTAAATATCCAGCACTATAAAACATTTTTGTTTGTTTATTTACCTACACAGGCATCCTGGAGAGACGACCATGTATTATTATCTTGACAAACAGCAGATCTGGGGAGAGCAGGAAGCTTGGCCTTGAAACCTAGACGACACTCATATTGTACACATTCCCCAGGACGATAATTGGGTTTAGGCTCACCTTGGAGCATCATAGTTTTAAATCTTGGTGGATCACCACAAGCCTCTAGGAACAGAGAAAATAAGAACACGCAAGTGAAGTACTTTATCTCTTTCATCAGCCGGGGACTGCGGCCTGGCCTCAGGTAGGCACTACAGAATAGATTCAATGACTGTCCCATGCTTTCCCAGGTGGCTAAGTGGTAAAGAATTGCCTGAGGATGCAGGAGACGCAGGAGATCTGGGTCCGATCCCTCAGTTAGGAAGATCCCCTGGAAGAGGAAACGGCAATCCAAAATCCCATGGACAGAGGAGCCTGGAGTCCATGGGGTCGAAAAGAACTGGACACAACTGAGCACGCATACATGCCCATGCTTTTACCCATGCGGTAGTAGTAGCAAAGGATGCGCCTTGCTTACTTTAAATAACCATCTAGGAGCTTTTTTGGTTTGTTGAGGAATAAGGTGAACTTTTTTTTTAAGGTGAACTTTCATTCAACACGATTGAAAAGATAGCATCTATGTTTTGGGTTTTAAAATGTATTTATAGGTATGTGTCCTTCCCTCTACTTTCTAAATTCATCATTTCAAAACTCACCTCTCCCTAAGAAGTCTTGTAAGGTATATGGCTCTCTGATCAGATTACTCTTCCATAGTTTGGGCTCAGTTTCCTCTCAGAAGGCAATGTCCTAGAGGGCAGAGATCATATGCCTTCTTTCTGTACTACACTCTGTCCACACTGGGTTAGAGGTAATATCAAATAAACATTGTGAATTTCATAGGTCAAAATCAATATGGACTAAAGTATTTAAAAATGTAACTTCTTTCTATTTGTTTTGTATTAGTGAATTGTTGTTGTTCAGTCACTCACGTCCAACTCTTTGTGACCCCATGGACTGAAGCATGCTAGGCTTCCCTGCCCTTCACCATATCCCAGAGCTTGCTCAAACTGATGTCCACTGAGCTGGTAATGCCGTCCAACCATCTCATCCTCTGTCGTCACCTTTACTTCCTGCCTTCAGTCTTTCCCAGCATCATTTCTAATGAGTCACTCTTCGCATCAGGTGGCCAAAATATTGGAGCTTCAGCTTCAGCATCAATCCTTCCAATGAATATTTGGGACTGATTTCCTTTAGGATTGACCGGTTTGATCTCCTTGCAATCCAAGGGACTCTCAAGAGTCTTCTCCAACATCACAGTTCAAAAGCATCAATTCTTTGGTGCTCAGCTTTCTTTATAGTCCAACTCTCACATCCATACATGACTACTGGAAAAACCATAGCTTTGACTATAAGGACCTTTGTCAGCAAAGTAATGTGTCTGCTTTTTAATACGCTGTCTAGGTTAGTGAATTGAACATTTTATAAATAAATGGATACCCTTTAAATACCAAATTTTATTACTTTGAATAACCTCACATAAAAAATTGGTTTCTTGGATGTTACTGTAAACATGATTTGATCTTAATCCACTGATTAATGGATTGTACATGCCCTTAAAAGCTTCCTGCAGTGGCTGTTTATCCAATGTATCCTGACAGTAAACTATATTGCTATGATTTTAGAATTTTTTACCTCTGGCCTTTTTATGTGGGGGGTTCTTCCCTAGAACAGTGTTATTCCTGCTTCAGGAAGTCCTCTTCCTTTTAATTATCTGTGCTCTTGGAAATCTTATGAATCTTCTAAAATGATGTAAAATATTATGATATTTAAAGTCCTAAAGTGCTAAAAGAATGCAGAGGCCTCTCCTATAAGGTTAAGGACCTAAAGGAGAAGGGAGATAGATCTATTTTGATCCCTGAGGAAACTTTACTGTAATTACTTCTTGGATCTAGGTCTTCAGATTGACAGACTAGTCAAGAGAGAACTCTAAACAAGTGAAGTATTATTCTCCTTTGTTATCATTTTCTAAATTCCATATTCCTCTCTTGATACTCTGTCCGACATTTCATTTACACCATGTGCTGAAATCCACCTATCGGCAAAATGTTTTCAACATTTCCAGTATTTTGATCTGAATATATGAATGCACCTCCATCAACTGCCCAAAACAAAAGCAAAAAACAAATAAACAAAAAGGATGCAGTTATTAAAAATAGAGTTGGATTTTACTAATAACAGTAAATTTACTCAATTTGAGCTATACGTTCTCATTTTACATCAGGGGAAAAAATGGACTAGAAATGCTATGCAATTCCATTCTAGATAGAAATGTATAACATCATTCAGAGCTTCCTGGAACCAAGAAAGAAATCAAGTTAATAGCATGCCCATAATTAAATTATACAAGTGTTGTTTGTTTCATGTATTTGATTTGCTTTATGTATCTGAATAATTTCTTCTCTTATTCAAAATACTGGATTCTTTATTCCTGTGAGGATTTTCAAAGTAAACATATCTTGACTAAGACTTTTTTCCAGGTTGTTTACAGTACAATTATTATTGGCCTGCAATGCTATACTTTTACAAGAAGCATTATATAGTATGCCATTATAGAATATGATAGATTTGCATTCAGAAAATCCCCAGTTTTTCAATTTTCCAGATGAGTTTAAAGAAGATGAAACAGTCTCTATACGTATCAAGAGAACTGTTCATCTTCTGTACACTTGCAAAAGTCGGGCAAGAACTCTCTACCTGCTTGCAAAATTTAAAATAATTCTCATACTCAAGCACAAACCCAGATCCATGCCCAGATGGTAACTTCAGGATAATTACGGTCTCTGATCAAAGTGGGACCTCAATGAAACTTGACCATCCTGCCCCTTCTCTCACTGTCCACACAAACTACTTTTTAAAAGGAATACCAAAATCAATTTCACTGAAACTTAAGTCCATGTTTGTATAAACTAACATTCTAAAAGGCGGATAGAATGCTCGTAAGCAAGAACATCTATATCCTACAACACATTTTCTTTTAATCAAACTTGAAAAAAGTGCCACATAAAGAAGATTCTAGTTGGTGGGGAAGATGAAACCGTATTGCAGACACATCATCAGTTGTAAAGGAAAGGTACTGAATGCCAAGCCATATCTTGTCTTCAGAAATCGTAGGTTGGGCTGTCCGAACACCTCTGCTGTAGTGGTCTGACTACTGTGTGCACAACTGTAGGAATGCCGGGCTCCTGGTCTGGATGACTGCCAGGCTCTGTTCTGTGTTGAGGCTGCTAGTCACTGGTGTGTAGGTGTGGATCTTCGTATGATTTGCTGCAAGGTCAGGGGAATCCCAGTCCTGGAGCCAGCCCTTTGATAGGTAGGACCAGGTCACAAAGTGGCTGGATGTGGAGACGTGTGTGGGTGTTTTTGTTTGGGGGGAGGGGAATAGAACCTGGTCTCAGGGTGGCAGCTGCAGGGTTAGGGGCCCCAGAACTGGTGTCAGCCTGCTGGTGGCTGGGGTCACGGCACAGGTGGGTTCCATAGCTGGTGTTGACCAGTTGATGGGTAAGGTCAGATCCCAACATGGCTGGCTGAGGGGCACAAGGCATCTTGGAGGTTGTGTCAGCTTGCTAGTGGGCTGGGGCTCTGTGGGTCTTGGTATTGGTGCTGGTGAGCAGTACCAGGCTCAAGGTGGGCAGGGACAGGGTCCTGGAGTTGGGGTTAACACACAGTGGGTGGGCTGAGGCTCAGGGGCTCTTGGGGCTGGTGTCCATCTTTTCATGGATTAGGCCAGGTCAGGGATCTATGTTGACCTCCTGGCAGACAAGACCCTGTTCTACACCTGGTTTTGGGGTACCAGGGATCCTAGGGTTAATGTGGGCCCACTCTTGGGTAAGGCTGTGTCTTCAGCCTTCTGGTGGGCAAGACTGGGTCTTGGGGTGGCTGGGGGCTCTGGGTTACCTATGACAGTCCGCTTGACGTTATGTGCGTGCATGCTAGGCCACTTCAGTCGTGTCCAACTCCTTGCGACGCTATGGGCTGTAGCCTGCCAGGCTCCTCTGTCCGTGGGATTCTCCAGGCAAGAATGCTGGAGTCGGTTGTCATGCCTTTCTCCAGGAGATCTTCCCCACTCGGGGATAGAGTGGCGTCTCCTGTATCGCAGGCAGATTCTTTACCGCTGAGTCAGCTGGATGGTCCAGCGCCGCCTCTGGCAATCAAGGCAAGTGAGCACTTTTCACCCCCCACTGCCTCTGTCAGGATAATATGCCCAGTGGCCACCTTATCACTTCTTATGCCTCTGTGGTCACTGGCGCCTTGTTGCTGCCAGTGTCAATGGCATGAGCACCCGGGGCACAAGGATGGTGACTTCTTATGCTGCCTCCTGGATTCTGAGCCCACAGCCTCCATCACCAAGCGGGGCTGGGAACGTGGGGGTGTAGGCAGAGTACACAGCGACTTCTCCCACCTGACCATTATATGCACCACACGAGGTTCCCAACTTGGCACCGCTGGGTGGCCACTTCTACAAAAGTCACACTAGAGAACACCCTACACGGACACCGCCCCCCCTCCCCAGCCCAGGGAGCAGGATGCAAATACTCACTCCTGTTAGAAACCTGCCCAGAGTACAGACAGCAAACCTCCCCGCCCACCCTCTCCCCTCCCTCCACACATACACAGGCACAGAACCAGTCTACCAATATCCCCAGGCACCTGAGAACTCAAAAGCAAGCCATCACCACCACCAACAGGCCAGCAGGCCCGTCCCCAAGTGGCTCAGTCGCAGAAACCCTGCAAGCTTTTGCTAGTGACCCAGTTTGCCCCTTGGTAAATCCCGGCTGCGCGCATCACCCCGCACCGCTGAGTGCGCACCAACAAGCAAGGCGTCTCTTCTAGCGCTACGTGGTCCCCTTTGGTCACGCTTTCTACCGCAATTCCTTATGACCCCGGAGTGGACGCAGCCCCACGACTCTCCCGAGAGACTAAAAGCAAATCTCCTCCCACCCTCGGTTCCAGTCGGCCGGCCTCGCGAGCCGCTCCGGTTCCCCACCCTCGCGCACACTCTGCAGGCTCCTACCGGAGACGGAGGGCAGCAGGAGCACGAGGACCGCCAAAAGCATCCCTACGAGGCACCAGCAAAAAGGGGACTCTCGGGGCGACCAGGAGGGGGCTTGCGCGATACGAAAGCCTCTGTCACTTTCGGGGAGACCAGCGGGAAAGCTGAGCCCAGCCGGGCGGAGATCAGCTCGGTTGTCAGACGCAACAATCCCCAAACTCACAAGGTGTCCAGAGCGGTAACGCGGAGGGGCGTGGCTGGGCCGTGCCGGGGGCGGGGTGAGGGTCTAGCGGGGCCAGTGGGCGGGCTGCAAGGCGGGGCCTCGGCGCGAGGGGCGGTCCCCGCTCCCGGAGGGGAGCTCCGTGAGCCTGGAGGGGCGGCCCCAGGCCGGAGGGGAGGTTCCAGAGCCCGGAGGGGCGGTCCCCGCACCCGGGTGGGCGGTTCCCGCGCTGGAGGGGCGGTCCCTGGTCCCGGGCGGCGGTCCGTGAGCCCGGAGGGGAGCTTCCAGTGCCCGGAGGGGCGATCTGTGTGCCCGGAGGGGCGGTCCGTGCGGCTGGACGGGAGGCCCCCGCTCCCGGAGGGGAGGTTCCAGCGCCCGGAGGGGCGGTCCCCGCACCCGGGGGGGGCGGTTCCCGCGCTGGAGGGGAGGTCTCCGCGCCCGGAGGGGAGGTTCCAGTGCCCGGAGGGGCGATCTGTGTGCCCGGAGGGGCGATCTGTGTGCCCGGAGGGGCGGTCTGTGCGCCTGGACTGGTGGCGCCCGCGCCTGGAGGGGCGGGGCGCGGCGCTGCAGAGGGTTCCCGGTGGGCTCGCAGACGTCTGTGCGCCTCCGCCGACACACGGGATGTCTCTGGTTCCTCTCCCTGCAGACCTGAAGGAGAGCCGCGGCGACTCGACGGGAATATCTGGTTCACCGCCTCTTGGTGAACAGACTGTTATCACCCTACGCAGGGAGGGTGGAAAGGAATCAAGGGCTGGCGGGGTCATTATTGTCCCTTTTCTGGAAGTCTGGATTAAAGAATCAAGTGCAGAATCAACCTGATTCAAAGAATCAACCTGAGGATAAAAACCTAAGCCCAGACAGCGTGTCACGGTCGGCCAGACACCCCTCAGGACTGCAGTCTGGACCTGGGGCATTCCAGACTGTCCGGACACCTGGGTCCTTTGTTCAGTCTTTGGCATTAGTTAGGAATAATTCAGGAAACTATTATAGTTGTGGTTGAGCGTCTACTACTGAAATCTCTCATGGCCTGATAGATTTCAGAATCAGAAAAGATTTGCCCATTCCTCTCCCAATTGCTAGGATCAGTCAGTCTCCCACATATTTCCGAGAGAGTGCCCTGGGAAGGTAAATTATTAAATAACATAGGCCGTTAGCATCAGTTCAGTTCAGTTTCAGTTCAGTTGCTCAGTCGTGTCCGACTCTTTGCAACCCCATGAATTGCAGCACGCCAGGCCTCCCTGTCCATCACCAACTCCCAGAGTTCACTCAAACTCAGGTCCATCGAGTCCGTGATGCCATCCAGCCATCTCATCCTCTGTCGTCCCCTTCTCCTCCCGCCCCCAATCCCTCCCAGCATCAGAGTCTTTTCCAATGAGTCAACTCTTCGCATGAGGTGGCCAAAGTATTGGAGTTTCAGTTTTAGCAACAGTCCTTCAAAGAACACCCAAGACTGATCTCCTTTAGAATGGACTGATTGGATCTCCTTGCAGTCCAAGGGACTCTCAAGAGTCTTCTCCAACACCACAGTTCAAAAGCATCAATTCTTCGGCGCTCAGCTTTCTTTACAGTCCAACTCTCACATCCATACATGACCACTGGAAAAACTATAGCCTTGACTAGACGGACCTTTGTTGGTAATGTCTCTGTTTTTGAATGTGCTATCTAGGTTGGTTATAACTTTCCTTCAAAGGAGTAAGCGTCTTTTAATTTCATGGCTGCAATCACCATCTGCAGTGACTTTGGAGCCCCTGCAAAATAAAATCTGACACTGTTTCCACTGTTTCCCCATCCATTTCCCATGAAGTGATGGGACCAGATGCCATGATCTTATGGGTTTCTACTCTCAGGAACCCTTGTCATTGAATGACTAAATGTTTTATTAAAGATGAAATACACTTTTATTGAAAAGGTGAAGACAAGGATGCATTAAGTGCAAAATTCTTGGAAGCAATGAATGTCATTAGAGTTGGGAGGGGTAGGAATTGGTTAGGTGAAGTGGCAAGGGGGAGAACTTTTCTGTTGAAACAGTCTTGCAAAGATGCTGCAAAATCAAGAGTGAGCACAATTTATTTGTAAAGTTATAAGTAAACCTGTATGCTTAGTAGAAGAAAGACAAAAGTAACATGACTGGCAGTAAAGAGCAGACAAAAGGAGTTGACAGTTTCTTATTCTTAGTTGAGAAAAACTAAAAAGGGCAACCAATGTGAGTAAACATATTGGGAGACCAGTACTCTCAAATTTTTATATTTAACATAACATTTTATATGCCACAAGTTTTAAAATGAACATGACTTCTTAACAATTTAGCCATCCCATTTAGAGTTTATCCCAAAGAATCATCTATGAGCAAAGATTTATAGTTTTGGGAAAAAATTTAAGCCCTATGTACTTAGCAGAAGTCTTAAGGATTCTATGATAGGTAATTTAAAGGATGGAATTCTGTGCAGCAGCTTAAAAAATATCAATGTGGGAAACTATGATATATTTTAAGTGGACAAAACAGACTCCAAACCACTTCATAACGTTTGTCATTCCTTCCATTAAAACAAAAGTACTACTTTATACACATAAAGGGATTAGCTGGAAATATTCCAAAATTAAGTAATAGTTGATAGGATTATGGATATTTCATTTTCCTTGTGCTTTTCAGCTTTCTATATTGACCCTATGTTACATTCGAACCAGGTAAAGAAAAAAATTTACATGTAACCTGCATTTCAAATGTTACTTTGTTCATAGAATGGCTGGGACAGAGCCTGTATCACAGAGTAAAGGTTTGAGAGGATTGTGAGGAAATGAAAATTCTCCTTATAAAGTCAAATGTATCAGGTGGAACTATTATACTTTATAAACATTTAAGCAATTTTATATCAAATATGCTAAAGATATTCTGGGATACACAAACCATGGAATTTCTTCTTCCTCCCAGACCAACACAATTTTTTGAATTCTTGGAAGAGCATATAAAACCCAAAGTGTTGGTGTGATGTATAAAAGAAATACCTTAGTGTCTTGGGTTGTAAAAGCCAGATATTTCATCCATGATAATGCAATTAATGGAGTTATAATTATAAAGACAATGAAAGGAAACACAATGAGAGAGAACTGAAATTTCTTTTAATTCTTGTATTTGTGGAAGAGTGATATAACAGAAATAATCTGTGGTTTATTGTTGGCAATTATTTGTGAAAGGAGAATCCATTTAATTATATTTCAATAAAACTGAGAACAGTTTCCTGTGTATTTTTAGGTTTGTAAGTAAGTTGTGTGTTTCCTCATCCAATTTTTAAAAGGTACATGTATGCAACATACATATGTTACATACATATGTTACATGGTACATATACACAATGGAGTATTACTCAGCCATTAAAAAGAATACATTTGAATCAGTTCTAATGCGATGGATGAAACTGGAACCTATTATACAGAGTGAAGTAAGCCAGAAAGAAAAACACCAATACAGTATACTAACGCATATATATGGAATTTAGAAAGATGGAAACAATAACCCTGTGTACAAGACAGCAAAAGAGACACCGATGTATAGATCAGTCTTATGGACTCTGTGGGAGAGGGAGAGGGTGGGGAGATTTGGGAAAATAGCATTGAAACATGTATAATATCATGTATGAAACGAGTCGCCAGTCCAGGTTCGATGCACGGTACTGGATGCTTGGGGCTGGTGCACTGGGACGACCCAGAGGGAGGGGAGGAGAGGGAGGAGGGTGGAGGGTTCAGGATGGGGAACGAGGGTATACCTGTGGTGGATTCATTTCAATATTTGGCAAAACTAATACAATATTGTAAAGTTTAAAAATAAAATAAAATTTTAAAAAAGTAAAACAGAAAAAAAAAAAAAGGTAGGAAAGAGATAAGGCTATTTTTTGGTTTCCTAGTTTCAGTTGGTATATCAGATTTAAAGGTTGGGTTTTACTGAAATGTTCTTATGATCTCTAAAATTTCTACACCTGGGATCCATCAAATTATTCTAGATTAAAAACTTTCACATGGATTTCTTCAGCTTATTTTGATTTGACAAAAAGGAGGTTCCATTTGCAAGGTTTTGAGTCTTGTTTTCTATTTTTCTGTATGAGTTCCATTGGGCAGAGATAGTTTTCTTGCTGTATCTCCAATACTGAGACAGTTCTGGACCTATATTAGGTGCATAATACATACCATTAAATGCTGAATAAAATAAATGGGTGTTGCTGTCAGATGCATTTAACATGTCTCTACTATTCCTCCCCCAGTGTGGATTTACCCAAATCTTGGGAAGGTTATGAGAGATTTTAATAATGTTAGGTTCTGGGAACAAAGCAGGATTTGCCTCTGAAAAGAATGACCTACAAGTGTCTGCACAGAAAACTTTCCTAAATCAGGCAGACAAGCTGACCTATGAAGTGGATCTGTTCACTGTCTAACCCTTAGCTTTGAGATCATTTTAGTGACAGAGTTCAAAGGGGTGGGGGGTTATTGACTGTGAACTTCCTAAGGTCCTGAGAGGAATAGAACTTAAGAGTCAAGGCTCTGAGTGAAGTAGGGGCTTAAACACTAGTGGTTCCTCCAAATCCCCCTAAAGATTTTGTGAAAGTGCCAATGAGAAAATGAGGAGAGAACGGAGAGTATAGGCTTTGAGCTCTGTAGTAGCTCTCCTGCAAACTTTAGGAATGATGACAGGGTAGAGGGAGGTGTCTGGGGATGTCATTAAATGAAGAGTTGCAGCGACTTCCCTGGAGGTCCCGTGGTTAAGACTCTGTGCTTCCACCAGGGAGCATGGGTTCTATCCCTGGCCAGGGAACTAACTAAGCTCTTGTATGCGACTAAGTGCAACCAAAGAATAAAAATAAATGAACCGATGGGGACTTCGTTAAATGAACAATGTTAGATGATCCTTTGCCTCCTCAATGGGTATATTTGCATTCTGCTTTTCAGAAGTGGGCACAGCAGCATGAAGGGACCTGTGAACGCTCTCAGAAGGGGCTTGCCCCCCTCTCTACAGGTTGGGTGTTTGCGGAAACCTGAAAGAGAATGGCTTAACGAAGCATAGTTAAGCCGCCTTCTGATGTTGGTCCTGGGAGCCCCGCCACCTCTGCTTGCACCTGGTAGGCACCTGCCAGACCTCAGGAGGATCCCTGTGGAGCCACACCCGACACAGGGATCCGGAACCGCCAGGCGCAGGGAGGAGGGCCTTGCAGAAGGACCACGCACTCGCTTTCTTTCCTCTTGGTTTTTGGAAGCTTCACACTGTAAATATGTTACGTTACAAACCGTATTCCAGAAGTAGCCTTGCAAAGATAGTATCTTTTATTCCTTTCTCATTATAATGCTAGAGACAGTACATTTAAACATCGTAGACTTAAACTGACTTACATCTCACGCTTAACCACACAAAAAAAGCAAATGAAACAAAATTAGAATGCTGTCACTAGGGATAGCTTCCAGACCAATTGTTGCAGTTTCTGCTTTTCAGATAAAAAATGTAAGGCCAGAGGTGAACAGAGTTGCTCAACACTACAAGTAAAGTTAGGCAATATAGTATTTCATCCATAGTTAATACAGTATTTCCATAGATAACTGAAGTTTTAAAAAAATCATGGATCTCTTGCAATTACCTTTTTTCCCTTAAGAAAGGAAAAAACTGATACACTATATATGTTACTTCAGTCTGTCTACAGGAAATATATTATAAATCTATAAAATAATAATAACTTTAAGAATAATAACTATAAAAATAATAGCTATTTTAAAAAGGTATATGTGTATAAAGAAATATAAAGAAAGATTACAAGAAAATTAAAGAATTAATAATGGTTATCATTGAGTAGTATAAGTACATGTGACTGATACGTGTTACATATTATCTTCCTGCATTTTCTAAATTCTCCTTGATGACTCCCTTCTATATTATAAACATTTGAACATAAGAAAGATGACAAAGATGTAAGCAGAAACTCTACGTGACATCTTTCTTTTAAGTAATTGAGATTACTTATAAGTCCCAACGGAGAAGGCAATGGCACCCCACTCCAGTACTTTTGCCTGGAAAATCCCATGGATGCAGGAGCCTGGTGGGCTGCAGTCCCTGGGGTCGCTGAGGGTCGGACACGACTGAGTGACTTCACTTTCACCCTTCACCTTCCTGCACTGGAGAAGGAAATGGCAACCCACTCCAGTGTTCTTGCCTGGAGAATCCCAGGGACGGGGGAGCCCGGTGGGCTGCCCTCTATGAGGTCGCACAGAGTCGGACACGACTGAAGCGACTTAGCAGCAGCAGCAGACTAGTGTGTCTACATTTGGGGGCAGTTTGAGAGTTTTCCTTGAACACAAGGAACGTATGCTTTGTGTCTATTCTAATGTGAGTCTGTCCTACCCACCTTCCCATCACAATCACCCAGGGGCCGTCAGAGTAGCGGTTTTCAGGTCCCACCCCTACAGTTCTGATTTGTGAGTTGCCCAGGTTATGCTGCTGTGCGGTCAGCGGCGAGAGCCCCTCTGTCTTAGCTTTTCTGTGGCTGCTTTCACAAAGTACAGCAAACCTGGTGTTTGTCGTAGTGGCTTCGGGCGGCTATAACAAACACTCCAGACAAGGCAGCCTGGAAACAACAGATTTGTTTCTCTCAGTTTGGAATCTGGGAAGACCAAGATCAAGGCCCTGGCGGAGGTGGTGTCTGGGGAGAACCAGCTTTCTGGTTTGCAGACAGTGCCCTCTAGCGGTAACTTCCTGGGGCAGCAGGGTGAGCAAATTTTACTGGGTCTTTTTCCATAAGGACACTAACCCCAGTCATCAGGCCTCCACCCTCGTGACCTAATCACTTCTCAGTGGCCCCCACTGGCTAATGCTGTCACCTCTGGAGTAGTATTTTAACAGAAATTTCGATGTGATGCAAACACTCACACAATTACTGTTTAAAACAACGCATCTGTGTTCTTTGAGTTCTGGAGGTCAGAGTCTGAGATCCGGTTACAGGCAGGGCCACATTCCCCGCAAGATGTACTGGAAGGGAATCCGTTTCCACGCCTTCTTCAGCTTCCAGAGCGGCATGCTGTGGCTTGCGGCCCCTCCTGCGTCCTCCAAGCCAGCACCCTGGCACACGGCCTCAGCGGTCTCACCACCTTTCTGCTGTTCTCAGGTCTCCCTCTGCATGCTTCTCGTGAGGATTAAATGTGGTTACATTTAGGGCCCCACCTGGGGGTGGGGGGATAATCTTCTCATCCAAGATCTTTTCTTCAAAGACCTTTTTTTTTAATTACAAGAAAACATTCCCAGTTTGCAGGCATTAGGACTCAGATACCTCTGGAGGCTGTTAGACATCCTCCACAAACAGTGTATGGAACACAAAGAAATACAGAACCCCAGCAATCTCAAAAACGATGAATGATTTCTGTTTTTTGTCAAGGCAAACCATTCAATATCACGGTAATCCAAGTCCCTGACCTGTAATGCTGAAGAAGCTGAAGTTGAGCAGTTTTATGAAGACCTATAAGACCTTCTAGAGTTAAAACCCCCCAAAAGATGTCCTTTTAATTATAGGGGACAGGAATTCAAAAGTAGGAAGTCAAGAAACACCTGGAGTAACACGCAAATTTGGCCATGGAGTACAGAATGAAGCAGGGCAAAGGCTAATAGAGTTCTGCCAAGAGAATGCACTGGTCATAGCAAACACCCTCTTCCAACAACACAAGAGAAGACTCTACACATGGACATCACCAGATGGTCAACACTGAAATCAGAATGATTATATTATTTGCAGCCAAAGATGGAGAAGCTCTGTACAGTCAGCAAAAACAAGACTGGAGCTCACTGTGGCTCAGATCATGAACTCCTTATTGCCAACTTCTGCTGCTAAGAAGCTTCAGTCATGTCCAACTCTGTGCAACCCCATAGATGGCAGCCCACCAGGCTCCCCCGTCCCTAGGATTCTCCAGGCAAGAACACTGGAGTGGGTTGCCATTTCCTTCTCCAATGCATGAAAGTGAAAAGTGAAAGTGAAGTCGCTCAATTGTGTCTGACTCTAAGTGACCCCATGGACTGCAGCCTACCAGGCTCCTCTCTCCATGGGGTTTTCCAGGCAAGAGTACTGGAATGGGGTGCCATTGCCTTCTCCACCTTATTGTCAAATTCAGACTTAAATTGAAGAAAGTAGGGAAAACCACTAGACCACTCAGGTATGACCTAAATCAAATCGCTAATGATTATACAGTGGAAGTGAGAAATAGATTTAAGGGACTAGATCTGATAGAGTGCTTGATGAACTATAGATTGAGGTTTGTGACATGTACAGGAGACAGGGAGCAAGACCATCCCAAGAAAAAGAAATGCAAAACAGAAAAATGGCTGTCTGAGGAGGCCTTACAAATAGCTGTGAAAAGAGAAGCAAAAAGCAAAGGAGAAAAACAAAGATATACCCATTTGAATGCAGAGTTCCAAAGACTAGCAAGGAGAGATAAGAAAGCCTTCCTCATGATCAGTGCAAAGAAATAGAGGAAAACAGTAGAATGGAAAAGACTAGAGATCTCTTCAAGAAAATTAGAGATACTAAGGGAACATTTCATGCAAAGATGGGCTCAATAAAGGACAGAAATGGTATGGACCTAACAGAAGCAGAAGATATTCAGAAGAGGTGGCAAGAATACACAGAAGAACTGTACAAAAAAGAGCTTCACGACCCAGATAATCACGATGGTGTGATCACTCACGTAGAGCCAGACATCCTGGAATGCAAAGTCAAGTGGGCCTTAGAAAGCATCACTACGAACAAAGCTAGTGGAGGTGATGGAATTCCAGTTGAGCTATTTCAAATCCTGAAGGATGATGCTGTAAAAGTGCTGCACTCAATAGGCCAACAAATTTGGAAAACTCAGCAGTGGCCACAGGACTGGAAAAGGTCAGTTTTCATTCCAATCCCAAAGAAAGGCAATGCCAAAGAATGCTCAAATACCACACAATTGCACTCATTTCACACGCTAGTAAAGTAATGCTCAAAATTCTCCAAGCCAGGCTTCAGTAATACATGAATCGGGAACTTCCTGATGTTCAAGCTGGTTTTAGAAAAGGCAGAGGAACCAGAGATCAAATTGCCAACATCCGCTGGATCATGGAAAAAGCAAGAGAGTTCCAGAAAAACATCTATTTCTTGTTTATTGACTATGCCAAAGCCTTGGACTGTGTGGATCACAATAAACTGTGGAAAACTCTTCAAGAGATGGGAATACCAGACCACCTGACCTTTCTCCTGAGAAATCTGTATGCAGGTCAGGAAGCAACAGTTAGAACTAGACATGGAACAACAGACTGGTTCCAAATAGGAAAAGGAGTTCATCAAGGCTGTATATTGTCACCCTGCTTATGTAACTTCTATGCAGAGTACATCATGAGAAATGCTGGGCTGGAAGAAGCACAAGCTGGAATCAAGATTGCCGGGAGAAATATCAATGACCTCAGATATGCAGATGACACCACCCTTATGGCAGAATGTGAAGAGGAACTCAAAAGCCTCTTGATGAAAGTGAAAGTGGAGAGTGAAAAAGTTGGCTGAAAGCTCAACATTCAGAAAACTAAGATCATGGCATCTGGTCCCATCACTTCATGGCAAATAGATGGCGAATCAGTAGAAATAGTGTCAGACTTTATTTTGGGGGGCTCCAAAATCACTGCAGATGGTGACTGCAGCCATGAAATTAAAAGACGCTTACTCCTTGGAAGGAAAGTTATGACCAACCTAGACAGCATATTAAAAAGCAGAGACATTACTTTGCCAACCAAAGGTCCGTCTAGTCAAAGCTATGGTTTTTCCAGTAGTCATGTATGGATGTGAGAGCTGGACAATAAAAAAGGCTGAGTGCCTAAGTTTGATGCCCAGCTAATATGAGCTTACTACCCCAAACAAGTTTGTTTTCTGGGAGGGTTGCGGGTGGCTAGCAAGTCAGGAATCAGGGAGGTTCCTTTCTCAGTGTGATTCATACTTAAGGCAATTTGGTCACTTTCTTTAGATTTTTAAGCCAGAGGGAAGGAAAAACAGTTGATTGACCACACAGATGTTAGTCTCTTTTCAAAAGTTAATTTCCAAAAAAAAAAAAAGTTAATTTCCTAGAAGGCAAGCAGAAAATAGATAATTAATTAAAACAAAATAAAAAATGGCTCTGGGAATCCGCAATGTCGGAAACCTGACCAATGTAAGGAAGGGACTGTCAAATACCTTAATAGTCCACATGAGGGCAGCAGCGCTAAGACTATAAAGCCGGACCATTCCAGGGTAAGCGTTTCTGAATGGATGAGCCTGGGAAGTGATGAAAGCAATGCAGGTTAGGGGAAAAAATGTGTGTGCTCACTCAGTTTTGCAATATTTCTGGAAGTCAATAGACGATGTTAAATTCTGCTCTTGAGTACAAATATATACACTTTTATTATACAAAATTATTCATTCTTGGTTACAATATTGCCAAGAATTAAAGTTTTAGAATGCCAGATTTGCCTATTTTCCTTAGGCCTAGAATGTTCTTTAACAATTTAAAAATTCCTGCCTACACCAGCTGTCTTCAGAATTCTTGTACAGGACTTTTATTATTCACTTTAAAAGAGCTTCCTGTGTATTTAATACCAACTTAAAAAATAAACTATAGTCTCAAGTTAAAGAAAAATTTTGATAAAACACATTTTAAAATTATAGCCAAACTAATGTTCATCCAGTGTGGATATTAGAAAGATTGCTTCTGTTTTATTTTGTTTTGCTTTTTAAACCACAGATAGTCTCCTTTGGTTAGGCAGGAAACAAGATTTTATTCACGTTTCAGATTTTTTTTAAAAATTTCTTTAATAAGCTGAATTGCAAAACCATGGTTATATTTTGTAATTATAATCATTTTTACCATATGTCTTTATAAGTTCATATGCAGAAGTGGACTCTGGGACTTGAAAACCAATAATGAGGACATTCTCACATGTTATAATCACTTGGGAAGCTTGTAATGATGCCTAGGTCACACTCCAGGTCAAGGACATGTCAAATCTCAGAGGGGTGGATCTCAGAGGGGTGGGATCCAGGCATTAGTAAAACTTCCCAGGATATTCCAGGGCACAGCTGTGGTTCAGAAAGACCGAGGATGGATCTCAAGGTATAGCAATGAGATTCAAATCTGCCAAGAAAGCATTTTTTTTTTTTTGCATAATTTGAGACAAATTCCATTATTAGTTCCATACAGAAACATGTTATGCTTTCATGGTTGGACCTTGGGATTTTACTCAGCTATAGGCATGCAATAATGTGAAGTGGAAGATAGGTCTTCTACCAAACATGTGTACTTAGATACTAAAATGTGGTTCTCTCAAGGCCGGGTGATCATAGAGACTATGAGAGCTGGGTAGAATCCCGGAGCGCACTCTGTGAGCTGGGCCTTGAAGGATGCTCAGGATCAGACAGCAGAGGAGGCGCTTCGGACAACAGTGAGCTAGGATTACAGCGGAGAGTGGGGAGCAGATGGTCTAGCTGGACTGGGAGCAGGTTATCTGAAGTGCAGCAGAAAGAGGCGGCTTGGAAGCGAAAAGCTGGGATTTAGTGGTTCAAAGTCTTCGAGCATCACGAAAGAAAGTTGAACTTCGTGCTGTAGGTAATGTGGCAGGACTGAACGCCTCTGAGCAGGGGAGACACAGGACTGACTCGGAGAGAAGGCTGAACATACTGCCGACTCTGAGACGGGAGGGATGGGAGTGGTGACGGGGCGGCGGGGGGCATGTTCAGAGAAGGTGGGCCCCGTTAGAAGCATACTCTCATTTGAGTTAAAACGCATTAGAAACCAATGCACCATTCCAAACGTAACTTCTGCAAAAGGACATTTTATTTTTTAAATAGACTTGAAGATCCAATTCTCAAAAAAAAAAAAAAAAAAGAACAATACACAGACATTAGACCACGGGGGATACATTCTTGCAGTTTTAAGACACCTTTGAACTCAAATACATGTTTCCTCTCTCATTTAAACAAACTTTCCTAGAGAAAAAGTTTCACTATATATTTAGGTAATTGACAAATCATTTGACACATAGAACATAATTTATATTAATATACATATATCAATCTCACATATAAAACAAACTATAAAAGTCAATTTATTTTGATTAGCATAAAACTTTTGTTTGAAAAACTCCCCAGTCAGGGTTAAAAAGATAAATCATACAGTCACCCCTTGCTTCTAAGCAAGTGCTCCGTTCTTGAAAAGGATGTGAAAATGGTTACAAGTGCAACTTCAACTCTGTATTTATTTCAGAAATCCTGTTTATTTCTGCTCAAACTTATCTACCTAAAGTTCCTCACCAGAGATTACAAAGGGAAGGACCTCAAATATGTCCTTAAGGAGTAAAACAATATTTACTCTGGTCCACTCTTAATTTCTCATTTATATCCTTCTCAAGGCAACATTTCTTTGGCCCAGTTTATGCTACTACCTATAAAAGTCTGAGACAACACCTATAAAAACATAATCTGAGTTAGAGCAGAGTCCCTCCTCTGTGGCCGCTGGCATGAGGACAGAGGAGAGGGCTGAGGTCTGTCCCACCCGAGTGTTCAGACCCCCCTGAGCTGTTTCCTCTTTCCATTCCACTGCATGCATGCACACTCAGGCATGTCTGACTCTTTTGCAATGCCATGGACTGTAGCCCGCCAGGCTCCCCTGTCCCTGGGATTCTCCAGGCAGGAATACTGCAGTGGGTTGCCATTTCTTTCTCCACATTCCATTGTATGACCTACAGCAAATCTGCAAAGCCTGCTTTTCTGAAATACGGGGCTTCATTTTCACTCCACCCTTTATAGATGAGGTGAGGAGCCCACAAAGACTCTCATGCAACTTGAGGTTATCTGATGTGGCCCTACAGACTGCTGACATTCAGGTAACATGTTTAAAGTAAGACATCTCCTTTATTAAAGTGGGGAGAGAATACCATCTACAGCCAGAATTTAGACTGGATTCCAATTCTCTTAAAGAGTGGAATTCTTTGTTATGAAAACATCAAGCCTGCTGTGTTCACTTTGGCCTGAGCTGGCATTCCTGATACGAGTAGGAGCCCTCTGTTTACAGAAGCCTGAAACTGATGCTGAATTCTTTTTGATTTCTTAGACTGGTTTACTGTTATTAAAAGGGTGAAGAACAAATGCCAGACATAAATTTTATTGCTTTTCTAAATCATCAGGAAGTTACAACTAATTTTTAAACACAGAATTTTACCCTACTACTCTAAGCATATTTTCTAGCAATATGCTTAGTTAAGGAAGTCAAACTAGTTCAAATTCCAAATCTGCAGTGTTGTCCTTTTTACTGTCTAAGGGCTGATGTGGTGTACATATATTTCTAAAGGCTTTTTATGATAAACATATAAAATACATTGTGTGGGTGTTAAATAATTACTCAATAGTCAGCATTCATCTTTGAACAAAAATCCTTTCAAAATCATTTTCTTTAAGAAACAAAATGCAGTTTCATTTTGAATTATATTTCTCTGAGTTTGGAGATTTTATTTCTTAAAAATTTCTTCACCTAATACTACCAGGGATGCTGTGTTGACTTGCCCTTATAAATTCAACTGTTATTTGAGGGAAAACACACACAACGTTCAGTTCCAAATCCTACACGTTTCAGTTCAGTTCAGTCGCTCAGTCGTGTCTGACTCTTTGCGACCCCATGAATCGCAGCACGCCAGGCCTCCCTGTCCATCACCAACTCCTGGAGTTCACTCAAACTACATGTTTCAGAAAAGTATAAAGGATGGTGAGTATGTTCAAGCCACAGTAAAATACTAGCACTGTGACTTAACAGTTGCATTTGTGAGATTAAAAAGAAACTGGAGAATAAACTTTGTGGATTGTTCTTCTCCTTCTGTTTTCACTGAGACATAACTGACATACAGGCATAACTTGGAGACATTGTGGGCTTGGTTCTAGACTACTGTGTTAAAGTGGGCATCTCAATAAAGTGAGTAGTATAAATTGTTCTATTTCCCAGTTTTATGTTTAAACTGTCCTTCAGTCTATTATGTGTGCAGTTTTTTGTGTCTAACAAAAAAGTACGAGTCTTAACTAAAAATAAGTTATCGCTAAGACTGCTAATCACCACCTGAGCCTTCAGTGAGTCATAGCAGTAACTGGAATGATAACTGAACACAGATCACCATCACAAACAGAAAAATAATTTTTAAAATTTGAATTATTGCAAGAATTACCAAAATGTGAAACAGATACATGAAATGAGCAAATGCTATTGGAAAAATGGCACCAATAAACTTGTTCATAAAGGGCTGCCATAAACCTTCAATTTGTAAAAAAAAAAAAACCAAAAAAGCAGTATCTGCAAAGTGCAACAAAACAGGAAAATGAGGTATGGCTATGTAACACTGTACAAGTTCATGGTGTATAGCATGATTTGATAATGTATACATTGTGAAATAGTTATGACAATCATTTTAACACCCAATCATTCTTATGATTAGAAATGTTAAGATCTACTCTCTTAGCAATTTGCCAGTGCCATCATTCCTTGGATCTGAGGCTGATTGGTTCCGGATCCCCCATTCCTTCCCCGGCAAATAAAAATCTGAACGCGCGAGTCCTTTAACATGGCACAGCACCGGCAGCTCTCTCTATCTGGGAATAAGCAACTGTCAGGATGTCAACTGTTGTACAATGTAGCGTCACTGATTACAGTCACTATGCTGAACTGTGGTGTTGGAGAAGACTCTTGAGAGTCCCTTGGACTGCAAGGAGATCCAACCAGTCCATCCTAAAGGATATCAGTCCTGGGTGTTCATTGGAAGGACTGATGCTGAAGCTGAAACTCCAGTACTTTAGCCACCTGACACAAAGAGCTGACTCATTTGAAAAGACCCTGATGCTGGGAAAGATTGAAGGCAGGAGGAGAAGGGGACGACAGAGGATGAGATGGTTGGATGGCATCACTGACTCAATGGACACGGGTTTGGGTGAACTCCAGGAGTTGGTGATGGACAGGGAGGCCTGGCATGCTGCGGTTCACGGGGTCACAAAGAGTCGGACACGACTGAGCGACTGAACTGAACTGAACAGATGCTGTACACTGTGTCTCAGTATTGTTTATCTTATAACTGGGATTTTGTACCTTTTGACACCCTTCACCCAGTTCCTCCATCATCCTTAGCCCCTGCCTCTGAAAACCAGAAATCTGGTTTCTTTTCCTGTGAGTGTAGATTTTTGGATTCCATGTATCAGTGAGGTCATTCAGTATTTGTCTCTTTCTGTATGACTGATTCACTTAGTGTAATGCCCTAGAGTTCTACAAACGCTGTTGCAAATGACAGGATTTCCTTATTTTTTATGTTGAATGGTATTCCACTGTATGTGTATATATGTGTATGTACATACACATACATGTATGTGTGTGTATATATATATATATATATATATATATATATATAATCTATATATCTCACGTTTTATTTACCCATTCATCTAGCAGTGAACACTGATATTTCTTTCATGTCACGGTTATTATAAATAATTCTGCAACACACAGGGAGGTGTAGTTATCTTTTCCATATGGTGATTTTGCTTCCTTTGGGCATATACCTGCGGTGGAATTATGGAATCATATGGTGGTGCTATTTTTAACTTTTTGAGGAACCTGTATACTGTTTTCCATAGTTGATGTATGAGTTTACTGTAGATCTTAACATATTAGTATAATCAAAATATAAATTGATGCACGGGTTTGTGGAAAATAATTAGCGCTTCTGCACCACTGGACTGGTAGGTTTTTTCTGCTGAGTGGTGGGTCCAGCACCAACTCCCTTTTTCCTACAAGGAAAGACAAAAAGACAGCATCAGAGGTAAACATAGTTGAGTACAGAAATTAAACTCTAGCAGCCCATTTGGAAACAATGAAAAAAAAATGCATTTTCAACACAAAAAGTCACTGAACTGGGAAATGATTTCTTTCTTAAAAATGATTTGGTTTCTTTAAAATGGTTCTTTTAAAGACATTTCAAATGTTCAATTAGTCTCACTCCAGAAATCCCCTTTCTATATCTGCATTATACTTTTGATTCCCTCTAAAACAAGAAATAGAGCAGTTGCATATACTCAGTAAATATTTCCCTATTTTAGTTTAGGACCAGTGGGAAAGGCTAGAGAGAAACATGCATTTTCCCTAAAATGCAATTTTAATTCTGGCTCTGAGATGAAACCTTTACAAAGGTAATGATATTGAGCATGTTAAAGTTCAGTAATGCCTCATTTATCCCTCACTGTAAGGAAAGCACATGTTCTGGTTAGAGTCTCCTAAGTAACTAAAACTCACATTACACTGTTTTGGGAAACAGTGGACAGCTTAATAATATTTATTATCCAAGACCATCATTGCCCAAAGAAATACAGTGCGAGTCATATAGGTAATTTTGAATTTTCTAGAAGCTACATTTAAAAAAACAAAAAGAAGCAGGAAAATTAGTTTTAATTATATCTTGCCTAATCCAGTATTCATGGAGTGTACATATTTTGTATTAGGTCTTTGAATCTGATGTGTACTGTGCACTCAAGCTCATTTTACATAGAATGAAACACTTTTGATGTCCTTGGCAGCCACTGGCTCTGGAGCTGGAAAACGCAGTTCCACTCCCTGCTTAGGAAACTGACTACAACAGACAAAGTGAATCGTGAAGCCGCTCAGTCGTGTCCAACTCTGTGACCCCATGGACTATACAGTCCATGAATTCTCCAGGCCAGAATACTGGAGTGCGTAGCTGTTCCCTTCTCCAGGGGATGTTCCCAACTCAGGGATCGAACTCAGGTCTCCTGCATTACAGGAGGCTAATTATTTTACAATATTGTAGTGGTTTTTGCCATATATTGACATGAATCGGCCATAGGTATACATGTGTTCCCCATCCTGAGCCCCCCCTCCCACCTTCCTCCCCATCGCATCCCTCAGGGTCATCCCAGTGCACCAGCCCTGAACACCCTGTCTCATGCATCAAACCTGAACTGACAATCTATTTCACATACAGTAATATACATGTTTCAATGTTATTCTTTCAAATCATCCCACCCTCACCTTCTCCCACAGAGTCCAAAAGTCTGTTCTTTATATCTGTGTTTCTTTTGCTGTCTCACATATAGGGTCATCGTTACCATCTTTCTAAATTCCATATATATGTGTTAGTATACTGTATTGGTGTTTTTCTTTCTGGCTTACTTCACCCTGTATAATAGGCTCCAGTTTCATCCACCTCATTAGCACTGATTCAAATGTATTCTTTTTAATGGCTGAGTAATACTCCATTGTGTATATGTACCACGGCTTTCTTATCCATTCATCTGCTGATGGACATCTAGGTTGCTTCCATGTCCTGACTATTATAAACAGTGCTGCGATGAACATTGGGGTACACGTGTCTCTTTCCCTTCTGGTTTCCTCAGTGTGTATGCCCAGCAGTGGGATTGCTGGATCATAAGGCAGTTCTATTTCCAGTTTGTTACGGAATCTCCACACTGTTCTCCATAGTGGCTGTACTAGTTTGCATTCCCCCCAACAGTGAAAGAGGATTCCCTTTTCTCTGCACCCTCTCCAGCATTTATTGTCTGTAGACTTTTTGATAGCAGCCACTTTGACTGGTGTGAGATGGTACCTCACTGTGGTTTTGATTTGCATTTCTCTGATAATGAGTGATGTTGAGCATCTTTTCATGTGTTTGTTAGCCATCTGTATGTCTTCTTTGGAGAAATGTCTGTTTAGTTCTTTGGCCCATTTTTTGATTGGGTCGTTTGTTTTTCTGGAATTGAGCTGCAAGAGCTGCTTGTGTATTTTTGAGATTAATTCTTTGTCAGTTGCTTCATTTGCTATTATTTTCTCCCATTCTGAAGGCTGTCTTTTCACCTTGCTTATAGTTTCCTTCATTGTGCAAAAACTTTTAAGTTTAATTAGGTCCCATTTTTTATTTTTGCTTTTATTTCCATTACTCTGGGAGGTGGGTCACAGAGGATCCTGCTGTGATTTCTGTCAGAGAGTGTTTTGCCTATGTATTCCTCTAGGAGTTTTATACTTTCTGGTCTTACATTTAGATCTTTAATCCAATTTGGGTTTATTTTTGTGTATGGTGTTAGAAAGTGTTCTAGTTTCATTCTTGAGCTATTTCAAATCCTGGAAGATGATGCTGTGAAAATGCTGCACTCAATATGCCAGCAAATTTGGAAAACTCAGCAGTGGCCACAGGACTGGAAAAGGTCAATTTTCATTCCAATCCCAAGGAAAGGCAATGCCAAAGAATGCTCAAACTACCGCACAACTGCTCTAATTTCACACACTAGTAATGTAATGCTGAAAATTCTCCAAGCCAGGCTTCAGCAATACCTGAACCGTGAATTTCCAGATGTTCAAGCTGGTTTTAGAAAAGGCAGAGGAACCAGAGATCAAATTGCCAACATCTGCTGGATCATCAAAAAAGCAAGACAGTTCCAGAAAAACATCTATTTCTGCTTTATTGACTATGCCAAAGCCTTTGACTGTGTGGATCACAATAAACTGTGGGAAATTCTTATAGAGATGGGCATACCAGACCACCTGACCTGCCTCTTGAGAAACCTGTATGCAGGTCAGGAAGCAACAGTTAGAACTGGACATGGAACAACAGACTGGTTCCAAATAGGAAAAGGAGTTCGTCAAGGCTGTATATTGTCACCCTGCTTATTTAACTTATATCCAGAGTACATCATGAGAAATGCTGGGCTGGAAGAAGCACAAGCTGGAATTAAGATTGCCGGGAGAAATATCAATAACCTCAGATATGCAGATGATAGCACCCTTATGGCAGAAAGTGAAGAGGAACTAAAAAGCCTCCTGATGAAAGTGAAAGAGGAGAGTGAAAAAGTTGGCTTAAAGCTCAACATTCATAAAACTAAGATCATGGCATCTGGTCCCGTCACTTCATGGCAAAGAGAGGGGGAAACAGTGGAAACAGTGTCAGACTTTATTTTTTGGGGCTCCAAAATCACTTCAGATGGTGACTGCAGCCATGAAATTAAAAGACGCTTACTCCTTGGAAGGAAAGTTATGACCAACCTAGATAGCACATTCAAAAGCAGAGACATTATGTTGCCAACAAAGGTCCGTCTAGTCAAGGCTATGGTTCTTCCAGTGGTCGTGTATAGATGTGAGAGTTGGACTGTGAAGAAAGCTGAGCACCGAAGAATTGATGCTTTTGAACTGTGGTGTTGGAGAAGACTCTTGAGAGTCCCTTGGACTGCAAGGAGATCCAACCAGTCCATTTTAAAGGAGATCAGTCCTGGGTGTTCATCGGAAGGACTGATGCTAAAGCTGACACTCCAATACTTTGGCCACCTGATGCAAAGAGTTGACTCATTGGAAAAGACTCTGATGCTGGGAAGGATTGGGGGCAGGAGGAGAAGGGGATGACAGAGGATTAGATGGCTGGATGGCATCACCGACTCGATGGATATGAGTTTGGGTGAACTCTGGGAGTTGGCAATGGACAGGGAGGCCTGGTGTGCTGCAAGTCATGGGGTGGCAAAGAGTTGGTCACAACTGAGCAACTGAACTGAACTGAACTGACCAGTTTTCCCAGCACCACTTGTTAAAGAGATTGTCTTTTCTCTATTGTATGTTCTTGCCTCCTTTGTCAAAGATAAGTTGTCAGTAGGTGCGTGGATTTATCTCTAGGCTTTCTATTTTGTTGCATTGATCTATATTTCTGTCTTTGTGCCAGTACCATACTGTCTTGATGGGTGTAGCTTTATAGTATAGTCTGAAGTCAGACAGGTTGATTCCTCCAGTTCCATTCTTCTTTCTCAAGATGGCTTTGGCTATTCCAAGATTTTTTGTATTTCCATACAAATTGTGAAATTATTTGTTCTAGTTCTCTGAAGAATACTATTAGTAGCTTGATAGGGATTGCATTGAATCTATAAATTGCTTTGGGTAGTATACTCATTTTTACTATATTGATTATTCCAATCCATGAACATTGTATATTTCTCCATCTATTTGTGTCACCTTTGATTTCTTTCATCAGTGTTCTATAGCTTTCTATATATAGGTCTTTTGTTTCTTTAGGTAGATTTATTCATAAGTATTTTATTCTTTTCATTGCAATGGTGAATGGAATTGTTTCCTTAATTTCTCTTTCTGTTTTATCCCTGTTAGTGATAGGAATGCAAGGGATTTCTGTGTGTTGATTTTATATCCTGCAACTTTACTATATTCATTGATTAGCTCTAGTAATTTTCTGGTGGTGTCTTTAGGGTTTTCTATGTAGAGGATCATGTCATCTGCAAACAGTGAGAGTTTTACTTCTTCTTTTCCAATCTGGATTCCTTTTATTTCTTTTTCTGCTCTGATTGCTGTGGCTAAAATTTCCAAAACTATGTTGAATAGTAGTGGTGAGACTGGGCACCCTTGTCTTGCTCCTGACTTTAGGGGAAATGCTTTCAGTTTTTCACCATTGAGGATAATGTTTGCTGTGGGTTTATCATACATGGCTTTTATTATGTTGAGGTATGTTCCTTTTATGCCTGCTTTCTGGAGGGTTTTTATCATAAATGAATGTTGAATTTTGTCAAAGGCTTTCTCTGCATCTATTGAGATAATGTGGTGTATCACATTGATTGATTTGTGAATATTGAAGAATCCTTGTATCCCTGGGATAAAGCCCACTTGGTCATGGTGTATGATCTTTTTAATATGTTGTTGGATTATGTTTGCTAGAATTTTGTTAAGGATTTTTGCATCTATGTTCATCAGTGATATTGGCCTGTAGTTTTCTTTTTTTGTGGCATCTTTGTCTGGTTTTGGTATTAGGGTGATGGTGGCCTCAGAATGAGTTGGGAAGTTTACCTTCCTCTGCAGTTTTCTGAAAGAGTTTGAATAGGATAGGTGTTAGCTCTTCTCTAAATTTTTGGTAGAATTCACCTGTGAAGCCATCTGGTCCTGGGCTTTTGTTTGTTGGAAGATTTCTGATTACAGTTTCAATTTCCATACTTGTGATGGGTCTGTTAAGATTTTCTATTTCTTCCTGGTTCAGTTTTGGAAAGTTATACTTTTCTAAGAATTTGTCCATTTCTTCAAAGTCGTCTATTTTATTGGCATATAGTTGCTGATAGTAGTATCTTATGAGCCTTTGTATTTCTGTCTTGTCTGTTGTGATTCTCCATTTTCATTTCTAATTTTGTTTATTTGGTTCTCCCTGTTTTTCTTGATGAGTCTGGCTATTATCTTCTCAAAGAACCAGCTTTTAGCTTTGTTGATTTTTGGTATAGTCTCCTTTGTTTCTCTTTCATTTATTTCTGCCCTAATTTTTATGATTTCTTTCCTTTTACTAACCCTACGGTTCTTCTTTCCTTTTTCTAGTTGCTTTAGGTGTAGAGTTAGGTTATTTATTTAATTTTTCTCTTGTTTCTTGAGGTAAGCTTGTATTGCTGTAGAACCTTCCCCTTAGCACTGCTTTTACTGAATCCCATAGATTTGGGGTCGTTGTTTTCATTTTCATTTGTTTCTGTGAATATTTTGATTTCTTTTTTGATTTCTTCTGTGGTTTGTTGGTTATTCAGAAGCATGTTGTTTAGCTTCCATATGTTTGTGTTTTTAATATTTTTTTCCTGTAGTTGACATGTAATCTTACTGCGTTGTGATCAGAAAAGATGCTTGAAATGATTTCATTTTTTAAAAATTTACCAAGGCTAGATTTATGGCCCAGGATGTGATCTATCCTGGAGAAGGTTCCATGTGCACTTGAGAAAAAGGTGAAATTCATTGTTTTGGTGTGAAATGTCCTATAGATATCAGTTAGGTCTAACTGGTCCATTGTATCATTTTAAGTTTGTGTTTCCTTGCTAATTTTCTGTTTAGTTGATCTATCCATAGGTGTGAGTGGGGTATAGAAGTCTCCCACTATTATTGTGTTACTGTTAATTTCCCCTTTCACATTTGTTAGCATTTGCCTTACATATTGTGGTGCTCCTATGTTGGGTGTATATATATATATATATATATAATTGTTATATCTTCTGCTTGGATTGATCCTTTGATCATTATGTAGTGACCTTCTTTGTCTCTTTTCACAGCCTTTATTTCAAAGTCTATTTTATCTGATATGAATATTGCTACTCCTGCTTTCTTTTGGTCTCCATTTGCATGAAATATCTTTTTCAAGCCCTTCACTTTCAGTCTGTATGTGTCCCTTGTTTTGAGGTGGGTCTCTTGTAGACAACATATATAGGGGTCTTGTTTTTGTATCCATTCAGCCAGTCTTTGTCTTTTGCTTGGGGCATTCAACCCATTTACATTTAAGGTAATTATTGATAAGTATGATCCCATTGCCATTTGCTTTGTTGTTTTGGGTTTGAGTTTATAAACCTTTTCTGTGTTTCCTGTCTAGAGAAGATCCTTCAGCATTTGTTGAAGAGCTGGTTTGGTGGTGCTGAATTCTCCCAGCTTTTGCTTGTGTGTAAAGCTTTTGATTTCTCCTTCATATTTGAATGAGATCCTTGTTGGGTACAGTAAAATCTGGATTGTGGGTTTTTCTCTTTCATCACTTTAAGTATGTCCTGCCATTCCCTTCTGGCCTGAAGAGTGTCTACTGAAAGATCAGCTGTCATCCTTATTGGAATCCCCTTGTGTGTTATTTGTTGTTTTTCCCTTGCTGCTTTTAATATTTGCTCTTTTTGTTTGATCTTTGTTAATTTGATTAATATGTGTCTTGGGGTGTTTCACCTTGGGTTTATCCTGTTTGGGACTCTATGGGTTTCTTGGACTTGGATGGCTATTTCCTTCCCCATTTTAGGGAAGTTTTCAACTATTATCTCAAGTATTTTTGTCTTCTTCTTCTGAGACTCCTATGATTTGAATGTTGGGGCATTTAACATTGTCCCAGAGGTCTCTGAGATTGTCCTTGTTTCTTTTAATTCTTTTTTCCTCTCTGCTTCATTTATTTCCACCATTCTATCTTCCACCTCACTTATCCTATCTTCTGCCTAAAGGCAGATTCTTTACCAACTGAGCCACCAGGGAACCACAAAAGGAACCAAACGTGGACCCGTTGGTTATTTACAGTGTGCCTGCCCCAGCAAACCCTTGGGGTGCCTACTTCGTGTAAGAGTTAACCATGTTAATGCTGGAGACTCTAATGTTTCCCCTGGTGGGAGAGGCATCACTGTGAACCAGCACTGTCCAGCACAGCACCTGTTCCACTGCTATTTCCTCAGGGTTATTGTGGAGAGAGATTCAATAGTTAGGTCTGATCACTATATTTTTCTAATGGAATCCTTTTTTAAAATAGAATTATAAATAGAATACTAATATGTGAGAAAGATAAATAGCATTAGTATAAACTTAAATATTCATTTGACATAACAATGTAGATATTTGAAGATGATTAAAATGCAAAAATGAATTACTAATTACAGCTTTGTTATATTACCTTTGGCATTTGTTAACTTCAAGTATTTACAGACACTTGTTTCTTTGGGCTCCAAAATCACTGCAGATGGTGACTGCAGCCATGAAATTAAAAGATTCTTACTCCTTGGAAGGAAAGTTATGACCAACCTAGATAGCATATTCAAAAGCAGAGACATGACTTTGCCAGCAAAGGTCCATCTAGTTAAGGCTATGGTTTTTACTGTGGTCATGTATGGATGTGAGAGTTGGACTGTGAAGAAAGCTGAGCACTGAAGAATTTATGCTTTTGAAGTGTGGTGTTGGAGAAGACTCTTGAGAGTCCCTTGGACTGCAAAGAGATCCAACCAGTCCATTCTGAGGAGATCAGTCCTGGGATTTCTTTGGAAGGAATGATGCTAAAGCTGAAACTCTAGTACTTTAGCCACCTCATGAGAAGAGTTGACTCATTGGAAAAGACTCTGATGCTGGGAGGGATTGGGGGCAAGAGGAGAAGGGGATGACAGAGGATGAGATGGCTGGATGGCATCACGGACTCTATAGACGTGAGTTTGAGTGAACTCCGGGAGTTGGTGATGGACAGGGAGGCCTGGCGTGCTGCAATTCATGGGGTTGCAAAGAGTCAGCCACTACTGAGCGACTGAACTAACTAACTAACAGAAGCATAAGATATTAAGAAGAGGTGGCAAGAATACACAGAAGAACTGTACTAAAAATATCTTCACGACGGTGTGATCACTCACCTAGAGCCAGACATCCTGGAATGTGAAGTCAAGGGGGCCTTAGGAAGCACTGCTATGAACAAAGTTAGTGGAAGTGACAGAATTCCAGTTGAGCTATTTCAAATCCTGAAAGATGATGCTCTGAAAATGCTGCACTCAATATGCCAGCAAATATGGAAAACTGAGCAGTAGCCACAGGACTGGAAAAGGTCAGTTTTCATTCTAATCCCAAAGAAAGTCAATGCCAAAGAATGTTCAAACTACCACACAGTTGCATTCATCTCACACGCTAGTAAAGTAATGCTCAAAATTCTCCAAGCCAGGCTTCAGCAATATGTGAACCATGAACTTCCAGATGTTCAAGCTGGTTTTAGAAAAGGCAGAGGAACCAGAGATCAAATTGCCAACCTTCACTGTATCATCAAAAAAGCAAGAGAGTTCCAGAAAAATATCTATTTCTGCTTATTGACTTTGCATGCCAGTCTTTGACAGTGTGGATCACAATAAACTGTGGAAAATTCTGAAAGAGATGGGAATACCAGATCCAAGGAGATCCAACCAGTCCATCCTAAAGGAGATCAGTCCTGGGTGTTCATTGGAAGGACTGACGTTGAAGCTGAAACTCCAATACTTTGGCCACCTGATGTGAAGAGCTGACTCATTGGAAAAGACCCTGATGCTAGGAGGCATTGGGGGCAGGAGGAGAAGGGGATGACAGACGATGAGATGGTTGGATGGCATCACCGACTCAATGGACATGAGTTTGAGTAGACTCCAGGAGTTGGTGATGGACAGGCATGCCTGGCGTGCTGTGGTTCATGGGGTCGCAAAGAGTCAGACATGACTGAGAGACTGAATGGAACTGAACTGAACTGACTGATAAGATTGTATAACTTTTATTCTATATTTTGTTAAAGTGGTATAGCACATTGATTATTTTGCAGATGTTGAACCATCCTTGCATCACTGCCACAAATTCTACTTGATCACAGTGTGTGATCCATTTAATGTTTTGTTGAATTCTGTTTGTTAAGGATTTTTTGTGCCTATGTTAATCAGGTTTATTAGCCATGACTTATTCTAAATATTTCATTAAACTGTGAATTATTTCCTTAAAATTTAAGTTTTATGTTTAAAACCTCGATTTTCCTTAAACAATATGAATTTGTGCACTTTTTAAACTCTCAGTCCCCCTAGCAGACTTTTCATTTTTATAGATCAAGACAAAACTAATGAGATGCCTTGTAAATCCTACTCCTTTCAGTAATTTTAACCCCATCAGTTTCACTGCAACTTAGCAAATTAAGAAAACATAAAGGGAAATCAAAAATGCTGCTTTTAGTTCTTCAGTATAACATAAATAACAACTCTAAATGAATCTGTTTTTAGCTACACAGCTTCTTACAATGACCTAAGTTATACAGACAAATGGAGATCTTCATCATAAAAATTCTAGTGAATACAAATGCCAAAGTCTTCACAGTGAACCATTTAAAAATTCATCTGGGCCACTAGTCCAATCCAGGGAGGAGGGTATACCTAGGGTGGGAAAAACCCCATAACCGTTCATGATTTGCTGTAGAACTTAAACCTCAAACTCCACAGAAATTTTTCTTACAGTCATAGTAGCTGATAAAATTCTGCACAATTTCCTCCTGTTGCAGTGATATTAAAAGCAGCTAAAAAGATTTCTAGTAATGAAATGAAATTCAGACAGTATACTCATGCAGGCACATTTTAAAAAGCAAAAGAAACAAAAGAGACCATAGCAAAAATCAACAAAGCCAAAAGCTGCTTCTTTGAAAGGATAAATAAAATTGACAAACCATTAGCCAGACTCATCAAGAAACAAAGGGAGAAAAATCAAATCAATAAAATTAGAAATGAAAATGGAGAGATCACAACAGACAACAGAGAAATACAAAGGATCATAAGAGACTACTATCAGCAATTATATGCCAATAAAATAGACAACGTGGAAGAAATGGAAAAATTCTTAGAAAAGTACAACTTTCCAAAACTGAATGAGGAAGAAATAGAAAATATTAACAGACCCATCACAAGCACGGATTGAAACTGTAATCAAAAATCTTCCAGCAAACAAAGGCCCAGGTCCAGACGGCTTCACAGCTGAATTCTACCAAAAATTTAGAGAAGAGCTAACACCTATCCTACTCAAACTCTTCCAGAAAATTGCAATGGAAGGTAAACTTCCAAACTCATTCCCTGAGGCCACCATCACCCTAATACCCAAACCAGACAAAGATGCCACAAAAAAAGAAAACTACAGGCCAATATCACTGATGAACATAGATGCAAAAATCCTTAACAAAATTCTAGCAATCAGAATCCAACAACACATTAAAAAGATCATACACCATGACCAAGTGGGCTTTATCCCAGGGATGCAAGGATTCTTCAATATTCACAAATCAATCAATGTGATACACCACATTATCTCAATAGATGCAGAGAAAGCCGTTGACAAAATTCAACATTCATTTATGATAAAAACCCTCCAGAAAACAGGCATAAAAGGAACATACCTCAACATAATAAAAGCCATGTATGATAAACCCACAGCAAACATTATCCTCAATGGTGAAAAATTGAAAGCATTTCCTCTAAAGTCAGGAACAAGACAAGGGTGCCCACTTTCACCATTACTATTCAACATAGTTTTGGAAATTTTAGCCACAGCAATCAGAGCAGAAAAAGAAATAAAAGGAATCCAGATTGGAAAAGAAGAAGTAAAACTCTCACTGTTTGCAGATGACATGATCCTCTACATAGAAAACCCTAAAGACTCCACCAGAAAATTACTAGAACTCATCAATGAATATAGTAAAGTTGCAGGATATAAAATCAACACACAGAAATCCCTTGCATTCCTATCACTAACAGGGATAAATAGAAAGAGAAATTAAGGAAACAATTCCATTCACCATTGCAACGGAAAGAATAAAATACTTAGGAATATATCTACCTAAAGAAACTAAAGACCTATATATAGAAAACTATAAAACACTGGTGAAAAAAATCAAAGAGGACACTAATAGATGGAGAAATATACCATGTTCATGGATTGGAAGAATCAATATAGTGAAAATGAGTATACTACCCAAAGCAATTTATAGATTCAATGCAATCCCTATCAAGCTACCAACGGTATTCTTCACAGAGCTAGAACAAATAATTTCACAATTTGTATGGAAATACAAAAAACCTCAAATAGACAAAGCCATCTTGAGAAAGAAGAATGGAACCGGAGGAATCAGCCTGCCTGACTTCAGGTTCTACTACAAAGCCACAGTCATCAAGACAGTATGGTACTGGCACAAAGACAGAAATATAGATCAATGGAACAAAATAGAAAGCCCAGAGATAAATCCACACACATATGGACAACTTATCTTTGACAAAGGAGGCAAGAATATACAATGGATTAAAGACAATCTCTTTAACAAGTGGTGCTGGGAAAACTGGTCAACCACTTGTAAAAGAATAAAACTAGAACACTTTATAACACCATACACAAAAATAAACTCAAAATGGATTAAAGATCTAAATGTAAGACCAGAAACTATAAAACTTCTAGAGGAGAACATAGGCAAAACACTCTCTGACATACATCACAGCAGGATCCTCTATGACCCACCTCCCAGAATATTGGAAATAAAAGCAAAAATAAACAAATGGGACCTAATTAAACTTAAAAGCTTCTGCACAACAAAGGAAACTATAAGCAAGGTGAAAAGACAGCCTTCAGAATGGGAGAAAATAATAGCAAATGAAGCAACTGACAAAGAATTAATCTCAAAAATACACAAGCAGCTCTTGCAGCTCAATTCCAGAAAAACAAACGACCCAATCAAAAAATGGGCCAAAGAACTAAACAGACATTTCTCCGAAGAAGACATACAGATGGCTAACAAACACATGAAAAGATGCTCAACATCACTCATTATCAGAGAAATGCAAATCAAAACCACCATGAGGTACCATTTCACGCCAGTCAGAATGGCTGCGATCCAAAAGTCTACAAGTAATAAATGCTGGAGAGGGTGTGGAGAAAAGGGAATCCTCTTACACTGTTGGTGGGAATGCAAACTAGTACAGCCACTATGGAGAACAGTGTGGAGATTCCTTAAAAAACTGGAAATAGAACTGCCTTATGATCCAGCAGTCCCACTGCTGGGCATACACACTGAGGAAACCAGAAGGGAAAGAGACACGTGTACCCCAATGTTCATCGCAGCACTGTTTACAATAGCCAGGACATGGAAGCAACCTAGATGTCCATCAGCAGATGAATGGATAAGAAAGCTATGGTATATATACACAATGGAATATTACTCAGCTATTAAAAAGGATACATATGAATCAGTTCTAATGAGGTGGATGAAACTGGAGCCTATTATACAGAGTGAAGTAAGGCAGAAAAAAAAACACCAATACAGTATACTATCACATATATATGGAATTTAGAAAGATGGTAACAATAACTCTGTATACGAGACAGCAAAAGAGACACTGATGTATAGAACAGTCTTTTGGACTCTGTGGGAGAGGGAGAGGGTGGGATGATTTGGGAGAATGGCATTGAAATATGTATAATATCATATATGAAACGAGTCACCAGTCCAGGTTCGATACATGATACTGGATGCTTGGGGCTGGTGCACTGGGGCAACCCAGAGGGATGGTATGGGGAGTGAGGAGGGAGGAGGGTTCAGGATGGGGAACACATGTATTCCTGTGGTGGATTCATTTCGATATATGGCAGAATCAATACAATATTGTAAAGTTTAAAAATAAAATAAAAATTAAAAAATATATAGCATGCAATACAGAAGACAAACAAAAACTGCATAAAAATATGTCAAAAGTAAAAAGGCTAGAATAAGTTAGAAGAAATGTGTTTTGATTTACCCTTTCATCTCCTTCTCCTCTTTCTGCTTCTTCTCTTTCTCCTTCTTCTCCTTCATCTCCTTTTCCTTCTGCTTCTTCTCCTTCTCTTTCTCCTTCCTCTCCTTCTCTTTTTCCTTCCTCTCCTTCTCTTTCTTCTCCTCCTTCTCCTTCTCCTCCTTCCTCTGCTTCTCCTCCTTCTCCCTCTCCTCTTCTTTCACATCCCTCACTTCCTTCTCCTTTACTTCCTTCGCCTTCTCTTTCATATCCTTCTCTTCCTTCTTCCCACTGAAAAGACATCTGTACAGGCACGTGCAAACTACTACAACAGCAACAACTACAAGAAAACAGGAAGCAAATGGCGTGTGACTCTGGAAACTAACTGCCAAGATTCCAGACCAAGCAGAAGAAATCAGTGTTAGTTATGTTTATTTCTGACCATTTCTATCATCAGAAAATACTGTTTTATTTAAGCCCGTGTACATTTACATTCCATCTTGATTCTTCAGTATCTAAATCCAGCCCCCTGGAATCACTTGAACAGTCTATAGTAAGTTAGAGCCCTTACTTAATTTAGGAAATTATCCAAAGCATATTTGGGAAATAGACTCACATGACCAATCGTCATGGTCATTTCCATGACCAATTGGAAAAACATGTATTATTTAGGGCTTGTTACTAAGAGGATATGTAGAATATAAAACAATATACAATCACCAACATAAGGCAGTATATCATAGAAAAGGTCAGATATTATTAGACTATTCTACTGTAAAAACTATAGTAATGGAAAATCATTGAAAAAATGCACATCTCATCTTCATATTACATCATTATTTAAGTGGTATTAAAATTTGAGATACTTACTTGCAGTAAGAATAGCCAGAGCAATGATTCCTGCATCTGAGAAAAAGTTTTAAAAGTTTTGAAGATATGGAACACATATGGATCCCAGATAGCAGCTATACTTTAATTTTGATCAGATCATCTAAGAACTACAGCAAAAATGTTTATCAATATAGTTTGCACATGACTGCTGAGTGCATCCAAGTCATTTTGATCACAGAACCCTTTTAAATAGATTCCAGGTACAGGATCCATCTTGTTAAACTCTTAACAGGAACCTCCCTTTTCATTGTGTTCTGCTATAGCTACCACTCCAGGTTACTGCGTACAGCTTATCAAGGGCTTCCTAAGTGGCTCAGTGGTAAAGAATCTGTCTTCCAATGCAGGACATGCAAGAGACAGGGTTCAATCCCTGGGTTGGGAAAAATCCCCTGGAGGAGGAAATGGCAACCCACTCCAGTATTCTGGCAGGCTTACAGTCCATGGGGTCACGAGTTGGACATGACTTAGTGATTTAGCATACAAGCACACCAAGACTATTAGAATCCACTAGATTAGAGAAAATTACCTACATGTGTCTCTATATCCCACCACTTAACATCTGTCGTGGTATCTGCATTAATAACACAATTGTAAATGTCAATTATTACCAATTATTTGTGACACATTATTTCTTCCCTACCTACAAATGATTGAACCATGATGTTTCTATATAGAAATCTAAGGTTTCGTAATGCAGGTTATTAATAATCAAAATAATACCTAAATCCTCAAAGTCTTCAAGTGATGGTATTTCGTCACTGGGATTGGGGTATCCTAGGGGAAAAAATTGGAAATAAGTTAAAAGGAAGACTAAATAAATCTTAAAGATCTATAAATTCATTGCTGTTGGTTTTGTACCTTTTTATAATTCATAATTATAATTTAATTTTCCTTATAAATTATATTAATGTTTCTCATTCAAAGTTGCATCATTAAATTTTATAAATTTTTATTTTAACTTATATTATATTATTATATTCAATGCCATTAGCATTCTTCTTCTGGTCTATTGATAGTCCTGTGACTAACTCTATGTACAGCAAGCAAATTTATCATCAGCATAGTCTCAAAATCAGCCTTGAATTCAATGTGATTCTAGATAGCTGCTACTGCTAAGTCACTTCAGTTGTGTCCAGCTCTGGGCGACCCCATAAACGGCAGCCCACCAGGCTTCCCCGTCCCTGGGATTCTCCAGGCAAGAATACTGGAGTGGGTTGCCATTTCCTTCTCCAGTGCATGAAAGTGAGAAGTGAAAGTGAAGTCATTCAGTCGTGTCCGACTCTTCGAGACCCCATGGACTGCAGCCTACCAGGCTCCTCCATCCATGGGATTTTCCAGGCAAGAGTACTGGAGTGGAGTGCCATTGCCTTCTCCGAATTCTAGATAGAGGAGAGCTTAAAAGTGATTTGGAAATTGCTCTGGAGTACACTCCTCAACATAATACAGGCCATTTATATAATACTCATAGCTAACATCATACTCAATGTCGAACGACTAAAACTTTATTTTCAGGTCAAGAACAAGACAGAATTCCTGCACGTGCCACTTCAAGTCAACATAATATTGGAAGTTTGGGTCACAGTCATTGTGCAAAAAAGAAGTTAAAAATATCCAGATGGGAAGGAAGAAATAAAATGATCTGTTTATAGATGACATGATCTTTCACATAGAAAGCTCTCTAAAGATCACACATACATTCACACAAATGCACACAACTGCTAGAACTAGTGCATTAATTCCTCAAAGCTGAAGGATACAAAATCAACACACACAACAGCTGTGTTTCTACACACTAACAATGAACAATCCAAACAGGAAAGTAAGCAAACAATTCAATTAACAATGGCATCAAAAACAAGAAAATACTCAAATAAGTTTAACCAAGAAGATAGAAGACTTGTACATTGAAAACTATAAGAAAATTGCTGAAAGTGAAGAAGACTTAAATGAATGAAGGAGATTTCAAAACTTACCAAAATCAGGACAATAATCAGGACAATACTGGTATACAGACAGACATACAGACCGATGGTATAGAATATAGGGCCCAGAAATAAACCCTTGCTTATATGGTCAAATGATTGTTCACAAGGGTGCTAAGAGCATTCAGTGGGGAAAGGGCAGCTTTTCTCAACAAACGATTTTCAGAAAACTGGATATCCACATGCAAAGGATGAAATTTGACATCTATGTTATACTATATACAAAAAGTAATTTAAAATGAATTGAAAAACAAAGGACATAGAACTATAAAACTCTTAGAAGAAAATAACGAGGACAATTTCATAATATTGAACTGGAAACGATTTCTTAGATGTGACATCAAAAGCACATGTAACAAAGAGAATAATAGATATATCAGACTACATCAAAACTAAAAACTTTTGTGCATCAAAGGACACTATTAATAGAGTGAAAAGCAACTCACAGAACGAGCAGAAACATCTGCAAACAATAAACCTGATGAGGGATTAATATCCAAAATATATCATACACTTCTAAAACTCAACAACAACACAAAGCCATTTTACAAATAGGCAAGAGACATGAATAGACATTTCTCCAAAGAAGATATATAAATGGCCAAGTAGCACATGGAAAGCTGCTCACATCACCAGTCATTAGGGAAATGCAAATAAAAGCCACGAGATACTTCTTCACACCTGTTAACATAGATAATTCCAGTTATTATAAAAACCAGAAATTAACATGTATTGGAAAAGAGGGCAAGAAATTAGAAACTTTTCACTGGTGAGAATGAAAATGGTGCAACCAAATGAGATGGATGAAACTGGAACCTATTATACAGAGTGAAGTAAGCCAGAAAGAAAAACACCAATACAGTATACTATCACATATATATGGAATTTAGAAAGATGGTAACAATAACCCTGTGTACGAGACAGCAAAGAGATACTGATGTATAGATCAGTCTTATGGACTCTGTGGGAGAGGGAGAGGGTGGGGAGATTTGGGAGAATAGCAGTGAAACATGTATAATATCATGTATGAAACGAGTCGCCAGTCCAGGTTCGATGCACGATACTGGATGCTTGGGGCTGGTGCACTGGGACGACCCAGAGGGAGGGTATGGGGAGGGAGGAGGGAGGAGGGTTCAAGATGGGGAACACAGGTATACCTGTGGTGGATTCATTTCGATATTTGGCAAAACTAATACAATATTGTAAAGTTTAAAAATAAAATAAAATTAAAAAAATGGAGGATAGTATTTTCAGTTCCTCTGTAAATTAAACAAGAATTAACATATAACCCAATAATTCCAGTCCATGGTATATACCCACTCCCAAAATTCAAAACAGGGGCTCCAAATAGATACTTAGATGCCAATATTCTGAGAGGCATCATTTAGAATTGTAAAAAGGTAAAAACAACCCACTATCTATTGACAGATGAAATTACAAATAAAATGTGGTATATACAAACACTGGAATATTTTCAGCCATAAAAGGAATAAAGTTCTGAGATAAGGTAGATGAGCTTTGAAGACATTATGCTAAGAGAAATAACCCAGACACAAAAAGACACATGCAAAATTCTAATTAAATGAGCTATCTAGGTAAGTTAAATTCATAGATACAGAAATTAGAATAGAGGTTACTGAAGCTGGGATGATGGTTGAGAAAGAAGCATTACTGCTTATAATGGGTATAAAGTTTAGTTTGAGGTGGTGAAAAAGTTTGAGAGATAGTAGTGATGGTTGTACAACAATGTGAATACGTTTGATGCTACTGAATTGGCTGAAGTGGTAAGGAAAAGCACATAAATGTTGATCTCAAAACACTCGGAGAAAAGGCAAGTTATTCAACAAATGGTGTCACTTTGCCATTGGATGGGGGTGGGTGAAGTGAAGAGGGACCCGATCTCACTCCATATCATAATAAATTTCAGACGCACCAAAGGATGCAGTCAGTATGCATGGTTGATATGTTTATAAAGTTTTGGCATGGGGAAATCCTAAAGCTTTTATAAGAAAGACACAACACTCATAGCCGTCAGACAAAAGATCCATACATCCGGCTACCTATTAATATACAACTTTTGCACATATAAATGACCTCTGATAGGAGAATAGTTAAATAAAATATAATGGTGCATATTAAAGTCATCATTTAAAAGGATAAGAATAACACAAACTATAATCCCAATACAAGACATTAAGTAGAAAAAATCAAGTTTCAGAAAAATATGAACAGTATGATGTCATTTTTGCTTAAGAAAAAGAGAAACACACCAAATTAAATGTGTAGCTACACATGTGAGGATTTTGATAAACAGAAATAGATACAAAGACACCTTAAACTATTTTTCTTTGTTTTTAGTTTTAATTTTTAAAATTTTCTTAAAATTATGAAAGCATAAAACTGGAGCCTATTATACAGAGTGAAGTAAGCCAGAAAGAAAAACACCAATACAGTATACTAATGTATGTATATGGAATTTAGAAAGATGGTAACAATAACCCTGTATACGAGACAGCAAAAGAGACACTGATGTATAGAACAGTCTTGTGGACTCTGTGGGAGAGGGAGAGGGTGGGATGATTTGGGAGAATGGCATTGAAATATGTATAACATCATATATGAAATGAGTCGCCAGTCCAGGTTCGATGCACGATACTGGATGCTTGGGGCTGGTGCACTGGGACGACCCAGAGGGATGGTATAGGGAGGAAGGAGGGAAGAGGGTTCAGGATGGGGAACACATGTATACCTGTGGCAGATTCATGTTGATATACGGCAAAACCAATACAATATTGTAAAGTTAAAAAATAAAATTAAAAAAAAGAAAAAAAATTATGAAAGCATAATAACACATTTTCAGGAGACTTGGAAAATACAGAACAAAGTTACATATAATTCTACTATATAGTATAATTATTTTTAAGTAGATAAATTAAGATTTTTGGTTAGAGTTTCAATATCAAAATCTCAAAAGTTAATAGGATGAGTAGACAGAAAAGTAGAAGGATATAGTAGACCTGAAAAGCACTATGAGCCAATTCAACATAATTAAATTTATATAATTTTCACACAAAGGCAGGATACAAATTCTATTCAAGTTTCCATAGACTATAAACCAGGAGACACTGGAACATATCCAATGACTTAAGGTGCAAAAATTTCATGGTTTAAAGGTATTGAAATCATACAGAGTCTATTCTCTTATTGTGGAATTACGCTAGAAATCATTATTAAAAGATATTTGAAACTAACCTGCATAGTTTCAAGAGCAATGTGACATTTACCAAGAGAAATCTTTGACTTAGCCATTTGAAAGCTTCAATGAAGTTAAGACAAAAAACACAGAAGGCAATTGCAGAGAAGAAAGTATTTAAATGAGAAACTGATATCAAAATGAGAAATTAATATCAAATATACTTTAGAAAGCCAATCAATTCGGAACTGTCTACTTTTATATGATGAAGACACCCTAAATTATTAAGAATGATAATAGTAATAGGCTATAGAAAGAAAAGAAGAATTCACCTTTTACTCTGTACACATTGGTAATATTTGAAAATTTAAAAACATATATTCATATATAAAACTAGTGACTAGTGAAAATAAAGCAAAAAAAAAAAAAGAAAGAAAAAATAAACTAACAACCCTCAGGAAAAATTTCATATTAAAGGATTTTATAAGTTCAAATTAACAATAAAAAATATTTTAGAAACAATAGAAAAATGAACAAAAAACATGAATAAATAAATGTAGACAATAAAACTTCAGTCTCACTGATTAAAGAAATGCAAATTAAAATAAAACATATGATTTTGCACCCATATAAAGCAACTTTTGCACCTTATAAAGCTCTTAAGAAGTAGGATAAAGAATTACTGAACCTGGATATTTTGAAAGTGGAGTCTTCGTTGGATGAGTTGGCTTGTAACCTGGAAACATAAATTTGACTTCATTTACCAGCCATATCAATACAAAATTATGAATTTAATTTTGGTCTTTATTCTTTAAAAATTATTTCTTAAAACAAATAACAACATAGGCTCAGAACTTTGCACTTCTCTTTCTGGGTTTAACCTAAATAAATATTAGCACAAGCACATAAGGATGTATGTGTAAAATGTTCACTACAACTAAGTATTTTATAAAGAACATACTAGTAGTTAATTAACTAATAATAAATCATAAAATTTATGTTTCTTTAAAAAAATCCAGGTAGTACCATATTCCAAACTTCTTCTTTTTCACTAAGGATTTCTTGGATCTAAATTAGCACATTTAGATCTGACTTAACACCACTAACTCAGATGACCATTATATGTACTACTGTGGGCAAGAATCCCTTAGAAGAAATGGAGTAGTCATCATAGTCAACAAAAGAGTCCAAAATGCAGTACTTGGATGCAATCTCAAAAATGACAGAATGATCTCCGTTTGTTTCCAAGGCAAACCATTCAATATCATGGTATTCCAAGTCTACGCCCAGACCAGTAATGCTGAAGAAGCTGAAGTTGAACAGTTCTATGAAGAACTACAAGACCTTCTAGAACTAACACCAAAAAAGGTGTCTTTTTCATTATAGGGGACTGGAATGCAAAAGTAGGAAGTCAAGAAACACCTGGAGTAACAGGCAAATTTGGCCTTGGAGTACAGAATGAAGCAGGGCAAAGGCTAATAGAGTTCTGCCAAGAGAACACACGGGTCATAGCAAACACCCTCTTCCAACAATACAAGAGAAGACTACACATGGACATCACCAGATGGTCGACACCGAAATCAGACTGATTATATTCTTTGCGACCAAAGATGGACAAGCTCTATACAGTCAGCAAAAACAAGACCAGGAGCTGACTGTGGCTCAGATCATGAACTCCTTATTGCAAAATTCAGATTTAAATTTAAAAAAGTGGAGAAAACCACTAGACCATTCAGGTATGACCTAAATCAAATCCCTTATGATTATACAGTGGAAGTGAGAAACAGATTTAAGGGACTAGATGTGATAGACAGAGTGCCTGATGAACTATGGACGGAGGTTCATGACATTATACAGGAGACAGGAATCAAGACCATCCCCAAGAAAAGGAAATGCAAAAAAAGCAAAACGGCTGAGGAGGCCTTACAAATAGCTGTGAAAAGAAGAGAAGCGAAAAGCAAAGGAGAAAAGGAAAGATATACCCATTTGAATGCAGAGTTCCAAAGAATAGTAAGGAGAGATAAGAAAGCCTTCCTCAGTTATGTAAAGTTTAAAAATAAAATAAAATTAAAGCTTGAAGAAAAAAAAAGAAATAGAGGAAAACAATAGAATGGGAAAGACTAGAGATCTCTTCAAGAAAATTAGAGATACCAAGGGAACATTTCAAGGATGGCTTAACAAAGGACAGAAATGGTAAGGACCTAACAGAAGCAGAAGATATTAAGAAGAGGTGGCAAGAATACACAGAAGAACTGTACAAAAAAGGTCTTCATGAGCCAGATAATCATGATGGTGTGATCACTCACACTCACCTAGAGCCAGACATCCTGGAATGTGAAGTCAAGTGGGCCTTAGGAAGCATCACAACGAACAAAGCTAGTGGAGGTGATGGAATTCCAGTTGAGCTATTTCAAATCCTGAAAGATGTTGCTGTGAAAGTGCTGCAATCAATATGCCAACAAATTTGGAAAACTCAGCAGTGGCCACAGGACTGGAAAAGGTCAGTTTTCATCCCAATGCCAAAGAAAGGCAATGCCAAAGAATGTTCAAACTACTGCATAATTGCACTCATCTCACATGTTAGTAAAGTAACACTCAAAATTTTCCAAGCCAGGCTTCAGCAATGCATGAACCGTGAACTTCCAGATGTTCAAGCTGGTTTTAGAAAAGGCAGAGGAACCAGAGATCAAATTGCCAACATCTGCTGGATCATGGAAAAAGCAAGAGAGTTCCAGAAAAACATCTATTTCTGCTTTATTGACTATGCCAAAGCCTTTGACTGTGTGGATCACAATAAACTGTGGGAAATTCTTATAGAGATGGGCATACCAGACCACCTGACCTGCCTCTTGAGAAACCTGTATGCAGGTCAGGAAGCAACAGTTAGAACTGGACATGCCAGTTGGAACCAGACAACAGACTGGTTCCAAATAGGAAAAGGAGTACATCAAGGCTATATATTGTCACCCTGCTTATTTAACTTATATCCAGAGTACATCGTGAGAAATGCTGGGCTGGAAGAAGCATAAGCTGAAATCAAGATTGCCGGGAGAAATATCAATAACCTCAGATATGCAGATGACACCACCCTTATGGCAGAAAGTGAAGAACTAAAGAGCCTCTTGATGAAAGTGAAAGTGGAGAGTGAAAAAGTTGGCTTAAATCTCAACTTTCAGAAAACTAAGATCATGGCATCCAGTCCCATCACTTCATGGCAAATAGATGGGGAAACAGTGGAAACAGTGGCTGACTTTATTATTATTATTATTTTTTTTTGGCTCCAACATCTCTGCAGCTGGTGATTGCAGCCATGAAATAAAAGACGCTTACTCCTTGGAAGGAAAGTTATGACCAACCTAGACAGCTTATTGAAAAGCAGAGACATTACTTTGTTAACAAAGGTCCGTCTAGTCAAGGCTATGGCTTTTCCAGTAGTCATGTATGGATGTGAGAGTTGGACTGTGAAGAAGGCTGAGCGCCAAAGAATTGATGCTTTTGAAGTGTGGTGTTGGAGAAGACTCTTGAGAGTCCCTTGGACTGCAAGGAGATCCAAGCAGTCCATCCTAAAGGAGATCAGTCCTGGGTGTTCATTGGAAGGACTGATGTTGAAGCTGAAACTCCAATAGTTTGGCCACCTGATGCGAAGAGTTGACTCATTGGAAAAGACCCTGATGCTGGGAAAGATTGAAGGCAGAAGGAGAAGGGGACAACAGAATATGAGATGGTTGGATGGCATCACTGACTCAATGGACATGGGTTTGGGTGGACTCCAGGAGTTGGTGATGGACAGGGATGCCTGGCATGCTGCGGTTAATGGGGTCACAAAGAGTTGGACAGGACTGAGTGTCTGAACTAACACCATTATATATTGCTAGTGATTCTTTGTTGGATTATTTCTCTAACTGAGGATAAAAAATGACTGACAATTCTATAATGAGTGTTTATTTTTTATTAGTAAAGGAAAGATCCCTGTAGTCTTTTCATATGCTTTTTCTCACAAAATATTCACCTCTTCTTCGAACAGTAAACTGTATCAGTGTTTTAAAAATCCTTGATTATTGTTCAGTTTCTTTGATCACGTTTGACTCTTTGCCACTCTGTAGACAGCGGCATGCCAGGCCCCCCTGTTCTTCACTGTCTCCTGGAGTTTGTTCAGATTCATGTTCATTGAGTTGGTAATGCCATCCAACCATCTCATCCTCTGTCATCCCTTTCTCCTCCTGCCTTCAATCTTTCCCAGCATCAGGGTCTTTCCCAATGAGTCAGCTCTTTGCATCAGGTGGCCAAAGTATTGGAGTATCAGCTTCAGCATCAACAGCATCAGTCCTTCCAATGAATATTCAGGGTTTATTTCCTTTAGGATGGACTTGTTTGATCTCCTTGCTGTCCAAGAGACTCCAAGAGTCCTCCCAGAACCACAATTCAAAAGCATCAGTTCTTCAGCATTCAACTTTCTTTACGGTCCAACTCTTACATCTGTACATGGCTATTGGAAAACCATAACTTTGACTATATGGACCTTAGTTGGCAAAGGGATGTCTCTGATTTTTAATACACTGTCTAGGCTTGTCATAGCTTTTATTTCAAGGAGCAGGCATCTTAACTTCATGGCTGCAGTCACTGTCCACAGTGATTTTGGAACTGAAGAAAATAAAATCTGTCACTGCTTCTACTTTTATCCCTTCTATTTGCCATGAAGTGGGGAGACCAGATGCCATGATGTTAGTTTTATCAGTGATGAGTTTTAAGCCAGCTTTTTCACTCTCCTCTTTCAATTTCATCAAGAGGCTCTTTAGTTCCTCCTTCACTTTCTGCCGTTAGAGTGGTATCATCTGCATATGAGGTTGTTGATACATTTCTCAGCAATCTTGATCCCAGCTTATGCTTTATCTAGCCTAGCATTTTGCATGATGTGATCTGCATAGAAGTTAAATAAGCAGGGCAACAATATATAGCCTTGATGTACTTCTTTCCCAATTTTGAACCAGTCTGTTGTTCCATGTCCAGTTCAAACTGTTGCTTCTTGCTCTGCATACAGGTTTCCTATCTCTTTAAGAATTTTCCACAGTTTTTTTGATCCACACATCAAAGACTTTCGCATAGTCAGTGAATCAGTAGATGCTTTTCTGGAATTCCCTTGCTCTGTATGATCCAACGGATGTTGGCAATTTGATCTCTGGTTTGTCTGCCTTTTCTAAACCCAGTTTTTACATCTGGAAGTTTTCATTTCACATACTGCTGAAGCTTAGCTTGAAGGATTTTGAGCATTACCTTACTAGCATGTGAACTGAGCACCCTTGTACGATGGTTTGAACATTCGTGGCTTCATCTCTTCTGCTTCTGTTAGCGCCCTGTCGTTTCTGTCCTTTGTGGTCTGCATCCTTGCAGAATATGCTCCCTTGATATCTCCAATATTCGTGAAGAGATCTCCAGTCTTTCCCATTCTATTGTTTCCCTCTTTCTTTGTTCATTTAAGAAGGCCTTCCTATCTCTCCTTGCTATTCTCTGGAACTCTGCATTCAGTTGGATATATCTTTCCTTTTCTCCCTTGCCTTTAGCATCTCTTCTTTTCATGGCTATTTGTAAAGCCTCCTCAGACAATCACTTTGCCATCTTGTATTGCTTTTTCTTCTTATGAAATGTTTATGGTCAACTTTGAAAAAGGCATATCGACAAACACTGTATACCACAGTGCATAGTCTCACTAACCATATGAGTAAACATGGGTGGGACTGTGAGTATAGATTTGATATGCAATATTTATATATATAATATAATGTATAAAATATTTACATAAAATATGTAATTATATAATTTATATATAAAATTTTATAATTTATATAGTTCAGTTCAGTTGCTCAGTCGTGTCCGATTCTTTGCGACCCCATGAATCGCAGCATGTCCAGGCCTCCCTGTCCATCACCAACTCCCAGAGTTCACTCAAACTCATGTCCATCGAGTCAGTGATGCCATCCAGCCATCTCATCCTCTGTTGTCCCCTTCTCCTCCTGCCCCCAATCCCTCCCAGCATCAGAGTCTTTTCCAATGAGTCAACTCTTCACATGAGGTGGCCAAAGTCCTGGAGTTTCAGCTTTAGCATCATTCCTTCCAAAGAAATCCCAGGACTTATCTCCTTCAGAATGGACTGGTTGGATCTCCTTGCAGTCCAAGGGACTCTCAAGAGTCTTCTCCAATACCACAGTTCAAAAGCATCAATTCTTCGGTGCTCAGCCTTCTTCACAGTCCAACTCTCACATCCATACATGACCACTGGAAAAACCATGGCCTTGACTAGATGGACCTTTGTTGGCAAAGTAATGTCTCTGCTTTTGAATATGCTATCTAGGTTGGTCACAACTTTCCTTCCAAGGAGTAAGTGTCTTTTAATTTCATGGCTGCAGTTACCATCTGCAGTGACTTTGGAGCCCCCAAAAATAAAGTCTGACACTGTTTCCCCATCTATTTCCCACGAAGTGATGGGACCGGATGCCATGATCTTCGTTTTCTGAATGTTGAGCCTTAAGCCAACTTTTTCACTCTCCACTTTCACTTTCATCAAGAGGCTTTTTAGTTCCTCTTCACTTTCTACTATAAGGGTGGTATCATCTGCATATGGAGAAGGCAATGGCACCCTACTCCAGTACTGTTGCCCGGAAAATCCCATGGATGGAGGAGCCTGGTAGGCTGCAGTCCATGGGGTCGCTAAGAGTCAGACACGACTGAGCAACTTCACTTTCATTTTCCACTTTGATGCATTGGAGAAGGAAATGGCAACCCACTCCAGTGTTCTTGCCTGGAGAATCGCATGGACGGAGAAGCCTGGTAGGCTGCAGTCCATGGGGTCGCACAGAGTCGGACATGACTGAAGCGACTTAGCAGCAGCAGCATCTGCATATCTGAGGTTATTGATATTTCTCCCGGCAATCTTGATTCCAGCTTGTGTTTCTTCCAGCCCAGCACTTCTCATGATGTACTCTGCATATAAATTAAATAAGCAGGGTGACAATATACAACCTTGACGTACTCCTTTTCCTATTTGGAACCAGTCTATTGTTCCATGTCCAGTTCTAAATAAATAAATATATTTATATATAAATATATGAGATATACATATATATCTCATCCATCAGAAAAACATATTTTTCCCCACAAAACTTCATAGCACTCACCAAAGTACTCAAAGAGGCTACTGGGTACCAGGTTTACAGGAATTACAAAAAGGAGTTCTAATTACCATGTTAACATGAATAATGCCCCTCAATACTCTAAACTATTTGGACAATAGGAAACACATTAGAAGCCAGTAAGTGACATTTGTTTGTGTCAATGGACAACAGGAAACTAGAACCCACAGAAATGATGCTATTTGACTGAGCAGAGCCAGCTAGGACCCTGAGAGCACCTGCCCAGGCTAACCCTCTTCAGAGTGTTCCTCTTGTCTCTAGCTTCTGATGCAACTAAATAGAAGCAGCCAGATAAAGCAACCCCGAAATTAGGAAGACAATTTCTTCCACCATATCAAATAGTCTCTTAAGTCTTAGGAAGAGCAGCTGACAAATAGTCCCTGCCAGAAATCCTCCATGTCATTTCAGTAAGGACTTTTCCTGTTTTTCAGTTGTTAAGAAATTTACATTCTGTTGCAAAATAAAAATGCCCAGTAAACAGAAAAATAATAATTGTATGAGGTGGGAATGATGGGGGTGGTAGAAATACTGGTATTATTCTGGTGACAGCAGAAATTACCCAGTTTTATGAAAAGAAGTGGGTGCAGTCTGGAAAATGAAACACAGTCTTGGATCTGGAAAATATTCTCTAAATGTGATGTTGGAAGTCACACAAGCTGCCTTTAAAGAGCTTTCTAAATCCAGGCACTGTGCTACAGGGTTTAAATGGGCCTATTTTAACTTTGCTTCACCCAGTGAGGAAAGCACAAACCTTTACATGGAAGTAAGCATATGTAAAGCTTACATACCTTGCCCAAGTTTACATACCTGTTGATATCTGCAGACCTCAACAAATACTTTTAGAATCACTAAGTATAACTAAATGGCTGTGAATATATTCTTCCTCTTTTTATTACTGAAAATGATGAATGAGTGTAAATTGTATGAATTTAAAGAATTTTTTGTAAAATATAAGCAAGAAGATACTAAATCTGAATGGCTCAAAGTTGTGATCTTCGTATTGAGAGAAATCACCACTGAAAAAGAAATAATGTAGGGCCAACCAGGTGAGATTACGGCTTTCATTTCATTTACATGAATTACGCCTCTCATTCTTTTCTTGACTTCAATAGATAAAAATTCTCATGCTTCAGTTTACTTTGAAAGATGGTTCCCCATTTATTTTTATACATAAAAATACTGAACAAGAGAAATACATACTCCTGTGTTATTTGAAACAGAACGTGCTAAGACTCCATAAAGCATACCAAATCACAATAGAATTCTATGTAAATTCTGACATACATCTGCCATGGAAATGGGTACAAGACAGAGTTAAGTACAAAGATTTTTTTCAATTATTATCAATGTTTCAATTAGTCTTAAAAACTAAAAGACAAAATTAGAAAAAGTAAAAAACCACTTGTACCTTTAATACAGGTTGGCATCTCAGGTTCCCAAGTGTCATTACCACCACAGAACACTAGGTTGCTGCCATTCAGGTAAAAACCCTGGAGGCACTCAAACACCACCACTGACTGGTACGAAAATTTGTCTCTACTTCCTGACACCATTATTCCATGTTCAAGAAATGGCCGTTGACATTTGACAACTGGAAAGTGGAGAAATTCCAGAATTAATAAAAAGCTGCTTTCACACGGGACCTGAAAAACCAGTGCAAAGTGGGAAGAAAGAGGCCAGGAGTAAAAAGCAAGAGGCTAACTGGAAAAGAAGACTTCATTTGTGCATTGAATCCCAGGGAAACAGATTTAGAAAAACAGTACTTTTTCCACGTAGAAGAGACTGTTGTTATAGTTGATTGGCTCCCTACAATTTTTGTACGTTGATCCTATAGTTTGCGATCTTGCTAAAACATCAGTTTTTGAGACAATCATGTTGTAAGTAAATACGGACTATTTTATTTCTTTCTCTCCAATGTAGTTGTTCAGTCATTCAGTTGTATCCAACTCTTTGTGACCCCATGGACTGTGGCATGCAGGACTTCCATGGACTGTGGCATGCAGGACTTCCCTTTGTTGAGAAGTTCTATATTAAGTAAGGATCATGTTATAATTTTCTTTCACATTTTTTGTCTGCCTTTGGTATCAGGGTAAAGTCCCCATGAAATGAGTTGAGAAGCACTTGTTTCTCAAATTTCTTGAAGAGTTTGTGTAGAGGTGCTATTATTTATTCCTGCAGTGTATGGTAAATTCCCCAAGAAGGCCATCTCTCAGATCAAGGAGGTCTCTGTTCTCATTGTGGGAAGGTTTTTAAATACAAATTATATTTCCTTAATAGGTATAAGACTATTCAGGCTACCTACATCTTTGTGTGGAGATATTTTGGTATATTTTTCTTCAAGTTCAGTTCAGTCACTCAGTCGTGTCTGACTCTTTGCGACCCCATGAACTGCAGCATGCCATCACCTCCCTGTCCATCACCAACTCCCGGAGTTCACTCAGACTCACGTCCTTTGAGTCATTGATGCCATCCAGCCATCTCATCCTCTGTCGTCCCCTTCTCCACCTGCCCTCAATCTTTCCCAGCATCAGGGTCTTTTCCAATGAGTCAACTCTTCGCATGAGGTGGCCAAAGTACTGGAGTTTCAGCTTCAACATCAGTCCTTTCAATGAATACCCAGGACTGAACTCCTTTAGGATGGACTGCTTGGATCTCTTTGCAGTCCAAGGTACTCTTAAGACTCTTCTCCAACACCACAGTTCAAAAGCAGCAATTCTTTGGCACTCAGCTTTCTTTATAGTCCAACTCTCACATCCATACATGACCACTGGAAAAACCATAGCCTTGACTAGACTGATCTTTGTTGGCAAAATAATGTCTTTGCTTTTTAATATGCTGTCCTAGGTTGGTCATAACTTTCCTTCCAAGGAGTAAGTGTCTTAATCTCATGGCTGCAACCACAATCTGCAGTGATTTTGGAGCCCAGAAAAATAAAATCAGCCACTGTTTCCACTGATTCCCCATCTATCTGTCATGAAGTGATGGGACCACATACCATGATCTTAGTTTTCTGAATGTTGAGCTTTAAGCCAACTTTTTCACTCTCCTCTTTCACTTTCATCAAGAGGCTTTTTAGTTCTTCACTTTCTGCCATAAGGGTGGTGTCATCTGCATATCTGAGGTTATTGATATCTCTCCTAGCAATCTTGATTCCACCTTGTGCTTCACCCAGCCCAGCATTTATCATGATGTACTCTGCATAGAAGTTAAATAAGCAGGGTGACAATATATAGCCTTGATGAACTCCTTTTCCTATTTGGAACCAGTCTGTTGTTCCATGTCTAGTTCTAACTGTTGCTTCCTGACCTGCATACAGGTTTCCCAAGAGGCAGGTCAGGTGGTCTGGTATTCCCATCTCTTGAAGAATTTTCCACAGTTTATTGTGATCCACACAGTCAAAGGCTTTGGCATAGTCAATAAACAAGAAATAGATGTTTTTCTGGAACTCTCTTGCTTTTTCAATGATCCAGCGGATGTTGGCAATTTGATCTCTGGTTCCTCTGCCTTTTCTAAAACCAGCTTGAATATCAGGAAGTTCACGGTTCACGTATTGCTGAAGCCTAGCTTGGAGAATTTTGAGCATTACTTTACTAGCGTGTGAGATGAGTGCAATTGTGTGGTAGTTTGAGCATTCTTTGGCATTGCCTTTCTTTGGGATTGGAATGAAAACTGACCTTTTCCAGTCCTGTGGCCACTGCTGAGTTTTCCAAATGTGCTGGCATATTGAGTGCAGCACTTTCACAGCATCATCTTTTAGGACTTTGAAATAGCTCAACTGGAATTCCATCACCTCCCCTAGCTTTATTTGTAGTGATGCTTCCTAAGGCCCACTTGACTTCACATTCCAGGATGTCTGGCTCTAGGTGAGTGATCACACCATTGTGATTATCTGGGTCATGAAGATCTTTTTTGTACAGTTCTTCTGTGTATTCTTTCTGTCCTTTATTGAGTCCATCTTTGCATGAAATGTTCCCTTGGTATCTCTAATTTTCTTAAAGAGATCTCTACTCTTTCCTATTCTATTTTTTTCCCTCTATTTCTTTGCATTTATCGCTGAGGAAGGCTTTCTTATCTCTCCTTGCTATTCGTTGGAACTCTGCATTCAAAAGGGTATATCTTTCCTTTTCTCCTCTGCTTTTCACTTCCCTTCTTTTCACAGCTACTTGTAAGGCCTCCTCAGACAGCCATTTTTCTTTTTTGCATTTCTTTTTCTTGGGGATGGTCTTGATCCCTGTCTCCTGTACAATGTCATGAACCTCCATCCATAGTTCATCAGGCACTCTGTCTATCAGATCTAGTCCCTTAAATCTATTTCTCACTCCACTGTATAGTCATAAGGGATTTGATTTAGGTCATACCTGAATGGTCTAGTGGTTTTCTCCACTTTCTTCAATTTAAGTCTGAATTTGGCAATAAGAAGTTCACGATCTGAGCCACAGTCAGCTCCCAGTCTTGTTTTTGCTGACTGTACAGAGCTTCTCCATCTTTGGCTGCAAAGAATATAATCAGTCTGATTTCGGTGTTGAGCATCTGGTGATGTCCACATGCAGAGTCTTCTCTTGTGTTGTTGGAAGAGGGTGTTTGCTATGACCAGTGCATTCTCTTGTCAGAACTCTATTATCCTTTGCCCTGCTTCATTCTGTACTCCAAGGCCAAATTTGCGTGTTACTCCAGGTGTTTCTTGACTTCTTACTTTTGCATTTCAGTCCCCTATAATGAAAAGGACATCTTTTTGGGGTGTTAGTTCTAGAAGGTCTTGCAGGTCTCCATAGAACTGTTCAACTTCAGCTTCTTAAGCATTACTGGTTGGGGCATAGACTTGAATTACCGTGATACTGAATGGTTTACTCTGGAAACGAATGGAGATCATTCTGTCATTTCTGAGATTGCATCCAAGTACTGCATTTCAGACTCTTTTGTTGATTATGATGGCTACTCCATTTCTTCTAAGGGATTCCTGCCCACAGTAGTAGACATAATGGTCATCTGAGTTAAATTCACCCATCCCAGTCCATCTTAGTTCACTGATTCCTAGAATGTCGATGTTCACTCTTGCCATCTCCTGTTTGACTACCTGCAATTTGCCTTGATTCATGGACCTAATATTCCAGGTTCCTATGCAATATTGCTCTTTACAGTATGGAATGTTGCTTCTATCACCAGTCCCATTCACAACTGGGTGTTGTTTTTGCTTTGGCTCCATCCCTTCATTCTTTCTGGAGTTATTTCTCCACTGATCTCCAGTAGCATATTGGGTACCTTCTGACCTGGGGAGTTCATCTTTCTTTGTCCTATCTTTTTGCCTTTTCATACTGTTCATGGGGTTCTCAAGGCAAGAATACTGAAGTGGTTTGTTTTTTGTTTTTTCAAAGGAATTTTGAAAACTTTTCTTCAAAGCAATTTGTTAATTTCATTTGTTGTCAAATTTATAAGCATGAATTTGTGATATTACAACTATCATCATCATCGTATTCTTTAATCATCCCTTTAAATGTCTGTATAATATATTAGCAATGTCTTCTTTTATATTCTTTGTAAAAGTTTATTTTTAATTTTTAAACAGCTTTTAAAGGGAACATTCCATTTACGGTTATTACAAAATAGCGACTATGTTCCTCATGTCATACAACACATTCTTGTAGCCTGTCTTATAGCCATGCTCCCTACCCCTATATTGCCTCTCTTTCCTCTCCCTGCTAATAACCGGTAGCTTGTTCTCTGTATCTGTAAGTCTGTTTCTTTTTTGTTATATTTACTAGTTTGTTGTATTATTTAGATTTTCTATATAAATGATACCATATGATATTTTTCTTTCTCTGATTTATTAAATATCTTTTTTCTTTCTTGTCAGCCTAGTTATAGCTTTATTTATCAACCTTCTCCAAGAACCACAGAGTTTCATTGGTTTTCTGTATTATTTTCTCTTTACAATTTTATTGATCTTTGTCTATTTATGATTATCTTATGTCTCCTTATTTTGAGTTCGTTTGCTCTTTCTTTTTTAGTTTTGTAAGGTGGAAGCTTCAGTTATTGACTTGAGACTTTTCTTTTTCCTAACACAAATTCATGCTATAAATTTCCCTCTAAGCAATGCTTTTGCTTATCATACACATTTTGCTATTTTGATATATCATGTTTTTCACTTTTATTCAGTTCAGAATATGTTCTAACTTTCCTTGTTACTTAACTATGGGTTATTTATGAGTATCTTTCATAATTTTCAAATATTTGAGAATTTTCTAGACTAGATGTTTTAATTTCTGCATTTATTCCATTTTGATCAGATAATGTATTCAGAATGATTTTAATTCTTTGGAATGTGGTAGAGTATGATCTCCCTTAGAAAATGTTCCCTGCACAGCTGAAAAGAGTAAACATTATCCTGTGCTCGGTGATTGTTTCCTTCCAAGAGTCAAAGCCCCTCTAGCATCTCCTTGCTTCATGTCACTCGAGTGCCTTAAACATTGTTTTAAATATATATTTTGTCCAGAGTTTGTCATTATTATCAATGAGAGAGTTAGCCTTTAAAAATCTGCCCTGTCATTGTTTGTAGCCAGAATGCTCAGACATCTTGCAATATAAGGAAAAACTTTACTTTTAAGGCAGTGTGTGTTGAATTTTTGTTTTTGAAGCAAAAAATCCCAACTTTTATACACACACACATATTAGTTCACAATGTGTAAACTGGAATGTCAGTAACATCTGGGGTGAGGAGTGGGAAACCCCACAACTAGAACTATTTTCTATTCAATTTGGCCTAAATTAAATTAGAAGTCAATGTAAACAGAGGAAGGAAACTTTCATGATTGTTTTACTCATTGGAAAAATTATTTACTTATTGGTAAAACTCAATGGACATGAGTTTGAGCAAGCTCCAAGAAATGGTGAAGGACAGAGAAGCCTGGCGTCCTGCAATCCATGAGGTTGCAAAGAGTCGGACACAGCTAAGTGACTGAACAACAACAAAACTATTTACAAAGTATTCCACGGTATTTACAAATAAAGGAGATAAATGGAAATATGATTACCTTTACACAGAGGAGGGTCACTACTCCATTTGTTAGGTTCAATACAAATTAGCTTGTTCTGTCCAACAAGTGAATATTCATCTGGTCCATTTGAAGGATCACAACTATAAGTTATTAATTCGTTATATTCAAATATATTCCTGTAGCTATTGGTGTGTTTTCCATGTTTTATTTTTGGAGGTTGTCCACAATAAATCTCTTAAAAAGGGAAAAAAAGAGCAAACGAAGGCAAAAGAAAGGCGAAAGAGTAAGACAGCATTAGTAAAGTCCTATGCGCTACCTTCAATACGCTCTTTAACTTAGGATTTCTAGAAGTTAACTGTGAATCCATTACCCATTTAGAGAAAGTTTCCATGAGAGAATGTATTATCCCAAATTCAACTCATATAGAAATTAACTTGTAAGAACCAAACTCATTTCCTTAAATACCTATTAAAGTATCTATATGAAATTCCTATATTATCTATAAGGACATGCAAAGTTTTGTTCTAGACATCATAAGAGATGAAAATTTAATGAGAAAATATGCTTGTGGCTACATGGAAACTTACATTACCATATGTGAAATAGGTAGCCAACGGGAATTTGCTGTATGGCCCAGGAAACTCAAACAGGGGCTCTGTATCAACCTAGAGGGGTGGGGTGGGGAGGGAGATGGGAGGGAGTTCCAAAAGGGAGGGGATACATGTATGACTATGGCTGATTCATATTGAGGTTTGACAGAAAACATCAAAATTCTGTAAAGCAATTATCCTTCAACTAAAAAAATTAATTAATTTAAAAATAATAATAAAATCCACCACTAGCTAAGAAATTCCTTATAATTTATAAACATATCCATTCACTAGATCAGAGTCTCATTTCACTGTCATCCTTGTAACTGTATAGTGAAATTTCCCAGAATCTACAAATTGTGTGAATTTGAAACAGACTGAATCCAGATGTCTTCCTTTAAGCCAGATATTTGCAAAAAAATGTAAAACAATGCCACTATTCTCACTGTTTTGGAAATTTTTTATTTTTTCATAAAAATATGGTGTATATGTTAACATGTATTGACTTTATACAAGTCTTAAAATTGATTTAATAAAAAATGATTTTAAAAACTTTCATTCTAATTTCAGTAAAATGAATACCAGTAGACATAAATCACACAAAGAAACAGTTTCCCAGGCGGCGCTAGTAGTAAGAACCCATCTGCCAATACAGGAGACATAAGAGACGCAAGTTCATTCTCTGGGTGGGGAAGATCCCAAGGAGGGTGACATGGTAACCCACTCTAGCATTCTTGCCTGGAGAATCCCAGGGTGGGCTACAGTCCATAGGTCACAGAGTTGGACACGACTGAAGCAACTTAGCACAGCAAGGCACATAAAGAAAAGCTCTTTGGGATAACTGCTGATTTAAAAGCAAAAACACTTTTGATTTCTCCTTCATATTTGAAAGAGATCCTTGCTGGGTACAATAATCTGGGCTGTAGGTTATTTTCTTTCATCACTTTAAGTATGTCTTGCCATTCTCTCCTGGCTTGGAGAGTTTCTATTGAAAGATCAGCTGTTTATCCTTATGGGAATTCCCTTGTGTGTTATTTGTTGTTTTTCCCTTGCTGCTTTTAATATTTGTTCTTTGTGTTTGATCTTTGTTAATTTGATTAATATGTGTCTTGGAGTGTTTCGCCTTGGGTTTATCCTGTTTGGGATTCTCTGGGTTTCTTGGACTTGAGTGATTATTTCCTTCCCCATTATGGGAAGTTTTCAACTATTATCTCCTCAAGTATTTTCTCATGGTCTTTCTTTTTGTCTTCTTCTTCTGGAACCCCTATGATTCGAATGTTGTAGCATTTAATATTGTCCTGGAGGTCTCTGAGATTGTCCTCATTTCTTTTAATTAGATTTTCTTTTTTCCTCTCTGATTCATTTATTTCTACCATTCTATCTTCTAATTCACTAATCCTATCTTCTGCCTCTGTTATTCTACTATTTGTTGCCTCCAGAGTGTTTTTGATCTCATTTATTGCATTATTCATTATATATTGACTCTTTTTTATTTCTTCTAGGTCCTTGTTAAACCTTTCTTGCATCTTCTCAATCCTTGTCTCCAGGCTATTTATCTGTGATTCCATTTTGATTTCAAGATTTTGGATCAACTTCACTATCATTATTCGGAATTCTTTATCAGGTAGATTCCCTATCTCTTCCTCTTTTGTTTGGTTTGGTGGGCATTTATCCTGTTCCTTTATCTGCTGGGTATTCCTCTGTCTCTTCATCTTGTTTAAATTGCTGAGTTTGGGGTGTCCTTTCTGTATTCTGGCAGTTTGTGGAGTTCTCTTTATTGTGGCATTTCCTCACTGTGTGTGGGTTTGTACAGGTGGCTTGTCAAGGTTTCTTGGTTAGGGAAGCTTGTGTCGGTATTCTGGTGGGTGGAGCTGGATTTCTTCTCTCTGGAGTGCAATGAAGATGCAGAGAAAGCCTTTGACAAAATTCAACATCCATTTATGATAAAAACTCTCCAGAAAGCAGGAATAGAAGGAACATACCCCAACATAATAAAAGCTATATATGACAAGCCAACAGCAAACATTATCTTCAATGGTGAAAAATTGAAAGCATTTCCTCTAAAGTCAGGAACAAGACAAGGGTGCCCACTTTCACCATTACTATTCAACATAGTTTTGGAAGTTTTGGCCACAGCAATCAGAGCAGAAAAAGAAATAAAAGGAATCCAAATTGGAAAAGAAGAAGTAAAACTCTCACTGTTTGCAGATGACATGATTCTCTACATAGAAAACCCTAAAGACTCCACCAGAAAATTACTAGAACTAATCAATGAATATAGTAAAGTTGCAGGATATAAAATCAACACACAGAAATCCCTTGCATTCCTATACACTAATAATGAGAAAATAGAAAGAGAAGTTAAGGAAACAATTCCATTCACCATTGCAACAAAAAGAATAAAATACTTAGGAATATATCTACCTAAAGAAACTAAAGACCTATATATAGAAAACTATAAAACACTGGTGAAAGAAATCAAAGAGTACACTAATAGATGGAGAAATATACCATGTTCATGGATTGGAAGACTCAATATAGTGAAAATGAGTATACTACCCAAAGCAATTTATAGATTCAATGCAATCCCTATCAAGCTACCAACGGTATTCTTCACAGAGCTAGAACAAATAATTTCACAATTTGTATGGAAATACAAAAAACCTCAAATAGACAAAGCCATCTTGAGAAAGAAGAATGGAACCGGAGGAATCAGCCTGCCTGACTTCAGGTTCTACTACAAAGCCACAGTCATCAAGACAGTATGGTACTGGCACAAAGACAGAAATATAGATCAATGGAACAAAATAGAAAGCCCAGAGATAAATCCACACACATATGGACAACTTATCTTTGACAAAGGAGGCAAGAATATACAATGGATTAAAGACAATCTCTTTAACAAGTGGTGCTGGGAAAACTGGTCAACCACTTGTAAGAATGAAACTAGAACACTGTCTAACACCATACACAAAAATAAACTCAAAATGGATTAAAGATCTAAATGTAAGACCAGAAACTATAAAACTCCTAGAGGAATACATAGGCAAAACACTCTCTGACATACATCACAGCAGGATCCTCTATGACCCACCTCCCAGAATATTGGAAATGCAAAAATAAACAAATGGGACCTAATTAAACTTAAAAGCTTCTGCACAACAAAGGAAACTATAAGCAAGGTGAAAAGACAGCCTTCAGAATGGGAGAAAATAATAGCAAATGAAGCAACAGACAAACAACTAATCTCAAAAATATACAAGCAACTCCTACAGCTCAATTCCAGAAAAATAAATGACCCAATCAAAAAATGGGCCAAAGAACTAAATAGACATTTCTCCAAAGAAGACATACAGATGGCTAACAAACACATGAAAAGATGCTCAACATCACTCATTATCAGAGAAATGCAAATCAAAACCACCATGAGGTACCATTTCACGCCAGTCAGAATGGCTGTGATCCAAAAGTCTACAAGTAATAAAGGCTGGAGAGGATGTGGAGAAAAGGGAACCCTCTTACACTGTTGGTGGGAATGCAAACTAGTACAGCCACTATGGAGAACAGTGTGGAGATTCCGTAACAAACTGGAAATAGAACTGCCTTATGATCCAGCAATCCCACTGCTGGGCATACACACTGAGGAAACCAGAAAGGAAAGAGACATTTGTACGCCAATGTTCATCGCAGCACTGTTTATAATAGCCAGGACATGGAAGCAACCTAGATGTCCATCAGCAGATGAATGGATAAGAAAGCCGTGGTACATATACACAATGGAGTATTACTCAGCCATTAAAAAGAATACATTTGAATCAGTTCTAATGAGGTGGATGAAACTGGAGCCTATTATACAGGGTGAAGTAAGCCAGAAAGAAAAACACCAATACAGTATACTAACACATATATATGGAATTTAGAACGATGGTAACAATAACCCTGTATACGAGACAGCAAAAGAGACACTGATGTATAGAACAGTCTTTTGGACTCTGTGGGAGAGGGAGAGGGTGGGAAGATTTGGGAGAATGGCATTGAAATATGTATAATATATATGAAATGAGTCGCCAGTCCAGGTTCGATACACGATACTGGATGCTTGGGGCTGGTGCACTGGGACGACCCAGAGGGATGGTATGGGGAGGGAGGAGGGAGAAGGGTTCAGGATGGGGAACACATGTATACCTGTGGCAGATTCATTTTGATATATGGCAAAACCAATACAATATTGTAAAGTTAAATAAAATAAAATTAAAAAAAATAAAAGCAAAAACAGATCCTGAAGCCAAAAAGTTTGAACATTCTTGATCTAAATTCTAAAGTGAGAATTTACTTACTTTCACAGTGTGGAATTGTATCACTCCAAGACACATTCTCTCCAATAAGGTTACAAATTATAATAGGTTTTCCTCTTAAGAAATAACTAAATAGAAAAAAGAAAAGGTTACTATTTCTTTAACAGCACACATAATAATGAAAACTTGTATCTGGCTGTTTTTCTATACTCTAGTACTTGGAGGGAGACGTTTCTTAAGTGACATGATAAAAATGAAAGTGCTAACCAAGTCTGCAATTCTAATCAAATAAAGAGTTATTGCCTGTGAACACACATTGACCCACAGCAAAAAGCCTCCATGACTGTCATGCTGTCAGGCTGGCATCTTTGCTCTCTCTGGCAAATGCATCACTTTCACCTCTAAGCTTTTGCTCCCACCACTGTGTTCAGTTAGAACTGAGAAAGAGAGACCAGGCTCTAGAGCTTGGCTGCCTGGATTCAAATTCTAGTTGCATGACGGACTTGTTATTTGAGCTTGGGAAAGTCTTTCTACTGTTTTTCTTGTTCAATTTCCTCATCTATGTAAATGACACAATAGCATACCTCATGGGATTGTTTAGAGAATAAGGTAGCATCTGACACATAGTGAGTGCTGGGTAAGTTTTAGCTCTTTTTAATATTCTTTAGATCAGAATATCTTCCTAGGAACAGCTTAGGACTGCTACTTAATGCAATCTTCTCTTAATCTTTTCTGATAATTTAAATTCACAGTGCTCTCTCCTCCCTCTGGACTCTCATTGTAATGATCATAAATAATTTTATGTATTCGTCACTTCTTATTTACTATTTTGCTTTAATATATTATACTAGTATATATTGTGTTTCAATTTTTTTATTTTTTTTGAGAACAGTCTATGCTTTAAGTTTTTGGAACCTCTCAAAGTGCCTAATAGGCTCTCTATATCTATGACAGGACGTTCTAATATCTTTATTTGATCAATTTAAAACTAATCAGTGAAACTGCTTGCACAGGGTTCTAGTAGACTTGTCCATCAAGTTCCCTCATTTTTGTATATTGTAGTGTTTTAGGAGAGGACTTGGAGAAGGTGGCAGAGTTGGAGGCACTAGGAATCTGTCTCCATAACTCGACAAAAACTACAAGGGCAGAGTCTGCCTGATGTCACTATTTTTGGGCTTTGGAGTCTGTTGAAGAATTGTAAGTTCCAGAGGAAAACTCAGACAGGAAAATCACATTCATTTCAGTCAATTTTAGCTCTTAGGAAAATAGCAGCTACCCATTCCCACTCTCAGCAGTGTAGCAGGCAGCTGTGCATGTGTTCCTGAGCAGCTCACACACAGATTGCAGGAGGCAGAGCACCCAGAAAGGACTGTCCTCCAAGAACCAAGGATTTGTACTCTGATTGCTGACTTTTGTTCCTGATCACAGGAAATGGTGGGTAGCCATTGTTGTCATGTCTTGCTGATGCTTGCAAGGACCTTCCTTGTTGGTTGAAGTGAATTACATGGGATTTAAAGATCGAGCACCATTTGCTTCCAATTTGATTTTTGCTTTCAACTTCATTTTAATGCTTCAGGAGCCAATAATTAAAGATTAGACATTCAAAAACAACTGCATATGAGGGGAAATTTAGAAAGTAAGTGTGCATATTCAGGGAAAAACTCAGAAATGGCCTGAGAAGACCTTCAGTTTACAACTCAGGCTGATTTCTGGCAGAGAAATATCCTACAGCAATCAAAAAACAATAACAAAAACTGCAATGTCCAGGGAAAGGGGAGGATCTGACTTCCAAAGTTACCATATTATTAAATTCCAATGTCTAGTATTCCACAAAAAATCACCAGGCATACAAAGAAACAGGAAAGTATGGCCCATTCAAAATAAAAATAAAATTAAATGAACAGAAACTGCTCCTGAAAAACATCTGATGACAGATAGATTAGACAAGGACTATCTTAAATATGCTCAAACAACTAAAGAAAGATGTGCAGAAAATCAAGAAAATGATGTATGAGCAAAGCAGAACAGTCATAAGGAGAATGCTCATGTGTGCCCGCTCAGTTGTGTCTGACTGTGACCCCATGGACTGCAGCTTGCCAGGCTTCTCTGCCATGAAATTTTCCAGGCAAGAACACTGGAGTTGGTTGGCATCTCTTACTCCAGAGTATCTTCCCAACTCAGGGATCCATCCCTCATCTCTCATGTCTCCTGCATTGACAGGCATATTCTTTACCATTGTGCCACCTAGGAAGCCCATCATGAGGAGACAGATAACCTAAGAAGAAATCAAGAAGGAATTCTGGGCTTAAAGTACAATACCTGGTATAAAAAATTCAGTAGAGGGATTTAAAGAAAATTTGAGCAGACAGAAAGAAGAATTAGTGAACCTAAATATAGAATGGGCGAAGTTATTGAATCTGAGCAACAGAAAGAAAAAAGAGTAAAGAAAAATGAGCAGTCCCTAAAGGACTTGTGTGACATCATCAAGTGGATCATACACACCAGGGGAATCTCAGAGGGAGAGGAGAGATAGAAAGCGACAGAGAGAACATTTTAACAATAATGGCAGACCACTTCCAAAACTTGATGAGAAACACAAATACAACTTCCAGGTGAAAAGAACTCAAAGAAGTCCACACTAAGACACATAATAATCAAACTCTCAAAAGACAAAGACAGAGCAGCTAAGATGGCAGAGTAGAAGGACCCTGAACTCACATCCTCTAACAAGAATACCAAAATCACAACAATCTACAGGACAATCATCATCGAAAAAGACGGAAGCCTACCAGAAGAGGTGCCCTAGAGCTAGAAACAAAAAGATGGAACCACAAAGAGACTGGTAGGAGGGCAGATTAGGAATATAATCAAATCCCATTCCCTTAGGTGGGTGCCCCACAAATTGGAGAATAATTATAGAGGTTTTACCACTAGAGTGAATTCTGAGTCCAAATGACGTGCCCCTAGCCCAAGACTCCAGCACTGGGAAGAGGAGATCCCAGAGCATCTGGCTTTGAAAGCCACCAGAGCTTGATTACAGGAGCTCACAGGACTGGGAGAAACAGAGACTTCACTCTAAAAGGGTACACAAAAGTCTCATAGACACCAGGAACAAAGGCAAAAGCAATAACTTCATAGGATCCTGGGTCAGAACTACCTATGGATCTTGAAAGGTGTCCTGAGGAAGCAGGGGGTGGCTGTGATTCACTCTGGGAATATAGACATTGGTGGCAGATATACAGGACTTCTCAGATGGCCCAGTAAAGAATCTCCCTGTCAGTGTAGGAGATGCAGGTTGATCCCTGGGTTGGGGAGATTCCCTGGAGAAGAAAATGGTAACACACTCCAGTAGTCTTGCCTGGGAAAGTCCATGGACAGAGGAGCCTGGAGGGCTACAGCCCACGGGGTCACAAAGTTGAACACGACCGAGCACACATGCACGGCAGGTATATCAGGGAACATTCATCTGTGTGAGCTCTCCCAGAGGCTGATATTTTGGCAACAAGACCTGGCCCCACCCAACAGTCTGTAGGATCCAGTGCTGGAAACACCTCAGGCCAAACAACAAATGAGCACGAGCAGACAGGCCGCCTAAAGACTTCCTGAGCCCACAGCCTCATGTGGGCTTCCCTTGTGGCTCAGCTGGGGAAGAATCTGCTCACAGTGCAGGAGACCTGGGTTCAGTCCCTGGACTGGAAAAATCCCCTGGAGAAGGAAAAGGCTAGCCAGTCCAGTATTCTGGCCTGGAGAATTCCATGTACTGTATAGATCACGGGGTTGCAAAGAGTCAGACATGACTGAGCGACTTTCACTTTCACTTCACTAGACAGGACCCTGCCCAACAGAGGACCAAGATCCACCTCCAGGGGCCATGGGGCTGACACTAGAAGCAAGAACATTACAGCCCTGCAGCCTGAAGATTGAGTCAACAAATGCAGGCCAGCTAATCCTGGGCCCTTGAGTGATGAGAGGGGAGTGCACTGCTGGGATGCTTTGAAGGTCATATTTACTATCATTACTCTGAACTCTTTCTTGGGTAGATTCCATTTCTCCATGTCAATTAGTTCTTCTGGGGTTTTATCTTGTTGCTTCATCTGAAATATATTTTTCTGTTTTCATTGTCTTTAATTTGCTATTTGTAGTTTTTGTATGTGGTAAGTTGGTTACTCTTTTTTGATTTTGGAGAAGTGACCCTCTGTAGGAAATGTTCAAAGCATCCCAGCGGTGCACTGGATCCTACAGACTGTTGGGTGGGGCCAGGTCTTGGTGCCAAAATATCAGCCTCTGGGAGAGCTCACACAGATGAATGTTCCCTGATATACCTGCCGTGCATGTGTGCTCGGTCGTGTTCAACTTCGCAACCCCGTGGGCTGTAGCTCTCCAGGCTCCTCTGTCCATGGACTTTCCCAGGCAAGACTACTGGAGTGTGTTACCATTTTCTTCTCCAGGGGATCTTCCTAACCCAGGGATCAACCAAAAGTAGGAAGTCAAGAAACACCTGGAGTAACAGGCAAATTTGGCCTTGGAATACGGAATGAAGCAGGGCAAAGACTAATAGAGTTTTGCCAAGAAAAAGCACTGGTCATACCAAACACTCTCTTCCAACAACACAAGAGAAGACTCTATACATGGACATCACCAGATGGTTAACACTGAAGTCAGATTGATTATATTCTTTGCAGCCAAAGATGGAGAAGCTCTATACAGTCAGCAAAAACAAGACCAGGAGCTGACTGTGGCTCAGATCATGAACTCCTTATTGCCAAATTCAGGCTTAAATTGAAGAAAGTAGGGAAAACCACTAGACCATTCAGGTATGACCTAAATCAAATCCCTTATGATTATACAGTGGAAGTGAGAAATAGATTTAAGGGCCTAGATCTGATAGATAGAGTGCCTGATGAACTATGGAATGAGGTTCGTGACATTGTACAGGAGACAGGGATCAAGATCATCCCCATGGAAAAGAAATGCAAAAAAGCAAAATGGCTGTCTGGGAGGCCTTACAAATAGCTGTGAAAAGAAGAGAAGCAAAAAGCAAAGGAGAAATGGAAAGATATAAGCATCTGAATGCAGAGTTCCAAAGACTAGCAAGAAGAGATAAGAAAGCCTTCTTCAGCGATCAATGCAAAGAAATAGAGGAAAACAACAGAATGGGAAAGACTAGAGATCTCTTCAAGAAAATTAGAGATACCAAGGGAACATTTCATGCAAAGATGGGCTCGATAAAGGACAGAAATGGTATGGACCTAACAGAAGCAGAAGATATTAAGAAGAGATGGCAAGAATACACAAAAGAACTATACAAAAAAGATCTTCATGAGCCAGATAATCAGGATGGTGTGATCACTGACCTAGAGCCAGACATCCTGGAATGTGAAGTCAAGTGGGCCTTAGAAAGCATCACTACGAACAAAGCTAGTGGAAGTGATGGAATTCCAGTTGAGCTATTCCAAATCCTGAAAGATGATGCTGTGAAAGTGCTGCACTCAATATGCCAGCAAATTTGGAAAACTCAGCAGTGGCCACAGGACTGGAAAAGGTCAGTTTTCATTCCAATCCCAAAGAAAGGCAAGGCCAAAGAATGCTTAAACTACCTCACAACTGCACTCATCTCACACGCTAGTAAAGTAATGCTCAAAATTCTCCAAGCCAGGCTTCAGCAATATGTGAACCATGAACTTCCTGATGGTCAAGCTGGTTTTAGAAAAGGCAGAGGAACCAGAGATCAGATTGCCAACATCTGCTGGATCATGGAGAAAGCAAGAGAGTTCCAGAAAAACATCTATTTCTGCTTTATTGACTATGCCAAAGCCTTTGACTGTGTGGATCACAATAAACTGTGGAAAATTCTTCAAGAGATGGGAATACCAGACCACCTGATCTGCCTCTTGAGAAACCTATATGCAGGTCAGGAAGCAACAGTTAGAACTGGACATGGAACAACAGACTGGTTCCAAATAGGAAAAGGAGTACGTCAAGGCTGTATATTGTCACCCTGCTTATTTAACTTCTATGCAGAGTACATCATGAGAAACGCTGGGCTGGAAGAAGCACAAGCTGGAATCAAGATTGCCGGGAGAAATATCAATAACCTCAGATATGCAGATGACACCACCCTTATGGCAGAAAGTGAAGAGGAACTCAAAAGGCTCTTGATGAAAGTGAAAGAGGAGAGTGAAAAAGTTGGCTTAAAGCTCAACATTCAGAAAATGAAGATCATGGCATCTGGTCCCACCACTTCATGGGAAATAGATGGGGAAACAGTGGAAACAGGGGCTGATTTTATTTTTCTGGGCTCCAAAATCACTGCAGATGGTGACTGCAGCCATGAAATTAAAAGATGCTTACTCCTTGGAAGGAAAGTTATGACCAACCTAGATAGCATATTCAAAAGCAGAGACATTACCTTGCCAACAAAGGTTTGTCTAGTCAAGGCTATGGTTTTTCCTGTGGTCATGTATGGATGAGAGAGTTGGACTGTGAAGAAGGCTGAGCACTGAAGAATTGATGCTTTTGAACTGTGGTGTTGGAGAAGACTCTTGAGAGTCCCTTGGACTGCAAGGAGATCCAACCAGTCCATTCTGAAGGAGATAAGCCCTTGGATTTCTTTGGAAGGAATGATGCTAAAGCTGAAACTCCAGTCCTTTGGCCACCTCATGCGAAGAGTCGACTCATTGGAAAAGACTCTGATGCTGGGAGGGATTGGGGGCAGGAGGAGAAGGGGACGACAGAAGATGAGATGGCTGATGGCATCACTGACTTGATGGACGTGAGTCTGAGTGAACTCTGGGAGTTGGTGATGGACAGGGAGGCCTGGCGTGCTGCGATTCATGGGGTCGCAAAGAGTCGGACAGAACTGAGGGACTGAACTGAACTGAGTAAATATGACCAAAGAACTCAGGCGAACTGGATGCACAAATTGAAAAATTAGACGTTTTTAACAAAGAATTAGAAAACATAAAGAGAAACCAATACAATTAAAGAATACAATAACTGAAATGAAAACTACACTAGAAGGAATCAGTAGTAGAGTAAATGAGGCAGAAGGACTGGTTGAACTGACCGACTGAACTGAATTGAACTACAAGAGACAAAGAAGGACACTATATAATGAGCAAAGAATCAATCCAAGAAGAAAAATATAACAATTTAAATACATATGCACCCAATATAGGAGCATCTTGGTACATATGACCAAGTGCTAACAGCCAAAAAGGGAAAATTGACAGTAATACAGTAATAGTAGGGCACTTTAACACCCCACTTACATCAGTGGATAGATCATCCAGACAGAAAATTAATAAGGAAACAAGAGCCATAAGTGACATGTTGAACTAGATGGACTTAATTGATATTTATAGAGCATTTCATCCAAGAACAGCAGAATACACATTCTTTTCAAGTACACATGGAACATTTTCTAGCGTAGATCACACGCTGGGCCAAAAAGCAGTTCCTGCTAATTTAAGAAAACTGAAATCATACCAACCATCTTTTTCAACCATGACCCTCAGTTCAGTTCAGTTCATTTCAGTTGCTCAGTTGTGTCTGACTCTTTGCGACCCCATGAATCGCAGCACGCCAGGCCTCCCTGTCCATCACCAACTCCCAGAGTTCACTCAAACTCACGTCCATCGAGTCGGTGATGCCATCAGCCATCTCATCCTCTGTTGTCCCCTTCTCCTCCTGCCCCCAATCTTTCCCAGCATCAGAGTCTTTTCCAATGAGTCAACTCTTTGCGTGAGCTAGCCAAAGTATTGGAGTTTCAGCTTTAGCATCAGTCCTTCCAATGAACACCCAGGACTGATCTCCTTTAGAATGGACTGGTTGGATCTCCTTGCAGTCCAAGGGACTCTCAAGAGTCTTCTCCAACACCACAGTTCAAAAGCATCAATTCTTCGGCTCTCAGCCTTCTTCACAGTCCAACTCTCACATCCATACATGACCACTGGAAAAACCATAGCCTTGACTAGACAGACCTTTGTTGGCAAAGTAATGTCTCTGCTTTTTAATATGCTATCTATCTATGACCCTATGAGGTCAGAAATCAACTATAAGGAAAAAAAAAAACTGCAAAAAACACAAGCATGTGGAGGCTACATGGTTTGCTACAGAACAACCAATGAATCACTGAAGAAACCAAAGAGGAAATTTTTTAAAAATACATAGACACAAATGAAAATGAAAACATGATCTAAAGCCTATGGGCTGCAGCAAAAGCAGTAAGAGGGAATGTTACAGTGATACAAACTTACCTCAGGAAACAAGAAATATCTCAAATAAACAACCTAACATTACACTTAAAGCAACTAGAGAAAGAAGAATAAATAAAAGTCAAAGTCAGTAAAAAGAAGGAAATCATAAGATCAGAGCAGCAACAAACGAAATAGAGACTTCGAAAACAGTTCCAATAAGATGCATGAAACTGGAGCCTATTATACAGAGAGAAGTAAGTCAGAGAGAAAAACACCAATACAGTATATTAACTCATATATATGGAATTTAGAAAGATGGTAACGATAACCCTATATGCAAAACAGCAAAAGAGGCACAGATACAAAGAACAGACTTTTGGACTCTGTGGGAGAAGGCAAGGGTGGGATGATTTGAGAGAATAGCACTGAAACATGTATACTACCGTATGTGGAATAGACGACCACTCCAAGCTCGATGCATGAACCAGGGCACTCAAAGTCGGTGCACTGGGACAACCCAGAGGGATGGGATGGGGAGGAAGGTGGAAGAGGGGTTCAGGATGGGGGACACATGTACACCCATGGCTGATTCATGTCAATGTATGGCAAAACCATCACAACATTGTAAAGTAATTAGCCTCCAATTTAAATAAATAAACTTTAAAAAATAGAAAAGACCAATGAAACTAAAAGCTGCTTCTTTGAAAAGATAAAGAAATTGATAGATTTTTAGCCAGACTCATCAAGAAAAAAGAGGAGAGGGCCCAAATCAATAGAACCAGAAAGGGAAAAGAACTTACAACCAAGACATCAGAAATACAAAGGATCACAAAAGACTACTACAGGCAACTATCTGCCAATAAAATGGACAATCTACTGTAGAAGAAATGGAAATATTCTTAGAAAGAGATAATCTCCCAAGACTGAACCAAGACGAAATAGAAAGTAAGAACAGACTAATCACCAGTACTGAAATTGAATCAGTAATTTAAAAACTCCCAAAAAGCAAAATATTCCAGGACCAGATGGCTTCACAGGTGAATTCTACCAAACATCCATCTATCTTTCTGAAACTATTCCAAAAATTTGCAGAAGAAAGAACAGTTCCAAACGTATAAGACCAGCATCACCCTAATACCAAAACCAGATATCACACAAAAAAGAAAATTTTTTGTCACTCACTGATGAAAATATAAATGAAAATTCTCAACAAAATACTAGCAGACCAACTCCAACAATACATTAAAAGGATAATACATCATGATCCAGTGAGATTTATCCCAGGGATGTGATTTTTAAATACTCATTAATCAACCAATGCATTACACCATATTAACAAATTGAAGAACAAAAACCATGTGATCCTTTCAATAGATGCAGAAAAAACTTATGATAAAATTCAATATCCACTTATGATTTAAAAAATCCTCTTCAGAAAGTGAGCTTAGAGAAAACATGGCTCAACATAATAAGGCCATATATGACACATCCACAGCTAATATACTCAATGATGAAAACGGATAACATTTTCTCTAAGATCAGGAAAAATACCAGCATGCCCACTCTTATCACTTTAATTTAACATAGTTTTGGAAGTTCTGGCCACAGGAAATGGAGAAGAAAAATGAATAAAAGGAATACAAATTGGAAAAGAAGTAAAACCATCACTATTTGCAGATGATGTGATGCTATACATAGAAAATCCTAAAGACACTACCAGAAAACTACTAGAGCTCATCATTGAATTTTGAAAAGTTGCTGAATACTAAATTAATATACAGAAATTGTTGCACTTCTATACTCTAGCAATGAAATATCAGAAAAAGAAATTAAGGAAACAATCCCATTTACTATTGCATCAAAAAGAATAAAATATATAGAAATAAACCTATATCTGAGGAGGCAAAAAACCTATACTCTGAAAACTATAAGATACTGATGAAAGGAACTGAAGATGACTCAAACAGATGGAAAGATATTCTGTGTTCTTGGATTTGGAGAATCAGCATTGTCAAATAACTATACTACCCAAGACAATCTATGGATTCAATGCAATCCCTACCAAATTACCAAAGGCATTTTTAACAGAACTAGAGTAAAAAATGTTTTAAGTTGTATGGAAACACAAAAGACCCTAACAGCCAAAACAATCTTGAGAAGGAAGAATGGAGCTGGAGGAATCATGGTCCCTGACTTCAAACTATACTATAATGCTACAGTCTTCAAAATAGTATGGTACTGGCAGAAAAGGAGATGCACAGAACCATAGAACAGGATAGAAAGCCCACCAATAAACTCATACACTGATAACTAATCTAGAACAAAGGAGGCAAGAATAGACAATGGAGATAAGGCAGTCTCTTCAATAAGTGGTGCTGGGAAAACTAGACAGCTGTATGTGAAAAGAATGAAACATTCTTTTACACCACATAGAACATTCTACACAGAGAACACTTTACACCATATAGAACGTAGAATATTCTTTTACACCATATACAAATAAATACAAAACCAAACTCAAAATGGATTAAAGACCTAAATGTAAGACCTGATATTATAAAACTCTTCAAGGAAAACATAGGCAGAACACTCTTTAACATAAATTGTGGCAATAAATTTGGGTACATCTCCTAGAGTAATGAAAATAAAAACAAAAATAAAAAAACTGGGATCTAATTAAATGGGAAGCCCTTTTGCATGGCAAAGGAAATCATAAATAAAGGAAACCTATGGACTGGGAGAAAATATTTATAAATGATGCTACCAAGAAGGGATTAATTTCCAATATATGGAGTTCACACAGCTTAATACCAAAAACAACAACAACATAATCAAAAAATGAGCAGAAGGACTAGATAGACATTTTTTCAAAGAAGCATACGAGTGTCTTTTTCAGGCACATGAAAAAAAGTGCTAAATATTGCTAATTATTAGAGAAATGCAAATCAAAACTACAGTGAGATATTACCTTATATCTGTAAGAATGGCCGTCATTTAAAAGTCTACCAATAATAAATGCTGGAAAGGGTGTGGAGAAAAAGGAGCCCTTCTACACTGTTGATATCAGTCATTTCTGTGAGCCCTCCTTCAACTCTGAGAATGTCCATTTTAAACAGGTGTACTTTGTAGTTAAGGATAAAGCTATCATAATTATTACATTTTTGCCACATCCAATAGGCTTATTCTAATATATAATAAGTATACAATCTTGCTTTTCTTCAATTTAAATTTCTGTCTATTAATTACACATTTTTTGAGTGTAACTTATCATTTCAGTATAACACATCATTTCAAGTCAACTTACCACCTAGAAAGAAAAATGAAATCAACTTTAAGGAAATGATCAAGTTGAGAAGCAAATAAAAATGAAATTCACAATGTTTACCTTATTTCTTTCTAAAGAGTAACTTACCCCTCATCACAAGAAATGTGAGCTTCTGATTCCCATTCAAATGTGTCATTTGGGGCAACTACTTTACCATGTTTTACTTGTGGATCTGGACATGATTTTCCTAAAAGAAAATTTTCAAATTTGTTTTTTCATACCAATTTCAAAACATTTAAATCAAGATCAAAATTCTACACTGCTCTTTTCTATTGATGAAATATTATTTTCTTTATTTAATTATTATAAGGGCAAACTTGAAATTCACATTTATCGAGGGACCAATGCCCAAGAAGGATTCCCTGGAGATTTCTCAAAACCAGAAGAAATGGATTGCTATCTACAACCTAGTTTCTTATGAGAAAATCATTACTGTTGTAGTGGAAAATTAACACTTAAAATATGTAAAAATCTCTAGAGAATGGAAAAAACAAGAAATAAAAATGGTTTAGTTTCCTTACTTAAACATGCTTCTTCGATACGGCTCCATGAGCCATTAGGCTCACAAGTGGCTGAGAGGAGATAAGGCCACACATAAAAGTATCCTCGGTAACACTCGTAGTCTATTCTGTCCCCAGGATAATAGTGGCGCTTAATGACACCCTTAAGCTTCATACTGTCCAATACTGGTGGATCAATGCAGCGTACTAGGAATAAGAGAATAAAAACAGAAAATTAGGAATTTAATCCCTGGGTTGGGAAAATCCCCTGGAGGAGGGCATGGCAACAGACTAAAGCGTTCTTGCCTGGAGAATCCCATGGAAAGAGGAGCCTGGCTGGCTACAGTCCAGGGGGTGGCAAAAAAGTCAGGCACGACTAAAGCAACTTAGCACAGCACAGCACATGTTTCCTTACATATTTTTTCTCTAAATTTATTTCAAAACTCACCTCTCATCTTAAAAGTTCTTTTATAGTCTATAACACTCTGCTCAGATTACTCTTCCATAGTTTGAAACACAAGCATATGATCACTTGTCAATTCAGGCTCGGTTTCCTCTCAGAAGGCAAGATTCTAGAGGGAAGGGATCATATACTTTCTTTTTCTACTACACTCTGTACACACTGGGTGCTCAAGACTTGCTGTAGTAGGAAGAGATTATTAACTAAGCCTTGTGGATTTCAAAGACCAAAATAGATGTGGACTATGTATTTCAAAATATGACTTCACTTTATATATTCACAAAAGTAATTGTGGCTTCACACTGAATTTTAAATCATTGTAACTAGGCTCAAACACACCTTTATTAACCAAAATAGGATCCATTACAATCAACACATTTTTGCCAATGAGTTCTTTGATTCCAGTAGCATAAAAATCCGTGCTTTGGGATTCGAAGAACTCTTGGAAACCATTTTCTACCTCTTGCTTTTTGTGGAAGCATTTTCCCTACAAAAAGTTGTCAAGACACTTGGAGAAGTGGCCGTTGGTTGGTGAGAGGTCAGGTGAATATGGAGGATGTTCAACTTTTGAAGTGCTGTTTGTGTGACGTGTGGTTGGGTGCAGTTGGGGAGAAGAACTGGGCCCTTTCTCTTCACCAGTGTTGGCTGCGGGCGCTGCAGCTTCTGGTCCATCTCACTGACTTGCTGAGCATACTTCTCAGCTGTAATGGTTTTGTCAGGATTCAGAAAGCTATAGTGGATTAAATGGGCAGCAGACCACCAAACAGTGACCATGACCTTTTTTGAGGGGGTGCAAGTTTGGTTTTGGGCAGTGCTTTGGAGATTCTCAGTCCAACCCCTGAGCTGGTTGTTGTCAGTTGTCATAGAAAATCCACTTTTCATCGCATGTCACAATCTGATCAAGAAATGCTGCATTGGTGCTGTATAAAATAAGAGAAAACACTTCAAAATGACGATTTATTTGATTTTCAGTCAGCTCATCAGACACCCATTTATCAAGCTTTTTCACCTTTCCAATTTGCTTCAAATGCTGAATGACTGTAGAATGGTCGAAACTGAGTTCTTTGACAACTTCTTGTGTAATTGTAGAGGATAAGCTTTGATAATCCTCTCAACTGGTCATTATCAACTTTCCATGGCCAGCCACTATGCTCCTCATCTTCAAGGCTCTCATCTCCTTTGCAAAACTTCTTGAACTTCCACTCCACTGTACGTTTGTTAGCAGTTCCAGGGCCAAATAGAGTGTTAATGTTGTAAGTTGTCTCCAATGCTTTACGACCCACTTTGAACTCAAATAAAAATTCACTCAAATTTGCTTTTTGTCTAATGTCATTTCTATAGTCTCAAGTAAATACAAACTAAATATCAAATAATAAGTCATTAGCAAAAAATAAGGCAAGAAATGCAATATTACACTTTAAAAATAGGTATTATTACATAATATAATAGGCTGAATTCAGAAAATTCCCCAGTACTCCAGGTAAGTGATAGAAAAGTGATATAGTACTCTGCTATGAATCAAGAGAACTGTTCACTTTCTACACACTTGCAAAAATTATGCAGTCACTCTCTGCTGCTGCTGCTAAGTCACTTCAGTCATGTCCGACTCTGTGCAACCCCATAGACGGCAGCCCACCAGGCTCCCCCGTCCCTGGGATTCTCCAGGCAGGAACACTGGAGTGGGTTGCTATTTCCTTCTCCAATGCATGAAAGTGAAAAGTGAAAGGGAAGTTGCTCAGTTGTGTCCAACTCTTCGCGACCCCATGGACTGCAGCCTATCAGGCTCATCCATCCATGGGATTTTCCAGGCAAGAGTACTGGAGTGGGGTGCCATCGCCTTCTCCTACCTGCCGGGAGCTGGTGAGGCATTCCACTCGTGACAAAGGTCATGAGGAAGGAGGCTCGGCATACGCAAAGGCGGGATCGAGCCTCAGGAGTCCCCCCGGATATTCTCAAGCATCTATCCCCCAAAAACCAGAGTCTGCCTACTTTATTGCTTTGTGCTCTCACCTGACTTTACTGGGGGCTGTCCCCTACCACCATCTCACTCTCTCTGTCAAAGAGTTAACTTACAGCTCCAATTAATAAAGTTCCTGGGCAATTAGGAGTGTTTAAATCCAAACCCCTCAGATGGCTCTCTAACTCGCCTGACAAGTTTACCCGGACTCCTACAGCTATGCATACGATTGTTTACAGTCTCCCAGCCTCGAGAGGCATGGGAAGCTTAAGATATTCAAATAGCTTAGAGCCTCTCAGAGAGTTAGAAACTGTCAGAATAAAACTAGTAAAAGATTTCATTGATGAGCCAATGCTTGCTGCCAAGTTTTCACATCCCCTGAATTGTATCCTTGAATATGTATTAATTATAGTTGGTATATGGAAAAAATAAGTAGTGGCCTTGGTGTTAGTAACTTTAGACCCTTAAGGTAATAAGTTCTTTGCTTTGTTGTAAACCCATTGCACATCCGCCCTATAGGCATGCAATTTTATCTTCGGAAGATGGCACCAAACCTTAAAATAATTACTCTTAGAGAAAATACGTCTTTGTTGATAAGTCCTTGTCAAGAGTCATAAAATGTTAGTAGGCCTTCTGGCCAGAAGATGATGTAAATCACCTAAACAATTTGTATACGATAAATTTGCAGGAAAGAAACCCTGATTTTTGATAAGACTCAAAGACTGCTGACTTTGCATCCCCTATTATCCTCTATGTGTAACTTAGGGTATATAAGCCCCTGTTAAAAATAAAGCTACGGGCCTTGCTCACCAACGCTTGGTCTCCCCATGTCATTCCTGCCTTTAACTTCTGGCTGAAGTCTCCAGCTGGAGCGTGGATATCCTCTGCGACCATTTATTTGCCTGGGCTTCTAAGACCCACTCGAGAAGGTGTCTAAGGTGGGGCACCTTCCGCTATTCGAGAGGGCGCCTGCGGCCTCCATGGTCAGAGCTAACCTGGTGTCACGGGTTATATTGATTTTCTGCGTAAACCAAGCTACTCAGCCTCTTTTCTCCACTGAATTTTCCTACTGAGCTATCCTCATTCTATTACTCTTTATATCTCTAATTAGCATATAAATAGTCGCCTAGGCTGTCTCTCCTTCGAATACCCTGGATCAGCCGGGGCTGGATCCCGGCACCTACCCACTTGCAAAAATTAAAAATAAGTCTCTGACACAAGCATACACCCATACCCCTTCTCATGTAGTCCCCTCAGGAAATCATGGTCTCTGACCCAAGACATAATTCCCCCAAATCTTATCTATTTTTAAAATGTCTTTGCTTCTTCAAAGTGAAAATTCTAACACATAATCTGTCAATTTTACTTCTAAATTTCCACTCATTTATAACATACTTTCAAAGTCATTAAGTAGCCTCCTTCTAGGTAAATTCACCCTAACACTTTCCTTTGCTCCTTCATGCCCGAAAAGCTCTTTCCCTTGGTTTTCAGGAAACAGATGACCTTGATGTTCAGTCTGTCCTCTGGCTACTCTTCCTTCTATGTCTGATTGCATTATGTGACATTACTTGTGGGTTATTCTAGGAACGTTCCTAATTTTCATTCTGCAAATCCCCCTGGGTGAGAATACGTACTCTCATGACATCATTAACACTGAGAAGAGCTACCTCCCAAACCGCTCTATCCATCACGGATCTCTAGCTGGGGTGCCAGGTCTATGTATCCAATTCCCTCCCAACACAGCTCTACTTGGAAGATGTTGCCCTTTCTCAAATAACATAATGAAGCCAGAGTGTGGTCTCTTTTGACTCTTCATATCCAGTTTCCACAACTGCATGCCTGTTCTCTATTTCCACCTTTACTTCTACTAAAAACTCAAGCCACTATCATTTCTTATTTGAACTGCTGCAAGAGTTTCTGAACAGGTCTCCGTACTGGTCTTGCTGCCATGAAATTAAAAAAACACTTACTCCTTGGAAGGAAAGTTATGACCAACCTAGATAGCATATTCAAAAGCAGAGACATTACTTTGCCAACAAAGTCCGTCTAGTCAAGGCTATGGTTTTTCCAGTGGTCATGTATGGATGTGAGAGTTGGACAGTGAAGAAGGCTGAGCACCAAAGAATTGATGCTTTTGAACTGTGGTGTTGGAGAAGACTCTTGAGAGTCCCTTGGACTGCAAGGAGATCCAACCAGTCCATTCTAAAGGAGATCAGTCCTGGTCAAAGCTGAAACTCCAGTACTTTGGCCACCTCATGCAAAGAGTGGAAAAGATTTTGACTCATTGGAAAAGACTCTGATGCTGGGAGGGATTGGGGGCAGGAGGAGAAGGGGACGACAGAGGATGAGATGGCTGGATGGCATCACTGACTCGATGGACGTGAGTTTGAGTGAACTCTGGGAGATGGTGATGGACAGGGAGGCCTGGCATGCTGCAATTCATGGGGTCGCAAAGAGTCGGACACGACTGAGTGACTGAACTGAACTGAACTGAACCATATAATACTAATACTATGACCAGAGCTCTTCCAAGTCAGATATATTTCAATGGCTCCCTTATTCCCTCATGATAATGTATAAGGTTCCTTGATATGGCTAAGACAGCTTTAGTATCTGCTCACTCTTGCACACTTGTCTAAGCCACATTCAATTCCACCAGCAGTGCCCATTAAGTCACTCAGCTTCCTGTAGCACTCTGGACCTCTATGCATCATTTGACTTCAGCTTTGACCAGAGACCTTGCCATTCCTCCTTCAGTGTCATCTTAGATGCCACTTCTTCCCTGAGGCTCTTAACATCTATCACGCAAAAAACTGGGTCAAGTGTCCTCACGGCTGCCACAATTTACTTCTTTCATAGCACTTTTCATGCCGGGATTGCTCATTGCTTATATTCCTAGGACATGGTAACCTTCCTGGGAGCCATGTCTCATTCATCACTGCGTTTCTAGTTCCTAGGGCCACAGCTGAAGGAGCACTGTTATCAGCTTTACATACTTTTGATAAAATTAAAACTCTTTATTCTTCAGCCAAACTGCTCCAGAAATATATTCAAACCATCACTTTTTTTTTTTTACTGCTGTTTTTGTCTGTTTCCATTTTGGGGGGGTTTCTTTACAAAAATTTCATTTTATCAGAATTTTTCACTTCTTTCATGTCAAAATATTTGTTTCAATATTTTATTATAAACCTATTTTATATCACTTCTATGACTAGAAATAGTATTTTAACATTAAAAGTGAACTTCAAAGACTGTAGGTTATATTTTCCCTAAAGATTAGCAATGGACAATTCCAGAACATGTTTCTTACAAAAACATTGGTGATATCAATCATTTTAGAAACAGCAAATCAGGCATTACCTGTGCCAATCATTGTTTCCGTGTTTTTTAAACTAACGTATCCTTCACAGTCTTCCTATGAATTGAGTGCTACTTTCCCTTCTTCAAGATAAGCAATCTGAACTTTCCCATGAATACATTCCTAGTAGGTAGCACACCCAGGGTCAAGCCAGGAATCTTGGTTCCATTACCAACACTGTGTTCCCTCACTGTCAGTCATCTGAAACCCTCTATGGTAACGACAGCATCCGCATTTAGTCCTTAAGAAATGGTCTTATACTGAGCCTGGGGAAATTAAAGCAACCTGGTTTAGATGTGGTTTCCTGGGTGGTGCAGTGGTAAAGGGTCTGCCTACAAACGCAAGAGACACCAGTTAGATCCCTGGGTCAGAATATCCCCTGGAGTAGGAACTGGCAACTCACTTCAGTATTCTTGCCTAGAAAATTCCATGGACAAAGGAGCCTGGCAGGCTGCAGTCCAAGGGTCGCAAAAAGTCAGACACAACCGAGTACACACACACGCAGAGTTTAGATGTGCATTTGCTAGAGCCCACAAAAAGTCTCACGGTGCCCAAAAAGAACAAGTAATAATATCGTAATCTGATTTTTAGGATTTTAATTGTTCATTCCTAACTATCCTGTTTCTCCACAATTATTCACTCTGTGATCTACGCTGCTTCCTTCCTCTTGCCTCCTTCACCCCACTGCTGCCACACGGGGTAGCTGGACAGGTCACCACTGCCCCAAGCCACGTCATCTCTCTGAGCCTTTGCTCACACTCCTCCCTCTGCTCTGAACACCTTTCTTCTTTCTCTGGAGCAACTCCTTCAGCTCCTGTCTTCCTTGTTCACTCAACGTCTCCTCTAGGAAGTAGTTTCTGCTTCCCTGGGGAGGCAGTGACCAGTCCCTTCTCTTGTGTAAGCAGCTTTTTGTAGGAAAGAGCTATCTGTAGGAGGTCCCCTTTGGCTTGTCACTTGATCAAAGCTATATTTTAACTAACCTCTGGCCTAATCATACTTTTCACATCTTTTGATCACACAATACTCTGCCTATTGGCTCTTTTCTAAGTTCGAGAAATAGAAATGAAGAATAATTAAGAGATGGCCAGCTCTTTCCCCCAGTTTTCCCTTCAGTAATCTTGAGAGCAAACTCTGGGAGAGAGAATCTAAAGAAAGATCACAAGGAGTCAAGAAGTCTGCAGGCAATTGGAGATGTCAACAAATATGACTCCCTATTACAATGACTGGGCTTCCACGGTGATGCAGTGGTAAAGAATCTGCCTGTACACGTATGAGACGTGGGTTCAATCTCTGGGATCAGGAAGATTCTCCTGGAGTAGGAAATGGCAACCAACTCCAGCATTCTTGCCTCGAGAACCCCATGGACAGAGGAGCCTGGTGGGCTACAGTTCATGGGGTTGCAAAGAGTCAGACACGACTGAGCATGCACGGCCATCACAATGATTAACTTTGGAGATTACTTTCCCTTTTTCCCTTTAAAAACTTCCAGGGCCAAGCAGAATCTTCAGAGTAGTTTCTGGGACAGAAGTCTGCCTTCTCCCCAGATGCCAGCCTTCTGCTTAAAGCAACCTTTCCATTCCTACCAGCACTTGTCTCTTAAGTATTGACCTTCTGAGCGGTGAGTCGTCCAACCGAAGTTGAGCAGCACTTGGACTTTCCTCTGCATGCTTCTCATTACATGATTTTATGTTTAACACATAATAGAGTGGACTCCCTTCATCCCTGTGGCCAACATCATCTCACACAGCATGTCCGTCACAGTCACTCTTCAAAACACTTTGGTTTTCAAAGTATCACTACTGTTCAACAGAAATCAATGGTAAAAAATATAGTACAATAAATCCAACCATTGAAAATAATCATTTAAAACTTTATGCACTGGAGAAGTATTTGACCACATCATTTCTTTTGTTGTCTATCTCCCAGTAGTATGGTAACCTAGCAACTGACCGATAAGGACTGTTTTCTTGCACTGTAATATGAAGAGTAGGAAAACTAAGAAACTATCATGTAAGCATTTACTGATCTTGGCTTCTTTCATTAGGAAGAAAGAAAAGACTTAATATAGGCAGAAGAGACCACCTATTAAAGGAAATTATAGGTTTTGGCCCAAAAAACAGACCCTGCTCTGGAGGAATGAGACTGGTCCCTTCTGTGGGCTCCTGCCATTTGGCAACTACCTCTGAGCTAGCAAGCCTTCCAGGCACAACAGCTGCTGCTGAGTCGCTTCAGTCGTGTCCGACTCTGTGCGACCCCATAGACGGCAGCCCACCAGACTCCCCCGTCCCTGGGATTCTCCAGGCAAGAGCACTGGAGTGGGTTGCCATTTCCTTCAGGCACAACAACTACTACTTCTTAAACCTGCTCCTCAAGAGGCACTTCTGTGACTGTTAGTACCCACATACTTTCCATGCCCAGTATAGTGAGCTCCCATTTATACCTTATTTAGGTTTCCTACCTATCCTGATTTTACCTTTCAACCTTAAACATAACCTTTTCATCTATTCATTTTATCTTTTTTTTCTCTATTTTGAACAATTTTCATCATCTCATTCAACTTCTAGCCTTAAGCATATTTAAAACATCATTAAAGAATTCCTTTTAATGTCTTGATAGCACGGCCGTTCCATCACTCACACCTCTCCTGCAGAACAATAAACTTTTTAAATGATCTGTAACAAGCAAGACTGTAGTCGTGTGAGCCCTGAGGAGTCTACTATCAGGGGCATATAAATCCTTTCTGATCCTCAGCTGCCTCTGCCTTAGCTTTTAGGCACCACAGAAAGGCCATCCTAAGTATGGCTCTTTAGAGAACGTTCCTCCTGGAAGCAAGAGAAGTTGTTTCTGGGATCTAAGCCCCAGCTGAAAGTTACCTCTAATTTTCCAGTACTTGATAGTTATACGAGAGTGTTGACACTGAGGAAAAAAAAAAATGGGCATTTTGAACCACGAGTGTGCCAAGACAGCCAAGATCTCTGCATTCTAGTGAGGAGAGAATGGAGAACACAGTTTGGGTGGGTGACTACCAGTTAGCAGGGGGACTAAACTGAAGTGTGTGTGTCCACTGGGAATGGTAGGTCAGAGAAGGTCCCTCTGAAAAGGTGACATCACAGAGCTTGAAGAATAAGAAAGAGTTAATTATGCATAAGGCAGAAGAATTTTCTAAGCCCTCTGAGGAAACAGCAAGTGCAGAAGACAGGGTGGCAGAGTCTAGCCTGTTCGTGGAGCAGAAAGTCTTCCCTCCCACCAGCCCTTTGTTAAATGCCATCAGAGAATCACGATTCTTTCCTCTTGGGCACTTCTCTTGGGTTATAACATATTCATTAATCTTATGTGTTGGCTACCGTCTGCCAGTCCCAATAAATTCTAGCAAATATTAATATTTGATTTCCTAATGTGTGCCTGGCACTGGGGGTGTAACAGTGAGCAAAACTCAGTCCCTGCATACACTCACATGTGTGTGCGGGAGGGGGACAAACAGACAGTGAAATCAGGAGAGTGAAAATAGGAATGCTGCGTTTATTGTTCACCAGTGCATCCTCAGGACCTGGCCAGGACCTGGCATACAGAAGACAAGTATTTGTTGAGTGAATGCTGCTAAGAAAAACTGCAGCAAACAAACTACATGAAATAGATCCTAAAAATATCCGGGGCATAGAAACACATCTGTGGACAAAGACCAGGAGATATACCAAAATACTAAAAAATGGTTGTCCTTGTTTATGTGTTATACAATAAGCATGTATTTTTGTACATATTTAAAGTATTATTTATTTGATTCAATGAAACACACAAACTTAGTGAACGGGGTCTCAGCTCTAATTTGTGAGCTTTAAGGGAACACCAGGTGAACATCATTTATAGTTCATTTCCAGGATACTCATTTCTCACCAGGTTTGACTACCAATGTGTTTTTGGTTGCTTTGGTAAGCCCCATGCAAAGCAAACAGTAAGCTTCCTAGTCCCACACTGGGCACCACTGGGTTGGTGACTTTCACAAAGCTTATACTGGGGTACACTTCTCCCGGCTCCCCCAGCGGGACACAACCCACCGCCCCCCCCCCCCACCCCCCGCAACCGCTCAGGGAACACAAGGCAAACTCTTCCCCTCGCAACATCCTCAGACACTTAAGCCCTCCCCACCAGCACCAGGGCCCTGCACCTGTCCTCATTAGGCTCTGTCCTGTAAACACCCTACAAGCTCTTGCCAGGGAACCAGCCTGGCCCTGGTCAACCCAGGCCGAGCCCACCATCGCGCAGCTCTCAGTGCCCCCCAACAAGCAAGCCTTCTCCTTAGGTGTCCGCACAGCTAAACCCGGGAAACACCCGCCCCGCCCTCTACCCCAGCTCCGCCCTCTACCCCAACTCCGCAGGATCCCCGGTGGATCCAACTCCGTGTCAGCGCCCCCCGCCCCGGGTTCTGGCCTGCCCGCCTCCGACCCACTCCAGTTCGCCGCCTGGGCGCACGCTGTCTACAGTCTCCTACCGGAGAATATGGGTAACGGGAGCACTAGAGCCGCCAAGAGCATCCCGACGCAGCACCAAGGGAAGGGGGGACTCTCGGGGCGAGCGGGAGGTGCCTGGCGAGGCGCGCAAGACGCTGTCATTTTCTGGACGAACAGCGGGACACCGCAGACCAACGCGGGACAGACCTTTCCGAATTGAGTTACCGCGCGCAACAATCCGCGGATTCACCCAGTCCGGTGCTGTCACGAAGGTGGGCGTGGCCTGGAACGCGGCCCGGCCGGCCAATGGGCGGGCTGCAACGCGGGGCCTCGGGCCAGGGGCGGTCCTTAGGCCGGGAAGGGCGGGGTGTTGCCCCCGCCCAGGTCTAACCCGTGAGCATGCGGGCCGGTTGCACCTCCTGCTCAGACCCGGCCCGGACATCACTTCTCCGTCTGCAGACCTAAAGGAGAACCTCAGCGGCTCGCGGGAAATGTTCACCGCCTCTTCGTGAACACACTGTCACTGCCCTACTTAGGAAGGATGGGAAGGAATCAAGGGCAGGCGCAGTCGTCGTTGGCCCTTTTCCAGAACGCTGTACTAAATAAAAAGAATCAAGCGCCTCCATCTGAAAACAGTCTGGATCCCTGTGGGGCAGACACAGCTCAGGACTCCACTTTGGACCTGGGGCCCTCCAGACTGTCCCGACACCTAGGCCCTTGCTCAGTCTTTGGCGTTGCTGCTGCTGCTGCTGCTAAGTCGCTTCAGTTGTGTCCGACTCTGTGCGACCTCATAGACGGTAGCCCACCAGGCTTCCCGGTCCCTGGGATTCTCTAGGCAAGAACACTGGAGTGGGTTGCCATTTCCTTCTCCAATGCATAAAACTGAAAAGTGAAAGTGAAGTCGCTCAGTCGTTTCTGACTTTTCGCGACCCCATGGTCTGCAGCGCACCAGGCTCCTCCATCCATGGGATTTTCCAGGCAAGAGTACTGGAGTGGAGTGCCCTTGCCTTCTCTGGTCTTTGGCGTTAGGCAGGCATAATTCAGGACAATAGCTGAGGTTTCCGTGGTTGACTGTCTGCTGCTGAAGCCTCTAGTGGCCCGATAGATTTCAGAATTAGGAAAGGTATGACCATTGCTCTCCCAAATGCTAGTCAGTTAGTTTCCCCTCTGCTCCCAGAAAAGGACTCCTGGGAAGGTAAATTATTTACACCGACCATTAGCATAAGAGACCTCAACTCTATGGGGCTTCAGTCCTTGAGCAACTAAGTTTTATTGAAGGTGAAATGTACATGCATGAAAAAGGTAAGGACAAAGATTCTGGAGAAGACTCTTGAGAGTTCCTTGGAGATCTTGGAGATGCAAGGAGATCAAACCAGTCAATCCTAAACAAAATCCATCCTGAATATTCAAGGACTGATGCTGAAGCTTCAATACTGTGGCCACCTGATGGGATAACCTACTCAAGGAAAAGGCCCTGATGCAGGGAAAGATTGAGGGCAGGAGAAGAAGCGGATGACAGAGGATGAGATGGTTGGATGACATCACTGACTCAATGGACAGGAATCTGAGCAAACTCTGGGAGATAGTGAAGGACAGGGAAACCTGGCATACTACAGTCCATGGGGTTGCAAAGAGTCAGACGTGACTGAGTAACTGAACAACAACAACAAGGATTGCTACTGCTGCTGCTAAGTCGCTTCAGTCGTGTCTGACTCTGTGCGACCCCATGGACAGCAGCCCACCAGGCTCCCCCGTCCCTGGGATTCTCCAGGCAAGAACACTGGAGTGGGTTGCCATTTCCTTCTCCAATGCAGGAAAGTGAAAAGTCAAAGTGAAGTCGCTCAGTTGTGTCCAACTCTTAGCGACCCCATGGACTGCAGCTCACCAGGCTCCTCCATCCATGGGATTTTCTAGGCAAGAGTACTGGAGTGGGGTGCCATTGCCTCTGCCTACAACAAGGATTAGATGAGGTATTTTGGATGGAGCACTTATGAACAGGATTGGGGTCACCCGAAGACGTGCTTCCTTTTGCTTCCATTTGTTCTTTTTATTTCATGCTCTCCCTGAGAATTGGTAGAATGTTTGTTCCTGCTCTGTAGCTTCTAGGAGTGGGCATCTATCTTTGTTTTTTTTTGGCTTGTAGCTGCATCATTCTAATCTCTGCCTCTCTGGTCACAAAAATATCTCCCTGATTGTCTTTGTCTTTACATGTATTTTCTTCTTCTTACAAGAATGTCAGTCATATTTGATTGGAGGTCACCATAATGACCTTATCTTAATTTGATTACATCTGGTAGACACCCTAATTCCAAATAAGGTAACACTTTTAGGTCCTGGCTGTAAGGGACCCTGTTTGACACATAAGTGTTCACATTGCAATCTCTCAGATTCCTATTTTCCCATATGTCAAATAGATTCACCCAATTCCAACATCCTCCAAAGTTTTCATTCTTTACAGCATCAACTCGAAGGCCCAATTTTACTTAAATGTCTTCTAAATAAGTTATGAGCGAGACTCAGTTTCTGGACCATCCCTGGGAAAAATTTGTAGTCACATGTGACCCTGTGAACCAGAAAACAAGTAATGTGCTTCCAAAGTACAATGTTAATATTGACATAGGATAGAAATTACCATTCATAAATGGAGAAAGAGATAAGAAAGGGGTCATAAGTCTTAAATTCAAAACCCACCAAGAGAAATCTCATTAGATTCTGGGACCAGAGAACACTCCTCTGTGAAAGTAATGCTCCATGTCAGCCCCTACGCAGGCAGACTCAGCTTTATGGACCACCAGGGAGGTAAGACTATTTTCTCAGCTGAAACAGGCCCTGTTGGCCCCGCCTCTTCCTATTGGCCCCGCCTCTTCCTGTCGGCCCCGCCTCCCAGGGCGCTATCTCTGGAGACATTCCTCCTCTACATGTATGATGCCTGCTCCTTTCAGTCCTAGCTGGAAGCATTTCTGCTAGAATAACCTTCTCAAAAACTTTGTCAGTCTCTTGTGCCCTAATACATGCCAGCTGTTAGTTGTGTGTGTACATCATACATCTTCCCTGGATAACAGCATCCGTGCTTCTGGCTTAGGCTGAGACAACTGATTGGATCTCTACACTCACCTGCATACCCTTGTAAGCAAAGGACTGTCCAGCCTCACTATGGGCTTGATTGGTGAGTATAGTATGTGGATAGGCTGACTCATTTCAAATCATCTCACATTGGTTCCTTCTTCTTTGACAGTTCATTCTTCAATTTTCATCGCATTGAATGTATTTTACTACAAGAAGCAAGACAAAATCAGGTGGATCTTTCATAGTTGGGTTGGGAATCTTTGGAACTAAATATCCAAGTTCATCTTGGATATTTTGTGTGGTGGTTAATTTTGTGTCAACTTGGCTAGACAGTAGTATTCAGATGCTTGGTGAAATTATCAGCTAGATGTTTATGTGAAGGTATCTTAAAGATTAGATACATACAGTTATATAACCACCCTATTATCAAGATGTAGAATATTTTCATCATCCCAAAGGTTCCTTCATGCCTTTTGAAATCACTCCCTATTCCATAATTATATTATTATTTTTTTAGGGTGAAAGTTTGAGTTCAATGAAAAAAATGAACATTTGAAATAAAACAGTAACTTTTAACTTTATTCTTCAGAAAAATGGTATTTTTAAAGCTAAAGTAAACATATAAATACTTAAGTACCTAAAGTGAAATTAACCTTAAGTGTTCTGATTGATGTCTTTTAATCACATATATATACCCATATAACTACTACCTAGAACTAAAGAGAGCAAATTTCCAGCACAACATAAGATTTCCTTTTGTCTTTTCCCATTCTGTACCACACCTTACCTCCATAGGCAACCACCCTTATGGTCAGGTTTTCCACATTTTAAAATTTATATCAATAATAAATTGATTAACCTAGTGAGTGTGTTTGACTTTTTTGTTTAGCTCATGAGAACTGTGAGATTTTGTGAAATTGCTGTCAACAGCTATACTTCATTTTGGTTTCTAAATTAGTGAATATTAATCCATTGTATGAAAATGCTACAAATGCTTTGTCCAGTCTCTGAATGTTCATGGGAACAATTTGTACTTTTGCCATTTATAAATAAAGCTGCCGTGGACCCTGCTGTATGTGTCTTTTTATGGGCATGCACTCCTGATCCTCTGGTGAGGGAGGTTAGGGAGGACAAACTGCCAGTCCAAAATACGTGAGTCAGGAGCATGAAATATTCAATGTAAAGAATATGATCATTAATTGTGTAATTTTTAAAATGTTGATAGATGGTAATTAGACTTATTGTGGTGATTATTTTGAAATAAACAGAAACGTGGAATCACTACACTGGGTAACAGGAAGTAACTGTTCTTGGCCAATTCTACGTAAAAAAACAAGCACACTGAAAAAGATCTGGTATGTGTTTATCAAGGCTAAGGCTGGGGATGGGAGAATTGGATGAAGGCAGTCAAAAGGTAACAACTTCCAGGTGTGAGATAAATTAGAACCAAGGATGTAGCATACAATGTGGTAAATATGGTTAATATTGCTGTATCTTATGTATGAAAGTTAGTAGAACAGTAAGTCCTAAGAGTTATTTTCACACAAAAAATTTTTTTCTATCTTTAATTTTGTATTTATATGAGATGATCTGAAAGTGAAAGTTGTTCAGTTGTGTCCAACTCTTTGTGAGGCCGTGGACTAGACAGTCCAGGAATTCTCCAGGCCAGAATCCTGGAGTGGGGAGCCTTTCCCTTCTCCAGGGAATCTTCCCAACCCAGGGATCGAACTCAAGTCTCCTGCATTGGAGGCGATTCTTTACCAGCTGAGCCACAAGGGAAGCCCAAGAATACTGGTGTGAGTAGCCTATCCCTTTGCCAGTGGATCTTCCCAACCCAAGAATTGAACTGGGGTCTTCTGCATTGCAGGGGGATTCTTTACCACCTGAGCTATCAGGGAAGCCCATATGAGATGATAGATATTCACAAAAGTTGTAGTCATCATTTCAAGATATATATAAATTAAATGATTATGCTCTATATATGGAATCTAGAAAGATTGTACTAACGATCCTACATACAAGACAGCAAAGGAGACACAGATGTAAAGAACAGATGTTTGGACTCAGTAGGAGAAGGCAAGGGTGGGATGCCTTGAGAGAACAGCACTGAAATACATACATTACTGTATGTAAAATAGATAACCAGTGTGAGTTTGATGTATGAAGCAGGGCACCCAAAGCCAGTGCTCTATGACAACCTGGAGGGGTAGAGTGGGGAGGGATGTGGGAGGGGAGCTCAGGATGTATACCTATGGCTGATTCACACTGATATATGGCAAAGCCCATCACAATATTCTAAGATGATTATCCTTCAATTAAAATAAATACAATTTAAAAACAGAACAAAACAATTATGCTCTGCACACTTGAAACTTATGCAGTGCTGCATGTCAATTATATGTCAAAAGAGCTGGAAAAAATAACAACCATAAAATATGCTCCCCAGTCCCTGGGATTCTCCAGGCAAGAACATTGGACTGGGTTGCCATTTCCTTCTCCAGTGCATGAAAGTGAAAAGTGAAAGTGATGTTGCTCAGTCGTATCCGACTCTTAGGGACCCCACGAACTGAGCCTACCAGGCTCCTCCGTCCATGGGATTTTCCAGGCAAGAGTACTGGAGTGGGGTGCCATTGCCTTCTCTGACCCACACATAAGTATCATATAAATACAAAGAATTCACCATAACTTGTGTACTTGGTATTAAGATCTAATGTAATTTTTTAATAATCTCCTCACTTCCCTGCTGCTGCTGCTAAGTCACTTCAGTCGTGTCCGACTCTGTGCGACCCCATAGATGGCAGCCCATCAGGCTCCACCGTCCCTGGGATTTTCCAGGCAAGAACACTGGAGTGGGTTGCCATTTCCTTCTCCAGCGCATGAAAGTGAAAAGTGAAAGTGAAGTCGCTCAGTCGTGTCCGACTCTTAGCGACCCCATGGACTGCAGCCTACCAGGCTCCTCCATCCATGGGATTTTCCAGGCAAGAGTACTGGAGTGGGGTGCTTGCCACTGCCTTCTCTGCCTCACTTCCCTAGGCATGTGAAAATACAGATAATTCAAAGGCTGGGAAAAACTTTACCTATTCTCTAGAAATGTTTTAATAAAAATTAATATTTTATGTTACTTTGAAGCCAGTCCACACCCAGTCCCACACAAAGTTGTACACGGACATAACAGGTGTTGAACACAATAGCTTATTGTGAAACCACCAATAGAAATCATTTATGGACATTGTAAAACATTGAACTTTGATATTTATTAAATGGCACTAATTAACTAGCTTCATTGTAAGGCACTTAAATTCGAAGTCACATTTGCTAGCTGCAAATGAAGTAGATTTTAAACCTCAAAGACGGCCACTGGAGTATTTGTGTGAATGTATCATCAGAAAATCGAACATGTTTTTGCTAATCAATATTGTTCTCACCTTGTGGTTTTCCTGTGCTCATGGGCAAGGTAAGTTGAAAAAGGTATGAACACTCACCCTTCCTCCTACTTCGTTTCTACTTTCATGTATGTATTTTTGATTGAATCAACTGGCAGAAATAGTCTTCAGGATGTGATAACCATAAAGAATATCTTAATGAAATAATGATCACATATTCACCTGAGGGGGAAATAAGATAAATTATCTTCTACATCCTCTGAGTACCACAGTATGCAGAGCCACTGAATATTGATTTGTGAGGTCATGTGAATATGCTCATGAAAATGTGAACAGAAAATATGTCACAGAAAAGCTAGAGTATGACTCCAAAATGTTTAGGGGATTCTTCTTTGTAATACAAGAAATTTAGAGAACAATGTATATCTTCATAATCTTATATGTGGTAAGATTATTGATTTTGCAGATTCACACTTCATCAAATACTAAATTTTAAGTATGTTCAGTTGACTGTATTTCAATTATATCTTAGTAAAGCTACTAAAAGTCATTAACATCACTGCCAAATTAATGTTTTAACAAAATTAGCTACAGGTAACAGGCATCTCTTTTAACAAAATCCGGAGTATATTCTTTATTTCTGCTGCAATGCCAAAACTTTAAAATTGTTTTCAGAGAGCATTAGAAATTGTGAATTAAAAAAAAAATTAATCACTTCTATCTTGAAATTTATAAGTTCTTCATTATGATGCTTTTCTTCTGTTTTTCTTTTTTAATAATTCAGTCCTTTCTTTCTTGTAAATATGTCTTCTAATGAGTTTTACAATTCCTCATTAAACACTGCTACTGCTAAGTCGCTTCAGTTGTGTCCGACTCTGTGCGACCCCAGAAATGGCAGCAGGCTCCCCCGTCCCTGGGATTCTCCAGGCAAGAACACTGGCGTGGGTTGCCATTTCCTCCTCCAATACATGAAACTGAAAAGTGAAAGTGAAGTCGCTCAGTCATGTCCAACTCCTAGCGACCCCATGGACTGCAGCCCACCAGGCTCCTCTGTCTATGGGATTTGCCAGGCAAGAGTACTGGAGTGGGGTGCCATTGCCTTCTCCAACACTAGGTGTGACTATAATATGCATTGCTCTGCATTATTGATTTCATAATATGTTGCATGTTGGGTTTTGCATATTATTTAAATCAATTTGTCAATTTTCCTCATAAACAATGTTTACAACACAACAGAGCTTCCTGTCCAGTCCTAAAGGTAACAATTAAAAGCACCTCAGGTCCCAGGTCACCTATAAGAATGGCTCCATTACCAGAGTGCTTGCTGAAAGGGAAGACAGATGTGTTACTCAGTTTATCCCTGGTTCTCAGGTATATGGGAGATGGTCTATTAATCAGTTACAGAAAATATTAAAGGCATATTTCTAAGTAAGAGAGATAGCAGAGGAGAAGGAGTATACAAGAATGAGAGAAATTTGGAATTTTGACAAATCCTTGCCTGATATTCCAGTTGAAAACCAGTCGTCTCATTAGCAAGGGAACTCTTTCTAAAAGTGGCCTTAGAGATAAATGTTCTGAATATTTGTGAATAATTATTTTTCACAATAGATAAGTGCTTCACAATTGTAGACTTCTTGTAAGAACTACTTCCTCATCCAACAGAAATAGAAAGTCATATCTTTTTCTTAATTGAAACTCAAAATTACAGAAATAGATTCATCATCTGTTGTTCATGACCCATTCTCATCATGAAATCACACTTGTTAACGACATATGCTGAAAACTGAAAAATCCAAGAGTAAAGAATAATTATTCCAAATCTCCAACAGTGTTGGAAACATACACTAGAATGTTAACCAAAAGGAATGAGATTAAATTAGTAGTTTATTCCCAATATGGGAAGTGAAGGGGAAGGGAAAAAAATCCAACATTACAACATGTTACAGCATTAGAGTATCCTGCATGCAACCGTACACTTACATTTACCAGTGTACTGTGTTATTTTCATGATATTAATTCACATGCTTCAATTTCACCTTGAATAACTCTTTTCAGGGTTTCTAGTAAGGCAAGTCTAGAGGTATTCAGTTCCCTCAGCATTTGTTGGTCTGGAGAAGTCTTTATCTTCAATTCATTTCTGAATGACAGTATTCTTGGCAGTTTTCTCTTTCAGCACTTGGAATATATCATCCCACTTTCTCCTGGCTACTTAGGATTCTGCTTTGAAATATGCTTAGAGACATATGAGTGTTCCTTTGTAAGTTTCAAGCTTTTATGTTTTGCTTTGATTTTTTTTTTCATGCTTTAAGATTTTAAGCCTTTAAGACTTCAAGCCCTTAAATCTTCTCTGTTTTTCTTTAATTTTTGAAGCTTCATTATAGTATGTGTTGTAGCTGCGTCTTAATGATGATTTTGTTTCAGTTCAGTTCAGTTCAGTCACTCAGTTGTGTCCGACTCTTTGCGACCCCATGAGTTGCAGCATGCCAGGCCTCCCTGTTCATCACCAACTCCCGGAGTTCACTCAAACTCACGTCCGTCAATTCAGTGATGCCATCCAGCCATCTCATCCTCTGTCGTCCCCTTCTCCTCCTGCCCCCAATCCCTCCCAGCATCAGAGTCTTTTCCAATGAGTCAACTCTTCACATGAGGTGGCCAAAGTACTGGAGTTTCAGCTTCAGCATCATTCCTTCCAAAGCAATCCCAGGGCTGATCTCCTTCAGAATGGACTGGTTGGATCTCCTTGCAGTTCAAGGGACTCTCAAGAGTCTTCTCCAACACCACAGTTCAAAAGCATCAATTCTTCGGCGCTCAGCTTTCTTCACAGTCCAACTCTCACATCCATACATGACCACAGGAAAAACCATAGCCTTGACCAGACGAACCTTTGTTGGCAAAGTAACGTCTCTGCTTTTGAATATGCTATCCAGGTTGGTCATAACTTTCCTTCCAAGAAGTAAGCGTCTTTTAATTTCATGGCTGCAGTCACCATCTGCAGTGATTTTGGAGCCCCAAAAAATAAAGTCTGACACTGTTCCCACTGTTTCCCCATCTATTTCCCATGAAGTGATGGGACCGGATGCCATGATCTTCGTTTTCTGAATGTTGAGCTTTAAGCCAACTTTTTCACTCTCCACTTTCACTTTCATCAAGAGGCTTTTTAGCTCCTCTTCACTTTCTGCCATAAGGGTGGTGTCATCTGCATATCTGAGGTTATTGATATTTCTCCCGGCAATCTTGATTCCAGCTTGTGCTTCTTCCAGTCCAGCATTTCTCATAATGTACTCTGCATATAAGTTAAATAAACAGGGTGACAATATACAGCCTTGACCCACTCCTTTTCCTATTTGGAACCAGTCTGTTGCTCCATGTCCAGTTCTAACTGTTGCTTTCTGACCTGCATACAGGTTTCTCAAGAGGCAGGTCAGGTGGTCTGGTATTCCCATCTCTTTCAGAATTTTCCACAGTTTATTGTGATCCACACAGTCAAAGGCTTTGGCATAGTCAATAAAGCAGACATAGATGTTTTTCTGGAACTCTCTTGCTTTTTCCATGATCCAGCGGATGTTGACACTTTGATCTCTGGTTCCTAAAACCAGCTTGACCATCAGGAAGTTCACGGTTCACATATTGCTGAAGCCTGGCTTGGAGAATTTTGAGCATTACTAGCGTGTGAGATGAGTGCAATTATGCGGTAGTTTGAGCATTCTTTAGCATTGCCTTTCTTTGGGATTGGAATGAAAACTGCCCTTTTCCAGTCCTGTGGCCACTGCTGAGTTTTCCAAATTTGCTGGCATATTGAGTGCAGCACTTTCACAACATCATCTTTCAGGATTTGGAATAGCTCAACTGGAATTCCATCACCTCCACTACAGCTTTGTTCATAGTGATGCTTTCTAAGGCCCACTTGACTTCACATTCCAGGATGTCTGGCTCTAGGTCAGTGATCACACCATCCTGATTATCTGGCTCGTGAAGATCTTTTTTGTACAGTTCTTCTGTGTATTCTTGTCACCTCTTCTTAATATCTTCTGCTTCTGTTAGGTCCATACAACTTCTGTCCTTTATCGAGTCCATCTTTGCATGAAATGTTCCATTAGTATCTCTAATTTTCTTGAAGAGATCTCTAGTCTTTCCCATTCTGTTGTTTTCCTCTATTTCTTTGCATTGATTGCTGAAGAAGGCTTTCTTATGTCTTCTTGCTATTCTTTGGAACTCTGCATTCAGATGCTTATATCTTTCCTTTTCTCTTTTGCTTTTCGATTCTCTTCTTTTCACAGCTATTTGTAAGGCCTCCCCAGACAGCCATTTTGCTTTTTTGCATTTCTTTTCCATGGGGATGATCTTGATCCCTGTCTCCTGTACAATGTCACAAACCTCATTCCATAGTTCATCAGGCACTCTGTCCATCAGATCTAATCCCTTGAATCTATTTCTCACTTCCACTGTATAATCATAAGGGATTTGATTTAGGTCATACCTGAATGGTCTAGTGGTTTTCCCTATTTTCTTCAATTTAAGTCTGAATTTGGTAATAAGGAATTCATGATCTGAGCCACAGTCAGCTCCTGGTCTTATTTTTGCTGACTGTATAGAGCTTCTCCATCTTTGGCTGCAAATAATATAATCAATCTGATTTCGGTGTTGACCATCTGGTGATGTCCATGTGTAGAGTCTTCTTTTGTGTTGTTGGAAGAGGATGTTTGATTTTGTTTAGTCACGTATAAACTTCATGAACTTCGATATCCAATCACACCCCTGATTTTGGAAGTTCTCAGTTATTCTTTAAATTAGCTTTCACACTCATCTCCCCTTTCCTCCTTCTGAAAATTCAAGAGTTCACAAGTTAGTTCTGTTGATGCTGCTCCATAGATCATATAGACTTTTTTCATTCTTTTTTTGTTTTTTATTTTTATTTTTGTTGTTGTTGTTTTATTTTCTTTTTATTCTCCTCTAACTGGATAACTTCAATATGTCACCTATCTCACAGATTCTTTCTTCTGCTTGTTTCATTCTGTGGTTGATGCTCTCTAAAGCATTTTCATTTCATCCTTGAATCCTTCAGTACCACAATTTCTGGAGTTTTTATATGATTTGTTTATTTTTTTAAACTGCTCATTTTGTTCATTTATTGTTTTCCTGCTTTTGTTTGACTGTCTTACTGTATTTTCTTGTAGCACATGGAGTTTTTAAAAACAGCTGTTTTTAAATCTTCATTGGGTAAATCACAGGTCTCCAATCTTTGGGTGGAAATGTGCATGCATGCATGCTAAGTCACTTCAGTTCAGTTCAGTCGCTCAGTCGTGTCTGACTCTTTCTGTGTTGATATCTGTACATTATATTAAATGTCCACTTTTCCTAGTCTTCACAGACCTGTCTCATACATAGAACCCTTTCATCAACCAGCCTAGCCAGAGATTCTGGGTGCCTCTCTAACCTCTATGCTCATCCAAACCACCGTCTTTGTTTTTAGCATCTTGCAGGGGTCTAGAGTATGCCAACTCCCATTAGTGTCCTGAGAGAGGTAGGCTAGAAGCCAGAATAGTTGGTAAACCTGGGAACTGGAGGTTATCATTTCATTCACTCTGGACTGAGTTGGGGAGAGGAGCTGTGCAAATGCATGCACGCTCCTTCAAACCTTGTGCTCTTCGAAACCATGATTCAGCTCTCTGTAGTCCCCAGGCACCAAGCAAACTCTGGGCTTCCTCAGCTCTCAGGGACGGGTTAGTTAGAAGCCAATTCCTCGGGCAGCAGCTAAAGAAGATGAGGGTCTAGATGTGTGGTGTGATTCTTCCATGAAGAAACTTGGAGCTGCTCACTCCACATGTAGCTGGGAAATGACTTGTGAGGAGTGCTGGCACAGCCATTCATAACTGCTGTTTCGTTCTCTGTAATCCCAGGAAACTGGAAATGCTGGGCCTCCCAGAGGCAGGCAAGGAGAAACCAGACCCTGGACTAGCAGCTACATTAGCATGGATCTCCTTACATATGTTAGTCATCTCAAGTTTTTATACATTTTTTTTGTCCTAGAATCCCTAGTGCAATGAGTGTAATTGTGCTAGTAAGAGGATATAATAAATAGATGAAACCATTTTGATTATTAAGATAAAATATTATTTATACTTTTTTTTCATTTCAAGTGAAACCTTGTGATGTTCCAGTAATAAAACATGGAAGGTTATATTATGCATTTAAAGGATACTTTCCAGCGAGTGTAGGTCAACAGTTTTCCTATCGCTGCAACCGGTATTTTGTAACTCCTTCACAAAGTTCCTGGGATTACATGACTTGCACCCTGAAAGGATGGTCTCCAGAAGTGCCCTGCCTCAGTAAGTAAACCTCTTAAATTTTATGTGTATAAATCTTTCAAAGTGTGAAGAGACACTAGTACTCACTAGTGAGTACAATTAGGTCTTGTATACAACAGGAAGGCTGAGGAACAAGTTCTATGAGTAAAAAGATCCAAATAGTTCTTCCTTTCCTGAGGAGCTCTTCCTGGAAATCACAGGAGAATTATAGAGACCTTACAAGAATATCTGCATCATTTATACGTATTTCAATTATAAAAACTAAAGATAAATGACATGGAGTATTCATTTATTTTTTTTCCTTTTTAATAAGTGTGGTAGTAACTTTCCTTTTTATTAAGTTATATGTTATTTTAGAATACTAATGCACTGTCAGGTAAATACTATAAAGTTAATTTTTGCTGTGCTTTTACCAAACATATGTTATTTTTCTATTCTGTTGTTTTTATGATCCTTAGGACAATGCACTTTCAATTATTTGGAAAATGGATATTACACAAACTCCCAAGAAAAGTATTTACAAGGTAAAACTGTAAGAGTCCGCTGCCATGATGGCTATAGTCTTCACAATAATCAGAACACGATGACTTGCACAGAGAAGGGCTGGTACCCTCCTCCAATATGCGTCCGCGTCGGTGAGTAAACTGGGCTCAGACCCCAGTATGTTCCTAAGTTTCTAAGACTCAGCTGTATTATCCACTGAAAAATGTGTAGATCAGCCTTTTGTTTTGTCTGAGGACCTATTTAATTTTATTCTCTAACAAGCGTGTATGAGTGTACAGATTCCTAGATAAGTGTATAACCAAATAAATGTGCCTATTGATGGACATTAGTCAAGAAAATGAAAAGAATCACAAAGAAGAAACCGTAATGACAGGGTGAAGTTAGAAAGCTGGCAGAATAGGAGTTTTGCTGTCTCTCCTGATATAAACACAACCTTTGACAGTCACGCATGAAGGAGTATCTTTGTGGGAGGCAAGGAGTCTAGCAGAGCGATTACAGCAAATACTCAAGACCCGGCACGTCACAGAGGCTTGGAGGAACAGCCTCACCCTTCGTGTGTCGCCCTCCCCTAAAGCGGCACAGCTTAGTGCCAAGAGACACCGCTCAGCACGGGATTTTACCTGTGGGGGAATCAGAGCATCTGACCAAGCGTGGCTTCCTCAGCCTCCAGCACTAATGAGAAGGCGCCCTTCTATCTCCCCTCATCCAGGACACAGGACACGGGGGTCACCTGCATGGCTGAGGGGTGGGGAGAGGCCGGCTGTACAGCTTCCAGAGCTAGAACTCATTGAGGGACATGGATCCCACTGACCATATTGGAGACACTACCAGGAAGCCCACCCTGTAGGCGTTGCAGACACCTTGCTTGTGGGTCCTGCTCACCCATGGGCACCTCAACACATCCACATCCCCCTGCCCCAGGGCCAGCTCCCTGTGTAGGTCCTCACGGTGGTGTCCCAAGCCTTTGATCTGTGAGACGTCCAGAAGCCAGACTGACCCCTGGGACTGTGAGAAAGCACACAAACTGACTATTCAGCATTGCCCAGGGAAGCAGCCGGGAAGCTGTCAGCACAGAGACCGGCTTTCCTGGGTGGAGAGAAGCATACAAGCTTCAGAATTCTCTCCCAAGAGAAACTGAGATATGTGGCCAGGTGTATCCTTAAAAGAGGTCTGGAAAAGCCTCAAAATCCTATCAGTGACAGAGTGAACTTCTCTCCCCAAGGCAAGTCTGTAAAGACTAGAGGAAGTGACTGCTGCTTTAAATGCAAACAGCGTGCTTTAAACGCAAAACAAACATGAGACTATAAGGAACACAAAGATCAAGGACTATAACACAAACAGAAGAACATAATAATTATACAGCAACTGATATCAAACAATGAAATGATGGGTGTTCACTAAACTTACTGTTGTAAACATATCATTATATATAAGTCAAATCATTACACTGTGAGTGATCGGTCACTTCAGTTGTGTCCGACTCTTTGCGACTCCATGGACTGTAGCCTGCCAGGCTTCTCAGTCCATGGAATTCTTGAGGCAGGAATACTGGAGTGGGTTGCCATGACTTTCTTCAAGGGATCTTCCCAATCCAGGGATCAAACTCACGTCTCCTGCACTGGCAGGTGGATTCTTTAACACTATCACCACATTTAACACCCCATAACCTGTGTAGTACATAAGATCTACTGTAATTTTAAAAAATTTATCAGTTTCCATAGCCCATGAAAATACAGATGATTCAACAGGCAGAAAGAACTTCACCTACTGTCTTGAGATGTTTTCTTGAAAATTAGTATTTTATATTACTTCTGGAGCCAGTTCATACCTGGTCGCACATAAAGCTATGGCTATACTTGTCAGGTGATGAATAAAGTAACTTACCATGAAACTACCAACAGAAAACATTTAGGGATAGTGTAAGACATTGAACTTTGATATTTACTAAATGATGCATTAACCAGCTTCGCTGTAATACACTTAATTTCGGAGTCACATTTGAGAACTGCAAATGAGGCAGATTTTAAACCTCAAATGGTGCAACTGGAATATTTGTGTGACTGTACCATCGAGATAAACCTAACGTGCTGTTACTAATCAATGTCTTTCTCACCTTGCGGGCTTCCACTGCTTAAGGACAGGGTAAGTTGAAATTGATTCAGACACTCAGCCTTCCTCCTTAATATAATTTTATCTACTTTCATGTGCATATATTTTTGATTGAATCTCCTGGTAGAAATAACCTGCAAGGTGAGATACTTATAAATAATACTTTAATGAAAAAATCAACATGTTCACCTAAGGGGGAAATAAAATGAATTGTTTTCTGTATTCTGAGTACCACAGTGCGAAAGGCCACTGAATATTGCTTGTGAGGTCATGTGGATATGCTCATGAAAATGTGAATAGAAAATATGTCACAGAAAAGCTAGAGTATGACTCGAACATGTTTGGGAGATTCTTATTTGTAATATGAAGAAACTTTGGGGAACAATGGTTATTTTCATAATCTTGCATAGGGAGATGATTTTGCAGATTCAAACCTCATCAACTCCTATATTTTAAATATGTTTAGTTGACTATATTTCAAAGTCACTAACAACGCTGTCATGCTAATGTTTTAACAAAATTAGATCTAGGTAACAGGCATATCTCTTTTCACAAAATGTAGAATATATTCTTAATTTTCAGTGTAATGCCAGTATATTTAAATGCCAGTTCATTTAAAAATTGTTTTCAGAGAGCGCTGAAAACGTTGAAAACGTAAAAAACTGTTCAATGAAAAACTCTGGGCTGCAATCCTGACACTGTCCTAAAGGTTCCCAAGGGATTCTGTGCACATTTCAGTCTAGGAGCCATGGCTACAGCCTCTTGTACCTTACATCCCCTCAATCTCACTGAGGAATTATACACATCACTCACTGCGGTGTCCTTAAGCATTTGCCCAAAATATCATTAAAGAGTAGTTTTGTAAATTATACCTTTATTTTTCTGTTATTTTGTCAGATCTTCTATTTGGATCTTTTGGTTATCTTCTTCCTTCAACCGTGTTATCCTCAATGTGTGTTAATCCCACTTTTTTACACTAATGAATTGGCAACAAAGTCATGAGACAGACTCCTTTATTCAGTATATCAAACTTTGTATGTATTATGGCACTTATATGTAATTTATATATTAATGCATTTAATTAATTTTTTGCATATTCAAATCATTCTTTTTCTTAATTTCACTGGTTTCATATAGAATCACTTTTAATTTTGGCAAATTTTTTGTGTTGGCAATGGATGTATATCAAAATTAAACCTTCCTATTCATATCAGTAAATGTATTCATAATTTGACTATTCATAGAAGTTGAAGTGTTTGCACTGCCACCAAGTTTTTTTCCAAAAAATGTCCTCTGTCCTTCCTACAATGTCCCTTCTAATAACTTACAATATATAGCACTTCTTCTAAGATGATGGAATCTCAGTGTGCTTTTCTTTAATTACCCATGATTGGTTAGAGAGCGCAGATAGTCTCCTTCATATATTGGTACTTTTGGTTTCAAGTTCTTGCTTATGTGGACAGCTGGACACACATCAGAATGGTGATTTTAGGACACATGTGTGCACTTCTGTGTGATATCATGTAAGCTCCTGTAAAATCGTTTATTACTTTCAATTAAACTATCAAATATGACAAGCAGTACATAAGTTAAATTTCAGAGTTAGTGAAACATAAAATCTTTCTTCCATTTATTCCTAGGACTTCCCTGTGGACTTCCACCTTCAATTCAGAATGGTGCTGTACGTCACAAGAAAGACAGTTACCAATATGGAGAAAAAGTCACATACACCTGTGACGAAGGATTTAGGATTTATGGATTTGCATCTATAAGATGTTTAGGAGGAAAATGGTCCCGTACACCAAAATGCATAAGTATAGTGCATTTCATTTTATTCTAATGCTGATAAATATCTTTAATTAAGAGCATAGATGGTACAAATATGAAACTAAGCAGTAATTCTAGAACTTTACAAGGCATCTTGTGAAAGTTCTGAATTCTAGTAGGGAATTAACAATCCTAGTAATAACAGAAGTTTGAAAACAGGAGCTAAATTATCTCATTTTCATATCAACTTGGGTGCAGTTTGGACATCCTCTGATAAACATTCTCAGATTTCTGGTCTTTGTTCCACACGACTGTATCACAGTTGACCTCTGCTTATCAGTCTTATCACTACTCAATGTACTGTTAATTTATCAATCATTTCTTTATAATACATAATTTTCTAAGACACGTGACGTAATTCAAGGTAACAGATTTTGATACAAGAAACAGAAACACGTTTATAATGTAGGCGGCCTGCAATGGGGAAAAAGAATTTAAGTGTGAGAAGTATGCTCTCAAGCATCACACGCATCCCTATCTCTTTGAATATCACCATTCCCATGTTGTACTTCTGATGAGTATAGAGACACTCAGTGTGACTAGGTCAAGATGTCTGACATGTGTTTTAAGTTATAAGAGAAATTTGTACAATATTCATTGGTTTGATATGTACCTATCTATTTTTCTGGAATATAATCATTGGTCACTATGTATTTTTAAAGATGGACTAAACTAATATATATTCCTTTTTTTTCAGGCACAGATTGTTTTAACTTGCCCAGCTTTGATGATGCTGTACTCACAGGCAAGAAGAAGAAATCATACAGATCAGGAGAACAAGTGGCTTTTAAATGTCGACCATATTATCAGCTGAATGGATCCAACACTATACAGTGTGTTAAGAGCAAGTGGATAGGAAGGCCAGTGTGCAGAGGTACTTTGGTAAAATTTTTAAATTTTATTGTTAAAGTATCTTAAGTAATATAATATTCACCATCATTAAATGGCCATAGATTATTCGTTGTTCTTATTGTCGTTCAGTCGATAAGTCGTGCCTGACTCTTTGCGACCCCATGGACTACAGCACACCAGGCTTCCCCATCCTTCACTATCTCCCAGAGTTTGCTCAGACTCATGTCCATTGAGTTCATCTCATCCTCTGTCACCCCCTTCTCCTGCCTTCAATCTTTCCTAGCATCAGGGTCTTTTCCTGTGAGTTGGCTCTTCACATCAGGTGGCCAAAGTATTAGAGGTTCAGCTTCAGCATCAGTCCTTCCAATGAATATTCAGGGTTGATTTCCTTTACAGTTGACTGGTTTGATCTCCTTGCAGTCCAAGGGACTCTCAACAGCACCACAGCTTGAACCCATCAATTCTTCAGCACTTAGCCTTCTTTATGATCTAACTCACCCATCCATACAGGATGAATGGAAAAAAACATAGCTTTGACTATACTGCCCTCTGTAGGCAAAGTGATGTCTCTACTTTTTAATACGCTGTCTAGGTTTGATACAGCTTTCCTCTAAAGGAGCAAGCATCTGTTAATTTCATGGCTGCACTCACCGTCCACATTGATTTTGGAGCCCAAGAAAATAAAATCAGTCACTGCTTCTACTTTTTCCCCTTCTATTTGCCATTAGGTGATGGGACTGGATGCCACGATCTTAGTTTCTTGAACATTGACTTTCAAGCCAGCTTTTTCTCTCTTCTCTTTCACTCTCAAGACTCTTTAGTTCCTCTTTACTCTCAGCCATTAGAGTGGTACCATCTGCATATCTGAGGTTGTTGATATTATTCCAAGAAATCTTGATTCCAGCTTGTGATTCAGCCAGCCTAGCATTTCACATGATGTACTCTGCATAGCAGTTAAACAAGCAGGGTGATGATATACAGCCTTGTCATACATCCTTCCCAATTTTGAACCAGACAATTGTTCCATGTCAAGTTCTGACTGTTACTCCTTGACCCGCATACAGGCCAAAAAAGTTTATGTCTCAACATAAAAAGAGATGGGATTGTGTTCTCAGTGTTTAGCGTTGTAGCCCAATAATTCTAAAAGCACATCCCTGGCACAGCAATCTCAGTATGTTCTGGAAAACTGTTAGATATGCAAGCAGATTCACAGGCTCATTCAGACCTGTTGAATGAAAACCTCTGGGGCTGCAACTCTGACACTGTTTTAAGGAATCCCAAGGGATTCTTTGCATATTTCAGTTTAGGAGTCAAGGCTACAGCCTCTTGTACCTTACATCCCCTGAATCTCACTGAGGGATGACCCATCACTCACTGTGGTATCCTTAAGCATTTCCAAAAAATACCATCAAAGAATAGTTTTGTTTCCCAGATATGTTTGAATCTTTTAATTAATCATCTTCTTCCTTCAACAATGGTATTCTTCAAAGTGTGCTAATTCTTAATCAAGTTTCTAAAGAAGTATCTACTGTGTTTATTTTTCTAGGTGTCTTAAGTTACAGTTAATAAACAGAATGACTATAAACCAAATCCTGATGATTTAAATCAAATCCATATGATCTTATTATTATGACTTTCTTATGGTTTATAAATTCATTGTGAATTTATATAACACTGATTTTACTAAACTCAGAAAGAGTTGTCCAGAAAAGCTCTCATTTTCACTGGCCTGAAATCATGTATTAACCTGCTAGTGAAGGCTGGGGCAGAGATTTAAGGTAAAAAAAGCTTAATTTGCACTGAAAAATATTGCTTTATCTCCTTTTCCTTAATCTTATATGTAAACTTATTGAATTTAGCAGTCTTTCATGACAGATTACCTATTGAATTTAAGTAACCATGGAATATATTTGACATTCACTCATTGGCTTATTGTTCATAAGGATCATTATATTAGAAATACTTTTTTTCTTTTTTTCAGATGTTTCCTGTGTGAATCCACCCAGAGTGGAAAATGCAGTTATACAAAGTGAGAAGCCTAGGTATCAAAATGGTGAGAGAGTACGTTATAAATGCACCGGAACTTACGACATTTTGGGGGACATAGAAGTGACATGTTTAAATGGAACTTGGACAAAACCACCTCAGTGCAAAGGTAGAGTATCTTGTCTACCCACTCCTTGATTTAAGAGAAAGTTCTATACAGTCAGCAAAAACAAGACCAGGAGCTGACTGTGGCTCAGACCATGAACTCCTTATTGCCAAATTCAGACTTAAATTGAAGAAAGTAGGGAAAACCACTAGACCATTCAGGTATGACCTAAATCAAATCCCTTATGATTATACAGTGGAAGTGAGAAATAGATTTAAGGGCCTAGATCTGATAGATAGAGTGCCTGATGAACTATGGAATGAGGTTCGTGACATTGTACAGGAGACAGGGATCAAGACCATCCCTATGGAACAGAAATGCAAAAAAGCAAAATGGCTGTCTGGGGATGCCTTACAAATAGCTGTGAAAAGAAGAGAAGCAAAAAGCAAAGGAGAAAAGGAAAGATATAAACATCTGAATGCAGAGTTCCAAAGACTAGCAAGAAGACATAAGAAAGCCTTCTTCAGCGATCAATGCAAAGAAATAGAGGAAAACAACAGAATGGGAAAGACTAGAGATATCTTCAAGAAAATTAGAGATACCAAGGGAACATTTCACGCAAAGATGGGCTCGATAAAGGACAGAAATGGTATGGACCTAAGAGAAGCAGAAGATATTAAGAAGAGATGGCAAGAATACACAGAACTGTACAAAAAAGAATATTGGAGTGGATTGCCATCCCCTTCTCTAGGGGATCGTCCCAACCTAGGGATCGAACCTGGGTCTCATTCATTGCTGGTGGGTTCTTTACCAGCTGAGCCACCCATGTGCTCCTGCACATCAACCAGGAGACATTTAGGTTGTCTCTGTGGCCTGCCTATTGTAAATAGTGCTGCAGTGAACTGTGGTGTTGGGGAAGACTCTTGAGAGTCCCTTGGACTGCAAGGAGATCCAACCAGTCCATTCTGAAGGAGATCAGCCCTGGGATTTCTTTGGAAGGAATGATGCTAAAGCTGAAACTCCAGTACTTTGGCCACCTCATGCTAAGAGTTGACTCATTGGGAACGACCCTGATGCTGGGAGGGATTGAGGGCAGGAGGAGAAGGGGACGACAGAGGATGAGATGGCTGGATGGCATCACTGACTCGATGGACGTGAGTCTGGGTGAACTCCGGGAGTTGGTGATGGACAGGGAGGCCTGGTGTGCTGTGATTCATGGGGTCGCAAAGAGTCGGACATGACTGAGCAACTGAACTGAACTGATCTGATCTGATTAGGAATAAAATATGTTGATATAAATAGATATTGAAGAAGTTCTTAGGGAATAATTTTTTGATTAAAAGAAAATGATGGTGCTTAACATATTCTTTTGTGGAATGAATAAATAACCTCACATACATATTTTATGAAATAGTTTACCAGATTTGAACGGTTGGAATCATGGAAAATTTCCAGTCTTAAATATTAAGATAGTTATTTCTTGAAGAATAAATGTGTTAAAGATACCATAAGTACATTTGACAGCCCAAGGAATTTCACTCTGAGACATGCAATAGGCAACTGGGGTCTGATAATAGAATGTGGCGTCTTTTGGGATTCTTCACATATGGGTGATATTTAAAGTTATTAATGAGTTGAACTCATTCAGGGAATTAGTGTACACATAAAAAAAAAAAAAAGTCTGAAACTTGATCTTAGGACGCTTCAGTGTTTAGAGTTCAGAAAGGAAATCTAAACAAGAAATTGTTGTAAGTCATCCCTAAGTCATGTCCAACTCTTATCGACCCCACAGACTACAGCACACCAGGATTCCCTGTCCTTCACTATCTCCCAGACTTTGCTCAAACTCATCTCCGTTGAGTCCGTGATGTCATCCAACCATCTTATCTTCTATCGCTTCCCTTCTCCTCCTGTCCTCAATCTTTCCCAGCATTACAGTCTTTTCCAATGAGTTGGCTCTTCACATCAGGTGGCCAAAGTATGGAAGCTTTAGTTTCAGCATCAGTCCTTCCAATGAATATTCAGGGTTGATTTTCTTTAAGATTGACTGGTTTAATCTCCTTGCTGTCCAAGGGACTCTCAAGAGTCTTCCAGTTTATCAAGTTAATTTTTGCCTGGTGTGAATTTTTGGCAAATTCTACTTGAATATGTTTTCCTGTTTAAACAGCATACAGCTCAGCATACTGTTTTTGTGTTCACCTGCCACTCTGTCTTTAAACTGAAGTATCTAGACCATTTACATTTAAAGTAACTACTCTTAGGGACAGTGTCTGCCATTTTATTATTTGTTTTGTGTGTGTTTTCTTTGTTTCTCATCTCCATTTCCTTTTCTTCACTGTGGCATTTTGAACACTATAGAATAATTTAACTGTGACACATCTGCATTGCTTTCGAGTACATGCTTTCTCTGCAGGGCTTTATTAATATTGCTCTAGGCATTAAGGTAACATAGGTAGTTTATCACTCCCTACTGTTGCTGACATTTCATCACCTCAGGTGAAATGTGGAAACCTTATTTCCATTTAGATTTATTTACCCTCCCCACATTTTTAACATAAATTCCTTAAATATTCCCTCAACATATACTGAGCACTATATCAAATGACATAATTTTGCATGACCATGATCTAATAAAATCATTAGGGAAAAGACAGTCTTATTATATTTACCCCTGAATTTTAAAAATCAATTCTATTATTTTTCCTTCCTTCCTAAAGTCTCAATCCCTTTTCTATTTTCCTTTCTATCTTAAGAATTCCCTTAGCAATTCTTTACGTAGGTCTGCTGGCGACAAATTCTGTTTTCCTTTGTCTGGGATGTCTTTCTTTCTCCTTTTAATCCTATAGGATGGTATCACTGGATATAGAATTTGGGGTTGATGATTCTTTTCTTCCAGGATTGGAAAAATGATGTCACTTTTTCCTGGCTCTGTTGTTATGGATGAGAACTCTACTGATGCTTGGATCCTTTTTCTGTATAAGTATTGCATAATATCTATCTAGCTACTTTTGAGATTTTTTCCTTTGGTTTCCAGCGATTTAGTTATGATGTATCTTGACATTAATTTCTATGGGTTTATACTGTTTGGAATTCTTCAGATGTTTTAATATGTGGTGTTGGAGAAGACTCTTGAGAGTCCCTTGGACTGCAAGGAGATCCAACCAGTCCATTGTAAAGGAGATCAGTCCTGCGTGTTCTTTGGAAGGACTGATGCTAAAGCTGAAACTCCAATACTCTGGCCACCTCATGCGAAGAGCTGACTCACTGGAAAAGACTCTGATGCTGGGAGGGATTGGGGGCAGGAGGAAAAGGGGACGACAGAGGATGAGATGGCTGGATGGCATCACCAACTCGATGGACATGAGTTTGGGTGAACTCCGGGAGTTGGTGATGGACAGGGAGGCCTGGCGTGTTGCAATTCATGGGGTCGCAAAGAGTCGGACATGACTGAGCAACTGAACTGAACTGAACTTTAATATGTAGACTTGTGCTTTGTGCGCTATTTGGGAAATATTCAATCATCATAGTTATTTTTTCATCTCAATCCTCTTTCTTTTTACCTTCGGGGTCTCCAATCTTTTACTATCTTCCTATGGTTGCCTGAAGCTCTGTCCATTTTTTTTTTCAGTCTATATTCAAAGTTAGTCTGTAGTTAAGCTTTTATCCCTCTGTCATCTGCAGTGTATTATTGAGCCTATCCAATGTGTTTTTAAAATTATATTAGTCTTTTTTTTTAGTTCTATAAATTCAATTCCATTAAGAAAAAGCATTTACCAGTTATTTCAATATCTGTGTCATCTCGGTGTTGTCTTCTGTGGATTTGTTTTTTCTTTTGAGGCTTTCCAGGTCCTTGGTATTATGAATGATCTGTATCCTAGACTTTTGGGGTATTATAATTTTTGAGACCCTAGATTTTATGGAATCTTTCATATATCAGGCCTCCATTACTGCCAAGCAGGGTGTAAGTCAGGGTCCCCACCTGGCCTCCACTGACTCAGGGAGAAAGGGCAGAGCGATCTTGCTTCCCAGCCATGTGAGTGGAGGTCTGGGCTTCTCGCTCGGCCCCTGCTGATCAAGGCAGGGAGAGAGTTAGTCTTAGGCTTCTGTTATGGTGTATTTCTAGAGTAAGTCAGTATTATAAAAATTCTTTGTCTCGCTAGCCTACTCCGTTTCTGGGCTTCCCCAATGTCTCAGCAGTAAAGAATCCGCCCACAGTGTAGGAGCTGCAGGAGATGTAGGATTGATCCCTGGAGGAAGATCCCCTGGGTTGCATGGCAACCAGTATTCTTGCCTGGAGAACCCCATGGACAGAGGAGCCTGGCGGGCTACAATCCATAGGGTCGCCAAGAGTTGGATACAAGTAACTCAGCAGGCATACACACACCACTTTCTGGGCCTCTGATGAAAAAGATCAAGTATTTCTTGAGACCTTTTTTTTTTCTTTTTGCTTGAAGTTGTTATCATTTCTGGGTTGTCATCTCAGTGGCTTGACCAAGATACACAGAAAGCAAATTAAAACCCAAGCCACCGTCTGCAGTGTAATTTCTTGAATCTCAAGATCTCTAATCAGATTGACATCTTCTCTACATCTTTTAAAATCTCCTGTGTTGGTTTTTATAATGTCAGGATTTTTAATTATAAGAAGGAATACTTCACAGATGTAATAAGCATCTCAACTTGTCCCAGAAAGGAAGTCCACTATTCAAATCTGTAATTGTTTGAATTTTATTTAAGGAGTTGATGGAGCTAATGTTTTTTTGTAAACAATTTGAAAATCAATAAAAATGACTAGAGATTCAAGACACTGCAGTATGTTGTACATAAGGACAAAAGAAATGTTTTATTTCCCTTCCGTATCCATCTGCCTAGCATACATTCACTAAGAAAATGTATTTTAATACCAGAACCCTGCACAGAAGACATATTTGTGAATGTATTATGTGTGATTTCAAGTGGGGTAAAAGTAAACCTTAAAAATATGCCTTTCCTGTTAAGTGATTGGATTTTCTTCAATAAATCATTTCTGTCATCAGAAGTCACAAGTCTCAATATTACATAGTAGGCTACATTTTTTTCCTTTATTTTAAACTGTGGGGGGTGGTGGTTTTTCAGTAAATCAAACAACACAGAATTTAGACTCTCAAGGAAAATGTGGGCCTCCTCCAACAATAGATAACGGAGACATCACCTCATTCCTCACACCTGTATATCCTCTGCGGTCAATTGTGAGTGTCAGTGCCAGGCCTACTGTGAGCTTCAGGGAAACAGAAACGTGGGTGAGAATGGAGAGTGGGCTGAGCTGCCAAAGTGCTTGGGCAAATGCCCCAGTCTTCCCGTGGATCCTGGGGAAATCCTGGTACTGGGCATGAGGCTTAGCTGTTTATAATAGAGCTTTCGTGGACTAACAAGCCATTCTGTTGCATGCTTGATTACCAAATATTACTATGTGTGGAAATAAAGTTTGAAAATCTTCTGGTCAGGAACAATAGCAACAAGAGGTTCCTTAATGAAATCTTTCATAAGTTAATTGACATTGTAAGTCTATGATTATAACATTTAATTATTACATTAAATATAGTACCTCATTCTTACTTTTAAAATAATGAAACCTGCATGATAGATTTTCAATGAGTTGGTTTGGAAAAGGTTTTGAGAAGGAATTTTTGGACTAGAGAAGATTCTACTTGAAAGCTTGAAATTCTGTGTAAAATATTTGTTCACTATATAATATTTTATGTTTATATTTTTATCTTCAGAGGCCTGTGAAATTTCAGAAGAAATGATGAAGAAACATAACCTACAGTTAAAATGGACTTCAAAAAAACTTTACTCAAAAACACAGGATCATATTGAATTTATATGTAAACGTGGATATCATCCAGTGACACCGTATCCCACATTTCGAGCAGCTTGTCGGGAAGGACAAGTGGTGTATCCTCACTGTGGACAAGACACTGGTTAAATGCAGTTGTATATACATGTACTGAGAAGTTTCATTATTAATCCAGTTCTCAGTTTATCAAGTATTGTTTAACTCATTTTGATTCATAAATCAGATGTTATGGGGACGATGAAATTATAATCAGGAAGACTAATGAATCACTTCTTTAAAGCACCTCATTAAACTTGGCAAACCAAGTGCTATGCGTCCTGTTGATAAAATACCCGAGTATGAAATTAATGCAATCACTTCAATGCCTCTTCTATAGATCAGTTTCCTAACTTTCTCAAAGATTTCTCCATAACTTCTGAGGTTTTCTGAGACTCTTTCAGAAGAAAAAGGAAAAGAATCCTTGTTGGTATCTTCAAAATAATATCATTTCCAAACACGTAAAGAGCGAACTATGTCATACATATGATAGTAACAAGATGTAAGTAGATATTTCTTATTTTTGCTCATCTACCAAAGGTAAATATACCAAAAAGTGATGAAATACATAACCATTTACAATATGCATATCTAGCACACAGTAATTCAAAGAAAGAGGAATTAGAATCCAATTGGGTACATAATGATTATAACATGACATTAAAAGTGATTAAAGTGGTTAAAAACATTTGACATCTAGCATAAACACACATGTACATAAACACACTATGCTTTAAACACTGAATGTGTTTTTATAGAAAAATATTGGCAAGAAGCATAATAGAATATTTAGAATAACTATAGTTGAATTTAGAGATAATGGGGTAAAATATGGTGTTTAACTCCTTTTTGCGTACATGCATTCTTGAATTTTTCTATCTTTAATGTGTATCACCTCTGAAACATAGAATGTTATTTTAACATAAAGACATATACAAAGTAAGGGTATATATTCCTTGGTGGCTCAGTGGTTAAGAATCTACCTGCAATTCAGAGACACAGGAGATAAGGGTTCAATCTCTGGGTTGGGAAGATGCTGTGGAGTAGGAAATGACAACCCACTCCAGTATTATTGCCTGGGAAATGTCATGGACAGAGAGCCTGGTGGGCTACAGTCCATGGGGTCCCACATAGTCAGACATGACTGAGCAACTGAACACACATATAAGGTAAGATAACATGTGTTGGGAATTCTAGAGCCCTCTTTTGTAATGATCTTCAGATCTAATAACATTTTCATGATTTTGCTGGTATAGAGTTTTTGAAACATTAAACCACAAAGGTCTGAAATGTGATTTTTATGTTCATACATTACAAACAGCATAGTTAGCTTCAATCAGTTGACATAAACATTTTTAATTTCTAAAAATCATGACATAATAGTTCACTTTGTGGCCACACGAATTCCTACCTTTTCCATATGTAAAATATATTCACCCATTTCCAACAGCCCTCAAAGTTTTAATCTGTTCCAGCATCAACTCTAAGGCCCAGATTTTACTTAAATATCTTCTAAATAAGTTATGAGTGAGACTCAGTTACAGGTCCACCCTTGGGCAAAATTTCTATTCATGTATGATTCTGTGAACCCAGAAAATAAGTAATGCATTTCTAAAATTAAAACAGACATAGGATAGATATTACCATTCAAGAATGGACAAATGGAAAATTTTTGAAAAAAAGGGTAACAGATCACAACTCAAAACCCATCAGGAGAATTTTCATTAGGTTCCAAGAACAGAGAACAATCAACGGTGAAGGTGATGTTCTGTCCTTGGGCCACTAGGGGGCACCCCAGCTTCTTGGCCCCCCAGGCAGGTGAGCCTACTTTCTCAACTGGAAGAGGCCCTGTTGGCCCAGACTTCTGGTGCAGGGCTCTGTCTTTGAAGACATTCTTCCTTTATTTATATGATGACTGTTACTTTCAGCTCAGGCTGGAAGCATTTCTACTGGTATAGAAATGCTTTCTACTGGGATGACATTCTCAAAACTTTGTCAGTCTCTTGCACACTAATAGGTGCCAGTTCTCAGCTCTGCAGGTATATCACAGGTCTTTCCTGGATAACAGCATCTCTATTTCTGGCTTAGGCTGAGACAGTTTTTTGGATCTCAAGTCACGTGCCAAACCTTTTAAGCCAAGGACCGGCCAGCTTCACTCTGGGCTTGACTGGGGAGTACACTCTGGATAGGCTGAGAAATGTCAATTCATCTCATGCTGATTTCTTTTGGCTTGACAGTTCATCCTTCAATTTACATCTTATCACATGTATTTTACTACAGGCAGCAAGAGGAAATCAGGTGGATCTTCCATAGTTGGTTTGGGAATCTCCAAGTTCATCTTAAATATTTTGTTAATTTTGTGTCAGCTTGGCTAGACTACAGTACTCAAGTACTTGGTCAAATTATCAACCTAGATGTTTCTCTAAAAGCATCTTAAGATGTGATTAAAATTTAATCACAGACTTTGAACAAAGCAAAGTACCTTCCATAAAGTAGGTGTCCATCCAATCTGTTGACGGCTTTAAGAGAAAACACTGAGCTCCTTCCAGAAAGAAGGAACTCTACCTCCAGACAGCCTTCAAACTCAAAACTGCAACACACATGCTTTCTAGGTTTCCAGGCTGCCCCCTGCAGGTTTCAGACTTGCCAGTCTCACAATCACATGAGCCAATTCTTTAAACAAATCTTCACCTCTCCATGTATGTCTGTCCCTCTGTCCGTGTGTGTGTGTGTGTGTGTGTGTGCGCGCACGCGTGTATTATACTAATTTAGAATATGCTTCTATTCCTCTAAAAAGAACTCTTAATTCTTTATATAGACTTTGGCAATGAGGGATCCTAAAGGAAGAAAACCTTTAGGATAAGTTTTCAAAATTGGTTCCGGAATTTCTGGAATTTATTCTCAAATCTGATTTTTCTTTTTTTTAGATTTTCTTGATGTGGACCATTTTTAAAGTCTTTATGGAGTTTGTTACAATATTTCTTCTGTTTTACATTTTGGTTTTTTGGTCACAAGGTATGTGGGATCCTAGCTCCTCAACTGAGGCTCAAACCCACACCCCCAGGGTTGGAAGGTAAAATCTTAACCAGTGAACCACCAGGGAAGTCTCCTCAAATCTGACTTTTTTAACAGCACTAATGCATCTACTGCCCAGAGGAAAGATGACACTAATAGTCCATGGCATGCTGTGATGATAAAGATACACAAAATATCAACAATCGATACCTCCAATTGTATTTATAGGAGACAAGTATTTGATATCGTAGAGCATTTTTGTAAAACTAATGAGTAGAATTGGGTGGGCTGGTTGATCCTCGTTGCAAGAGACAAAGTGAAGAAAGAATGAGACGAGCTCGGGAACTGAAACAGACAGTTCAGATGCTGCACAAATGCCCTTAAAGTTTCCCTGCTGACCCTGAATAAAATCCTTATCTCCTGTACCCACTGAGCTGGGATCCCTGAAAAGGAAACCCAGAGTTTCATTCTACCAGTAGCTAGATTACAGTGAAAATTATGTTTTCAACCACACTAGGATGTCTGCAGTTAAAGTTGGAAAGAATGGGGTCCAAGAATTAGAATGAAAATAGTTGGAAAATTGGCCACGAGATGGAAAGATGTATGTGGATAGATCTCTCTGATGCGCAAAAAAGGTGAGGAAATGTATGTCCAATGTGATCCTCACCAAAGATTGATCTCAGCAGAGGCAAATTTAAAAGTCAAGTGGGTAAGATGATGTGTTTGATGGATACAGTCAGACTGTCCCCAGCCTCTGCTGTTATGTCCTGGTGGGTTCACGTACAAATGGGCCATGGTTTCAGAACGAAAGTTATTTATGCTCTCAGAAACATGACTTCCACTCCACAAAGCCTATCCCCTTAGCCCCTGCTGAGTGTCCTGTCTGCTAGCAGCAGAGACCAGCTGAGTCTCTAGTGTGGCACAATCCCAGGGTGAGGACCACCCACCTGATGGCAGGTGATTCCTCTGACACTTAATCATGGAAGGGGCTGTGCTTTGTTCTTCCTGGAATACAAAGTCACTCTGGATGGACATGCTTTCCCTGCACAATGCATCTGCCAAAACAACCCTCTGTGGACGGTGGCGGTCCACAGAGCAATGCTTCTGATCAAGGAACTCACGTCACAGGAAAAGAAATGCAGCAGTGGCCTAGTGAATTTTGGAATTCACTAGTGAATGTATAGGCCCCAGCAACCTGAAGCAGTTCGATTGATAGAACAGTGGCAGAGCAGTCAGAAAACTCAGTTTCAGTGAGTTTCCAAGGTGTCAGTCCTTTGCCCGGTTGTGGCCATTTTCCCTCTGCGCTAAGTCAGCATCTGATACATGGTGGTGTGTCTCCTTGGACAAGATTAATAGCACCAGGAATCCAGTGGAAATGGGAGTGACACACTCTTGTGGTGTGCTGTGCTTAATCGCTCAGTCATGTCCTACTCTTTGTGACCCCATGGACCGTAGCCTGCCAGGTACCACTGTCCATGGGGATTCTCCAGGTAAGAATACTGGAGTGGGTTGCCATGCCCCCTCCAGGGTATCTTTGTGTGCATCTGAATATATTTTTAAATTAAAAGGTGCCTCAAAGCACATTGAAGAATATTTAATGTCAATAATATGCTGAAACTCTTGTACTCATTACTGTTATCTCAAGTGATTTTTTTTTTCTTTTTTTTAAATTGGTGCTTCCCTAAGCACCAGCTTCCCTGGTGGCTCAGACACTAAAGAATCTGCCTGCAATGTGAGAGACCCGAGTTTGATTCCTGGGTCAGGAAGATCTCCTTGGGAAGGAAATGGCAATCCACTCCAGCATTCTTGCCTGGAGAATCCCATGGACAGAGGCTGGTGGGCTATAGTCCACTGGGTCTCAAAGGGTCAGAGATGACTGAGGGACTTTCCCTTTATAAGCACAAGAAAGAATACACGGTGGAGTGAGGTCCAAAGACACGTTGGTTTCCATAGAGCCCCAAGCAAAGCATGAGAAAGTGATGGTGAGATAGAATCAGTTATTCACATACGCTTCACCTGGCTGAGAGAGAACTTCAACGATTTTTGAGAAGTGTTTAATTTAAAAATTAGATTTTTATATCACTTTTGGAGCCAGTCTGTTACTGTCTTAAAAAAAAAAAAAAAAAAGACTTGTAAAAGTACATATCAGGGAATGAATTCAAGAAACTGTTGGGAAACCACTACTAGGAAATCAGGGATTTTTAAAGCTCTTTGAACTTTGATATTTACTAAGTAACCTCACTTAACTAGCATCATATTGATAGAAATCCCCTTAAATTCAGTCACACCTGATGAGCCGCTAAACAACCAAACAACACAACTGGAATATGTATATGAACATGCCGTTGGGAATGTCTAATATACTGTTATACTCAATGTCGTCCTCACCCCGTGGGTTTCCTGTGCTCATGGAAAAAGTTGAAACAGATCTGAACACTCAGTTCCCCTCCTGAGTGTAACTTCATGTTTATCCACCTCCATGTGCCTCTGTAGAAATCGTCTATATTTGTCATCACGATGGAGAGTAAACTTACAGGAAAATTCCCACACACTCTCCTAGGGAAAAAGAAAAGTCATAAATTAATTAAGTTTTCTGGTTTTTGAGTTGCACATCAAAAGGACTCTCAATACTAACTATGCAAATAGAGAAAGACAAATGCCATATGATATCACTTATATGTGGAGTCTAAAATATGACAAAAGGAACCCATTTATGAAACAGACTCACAGACATGGAGAGCAGACCCGTGGCTGCCAACGGTGTGGGGGAGGAAGAGTAGGGAGAGTGGGATTAGCAGACACGAGCTACTATAGATACGAAAGATAAAACAAAGCTACCATACGGCACAGCGAACTGTATTCAGTATTGTGAGACAAACCGCAATGGAAATGAATGTGAAGAAGAATATATGCATAACTGAACTATTTTACTATACAAAAGAAATAAACACAGCATCGTAAATCAACTATACTTCAATAAAAACATATTTTTTAAAAGGGTTCTATTTTGTTTACCAACCAAAAGGCAACTGTCTGTCACCTCACTCTTTCTGGGGAAAACTTCCCTTCCCTGCTGAATTACATTGGTGCACAAAACGTAATCTCTGGGTGGGTGTGTATTTCTGAACTCTCTTCTTTCTACTGATCAGTTTGACTATCATTAGCCAACTACCACTTGGTGATAAACACAATACCTTAATTATAAATCTAGATGTCTGGTATTATGAATCTTCTTTTATTTTCAAGATTGATCTGGCCATGGGCACATGCATTTTTAAGTCATATCATTAACTTTTGGAGGACAAATTAAAGAATCACCATCTACTTCTTCCTTGATTTGCATTTTAACATTTTTCTCAGTTTTGTTTTACAATTTGCAGTGTAGCACTCTTCAAACATTTTCTCAAATGCATTTCATAAAGTTTTTTAACTATTTATAAAAGTCAGTGTGGCTTTTAATAAAAGCCACAGTGTGGCTTTTCAATTTTTGTTTCGTATGAATTTTTTAATACAATTGGTCTAACAGCCTTTTTTTGGTGGAAGCCTTAATTTGTAAACATTACGTGTTATAATTACATTTTGCTCTGCCCTTACCACTTACCACCGTAATGGCTTTTTTCTTTTGCCTCAGTGAATTCAACACCATCTGGACTATTTATTATAAAACACTCTTTATTATTATATGGTAATTCTCTTTTTAATTTTATTTTATCTGATTTTGCAGTTTCACCCCATAAATACTCATGTGGATTTTGTAGATAAGGAGAAATATGAAGATTTGGGGGAATTTCCCCAAAAATGGGTAAATACAGAGCCCAGTTTAGTTCCATTTTTTCAAGGGTTGGACACTTACCATTTTTTGCTTTCTTTCAGTATGTCAAGTACTCATTGTTGTAGTTTGTATTAGATTATAATATTTCTTTATAGAAGGGTTAGTTGCTATAAGCTGTTTTTCTATTCTGGAAGTTTTAATGACATTAATAAATAATTTAGTATTTTGAAACTATTATAGTAATATTATGTAAGGAAATAATAAATAATTTCTGTGCATTAACTCTCACATTGGTGACTGATCTATTTTCTTTTCCTTTATAATAGTATTATATTTTCCATGTTAATAATCTGCTTGATAATTAGATAATAGAATTTCTTGATAATAGAAATTCTCTTCTATTAAAAGAATTACAGTTTAAATGATGACAAATATAATTGGTTATATAAATACACACATATAAACAAAATAAAGAATAAAAGCAAATAAGTCAGTGAAAGAACAGATGCAGATTCTTGAGTTATATTCCTATAAAAAGAAGATTATCATTGTGTACATCTGAATATGTTTTAAAATTAAAAGGTGCCTCAAAGTACGTTATAGAAAAGTAAATGGTAACCCACTCCAGTATCTCTTCCTGGGAAATCCCATGGACAGAGGAGCCTAGCAGCTAGAGTCCATGGGGTCACAAAGAGTCAGACTCAAGGGAGCACACACACAAAGCACATTCAATACTTAATGCTGAGAATACACTGAAACTCCTGTACTTATTAGCATGATCCCAAGTGAGTTCCAAAAAAACTGGTGCTTCCCTAAGCACAAGAAAATATAGAGGGTGGAGTAAGGTCCAAAAACACATCAATTTTCATAAATCCCTACCCCACGCAGAGCTGGGAAAAGGTAAGTAAAGGCCATGAGAAAGTGTTAGTGACATGGACTCGGTTACTCATTTGGCTGAGAAAGAAATGGTGTTTTTTCAAGAAGTGTTTAATTTAAAAATCAGTGTTTTATATCACTTTGGAGGCCAGTCTAGTACTCTCCCTAAAAAGAAACAAACTCATACAAGTACATTTGTTGTTGTTCAGTCACTCAACCGTGTCCGACTCTTTGGGACCCCATGGACTGCAACACACCAGACTTCCCTGTGCTTCACCATTTCCCGGAGCTTACTCCAACACGTATCCACTGAGGTGGTGATACCATTCAACCGTCTCATCCTCTGGGTTCCCTTCTCTTCTTGCCTTCTGTCTTTCCCAACAGACAAGTACATATCTGGGAATGAATTCAAGAAATTGTTTTGAAACCACTACCAGGAATTCAGGGATTTGGCAAAGTTCTTTGAACTTTGATACTAAGTGACCTCACTTAACTAGCATCACATTGATAGATATCCCCTTAAATTCGGAGTCACACTTGAGGAGCTGCTAAACAACCAAACCACACAACTGGAACATTTGCATGAACCTGCCTTTGAGAATGTCTAACATGCTGTTACTACTCAATGTCATCCTCACCCTGTGGGTTTGCTGTGCTCATGGGCGAGGTAAGTTGAAACAGATCTGAACACTCAGCTTCCCTCTTAAGCGTAGCTTCGTGTTTTACCTACTTTCATGGGTCTTTATATTTTAATAGGTGACTTGTGGAAATTGTCCGCATTGTGTCGTCATGATGAAGAGTAAACTTACAGGGAAATTACCTCATACTCTAAGGAAAAGAAAATACATTATGTTTTCTCTCTCTTCTTTTCCCCTGTATAATGTCAATATTAGAAACACTTCCAAAGAACATAAACATCCTGCGTTTCTCCAGGACCTTTGCACCCTGTTAGTTATAGACTGTCCCAGATCTCTATCACTACTACAAGTGAGATAATTAAGCTAAGAAGAAGAATAAATTCATCAGTGGGATTATTAACAAACATAAAACTACTCACTAATGTACAATAACTATTTTTTTTCTTAAGGAAAAACGTGTGATTTTCCAGAAATAAAACATGGAAGCATATATAATGAAAATAGATATAAAAAAATCTTCCCAGCTGATGTAGGGAAATATTTCTACTACACCTGTGAACACAGCTTTGTGACTCCTTCACAATCACTCTGGACTCGAATAAACTGTACAGAGGAAGGATGGTCCCCAACACCAAAGTGCCTCAGTGAGTAAGCACCCTACTCATTACTGGGATGAATTATCAGTGTGTCCAGTGGGTGGAGAGGCTGTGCCTGAAGGAATTTCAGGGTCTGGACAGTGGAGACCAGAGGAGCCAGCAAAGATGACCTAAGACAGTTATTATGAGAAGATGTCTGTGGAAAGTGACTTTACAAATGAAAAATGTTTTCATTATACAAGTTGGAATTAATGACATGGCATACTAATTTTTTACATGCATGGCCAAATTTTAAGAAGCAATTTTGTTGTACTTGATTTCTCTTCGGAACTTCGCAAAATGTCATACTCTTTCATTGCAAAATGAGTACCAGTCATTTTTTGCCTTTTAGGACAGTGCTTTTTCCCTTGGGTGGAAAATGGTCAATCTACATCTTCAGGACAAACGCACCGAGAAGGTGACATCGTTCACATTGTGTGTGATACTGGCTACAGCCTCCCAAATGGTCAGAGCAACATTACATGTGGAGAAAGAGGCTGGTCCTCCCCTCCTGAATGCCGTCATGTCTGTGAGTAACATGCTGTGCTCTCAGGTCCGGTATTCACTTATATTTTATAGAGAAATAACAATATTAAGTACAGGCAATATTGCTGTTGCTACCATCATCACCTTTTCAGTTCAAGGTTCCAACTCTGCCTAAGTAGAGCTGCAAATATCTGGGTCATCACTAGAAAATCATTTTGTCTACTTACATAAGTTAAATGTAGGTAATAATAGCAAACACTAGCCAAGAACATGGTGAAAAACTATAATTCTCACATTATATAGTTTCTTCAGTGAACGATTTTTATCAGAATCAACAAATCTTGGTAATACATATTGTGCTGCTTTTGAATATACAGCATTTTAATGTGAATCCTAATAGCTTCACATAATGTAACAATGCATCAAAAGAAGCAAGTCAAAATATGGTTCTCTCATGGAACTTTAATGGAGAAGGCAATGGCACCCCACTCCAGTACTCTTGCCTGGCAAATCCCATGGATGGAGGAGCCTGGTAGGCTGCAGTCCATGGGGTCGCACAGAGTCAGACACGACTGAAGCGACTTAGCAGCAACAGAGCCTGGTAGGCTGCAGTCCATGGGGTCACTAAGAGTCAGACACAACTGAGCGACTTCACTTTCTCTTCTCACCTTCATGCCTTGGAAAAGGAAATGGCAACCCACTCCAGTGTTCTTGCCTGGAGAATCCCAGGGACGGGGGAGCCTGGTGGGCTGCCGACTATGGGGTCGCACAGAGTCGGACACGACTGAAGTGACTTAGCAGCAGCAGCATGGAACTTTAAAAGGCAGCCAGTTGACTCTGACAAGGTCCTTCAGCAAGTAAGTGAATGATACATAGGGAGGAAACAAAGGGAAAGAAAACTAGCCTTTTTCAAATTTGTCAAGTTGAATATTTCAGTTACCACACATGGCTTTTACTTGAACTTAGGACAAACCTAGTTATAGTTGTTGAAATAGGCCATTCCAGTTGTTTAATGATCTTTCCTATCACGACGATGCATGTTTTCCATAGCACCAAGCAATTCCCTGAAACTGTCTAACTGGAAATATGATCAGTTCCCACAGGCAGACGCTCAGGCCCCCAAGACTTCTTCCTCCCACCGCCCGCTTCCCAAGTCATCACCAGTCTAGCTTGTCATCTATGCTTTTGTCTACGGGCTATGTATTAGAGGGTCCCACCTCTTCTTCCCATTCAATTAATTTGCTAGAGTGGTTCACAGAACTGAAAGAAACATTTGGTTTCCCAGATTCCCAGCTTAAAGAATATAAAGAACATAACTGAGGAACACTCAGATGGAAGAGATGCACAGGGTGAGGTGTGTAGAAGGCGAGGAACTTCCAGGCCCCTCGTAGTAGCCACTCTTCCAGCACATCCACATGTTCACCAACCAGGAATCTCTCAGAATCCCATCCTTTTTTTCTTATGGAGGTTTTATGGCAGGGGCAATTGATTACGCCATGGGCCATCAGCAGTTGATGCGATCTGCAGCCACTCTTCCCTCCCTGGAGGTCAGGGTTGTGGGATTGAAACTTGTAATCTCATCACAAGGTTGGCCCCCCTGGCAACCAACTCAGGTGTTTTCCATTGTATATATACAGTGGAATACTACACAGCCACAAAAGAGAATGAAGTAGTGCCATCTGTAACAGCATGGATAGCCCCAGAGAATATAATCTTCAGTGAAATGCACTCAACTCAGAAAGTCAAATACTCTGATATCATTTATATATGGAATCTAAAAAATAATATAACTGAATGTATATGCAAAACAGAAACAGACTCCCAGATATAGGAAAAAATTCATAGTTACCAAAAGATGGAAGGAAGTAGGGAGGGGCAAGTTAGAGGTATGGGACTAAGGGGTACTAAGTACCATGTATTATATAGAACAGATATGCCACACGGGTATATGGTATAGCAGAGGGAATTACAGTCTCTGTCTTAAACTACAAGGGAGTATAATCTATAAAAGTACTGCATCACCATGCTATACACCTCAGACTAACACAGTATTGGAAACCAATTGTACCTCAGTTAAAAAAAACCCAATCATTCTGTTTGTTAGTGAGGATTCAACTGGAACTCTCACACATTGCTGGTGGGAATGTAAGATGGTACAATCACTCTGAATATCAGTGTGGCAGTTTCCTATAGATTTAATCATGCATGTATCAGATAGCCCAGCAATTTCACTTTTAAATATACAGCAGGAAATAGGAAATACATGTTTACTCGAAGACTTGAGTTCAGGTGCTCATAAATAGCTCAATTATAACTGCCACAAGCTGGAAGCACTTCAAAAGACAGTCAACAGAGGATAAAATGGATAAACATACTTATGTTTATATAAAGCTACCCTGCTCCACAATGAAAAGGAGTGAGCTAATGATGCAAGACACCACAGAGCAGACGGGGCCCGACATTTGATGCCATAAAGCAGCCAGATGCAAGAGAAGGCATGTTGTATGAATCCATAAACAAAGTTGTAGGAAGACAGCATTCCTCCAGAGGGACAGAAAACATGAGCTTCCAAGCGGAGGAGAGTTGTGGGGGAGGGATGGAGTAGAAATGGAACAGCAGAACTGTAAAGGGAGAAGAAAACTGCCTCTAGTGGGTTGGGTTTGTGACACTTACACATTGTCACATCATTGGCTGACACGTGGATTTTATTGTATGTAATTCAAATCTGAATACAGATGATTTTAACAATTTTTAAAAATCACCTTTATTGGGTGATTATGGGAAATGAATCTAAAAAAGAGTCGATATATGTATAAGAGATTCACTTTGCTTTCCGCCTGAAACTAACACAACACTGCAAATCAACTATACTGCAATAAAAACAATTTCCAGGAAGAGATACATGTATATGTATAACTGAGTCACTTTACTGAACACTGTACTGAACACCTGAGTCACTTTACTGAACAGTTCAGCTGTGCTCTGATATAGAATAAATTTTTTTTTAAATGAGCATTTGCAAACCAAACATATAGGTGTCCAAAAAACTGTAATGTGATTGAATTATTATTAATTGAAGAAAGGAAACAGAAGCAATCTGCTAAACAGAGATTAATAAAATAGAGAATATACAAAATTATTAGAAACAAGAAATTCCAAACAGAAAGAAGAGAACAATTATGAAATACAGACAAAAATAGCACAGAGATTAGAGTGATGTCAGCAAGATAAAGGATAAGATGCTCCTCCTGGTATCCCACCTTCCATAATAAAAATTTAGCATCTATCCACAAAAGTAACTTTACGGCAGATGTAAGGTCCAGGTTCCAGGAGACCATGAAACCCCCAGGGTGCAGTCCAAACACAAGGACAGGCATCTTGTTCCCTTCCAGCGCGGGTGAAAAGTCTAGGCTCATCAAAGGCCCCTGCTGATCAAGGTGAAGAGAGCGTTACTCTTAGGTTTCCTCTGTGGTGTTTTTCTAGACTAAGTCCTGTACTGTGAAAAATGTTTCTGCCTTGCTAGGTTGGTCCTTTCCTGGGCCTGTGCCTAAAGAAAGCAGAACCTTCTTGTGACCTTTTTGTTTGTTAATTTTGCCTGAATGTGAGATCATTTCTGGGTTGCAATCTCAGTGCCCGGTCCTGATACATACAAAGCAAAGTGAAAGCTCCAACAACCAGTGCATCGTAACTCCTTGAATCCCAAGGTCTCAAAACAATCGACTTCTTTTCTACACTCTTCACAACCTCTTGTGTTGGTTTTTATAATTCTGTTCAGGATTTTTAGTTAACAGAGGGAATATGTAACAGAAGAAATAAGCAGAAATGTTCCCTTCTCATTTTGTCCAGACAGAAAGCCTGAAATTCCCTTCACATTATACACATTTGTAATTCCTTGAGTTTTATTTAAGAAGTTGATGTTTCTCTTGGAAAAAAAATGAAAATCAATTTTAAAAATAACTAAAGATTCAATAGCCATTGCAGTATGCTTAATACCTAAGACCAAGAAACTTCCTTTGTTTATGGTAGCAGTCCATCTTTCTAGCATACATTCATTAAGGAAAACATTTTTAAGTACCAGAATACCACGAAGCAGACATGTTTGTTAATGTCTAATGTATGCTTTCACATGGGGTGAAAGGAAGGCCTTAAAATTTGACTCTCAGTTTAACTGATTAAAATTCCTTAAATGAATCATTTCTGTCATCAGAAATCATAAATCTTGATATTACATATTGTGGTATACTTTTATTTGCTTTCTTTCACCTCTGTTTTTCTTTGGTCTCTCAATAAGTCAAATTATGTGTTTAGACCCTCGAGGAAGATGTGGGCCTCCTCCACCAATAGACAATGGAGACACTGTCTCATTCCCATTATCACAGTATCCTCCAGGATCGGCTGTTGAGTACCAGTGCCAGGCCTACTACGTACTTCAGGGAAACAGACACATAGTGTGTCGGAATGGAGAGTGGTCTGAACCACCAAAGTGCTTAGGTAATGCTTTCATCTTCTCATAGGTCCTGGGAAACTCAGTGTAATTCGTATAACATTTTGCTATTTAGAATAGAAATATTATGGACTAACAACAATTCTATTGAATGCGTGACTAACAGATAATAATACATGAGAAAATAAAGTTTGAAAAACTCTTGTTCAAGGAATCATAGCAATGAAAGATTATTTAATATAAACTCAATGTGATATTGACTTCATGACTCCTTCATTATAACACTTAATAAATTAAACGTAGCACCTCATTTTAATATCATTAATTGGAATCTACATAATGGATTTTCAGTAAGTTGGCTTGGAAAAGATTTTGAGAATAAAATCCTGGACCAGTGTAGAAGATTCTACTTGGAAGTCTAAAATCCTGAGGGATATACTTGTATACTACTTAATGTTCTATGTTTCTTTTTAACTTCAGATGCATGTGTAATTTCAGAAGAAATGATGAAACAACATAACATACAGTTAAAATGGAGAGATGATAAAAAACTTTATACTAGAACAGATGACACTATTGAATTTACATGTAAACGTGGATATCGCCCAACGACACCAATTCGTACATTTCGAACAACCTGTCATGAAGGAAAAGTGGTGTATCCTCATTGTGAATGAAACATTGGTTAAATGCAGTCATAAAACTGAACTTTTCATTATTAATCCAATTCTTATTTTATCAAGTAAACCAGAATTTATGTTAAATATTATGTGGATGGTGCAATTATAATCCAGGTGACCAACTAATCACTTCTTAAAAGCACTTCATTAACACTTGGAAAGTCAAAATGTTACATGTCCTATTTATAAAACATCTTTGGGAAGAAATTAGATGCAATCACTTCAGTGCCTCCTTCCATCCATCATTCTAACTTTCTAAAACATTCTCCATAACTTCTGAAGTTTTCTGAGACTTTATTTCATAAAAAATGCTTATCTCCATCCTCATAATATCATTTCACAAACACGTGAAAACCTGTGTGTCATACCTACATTAGTCATTAGATCTAGTTTATTAGATTAGTAATTAGATTTCATTTCTTTTTATGACTATGTAATATTCCACTGTGTTTTTGTACCACATCTTCTTTATCCATTTATCCGTTGATACACATCTAGGCTGCTTCCATGTCTGGCCTATTGTAAATAGTGTTCCAATGAACACTGGAGTACATGTGTCATTTTAAGTTATAAATTTTTAAATCCCTGGTTTTCTCAGGGATATCCCAGCAGTGGAATTGCTGGGTCATATGGTAGTTCTATTTTTACCTTTTAAAGGACCCTCCATAGTGTTCTCCACAAGGATGTATCAATTTACATTCCTAACAATAGAGCAAGAGGGTTCCCTTTTCTCCACACCCTCTCCAGCATTTATTGTCTGTAGATTTTTTATGATAGCCACTCTGACTGGTGTGAGGTGATAACTCATGGCAGTTTTGATTTGCATTTCTCTAATAATTAGTGATGTTTAGATCTTTTCATGTGCCTCTTTCATGTATGTCTTCTTTGAAGAAAGGTCTATTTCGGTCTTCTGCCCATTTTTTGATTGGGTTGTTTGTTGTTTTGCTATTGAGTTGCATGAACTATTTGTATATTTTGGAGATGAATCCTTTGTCAGTTGCTTGAGTCTGTCATGCAGAGTGAAGTAAGTCATAAAGAGAAAAAAAATCATATACTAATGCATATAGGTGGAATCTAGGAAAAATGATACAGATGAACCTCGTTGCAGGGCAGGAATAGAGACACAGTTGTGAACAAACATGTGTACACAGTGGGGGAAGAGGAAGGTAGATGAAATCGGGAGATTAGGATTGACATACACACACTACCAAGGGTAAAACAGGCAGCTGGTGGGAACCCGCTGTAGCACAGGAAGCTCCAGCCGGTGCTCCGTGACAACTGAGATGGGTGGGATGACGCGGGTTGGGGGGAGGGAGGGGATATATGTAAACATATGGTGGTTTCACTTTGTTGTACAGCAGAAATCAACACAACACTGTAAAGCAATTGTATTCCAATGAACAAATCAGTTGATTAGAAACATTTCAAATTTCTACAAAAATATGAACACTGAAAGATGAAAATAAATATAAATAAAGCAAAAATATTTTAAGGTAATACTTTGTTACTCTTTTGTTTAAATATCTATTACTATACATTGTTATAAAATTTTTTTTTGTGGTAAGAAATTTTAAGATCTACTGTCTACAGCTTTAAAATATATTATTTTAACACATTATTAGCTGTGCTTACCTGCTGTATGTTACATCCCAACGACTTTTTTTTTTTTCCCCACAACTGAAAGTTTTTACTTTTTCTTCACCCGTTTTGCCCAACTCCCTATTCTACCTCCAGACTCTGGCAACCACTAATCAACCCTTGGTATCCTTAAGCTCAGTTTTTGGTTGGTTTGTTTATTTGTTTTTATGGGTTTGTTTTTTATTTTACATGTAAGTAAGATCATATGTTCTTTGTCTTTCTCTGACATTTCATTTAGCGTAATGCCCTCAAGGTCCATCCATGTTTTCACAAATGGAAAAATTTCATCTTTTTAAGGCTGGATAATATTTCTCTGAATACATATACCACATTCTCTTTATCCATTCTGCCATCTATGAATACTTGGGTTGCTTCCATATCTTTGCTACTGTAAATAATGTAGTGGACACTGGGCGCATGTATCTTTTTGAATTAGTATTTTCATTTTCTTTGTATAAGTGGAATTGCTGGATCATATAGTAGTTCCATTTTTAATTATTTGAGGAACTTCCATACTGTTTACCAAACTGGCTGAACCAGTTTGTGTGTGTGCTAAGTTGCTTCAGTCGTGTTGGACTCCTTATGACTCCACAGACGGCCGCCCGCCAGGCTTCTCTGTCCATGGGATTTTCCAGGTAAGAATACTAGAGTGGGTTGCCACATCTTCCTCCAGGGGATCTTCCTGACTCAGGGATCAAACCCACAACTCCTGCACTGACAGGCAGGTTCTTTACCACTAGCGCCACCTGGGAAGTCCAACCAGCAAACCAGTTTGCACTCTACCGAAAGTGCTTGAGGTTTCTCTTGTCATACCCCTGATGCTAAGTCGCTTCAGTCGTGTCCAACTCTGTGCGACTCCATACACGGCAGCCCACCAGGCTCCCCTGTCCCTGGGATTCTCCAGGCAAGAACCCTGGAGTGGGTTGCCATTTCCTTCTCCAATGCATGCATGCATGCTAAGTTGCTTCAGTCGTGTCTGACTCTGTGCGACCCCATGGACAGGAGCCCACCAGGCTCCTCTGTCTACGGGATTCTCCAGGCAAGAATACCAGAATGGGTTGCCATTTCCTTCTCCATCATACCCCTGCTGGCACTTGGTAACTTTGTCTTTTTAACAACAGCCTTTCTGGCAGGTGTAAGGTGACATCTCACTATGGTTTTGATCTCTTCATCTGGCTTGTGATTTGTAGTCTTTAATGTCCTTTGTAATAAGCTGATAATCTAGTGAGAAAGCCATTTTAGTAAATTAATCAAACCCAAGGAGGGGAAAATGGGAACCTCTGATTGATAGCCAGTCGGTCAGAAGTACATGTGACAACCTAGACCCTGACTGGCATCCTGAGTTGGAGGAGGTTGTAGGAACCTCCAGTTTGTAGCGGTTGGTCAGAAGCACAGGTAACAAACTGAGTGTTTGAAGTATAGGGTGATCTTATGGGAATGAGCCCTTTACCTGTGGAATCTGATTTTATCTCTGGATAGTGTCACAATTAAATTGATTTCTTGGACACCCTGCTGGCATCTGGGAACTGCTTACTGGTGTTAGAAAGGCTTCACACAGATACACAAGCACAGTGGAATGGGGTCCAGGAAGTCTTTTAGTGGGTATCCTTGTCCGTCTTGATGATAGACAAAAAAACTTTCAGCTTTTCATCATTAAATATTAGTTGTGCCATGTACGGCCATTCCCTGTACACCCACTTTATTGATAGCATTAACATAAATGGATGTGGAATTTTGTTAAATGCTTTTGCTACAACTATTGCAATGATCTTATGATTTTTATCCTTCATTGTGTTAATGAGTTATATCACAGTGGTTAGTGAATATTGAACCATTTCCACATCCTTGGAATAAAAGCTACCTGAGCATCAGCAGCAGATCACAGCCTATGATCCTTTAATGTGTTGATAAATTCAGTTTGCTAATATTTTACTGAAAATTGTTATATTTATATTCACCAGGGATATTGGCCTGCAATTTTCTTTTCTTGTGGTGTCATTATCTGATCTTATTATCAGAGTAATGTTGGCCTCTTAAAATGAGTTCAGAAGAGTTTCCTTCTGTCAAATTGTGATTTATAAAAATGTGTGTATAATTTGACATTCAGATGACCAAACTCTATTTCTCATACACTTAGTCTTCCTACAAGGTTTGTGCTTCACAGTTCTAAACACTAGCATAACATAAATGGATGTGGAATTTTGTTAAATGCTTTTTGTGCATCTACTGCAAGGATCATATGATTTTTACTAAGTGCTGAGAGTAATAAATGTGTATATTGCTATGTTAACGAGGTGACTTTGGGAAAGCCCCTAAAACTGGAGCTGGCTGCCAGTTTTGGCTGGCAGAGCCAAATTTATGATCAGAGGATCAGAACATTCAGTCTTATCTCCTAACCTCCAGGTAAGACTGCACTGACTAAGGTTATTAAGAAGTAAATGGAAACCCACTCCAGTACTCTTGCCTGGAAAATCCCATGGTCAGAGAAGCCTGGTGGGCCACAGTTCATGGGGTTGCAAAAGAGCTGGACACAACTGAGTGCCTGAGCACATTAAGAAGTAGGAAAGCTGTGGGGCCTAACTTATTTTACATATATAAAGTTTGTAGGAGCAAAGGAGAAAAAGCAAGACTGTTTTATAATTGTCCTAATAGTTCAGAATGCCAGGCACAAATAAAATTCATTAAAAATTTCTTTAGTCTGTAGGCAACTATTTATGATTTTAAAAAGAACTCAACAAAGTGGTTATAGAGGGAACATTTATCAACATAATAAGAACATCCAAATTGGAAAAGATGGAGTAAAACTGTCACTATTTGTAGTGCAGTGTGGGACACCTAATTCTCCACCGCTGTGTAACAAATTAGACCGATTGTAACCACTTAGAACAATAGACATTTATTACCTGACAGGTCCAGTGGGTCAGGAGTCTAGGGGCTAAGCTGATGGCTCTGGCTCAAGATTTCCCCTGGGGCTGAGGTCAAAGTTCATGGCAGTGAGGTCTCCAGACACTGTCCTGGAGCAAGCTTCTCCTCCGAGCTCACTTCTGGGCCCGAGTTCTCCCCACATGGCCTCTCTCCACAGGGCTGCCCGGTGATGGGCAGCTGGCTACTCCCAGGAAAAAATAAGAAGAAAGAGTGAGAAGACAGGCAGAATTTAAGCTGCAGGCTTTTATAACCTAGTCTAGGAAGAGATACCATGTCACTTCTGCCATTGTGAATCCCTAAGTCTACACCACCCAAAGACATAGATTATTTTCCTTCTTGAATGAAAAGAGGAATGGCTAAGACTTTTTAGACACATTTTGAAAACCACCATGGATTCTTTAGTTCTAGAAGAAGCATTCTATTGTTCATGGGGATGTACAGCCTCCAGACTCAGAAAATACATCTACTCCAGAGAGGACAATACCACCTCGTCCATCATAGAAAGAGTTTAAAGTAAACCACAGGCCACAAGTAGGTGGTTGGTTCCTAGCCTGTTAAAAAGAGTTGAAACAAACATTGCAGTGACTTGAGCTTAAGAGGGCTTATATTTGCAATGTTAATGTGATGAATAACATTGCAGTATGAAATAATAAACATAAATTTAGTGTATTAGAAAGTTATCATCATTCACATTAATGTTTTGCTTAAAAATTATAGTGTTCTCATTGAGAATCAATCCTAAGGGATTCAAAAATACCTTTATAAACATTTTTGAGTAAGTATTGTCCAGGTGGCACTAGTGGTAAAGAATCCGCCTGCCAAAGCAGGCAACACAGGTTAGATCCCTGGGTCAGGAAAATCCCCTGGAGAAGGAAATGGCAACACACTCCAGTATTCTCACCTGGACAATCCCATGGACAGAGGAGCCTGGCGGGCTCTGGTCCATAGGGTCACAAAGAGTCGGACACGACTGAAGCGACTTAGCATAGAGTGTTCTCATTGTGAATCAGTCCTAAGGGATTCAAAAACACCTCTATAAAATTTTTTGGGTAAGTGTTGTTAAGCTAACAGGGTTCAACATCAGGTCAAATTGGGTGTCAGTGAATACAATTTCCTATCTCACTTTCCTCATTTTGGTTTTCCATTCAGGGAGTTTTTTTTCATGTATTCTGTGTGGCTGTACGCACATCCACAGGTTATTTTTTAGTCTCCTCATGTCTTTAGAGGAAGCGCGAGCAGCAGGGACAGCAAAAGAAGCCGAACCGCCAGTGTCCCTCCTGGCCTCGCCACTCCCAGCTGGCTGGACGCCGGCCTTGCTCTTCTGTGAATCGCGAATAACGGTCTCTTCTCCAAGGGTGGAAGGGAAGGTGGAGATAAACACGTGCAGGGCTTAACACAACCCCTGGCAGAGAGTAACATGTAGGCTACAATCATTACTATCAGATATATACAATTTAAATGAAAACCGAGAAGTTATCTGTTGAGGGCCATGCCCGTAAAGACCACCGCTTATGAATTACTGGGAATCTCGGGTTTTGTTTGTTTACCTGGTTTTGCTCCCAGAATCCCGAGGTAAGAACCAGCAGGTAAATTACTGAGCCACTGCACCGACACCACGCACTGACATCAGCACGTTCGCACTAACTGTACATTTAATTTCCATTTTCCTCATTTTCTCCCTTTTGGGCCCAGGAAGTGGCGGAGGGATCCCGGGCGAGTACATTGATCTCCCTCAAAGTACTGTGAGGGAATGACTATGCCGGCAACCACCAAGACAGCTGCATTTACGGTGGAAGAGCTGTGACTCTCTTCACTTCAACCAAAGTGAAGTCGCTCAGTCGTGTCCAATTCTTTGCGACTCCATGGACTGTACCCTACAGGCTCCTCCGTCCGTGGGATTTTTCAGGCAAGAGTACTGGAGTGGGTTGCCATTTCCTTCTCCAGGAGATCTTCCCCACCCAGGGATTGAACCCCCGTCTCTCGCGTAGTAGGCAGATGCTTTACCATCAACCAATCGGTTCACCAGACATCCTGGAATGTGAAGTCAAGTAGGCCTTAGGAAGCATCACTACTAACAAAGCTAGTGGAAGTGATGGAATTCCAGTTGAGCTATTCCAAATCCTGAAAGATGATGCTGTGAAAGTGCTGCACTCAATATGCCGGCAAATTTGGAAAACTCAGCAGTGGCCACAGGACTGGAAAAGGTCAGTTTTCATCCCAATCGCAAAGAAAGGCAATGCCAAAGAATGCTCAAACTACCGCACAATTGCACTCATCTCACATGCTAGTAAAGTAATGCTCAAAATTCTCCAAGCCAGGCTTCAGCAATATTTGAACCATGAACTTCCTGATGTTCAAGCTGGTTTTAGAAAAGGCAGAGGAACCAGAGGTCAAATTGCCAACATCCACTGGATCATGGAAAAAGCAAGAGAGTTCCAGAAAAACATCTATTTCTGCTTTATCGACTATGCCAAAGCCTTTGACTGCGTGGATCACAATAAACTGTAGAAAATTCTGAAAGAGATGGGAATACCAGACCACCTGACCTGCCTCTTGAGAAATTTGTATGCAGGCCAGGAAGCAACAGTTAGAACTGGACATGGAACAACAGACTGGTTCCAAATAGGAAAAGGAGTACGTCAAGGCTGTATATTGTCACTCTGTTTATTTAACTTATATTCAGAATACATCATGAGAAACGCTGGACTGGAAGAAACACAAGCTGGAATCAAGATTGCCGGGAGAAATATCAATAACCTCAGATATGCAGATGACACCACCCTTATGGCAGACAGTGAAGAGGAACTCAAAAGCCTCTTGATGAAAGTGAAAGTGGAGAGTGAAAAAGTTGGCTTAAAGCTCAACATTCAGAAAACGAAGATCATGGCATCTGGTCCCATCACTTCATGGCAAATAGATGGGGAAACAGTGGAAACAGTGTCAGACTTTATTTTTGGGGGGCTCCAAAATCACTACAGATGGTGACTGCAGCCATGAAATTAAAAGACGCTTACTCCTTGGAAGGAAAGTTATGACCAACCTAGATAGCATATTCAAAAGCAGAGACATTACTTTGCCAACAAAGGTTCATCTAGTCAAGGCTATGGTTTTTCCAGTGGTCATGTATGGATGTGAGAGTTGGACTGTGAAGAAGGCTGAGCATCGAAGAATTGATGCTTTTGAAGTGTGGTGTTGGAGAAGACTCTTGAGAGTCCCTTGGACTGCAAGGAGATCCAACCAGTCCATTCTGAAGGAGATCAGCCCTGGGATTTCTTTGGAAGGAATGATGCTAAAGCTGGAACTCCAGTACTTTGGCCACCTCATGCGAAGAGTTGACTCATTGGAAAAGACTCTGATGCTGGGAGGGATTGGGGGCAGGAGGAGAAGGGGACGACAGAGGATGAGATGGCTGGATGGCATCACTGACTTGATGGACGTGGGTCTGAGTGAACTCCGGGAGTTGGTGATGGACAGGGAGGCCTGGCGTGCTGCGATTCATGGGGTCGCAAAGAGTGGGACACGACTGAGCGACTGATCTGATCTGAACCTGTTCACAAAACCGAAAAGCGAATTCCGAACCTAAGCCCCGGCCCTCAGAGGCCGCGGAGACCCCGCTGCCCTCGCTGCCTCCTCAAGGAAAGCGACGCGCCAAGTTTAAATAAGGCGCCGTCTCCTCATTGGCTGGCGCTGCTGCTGGTTGATTGGCTTCGCGCGAAGGTGGGCGGTACCGGGCGTGCCCATTGGTGGAGGCGGGAATTTTAAACTGGGCGATGCCCCTGCGCCATTAGCTCCTCCTTGCAGTTTGAGAGTCTCTTGGCCTGGCTATCTTCCTGGGACTCGGCGATTCGAGAAGGGGCGAATTCTCTCTAGATCCCCGCAGCTCCTCGAGGGGACGCGGTGCGCCTTCCTTCGGAGGCCGCTCGGAGCATCCCGGCGGACCCGGAGGCCTCGGTGGCGACCTGGCACCCAGGTGGGGGGCGGGGCGCTGCTGCTGGGAGAGAAGCCCGCCAGAGCCAAGGCCGCGGGCGGGGCAGAGAGGTCCCAGGGCAAAGAAGGCGGCGTCCCGGCCCGCCCTGTCCCTCAGCCACTTCACGGAGCACTTGAGCATCCTGTTTGCACGTGTGCTCTTCTTCTGGATTAGTCAATTAAACTTTCAGCTCCCTGGTGGCTTCGACAGTAAAGTGAAGTGAAAGTCGCTGAGTCCTGATCGACTCTTTGCGACCCCATGGACTCTCCAGGCCAGAATACTGGAGTGGGTAGCCTTTCCCTTCTCCAGGGGATCTTCCCAACCCAGGGATCGAACCCAGGTCTCCCACATTGCAGGCAGATTCTTTACCAGCTGAGCCACCAGGGAAGCTCAAGAATGCTGGAGCCTTTCCCTTCTCCAGGGGGTCTCCTGCATTGCAGGATGATTCTTTACCAACTGAGCTATCAGGGAAGGTCCAGACAGTAAAGAATCTGCCTGCAAGGCTAGAGACAGGAGTTCCATCCTTGGCGGGAAGGTGGGAAGGAGCAATCTCTGGAGGTGGGAAAGATCCTCTAGGGAAGTAAATGGCAGCCCACTCCAGTATTCTTGCCTGAAGAATCCCATGGACAGAAGAGCCTGGCTGGCTACAGTCCATGAGGTCACAGAGTTGGGACACAACTGAGTGACTAGCACTTTTACTTAAGGAAGAAAAGAATAGTACTACATTTTGTCATGCCTTAAAAAAGGAAATAGACAAACTAAAACACCTTTGCAGCCCCCAAATATACATCTAAGTAATGTTTATAATTCAAATCTGCTAAATTACGTGTCCCCAATCTTTTGAAAGATTTTCATTTTAATGAGAAAGTCATAACTGAAACTTCCTTTGACTCCATAGATAATGGCCAAATTAAAGAGAAAAGTTAACTCATTCTTACCCCAAACTATTCTTCAGCTTTGAACATCATACAAAGTCAAGGACATTTTCTAAGTCCAGATTTTTTTTTTTTTTTGGTGGGGGAGGAGGTGTGTGTGAATAATAGCTGTGCAGCTACTAATCAGAATTAGTGGAGAGTCTTTCACAAGACATATTTGTAAAAAAATATTCAAAGACTGTGTTTGGAATCAAAATGTGTGCATGAGATTCACTGGACAATTGTAAGTCCCGATTCTTTCATAAATGATAATTACAGGCTAAATTAGGATCTAGAATCAGGGTAAATTAATCCAGTTCTATCTCCAAGTCAATGTGTAAAAGATACCATGGCATGTGTATATGTATATCTCAGCAAATATGTAAATTGTCACCATCATCAAATGGAAGTTCTTTGATTTGAACTCACAATCTTCTCAAGATGAGACAATGAAGTTTTACCTTGATTCCTGAATTTCAGGGTTCAAAATCTCCAAAAGCTACTTTTGGAAAACTCAAATAAACAGTACCAGAACTAAAGTTTCTGCAGTTCAGGATATCTCCAATCATGGCCGTAATAAACAACTTAAGTGCTGGCTGCATGAAATGACCTAAGATACAGGACTCTGACAGTGCCTGAGACAAAATATTCAACTATGAGCCATCACCGTCATTTTTCATATTGTTGAATTCCTTTCTTCCTCTTCCAACCTCTTTTTCGTCTTGCTTTTCTTGTCTGTGTTCTTGGCTCCAGGCACCACCATGCAGTTCGTTCAGAGGCCCCGTTCCTGGTGCGTCGTGTCCACTGCAGGGTCAGCCCAGGGGCGCTCCCGCCAGGAGGCTGTCTGCCTTCCAGGTGACTCAACTTTCCCTCCCCTGTACTGGACCCAGAACGTCCTGAGAGAAGAAAATCAGTGTTTTATAAAAATTCAAATTGCATTTCAAAATTTAATTTTAACAAATCATATTCTTTAAGGGCTTACCTTTTTAATTTATAAAGCCAGGGAAGCAGAGAGACCAGATAGGAGGCTGTCTCCTTAGTCTGAGTTGTGTGTGTGTGTGTGTGTGTGTGAGATGTGCTCACTCTTGTCTGACTCTTTGCCATACCATGGACTGTAGACCACCAGACTCCTTTGTCTGTGGAATTTTCCAGGGAACCATGGTTGCCATTTCCTCCTCTAGGGGATCTTCCCGACTCAGGGATGGAACCCGAGTCTCTTGAGTCTCCTGTATTGGCAGTCAAATCCTTTGCCAGTGAACACCTGGGAAACCCTAGTCTGGATTAGAGGTGACCACGTTTGACTTTGTTTGACCACAGCAGTGGAGGGTGTGAAGAGTGGTTAGACTTGAGATGCAGTTTGCAGGTGTATCTCGAGTATGTTAGTCACTCAGTTGTAACAGACTCTTTGTGGCCACATGGACTGTAGCCTGCCAGGCTCCTCTGTCCATGAAATTCTTCAGGAAAGAATACTGGAGTTGGTAGCCTTTCCCTTCTCCATGGGAATTCCCGACCCAGGGATTGAACCCAGGTCTCCTGCATTGGCAGGCAGATTCTTTACCACTGAGCCACCAGGGAATCCCAGAATAAAGATTACACTATATTAAAGAAAAACTATGAATGTATTATTTCCAATATACTTCTGTGTTGGGTGAGTTTATTACTGGTGAAGTTAGGTGAATTTCAAATTCACTATCTTGTTACCTGTAATTAACCCAAAATTTCAGTAGATGCCATGATGACACTAGAGTGACATTATTAATTTAGTTTTAAATATATACATACATAATGTTACAACCTATGATTTTTGCAAATAAAACCCATACTTTTACATTCTTCGAAATTTTTATCTATGCATTCCTAATTGAGGTCAAGTGGGCCTTAGGAAGCATCACTATGAACAAGGCTAGTGGAGGTGATGGAATTCCAGTTGAGCTATTTCAAATCCTGAAAGATGATGCTGTTAAAGTTCTGCCCTCAATATGCCAGCAAATTTGGAAAACACAGCACTAGCCACAGGACTGGAAAAGGTCAGTTTTCATCCTAATCCCAAAGAAAGGCAATGCCAAAGAATGCTCAAACTACTGCACAGTTGCACTCATCTCACACACTAGCAAAGTAAAGCTCAAAATTCCCCAGGCCAAGCTTCAACAGTACATGAACCATGAAATTCCAGATGTTCAAGCTGGATTTAGAAAAGGCAGAGAACCAGAGATCAAATTGCCAACATCCACTGGATCATGGAAAAAGCAAGAGAGTTCCAGAAAAACATCTATTTCTGCCTTTTTTACTAACCAAATCTTTTGGCTGTGTGGATCACAACAAACTGTGGAAAATTCTTCAAGAGATGGGAATACCAGACCACCTTATCTGCCTCTTGAGAAATCTGTATGCAGGTCAAGAAGCAACAGTTAGAACCGAACATGGAACAACGGACTGATTAAAAATTGGGAAAGGAGTACGTCAAGGCTGTATATTGTCACCCTGCTTATTTAACTTATATGCAGAGTACATCATGTGAAATGCTGGGCTGGATGAAGCACAGCTGGAATCAAGATTGCTGGGAGGAATATCAAGAACCTCAGATATGCAGATGACACCACCCTTATGGCAGAAATTGAAGAGGAACTAAAGAGCCTCTCAATGAGAGTGAAAGAAGAGAGTGAAAAAGCTGGCTTAAAACTCAACATTCAAAAAACAAAGATCATGGCATCTGGTCCCATCACTTCACGGCAAATAGATGGGGAAACAATGGAAACAGTGACAGACTTTATTTTTGGGGGCTCCAAAATCACTGCAGATGGTGACTGCAGCCATGGAATTAAAAGACGCTTACTCCTTAGAAGAAAAGCTATGACCAACATAGACAGCATATTAAAAAGCAGAGACATTATTATTTTGCCAACAAAGATCCGTCTAGTCAAAGCTATGGTTTTTCCAGTAGTAATGTTTGGATGTGAGAGATGGACCATAAAGGAACATGTATGGCAAAATCAATACAATATTGTAAAGTAATTCAGTTCAGTTCAGTTCAGTCACTCAGTCGTGTCCCACTCAATGCGACACCATGAATCGCAGCACACCAGGCCTCCCTGTCCATCACCAACTCCCAGAGTTCACTCAGACCCACGTCCATCAAGTCAGTGATGCCATCCAGCCATCTCATCCTCTGTCATCCCCTTCTCCTCCTGCCCCCAATCCCTCCCAGCATCAGAGTCTTTTCCAATGAGTCAACTCTTCGCATGAGGTGGCCAAAGTACTGGAGTTTCAGCTTTATCATCATTCCTTCCAAAGAAATCCCAGGGCTGATCTCCTTCAGAATGGACTGGTTGGATCTCCTTGCAGTCCAAGGGACTCTCAAGAGTCTTCTCCAACACCACAGTTCAAAAGCATCAATTCTTCGGTGCTCAGCCTTCTTCACAGTCCAACTCTCACATCCATACATGACCACTGGAAAAACCATAGCCTTGACTAGATGAACCTTTGTTGGCAAAGTAATGTCTCTGCTTTTGAATATGCTATCTAGGTTGGTCATAACTTTCCTTCCAAGGAGTAAGCGTCTTTTAATTTCATGGCTGCAGTCACCATCTGCAGTGATTTTGGAGCCCAAAAAAATAAAGTCTGACACTGTTTCCCCATCTATTTGCCATGAAGTGATGAGACCGGATGCCATGATCTTCGTTTTCTGAATGTTGAGCTTTAAGCCAACTTTTTCACTCTCCACTTTCACTTTCATCAAGAGGTTTTGAGTTCCTCTTCACTTTCTGCCATAAGGGTGGTGTCATCTGCATATCTGAGGTTATTGGTATTTCTCCCGGCAATCTTGATTCCAGCTTGTGTTTCTTCCAGTCCAGCGTTTCTCATGATGTACTCTGCATAGAAGTTAAATAAGCAGGGTGACAATATACAGCCTTGATGTACTCCTTTTCCTATTTGGAACCAGTCTGTTGTTCCATGTCCAGTTCTAACTGTTGCTTCCTGACCTACATACAAATTTCTCAAGAGGCAGGTCAGGTGGTCTGGTATTCCGATCTCTTTCAGAATTTTCCACAGTTTATTGTGATCCACACAGTCAAAGGCTTTGGCATAGTCAATAAAGCAGAAATAGATGTTTTTCTGGAACTCTCTTGCTTTTTCCATGATCCAGCAGATGTTGGCAATTTGATCTCTGGTTCCTCTGCCTTTTCTAAAACCAGCTTGAACATCAGAAAGTTCACGGTTCAAATATTGCTGAAGCCTGGCTTGGAGAATTTTGAGCATTACTTTACTAGCATGTGAGATGAGTGCAATTGTGCGGTAGTTTGAGCATTCTTTGGCATTGCCTTTCTTTGCGATTGGGATGAAAACTGACCTTTTCCAGTCCTGTGGCCACTGCTGAGTTTTCCAAATTTGCTGGCATATTGAGTGCAGCACTTTCACAGCATCATCTTTCAGGATTTGGAATAGCTCAACTGGAATTCCATCACCTCCACTACAGCTTTGTTCGTAGTGATGCTTTCTAAGGCCCACTTGACTTCACATTCCAGGATGTCTGGCTCTAGGTCAGTGATCACACCATCCTGATTATCTGGGTCATGAAGATCTTTTTTGTACAGTTCTTCTGTGTATTCTTGCCATCTCTTCTTAATATCTTCTGTTTCTGTTAGGTCCATACCATTTCTGTCCTTTATCGAGCCCATCTTTGCATGAAATGTTCCCTTGGTATCTCTAATTTTCTTGAAGTAATTAGCCTCTAATTAAAATAAATTTTTAAAAAAATCCTAAAATCACACACACCAAAAAAGAAAGCTGAGTACCGAAGAATTGATGCTTTTGAACTGTGGTGTTGGAGAAGACTCTTGAGAGTCCATTGGACTGCAAGGAGATCCAACCAGTCCATCCTAAAGGAAATTAGTCCTGAATATTCATTGGAGGAACTGATGCTGAAGCTGAAACACCAATACTTTGATCACCTGATGAGAAGAACTGACTATTGGAAAAGACCCTTATGCTGGGAAAGATCGAAGGCAGGAGGAGAAGGGGACGACAGAGGATGAGATGGTTGTATGGCATCACCAACTCGATGGAAATGAGTTTGAGCAAACTCTGGGGTTTGGTGATGGACAGGGAAATCTGACATGCTACAGTCCGTGGGGTCGCAGAGTCCAACATGATTGCGCAACAGAACTGAACTGAATACAGTTTATTATCCATACTGTTTTTTGACTTTATGCTTGAAAGCAAGAAACTGACATTGTGCATTCTGTACTGAAAATTATTGAATTTTTCTCAGTAGGCAAGTGATTTGTTTTGAAGTTTTATTGTCTGTATAACATCCAATTTTTGTTTATAACAATTAAAGACTAATACATTTAAAAATCTTTACTGATTAAGAAAATACTGCCTTTTGGGTAGCTTGTTGCTAGTAGCTAGGCTTGCTAACAGGCTTTATTTTAATTTTTATATTGTTCACTCAGTCAAGAAAGAATGATAATCTACTGTAGTTCTGCTTTCAATGAAGAGGGAGAACTCCGATGAAAGTACTTTACTTATGACTTCTTAATCAGAGGTAAAAATAGTGCAGATAAGTATTTATTTACAATTTTTATTTGATCATATATGTATTTGTTGCTATGTGTAAAATATTTTGGCCTACGTAAAGGAAGAAAGAAATAGTCCAAAAACTTGCTTATTTCTAGGAATACTTATGGGGACCTACCTAAAATAGTGCTTCTTCATCTCGCATAAAGTATGGACCCTTTTTTTCCCTCCAATTTTTCAAAAGCCTACTTCAGAAACAAGTCTTAGAGGGTAGAGTTTTATTCTATGAATAACATTCTACCATTGCTACAGATAACTTTTATATTTGGTATACTTGTGGTTTATTTTCAATTACCCGAATGAGGAAGCATAAGAGACATGGGTTTGAGCCCTGGATGGGAGAGATCCTCTGGAGGAGGGTATGGCAACCCACTCCAGTATTCTTGCCTGGAAAATACCATGGATAGATTCTGTAGTCTATGGTGTCGCAAAGAGTTGGACATGACTGAAGCCACTCAGCACCCACACACACGAACCTAAATGAGAACAAAACAGAATTTGATCTAACATTTGCCTTTCCTTTGCCAAAGCATCATTAAGCTTCAACCTGCCGAGCATCGTAGGCGTATTAGAAACAGGCTCTTCCTGTTGTCAGTAGTCGTGACTGATCCTTATTGAGGTACGTTCAAAGAATAGTCCAGTGACTTTTATGTTTATGTTCAGTTCAGTCAGTTCAAGTTCAGGCACCCAGTCATGTCCGACTCTTTGCGACCCTATGGACTGCAGCACGCCAGGCCTCCCTGTCCATCACCAACTCCTGGAGTTCACCCAAACTCATGTCCATCGAGTCGGTGATGCCATCCAGCCATCTCATCCTCTGTCGTCCCCTTCTCCTCCTGCCCCCAATTCCCCCCAGCATCAGGGTCTTTTCCAATGAGTCAACTCTTCTTATGAGGTGGCCAAAGTTAGCAATGTTATTAAAGACATAGGTTACTCAGTGTCTCCCCCTACTGTTACTTTCTCTGAGACTCTCTCTGCTCCATGGCCACTTTCCTACAAGCCCTCTCAATGCCACGTGTGTCCTCTCTGCTCTAAAGTAGGTGATGACCTCCTGGACAGGCAGCAGCCCTCTGCTTCCCTCACATGCAGGCGGCTTTTGAGTGAAAACCCACCGTGATTCGTAGCCTTGCTGTCAGCATGCAGATGTTCGCTCTTCAACAACCTCCATCCTCCACATTTCGAGATGCTCTTTCTTTCAGGGTTTGAGGTACACAATATTTGCCTTGCCCAAGACTCAGAATGTACACCTAAAATTTCTACATTTCTTTGTAAATTTCAAGTCAAAAAATAATCTGCAAAACTGCTGAGTAGAATTAAGGATATATTTGCTTTATTTTTTAGAGGGGCACACACAAATACCATTTACTTTTCAATGTGTCAAAAAAGGACAGGCGGATAGATGAATGAAGACATGATTTTATAAGTATAATAAAATGTTGATGGTAGAATCTAGTGGGGAATGTTATGTTTGAAACTGTTCAAATTAAAAAATAATCAAAATAAGCAGAGGCCATCTTTATACCTTAATTGGAAGTCACTTAGATGTACAGGAAGAGTAGAATGGGTAGGTAATCCATGTCACATTAGCAAAGTGGAAAACTACTCAGGGAAGGAGTTATTCACTATAGCCCCAGACCAGGGTGAATCTCACAAGCACAGTGTTAAATGAAAGAAGCCAGATATTAAAAAAAATACTCTGGGATTTCAAAATGTAGGATAAAACCGGGCTTCTCAGGTGGTGCAATTGATTAAGAATCTGCCTGCTCAACACAGGAGACACAAGAGTTGAGGGTGCGATCCTTGGGTTGGGAAGATTCCCTGGAGCAGGAAATGGCAACCCGATTCCAATATTCTTGCCTGGAAAATCCCCTGGACAGATGGGCCTGGCAGGCTACAGTCCATGGAGTTGCAAAGAGTCAGACATGACTGAGCACGTATGCACTACAGCCATCACAAAATAAAACCAGGCAAAACTGACCTATGCTGTTAGAAGTCAAAATTGCGCTTATCCTGGGAGTGGACCTTGGCAGTGACCTGGGGTGGGAGGGAATCAGAGAGGTGGTGCATCCTGTCTCTTGCTCTGGGTGCAGGTTCACAGGTATGTTCAGCTAGTGAGACTCTGTTGATCTGTGTAGAAATGGTTCATGCACTTTCCTATTGTATTTTAAATAAATTTCCAAAATTGAAATAATAGGACTTCCCACCTCACAGTATTATTTTGTAGTTTAAACTAAAGCCCTTTAGAATGTAAACTCCATGAGGGCAGTCATGAGAATCTGTTTTTTTTTTTTTTTTTTACTGTTATTGCTGACTTTAAAAAACGCACGATGTGGGGGTTGTGAGTTCAGTTTTATTGGGGCAAAATGAGGACTAGAGCCCAGGAGACAGCATCTCAGACAGTTCCAAGAAGCTGCTTAGAGCAGGTAGCAAGGAAGGTGAGTATATATGTGACTTTTGGTGAAGGGAGAGTACATGCAATCAAGCCTGTATTTTTTGCAGAAGGTTTCTGCTAGTCACGAAGAGTAGATGTCATCATGCAGGATCTCAGTGTACTCCTGGATATGAGGAGCTATACTATTTGGGCTCATAAAATCAGCTCCTGAAAATATCTATCTGACGACATGTTCTGCCAGTTTTCCAGAGCACAGAGTGCCTCATGTCTGCTCTCCACCCTGAGCTCCCTCCCAGGGGTGTTGCAAGTCAGCCCCTGCAGCAGCACAGGATTTAATCCTCGTGGAGGTAGAGGGCAAATGCCAAGGGCCAAATGGCAAGTGCCAATTTGGAGCTGACACTACAAACGCAAGACTAAAGAAGTCCTGGCATACACCGCACTCTCAAAGCACTTCTCAAAATTCAGCACACTGCTTGTCTCATCACCTGCCACAGGATACAAACTCTCTCAACATGAGACTTTGCAGGCAATAATAATAGTCTATCACCACTCAAAACAAGGCCACTTTTCGCTTTAGCAGCTCTGCTGCTGCTGCTAAGTCGCTTCAGTCGTGTCCACACTATTTTCATATCAAGGATTCATTAACTCACAGACCTAAGTTCAACCCATCAATTGATCAATGGTGGTGAAGAAATCAATGGCGACCGGTGAACTTTACTCCATGGACTTACAACGGGAAGTTAAAGTTGAAAACAGCCTGCATTTTAAGCAGCCTGGGTTAATTATTTTGCTTTTCTTACTGTTGCCCTTATTGGTGATCATGTTCTAATTGATCTGTGGCATGAAAACTACTGTCCATTAACATGGTTGGGTATTTTTAGTATTATCCTAAGCTATTTTAAATCAATTATAAAGGTTGTTACAAAGGGACTTAGATGTTGTAAATAATTAACTTTTTTCCCATGAGAAGTATTGTGTACTTAATGAGGAGTCCTTAAGTACTTTTGAATGGTGAAAACCTCTATAAAACACACCACAGAAGATGAGGTCAAAAAGCTTGGCTTTGATTATCATATTAATCATCTCAGGAGAACTCCATGCAGAAGGTAAAACTAATTTTTAACATTCTTTATTCTCTCAAAATTATAAATGGAAATTCTAAGATTACTTCTCTTGAAATTTGAATATAGTCTTTCATTTTAATGTATCAATATTATAAAAAAGATTCTTATAAGTTGTAAAATATTTAGACAAACTTTTTGCTTTGGGAAAAACTACTAAACTATTCCTAAACTAACATAACTTAGAAATCCAAAACAAGACAAAAAAAAAAAAAGAAAACCTTTAGCATCTCTAGTTTTGAGGGCATAAGAGACCAGGCTATAAATACCTTAAAGGATATTTTAGGCTAAAAGTATCACCATTTGAAGTTGCTGCTGCTGCTGCTAAGTCGCTTCAGTCATGTCCGACTCTGTGCGACCCCACAGATGGCAGTCCACCAGGCTCCCCCGTCCCTGGGATTCTCCAGACAAGAATTCTGGAGTGGGTTGCCATTTCCTTCTCCAATGCATGGAGAGAAAAGTGAAAGTAAGTCGCTAAGTCATGTACAACTCTCAGCGATCTCATGGACTGCAGCCTACCAGGCTCCTCCATCCATGGGATTTTCCAGGCAAGAGTACTGGAGTGGGGTGCCATTGCCTTCTCCCCATTTGAAATTAAGTTAACCTTAATTCTAGTTTTAGACTAGAATCCATTCCTAACACTGCTAAGCTTGTATAATTTTAATTCTCTATCCTTACAGTGAGAGCTTAATGTGGGAAATTTGAAAAAGAACAAACCACAAATCATCAGCAAGATTTTTGATTCTTGATGCCTTGATTTTTATCCTAATTTATTCTTTGGTTGAAAGATACTGGAGGGGGTTGCCATTTCCTCCTTCAGGGGATCTTCCCGACCCAGGGATTGAACCCACATCTCTTGCATCTGCTGCATTGGCAAGTGGATTTTTTTTTTTTTAATCACTGCATCACCTGGGAAGCCCTTGATTGAATATATTAGGTAGTATAAATAATTAGTAGGACCATACGATTGAATAAACAGGACACTTCTGAGAATGAAAGTGGAGTTTAGGAATACTCATGGAGGACAGCAGGGCTTAATCGAGACTGTCCAGAAAACGGTACCTGTGGACTCCCTGTTAGAAATCTTCCTGCCCACACTGCCTCATGTGGTGAGGTGAGTGTGAGTGAGGCGGGCAGTGCACAAGTGTGGGCCCTTTAGGAGGGGTTCACGGTGTTCTCGGGCTGCAGGGATGAGAGACCAGGCAGGTCACTGAGTACCAGCAAGAGGAATAAACAGAGTAGGAAACCACGGCCATAATGCTCTTTTAAAACACCAGAGGGAATTTGTTGACTAAAATAGCCTACAGATTATCTATAACCACTTTTAGTTGAATGCTGCTACTGCTGCTAAGTCGCTTCAGTCATGTCCGACTCTGTGCGACCCCATAGACGGCAGCCCACCAGGCTCCCCCGTCCCTGGGATTCTCCAGGCAAGAACACTGGAGTGGGTTGCCATTTCCTTCTCCAATGCATGAAAGTGAAAAGGGAAAGTGAAGTTGCTCAGTCGTGTCTGACTCTTAGCGACCCCATGGACTGCAGCCTACCAGGTTCCTCCGTCCATGGGATTTTCCAGGCAAGAGTACTGGAGTGGGGTGCCATTGAATAGCTTACTACAAATTTTCTGCCAAAAGAGGTTTTGCAATTAAAAGTATGAAATAGAATTCATCTGATTTGATGCATTTAATTCTACAATAAGATAATTTATATGAATAGTTTCCTTTTATTTTTCTGTCTCATTAGGGAAAAAACAGCTGATATAATTGTCTATTAGCAGTACCGTGAGACATTGCAATATTCTAGCTAATTATGTAATTACTGTGTGGTTATAATCTTCTTTCACACAAAGAAATGTCAGCTGTGTTCTGTTTCTCTTAGAACATGCTGCTTGACAGAGTTAGGGGGAGCTTCTCTGAGGAAGTGGCCTACTCAGACTAATTCTGATGATTGAGAGTTGGGGTTGCTAGCAGATTAATTCTGATTGAAAAGTATTGTCACAAAAGTACCTTAAAACGTTAAGTAATAGAAAGTAAGTACTGGCTAAAGTGTCTGCAAACACTGAATTTTAAAATGTATTGTCACTTGGTCACACATTGTATGGTTTTAAATGCATTTTTCAGTGTGCAGCTTATTCTTTACTCATTTCAGAGAAGCCCTGTGGTTTTCCTAGTGTGGAGAATGGGAGGATTGCCCAATATTACTATATTTTTGAAAGCTATTACTTTCCAATGAGCATAAACCAAAATCTGGCATTTTCCTGCTTGGTTGGTTATACGACTGCAACTGGAAAACGCGAGGCGCGGACCACGTGTACGGCGGCAGGCTGGTCTCCAGAACCACGGTGCTTCAGTAAGTCAGTGGTGGGGCCGCTCTCACGTGATAACTCACAAACAGCTTAGCTGGTAAAACTAGGGGCCCCAGAGGGCAGGTGTCTGAACCTTTCGGTAGGTAAGGACAAAATTATCAGCCCTCGGTCTTTTTTACAAAATGAAAGCATATTCTGAAATTCTATAAATCATGTTTTTCACTAACATGTTGTCTTCCTTATCTTTCTAAAAGCAGTGTTATTTTTGGCAGTGCGGGGTCTTCGTTGCTGCCTGGGCTTTCTCTAGCTGCCGTGAGTAGGAGCTACTCTCTAGCTGTGGTGCGTGGCATTCTTATCGAGGGGGCCTCCCTTGTTTCAGAGCGTGGGCTCTAGGCACACAGGCATCCGTTGTCGTGGCACGTGGGCTCAGCTGTTGAGGCTCCTGGGCTCTAGACCACAGGCTCAAGTGGTGGCTCATGGGCTTAGTTGCTCCTCGGCGTGTGGGATCTTCCCAGATCAGGGATCAAACCCATGTCTCTTGCACTGGCAGCTGAATTCTTTACAGCCAGGCCACCAGGGAAGCCCCCTTATCTGTTCTTAATAATACTCTAGGAAGAGAATAAGGGCAATTATTTAAATTGTTATCATCACATGGCAAGGAACAGACACACCATCTAGTTACTTTGAGGAATGAGGGACTTATACAGAGAATTTTGCGGGAGCCAGAAAAATATCTGATGCTGGCCTTAGGGAGTATAAGGTTGTTACTCTAGTATTTTATCATTTGCAAGACTCCCCTCTCCTTTGTATGACTTCTCCTTGCATAATATCCGTTGAACAATCTGTTTTTCTGAATTTTTGAGTTCACATTCGTGGAAAGGAAATCTGATTGGCAGAACCCAATATTTCATGTCAGGCTACACTAGAAACACCAGAGATTATCAGCTGGTTTCCAGGGGGTCCGGTGACCTCTCTCTGTTGACACAGTTCCCAAGCTCTGTTTTGCAGAGTAAGGGGCTTTGGTTGAGTCAGTTTCATTTAGATGTTTATTTATAGTGGTTGATATGTCCAGTAAACATACCCATGTGGGATAATTATCCGTTCCATGACTTGTGGACAGACCACCAATTTAAGCATTACACTTTTTAGTGTTAACACAGATCATAGATTAACTGCAATAAATGAACCTCATTCATAACTAGAGGATACAAGTAAATTAAACATCTGAGATGAGATGTTGTGAGAGCAGTGAAGTAGGAGCTGGAAGAGGATGAAGAGGGTCAGTACTGCAGCATCAGGGTTGAGACACACCCTCTGCAGCCAGACTGCTCTGGTGGATCCGGCTCTACCACTGGGAAGTGGCTTAAACATTCTGGGCCGGACTTTCTCATCTATAAAATGGAAATCACGCAACTTCAGCGAGATAATCTGTATAGAGTGCTTCCACACAGAAAGTATGACATACCTAAACGATACTAACCTTGGACAAATCTCTTTCACTTTTCTGAATTGGTTTATTACAAGGGTCCATTAATCATGCTCAAAAACTGATTGAACTGCATTCAATGCTAAGATAAATGTCCTATTCAATGTATCACTGTCCCAAGTATTTACTAAAAATTAGCTCTGTGAACTCGAAGTAGCATGTCTGTGACTCAGTCACAGTCTACATAGACTGACTAAGGAGTCTTACTGTGCTCGTAGGCAATCAGAGGCTGAAAAAATAGATGAACACAATTTTCACAATAAATTGTCTGCAGGATTATATAAGGATTCATAGAGTAGGTGCATGTGCTTTAGCTACATGATGTTAAAAATTATCAAATGCAGTGGACTCAAAAGTATTAGGAAGTAAACCTAAAAGAAAATCCTTCTATTTCCCATTAATGATAATTAAAAGCAGATCTCTGGATATATTTTCTAAAGTAGATGAGGTAGGGGTGGGGATGACTGTGAAAATCAAAGTCAGTGCATACCAAGAATTTCAGTATCAAACTGAATCAGGTTTTAAAGAGATACTTCCAAAATTAAATTAAATCAAGGAATTGTGAATTCCTTAACATTCACAAAAAAGGTGAATTTTTTTTCTCCTTAAAACTCCAAGAATAACATTAAACTTTTGCATTGTTAGTTTTACAACTTTTTGAAAAATAAAGCTTAATTTCATCAATTTAGAAAAGAAATATTTTTCTCCCCACAGAAAAGTGCCCTAAGCCTGACTTGAAGAATGGTTACATCTTTGATTCAAAATTATCTTACAAAATACAAGAGAACATGCGCTATCGTTGCACATCAGGATACAAAACCATGGCAGGGCAGGATGAAGAAGTGGTTCAATGCCTTGCTGATGGGTGGTCTCCCCAGCCAACCTGTAGCAAAGAACATGGTACGTGTTTAAGAATCATCTCCTAAAACCTGAAGACAAGAGCTTGGGAATTTAGTCAGTTTAGTGCTTTCTTATAGTGACAAGTATTTTATTGAAATACAGTTTATTTTCCAGTATATCTGCCAATGCGGGAAGTTATTATGTTGTTTCCTTCAAATGTTGGGTGTTTCCTTCATCCAAGGGACCCCATCTTCCACAGCACACTGACTCCAGGAATTCCTACTTTCTGCTAGTAAAAAAAAAAGAATTTATGTAAGATAAAAGGAAAGAACCTTAATGAACCTGCTTTTTGAAACATATATAAATGATTTCCTTCATTAGACAAGAATTTGAAATAATGCACATTACTTTATTCTGAAAGCCAATATCAGATAAACTGAAAGCAATCATTTGAATACATGTGTGTGTATATATATATGTGTATATGTGTGTATATATATGTATATATATATATATATATATATATAAAGAGAGAAATGCTGGACTGGATGAAGCACAAGCTGGAATCAAGATTGCCAGGAGAAGTATCAATCACCTCAGATATGCAGATGACACCACCCTTATGGCAGAAAGTGAAGAGGAACTAAAAAGCCTCTTGATGAAAGTGAAAGAGGAGAGTGAAAAAGTTGGCTTAAAGCTCAACATTCAGAAAACTAAGATCATGGCATCTGGTCCCATCACGTCATGGCAAATAGATGGGGAAACAGTGGAAACAGTGGCTGACTTTATTTTTTGGGCTCGAAAATCACTGCAGATGGTGACTGCAAGTCATGAAATTAAAAGACGCTTGTTCCTTGGAAGAAAAGCTATGACCAACCTAGACAGCATATTAAAAAGCAGAGACATCACTTTGCCAACAAAGGTCCATCTAGTCAAAACTATGGTTTTTCCAGTAGTCATGTATGGATGTGAGAGTTGGACCATAAGAAACCTGAGCGCCAAAGAATTGATGCTTTTGAACTGTGGTGCTGGAGAAGACTCTTGAGAGTCCCTTGGACTTCAAGGAGATCCAACCAGTACATTCTAAAGGAAATCAGTCCTGAATATTCATTGGAAGGACTGATGCTGAAGCTGAAACTCCAATCCTTTGGCCACCTAATGCGAAGAAGTGACTCCTTTGAAATGATACTGATGCTGGGAAAGATTGAAGGCAGGAGGAGAAGGGGACGACAGAGGATGAGATGGTTGGATGGCATCACCGACTCAATGAACATGACTTTGAGTAACCTCTGGGAGTTGGTGATGGACAGGGATGCCTGGGATGCTGCAGTCCATGGGGCACAAAGAGTCGGGCACAATTAAACGACTGAACTGAACTGAACTGAACTGATGTATCTATCTATCTATCTATCTATATACATGTAGTTAGTGTGGTGTTAGCTATTTAAATTATACAAACTTGCAGATGGGACATCATCAAAAACTTGTTAATGCACAAGCCTTCTGTTGAATTGTGGCCTTTGGCCAAATACTCCAGAGTAGAATTTGAAGGATGGAAGACCAGTAGGGTTAGGACACAGAGTGCATGAAAAAAGGGACTGAAGAGACAAAGACAAACTTTGATTATTTTTCAGTTTTGCTGAGAGTTGATTCTGTCATATGTTTGTTAAGATTCAAAGTAAATAAAAGTTGAAATTTTTTTGAGATTTCCTTTTAATATTCTATATTCAGGGATGAAGTCCATAAAACAAATGACTTTAATTTTTTTTTTAGAAACATGTTTGGCCCCTGAATTGCATCATGGAAATTATTTCACAACACAGAAAACATTCAAAGTGAAGGAGAGAGTACGATACGAGTGTGCCTCTGGGTACCACACAGCTTCTGGGAAGAGCACAGAGGAGGCGGAGTGCCACCCGTACGGATGGGCCCTCACCCCACAATGTACCAGTATGTTCTCCCTTTGAAGACAGCTGCTTTCACTCTGAAAAAGTCCCTCCCAGAGATGGGTGCAAGTTGTTAGGCTAATTATGTTCCTTTTTCCATAATTTTGCTTTTTTTGCTTCTGATTTTAATGATGTTGACAGTAGGCTTTCCTCATTTCAAGCTCTCAAAGAAGAAAGAATCCTTTTAGCTCACATACTTGAAATGAGTTTATTGATATTTAATAAATGTATAAATTGACTAGCTTTGCTGTGGATAATAGCAAAGTTGCTGAATTCGAATTCAGATGTGGCATGTAAGTAGTAAGTGGATTTTGTTCTAGCAGGAAAAATAACACGTCTTTGTTTTTTATTTGTTCTTTCATTTTTAGAATTAAAATGCTCTTCTTTAAGAGTAATTGAAAATGGTTATTTTCATCCTGTAAAGCAAACCTATGAAGAAGGCGATGTAGTTCAGTTTTTCTGTCATAAAAATTATTATCTAAGTGGCTCTGACTTAATTCAGTGCTATAACTTTGGTTGGTACCCAGAATCTCCTGTCTGTGAAGGTAACTTTTAAAATTTCATTCACAAATAAAATATTATATCTGAATCAGCTTTAATTTCTATAAAAATGTCTCTAATGATATGTAAGAACTCTTCTAATTTCTATTTTTTTAAATAAATATTGTCTTTTAAATTACGGCTATTTTCAGCAATCTTTAATACATTTAATCTGAGTATATAATTAATATGCTTAATTTTTATGTTAGTCTGTAGAGTGGATATAGCTTTTAAATATATTGTTAAAAATCTGTAATAAATTGTAAATCTTTTATTGTAATGAATCCTTTTTCTTATTGGGAATTAACTAGATCCATTGTGCCAGGTGGCAGCCTTGTAAAGGTACTTTCTTATTACTGGGCCATATATTCCCTGATGTGAAAACACAGACTTCAAAATAGTGGGACAAAGTGCAGAAAAAGCAGCACAAAGTTACCAAGAGTGAAAAAGAAAAACTGAAGTCATGCTGTAAGAGCTGCCCTCACATGGGTCATCTATGGTTTCATTTGTATCACTGGCTGTGTTCTGGCAGGTGGGATGATTACCTGTTGCTGCTGCTAAGTTGCTTCAGTTGTATCCGACTCTGTGCGACCCCATAGATGGCAGCCCACCAGGCTCCCCCATTCCTGGGATCCTCCAGGCAAGAATACTGGAATGGGTTGCCATTTCCTTCTCCAATGCATGAAAGTGAAAAGTGAAAGTGAAGTCCCTCAGTCGTGTCCAACTCCTAGCAACCCCATGGACTGCAGCCCACCAGGCTCCTCTGTCCATGGGATTTTCCAGGCAAGAGTACTGGAGTGGGGTGCCATTGTTAGGAGACAGCAATTCAATAGTCATGTAATCACACTGCAGTGTTCCATGAAGAAAGTTCTGGTCTAGCAGAAGAAAGAGATACAAGAGAGTAATTGATACAGTGTGAAAAGTGGTATCATTAAGTCAGGTATAAGGTGTTCGAACAAACACTGAAGGTTCTGACTGATGGTGTGGGACCACATGTGCAGAGGTGGTGGATAATGTCTGATCTGGGCCTTAAAAGATAGGTAAGGGGTTGGAGGATTGGGAGGGGTGGGGACATATAAAGGGCTTGATAGTCTCTGTTTTCTCTGTAGTGTAGAAAATACAGCCATTACTAACAGGCAGGAGAAAGGCAGGAAAGGAAAGCTTGGAAGAGAGTAGTGACTCTTTGAAACAGTTGCTGGGAAGAATGAAAGCTGAGTGACCAGGGGTTGTGTAGTGGGATTGCTCCAAACGGCCAGTGTTCTCTAGTTGCACTGAACAATGATTTTAATTTCTTTTATTAAAAACATTCTTTCTAAAATTTTGCAGTGGTGCCTAACAGCCCTGGTCTAACAGTAGAGAGAAAGATTGTTGGCACATTTCCTATAGCATATTATTTCTGAACTTAATGGCAGGGTCTTCCCTGGTGATCCAGTGGTTAAGAATCTGCCTTCCAATGCAGGGGATGTGGGTTCAACCCCTGATCTCAGAACTAAGATCCCACATGCTCTCAGGCAACTAAGCCCACACAGCACAGTTAGAGAGACGCTCAGGTGCCCCAAGGACGAGCCTGAGAGCCGCAGCAATGAAAAGATCCTGCCCACTGCAGCCAAGACCCAGTGCAGCCGAAATAAATAACATGAAAAAAAATAAATGGCAAGCCTACCTACTTATTACTTATTCCACACTCCTCTACCCGCACCAAAAACTGGTCAGATGCCAACGTCCATGTTACTTTTTTCTAGTAAATAGTCTTAGATGTAAGATGGGCAGTGTCGTAATCTGAGTAACGCCTCCCTGCCCCTCCCATCCCCCAAAGATACTCATATCCTATTCCCTGGAACCTGTGAATGTCCCCTTATGGAACAATGGGGAATTTGCAGATGTCATGGAGTTAGGGATCTTGAGATGGGGATAATATCTGGGATTATCCACGTGGGCTTATGTAATTGCAACCGCTATAAGAGGAAGAGTGGGATTTGACTACAGAGGATCAAGTAGGAGACGTGACAGTGGAAGCAAAGGTTGGAGTGGAAAAGGAAGGAGTCAGGAGCCAAGGCTAGCTGGCAGCCCCCAGGCGCTGAAGAGGCAGACAAGCCGTTTCTTCCCTAAAGCCCCTGGAAGAATGCCGCTCTCCCGACACCCAGATCCCAGCCCAGGAAAGCCGATTCTGGACTTGGGTTTCCAGAACCGTAAGAGACTACACATGTAGTATGTCAAGCCACTCCATTGTGGTAATTTGCCCCAGCAGTCATGGAAAATGAATATAGTCAGTATTTTAGAACAGTTAAGAGAAGGAGATTTTAATTCATATAGACACAGGTTCAGGAATGCCAAGATCCACCACTTATTAATAATTTACTTACTTCTTAAGTTTAAGTTCTTCTGTCTATAATATGGGAGATGAAATAGTCCCTACTTAACAAAATTACTTTAAGATTAAAGGAGATGATGAACGTAAAATTCTGGCTCTTTTTTTGTGTTCTATTGCATGAACTTAACAGCTTAAACCCTGGAGATGTAAATGGCAACCCACTCCAGTATTCTTGCCTGGGAATTCCCAAGGACAGAGGAGCCTGGTGGGCTACAGTCCATGGAGTCCCAAAGAGTCAGACATGATTAAGCGACTGAGTAACAGCTTAAGACCACATACAAGTGTGGGTCAGCCATAGCTGTGTGTCCACGTCTGATGAAGCAATAGGCAAGCCGCAGTGTTATCTGAGGCTGGACAGGGGAAGAACCTTGCACTCAAGCTTTCTGTGATTTGCGGCAGGTTTCAGAGCTTGGCGGCTACTGAGCCAAGGGTCTTAGTGCCTGCTGGCTGCCCCCTGGAGGCAGCCCTGTGCCCCTGCCCTGTGGTCCTCCTCCCTCTTTGGAAGCTCACAGACAGGCCGGCTTCTCCTCCAGATCAGTAGGGCACAGAGTCTCTCGGGACCAAGGGCCTCCCACACTGTGCTGCATGAGCGTGTGTGCGTGATCACACCTCCATCCTTGTGGCTGTGTTAAACACAGTCACATCATCACATCATCTCCGCTGTGGTCATCGCTTAGAAGCAAGACCCAGTTCCTGCTCCTGGGGAGGGCATGACTCGAGGAAGTGACTGTCAGGATGTGGGGATCCAGGGGTGACCCCAGTCTGCCTGCCAGACTTCTTAGGGTCCTTGGCACAGCCAATGTGCTTGTGAGATCTTGACTATTATTTCTGGTGGCTATACGACTAAACATCCTGATGTTTTTCCGTAAGGAAGAAGAAATCGGTGTCCTCCTCTCCCTCTGCCTTTGAACTCCAACCTTCAAACATACTCAACCACCTACCGGCACGGAGAAACAGTTCGTATAGAGTGTGCACTTAACTTCGCCATGCAGGGAGCAGAAGAGATACGCTGTGAAAATGGGAAATGGACGGAGCCTCCCAGATGCGTTGGTTAGCAGCACCTCGACTAAGCTTTCCCTGACGAGAAACCTGCGTGTAGAGCTAAATGGTCTCTTCTCTCTCAATTGTCTCCTTTCAGAGGACAAGCAAAGGATGACATGTGAGGCCCCGCCGTCGGTGGAGCATGGCACGACAACCCCGTCCTCTGAGGTTTATCACAGCGGGGATAAGGTGGCCTACGTGTGTGAGAGGGGCTATCACCTCCGTGGACCAGGAGAAATAACGTGCAACCGTGGGAGATGGACCCTTCCCCCTGAGTGTGTCGGTGCGTGTGCTGCGTGTCATATCCAGAGCTAAGCCTAGCATGTAGAATTTTTCATTCTCTTTGTTTAATCCACACGCTTATAGCAATAGTCCGTTGCTTAGAAGAGTTTGAAACGCACAGATACAGCACCTACTCTGCCATTTTTCTGAAGCATATGAAGCTGTCTATAGATTCATATTTTTAATCCAGTATAAAGAATAGGAAAGCAAACAATTTTTGAATGTCCTGATTCTAATATTTTTGCATCTGGCCATTCTGACTCCCCCACCCTCTGAGCCATAAACCTGGCCTTTCATTTAACTCAAGGACATGACCAGGTTACAACTCCGGGAGGCCACCCTTCCCGTCATCCTCATTTCTTGGCCAGGTCCTGGAGAGACCTCCACATATTTACCAAGGATAACTATTGCATAAGAGAAAAGCTGCTAAAGATGCTAGAGAAATTAGAAGAGTAAGAGCAAGACTCTTACTGATAGAAAAATGGAACTTGTCATCCATGGGTTGACTGAGATCTGAGATGAAGAGGGAGGAGAAGGGAAAAATAAAACAGGGTAATGACAAACGACAGTTTTAGAACCGACCATAATCTCTAGGTTAAAGAACACTCATTACCTTTCCACACATCTTAAGAATATCTATAGCATGATTCCTTTGTAATCCAGAAAAGTAAAAAAGACCCATACTTGCTCTTCAGCAAAACATTTGCTGTATTGTCTTGCTTAGTAAATTTTAATAATATGTAGCTGAATGATATTTCTCTAATTTCTGATGAATTCAATAATCAATTGTCCTAAATTACATAGTACAAATATTGAAGGACTATTGTCTGGGCAACTATATTATGCCATTATGTTATTATAAGTTCATGTTAATCTAAAAGTAACCTCTTTTCTTAGAAAATACTGAGAATTGTAACCCTCCACCTGATGTAATAAACGGGGCTATTATTGGTGAATTATTGGCAAGCTACCCAACAGGATCCTCTGTGGAATATAGATGCAATGAATATTACTTATTGAGAGGAGCAAAAATATCTCATTGTGAGCAAGGAAGATGGTCATCACCACCTGTTTGCTTAGGTAAGATAGAGAACACATTGAATTAAAACAGATTTTTCTCCTGCTTTATTGAGATGCAATTGATATATAGTATAGATGTAAGGTGCACTGTGTGATGATTCTATACACAAACACACCATGAAATTATTACCATGACAAAGCTGGCTTACATATCCTTCACCTCGAGTAATTTAGGGGGCTGTTGTCATGATGAGAGCATTTAAGATTCTCTCTTGGCATCTTTTAAGTGTACCAAATAATATTGTTAGCTATAGTCGCCACAGGGCTTCCCAGGTGGCACTAGAGGTAAAGAACCCCCCTGCCAGTGTAGGAGACATAAGAGATGTGGGTTCAATCCCTGGATCGAGAAGATCCCCTGGAGGAGGAGATGGCAGCCCACTCCAGTATCCTTGTCTGGAGAATCCCATGGACAGAGGAGCTCGGCAGGCTACAGTCCATGGGATCGCGAAGAGTCAGACACGACTAAAGCGACTTAGTGCGCATGCACACACAAGCCTGTCCCAACCACCTTACCTAGAAGCGTAACCTCCCTTCCTCCAGCTCTGTGACAGCCCCTCCCCTCCACTCTTCATTCTTCTACTTCACTTATATACGTCTTTTAAAGATGGACAAACAAGATCCATATATTTAGTATATTTATTGTTTACCGTATTGCATTTCTCCCAGTTGGAAGGCAATCTCCATGAAGTCAAGGAGCTTTGTTTTATTTGCTGATGAATATCAAGTGACAGGTGTCCCATAAATATAACACAATAAGTACATTTTCTGTTTGAAGGTTTTTATTTTATAGAAAGGAAATCATGACGAATCTAAGGGTTGCTGGTCCTAAACAATATTTTTAATGTTTCAAATTAAGTGGTTTTAATTTATGGTATCAGTTCAGTTCAGTTTAGTTGCTCAGTCATGTCCAACTCTTTGTGACCCCATGAATCACAGCATGCCAGGCCTCCCGGTCAATCACCAACTCCCAGAGTTCACTCAAACTCATGTCCATTGAGTCAGTGATGCCATCCAGCCATCTCATCCTCTGTCATCCCCTTCTCCTCCTGCCCCCAATCCCTCCCAGCATCAGGGTCTTTTCCAATGAGTCAATTCTTCGCATGAGGTGACCAAAGTACTGGAGTTTCAGCTTTAGCATCATTCCTTCCAATGAACACCCAGGACTGATCTCCTTTAGGATGGACTGGTTGGATCTCCTTGCAGTCTAAGGGACTCTCAAGAGTCTTCTCCAACACCACAGTTCAAAAGCATCAATTCTTCGGCACTCAACTTTCTTTATAGTCCAACTCTCACATCCATACATGACCATTGGAAAAACCATAGCCTTGATTAGATGGACCTTTGTTGGCAAAGTAATATCTCTGCTTTTGAATATGCTACCTAGGTTGGTCATAACTTTTCTTCTAAGGAGTAAGTGTCTTTTAATTTCATGGCTGCAGTCACCATCTGCAGTGATTTTGGAGCCCAAAAAAATAAAGTCTGACACTGTTTCCCCATCTATTTGCCATGAAGTGATGGGACCAGATGCCATGATCTTCATTTTCTGAATGTTGAGCTTTAAGCCAATTTTTTCACCCTCCTCTTTCACTTTCATCAAGAGGCTTTTTAGTTCCTCTTCACTTTCTGCCATAAGAGTGGTGTCATCTGCATATCTGAGGTTATTGATATTTCTCCCAGCAATCTTGATTCCAGCTTGTGCTTCTTCCAGCCCAGCGTTTCTCATGATGTACTCTGCATAGAAGTTAAATAAGCAGGGTGACAATATACAGCCTTGACGAACTCCTTTCCCAATTTGGAACCAGTCTGTTGTTCCATGTCCAGTTCTAACTGTTGCTTCCTAACCTGCATACAGGTTTCTCAAGAGGCAGGTCAGGTGGTCTGGTATTCCCATCTCTTTCAGAATTTTCCACAGTTTATTGTGATCCACACAGTCAAAGGCTTTGGCATAGTCAATAAAGCAGAAATAGATGTTTTTCTGGAACTCTCTTGCTTTTTCCATGATCCAGCGGATGTTGGCAATTTGATCTCTGGTTCCTCTGCCTTTTCTAAAACCAGCTTGAACATCCGGAAGTTCACGGTTCACGTATTGCTGAAGCCTGGCTTGGAGAATTTTGGGCATTACTTTCCTAGCGTGTGAGATGAGTGCAATTGTGCGGTAGTTTGAGCATTCTTTGGCATTGCCTTTCTTTGCGATTGGGATGAAAACTGCCCTTTTCCAGTCCTGTGGCCACTGCTGAGTTTTCCAAATTTGCTGGCATATTGAGTGCAGCACTTTCACAGCATCATCTTCCAGTACTTGAAATAGCTCAACTGGAATTCCATCACCTCCACTGGCTTTATTTGTAGTGATGCTTCCTAAGGCCCACTTGACTTCACATTCCAGGATGTCTGGCTCTAGGTCAGTGATCACACCATCGTGATTATCTGGATCATGAATATCTTATTTGTACAGTTCTTCTGTGTATTCTTGCCACTTCTTCTTAATATCTTCTGCTTGCTTCTGTTAGATCCATACCATTTCTGTCCTTTATCGAGCCCATCTTTGCATGAAATGTTCCCTTGGTATCTCTAATTTTCTTGACGAGATCTCTAGTCCTCCCCATTCTGTTGTTTTCCTCTATTTCTTTGCATTGATTGCTGAGGAAGGCTTTCTTATCTCTCCTTGCTAGTCTTTGGAACTCTGCATTCAGATGCTTATATCTTTCCATTTCTCCTTTGCTTTTCACTTATCTTTTTTTCACAGCTATTTGTAAGGCCTCCTCAGACAGACATTTTGCTTTTTTGCATTTTTTTTCCATGGGGATGGTCTTGATCCCTGTCTCCTGTACAATGTCACGAAGCTCCGTCTATAGTTCATCAGGCACTCTGTCTATCAGATCTAGTCCCTTAAATCTATTCCTCGCTTCCACTGTATAATCATAAGGGATTTGATTTAGGTCATACCTAAATAATCTAGTGGTTTTCCCCACTTTCTTCAATTTAGGCAATAATGAGTTCATGATCTGAGCCACAATCAGCTCCTGGTCTTGTTTTTGCTGACTGTATAGAGCTTCTCCATCTTTGGCTGCAAAGAATATAATCAATCTGATTTTGCTGTTGACCATCTGGTGATGTCCATGTGTAGAGTCTTCTCTTGTGTTGTTGGAAGAGAGTGTTTGTTATGACCAGTGCGTTCTCTTGGCAAAACTCTATTAGCCTTTGCCCTGCTTCATTCTGTACTCCAAGGCCAAATTTGCCTGTTACCCCAAGTGTTTCTTGACTTCCTCCTTTTGCATTCCAGTCCCCTATAATGAAATGGACAACTTTTTTGGGTGTTAGTTCTACAAGGTCTTGTAGATCTTCAGAGAAACATTCAACCTCAGCTTCTTCAGTGTTACTGGTTGGGGCATAGGCTTGGATTACCGTGATATTGAATGGTTTGCCTTGGAAATGAACAGAGATCATTCTGTCGTTTTTGAGATTGCATCCAAGTATTGCATTTCGGACTCTTTTGTTGACCATAATGGCTACTCCATTTCTTCTAAGGGATTCCTGCCCACAGTAGTAGATATAAGGGTCATCTGAGTTAAATTCACCCATTCCAGTCCATTTTAGTTTGCTGATTCCTAGAATGTCAGAGGTTATATGAAATATATAAATTAACTTGATAGTAATGTAATATATATTTTATTGTCTATGTGAAGAGCTTTAATAATACAAAGTGGTAAATATAAAATACTGCTTTTGATGCCTGTCATAATTTTATTGTAAAAATGTATCATTCTCATACTTGTAAGATGAGAAAAGAATTTAAAACAGTCTTTGTTTTACAGAGCCGTGTACTGTTAACGTGGGTGACATGCGCAGAAATCACGTGGAGCTAAAGTGGAATTATGAGGGAAAGATCTTACATGGAGATTTAATTGATTTTGTATGTAAGCAGGGATATGAGTTGTCTCCATCAACCCCACCCTCTGAATTATCTGTGCAGTGTGATAGAGGAGAAGTGAAATATCCTTCGTGTGTTAGAAAAGGTAAACAACAGTGCTTCCTGACTTCCCTGATGGCCCAGAGGTGAAGGCTCCGTTCATTTCACTGCAGGGGCCTCAGTTTCCGATCCCTGGACCAGGAAAGTTCTGCATGCTGCAGCCAAGAAAGCAAACAAACAGTGCTTCCTGACATTTTCCTAGGTGACCAATATCACAGGTGATCAATATGGTTCAGAGGATAACACCTACCACCCTCATCATCCAATCTATAAAACTGGGAATGAGCTGATCAGTTACCAGTCAGCACATACCCTTAAATAGGATGACGTGAGGACATCTTTTAACTTCATAAGTCAATTTTATAAAAGGAGAAATCATGAGATTTTGAAAATGTCACCAGACTTTCAGAGGATGGATCACTTTCTTGTGGGCAACCAGTAAGCTTGTAAAGCTCACCTCAGGGTGAGCCAGAGAGCATTGTCTCAGAAGAGAACTTGAAGTAGAGGGAGAGAATTTGTGGACTCCTTAGACAGGGGACTGTCACTTTTAATAAGGAAAAAAGGAAGAGAATGCATTCAGAAACATGGCTTCAAGACAGATCTTACACGGTTTCACTTTTGGAAGACAGAAAGGGGAAAAGTAAAATCATGATTGTTATACTTGGCTAGTTTTAAATGTGTATTTAATGCTATGAGATTCTAATTGCAATCATAAATTTTATGTATGACGTGACGGCAGAAAATGCTTTTGATATTTAAAAATTACTTGAGAGTTGTCTTAAAAATGCTTTAATATGAAATATCTTGTTTTATTTCTATAGCAGTTATGAAAGCACTGGCCACCTACTGTAGCAATTCATTGTGGACTTTAATAATTATTTTTGCAGAATCTAAAAGAATGTGTGCATCTCCCCCAGCTATTAAAAACGGAGTTATTAAGAGTTCAACACTCAGCACCTATGAAAACGGTTCTTCGGTGGAATACATATGTTTCAAGCACCATTTCCTCCAAGGGGCTAGGGAGTCCTATTGCTTGGAGGGGGTGTGGACTACACCACCTTCATGTTTGGGTATGTAGTGCTACATGTGTCTCTATTTGTTCAAATTGAGCCAGACTTTCCACATTCTCTTCTCTTTGAGTTGATATAACACCAATATAGGATGAGATGGTTGGATGGCATCACCAACTCAATGGATATGGTTTTGGGTAGACTTTGGCAGTTGGTGATGGACAGGGAGGCCTGGCGTGCTGCTGTTCATGGGGTCGCAAAGAGTCGGACACAGCTGAGCGACTGAACTGAACACTAATATAACACTTAAGTTTGCATTTGTTTTATTTTATTAGTGTGCCTGTTTATTTACTGGTTTCTACTCTTTGCTCTAGATCTGGTTATTGTGTGTGCTTATTCGCTCAGTTGTGTCCAACTCTCTGCAGCCCATGGACTGTAGCCCTGCAGGCCCCCCTGTCCATGAGATTGTCCAGGCAAGAAAACCAGGATAGGTTGCCATTTTCTACTCCAGGGGATCTTCCCGACCCAGGAATCGAACCTGTGTCTCTTGCGTCTCTTGCACTGGCAGGCAGATTCTCTACCACCAGTGCCGCCTGAGAAGCCCAGGTGATCCTCTAGATCATCAATAACGGGAGTCCAGCCCTCCTAACACGGACTTTTTAAGTACAAACCGTGCATCAGGTACGGGGTTAGCAGGACCTACAGGGTGTATAAGCCATGCGGTATGTGTGACCAGGCTAACGGCGGGCATCGTGTTATTGGTGCTCGTAGGGAAATGTGGACAGCAGGAACAAATATAGGAATGGCCTCCTCGATCTAAAAGGTGAAACACGGTCATGCCTCGTTGGCAAGGCATCCTATGGAAGCGACAGTATTTCCCAAGATTCTCAGGAGGCGTAAAATAACATATTTTTAAATAAAAAGAAAAATTTATTTGTGTTTATTTCTGACTTTTATTTATTCTCTTATTATTTCACTGTCTTGGACTTTTGTACAAGGCTGAATAGAAGAAGTGGTGTGTATCCTTGTATTCCAATCTTATAAGTAAATCTTCCAGTATTCTTCTTTAACTACAGCGTTACAAATACTTATAAAAATCAAAGATACAGAAACCACCTATTTCTATTTTGTTAAGAGTTTAGAAAAACCTCGGTGTGTTTAATTTTAGCTGTATCTGTAGAAATAATCATATGTTATTATCTTTGCTCTTTCCCCCCTGGAATTACATTGCTTCTTTTTGAAGGTTAAAGCATGTTTGCATTTCTGTAACAAATCTGACATGACTGTGATGAATTATGCTTTTTATATACTGCTGAATTTTATTTGCTAATATTCTACTTATGATTAATGTATCTTTGTCATGTGAGAGATTATGTTTGTTATTTTTGTTTTGGGTTAGTTTCTGCTAACCTCATACAAGCTGAAAAGTATTCCCTCATCAATTCTCTGGATTTTGTCTGAGTGATACTGTTTCTTTCCTAATAATTTTAAGAATTTATCAGAGATATCACCTGAGCCTTGAGGATTTCTTTGAGGAAAGATTTCAATGACAGCTTCAGTTTATTTAATAAATACCAGGTTATTATCTCTTCTCTCAGTTTCAGTAGGAAGTGGTTTGTATTTGTCCACTATACCTAAATTATCAAATGTGTTGACATAATGTTCATAACATCCTTTTACCCTCTTTTTAGTGCTTTAGTGATGTGTCTTCTGTTATTACTGCTATGAAGATGTATCTCTTTCTTGTCATATCTTGCTACAGCTCTATAAATTTTATTAGTCCTTTCAAGAGCCAATATCTTCATTTTTTTGATACTTTCTTCATATGTTGCTGTTTAATTAATTTGTATTTTTGTCTTTATTATTTCCTCTCTTCCACTTTCTTGGACTGAGTCAGTGTCAGGAGTCCAGCTTGTTTCTACCTTTCCATAAAATACTATCTGTCCAGCAATCACTGGTTTGTCCCATGGATGTTTTATTTGCATTTTCTGAAGAAGAAAAAGGAAAAAAAACTATTTCAATGACTATTACTACTGATCAATATTTTCTAAAAACATCTTTTTTTGCTGTCTTTGAAAACCTTAATGGCATAAAACTCAGTAACTGGTAGGATGTAGCCTTTTTCCAAATTCAAGGCAACAGAGATAAATAACAGACAGCTTTCTGTGAGCTTTAAACATATTTTCTAACTTGAGTATTAGTTCCAACTAACTTACTTACTGCTCTAATGCCTGGGATTCCAAGGTCATTATGAGAAAACAATACAATGGCTAATACTGAAAGGCATCAAGATAGTTTTTGTTTTTTTTTCAGAGCCTTGCACATTATCTTTTGATACAATGGAAAATAATAATTTACTTCTGAAATGGAATTTTGACAATAGACCATATATTTTCCATGGCGAGTATGTTGAATTTCTTTGTAAGGGAGATACTTACATAGCTGGGTTTCCGGATCCTGTATCTGAATCCCGAGTGCAGTGTGACAGAGGACAATTAAATTACCCAAGATGTGTTCAAAGAGAAAGGTAAGAAGGAGCTTGTGCTTCCAACTATTTTTTTTTTCTATTCAGATTGTTATTCATGAGATTCATTATGCTATAAATTTCAGACATATTAGGTTCTGCAACACTCCTAGTTTATGGTCATTATAGAGGGGGAAAATGTTTATATTTTTTTAAAGCAAGCAAACTTCAAGAAGCATTAACTAATTCAACAAGCTTTCTGGGTGGTCTAAGATCAAAGTCCCGTTTGCGATTTGGTACTTGTGACTCTTTGGCAATTGGATAAATATATCAATTTATATGAGTCACATCTAAATGTGTAAAAATTAACCTATATGTTCTGAAATAAGAGAAATCACATTTTCTACCATTTTCCATAGAAGTGCATGTATAAGCAACAGTGATGGGAAGCACAGCCGGATGAACTTTCTCCTGAGGGAAGAGCATGTTAATAACAATGATGAGTCTGTGGCATTTATTTTCAGGAACACATTTCTATATAAGAATTTGGAAGTTTTTTCTGAAGTGCTGTTACATAGCAATTTTTTTTTCTTTTCTTTTTTTTTTTACATAGCAATTTTAAAATATATTTTCTACTACTTGATCAATGGAAAACAATCCCGTTCTTTTTTTTTTTTTCAGAAAAAAATGTTAAAATAATGCAATAAAATAATAGAATTAATTTTATCAGGTCAGAATATTGCCCCCTTTGAAGATACATTGTAAAATGGGAATTATACTCTATAACTAAGAATATTTTAAAATTACTTAATGGCCAAGTACATGTGGTACTCTTCTAGTGATTATAATGAGCTATATGAACTACATAAGAAGTATTCACAAGACACATAGGTGTAAAACCTTTTTTTATTTTTTATTGCAATGAAAATCAGAGTTGAAAAATTTATGTGCTAGTTAAATATTTCATTACATCTTGCATTTCCCATTTCTAAGACAAAAAAGAATATGCAACTTGGAAAAATTGCAGAAAATGGTGTTAGTGTAGTTAATGACATTGAGTTTTTAAAAAGAAATTGGTGGTATAATTTATCAAGGATGGTTACTTGCTTTTATCAGTATCTCATTAAAACAAGGACCGATTGTATGAAATAGTGAATGGTTAAGATTGTAATAAATACTTGACCAGAAATGATGCTTATTTCAACTCCTTCCCCCTTTTCTCTTTTTTTCATTCTTATCAAGGATGTTGTCTTATCAAGAACCCTTAAGGACATAAAAATGAATGGCATAAGATGAACAGCATTTAACACACTATAAAGTCTTCTATAAAGCATAATTGTTAGAAGAAAACTGTTGGATAAAAACCTCTAAGTTTTTACTTGCATGAAGATTTGACTCTAAACTGTTTACCCAGGATATTTTCTATAAATAAAAGCCAGATATATTGTTTTATTTCTAGTTTGGTTGACTTGCCGTGTGACTTCATCTTTGCTGAATGTCTTCCATCTGTTAAGAAATCGATCTACACATCAAAATATTTCTGGTTCCTAAAGCCCATTCACTGGGCTATACTGTCCTCAATATATGTTCAGGAATTCACATTTGTCTTTGTAATCTTTGTTAATATTAGTGTTTTCTGTTACTTTTAGTTCAATATTTATGTCAGTACAAAAGAACCAACCTCACTAGAGCTGAGAAACTATACATTATGTTATTGGATTTACTTTATCAAATGCAGATGAGACTACCCTTCAGACTTTCGAAGGATAAAGAACTTTTAAAATTAACTGTATTATTAGCAACAAGGTTAGTAATCAAACTGTGAGTTAGTGAACCATCCACCTGTTCAAATGTTGCCCACAGAACACAGTTACGAAAAGAACACTTGCTATTTTTATATTACACACTTTTAGTTATTTTCTAGATCAGGTCATTATTGGAATCTTGCAGATTAGAAAACCTGAGATCAATGAGACCTACAAGATAGGCAGGTCACACACCAAAAGACACTGTGTCAGTAACACTAGGATCTATTGGAGTATTGAAACACCACACAGTCACTTTTCAGTATGAAGGAATGAAGCTGTGGTTGGACTTAACTTTGTGGATTAAACACAGATTCATTTGATGTTAAACCATATATATTTCAGTCAAATTTAAATTTTATAAGATCCACTCTGAAAAACTACTCTTGGAGATGAAATGAAATAATGAATATGGCCTCGAGGAAGGATAGTTCTAAAACACACCTGGTTTGTTGTTGTGGTTGTTAAGTCACTAAGTTGTGTCCGACTCTTTTGTGACCCCACGGACTGTTGGCCGCCAAGCTCCTCTGTCCATGGGATTTTCCAGGCAAGAATACTGGAGTGGGTTATTATTTCCTTCTCCAGGGTACCTTCTCAACAATATCAATAGGAAAGTATTAATCCTTTCCAATTAATTCATCAATTAATCCATTAAGAATGATATTGATATCACAGGCTGTGTCGCAGCTAATGCAGGATTCAGAGATGAATAAAATTTAGCTCATTATTTCAAGGAACTCACAAAAGAAGAAATACTTAATTTAGTACAAGAGTTAAACTTGTATTATTTGTCATTAATTCAGACATAACAAGTGAATGGATGGCAGAGTTCTAGGGGTATTTGAGGGGAACTGCTCAACCTGGGTAGCTTCCTATTTCCCTGATTTACTTCCTAGCAGTTTATTTTTAAATGCGGGTTTCTGCATTTAAAAAGTAATTTAGCAATAGTACATAAAGTTTCATAAGTTAAAAAAGGTATTAACCTTTTCCAATTAATTCAGCAATTGTTCTATTTATGAACAATATTGACCTTGCTTTATCCCAGGAAACAGAAGGTTCAATTAAGATGGATAATAGTCATGTGGGGATATTGTATCCAGTATTGCTATGTCCTCTGATTTGATAATTGGGAAATCTATTGATCTTTATTTGTTGTTGATTAGTTGCTAAGTCGTGTCCAAACCTTTGTGACCCTATGGACTGCAGCGTACCAGGCTTCCCTGTCCCCCCGGGCGTGGGGGTGGGGCGCCAAAAATTTTGTGAGCAGTGTGGCTTATCAGCTGCCATTTTGTAAACTTCTAATGCTAAAGAAACAAAAGTGTGAACAGGAGAGCAATGGAGCATTTAAAGGAGTGGCGTTGAGGGAGGAGTAGTTAACTTTTTTGGTATAACTGAGCTGTAGGACACTTCCTGGAAAAAGTTAAGCCTGAGGCTTACAAAACTAGGAAGATATTCCAAGTAGCAGGAATGGCACACACAGAGCCGAGCACTGGGCACACACCGTGATGCTGTGTGCTGGACAGAAAGTGCTGAAGCAGGGCTCTGTGGGCCTGTCTGGACCAAGCAAACCATCTAAGTGTGACGTGAAGATGGCAGGAGAAGCTATGTGAGGGGTTAGCATGAAGATGTGGGTCTCAGAAATGTTGCCTCTAAGGTGTTTGTGGAGCAGTCAGGTAGAAATATTACGTAAGCAGTTGACTCTTACAGTCAGTGCTGTGAGGAACCACCCAGATTGCTTTCAGAAAAAAGACGGACCTCTCAGCCGCTGAGAACTCTCGGTTGTCAGCTCCCTAAGGGGGTTGCTTCAGGTGAAGTGCCTTCCCTCCCAAAGTCACAGCTTCTCCCCAGGGTGCCTGCACCAATCACCAGTCAGCGGGAGCTCTAAAGTCCCCCCTCACTCCAGCGCAGGACAAATCTAAAGAGTCCCTCGTTTGCACAGCTCCCCGCAGAGCTAGGTGATGCCACTGGTGACAACTTCAGCACAGCTCAGCTTCTCGTGTCTGCTTCCCCCTTTTCCCTGCCACAGGTATGAATTCTAAGAGTCCTCCCCCAAATCCTCTTGCTCCTGATTTCCACCTCATAGCCTGCTTCCCCAGGAACCCAGTCTGAGAGTGATTGTTGCTGTTCAGTCGCTAAGTCAGGTCCGATTCTTTGTCACCCCATGGACTGCAGCACGCCAGGCCTCCCTGTGCATCACCAACTCCCAGAATTTACTCAAACTCATGGCCATTGAGTCCGTGATGCCATCTAACCATCTCATCCTCTGTCGTCACCTTCTCCTCCCGCCTTCAATCTTTCCCAGCATCAGGGTCTTTTCCAATGAGTCAGTTCTTCCCATCAGGTGGCCAAAGGATTGGAGTTTCAGCTTCAGCATCACTCCTTCCAATGAATATTCAGGACTGATTTCCTTTAGGATGGACTGGTTGGATCCCCTTGCAGTCCAAAGGACTCTCAGGAGTCTTCTCCAACACCACAGTTCAAAAGCATCAGTTCTTCGGTGCTCAGGTTTCTTTATTGTCCAACTCTCACATCCATACATGACCACTGGAAGAACCATAGCCTTGACTAGATGGACCTTTGTTGGCAAAGTAAGTCTCTTCTTTATAATATGCTGTCTAGGTTGCTCATAGCTTTTTCTCCAAAGAGCAAGCATCTTTTAATTTCAAGGCTGCAGTCACCATCTGCAGTGATTGTGGACCCCCTCAAAATAAAGTCTGACACTCTTTCCACTGTTCCCCCATCTATTTGCCATGAAGTGATGGGACCAGATGCCATGATCTTCGTTTTCTGAGTGTTGAGTTTCAAGCCAACATTTTCACTCTCTTCTTTCACTCTCATCAAGAGGCTCTTTAGTTCCTCTTCACTTTGTGTCATAAGTGTGGTGTCATCTGCATATCTGAGGTTATTGATATTTCTCCCAGCAATCTTGATTCCAGCTTGTGCTTCATCCAGCCCAGCATTTTGCATGATGTACTCTGCATATAAGTTAAATAAGCAGGGTGACAATATACAGCCTTGATGTACTCTTTTCCCAGTTTGGAACCAGTCTGTTGTTCCATGTCCAGTTCTAACTATTGTTTCTTGACCCACATACAGATTTCTCAGGAGGCAGGTCAAGTGGTCTCCAGTGAATAGTCAGGGTTGATTTCCTTTAGGATCGACCAGCCTGATATCTTTGCAGTCCAAGGGACTTACAAGGCTACATATCAGAGCAGAGCCTTGGGCCTGAATTGGAGTCATCAGTTAGTAGAAGTCTATTAAAACTAATGAAATGGGTGTGTGTTTCAGGGTAAGGTTAGAAGTGTGCTTAGTTCAGGACTTTGAGGGTATTCAGAGTTTGGTGATTGGCTATAGGAAAAGGTCTAACAAAGGAAAGTGACGAGGAAGGGCTGGACTGGTGGAATGAAAACCAGGGACGCTGAGGACTGGAGATGCTTCTTGGATGTTACTGGTCACCTGGAGAGGAGCAGCGTTATTCCACGTGAGACTGAGACAAGAGCACGTTGAGGAAGAAACGGAGGGTCCAGAAACGTGAGGGTGGAGGGCATGGCAGTAAGTGTCACAGTCAAAGGGAGAGGTGTGGACTGCGAGGTGAGGGTAAGGAGGAATTTTGAACAAAATGGGAGAAATCTGAACCTGTTCAAACGAATGCGGATGGGTGGATAAAGAAGGACAAGTGGTGAGTTTTGTTAACATGGGTGGTGACATTCTCCTTGGATCTCTCAGTGCTGTAACGCATGAGCAGTTAGATTTCCTTCCTTGGCTCTGTGTTGTATTGCACCTGTATACCTGTTTGGGTTAACATCTGGGTATATTGTACGGAAGGGTGTACTTTTTGCTTCCAACCTATAAACACTTGGGTTTCTATCCTCTACAGTAACTGGTAGTGAAAAAAAGAAGAAGAACAGATGGGAGATAATGGGGACAAAATGGCATAAGGATGCAGAGAAAAGAGACGAGACCCCGGGCAGAAGTAAAAGACAGCTCTTAGCTGGGCGGGGGGAACTGGGTTTGTGCTGGAAAGAGGTGCTTCTGGTCCCCTTGTTTCTGTTTCCTCCATGAAGGAGGGAGACACCTGCTGAGAACGTGTCAGAATACGTGGAGAGAGAAGCTGAAGGGCCGAAGAGACCAGAGAGCGTTTGGAAAAGTCCTGTAGAGGCTGGAGAGGGAGACGGTAGCAGAAAGAAAAGATAAAGAAGGCCAGCCCACAAAGTGACCTGGCTAACTAACCATTTCACTCAGTTACCACTTCAGTTAGGTGTGCGGGATTTGGGGGATCATGTCATTAATACAATGATCACCATTAATCCCAATGACCGCCACTTTGCTTTTGAGCGAAAGTTGTGTTGTGTGATCATTGTTTATCATGGCGCATATTGAAAGGAAACCTTGCATAGGGGTTTTGCCTCCTGTGGGGCAAGGTGGCAAAGTCAAAAGCCAAAGCATTACTGACTTGGTGACTGCCCTAAGCCTTCCCAAGGCTCAGAGCGGGGCTGCCCAGTGCTATACAGAGGAGCTTTCATGTTTCGTAGGGAAATGAAGAATTCATTGATATCTATTTCTTCATAAAAAAGAAAGATCAAAACACTGGAGAACATCACACATTCAAACTGAATTCAGGGAGACACAGCATGATTCCTTTGGAGGAAAAAAGGAGCAAATGGAAGAGTATACAGTCAGACACAAGCTGAGAAGGAGTTTGCCTGAACACTTCTTCTCAGATACACATTGAAGACCAGCATTTTGTATGTTTGACAAAATACAAGGGTTCAGTTGGACAGGGGTTGTAATCTGTTTTTATACATTTTCAACATAGCTTTGTGAGAAAATAAAAATTTAGTTTTGTATTAGCATTCATTTTTCCTACAACCAGATATATTAAGAATTATAATTTTAAATAATTCATTATGTTTTCAAACATGAGAGCAACACTTTAGCATTGTAAACAGCTCAAATGATACAAATGTAATGGAATAAAGATCGAAAATTCCCTTTGTTCTTTTGCTTTTACTCTTCGTTTGTTTTTTGGCTCTTCTGGGTCTTCGTTCCCACATGGCTTTTCTCTAGTCACGGTGCCGGGGCTTCTCACTGCAGTGGCTTTGGGCTCTAAGGTGTGTGTGGGCTCAACAGTTGTGACACATGGATTTCGTTGCTCTGCGGCACGTGGGATCTTCCTGGATCAAGGATCAAACTCATGTCTCCCGCATTGGCAGGCTGATTCTTTACCACTGAGCCACCAGAGATGAGATCAGATCAGATCAGATCAGTCGCTCAGTCGTGTCTGACTCTTTGCGACCCCATGAATCGCAGCACGCCAGGCCTCCCTGTCCATCACCAACTCCCGGAGTTCACTCAGACTCACGTCCATCGAGTCAGTGATGCCATCCAGCCATCTCATCCTCTGTCGTCCCCTTCTCCTCCTGCCCCCAATCCCTCCCAGCATCAGAGTCTTTTCCAATGAGTCAACTCTTCGCACGAGGTGGCCAAAGTACTGGAGTTTCAGCTTTAGCATCATTCCTTCCAAAGAAATCCCAGGGCTGATCTCCTTCAGAATGGACTGGTTGGATCTCCTTGCAGTCCAAGGGACTCTCAAGAGTCTTCTCCAACACCACAGTTCAAAAGCATCAATTCTTTGGTGCTCAGCCTTCCTCACAGTCCAACTGTCACATCCATACATGACCACAGGAAAAACCATAGCCTTGACTAAACAGACCTTTGTTGGCAAAGTAATATCTCTGCTTTTTAATATGCTATCTAGGTTGGTCATAACTTTTCTTCCAAGGAGTAGGCATCTTTTAATTTCATGGCTGCAGTCACCATCTGCAGTGATGGTGCCCCATCACTCTTCTGGAGCCCCAAAAGATAAAGTCTGACACTGTTTCCACTGTTTCCCCATCTATTTGCCATGAAGTGATGGGACCAGATGCCATGATCTTCGTTTTCTGAATGTTGAGCTTTAACCCAACTTTTTCACTCTCCACTTTGACTTTCATCAAGAGGCCTTTTAGTTCCTCTTCACTTTCTGCCATAAGGGTGGTGTCATCTGCATATCTGAGGTTATTGATATTTCTCCCAGCAATCTTGACTCCAGCTTGTGTTTCTTCCAGTCCAGCGTTTCTCATGATGTACTCTGCATATAAGTTAAATAAACAGGCTCCTTTATTGTTCTGAAAACCCCAGATAAACTTCTTCAGTCTGCACATCTCTGAAAAGCATTTGCTCTGTCTTCCAGATGCAGGACAACACTGAGCAGGCACGCACACGTCAGCTGCAACTAGGCACGCAAGTGTGTGTTTCCATACACACATGCGTATTTTAATTTATATATATATATGAATTTATTGAGGTGTGTATTACATATCACCCAGTATTTATTGTCCTCAGCCTTCGGGGTTTTTTTGTCGTGGTTGATATAGGATAGACCTATCACCATATCAGTATACCTAAATTGATCTCACTCTTCCTAATATCTGAATAGTATTTCATTAGCTGGAGGTAACATACTTTAATTATTCTCCGACTGGTGGACTTTTAATAATTTTCCTCACTTCCTTCCTTTCTTCCTTCCTTCTGTCCTTCTCTCCTTCCTTCTTTCCTAGGTTATAAGTGGAAATCAAATAATGTAACGCTGAAGTGAAATTGCAGAATTCTAAATATATTTAAAAGAACAAATAGAAAAGATTTTAACATTCAATAGACTTGCTCGATGGAGGCAAGAGAAGGAAGGAGAAAGAAGAAGTTGCAAGCTGATTTTGTTTTCTGTGAGAGGAGCAGTTACATATTGCCCCACTGGTGAGGGAGTATGGTGTTATTAAAAAAAAAATGTTAGCATAATGATGATATATTCTGTTGCTCTTTCTTCTCAGGGATTTGGGGAGCTATGAGCCAGAATAAAGACCAAATATATACTTCTCATATATTTGGTCATCTGAATGACCAAATATATGTTTTTCCTATAAATTACACTATTACACTGTAGAATATATAGACCAAGAATGAGCCTTAGGGTAAACTGTGGACTTCGGGTGATATTGATGTTTTACTCTAGGTTCACTGATTGTAACAAATGCACCTCTCTGCTGGATGGTGTTGATGGGGGCGTTAGGGTGTTTGGGAGGGCAAGGGTTATTTGGGGATTCTGTACTTTCTACTGAGTTTTGCTGTGAGCCCCAAACATAAAGTTTACTTTTAAAAATGAGGTAATTTGTGCAATAAATTGTATGATCACCTTATGAGGGCAATGGCACCCCACTCCAGTACTCTTGCCTGGAAAATCCATGGACAGAGGAGCCTGGTAGGCTGCAGTCCATGGGGTTGCTAAGAGTCAGACACAACTGAGCGACTTCACTTTCACTTTTCACTTTCATGCATTGGAGAAGGAAATGGCAACCCACTCCAGTGTTCTTGCCTGGAGAATCCCAGGGACGGGGGAGCCTGGTGGGCTGCCGTCTATGGGGTCGCACAGAGTCGGACACGACTGAAGTGAGTTAGCATTAGCATTAGCATGTATTCTCCACCATATTCTTCTTCATTTTAGTATTAGAAGATCACAATATGTCTCTGGAGATAGGACTTCCTAGTAAGAGATTGTTTCTAGTTTCCCTTGAAGCCTGTAGCCCCAGGAACACTGAGCGTAAGTTTATTGCCTAAGAAGATGTCAAATTAAGAAAAACTAAATTTTAATAATGCCTGGATACTTATATACTATGCTTCAAAATGTGGTATAATTAATATGTGTGATCTTCACAAAGTCATTAATACCAAGTATGTGATTGTAAATATTTCACAGGCGAGGAGATGGAAGCCACACCATTCATGATATACCACTGAAGACCTCACATCTATCCATTCTTATGCCAGGGCTTAAATTCATGTTAGTTTGTCTCTAAAGACTGTGCCATTAACAACAATGCTATCGTGTGTCTCAAAGTTACAGGATAGTTTATACAGAATTCCATGTAACTTAACACAATATAGTTATACATCAAGAGAAGCAAGTCAACACATGGTTCTCCCGTAATACTTTAAAAGGTGGTACAGTTTGGTTACCCTGACAAGGTCAGTTTTCAGGTGTGTGGACGGTATAAAAAAAGGAAACAAAAGTCAGGGGGGAAAATCTAGCTTTGGTTCATTTGTGCAAAACCAAGTCTGTAAAACTGAAGAGTTTCTGTTACCACATATGACTGTCAGTTTACTCCTACTGAGGGTAAGTCTGTTTGCAATCCTGACTGAAATATGCTGCTTGAGTAGCTCAGTCAACTTTCTTATTAAGATGTGTGTGTCTTCCACACAGCCAAATGACTCTTCAATACCAGTTCAACTCAGTTCTGACACCGTCTACTTGGAGGCAGTACCAGATGCCACGGGTTAAGGGCACAGTCCCACAGGACTGCTCCCCCCACTTCAGAAAGCCAGTGAAGGTTGAAGTTGTTACCTGTCCTTCTGACTAACTGGCTGTAGATTGGAGGTTGCCATGACCTCTTCCTCAAGTTCGATTACTTTGCTAAAGTGGATCACAAAAAGCAGAAAGCATTTGAGCTATTAGAGTCCCAGTTTCTTACAAAAGAATCGAATCCAGGAACAGTCAGATGGAGGAGACGCTCAGGGCAAGGTGTAGGGGTGGGGCGCAGATTTTCCAGACTCTTCCTGGGGCCAATCTCCTGGCACCTCCAAATTCTCACCAGCCTGGAAGCTCTAGAACCTGGTCTCTAGGTTTTATGGAGGCTTCATTGCATGGGCATGGCTAACTAGCCGATTGATGTCTGGCAACTGATTTAACCTCCAGCTCCTCTCCCATCCCTGGAAATTTAAGTTCAGAGTGGGCTTCCCTGGTGGCTCAGATGGTAAAGAATCTGCCTGCAACATAGGAGCTGCTGGAGGTGCAAGTTCAATCTCTGTGTTGGGAAGATCCCCTGGAGAAGCGAGTGGCTACCCACCCCAGTATTTTCGCCTGGGAATCCCATAGACAGAGGAGCCTGGCGAGCTTTCCAGTCCATGGGATCACAAAGAGTTGGACAAGACTGAACAAACTTTCACTTTCCCTCCCCCTTCCCAAAAGACAGCTGTACGTATCTAAGAGCAGGATATTCATAAATATTTCAGCTATAATAAGATATAAACAAACTTTAAATGTTTATATTGCTGCTGAAGCTCCAGTATTTTGGTCATTTTATGCGAACAGATGACTCACTGGGCAAAAAGAGAAGAGGGTGTCAGAGGATAAGATGGCTGGACTCTTGAGAGTCCCTTGGACTGCAAGGAGATCCAACCAGTCCATTCTGAAGGAGATCAGCCCTGGGATTTCTTTGGAAGGAATGATGCTAAAGCTGAAACTCCAGTACTTTGGCCACCTCGTGTGAAGAGTTGCCTCATTGGAAAAGACTCTGATGCTGGGAGGGATTGGAGGCAGGAGGAGGAGGGGACGACAGAGAATGAGATGGCTGGATGGCATCACCGACTCGATGGATGTGAGTCTGAGTGAACTCCGGGAGTTGGTGATGGACAGGGAGGCCTGGTGTGCTGCGATTCATGGGGTCGCAAAGAGTCAGACACGACTGAGCGACTGAACTAACTAACTAACACAAAGAGAGAAAGACAATCTTTTCTCTCAACATATTGGGAAGTAAAACTAGAATAACTTGGATGTGAATAAAATAAACTTTTACCCCTGTGTATGGCATACAGTTCCCTATTTCTTTCCATGTCTCATATTTTTTAACTTTTTATTTTATATTGGAGCATAGTTGATTAACAATGCCGTATTAGTTTCAGATGTACAACAAAGTGATTCAGGTATACATATAAATGTACCTATTCCTTTTCAAATTCTTTGAAAATTCATCATTTTTTTGGTTGTTGAAAACTAGATATTTTAGATAACATACGGTAATACATATGAATCCTCTCCAATCAAGGGCTTGCTGCAATTGCTACTGTTTATTTGTTTAGTGACCAGTGTGGACTAATTCTGTGGAGTCTGATTTTCCCACAGTATGCAGATTTTGATGATATTGCTTAATTTTTTATTTTTTAATCTGACTTCCTAGGGGTCATCCTTGAGTAAGCATAGCTTAGTAGTCAGACAATAACTGATCAGATGTTTAGCTTAAACATATTGACTAAGTAAGGATTTCACCTTTATCTCCAGAACAGTGTGTGGCCTGGGGAAATGCTTACAAAATTCAGGAAATTTACAAGTCTGCTCCACATTTAGCCAAGGACTGGTGTCTCTCTCCGCTTTCTCTGATGGAGCAGTTGTGCGCATATCCATTGACTTCTGACCACTAGCAACAAGGGGCATCCTAGTGGGCACCTTTGGGCTGCCTGCCCCTGTCTCCAAATCGCCCTGTTACATGGCTGGCTGAGCTGCCATTTTCTCACTTGCCCCAAATAGTACCAGCTAGAGATGCAGGTCTTCCGGGATGGCGTATATAATAAACATATACTCTCTGTTGCAGTCTATGATGTCACTGGGGCCAGATTTTTCCAAGCTCTGAGTTCCCTCCAGGCAGCAAAACCTCCAGTCCAGGGGGGTTTTGGTTGGCCGCCCAGCCTGCAACTTCTGAGCCAGGGCGCGAGAGAGGAGCCAGGGGGCAGTCACTCTTTTTACTGAATAAACATTTCTCAAGAGTATACTCTTTGACCCATTTCCAGAAACTATAAATGCTTTTGTAGTTTTGCGGGTTTGTTTTTTTCCCCCCATTTACTTCTATCTTTGGGGAAAGATTATGTTCAGGTTTTCTCATAGCCATTCTTAAAGTCCTTCCTAAACAAAATGACTTTGAAATATAACCTTCTCAAGATTTTCAGGAAGCTTTATCTGAAAAACTTATTCTTGACTAGATTTTCAAAATGTCTACAAATATGAAAACTATCAAGAAGGAACTTAATTCTTTGCGTCTCTTTAAGGGGAACATATAACTGTCAGATTGATGCTGTGTTAAAATGAAGACTGATGGCCTTCACCTGGCTGGCCCTGAAACAGCTCACTTCCTGGCCAGCAAGAAGAAAGAAGGGGCTTCATCTCTCCTCCTCAGGGGTCCATTTCTGAACCCTTCAAACTGGGAAACTTAGTGTGACCACAAAGAAGTTGCACAGCTATTAATAGCATTGTGCTCAAATATCAAATGATGGATTCAGAGTATTAACGTGAAAACACCGATCAGATATTATTTAGAGATTTCACATTCCTCTGTGTGAACTTTGATATTTACCAAAAGGGTTTCGCTGCACTGGCTTCCTGGCAATGCACGGAATTCACAGTCATGCTCATAACTGTAAATGAAGCAGCACCGGGAGGAGCAGCTTCACTGCAGGGCCAGTTTCAATTACACGCTGCTGGCGTAACTGGCATGTTGCTTTTAACTCATGTCCTTCTAATCTTATGGATTTCTTCTGTGGGGGGACAAGGTAAGTTGAAAGCCTGAATACAGCTCTGAATATTGAGTTCCTCTCTCAAATGTGTGTGTTGTGTGTACGTATGTTTATAAATGAATACAGGGGTGGAAATATTGGGAATAAGGGATCATCATTTTTGTTTTTAATGAAAATATTTTCTAATATGCAATTAAGGGAAAATAGAATGAAACAATTTTTCTATGTTCTTTAAGTTATGATATATAAGTAGCCACCAAATACAAAATCTGGAGAGAAACTGAATGTTGAAAAATCTGCTTATGATAAAGGTAAGAAGGTAAAGTGCCAATGTCAGTCTGCCTGAAGGCTGCGATGCCAATGCCATGGGCCAGGAAAAGTACACCAAGGAAACCCGGACACCTGCGATATGTTTGAATTTTCATAGATGTTTTAAATTTAAGATTTGAATATTATTAAATTCAGGGATTTCCTATTTCAATCTAATCATCACTTGACAAAGAAAAATCTTTTTTTTTTTTTACTAAAATATAATTTGACATAAAACAGTTTCAGGTGTACTACAGAGTAATTTGACGTTTGCATACATACATTATGAAGTGGTCATCGTGATAATTCTCATAACAATCTGTCCCCATACAAAGGTATTACAATAGTATCGATTCTATCCTTTATGCTGTATATTACATCCCCGTGGCTTATTTATTTTCTAACGGGAAGTTTGTTCCTCTTAATGTTCTTCACCTGTTTCACCTGCCCACCCTCCGCCTTCCTCATCTCTGGCAACCACACGTTTGTTTTATGACGAGCCTGCTTTTCTTCTGTCTTGTTTCTTTTTGTTTTGCTTTCTAGATTTTGAAATCTTCACATGTAAGTGGGGTCATACAGGTTTTTCTCTGTCTGACTTATTTCAGTTAGTAGAATGCTCTCCACGTCCATCCATGTTGTCACAAATGGCAAGATTTCCTTTTTTATGGTTGAGTAATATCCCATGGTATACACAAATACCACATCTTCTTTACCCATTCATTTCTCTGTGGACACTTAGGTTGCTTTCAACTCTTGGCTATTATAAATAGTACTGCTATGAAGTTTGAGATACATTTATCTTTCTGAATTAGTGTCATCTCTTTTAATGAAACTATAGAGCATATCCTTATTTTCATATGTAATAAAACTAGTGAGATACCAATAAATTATTTGCTTCTTCTGAGCTTTTCAGCAAGGTTTAATATGAAAAAAAATTGTACACCACTTCTCCTTTAATAAAAAATACTATGTCTCACAGTATTTCAAAAAATGTCACATCTTGTTTTGTGTTGAAATAAAATCTATCACATCTGAGTAATTGCAAATGAAATACCGGGTAAGATCTAGGGTAACTGATTAAACTGTATGTGGAAATGGGATTTTAGTCATGTGCTTTACCGTTTGATTTTCACAAAGTATTTATTTTGCTCTTTTGATGCTAATTTTTGCACATAGTTGTTCTCTTTGGGAAAATCTCTTCAGTCCTAACATAAGAAAAAATAAGAACTATAAAATTCCTTCCTTTTATGATCCACCATTATAAAAGTTGCAAAACATTATTTCTACAGACTTGAAAGTTACTCTAGTTTCTTTATATATTTTTCATAGAATATAATCAGAGGACTATAGTTAGCTAATGGGAAAAAAGTATTTTTCTCCAATAACAGATATTGCTTAGTCGATTAAAAATACCAACTTCTCTGGTTAGCCTGAAGTAAGGATTAGACCTTTACAACATCCTGAAAAACTGTATGTATGGGTGTATTTGATTCTTTTTAACCTATGTGTCTGTTAAATATTGTTTTGAACACCATGGAGAATGGACATTAAGAGAGGATTTCTAAATTGAGGGAGGAGAAGCAGAAGAAGATGAATATAAAATGTAGTCATGTGTAGAATTTTGACAACCTGAAATCTAAGGGGCTTCCCAGGTGGTTCAGTTGTAAAGAGCCCGCCTGCCAAGCAAGAGATGCAGGTTCCGTCCCTGGGTTGAGAAGATCTCCTGGAGAAGGAAATGGCAACCCGCTCCAGTATTCCTGCCTGGGAAATCCCATGGCCAGAGGAGCCTGGCAGGCTATAGTTCATGGGGTTGCAAAGAGTTGGACATGACTTAGTGGCTGCACAATGACAGCATTGTATAAAAAGTGTAAAAAGATGTTCGAGCTTCAATCTACTCTCCTAGAACTTTTAGAGAAACTCTATCAAAAGTTGTATAGATATTAAGTCAGGAGTCCCCAGTGTCCGGGATCTAATGCCTGATGATATCTGGTGGAGCTGATGCAATAATAACAAAAATAAAGTGCATAATAAGTGTAATGCACTTGAATCATTCCCAAATCATCACCCCTCACCCCCAGCCATGGAAAAACTGTCTTCCACAAAAGCAGTTCCTTGTGCCAAAAAGGCTGGGGACTGCTGTACAGTTAAGTGATTCGTGAGTTTGTGTTGGTGCTGGAGAAGACTCTTGAGAGTCTCTTGGATTCTAAAGAGATAAAATCAGTCAATCCTAAAGGAAATCAACCCTGACTATTCTTTGGAAGGACTGATGCTGAAGCTGAAACTCCAAAACTGGTCACCTGATGAGAAGAGCCCATTCCTTGGAAAAGACCCTAAGGCAGGGAAAGATTGAAGGCAGGGGGAGAAGAGGGTGACAGAGGATGAGATGGTTAGGTAGCATCACCAACTCAATGGAGGTGAACTTGAGCAAGCTCTGGGAGAGAGTGAAAGACTGGGAATCCATGGGGTTGCAGAGTCAGACATAACTTAGCAACTGAACAGCAACAACAGCTGTTTATTTGCCTATTGAGAAACTGGCCAGAGTGTGAAAGAAGCACTCTAACACTTGCATAATTCAACATTCTTCATGCTTTCAGTAGTAAAATATTTATCAAACCCTATACTGTGCAGCAACAAGTTCAAAAGAAAACGAAAACTCCGTGTCTCATTACAATGCACAGGGTCCTGTGAGGAAAGCAAACCATGCAAATAAGTAGATTGCAAGATTGTGTGTGTGTGTGTGTGTCCTGTAGGAAATGTGCTCACAAGGTTTTATCAGAATGTCAAGGCTTGAGAAATCACTTTCTCCTTTTGCAGTGGGTGACTGGATAAAGGAGATCTACGAAAAGCAGTTATTGAGTGAGTGCCAATGCTGAGGTACCAGAGTATTTGCTAAACGTTGAAGAATGAACTTTGAAGGGCGGTAAAATAGGGACATTTGGAGGATGGAAGCAAGGTTATTCTACATAGCAAAGAATACGTAGGTTAAAATCTATGGAAATCGACTACTATAGTTTGACAGGCAGACAAGAAATATCTGTAAAAGAATTATGGGAGGTACTACATCAGTGAAAGCTTCCCTGCTGGCTCAGATGGTAAAGAATCTGGCTGTAACGCAGGAGATCCGGATTCCATCCCTGGGTTGGGAAAATCCCCTGGAGAAGGAAATGGCAGCTCACTACAGATTCTTGCCTGGAGATTCCAATGGACAGAGGAGCCTAGTGGGCTACAGTCTATGGGGTCCCAAAGAGCGACTGACACTGAGGGACTAACACTTCGACTTTCACTGTCAGTGTGTGAGGGTTTTGTTTTTTTCCTCCTCCAAAACCATCTAATGTAAAATTTTAGACACTTAGATAAGCAACTTCAGGTTTCACAAGTGAAATACTATGGGAATTACTAGCTTCAAATATTGTGCAACGTTGAAAATCACCTCTAGATAAGCGGAAAGGGGAAATTTCCCTGGTTAATTTGTGAGCTGAGTTTCTGGAAGTTGCTTTTTTCTTTTTCCAAATAAAGAGAAAACAAACAAACAAAACACTTCATCTTCAATGTACCAGGAAAATACAGACAAGACAGAGACTTCAGGTGGAGTTACCTAGGACTAGGATGCAGAGTAGAGAAAGGAGGTGAGTGGAGATGCCAGCACGTCCTGTACACCAGCGAGGTCTTACTGCTGTCCCAGTCTGCTGGCTCTCAACCTGTGGGAGATTTTCTTCTTGAAGATACTGCAAAGGACGTTATATTTCACATGACTCCAACATCTACATTGCACCTTCACTGACAATGTGCTGTGTGCTAAATCGCTCAGTCGTGTCACTTTTTGCAACCCTATGGACTGTAGCCTGCCAGGCTCCTCAGTCCATGGGATTCTCCAGGCAAGAATACTGGAGTGGGCTGCCATTCCTTCCTCCAGGGGATCTTCCTGACCCAGGGATCGAGCCTGAGTCTTTTATGTTTCCTCCACTGGTAGACGGGTTCTTTACCACTAGCGCCGGTACTCACCATTACAGATCTTTCTTTGTTCTTAACTAATTAGGACACTGGAGGGCATTAAGCTAAAGGAATTTAAGCTAGCTGAAAGAAAAAAATATTGATAAGATGATTAAAATATGATTTAATGATTCATAAATGTAGATTCATATTTAATTCTTCAGCTTTGTTTTATTTTTCCCAGGGAGACATTGTGATTTTCCAAAAATAAACCATGGAATTCTGTACAATGAAAAGAAATACAAGGCATCTTTCCCAGTTTCTCTTGGGAAAATTTTCTATTATTCCTGTGAATATAATTATATGCCTCCTTCAAAATACTTTTGGACTCCCATAACATGCACAGAGGGCGGATGGTCACCGACTCCAAAGTGTCTCAGTGAGTAAAGGCCTGATGGGGGTGACGCGTTCGGGGAGTGGAGAAGGATGCGGCAGCGGGATTCACAAGGTCTTGATAGACAGTCCCAGGGACGAGGACTAGAGGAGCCAGCAAAGATGAGAGATGCAGTCCTTCATGTTTTGAGAAGCCTTTTTTGAAAACCAAAGGAAGAATGAATATATGAACTTTCTTTCATGTTGTAAGTTTTAAAACTGATCATTAATATATTTCACTCCTAATATTTATGTCCTAATATTCATTTGTTATCAGCCTGGTCATAATTTTTTCTTTAAAAAAAGTCTTTGTACATATCCATTCTCTTTTGAAATGTACATTCTCTTGAATATTGAGAGGATCACATCTCCACTTTTACATTTTCCATAGATCACTTTTTTTGTGCCTAAAGTTATGTCTATATTAATCCTTCAATAAATGTGAAGAGCGTACTCAGGAGGTAACAAGTGTACTAAAACAAAAACAATGGGGGGGAAGAATAAATGAGCGGACAAAGGTAATAATAATGGTCTTTCTACAAAAAAATCTTTATGAAAATTAAGAGAGAAACATATTAAAACACTATTTATACCTAGAAAAGCATATAAAAATAAAATATTTTATTATAAAAATCATAGAACAATGGAGTGAAATGTTAATTTTCTTTTGTGTATGAAACATATATGAAAAGTATATATTTCATCAATACAGCAGCAAAACCTAAATTCTTTTAAAATTTTATTTTCATACCTAATTTTAGCTTTGAAAGTTTTCCATTAAAAAATATTGTAAAGTGCAAATGTATTTTACTATTGTTTTACCACTTCCATCTGGTACATTAAACAACTTTTGGTCCTTAGGAGTGTGTTTCTTTCCTTTTGTGGAAAACGGTCAATCTGCATCTTCGGGACAAATATACCTGGAAGGCGCCACTGTGCAAATTACCTGCAATAAGGGCTACAGTCTCCCGGATAACCAGGGCAGCATTACCTGTGCTGAAGGGGGCTGGTCCTCCCCTCCGGAATGCATCTCCACCAGTAAGTGAAATGCCATCTTCTCTAATCCTGGAATATGTTGTGATTTTTTAAAAAAAGAAATAAATCTATTGTCACATCTTAAGTTGAGATTTCACCACTTGCTTTTATTTTACACATTTGTTTTTCAGTTACAGTTGTCTCTGAAGGGATGTACAAGTGGCATAGTCTGCCTGCCTACATGAATCAAATGTATTTAATAAAAACAAGCATTGAACAAGAGTACAAACACTTGAGGACAGTACCTTTATGTTAAAGTAACACCCACTTTCTGTGTTCGGTGCATTAAAATTATCATGTTAGCTGAGAATAAATATCTAGAAAACTAAAATATTAAAAAGAAAAAAGTCCAGTACCAGTTAAAATGTCTTATAACTAAGACAATTGTTAATAATTAACCTTTTGTGTTCATATTAAATTCACATGCTTGATTCAATAAACAATTTCTAGGTTTTAAAAATTTTGTACTTGTGAGAGTTATGTCTGTCACTGATTTAAAATCTGGAAAACAATTCATTTGGAAACTCTATAACATGGCAGCATCTTCCAGACCTCTGGAATCATAATAATAATTTATAATCATCTTTCCAGTTTCCTATCGTAACTCTATGCCTGCACGGTGTATTCAAGGAGGCATAAAAACTTCTCTAGCTCTTTCTCATCATAGCGCCAATTCTTTGTTAGCCCTATAAATTCTAGCTGCCAAGGCCTCCAAAACCCTCATCGCCCTCTTCTCATCTCAGAGAAACCACAGGACTCTGCCTGGCTTCTCCTCCCTGGGAGCTGGGACGCTCACAGTGATGTGCTCTGGGGTTTGGGCTTTGTTTATCTCCCTTCTCTTGATCATCACGGACCTGCACTGTCGTTTCCAGTTTCCTGGAAATGCGTTTTGTCCAGTTTTCTAGCTTTTTAACCAGTGGGAAGAAATGCTGACACCAGCTACTTCATCTTACAGGAAGTGGAGTCTTCTGGTATGCTTTTAAAAGAAGCAATTATGCTATCAAAATCATTCCACATCTTCAATATTTAATCTTTTAGGAAACAGACTCTAAAACAGCTTGAATGACAACAGTGTTTCCGTAAACAGTGAGGCCATGGTTTCTTACAATTACAGAGGGCTTAAACATGACCAATATTTGCCAAAAACATAAAATAAAAGAACAAATCTATTGACATCATATCTGAAATGTCCAGTGACCGAACAGGGCTCACATTGTATAAGCTTATGGTACAAATGTCCCATATGTACAAATGTTCGTATGTTCCAAACGTTCACTTATGGTACAAATGTTTTTGCAACCCATTTGATGGGGTGATGGCAACCAAAGTCTAAGAATTGAATTTCAAAACCTGACAACTCCGTTTGAGTACAGCAAACTCTCAAGGAAATCCAAACCAGTGTAGAAACTTAAGCAAAGGGCTCAATTTGTTGCAAATCATTCATAATTCTTTATAGGAAATTATTAAATAACTGAATTGGATTTCTCTTGGGCATAACAAAACTCTCCAGCCAGAGTTCTTTCCTCACTTTTTCTAGAGCAACACACTTATTTTTAATGTGCCTTATTCTATGTAAAATATTTTATATAGTTTCCTAAAATATTTTCTTTGAGGATTTAATAAACTAACAATGTGGATTGCAAGAATAATTCTAGGCTGTGGTTTTCCTGAAAGGAGGTTTATGTTTTTCTTTTTCTTTCATTGATTTATTATGAAAAATTTTAATAAATTTTTATATTTTCCTTTTTTTTCCAGAAAAATGTTTAAAAACAGATATTGTAGTTGCCAATGGGTTTTTGTCTGAGTCAGAATATGCTTATTCTGTGAATAAAGAAACACAATATAAGTGTAAACCAGGATATACAACAGCAGATGGAAAAACGTCAGGGACAGTTCAGTGTTTGCAAGGTGGATGGTCAAGTCAACCCACTTGTATTAGTAAGTAATTTTATACTTTACTATGCATCTTTCTGAACCCACAACATGGAAGTTTACTTCAACCTTTTTTTTTTTTGCTTCTTCAGAGATTAGATGGCACCATGTAAAATGATGTCAAACTCATTTTTAAAAATATATTGATAAAATACAGGAATACTTCTATACCACATTGATTTAACTTCTTTGGTTATGTTTTTCCATGTCTCCAAAGGAGATAATCCTTCTCTTAAGTCTATTTTTTTTCCCCTAGAATAAATGCCATTATTTTGAAAATGGAAAAAAAAATCTAATTAGATTTACAAAGCTTTGTGCCTGCATCCTCAGTCATCTCCAACTCTTTGCAACCCTATGTGCTATAGCCCATCAGGCTCCTCTGTCCCTGGGATTATCCAGGCAAAACTACTGGAGTGGGTTGCCATGTTCTACGCCATTACAGAGCTTCAGGCAAAGCTGAATTTATTTGAGACTGAGATCTTTGTACATTTATCCTTCGCCATCTTCAAATTCTCAGTCTCCTGTAGTTGATTTCTTATTCCTTGTAATACAAGTCGTGAGTCCGAGGAATAAGCTTCATCCATGGTGTAGTGATCCAAGGACACTAATACTCAGCTCTTTTCAATCCATGATCTGATGCTCAGAGAAGGAACAGGTCTAGAAATATTTGTAATTTGTGAATATTTGAGAGGTATGGATAGGTTTCAGGTTCTGGTTTCTAGGAAACTTACACTAACAATGGATTTCGGATTTTTACAGTTTCTCTTAGGGATAAAAAATGAAACATCAGTACTCTATAATCAAGTTAAGAGGCATAGGAAAAAACCTTAAATTTGGTAGAATTTGAAATTACATAGGACTTCCTTGGTGGCTTACATGGTAAAGAATCTGCCTGCAGTGCAGGAGACCTGAGTTTAATCCCTGGGTCAGGAAGAACTCCTGGAGAAGGAAATAGCAACCCACTCCAGAATTCTTGCCTGGGAAGTCTCATGGACAGAGGAGCCTGATGGGCTACAGTCCATGGATTTGCAAAGAGTCAGACAAGACTGAGTGACTAAAACTTTCACTTCTCTTAGGCAGAGGAGCTCTCCAAATGATGAAAATATGCTTATATTATTCTTATATTTTTATAAAATAAATATGAAATTTATTTTAAGCAACTGGATGCGTAAAAATTTGCATTTGGTGCCAGCTGTCTTTGTGAGTAATCAGCCAGGGATAAAGAAGCAGACAACACAGGGACCATTTTTTACTTATTTATGTAAGTGATTTTTAGATAATTTGATAATTAAGAAAGGAATGTGTACGTAAATACAGTTTTTACTTTTTAGTAATTATATCAGAAGAACAAGTTACCACTAGCTGCTCCTCTTCTTTAAATGCATACTTAACTTTTCAAAATTGCATACATTAAAGCAATAAAATAATGGAATAAACGAGCTAATCACAAAAACGACATTGATGCTAGTAAATGTAAAAAATGAAGTTAAAAAAAATTACATGAAGTTTCAAATTTATTAGGTGAAATTATTTCAAGGTGTTTGAAGTCAGGAAAGTGGGCTAGTGATTGGAAGGGGTCATAGAAGACTTTGTAAATGTGACTAATAATTCTTCACCTGGAGGGTAATTATAGAGGTGTGTTGCTTTTGTAATAATTTTCTGAATTTACACTGCTTACATTCCTCTACAAGCTTTTTCTACTTCAGTAAGTTCATTAGAATGTGGCATTAGAAGACAGTTTCCCAGGAACACTTTCACATCTCGGGTGGTCCAGGCTTTCTGAACAAAGACCACTGGCAGACTTGGGTAAAGGATGATTAAACAGCAAAGACACCTTGGAAGTTAGAAGCAATGTGTACCTCCAGCAAGATTTAGGGACTTCTCTCTAGGGTTATTTGCTAACATTCCAGAGTAGTAAAAACCTAGGGACCTTCCTCTCTCTCCTGAGGCAGAAGAGATCAGTATGCCAATTACCATATAAGAACTGGTCTAATAATTTTGAGGTTCCTTTCCTATGGACTTCCGTGGTAGCTCAAATGGTAAAGCATCTGCCGACAATGTGGGAGACCCTGGTTCGATCCCTGGCTTGGGAAGATTCTCTAGAGAAGGAAAGAGCAACCCACTCCAGTACACTTGCCTGAAAAATCCCATGGACAGAGGAGCCTGGTGGGCTACAGTCCACGGGGCCGCAAAGAGCCAGACAAGACTGAGAGACTTCACTTACACTTTCATTAGAATATATACTATACCTGATCCATTCAGTTCAGCTCAGTCGTGTCTGACTCTTTGTGACCCCATGAATCGCAGCACGCCAGGCCTCACTGTCCATCACCAACTCCTGGAGTTCACTCAGACTCACATCCATTGAATCAGTAATGCCATCCAGCCATCTCATCCTCTGTCATCCCCTTCTCCTCCGGTCCTCAATCCCTCCCAGCATCAGAGTCTTTTCCAATGAGTCAACTCTTCGCATGAGGTGGCCAAAGTACTGGAGTTTCAGCTTCAGCATCATTCCTTCCAAAGAAATCCCAGGGCTGATCTCCTTCAGAATGGACTGGTTGGATCTCCTTGCAGTCCAAGGGACTCTCAAGAGTCTTCTCCAACACCACAGTTCAAAAGCATCAATTCTTCAGCGCTCAGCCTTCTTCACAGTCCAACTCTCACATCCATACATGACCACTGGAAAAACCATAGCCTTGACTAGATGAACCTTTGTTGGCAAATTAATGTCTCTGCTTTTGAATATGCTATCTAGGTTGGTCATAACTTTCCTTCCAAGGAGTAAGCGTCTTTTAATTTCATGGCTGCAGTCACCATCTGCAGTGATTTTGGAGCCCAGAAAAATGACACTGTTTCCACTGTTTCCCCATCTATTTGCCATGAAGTGATGGGACCGGATGCCATGATCTTCGTTTTCTGAATGTTGAGCTTTAAGCCAACTTTTTCACTCTCCACCTTCATTTTCATCAAGAGGCTTTTTAGTTCCTCTTCACTTTCTGCCATAAGGGTGGTTTCATCTGCATATCTGAGGTTATTGATATTTCTCTCAGCAATCTTGATTCCAGCTTGTGTTTCTTCCAGTCCAGCGTTTCTCATGATGTACTCTGCATATAAGTTAAAAAAAACAGGGTGACGATATACAGCCTTGACAAACTCCTTTTCCTATTTGGAACCAGTCTGTTGTTCCATGTCCAGTTCTAACTGTTGCTTCCTGACCTGCATACAGATTTCTCAAGAGGCAGATCAGGTGGTCTGGTGTTCCCATCTCTTTCAGAATTTTCCACAGTTTATTGTGATCCACACAGTCAAAGGCTTTGGCATAGTCAATAAAGCAGAAGTAGATGTTTTTCTGGAACTCTCTTGCTTTTTCCATGATCCAGCAGATGTTGGCAATTTGATCTCTGGTTCCTCTGCCTTTTCTAAAAACAGCTTGAATATTTTTGAGATTAGTTGTTTGTCAGTTGCTTCATTTGCTATTATTTTCTCCCATTCTGAAGGCTGTCTTTTCACCTTGCTAATAGTTTCCTTTGATGTGCAGAAGGTTTTAAGGTTAATTAGGTCCCATTTGTTTATTTTTGCTTTTATTTCCAATATTCTGGGAGGTGGGTCATAGAGGATCCTGCTGTGATGTATGTCAGAGAGTGTTTTGCCTATGTTCTCCTCTAGGAGTTTTATAGTTTCTGGTCTTATGTTTAGATCTTTAATCCATTTTGAGTTTATTTTTGTGTATGGTGTTAGAAAGTGTTCTAGTTTCATTCTTTTACAAGTGGTTGACCAGATTTCCCAGCACCACTTGTTAAAGAGATTGTCTTTAATCCATTGTATCTTCTTGCCTCCTTTGTCAAAGATAAGGTGTCCATATGTGCGTGGATTTATCTCTGGGCTTTCTATTTTGTTCCATTGATCTATATTTCTGTCTTTGTGCCAGTACCATACTGTCTTGATAACTGTGGCTTTGTAGTAGAGCCTGAAGTCAGGTAGGTTGATTCCTCCAGTTCCATTCTTCTTTCTCAAGATTGCTTTGGCTATTCGAGGTTTTTTGTACTTCCACACAAATTGTGAAATTATTTGTTCTAGCTCTGTGAAGAATACTGTTGGTAGCTTGATAGGGATTGCATTGAATCTATAAATTGCTTTGGGTAGTATACTCATTTTCACTATATTGATTCTTCCAATCCATGAACATGGTACATTTCTCCATCTATCAGTGTCCTCTTTGATTTCTTTCACCAGTGTTTTATAGTTTTCTATATATAGGTCTTTAGTTTCTCTAGGTAGATATATTCCTAAGTATTTTATTCTTTCCGTTGCAATGGTGAATGGAATTGTTTCCTTAATTTCTCTGTTTTCTCATTATTAGTGTATAGGAATGCAAGGGATTTCTGTGTGTTGATTTTATATCCTGCAACTTTACTATATTCATTGATTAGTTCTAGTAATTTTCTGGTGGAGTATTTAGGGTTTTCTATGTAGAGGATCATGTCATCTGCAAATAGTGAGAGTTTTACTTCTTCTTTTCCATTTTGGATTCCTTTTATTTCTTTTTCTGCTCTGATTGCTGTGGCCAAAACTTCCAAAACTATGTTGAATAGTAATGGTGAAAGTGGGCACCCTTGTCTTGTTCCTGACTTTAGAGGAAATGCTTTCAATTTTTCACCATTGAGGATAATGTTTGCTGTGGGTTTGTCATATATAGCTTTTATTATGTTGAGGTATGTTCCTTCTATTCCTGCTTTCTGGAGAGTTTTTATCATAAATGGATGTTGAATTTTGTCAAAGGCTTTCTCTGCATCTATTGAGATACAGCTCAACTCCAGAAAAATAAATGACCCAATCAAAAAATGGGCCAAAGAACTAAATAGACATTTCTCCAAAGAAGACATACAGATGGCTAACAAACACATGAAAAGATGCTCAACATCACTCATTATCAGAGAAATGCAAATCAAAACCACTATGAGATACCATTTCACACCAGTCAGAATGGCTGCGATCCAAAAGTCTACAAATAATAAATGCTGGAGAGGGTGTGGAGAAAAGGGAACCCTCTTATACTGTTGATGGGAATGCAAACTAGTACAGCCACTATGGAGAACAGTGTGGAGATTCCTTAAAAAACTGGAAATAGAACTGCCTTATGATCCAGCAATCCCACTGCTGGGCATACACACTGAGGAAACCAGAAGGGAAAGAGACACGTGTACCCCAATGTTCATCACAGCACTGTTTATAATAGCCAGGACATGGAAGCAACCTAGATGTCCATCAGCAGATGAATGGATAAGAAAGCTATGGTACATATACACAATGGATTATTACTCAGCCATTAAAAAGAATACATTTGAATCAGTTCTAATGAGGTGGATGAAACTGGAGCCTATTATACAGAGTGAAGTAAGCCAGAAGGAAAAACACCAATACAGTATACTAACGCATATATATGGAATTTAGAAAGATGGTAACAATAACCCTGTGTACGAGACAGCAAAAGAGACACTGATGTATAGAACAGTCTATGGACTCTGTGGGAGAGGGAGAGGGTGGGAAGATTTGGGAGAATGGCATTGAAACATGTGAAATATCATGTATGAAATGAGATGCCAGTCCAGGTTCGATGCATGATACTGGATGCTTGGGGCTAGTGCACTGGGACGACCCAGAGGGATGGTATGGGGAGGGAGGAGGGAGGAGGGTTCAGGATGGGGAACACATGTATACCTGCAGTGGATTCATTTCGATATTTGGCAAAACTAATACAATATTGTAAAGTTTAAAAATAAAAATTAAAAAAAAAAACCAGCTTGAACATCAGGAAGTTCACAGTTCACATATTGCTGAAGCCTGGCTTGGAGAATTTTGAGCATTACTTTACTAGCGTGTGAGATGAGTGCAATTGTGCGGTAGTTTGAGCATTCTTTGGCATTGCCTTTCTTTGGGATTGGAATGAAAACTGACCTTTTCCAGTCCTGTGGCCACTGCTGAGTTTTCCAAATTTGCTGGCACACTGAGTGCAGCACTTTCACAGCATCATCTTTCAGGATTTGAAATAGCTCAACTGGAATTCCATCACCTCCACTAGCTTTGTTTGTAGTGATGCTTTCTAAGGCTGATAGAACTAGATATGTATGTGCTAAGTCGCTTCAGTTATATCCAACTCTTTGGGACCCTAGGGAATGTAGCCTACAAGGTACCTTTGTCTATGGGATTCTCCAGGCAAGAATACTGGAGTGGGTTGCTATGCCCTCTTCCAGGGGATCTTCCTGCCCCAGGAGTCAAACCCACGTCTCAGTCTCCAATATCAGCTGCTGCTGCTGCTGCTAAGTCGCTTCAGTCATGTCCAACTCTGTGTGATCCCATAGATGGCAGCCCACCAGGCTCCCCCGTCCCTGGGATTCTCCAGGCAAGAACATTGGAGTGGGTTGCCATCTCCTTCTCCAATGCGTGAAAGTGAAAAGTGAAAGTAAAGTTGCCCAGTTGTGTCGACCCTCAGCCACCCCATGGACTGCAGCCTTCCAGGCTCCTCTGTCCATGGGATTTTCCAGGCAAGAGTACTGGAGTGGGGTGCCATTGCCTTCTCCACCTATATCAGCAGGCAGGTTCTTTAGCACTAGCACCACCAGGGAAACCTATATATATATATATACTATATAATATATAATATTATATAATAGAATTTATTATAATATATAATAATGTGTAATATATTATAATCACTATATATTATTTATATATAATATATTATATAATACATAATATAACATAAAATATATAATATATATTTTAAACAAAAACTTACCCAGAAATATATAAGGAAAATGTAACTAAAACCAATTTTTATTAAATTATTATTACTGGTGTTTTCTATAAGGTCATTTATTTATCAGAATCCACTCCAGTACTCTTGCCTGGAAAATCCCATGGACGGACAAGCCTGGTAGGCTGCAGTCCCTGGGGTCGCTAAGAGTTGGGCACGACTGAGCGACTTGACTTTCACTTTTCACTTTCACGCATTGGAGAAGGAAATGGCAACCCACTCCAGTGTTCTTGCCTGGAGAATCCCAGGGACGGAGGAGCCTAGTGGGCTACCGTCTATGGGGTCGCACAGAGTCGGACACGACTGAAGTGACTCAGCAGCAGTAGCAGCAGCAATGATCATTAAAGGTCAGTGTTGGCTTGTTGTGTGCTTGGAAGTAGAAATAAAATTTTGATTTTTAATTTGCCCCAGAGTCCTGTGAGAGGCCAGTATTAGTGAATGCCAGAGTCAAGATGGATTTCACGTGGTTTCAGCTCAATGACATGCTGAACTACGAATGCGACGCCGGGTATAAAAACCAAGATGGACACACCACAGGCTCCATAGTGTGTGGTGAAGACGGCTGGTCCCATTTGCCCATATGCCGTGGTAAGTACTTGCTTATCTGGAAAATAAAAACAATGATGGATAGGTTTCTTTTCAATAGGCTTTCTAGAAAGAGTTTCCCTGATAGCTCAGCTGGTAAAGAATCTGCCCACAATGTGGGAGACCTGGGTTTGATCCCTGGGTTGGGAAGATCTAAAAGGGAAGGCTACCCACTACAGTATTCTGGCCTGGAGAATTCCATGGACTGGAATGGAATGGAGAATTCCATTAAACTGCCAATAACAAAACACGAAACTGGGTAGATTAGATAATATTTCTGAGATTATTTAATTAGAAGATATTCCACTGTACTTTTTTGATGTGTGCCTGATTTATTGAGAGTGCTTATTTTGACTTGATTGTTGTTTATATTTTCACATATGAATTTCAATATCAGATCAGATCAGTCGCTCAGTCGGGTCCGACTCTTTGCGACCCCATGAATCGCAGCACGCCAGGCCTCCCTGTCCATCACCAACTCCCGGAGTTCACTCAGACTCACGTCCATTGAGTCAGTGATGCCATCCAGCCATCTCATTCTCTGTCGTCCCCTTCTCCTTCTGCCCCCAATCCCTCCCAGCATCAGAGTCTTTTCCAACGAGTCAACTCTTTGGCTGAGGTGGCCAAAGTACTGGAGTTTCAGCTTTAGCATCATTCCTTCCAAAGAAATCCCAGGGCTGATCTCCTTTAGAATAGACTGGTTGGATCTCCTTGCACTCCAAGGGACTCTCAAGAGTCTTCTCCAACACCACAGTTCAAAAGCATCAATTCTTCGGCGCTCAGCCTTCTTCACAGTCCAACTCTCACATCCATACATGACCACAGGAAAAACCATAGCCTTGACTAGACGAACCTTTGTTGGCAAAGTAATGTCTCTGCTTTTGAATATGCTATCTAGGTTGGTCATAACTTTCCTTCCAAGGAGTAAGCGTCTTTTAATTTCATGGCTGCAGTCACCATCTGCAGTGATTTTGGAGCCCAGAAAAATAATGTCTGATACTGTTTCCACTGTTTCCCCATCTATTTCCCATATAGTGATGGGACCAGATGCCATGATCTTCATTTTCTGAATGTTGAGGTTTAAGCCAACTTTTTCACTTTCCACTTTCACCTTCATCAAGAGGCTTTTGAGTTCCTCTTCACTTTCTGCCATAAGGGTGGTGTCATCTGCATATCTGAGGTTATTGGTATTTCTCCCGGCAATATTGATTCCAGCTTGTGTTTCTTCCAGTCCAGTGTTTCTCATGATGTACTCTGCATATAAGTTAAATAAGCAGGGTGACAGTATATAGACTTGATGTACTCCTTTTCCTATTTGGAACCAGTCTGTTGTTCCATGTCCAGTTCTAACTGTTGCTTCCTGACCTGCATACAGATTTCTCAAGAGGCAGATCAGGTGGTCTGGTATTCCCATCTCTTTCAAAATTTTCCACAGTTTATTGTGATTCACACAGTCAAAGGCTTTGGCATAGACTCTTATACAAAATTTTACCTGGATGCTCAACTGACTAGTTTTTCCAACACATATTTAAAAGGCAAGAATATATGCTGCTCTGTATGTGAAGCTCTCTAAATCTTATTTTTACATAGAAAATGTTAACTTCATTTTTGCAATGATTATTTCACATGTATTCATTTACTCTAATTCTACTTTTAGAAACAGAATGTCAGCTTCCATTTTTAGAAGCAAACGTAGATGCTTATCCAAAGCAAGAAAAATACAAAGTTGGAGATGTGCTGAAATTTTCCTGCAGACAAAGACTTAAAAGAGTTGGGCCGGATTCAGTTCAATGCTACGAATTCGGATGGTCACCTAATTTTCCAACATGCAAAGGTCAATGTTTATTTTAGGATTGATGAAATAGGAATTAGATTTTTATATTAAATCTATGCATTTTATTGGCTCTTGTATTTATAATCTGACAAACTACAAAAAATGCAGAAGGAGGAGGGGCGATAGACCAGTAACTGAGCTCATAGCTTGTTTAAATTATTTTTGTCAAGGGGTAATTCTACCTCGTGTTTTGAAATATATAAAGGGGTTTTAAAGATCAAAATATTGTAGCTGAGGTTAAGAAGTGCTAGTGTTTTTTCTCCTTAGTATAGGGTATTGGCTATTCTCTTTCTCAAATTTTGAGTTTTTAGTAAGAATAATTCTGAATAAATTAAAGAAGAAAGATGCATAATGAACACATATACTGATCATCTAGATATATAAATGTTACATTTTGCACAGTGTGCTGTGCTAAATTTTTGTGACGTAATTTAAAATAAATGATAAACAGTGAGATTTTACTTCTAAATTCTTCAGAATCCCTATATAATAAATAAGGACATTTACTTACATTTATAAAATATCTAATTACATTTCTTCAAACTAGCAATAGTTTTTACTATAATCTTATATTCTTTCTATATCCAAATATCCTGGTTGTCCTCAAATACCAATATATTGCAAGTTATTTATTATAGAACCAGGCTGTTACACAAATAAATATCAAGTATGTGGTATGATACACACATACACTTTATGACATAATATTTATAAACACCTGGGCTTCCAGGTGGCTCAGTGGTAAAGAATCCTCCTGCCAAGCAGGAGACGTGGGGTTGGTCTCTGGGTCAGGAGGATTCCCCTGGAGACGGAAATGACAACCCACTCCAGTATTCCTGCCTGGGGAATCTGATGGACATAGGAGCCTGGCGAGCTACAGTCACGGGGTCGCAAAGAGTCAGACATGACTTAGCAACTAAACAGCAGCATAAACACTTAAAACAAACCTGAAAAAAATAAGAACATAGTATAAATGTAACTTAGTTCTAGATCAAACAAAATCGGAACTCCGTGATTTGCAGTATTTAAGACTATTTAAGCATCATTTAGACAGTTTATTTTGTGTTAGGGCAAGTGCGATCCTGTGGTCAGCCTCCTCAACTGCCCAATGGAAAAATGAAACACAGAAAACAAGAAAAATATGAACACAGTGAAATGGTGGAATGTGATTGCAACCCTAATTTTGTAATGAAGGGGCCTAAGAAAATACAGTGTATGGATGGAGAATGGACAGCTCTGCCCACGTGTGTTGGTAAATAATATTCATGCTTAAACAGGACAGTTACTTCTACTTTGTCTGTATGTATAAATACATATGTAAAAGGATAAAATATTTTAAAGGTAAAGCATATTTTTCATGACATTTTCTTAGAACCAGGGAAAGCATGTGGATTTATGCCTCAGCTTGAGAATGGCTATAGCCAGCCCTCTGTCCCTCCCTATCGACATGGAGTTTCAGTGGTGTTAAGTTGCAGAAATGCATATACAATGATTGGAAATACTACAATTACATGTATTGATGGAATATGGACCGAGCTTCCTAAGTGTGTTGGTGAGTATATGTTTCTCCATTTTATGTTTGATTGTTTATAACTTTTTAAAATCAGTAAATATATTTATACCAGCACATGCTGGTGCCCACCAGATATTAAATTATTAGGATGTAAGACACTTATTGCTTGCTCTTAATTACTCAATAAACTGAATGGTTAAGGATTTCCTTTGATCTACGAATATTGTGCAAAGTTACTGAGACACTTAGTATCTGTGTATCAAGAACATTTGCAACCTCTGCTTTAGATGAATCCCAGACTTCTTTTTCCAGCTATCTTCTGCTCCATCCCATCTTCACCACATAACGAAGCTATGCAAACGGATTGCTTTTTTAAGCTTCTGGAAAGCCATGCTTTCTTTCTTTTTTTAAAGAAAACAACAGAGTACCTTGAAAAGTAGTGCAGCTGGCATGCAGGGGTTGGCATTGTGTGGACAGGTAAGAACAGTTACTGAGGGGAGGAAGGCAAGGACTTGGGAGATGGTAGAGGCAAAGAGGATTGGCTGAATAAAGGACAGCGCATCTGTACAGTGGGACACTTCTGTCTGTCTTACATAAACTAGGGCAGAACTTTAAAGTGCGACTCTGCAATGCAATATACCAATAGATATAAGGGTACATAAGTCCCTACATACGAACCTTCCAGTTGCAAACTTTCAAAGCCACATTTTCTGAAAACTTGGTGCCTCTCCTCCCTCTTTACTCTTTTCCTGAGATGTCTTTCTCCATTTTAATCACATGTGAAACTATTCATCTTCAAGACTCAACTCAAAATTCACTCCCCTGTGAAACCTTTCCTGGTTCATTTTCATCCACCCACAGTCTCATCCTGAAACTCCAGTAGGATGATAGAGCTTCTCCACTGTGCTCTCTGCCTGTACATTTATTGTATAACGTTTATTCCATGTCCTGTACCTAAGACACCTGTCTTCCTGTTTAGATTGTAAAGTACCAGAAAGGCAGAGCCCATGTGCATGGACCCAGTGCCTAATTCAGAGCCTTGGTAACCACTTCAGTTTGCGTAGATTTAAAGCTTTTTAAGATTATGTGTCAGTAACTCGTTCGCAATAGCTTTTGGTTGTCATTGCAAAGGCTCCTCCTCTAGGGTGTGGTCCGTGTGGTGCTAGCCTTCTTTCTTATATCACACCCCTGCACCCTCCTTGCTGTTAGTCTAGGATTTCTCAGAGACATAGGGAGTCTGTAAAGCTTTACTTGACCTTTTAGCTGAATACATCAACCTGTGCATTCAGATCTTATGTTAAGCTTCTACATATGTTTTATAGATTTCTCATTAATACCATTTTCTGCATAAGTTTCTTCACCAGTCTATTTGAGGTTTTATTGGTAAATAGGACCTTTTATTACCTTATATATTTGAAGCATTATACTTTTATATGCAAGATAATAACAGAATTTTTTATGTCAATTTTATTTTTAGCAACTTTGCTGAATTCCCATATTATTTCTCAGAATAAATTTGGATTTTTTTATTTCTATAAATAGGCTTCCAAGGTGGTGCTAGTGGTAAAGAATTCACATGCCAATCACTTAAGAGATGCTAATTCAATCCCTTGGTTAGGATGATCCCTTGGAGAAGGAAATGGCAACCCACTCCAGTATTCTTCCTGGGAAATCCCATGGACAGAGGAGCCTGGAGGGCTACAGTCCATAGGGTTAGGGTTGCAAAGGGTTGGACGCAGCTGAGCATCTGAACATTTCTATAAATAATTACTATCTGATCTTTTTTTATTTCATTGCATCAGCCTGGAAAATACCTCTGTGTGGACCCAAAATAAGAACCAAAATATGTAGCCTGAGTTATACCCACTCCAGTGTTCTTGCCTGGAGAATCCCAGGGATGGGGGAGCCTGGTGGGCTGCCATCTGTGTGGTCGCACAGAGTCAGACACGACTGAAGCAACTTAGCAGCAGCAGCAGCAGCCGAGTTATAGTACATTCTGGGGTGTTTGGAGTCTCCTCTTAGAGAAAGAGAGACCAGGACCAGGCCTCATCTCTGCTCTTCCTGTTTTCCGAATTCCCTTAACTCTATCCCAGATTTTCAGATTAGCTTGCTTACATGTTTCCTCCACAGAAGCCATAAGCTTTATTCCAAGTTTTCCTTTTGGTCTGTCTGCTCTATGCCCTTGCATCCCAGCAGTCTCTGGACTTTCAGCTACAATGCCTAAGTATTTGCCAGTTTTTTCCTGACAAAGTCAGTTGCTCAGTAGTGTCTGACTTTTTGTGACCCCATGAACTGTAGCCTGCCAGTCTCCTCTGTCCATGGGATTTCCCAGACAAGAATACCAGAGTGGGTTGCTATTTCCTCCTCCAGGGGATCTTCCCAACCCAGGGATCGAACCCAAGTCTCCTGCATTGCAGATGGACTTTTTACTGCTGACCCACTAGGGAAGCCCAACAGAGTCAGATCCTGGCCTCCTTCGTTCCATTTCCAGCAATCTCAGTATAGTAAAGTCTTTACTTTTAAACTTTAAAGACTAGCAGATTCTCTGTTGCTGCTTTCAGATTCTAAAGTAGATCACCCAGGCCACTCCTTCCCCATCTCCTTGGCTTTTGGATCATCAACTGGCCCCCTTACTCCTGGGGATGAAAACTCCCAGGGTTAGCTGCTAAACCCCTTTGAGTCTGGCAGACCCCTGGTCACTGGCCCTCCGTGATGACCCACTGAGAGGAACTCTCTCCCATCCCCAGGAAGGTGTAAACTGTATGCGCTTATGGTCTCCAATCATGTAGAAGTGGGACACAGACCTCCAATCAGCAGCATCACTTGGGGTACATTTGAAGTAGGAATTAATGGAGAAAAAGGACTTATCAGCAGAGAAGAAACAGAACTCTCCATGTCTCATTATTCCATCCTTTGACACACGAAGAGGAGGGTCCCAGAGCAATCTATGTATTTGTGGACAAAAGCAGGGGAAGTGTAATACTATAAACCACCTCACAAGCAAGAGACCTTTTGGAAGTGCATGTTTTGAGGGTCCATAGGGGAGGGCTGGCGTGCTGCAGTCCATGGGGTTGAAAAGAGTCAGACAAGACTTGGTGACTGAACAACAAAGTGTTATATCAGAGAGGTTCTCCCCGGCACATGCTCTGACTTACTGACTCTGGGTCTTTGCTAAGCCTCTGAAATGTGGGAATAATTGAACCTCAAGGAACATCCAGATTTATCTCTCTTTATTAATATGATATTGCTACAGACTTATTCGTGCATCACCTCTTTTTATTACTTGAATGCTTTGAAAATATTTCTTCAGCATGATTTAGTGGGTACCTTTTCTTGCCTTAAAGCATTAGGCTGAATGTAGCTATATGAGGACTGACCTTCAGTCAAACCCCTGGACCTAAGCAACCCATCTTGCACTCTCATTTCCCAAGACTTTCTGATCCATTCTTTTGTCGTTCAAACACAGGCTATAGTTTTTTGCTTTCTTTTACTTTTTTTGACAGCACAGCCTACCTCATGCAATGAAATGAAGAATAATTTCATAGGATGATACTTAAATGCATCAAGCATAATTTAATGATATCATAAATATTTCAGATATTTTATTGAAACATTGCTTAGTTTCTGTTTAATAGTCTTATTGTGTATGGATATCTTCCTTTTTTAATAGCAACAAACCAACTTAAGAGGTGTGAAAAACCACGGTTTTATACAAGAAGCCAGTTAAGTTCACATATGTATGAATTTAATCACAATGCCAGAGTAAGTTACAAGTGTGCTGGGAAGAGTACATACATACAGACAGTCTGCATCGACGGGAAGTGGGACCCTGAACCAGACTGCCTAGGTAAGATTTGTTTGAAAGATTTTGTAGATCGTTTGCTTCTTCACCAGAAAAGTGCTCTTGAAATTAACATGCTTTTAAATTAAATTATTCACTGTGATATATAATCATAAAATTGGAAGGTAAAGTTAGAAACTGCTCATAACCATGGACAGAGGAGCCTGGCAGGTGCTTAGAAAAGATAACTGGTGGCCAGTTTTTCTATATACCGATATTATACTCGTTAATGATTATGGAATAAAGAAAATTTGAAACATAGGACAAACCAGGAGAATTTACCACTTAAAGACTCATTTTGAAAGAGATCATATCAAATATACATGATGGAATACCAACTCCTAACGAAAGAGTATAATGGCTGGGACTTAGCTAGTGGTGCAGTGGTTGAGACTTTGCTTTCCAATGCTGGGAATATGGGTTCCTAACCCGGTCCAGGATCTAAGACCCCACATGTCTCAGGGCCAAGAAACCAAAACATAAAACAGAAGCAATATTGTAACAAATTCAATAAAAACCTTAAAAACTTTCTGGGTATGATGGCATTAGAAATTGGGAAAGAGAAAAATATTTGAATATATAATTAAATTTAAATAATGATTTAAAGAAGATAAGTTAACTATAATTTGTCTAAAACAACTAAAAATTATCATTTTTATTAAATATTTTATTTTTCAACCTATTTTTATTTTTTTTATATTAGGAAGTGAATATTGTTGTGAGAGTTTCAGGAACTTGTTATATGCCTGTGGAATGTTTACTTAAATTAACCAGCTATAGTTCACTGTTACATTCCCAGTATTAAAACTGTATAGATCACTTTCATAACCACAAAGAAGTAATATTTAAAACTAATAATGAAATTGACCTCCTCTTCTATCTTTCATTTTGTGAAATAATTCACTTCCAAATAACCTAATGGAATAGTATTTAAAATACTAAGAAGTATATTATAATTATAAAACATACTGTAAAACCTATGAGATGCACAATAACCAAAATTTATAGTGACATTCAGAGCCTTAAATGCATATTTTTTAGGAAAAAATAAATTTGTGTGTGTATATATATATATATATATATATACACACACATTAAATAAATATATCGCTAGGGGAAAACATACATTCCAGATGTTAAGAAGAGAAAGAAATAATAAAAGTAAAGGCAGAAGGAAGTGAATGAAATAGAATATTTTACTTAGACTTGATTCCTTAAGTAAAACTAATTCTTAAAAAGATTAAGCAGACCTGTCTAACCAATTTTACTCTAATTAAGAAGAATGGTGGGAAGTCTGAAAAAAGTATCCTGCAACCAAGAAGTAGATGAAAATACAAATTTAGGGAAATAGGAGAATACCATTTTTTTCTTCTTTTTTTTTAAAATTTTATTTTATTTTTAAACTTTACAAGATTGTATTAGTTTTGCCAAATATCGAAATGAATCCACCGCAGGTATACATGTGTTCCCCATCCTGAACCCTCCTCCCTCCCCATACCCTCCCTCTGGGTCGTCCCAGTGCACCAGCCCCAAGCATCCAGTATCGTGCATCGAACCTGGACTGGTGACGTGTTTCATACATGATATTATACATGTTTCAATGCCATTCTCCCAAATCTTCCCACCCTCTCCCTCTCCCACAGAGTCCATAAGACTGTTCTATACATCAGTGTCTCTTTTGCTGTCTCATACACAGGGTTATTGTTACCATCTTTCTAAATTCCATATATATGCGTTAGTATACTGTATTGGTGTTTTTCTTTCTGGCTTACTTCACTCTGTATAATAGGCTCCAGTTTCATCCACCTCATTAGAACTGATTCAAATGTATTCTTTTTAATGGCTAAGTAATACTCCATTGTGTATATGAACTATAAAACTCCTAGAGGAGAACATAGGCAAAACACTCTCCGACATACATCACAGCAGGATCCTCTATGACCCACCTCCCAGAATATTGGAAATAAAAGCAAAAGTAAACAAATGGGACCTAATTAAATTTAAAAGCTTCTGCACAACAAAGGAAACTATTAGCAAGGTGAAAAGACAGCCTTCAGAATGGGAGAAAATAATAGCAAATGAAGCAACTGAGAAACAACTAATCTCAAAAATATACAAGCAACTCCTACAGCTCAACTCCAGAAAAATAAATGACCCAATCAAAAAATGGGCCAAATAACTAAACATTTCTCCAAAGAAGACATACAGATGGCTAACAAACACATGAAAAGATGCTCAACATCACTCATTATCAGAGAAATGCAAATCAAAACCACTATGAGATACCATTTCACACCAGTCAGAATGGCTGCGATCCAAAAGTCTACAAGCAATAAATGCTGGAGAGGGTGTGGAGAAAAGGGAACCCTCTTACACTGTTGGTGGGAATGCAAACTAGTACAGCCACTATGAAGAACAGTGTGGAGATTCCTTAAAAAACTGGAAATAGAACTGCCTTATGATCCAGCAATCCCACTGCTGGGCATACATACTGAGGAAACCAGAAGGGAAAGAGACACGTGTACCCCAGTGTTTATCGCAGCACTGTTTATAATAGCCAGGACGTGGAAGCAACCTAGATGCCCATCAGCAGATGAATGGATGAGAATACCATATTTTAAAGTAAAGAAATTTAGGGACTTCCCTGGTGATCAAGTGGGTAGGACTCTGCACTTTCACTGCTGAGGGCAAAGGTTCAAATCCCTGGCTGGGGAACTAAGATCCTGTAAGCTACATGGTGCAGTAAAAAAAAAAAAAAAAAAATTTTGCAGAGAAGCACCACCAGACAGCAGCCTGTGCCCTGGGGCGGGATGCGCTGGAGCAGAGCACCCCCGCCAGTCTTGGTCAGGAGGTGGGCCTGCGGCTCGGACCTGTGCCCTGGGGCGGGATGAGCTGGAGCAGGGCACCCCCGCCAGTCTTGGTCAGGAGGTGGGCCTGCGGCTCGGACCTGTGCCCTGGGGCGGGGTATGCTGAAGCAGAGCACCCTGCGAGTCTTGTTCAGAGGTGGGATTGTGGCTCTGACCTATGCCCTTGGGTGGGATGCGCTGAAGCAGAGCACCCCCGAGAGTCTTAGTCAGGAGGTGGGCCTGCGGCTCTCTCCTGTACCCTGGGGTGGGATGCGCAGGAGTAGAGCACCCCCGAGAGTCTTGGTCAGGAGGTGGGCCTGTGGCTCTGACCTGTGCCCTGGTATGGTGTGTGCTGAAGCAAGGCACCCCCGAGAGTCTTGGTCAGGAGGTGGGCCTGCGACTCAGACCTGTGCCCTGGGCGTGGGATGTGCCGAAGCAGAGCACCGCCGCCAGTCTTGGTCAGGAGGTGGGCCTGCGGCTCTGACCTGTACCCTGGGGTGGGATGCGCTGAAGCAGGGCATCCTGTGAGTCTTGGTCAGGAGGTGGCCCTGTGGCTCTGACCTGTGCCCTGGGGTGGGGTATGGTGAAGCAGCCACCCCCGCGAGTCTTGGTCAGGAGGTGGGCCTGAGGCTCTGACCTGAGCCCTGGGGCGGGATGCGCTGAAGCAGGGCACCGAGCGAGTCTTGGTCAGGAGGTGGGCTTGCAGCTCTGACCTGTGCCCTAGGGGTGGGGTGCGCTGAAGCAGGGCACCGCGCGAGTCTTGGTCAGGAAGTGGGTCTGCAGCTCTGACCTGTGCCCTGGGGGTGGGGTGCGCTGAAGCAGAGCACCCCCGCTAGTCTTGGTCAGGAGGTGGGCCTGCGGCTCTGACCGCAGTGCTTCGGCGCTAAAGTGACCATTTAAAGTACTTCCCTAAGAACAAGTCCACTGATCAAAAAAGAGTTAGTTCCTAGTCAGACAGAGGCATTCTAACCACATCCACCAGCAGGCACTGTTCTGTTTAGAAGAAAATGCAGATTATGGAAATCCTTTATTGCCATCAAAGTTTAGGCTGTTGACCCTCCCTCCCATCTCCCTCCCCACCCCACCCCTCTAGGTTGTTACAGAGCCCCTGTTTGAGTTCCCTGAGTCAGACAGCAAATTCCCACTGGCTATCTATTTTATATATGGTATTGTAAATCTCCGTGTTACTAACTCCATGCATCTCTAGAGGGAGGTTCAAGAGATAGGGGACATATGTATACCTATGGCTGATTCATATTGATGTTGGCAGAAACCAACAGAATTCTTTAAAATTATCCTTCAATTAAAAAATAAATGTAAAATAAAAATAAGAGAATAGGTGTTCAAGGGAAGCCTTGGCTGGTTCTGTCATTACTGTTGCTATTTAAATATTTTTTTGTTCTAACATGTTTGAACCACATGCACATAACTTTTTTGAATCATGTGGGTTAGCTAGGAAAAATTAAAAAGGCTAATTTGAAAAATTATACAAGAGTACTGACAGCGTAGTGATTAGGAGATAGAAAGGGGGACCTGAGAAATTTTAAATCAATTATTACAACACAGACATACTTTTTAAACCAAAAACTATGTTATCATAAAATACAGGTATTACTATAGCACAGTATATGTTGTTGTAGTTTAGGCACTAAGTCGTGTTTGACTCTTTGCGACCCCATGGACTGTAGCCCACCGGCCTCTTCTGTCCATGGGATTCTCCAGGCAAGAATACTGGAGTGGGTTGCCATACCCTCCCAGGGGATCTTCCTGACCCAGGGATCGAACCCAAATCTCTTTCATTGGCAGGCGGATTCTTAAACCACTGAGCCACCAGGGAAGCCCAGCATTGTATACACTATATGTATACACATATGTATGTGTATATGTATGTATGCAGAGAAAGAGGGAGAGAGTTAGTTATTGGATGTCCCATTATACTGAAATGTCATCTTGTTGAGCTGTTTTTCCTTAGCTTTTATTAATCAAATAATGCAATCTTTTGGTAGGAAAAAAGAAGCCACTGTGCCCGCCTCCTCCTCAGATTCCTAACGCTCAGAACATGCTAACCACAGTGAATTACCAGGAAGGAGAGAAGGTCGCTGTCCTCTGTAAAGAAAACCATGCATTTCTGGAAGCAAAAGAACTTGTGTGCAGAAGTGGACGATGGCAGTCCTTACCACACTGCGTAGGTCAGTATTGTTTCTAAATAACGTTTAAAAAGAGGATTCTGACCTTCGCTTTATCTAAAGAACAGGAAAAAAAAACTCATGACCTATTTATTACACAATATTCTGAAGCATTAAACTGTCATCTAGTTACCCAATTCTGTCCATGTTTTAAACTGTTTCTCTAAGATGTATCTCCAACAGTGACCAGAGAAGAAACAGGTTTGAGACCTTCACTGGAAACTTGATTCTATTCATTAGAATTACTCAATATCCAGCATTAAGATGTAGAGCGGGCAATCTGAGAGTGGTCAAGGCTAGGGTTTGAATTTGGTAATTGCTGCCGGAGAGATGATATGAAAGTTTTGGGACGGGCTGGGAACACATGAAGAGTTTACATGTCTAAACAAGAGAGAAAGAGGTGGGCAAAGAGAAGCAGCCAAACAAGGTTGCAGGAGATAAACTAGGGAAGGTTGCTAAAATAATTCCAGGACCCAATTGCAATGTGGGGGTGCTGCCCCTCATTCTACAAGCAAGTGTCCTACAATTTGACTCAGTTCTGACACTGTCTACCCAGAGACAGCCTCAGATCTCACAGGCTAAGGGCCCAGTCTTACAAGACTGCTCCCTGCGGCCCCAGTTCAGATGCCTGTTGCATGTCCAGGTTGTGACCTGTGCTTCTGACCGACCAGGTATAGATGAAGTTTTCCATGACCCTCTCCTTGGGTTCCCTACTTTGCTGGAGCAGCTCACCACACTCAGAAGCAGTCTACTCACTAGATCACCATTGTATTATAAAAGGGGACACCTCGGGAACAGCCAGATGAAAGCTACGCTCAGGACAAAGTGTGGGGGAGGGCGCAGAGCTGCCATGCCCCCTCCAGGCGTGGCTCTTCCCGCAGTCTTCCCACAGGAAGCCCTGTGGACCCTGTCTTTTGTGGGGTTATGGAAGCTTCAGTACGTTGGCACCATTGATCAAATCCATGGCCATGGGTGATGGATTTGACCTTCAGGCCCTCTGCCCTCCCTGCAGGTCAGGGTGGGACTGAAAGTTTCAGCCTTCTAGTCACGTGATGGTTCTCCTGGCAACCAGCGCATCCTTGTGTTATTGAAGGGCTTCCCAAAAATCACCTCATTGATGGAACAAAAGGCACCTTGATTGCTTTCCATCTTCAGGAGATTCCAAGGGTTTCCAGAGCTCTGTGCAAGAAGCAAGAGTCAGACCAAATGTTTGCTTCTTTTTAAAAATCACAACACCACAACTGGTGTCCCAAAGCAATGCCAATGGTATAAGTTAAAAAAAAAAAAACAACACACACCTTATTTTAAAATGTTATTTGACAGGATGACAAATATTTCAAAGACTGCTTAGGACTGGGCAAGATGCCTGAGAATTGAACAGTGGATTTAACAAGGAGCTCATCCTGGTGCTCTGTGATGACCTAGAGCGGTGGGTTGAGGGGAGGGAGGGGGGTTCACGAAGGAGGGGATATACGTATCATCATGGCTGATTTGTGTTGTCTGGCAGAAACCAACGCAGCATTGTAAAGCAATTTTCTTCCAAATAAAAAAAGTTAAAATAATAATAACATAGGAGGAAGGGAAGTAAATGGAGATAGAGATGGAAAAAAAAAAAAAAGCAGTGGATTTAGCTACCTGAAATTCATTGGTAACTTTGCTTTTACCTGATGAAGCTGTGACTTTTTCAGCGCATTTCTATGCTGGTTACAGATTCAGCAGAGGAGACATTGGTGACACAGCAGAAAGGGGACAATTCATGGGCAGGGCCTTTGCTGGTGTAGAGGGTATGGAATCCAAAGTCCACATGAAGGAGTGGGTTTGAGAAAAGAGCAGGGACAAAGTGAAACAGGAGAGAGAACAAATTATTTGCGATCAGATGTCTGATTTGGTCACTCTGTATCTGTAGCTTTTGTGACTGTGTAGGGAGATCAGTCAGTACCACGGAACTTATTCCAGCTGATCTTAACATAAAGTTGAAACATGATGGACAGAGAAAGAGGCTCACGCTATTATTTGGAGTTAAAAAGTAAATGCAGAAGAGTGTGTCTACAAGTCATTTCAGTAAAATTAAAAGTTCATGACCATAACTGATAGCTACATGATGTTTGCATAACAGTAACAGTTGCCCCAGAGAATAAAAATGGGAAGGGAGTTTCTTATTTTCACCTTTCCTCTGTAATTAAACGTTTTTATGGGGAAAGGTGAAATAGACCAGAGGTTTACTCACCAGTCCATCAGGCTTTAAATAAAAACAGTTTTTAATACTTATATAACCTTATATATGGGCTTCCCGGTGGCTCAGCAGTAAAGAATCTGCCTGCGATGCAGGAGATATGGGCTCGGTCCCTGGGTCGGGAAGATCCCCTGGAGGAGGGCATGGCAACCCACTCCAGTATTCTTGCCTGGAGAATCCCATGGACAGAGCCTGGCGGGCTATGGTCCATTGGGTTGCAAACTGTTGGACACGACTGTGGAGACTGACCACACAAGCATGCCCTGATATATGCTTAATACTTATTTTGTGTGTGTCTTATTTTAGGGTGAAAGAAAGCATTATAGTTCTATTCTAGTTATCAGGTTGCATGATAGAAATTTTATAATGAGCTATTTGGACTCTTGGACATCATGTAAATAAGATATTGAAGATATGAAATATGGAACTTCGCATTATTCCATTTATATTGCAATACTGACTCTTTTTTTAACACTTGCATGTCATCTTCCAGAGTCTGGACAATATTGTGGGCCCCCTCCGCCTATTGGCAATGGAGACATCACCTCCTTCCCCCTGTCAGCGTACCCTCCAGGGTCGAATGTCCAGTACCGCTGCCAGTCTTTCTATGAACTCCGGGGAAACCTGACTGTGACGTGCAGAAATGGACGCTGGTCAGAACCACCCGCATGCATCGGTGAGTTCTTCGTATTTTCCTGGAGTCCGAAACTTGATGTTTATAGACTTTTCATGGATTAATTTTGTAGGATAATTTTTACTTACATTTCATTCAGCCAAAAACTTGTTAACAAGTGTAGGTATATAACTGAACATTTTTTTAAAAAATCTTCTTTAAAGCAGAGTGGAAAAAAAGTGTCTTTAAAAATGATAAATCAGGACTTCCCTGGTGGTACAGTGGATAAGAATCTGCCTGCTGATGCAGGGGACATGAGTTTGATCCCTGATCTGGGGAGATTCCACATGCTGAGGAACAACTAAAGCCCCTAGGCTGCAACTTCTGAGCCTGTGCACCTAGAGCCCCTGCTCTTCAGCAAGAGAAGTCACTGTGATGAGAAGCCCGTGCAATGCAATGGGAGAGCAGCCCCCGCTACTCTCTGCAACTAGAGACTAGCCTATGCAGCAACAAGACCCAGCACAGCCAAAAATAAATACATTTTTGAAAAAAACAATAATATAAATGCACTTTAAAGAGACCCAAAATACACAGTGCATTACAAAACTCCATGAATATCCCAAGTCATTTAACCACCGGACATATTCTTACACCACAAAATATTGTCATGTTACCAACAAATCAGGAGACCATTTGTGAAATGATGGTCTGGGAGTTGTTCTTTATCAGTATGCAAAATTCTACTTGTAAACCTGATGGTTTTTCCTGGAAGAACTCTTTGCAGACCACTGCTAATGTGGCTTTTTACTCCCACGTGGCTGGGAGTTTAGCAAGGAAAGTAGAAAAACTGGCAAGGTTAGCAAGTCGCGTCCCAAATCTGCACTGTATCTTCTTCTTCTTCTTTTTTAAATGTTTATTTGGCTGCATCAGGTCTCAGTTGGCACGAGTTCTCTAGTTGTGGTACTCTGGCTCAGTAGTTGTGGTATGCCAGATTATTTGCTCTGGGGCATGTGGGATCTTAGTCCCCCGACCAGGGATCAAACCTGTGCCCCTGCAGTGAAAATGTGTAGTCAACCATTCAACCATCAGGGAAGTCTCTCTGACTCTCTTAATGAAATTATAAAGTGGGGCAAACTCTTTGAAGGGCAGTTTGGGAATAAACTTCAGATTTTAAAAACACGCATCCTTTGACCTCATTACTTTATTTCTGGAAGAGTAATCTATATACACACTCTTGCAAGTGTAAAAGAATCTGTACAAGGATATTCACAGGCACATTGTCTAGCACAATAAGAAATGGAATCTACATAATTTCCTATCAGTAGTCTCATGAGATTTGTTTTATTAACAACCTGTGCCAATGAATGAAGAAACGAGGCACAGAACACCTTAGTATTTGATCTAAGCCACTTGGTGAGGATCTGGTGGTGGTAGGATTCATATATCACTTTGTCGACATAGGTCCATCTAGTCAAAGCTATGGTTTTTCCATAGTTATATACGGATGTGAGAGTTGGATTATAAAGAAGGCTGAGAGCCAAAGAATTGATGCTCTTGAAACGTGGTGATGGAGAAGACTCTTGAGAGTCCCTGGACTGCAAGGAGATCAAACCAGTCAATCCTAAAGGAAATCAGTCCTGAATATTCATTGGAAGGACTGATGTTGAAGTTGAAGCTCCAATACTTTGGCCACCTGATGCGAAGAGTTGACTCACTGGAAAAGATCCCAATGCTGGAACAGATTGAGGGCAAGAGGAGAAGGGGGCGACAGAGGTTGAGATGGTTGGATGACATCACTGACTCAATGGACATGAGGTTGAGCAAATTACGGGAGACAGTGAGGGACAGGGAAGCCTGGCTTCCATATTCTGGCTCAAAACACCAAATTACATGAATTTGGAAAATTTATTCTGCTTCTCTGAGCCTCCATCTCCTCATGGGTAGCCTGGAGAGATAACGCCCAGCATTTATAAATGATACATACAAAATGCTAAGAACTACGTCTAGTATAACTGAATATTAACTTTTAATATTCTTTTTTAATTTTATTTAGTTCCAGATTTTCTGAAATGCAATTTCACTGTTCTTGGATAAGGAAAGATATATTATTAATACTTTATTATTTTTTCTTTCAGATGCATGTATCATATCTGAAGATAGAATGAACAAAAATAACATACAGTTAAAATGGAGAAACCCCCCAAAAAGATATGCTAAAACAGGGGATTTTATTGAATTTGAGTGTAAACATTCACATAAAGAGAGAACACCCATACAATCTTTTCGAGTCCTCTGTCAGGAAGGGAAATTTGAATATCCCGCATGTGAATGAAACAAGCACAACTTCCCTGGATGTACGCTTAAAAGTAATCTTAGAGGTGGGCTGTTAGTATTTGTTATGTAGTCACTGCTACAGTTATTTTCTTTATACTTTCAGGGATGGTTTATCACAGTTTTAATTAGAACTCTGGATTTTCAGAGGTTCTTAAATTTGTAAGCTGAGTAGCCAAGGCTTCTTTCATAGCAGGACCATGTGTATCCGAGTCCTGAGTCCCCCTCTCCTGTAACACACGCAGAAACATGCCCGCCTTCAGCACTTAGTTCCACACACCCTCTTCTCATTGAAATTTACAGCTTCAAGGCTTTCTGAGTCAACTTTATTTCAGAGGAAGTGGTGTTGTTAGGATAATCTCTTTCCTTACATTATTATAATTTCATAAAAACACAAACACTGTCACCCCTTATGTTTGTAGCAAGCATTAGTAAGTATTTATAAATCTCTAAGGTGACTCTAACCATCCATTAAGCCATACATACACCTTAAAGGACTGAATACACCACTTCTCCAAATAAGTGGAAGACTCTGAAACTTACACAAATCTTAATGTGGTACTTCTAATACAGTCAAGAGGCAATATACACATACAAAAAGGAAACTGTAATTTTAAGTGAGAATTATTAGGTTACAATATTATGTGTATTGAATTGTCTGGGCGGGCATAAATGGATAAAGAAGAAAAAATGAGAAGAAATAAAAATGTTGGCTATAATCAGTCTATGTGGTTTGAGATGAATAGGTTTAAGAAATTAGAATACTTTGAAATTATTTGTATTTCCTATATTTTAACGTTATAGACTGCTTTTATAGTCAAAAAGAGTTATCAGACCAAGAAAATAGAAAATGAGAATATAAAGACCCTTTGGGTCATGATGCTGATTTCATGCAACAACTCCTCTATTGTTTGAGGTACCATAGTTTGGGAAATACTGAACAAAAAGTTTTAGAAATATACTTTGGGTGTTCTTCTGTTGTAGACAGCATTTTTTTCTTTCTTTTAAATATCTGTACAAAAGATGACTTACTAATACAGGTGAAAATATGGCTTAAAATCCTCATGACCATGGATTTGACAACGGGTTCTTAGATATGACATCAAAAACACAAGAAAGAAAAGAAAAAAATAGATAAACTAGACTTAGTCAAAATTACAAACATTCATGCTTCAGAGAAAAGGGAAAAATATGAAAGCATAGTAGACAAAATGGGAGAAAATAGTTACAAATCATATATCTGATAACGGGCTTATATTTAGAATATATAAATAACTCTTACAACTCAAAAGAACAAGTCAAATAATAAAACAGGATCTAAATAGATATTTGTCTGAAGAAGATGTATGAACGGCCAATAATCACACCGAGAGATGCTGAACACCATTAATAAACAGGATCTAAATAGATATTTGTCTGAAGAAGATGTATGAACGGCCAATAATCACACCGAGAGATGCTGAACACCGTTAATCATTTTGTTGTTGTTTAGCCACTCAGTCACGTCTGACTCTGTGACCCCATGGACTGTAGCACTCCAGGCTTCCCTGTCCTTCAGTAATTCTTGGAGTTTGCTCAAACTCATGTCCGTTGAGTCAGCGATGCCATCCAACCATCTCATCCTCTATTGCCCCATTCTCCTCCTGCCCTCAATCTTTCCCAGCATCAGGGTCTTTTCTAATGAGTTGGCTCTTTGCATCAGCTGACTAAAGTATTAAGTAAATTGAAATAAAAATCATCATGATATACTACTTCACACAAACTGGGATGGTGATAAAGTCAGATAATAACAGGAGTTCTTAAGGATGTGGAAAATGGAGACCCACAAACACTGCCGAAGGGAATGTAAAGCGGTGCACTCACTTTGGAAGACAACCTGGCAGTTTCTCTGAAGGTTAAACATAGAGTTGCCATTGATTCAGCAGTCCTCCTAGATATTGATAAATACCTAGGAGAAATGAAAACAGGTCTCTACACAAATTTACATGTGAATGTTCCTAGCAGAGTTATTCATAATAACCCAAAGGTAAAAACAACTGTTTCAAAATTGGGAAAGGAGTATATCAAGGCTGTATATTGTCACCCTGGTTTATATGCAGAGTACATCATGTGAAATGCCAGGCTGGATGAAGCACAAGCTGGAATCAAGATTGCTGGGAGAAATATCAATAACCTCAGATATGCAGATGATACCACCCTTATGGCAGAAAGCGAAAAGGAACTAAAGAGCCTCTTAAGTGAAAGAGGAGAGTGAAAAAGCTGACATAAAACTCAACATTCAGAAAACTAAGATCAGGGCATCTGGTCCCATCACTTCATGGCAAATAGATAGGGAATCAGGGGAAACAGTGACATACTTTATTTTGGGGGCTCCAAAATCACTGCAGGTGGTGACTGCAGCCTTGAAATTAAAAACAATACATTTGAATCAGTTCTAATGAGGTGGATGAAATTGGAGCCAATTACACAGAGAAGGCAATGGCACCCCACTTCAGTACTCTTGCCTGGAAAATCCTATGGATGGAGAAGCCTGATAGGCTGCAGTCCATGGGGTCGCTTGCTAAGAGTTGGACACAAATGAGCGACTTCACTTTCACTTTTCACTTTCAATGCATTGGAGAAGGAAATGGCAACCCATTCCAGTATTCTTGCCTGGAGGATCCCAGGAATGGGGGAGCCTGGTGGGCTGCCGTCTATGGGGTTGCACAGAGTCGGACACGACTGAAGTGACTTAGCAGCAGCAGTAGCAGCATACAGAGTGAAGTAAGGCAGAAAGAAAAACAGCAATACAGTATATTAATGCATGTATATGGAATTTAGAAAAATGGTAACGATAACCCTGTATGCAAGACAGCAAGAGACACAGATGTATAGAACAGTCTTTTGGACTCTGTGGGAGACGGAGAGGGTGGGATGATTTGGGAGAATGGCATTGAAACACGTATAATATCATATAAGAAAGAAATCGCCAGTCCAGGTTCAATGTAGGATACAGGATGCTTGGGGCTGGTACACTGGGATGACCCAGAGGGATGGGATGGGGAGGGAGGTGGGAGGGGGGTTCAGGATTGGGAACACGTGTACACCCGTGGCAGATTCATGTTGATGTATGGCAAAACCAATACAATACTGTAAAGTAATTAGCCTCCAATTAAAATAAATAAATTTAAATAAAATAATAAAAAATAAATAAAAGACACTTGCTACTTGGAAGAAAAGCTATGACCAACCTTGACAGCATATTAAAAAGCAGAGACATTACTTTGACAACAAAGTTCCATCTAGTCAAAGCTATGGTTTTCCCAGTGGTCATGTATGGATGTGAGAGTTGGACCATAAAGAAAGCTGAGCGCTGAAGAATTGATGCTTTTGAACTGTGGTGTTGGAGGAGACTCTTGAGAGTCCCTTGGACTGCAAGGAGATCCAACCAGTCCATCCTAAAGGAGATCAGTCCTGAATATTCATTGGAAGGACTGATGCTGAAGCTGAAACTCCCAATACTTTGGCCACCTGATACGAAGAACTGACTCATTGGAAAAGACCCTGATGCTGGGAAAGATTGAAGGCGGGAGGAGAAGCGAGTGACAGGATAAGATGGTTGGATGGCATCACCGACTCAATGGACATGAGCTTGAGCAAGCTCTGGGAGTTAGTGATGGACAGGGAAGCCTGGCACGCTGCAGTCCATGGGGTCGCAAAGAGTTGGACATGACTAAGTGACTGAACTGAACTGAAAAACAACCCAGGTGCTCATTAATATACACAAGAGCTGAACAAAATTTACAATGAAACAATGGAATATTATGAAGTATTATTACATGTCATAACATGAATGAACCTCAGAAACATGCTAAGTGTCAAATGCTAGTCACAGAAGACTACATATTATGTGGCTTCGTCAATATGGCATGTCCAGAGTAGACAAATGTAGAGAGACACGAGGGAGACTCGTGGTCGCCCAGGCTTACAGTTGGGGAGGGGCTGATGACTGAAAACTGAGGGTGATGAATGTTCTAAAATTGATTATGGTGATGATTGCATGACTCTGTGATTATGCCAGGAAACACTGAATTGTACATTTTAAATGGGCTAATTGTATGGTATATGAACTATACCTCAATAAAGGTATTTTCAAAAATAGTGGTCAACAATTTTAAATCAATGAGAAACACAGGGAATGTAAAAAACAAAAAACTAAGACAGTATCAAAATCTATGAAGAATTTATACTAACTCGAAGATTGGTGGTGTTGAATTAAAAAAAATAAGAACTTATAAATCACTCTTGCTGTTAAAACAACTGACCTCTAGGTTAGGAGGAAGAAGGTATTAATAGAAGTTTTATTTCTCCTCCTCAGTATTGAGGGGGAAATCTTGAACTGGGACTATTACTTAGAATTTTGAGAATAACAAAATACATATGAAAATGTTTTATTCAGAGCATAGGAAACAGGATTTTAAACTTGGATGTTCTCTCTCTGTTTCTCAGAATTTCTTTCTTTCTTAAACTCTTTTGTGGTGCATATTCCAAAGCAAGGTGCTTGGTCAGCAGCGATGCAGTGCTTGCTGGTAAGGTTTGCTGTGCGTAGCTCACTATTCTCTTTCACGAGGCAAAGGAGCCGTAGCTCACTATTCTCTTTCACGAGGCAAAGGAGCCAAAATCAAAACATAACAGGAGTAAGACTGGAAATAGGAGAAAGCCTTTTACAGGTAATCGTCAGGTGCTGGGAGTCACAGCCACCTTTCTTGGGGAGGTGAGTAGAATTTCATTTCCAATTCCTTCCAATCTAGTCATAAGGGCTTCAGAGAGACTATTTGGAGGCCATGATATTTATTTTTTACACACTATGTCTGATTCACGACTGAGAGAAGTTGAGGAGGTAAAGAGAAACTGGCAGAGGAAAAGTCAGAGGCCATGAAGGAGAGAGAAACTGGCTTGAAGCCAGATTTTTATAGTACTCACCCGAAAGGTCCACCTGTAGCCACTCTAGTTAAGAAAAGGAGAGCCAGCAAGACGTGTGTTTTTTCTTGATTTTTATTGGAGTATCGCTGATTTACAATGTTGAGTTAGTTTCAGGTGTGCAGTAAAGTGACTCGGTTATACATGCACATACACCCACTCTCCTTCAGATTCTTGTCCTATGTAGGTCACTGGAGGATTGAGTGGAGCTCCCTGTGCTGCATAGTCGGTCCTTATTAGTTCTCTATTTTATATATAGTAGTGTGTATATGTTCCCTGGTGACTCAGATGGTAAAGAATCTGCCTGCAATGAAGGAGACCCAGTTCTATCCCTGGGTTGGGAAGACGCCCTGGAGGAGGGCGTGGCAACCCACTCCAGTACTCTTGCCTGGAGAATCCAATGGACAGAGGAGCCTGGCGGGCTGTAGTTCATGGGGTCACAAAGAGTCGGACATGACTGAGCGACTAATACACTTCCACAGTGTGTGTATGTTAATCCCAGTCTCCCAATTTCTCCCTTCTCCCTGGTAACCATAAGTTTGCTTTCTACATCTGTGACTCCATTTGTTTTGAAAATAAGTTCATTTGTACCATTTTCTTTTTAGATTCCATCCATAAGCAACATCATATAATATTTGTCTTCCTCTGACTTCACTCACTTCAACAATGCCTGGCTCCACCCATGTTGCTGCAAGCTCAATATAAAAAACAAAACAACCCAATCAAAAAAAAATAAAGGGTGGAAGATCTAAATAGACCTTTCTCCAAAGAAGACATGCTGCTGCTGCTAAGTCGATTCAGTCTTGTCTGACTCTGTGCGACCCCATGGACGGCAGCCCACCAGGCTCCCCCATCCCTGGGATTCTCCAGGCAAGAACACTGGAGTGGGTTGCCATTTCCTTCTCCAATGCATGAAAGTGGAAAATGAGTGAGGTCGCTCAGTCCTGTCTGACTCTTAGCGACCCCATGGACTGCAGCCTACCAGGCTCCTCTGTCCATGGGATTTTCCAGGCAAGAGTACTGGAGTGGGGTGCCATTGCCTTCTCCCAAAGAAGACATACAGATGGCCAAAAAGCACATGAAAAGATGCTCAACATCACTAACTAATAGAGATACACAAATCAAAACTACAATGAGGTCTCACCTCACAGTGGTCAGAATGGCCATCATCAAAAAATCTTCCAATAATAAATGCTGGAGATGGTGTGGAGAGAAGGGAACCTTCCTACACTGTTAGTGGGAATGTAAATCTGTGCAGCCACTATGGAAAACAGTATGGAGGTTCCTTAAAAAAGGAAAAGTAGAACTACCACATGATTCAGCAATTCCACTCCTGGGCATATATCCAGAGAAGAACACCATCTAAAAGGACATGCACCCTAATGTCCATTGCAGCGCTATTTACAATGGCCAAGACATGGACGCAACCTAAAAGTCCACCAACAGAAGGGTGGATAAAAGTGTGGTACATATATGTGTACACAATGGAATACTCAGTTCAGTTCAGTTCAGTCGCTCAGTCGTGTCCGACTTTGAGACCCCATGAATCGCAGCACACCAGGTCTCCCTGTCCATCACCAACTCCCGGAGTTCACTCAAACTCACGTCCATCGAGTCAGTGATGCCATCCAGCCATCTCATCCTCTGTCGTCCCCTTCTCCTCCTGCCCCTAATCCCTCCCAGCATCAGAGTCTTTTCTAGTGAGTCAACTCTTCGCATGAGGTGGCCAAAGTACTGGAGTTTCAGCTTTAGCATCATTCCTTCCAAAGAAATCCCAGGGCTGATCTCCTTCAGAATGGACTGGTTGGATCTCCTTGCAGTCCAAGAGACTCTCAAGAGTCTTCTCCAACACCACAGTTTAAAAGCATCAATTCTTCGGCGCTCAGCTTTCTTCACAGTCCAACTCTCACATCCATACATGACCACTGGAAAAACCATAGCCTTGACTAGACGGACCTTTGCTGGCAAAGTAATGTCTCTGCTTTTGAATATGCTATCTAGGTTGGTCATAACTTTTCTTCCAAGGAGTAAGCGTCTTTTAATTTCATGGCTGCAGTCACCATCTGCAGTGATTTTGGAGCCCCCCAAAAATTAAGTCTGACATTGTTTCCACTGTTTCCCCATCTATTTCCCATGAAATGATGGGACCAGATGCCATGATCTTCATTTTCTGAATGCTGAGCTTTAAGCCAACTTTTTCACTCTCCACTTTCACTTTCATCAAGAGGCAATGGAATATTACGCAGCCCCCAAAAAAGAGAGCCAGCAAGGTTTTGAAATGCAAAACAAAACAGGTCCCACAGTGCTGTTGAAGTAATTATCCACAAGAGTATCGCCTCTCCTTTTCTTCTTTGTGTTTCCCAGAGGGGCCCAAGTCCCGGTTGTTGACTTGGATGGAGCCGAGTGTGGCAAGAGCTTGGGGTGACAGAGGGAAGGCTGTCTGGGCCCTTCACCTCCATACGCTCAGCTCCCAAGGACCTGGGGAAGGAAAGGCCAACCTCACTTTGGCCCAAGCTCAGAGTTTTCATTACTGTGTTGAATTGATGGCAAATGTTTTGACCAGAAGGTCTAATATATGATGTCGTGGATTTTGTATTGTATCACCACAAAAGACAGAATTGCTGACAAGATGCTAGCATTGAGCTTGAATTCGGATGGTGTGCAGTCATGCTTTCCCCCTTCTATTAAGAAAATACACTGTGAGTATTAGCATTTGAATGGGACAATCAGTTTCCATTCATGCATTTATCCACGCTAAGTTCTAAAGGACAGGAGGATGGGAAAGCCTATTCAAAATGCTCCTCACACGCTTTCTCACCAGCTTTTATTTCAAGACAAGTATGCACACAGACTAGTCGATCAAACTCTTTGATTCAACCACTGTTGAAATGTCAAAATTCAGCAGTTTTTAACATTTTACTGTATCTGCTCTATCAGGTTATCCAGCTATAAAAATTCATGTATGAGTTTACCTTTTTATACTTTAGCTGAACCAAATCAGACGAAGTTGCTGACATCATGACAAGCCACATCATATTCAACATTTTGAACATATTTGAAAGTCAGAAGAATGGGAATTCCTCCATCACAGGTGGATTGGGTTGTTTTAGCTCAATCCTCTTACTGATAGCCACCACGTGTGTATCAGTCACTAAGTCATGTCTGACTCTTTGTGACCCCATGGACTGTAGCCCACAAGGGTCCTCTGTCCATGGGATTCTCCAGGCAAGAATACTGGAATGGGTGGCCATTCCCTCCTCCAGGGGATCTTCCCAACCCAGGGATCAGACCCAGGTCTCCTACATTGGCAGGTGGATTCTTTACTATCTGAACTAAAGCGCTGGACATTGATAGCAACTATAAATATTTAATAAAACATTTGTCAAGCTGTTGGAAGGCAGTAGTGCACTACTAAGACATTGAAGAATTTCGGGGCCAAGATTTAAGGGAAGGGAAGCACAGAGATTTCATCCCAGCATGTAGGAGGCACTTCTCATAGGGCTTCCCTGGTGGCTCAGATGGTAGAGTCTGCCTGCAATGCAGGAGACCCGGCTTTGGTTCCTGGGCCAGGAAGATCCCCTGGAGAAGGAAATGGCAACCCACAAGTTTTCCAGATTTGCTCAGCAGTGGCCACAGGACTGGCAAAGGTCAGTTTTCATTCCAATCCCAAAGAAAGGCAATGCCAAGGAATGCTCAAACTACCACACAATTGCACTCATCTCACATGCTAGCAAAGTAATGCTCAAAATTATAGCATATTCAAAAGCAGAGACATTACTTTGCCAACAAATGTTCGTCTAGTCAAGGCTATGGTTTTTCCTATGGTCATGTATGGATGTGAGAGTTGGATTGTGAAGAAGGCTGAGTGCTGAAGAATTGATGCTTTTGAACTGTGGTGTTGGAGAAGACTCTTGAGAGTCCCTTGGACTGCAAGGAGATCCAACCAGTCCATTCTGAAGGAGATCAGCCCTGGGATTTCTTTGGAAGGAATGATGCTAAAGCTGAAACCCCAGTACTTTGGCCACCTCATGCGAAGAGTTGACTCACTGGAAAAGACTCTGATGCTGGGAGGGATTTGGGGCAGGAGGAAAAGGGGACAACAGAAGATGAAATGGCTGGATGGCATCACTGACTCGATGGACGTGAGTCTGAGTGAACTCCAGGAGTTGGTGATGGACAGGGAGGCCTGGCGTGCTGCGATTCATGGGGTCTCAAAGAGTCGGACACGACTGAGTGGCTGATCTGATCTGAATGTACCAACATACCACAATAAAGATCAATCACAATTATTGATAGAAGGAAGAATCTGTTTCAAATAATGTTCAGCAGGTATGAAACTAATGATGCCTTGGCAAAGCAAGGGCAAAGTTTAGAACAAATTTAGTTTTTTTAGATAATCCAAAATAAACCATTATTCCAAATACAAGTTATCTGCATTAATGATGGAGTATTATTCATAGAATAAAACTAGGGACTTCCTTGGCATTCCAGGGGTTAAGACTCTGTGCTTCTGAAGCGCGGTGTGTGGGTTCGATCCCTGGTAGAGAAACTAAGGTTCCACATGCTGCATGGTGAGGCCAAAAGGTGAAAAAACAAAAACAAATCAAAATAAAATTAGATTATTAAAAAAAAAACAAAAACCTCTGTTCTTTTAAGATGTTTCTGAAATAGGCTTCTGTAAAATTGGAGGGAAAAAAAATGGTCCATAATCTACGCAAGCTTTAGAAACACTTCTTTATGTAGCCCCCATAAGCATTTCTTGAAATAAGCAGGTTTTTAGACCATATCCTTTTCTTTACATAGGTTGGAAATTTTTAGACACACCCACAAATACACATGCCCTCAAATATAGATTATAAATTAATGTTTATCTATATTGATTTTACCTCCTGTGAAGAAGTTATAAGTAAAGTGTTTTCACTGAAATTCTTCCTTTGTTAAAAGTAGAACTATAGTAGCTTATAATGCTTTCTTTATACAGAGAATCAGTGACAGGTGGACAATATAAAAAATTAAAAAGTAATCAAAAAGACAGCATTTTCTTAATCAGTAAAAGGTTTTAAATGTACTATCTGGAAATCACCTTTCATGTATAACTTAATAAAAATAGTTCTTGTGCAAATAGTAATTGGTATTCCAATTACTAATAACATTTTATGCTGCTTGACTATATCCTAGCAGTATAATTTACCAAGTAAATAAACTGTTTATACTAAAATTCTGTGACATGAAAAATGAAGCATTTGGAAGAGTCAACAAAAACCACACCATTTGGAAAATTCTCAGTACCAAGAGTGCCCAAAACACTTTATTGGAAGACAAAAAAAAAAAAAAACTTCTCCAGTTACTTTCAATATATTCTACAATACATCAGTATGGTCTTTAGATCTATTCTAACCAGGTCTCAGACAATTTCTGACTAAGTTTAATCCTTATTCCAACAAGTAGTTAAATGGTCTTTCCATTTCTGGCTACTACTGATTTATTTCTAACAGTTAAGAACTGTCCTGGCCCCCATTTCTAGACAGACTTTGGGACCCGATCAGACTGCAAACAGCCACTGGAGGTAGGTGTCTGTGGCCCAGGAACCACAGGTGCAGGGTTGGCAGCAGTGACCCAAAGCTATGAAAAACAGGTTGTGTTTCGTAAATGAACCTTCTTCAGGTCTGTGCTCAGGGACTAGAGTTTCTATTACAACCTTGCTCTCCCCAGGTCAAATTATAGCCCCACTCAGTTCCGAGTCTAGGGTTTTTAGCATGTGATGAGGTGGGCTGAATTTGCCCAATGTGCCCGGAGGGGCTCAGCTGCCCATCTGGATGGTCATCAGTCAGGAAGCAGGGGTCGATGGCATTTGTGGGGTTATTTTATCCTCTTCTCACTTCTACGTGAGTTGGCAGACTCTTAACTTTTCAACATTTATTTTGGACAAATGCCTCAATTTACCTATAAAACAGGGACACTAAGCTACTCTTTTCCCTTTAGGAATATGATTATATTCAAACTAATGCACTATTTTAAAGATGACAGCCGTGGACAACAGCGTTGGAATCATGTTGTGACATTAGTTTGTTACCTGAATAAAGCTATTAAATGAGAAAGAAATGATATAAAGTTTATTTATTACATATATCTTTTTAATTTTAATATAAAGTCAGATTTTTAAAAGTTGTACAAAGAAACCTAAAAACGCTTTCCATCTGCGTGATGAGCTTTCCTGTCTTTTCCTGTACAGGCCGAGACGCTTGCCTCTGCTAATAAGGAAGGCTGAGCGTGTCCAGCACCATCTGAATAGCTTGCAGAGGAGTCATGACTTCTTCCACATTATCTCTTCTCAAAACCCAGTCTGGTTTGAGTCTGTGAGAAGAACAAAAACCTTTCATTAACCGAGTTCTTCTCTTAAAAAAGAGTCATGTCTACTGCTTTGTCTTAACTGAAAGGTAGCCCCTCGTGGACACATCACCCCCTCCAAGCCCCTCACGCAGGTGGAAGGCTTCCTGTTATTGTCTTTCATAACTTCAGATCGTTTCTACCTATCTTCCCCGAAGGATGATGGTGGCTCCTTTGAAGCTCAGGCTATTCAGCCATGAAACCCCAGGGTTTTGTCTGTAAACCTGGTTCCTGGTCTCCACTGGACTACTGTCCCATCTCAGAACTCCAAATCCTTGCAGCTAAAGAGATAACCCCTCTTCTGTCCGTTTCTGCCCCCTTCCTGCAGCGCCACCCCTTGTCATGTGACCACACGATAAACTGGCACCACCCTCAGAAGGTGCCCGGCCTTCCATCCCCAACCGCCACTTGGGATTCATCAGCATCCTTCAACTTAACATGTCCATGCTCGCATGCTCCGCCCGCTGGGGGCCCACTTCCGGGACCTCAGTGCAGGACCGCCCCCAGCACAGCGCTGCACACCTTTCCCTCCCGGCTGCCTTGGGTACCCCAGTATAATCTCCTTTGCAAATGCTGTTAACGCTATTGTTGCTCTTTCCTACTGAATTCAGCTGGAAAGTTCTAGTCGGATTCCCAGTTGAATCCAGGTATCTGCCTTTTCCATTCCTGCAAGCTGAACAGTGCTAAAGAGAAACTACACAACCAGGCTGGCTGACTGTACGCCAGCGATTGAAACCACCTAGAAATTGCTTCCTTTCTCTTTCCCCAAGATGACTATTTTTTCAAATGTCCCCTCCACACCCTCCCCCATCTGCTGCTGAGTTAATGTTTATAATCTCCTTCACTGAGAAAACAGCATCATATCCATCTTCCTCACATGAATCCCTACCACTATACACAATTCCATTTTCTTACTCTTTTCAGTTCAAATTCCAAGTATCAATTAATTGGTGGGGGGTAGGGGGTGGAGAGTGGTCACACAGAGTGGGTGTTTCCCTGTCATGGACGAGCACTGTGTGAAGAGAGAGCTGAAATCTAGGCCAGGTAAGATGTGGATGAACCTCATGAAGGTGTATTTATTAAGCTAAATAGAAAAGTTCGTCACAGGAAGCTGCCTGTGTTTGATCCCATGTATGGGACAAAGCAGAAAAGGCAAAACTAAAGATTCTGAAATCATGTCAGCAGTTTCCAGAATCGGGGGTCAACGTGAGAGAACTGACTGAAAGGGGCACAAGGGAACCTTGTTGTGACTGAAATATTTTATCTCAGAAAAGGTGCATGTAGACTGTTTGGAGTTTTACCTGCCCACTCCCCCCAACAACGCCCCCCCAAAAACAAACCCCTGACTATGTCCTGATGCTGGGAAAGATTGAGGGCTGGAGAAGGGGATGACAGGATGAGATGGTTGGATGGCATCACCAACTCAATGGACATGAGTTTGAGCAAACTCCAGGAGACAGTGAAGGACAGGGGAGTCTGGTGTGCTGCAGTCCTTGGGGTTGCAAAGAGTTGGACATGACTGAGCAACTGAACAACAAATCTCAAAAGGGGGGGTGGGGGTGGGGGGAAGAATCTATTCATTAATATATGAATAGTTCTACAATATAATTCATATTAAAATATACCAAGTTATTAAATAAACATCATACGTAGAAAAGGTGGTGGTAGTGCTCAGTAGCGTCCGGCTCTCGGCAGCCCTGTGCACTGCAGCCCGCCAGGCTCCTCTGTCCACGGGATTCCCAGGCAAGGATACTGGAGGGGGTTGCCATTTCCTCCTCCAAGGGATCTTCCCCACCCAGGGACTGAACCCACATCTCTTGCATCTCCTGCTTGGCAGGAGGATCCTTTAACACTGAGCGACCCGGGAAGCCCTGCTTAATGAACAAATGAACGTTTGGTGACACGGAACCGCAGGGTACATGTACTGCTCACCTTGAAACCATTGTGGTTCTTACAGGTGTTTCTGGAAAAAAGGAAAGGCTCACAGAAGAATTCTTCTTTTGTTTACAAAGGATTCTTTCAGTATTCACTTTATGCTTATGAGCTGTAAGTTTGTAGAGACTATAAATACGGTCGACAACTTTGGACCTACTTTGAACATCCTGAAAAAGAAAATGTATGTTTCTTAAAACAGTAACAAGGATTAAAATTCATATCCTTTCTTTGCCAGAAAAATCAATCACAGTTAACAAACACTGTGCAGTAAATGACAAGTTTTTAACAATAAAAAGCCATGCTCTCCAAGTGCAGCAGTTAGACTGGTTTAAACTATAAACTAATTTAAAAGAATCACAAAGAGGGCAAATATTCAAAAATTATACACTTAATTCCATACTGAATAAAAAAAGCAAACATTAGAGTCAATATACCTATTATTTATAGTTACCAAGTCTCATGAATTTTACCTTATCAAAGATTACAGCGTTACCCACCTACCTCTCACAGAAGCAGCCCCAGGTCAAGCACAGTCTCTGGCCCAGACCACTGAGTGCCTACACTTGCCTCCTTCCTTGATGGTCTCCCTACATCTCACATGCTCTTCCAAATCCATTCTTCAATCAGCAGCCAAGGTGATGTTAAAACTTAAACTGAACATATTCCTTTGCTTAAAAAACCTTCGGTGGTTTCCCATAGTTCTCAGGATAAAGGTCACAATCCTATCCCGGCCCATGGTGAGCCCTGCTGCCTGCACACCTGGAGAGGGTAACGCAGAGACCTCACCAGGGAACGTCTGACATGTCTTTACATCACAGCGAGAGGATGTTGCTTCCTGGTTGGCACGGTTCTTACTTCCCTCAAGTGCATGGAAGCTGGCTGCTCCTGTGTGTGCCCAATCATGTCTGACTCTTTGTGGCCTGACGGACTGCAGCCCGCCAGGCTCCTCTGTCCATGGAAGTTTCCAGGCAAGAATGCTGGAGTGGGTTCCATTTTCCTACTTCAAGGGCTGTAATAAATTCTACTTCTAGAATTCAGCTCCTCTGACACGTGAGGAACAATCAGATCAGCCCCAAAAGCAGGTGTGAACACACACAAAACCCTATTTAAGTTATGATAATTTCTGCATAAAAGTCTTGGGCTTAAGAACATGCAAAAATAACCGCAAAGGAAAAAAAGCTAATGAATACTCACCAAAGCTCGAGTTGTCGTCTTTAATAAAACAGCCAACAAACAACAGGTTTTTGTGAAAATGCTTCTGCTCTTGTCGGCGACTTTATCACCAGACTTTTCCTGGTACATCTGCATAAGCTCCAGCAGTGTATCTACACAGTTTTCGACATCATAAATCGCTGAAGTTGTCTTCTCATACTGGAGGAGAACAGAACCAGGTTACGAGTTACAATGAGGGCAGATTCTCTTAGAAACACCAACTGAGAAGGAGGCTGAGAGCCATATTTTGGACCATGTGCATCAAGAGCGAGGACTTTATGAGATGACTTTCCGAGGTCATTTCTGGATCCATCTTATATGCACATGCGCCTTTTAATGTTTTTCTTCCCAACCTACTTTAAAGTTCCACAAAAAATGAATCAAATCTGAAATCTCTGAAAGTGCACACCTTGATGTAAATGAAAACAAGGTAAAAACCAGGGACGTTTTAGTGAGACCCTCTCAGAAAAAAGATAACATATCTGTGATAGGTAATCCTAGGTTAAGATAACCATAAAGATAAGATTTACTGCTTGTTACCCTACTCATGCTTCCTGAGAAGAAGGTGAGCTTGCTTTAAAATAAATAAATGTGACGATCACTAGCCAAGAATATATCTTTCATGCTTTAATTGTGAATCGCATCATTAGATTCATGTTGACATCTGCATGGTAACAGATAATGCTACTGGTACTAAGCAATATGAACACTTAGCACTTGTTTGGCACATCTGTGGATCAAGCACATTATGTGCACGGATTCATTTAATTCTCACAATAACATTATGAGAAAGGTACGATGACTACCCTCAGTTTACATTAAAAAAAGGGAAGCACAGAGAGGCTGAGTAACCCAGAGTGAGCGGCAGAGCTGGGATGCAAGCCCAGGCAGTCTGGCATCAGAGTCTCTTGTCTCAACCACTACTCCTCAAAGAGAAAAAGCCCAGGGGAAGTCTCGAAGTTACAGCTGATGGATAGGGCGAGGAGGATAAACCTGCCATGTCGACATCTCTGCATGTGTCAGTTTGGTGGAGACTACCTTGAGCAGTCCAAGGCCAAAAGGCTGACATTCGTACCGAGAGGTCCCAGGGAGCCCCGAGTACAGTGGTGGATCATCCTGCTCTGCTGGCTGTGATGAGAAGAGGTGCTGCTGCTCTGGCACAGCACAGCGTGTAGAGGGTCAGCTCCGGCGGGGGGGGTGTGAGCCCACGTCTGGCCCCACCACTGACCACACGCTGGTCCTCAGGCTGGGACCCTCCCTCCCGTAAGAATGATTATTCCTTCACTACAAGAAGGGAGTGAAAAAGCTGGCTTGAAACTCAACATTAAAAACATGAAGATCGTGGCATCTGATCCCATCACTTCATGACAAATAGGGAAGAAGTGGAAGCAGTGATAAATTTTCTTTTCTTGGGCTCCAAAATCATTGGGGACAGTGACTTCAGCCATGAAATTAAAAGATGCTTGCTCCTTGGAAGGAAAGCTATGACAAACCTAGACAGCATATTAAAAAGCAGAGACATCACTTTGCCAACAAAGGTCCATATAGTCAACGCTATGGTTTTTCCAGTAGTCATGTACAGATCTGAGAGTTGGACCATAAAGAAGGCTGAGCGCTGAAGAATTGATGCTTTCAAATTGTGGTGTTGGAGAAGACTCTTGAGAGTTCCTTGGTCAGCAAGGAGATCAAACCAGTCAATCCAAAAGGAAATCAACCCTGAAAATTCATTGGAAGAATTGATGCTGAAGCTCCAATACCTTGGCCACCTAATTTTTGATGAGCCAACTCATTGGAAAAGACCCTGATGCTGGGAAAGACTGAAGGCAGGAGGAGAAGGGGATGACGGAGGATGAGATGGTTAGACAGCATTACCAATTCAAGGGACGTGAATTTGAGCAAACTGTGGGAGATAGTGAAGGACAGGGGAACCTGGCAGGCAGCAGTCCATGGGGTCACAAAGTAGGACACGACTGAACAAAAAATAACAACAACCAATGGGAAGGATGATACAAACCACCTTAGAGGATTAACATGAAGACTTAATTAAATGCTGCATGAGAAGCATTAGCACGTAGTTAGCAAGTCCTTGATAAATGCTTGCCATCACCGTTATGAATACTACAACAACAGAAGAAATAAAATCATAACATATTCAGTGTCTCCATGTACAGCCATGTTAAACGAGTCAACATATCCCCCTAAAACCCTGGCATGCAGTAAATGCACTGTAACTTGGGGATCTCAGCTCTAGTGATGAGCAAGCATAGACCTAACTTGCTGGAGGACAGCTCTGGACCACGGGACGCTTCACAATCGAGCTGGAAAGTACCTTGGCGACATTAAGCAAGACCTGCATGGCGTATCTGATGACCTCCATACACGGGACGCTCCGATTACAGCTTCGGATCAAGACAAATATTTTAGAGATTGCTCCGCTCTGGGCCATCTTCTCGCAGCAAATTGAAGACAGTCTAGTAACTGCCTCTGAAAGAGGAAGGAAAAAAAAAGATAAAGTCACAACAACAAAAATCAGCATCTTAACTACTCGTGTGTGCTAAGTTGCTTCAGTCCTGTCTGACTCTGTGACCCCATGGACTGTAGCCCGCCAGGCTCCTCTGTCCATGGGGATTCTCCAGGCAAGAATACTGGAGTGGGTTGCCATGCCCTCCTCCAGGGGCTCTTCCCAACCCAGGGATCAAACCCACGTCTCTTACATCTCCTGCACTGGCAGGCAGGCTCTTTACCACTAGCGCCACCTGGGAAGCCCCTTCTTTGTCTACTCTAAGGTAAAAATGCATTTCTAGCCTTCTACAAGAGACTGTTGAAACAAACTAACCCAGGTGCTTCAGGGCCTCAAGCACGGTGGAAAGGTACTTGTACGTCAGGAGATGGTGCAGGGCGACTGCTGTTCTGTGGTAGAGCTTGCTTTCTTCTCGAATCTCCCTGTTAACACACTGAAGTCTCTGTCGAATGGCTTTAGTTTTTGTACTATCATTTTTCTTCCTCCAAGAATATCCTCTCCATAGTGCCTTAAAGAGACAAACCAGTAACGTGAAGATTGCAACCCCTGGTGTTGTGAATTTATATCTATATCTACTTCCAAACAAAGTAAATATTTTCAGTAAAATTATATGATGCAGTCAGACAGTTTACAAGTAGAACTTCAATTCAGGATCTAATAAAGAGCAAAATAAATTTTTCTAAGAAGAAATATGTATAATATTCCTGTATATGAGCTAAAGTAGCATTCATTGGTCAAAGGTGGCTAACTGTATTCAAAATGCAAAAATACTTTTGCAGCTCTCAGTCATCAACTTCCTAAAGGGAATTTGAAAATAAAGTGCTTAACAATGAAATTATGGTAGCATAGTGCTTATGAATGATTCTTTTGGCCAGCCTTAGTTTTCTAGAATGAGTGAGATTGTGCTTTTTAAAATGTTAGATGTAGAATTCCCGGGCGGTCCAGTGGTTAGGACTCAGCACTTTCCATGCTGTGGCCTGAGTTCAATCCCTGGTTGGGGAACGAAGATCCTGCAAGCCTTGAGGTATGGCCAAAAAATAAAATAAAATAAAATGTTAGATATCATGTAGATGAATTGCAAAATCATAATATTTTCGGTTACCTGAATTTTAGCAATTCTTTTGTTACAGTTTTCCTGCTTTTTACGGAGGAGGAAACGGCGGACAGCTCTCTGTATTACGGAGGCAGCCCTGCTGCGCTGCCTCGCTTGTTCTCGAGCTTCACGCTGAATGTTTATGATGCTGTATTTCTGAAGAAACCTCTTACGCTGTGATCTTGCTCGAAACCATCTCTGTTTCAGATGGATGAAGATCTTTATTATTTCAGGTTTTTTAAATAAATGTATACATATATACACAAATGAAATAAATAGAACATTATATTGGATTTCTTTCAACCCTCCCCAGTGGCATGACTTTCCCACCCAAGTTGGTGCAGATCCTTCCAGGCCATAGTATGTGAGTGTGAATGTGTGCGTGTGTAAGTGTCTGCATGTGAATTCAACCCTGTACAACATATTCCTCATTTCATAATTTATATAAATCTTATTAAGCTGTGTATTTCTTCAATTACTTTTTTTACTTAACATACACAAATGGGATTCTTATTCAGAATACATAAAGAACTCCTATAATTTATTAAAAAAAAAACACTCAACAGAAAAACAAGCAAGGTATATGGAAAAAAATCTTTTTAAAGCACATTATACACAGATAAGAATTTGAATAATCAACACAGGTGACATTTTTTTTTCAGAATTGTTAGCAGTCAAAGGAAATCCAAAACAAAAATGATATAATTTGCCATTCATCAAAATGACAGAAATCACAAAGTCTTCCAATGCCACAAGTTGGCAAGAGTGTCGAGAAAGAAACAGGTACCCTCAGATGTTGCTAGCAGAAGAGTAAATGAGTCCAAAGCACCAGAGAATAAGTCATAGCTTCAGTACCGTGCCATAAAACATCAACTTATCTCTAAACCATCAAGACATCCTAACAGCTGTGTGGCCAAGCTAAATGTTACATAACCTTACTAGAGGTATTTGGAAATTGCTTATGAAATATCAAAAAACTTTATAAACAAAAATTAGATCATAGTCTTAATGCAAAGGAAAGCTAACCTGAATACAGATGGCTGAGTTAAGCTGTTTATTGTTAGCGTGCTTCAGAGCCACATGACGTCTATAGGCTCTTTGAATTCTAAGAGCAGACAGGTGATAAAAGGCAGCTGCTGCAAAGTGAAGAAGCCGAATTTTGGCTCTCTGCTCTGAGATCTGAAGGAGAAAAAAAGATTAACAATCAAATAGTTAACTCTTGAGACGATCAACCAATGCTTATTTCTGTATATCTTCAATATCAAGTTATATAAATTAGCAATAGTAAGTTAACTTTTAACTATTAAAATTATCTACATTGTAACTTGAAGTAATTATATTCCTTTGCTGTTGTTGTTCAGTCACTAAGTTGTGTCTGACTCTGCGACCCCATGGACTGTAGCACACCAGACTCCTCTGTCCATGGGATTTCCCAGACAAGAATACTGGAGTGGGGAGCCATTTCCACCCTCAGGGGATCTTCCCGACCCAGAGACTGAACTCATGTCTCCTGCATTGGTAGGCAAATTCTTTACCACTGAGCCACCTGGGAAGCCCCCAATTATATTCCTTACAATATTTTCAGTGGTGAAACCCCTAACTGAGGGTATAGAAAGCAAAACTATATTTGGGCACTTCACTCAAGAATTTAATTAGGCTACCCAATACCAGCTAGTTAAGGCTTAAAATGTACTAATTGTAACAGGAGAGGTCTGCTGCTGCTGCTAAGTCGCTTCAGTCGTGTCCGACTCTGTGCGACCTCATAGATGGCAGCCCATCAGGCTCCATCGTCCCTGGGATTCTCCAGGCAAGAACACTGGAGTGGGTTGCCATTTCCTTCTCCAATGCATGAAAGTGAAAAGGGAAAGTGAAGTCGCTCAGTCGTGTCTGACTCTTAGCGACCCCATGGACTGCAGCCTACCAGGCTCCTCCATCCATGGGATTTTCCAGGCAAGAGTACTGGGCTGGGGTGCCATTGCCTTCTGCGACAGGAGAGGTCTAGGAATACTAAAATCAGGAAGGGCTGGCGTGTTCCAAGCAGACTGGCTGGAGACGGTGATATCAAGTGGGACAAACATCTGATCAGATCTCTCTAGTGTCAGGCAGTGTCGCTATGTAGCGGACTCCTGTAGCAGAAGCTCCTGACAGGGGCCTTCGGCCTTCAGAGTTCCAGCTTATACTCAAAGAACAAAACACAGATTTCTCCTTTAAGTTTTTTTTCTTGTTTGCCAGTGCTGCATATATAGGATGCCCAGGACGTTACGAATTCCCTAAGGAGGATTCTTCCCTGCTGAAGGTGTGGAAATCATTGCAGGATGGTCTTACAACGCCCTGACAGAGTTGCCTGTGGTAGCACAGGACGACGTGGATATCAACCTGCTGCACAGGTGGAGCCCTCACTCAGACTTCAGCTCCTTTGTTAAGATTTATTACACGAGAGAATCTATGTTGTATTTCTGGGGAGCATCCAGGAAACAGATATCCTACTTAAAAATACTCACCCTTTTTCTTACGAGCCAACCACGCACCAGTGCTTGTAGGACAACTGTAGATTTTTTTAATTCAACATATTTCATCCTCTGATGCTTCCCAGCCTTCCTGGCTCGTATGTATCTCTGTATGGTCAAAGCAGCTGATTTCTGCTGGAGAAATGCCTGCCTTGCTTTATATCCTCTGAAATTTGCTTGGATCAAACAAGCAGCTTGATGTCTCTATAAGGAAAAATTTGCAAGTGATGTTAACATATAGATATAATATTTCAACTCACTGGAGGTTCTGGAATTTCTCAATGTAAAATAAAATGCATATTTTTTAGTTTAAGATGTCATATGTCATAGATTTCAAAACCCATAGAGGTCTATAGCTGAAAGTGAAGTTTCATGGGGATGTAAACCAGGAGCTATAGATACCAGGTACTCTTCCCCTCTCTTTCTCTTAATACTTTTCACTGTGAATGAGCAAAGGACTAATATTACTACAGGACAGACACACCTAATAAAACAACTAGTTACACTCTAGAGAGGAGAATGGACGTCATAAGCAGCTGTGAGGGAAGCTGTCAGCAGCTTCAAGAACCGCAGTGCAGGCCCAGCCCATCGTAGGCTCCTTGGTTCCAGAACATCCTTACAATCAAATTCCAAGCCATGTAAATCTCTGGATTGAAACAGGAACTAGATTTGTTTTATGACACAGACCCCCACGTATTAGTTGAGTGACCTTGAGCAAATCCCTTTTCGTCTCCAGACCTTGCTTTACTCATCTATAAAACGGGAATGCTGACAATAACTACCTCATGAGAATCCCCTTAGTAAATATATAATAGAAGGTGTAATAATAATAGTGGGTATATAATCATACATAGTGAATACTACATGAATGTAAACATTTACAAGTAAACTTTTAATTTATTAAAAGATCATAGGTATCAGTACTATTCTAAACCTGATGCTAAATATTTTAAACAGATCACCAATTGTGGCTGAAAGAGTATGTGTTTGACTCATACAGATAAGATATGCTACATCTATTATGACTTTTTTCCAAATAAATCACTTCAAACTTTGAGAATACTTTATAAATATAGGTACACACACACAAAAATATTTACAAATAGTATTTTTATGAGTGAATATAATTTTTAATTGACTGCAATGATGTAATTAAAATAAATGTATAGTTAGGTCTTGACTCTTTGTTTTCTATTTTCTAAAGTAGTTCTTTACACATGAACTGCTTTTTTTAACACCTACTTTAGTCATTAAGGATTGTTCATGAGTTGTTCTTCCAGAGAGTACAGTTCTCCATCTTCTCTGAATGATGACTGCTGATGCTCTCACATTCAAAAACCTACAAAGCAATTATTGGAAAGCGATTTCAAATTAATTTATTCAGTAAGTATTTATTGCCCGCCCCTATAAATACTAAAGGAGAAAGAAGGTATACGAAAGGCAAGAAGAGAATAAATAAAAACTGGAAACGAGTAATTTATATCAGGGTCTAGCAATCAGGATGGTGCAAACACACACACAGAGACACAACAGGACAACACAATGCAAAAGAAATTCTACAACTGGCAGTGTTTCAGTGGTCAGGAAATAGTAAGTTCTAGAATGACAAAAGATTCTGAACTGATCAGGAGAAAGTAGGATTAGCTAGATCTAGAGAAAAGCCTCAATAAAGGGGTGGTGGTAGAATGAATGGCAGAGAATAAAATCTGAGTCCACATTGTAATAAAGTCTTTAAGCAGACAGAGGTGGCCAAGAAGAGAGCGTGGGACGGTGGAACAGCATCAGCAAGTGAGAAGTGGACACTCAACTGAAAAAGATGAGTGCTATCAAAAGATCTCAAAAGACAGAACCGGAGAAAAACTTAAAATGCGAGGGACCGCGATTAAACTTTAGCGTCAATATAGTAGTAATAGGCAACAACATAGAATGGGCAGGTCTTTATCTGTTCACAACTGTGTGGAAAAGACAGAGAGATCAACTAAGTCATGTCACCACTCTTCCTAGAAAATAAGGCTGAATGTCAACAGGAAAACTAAATACTGGTCCTTAATAGCTGAGAGCAGCAACTATGTTTATTTGTTAAGCCTGACTCTACCCATGGAATTAATCAAGAGACACTTCTAACACGAGTGTGCTCTCCTAAAACAATCTTTAAACCACGATACAATAATTCATCAATTCTGGGAACAGAAGAAAAAATTCTTACACTGTGGAATAAACAATAGCATGAACGATCTGGTAAGAGCTTCTGAAAACGTGTTTCAAAGAAATGAAGCAGGAAGAGGGAAATAGAATTAACACAGACAAGTTGGTAATTATGTCATCATTAAGGATAGAGAATAGGTGATAATACAAGCTTAAAAAAAAAAAAGAAATGTTGCCAATAACTAAATCAACAAACAAAATGGACCAGTGCACTAACAAGCAAAGCCACAGTACTATATCATTTTACCTACTTCCCATTCCTCCATCTGTACTCTTATCCTTAAGAACCTGAGTTAATCAAATATAAGTAAATACTTTCACATCACTTCATGGCAAGTAGATGGGGGAAAAGTGGAAACAGTGACAGATTTTATTTTCTTGGGCTCCAAAATCGCTGTGGATGGTGACTGCAGCCATGAAATGAAAAGATGCTTGCTCCTTGGAAGAAAAGCTATAACAAACCTAAACAGCATATTAAAAAGCAGAGACATCACTTTACCAACAAAGGTCCATATAGTCAAAGCTGTTTTTCCAGTAGTGACGTATAGATCTGAGAGTTGGACCAGAAAGAAGGCTGAGCACCAAAGAATTGATGCTTTCGAATTGTGATGCTAAGAGAAGACTCTCGAGAGTCCCTTGGACTGCAAGGAGATCCAACCAGTCCATCCTAAAGGAGATCAGTCCTGAATATTCATTGGAAGGACTGATGCTGAAGCTGAAACTCCAATACTTGGGCCACCTGATGCAAAGAGCTGACTCATTAGAAAAGACCCTGATGCTGGGAAAGATTGAGGGCAGGAGGAGAAGGGGATGACAGAGGATGAGATGGTTGGATGGCATCACTCACTCAATGGACATGAGTTTGAGCAAACTCTGAAAGATAGTGAAGGACAGGGAAGGCTGGCATGCTACAGTCCATGGGGTTTCAAAGAATCAGACATGACTGAGCAACTGGACAACAACAACTGGATTATACCATCAAGGCTCTATCTCAAAAAAATAAGGCAATCTCAGAGACAATTTTGTTACAATAATGGAGAAAACATCAACAAACCATATAAATTAAGCATAGCAACTATTTAAAAGAAAAACCAACAAGGGTATTATTTGACACACACACACACACACACACACACACCACACTGTCCTCTACAGCTGACACAGTACCGTCTTCGCTGCTGTTGGGTGCAGAAGCAACGCTGAATGATTCTAACAGCTCTTAACACAGCCAGATACTCCCTGCGTGCTTTCCAGCACCTGTACCAGGCTTGAATCCTGCAGGCAGCTTTCACTTCTCGCAAATATTTCCTGGCTTTGTGTCTCCTCCACACAGCCTATTAAACAAATAAACATAACAAATATGCAATGAGATGTCTAATAGTTTTTTTAGTCAGTATTGGAAAACAACTAATATAAGTTCAGGCAGACAAGATCAACTGCAGAAACGCCGTCACATCCCAACTGGTCTGTGAGGCTCGCTCGCTCCTGACACGTGAGCCCTGAGAACAGCGGGCTGATCTGTGCTTTCACCCTGTGGCTGGCTGCCGGCTAGGCCTCACCCAACCCTAGCAAGTATTTGAGCTGTAAGATCTGCACAAAGCCTGGGAAGCCAGGTGTGTGCGCTGCCCTCACCTTCTCAACCCTGTGAGGAACACAAAGGACACACATGCACCGACTCCGCCTCCGGGGAGAGGACGGGGACGCCCATGGCCCTCCCACCCCACCTCAGGTGCACCTGGGTTCAGGCCAGCTGGCTGCGGAGTCCCAGCGCCCATCCACCCGCGACCTTCAGACTTTCTGATTCTGGCAACCCGGCAGCTGACTAAAAGCTTAAGTGACAGTTACAACTTCTTAAGTGCTTAGCGCTACACTCAGCGCTACGAGTCCTTATGGTAACACAGGTAGGTACTATTACCTCTAATTTAGAGATGAGGAAATGAAGGCCCAGAGGAACTGACACCAGTAAAAGAACGTGCTGATGTCACAGGTAATAAGCAGCAGACCTGTCTTATTTAATCTTGACAAATATCTTGTGAGATGATAATTAAGCTCTTTCACAAAACAGAAATTAACGCTGAGACTTGTTACCTCATAGTAAGTGAATAGGGTCAAAATCTGAACCTGAGTCTATTTGATTTCAAAATACCTACAACAAATATGATAACTACTTCCTTCGTGGGGATCGGTTTCTAAATTCAGTTGACAGGCAAGAGTGATATGTAGGTCAAACTGACTCTTGTGGTGTCCTTGACTCGGAGTATCTCTATATGGTTTTATGTAGACAAGCACCCCCTCGTGGGAGCCAGGTGTCAGTCTTTTTGTCTCCGCGGCTCTGTTTAGGTTCCATGTGAGGCCAATCCCACCCTCCGCTCAGGTGGACCCTGAAGACCCTACCGTCACTGCCCTCTGTTCAGTGTGATTCACTTTCCCCACCCCACTGCCTACAGCTTCCTGACTGGCCACCCGCAGCCTAGTCCATCTCCCACATTCCCGCGGGGCATGTGGGAACGCACTTTCCTGACCAGGGATTGAACCTGTGCTCCCTGAATTGGGAGTGCAGAGTCTTAACCACTGGGCTGCCAGGCAAGACCCTGCCTGAGTAATTTTAAAAGATAAACTAGGATTCTGGTCCTCCCCTTAAACTCATCTAGAACTTCTTTTAGTCCAGAGGATGAAGGCTACCCTTTTTCCGTCTTACAGAGCTGCCCACCTCTCACTCCATGGACCGCCATCCTGGTCTCAGATCACCTTTATTGCACACCTGTGCTCACTCTCAGCTTAGAGCTCCATGTTACCCCCTAGAGCTGGAATACTCCTTCAATACAGTTTACTAGGCTATTTCCTTCAGCTTAAGCTTAACTCTTATCTTGCTGCTGCTGCTAAGTTGCTTCAGTCGTGTCTGACTCTGTGCGACCCCATAGACAGAAGCCCACCAGGCTCCCCCGTCCCTGGGATTCTCCAGGCAAGAACAGTGGAGTGGGTTGTCATTTCCTTCTCCAATGCATGAAAGTGAAAAGTGAAAGTGGAGTCGCTCAGTTGTGTCCGACTCTTAGCGACCCCATGGACTGCAGCCCACCAGGCTCCTCCGTCCATGGGATTTTCTAGGAAAGGGTAATGGAGTTGGGTGCCACTGCCTTCTCCGAAGGATACCACTAGCTGTTCTCAAAACATGTAAGGTTGCCAGCTGCAACCATATGGTCTCAAAGTCTTCACTTTTAACTATGCAGTCATAACTTAACTTTAGGGTGATCATGTCCAGAACAATCTTGTTCTGTGCTGTCTTGGGTAGACAATTATCGGCACCTTTTACCCAACTTCAAAAATCTTCCATTTTGGAAGGTAAATGAAATGGTTACATAAACTAACTCTTATTCTTTATAACCTGCTACAGCTCAAATTGAAAATTCTATGAAATATTGGTCAAAGGATGAATGAAAGCTTTATACTTAAATACATAAATACCTGGATTTTTATGGTGCTATCTTTAAGTTCCCGAAACTTCCGTTTCTGTATAAATCCTTTCACTCTAGCTTGAATAATGATTACACTGCTCCTTATTTGTAAGTACAGTTCTCTTTGATGTTTTGCAGGCAGAGAGGCTCTGTGGGGATTCTGCAAACCCACTGCTGCTTCTCTGTACAGTAAGAACTGTTTTCTGCTTTGCTGTATCCTGAAGCACCGCTGTAACGTGAGGGCCGCCCTTTTCTGCTGAAGGAATCTTCTGCGATATACGGCCATCTGAAGGAAGGACTGAATTCGCACGGCAGCACGCCTCTGTTTTTCCAATCTTCTTGTAACCATTTTATGGAAAGCTTTTTGAATTGTGACTGCAGCCTTTCTTTGAGAATGCTGCTCTGTTTCCTGTGAAGGGCCAACCAGAGAAGTTTTATACAGCCCTTGAGCCACAAGTGCTGGACTGTGGCCAGCTTCATGCTGGCTCTCAGTCCTGTGACAGTAGAATGCAGGCTGGGTAGCAGGGGCTGCCATCTTTTTGTCGGGCATGGTTTTTAATTTCTGTCTAACTTTCATGCCTCTGAAAGCAGCCTGAATAGTTGGTGCAGATTTCTGAATGGCTAAAAATTCCTTCCTCTCCATTTTCACTCTGATATACGACCTGTAGTGATTCTGTATGACAACAACTGCTCTTTTCTTGGCCTGATAATCAGCTCTGGCCCGGTGCCTTCGGTAGCATGACTGAATTCGTGTGGCAGCCAGGTGCATGCGTTGGATGCCCCTTCGTGCCTTAAAGCCTCTGAAACAGGACTGGATACAGATGACTGCCTGGGTTCTCACTGCCATTAGCTCTCTGTATCTTCTTTGAACAAAAACTACCTTTGCCCTAAAGTGGAGATAGTGCTTCCGTGTTTTAAAGGCTCTAAAATGCTCCTGAATAGTAATGGCAGCTTGATGCCGCCTTTCCTCAATCAGTCTCCTTACGACCATATCCTGAAAGCCAGCTCGGGCACAGGTTGCTGCTTTGAGTGCATCGTGTTGAAGAGCTTTCCTTTTACTCGCTCTATATCTTTCTTGTATTACTTTTGTAGCCCACTGAAGCTTTTGGTAGAAAAAATGTTGCCTGTACATTCTGTATGTGCTTTGTATTATGACAGCGGCTCTGTGCTTTTCCCTTAAAAGCTGTCTTGCTTTCAGCCCTTTATATGCAGCCTGAATGACCACTGCAGAATGCCTCCATCTGATGTAAAGTGCTCTTTGCAGTTTTGCAGCTCTGCATGCCCGGTAACGCTGCTGAATGAGGACCGCGGCGTGTTTCCAGGTCTGAAAGGCCAGGCGTGCTCTGTGCATTCTGAAGCTTGCCTGTATGAGGGCTGCAGCCCTGTGCATCTCCTGTAACTGCTTCTTTACCATCCGTCTTCGGTAAGACGCCTGGATTATAATGATTGCCTTCTGTAACTCCAGGAATCGGTGCAAGTGGTGTTTGGCACAGATGGTGGCTCGGTACTTCCTCTGAACAAAAACAGCAGCTTTCTTGAGGGAAAGGAATCTTTTCCTCCTCATTATAGACCTAAACCTGCTCTGAATCAGGGTCGCGGAGACATGCATCCTTTTTAGACGTCTTCTGACTCTCATACCCCTGAACGCAGCCTGGAGGACCAGCGCAGAGTGTCGTTGCTGAAGGTACTGTCTCCTCTGCAGGCGCGCAGCCCGGCCTGCCCGGAACCGCTGCTGGATGACCTGCGAGGCGCACCTCCAGGCCTGGTACCTCGCCCGAGTGCGGTGCCTCCTGAACGCGGCCTGGAGGATCGTGGCCGCCCTGCGCATCTCCTGTATCTTCTTCCTTACCATCCACCCCCTGTACCAGGACTGGATTTTGATAGCTGCCTTCTGCAACCGGAGCTGTTGTACGTGATGCCTTGTGCAAACCTTTGCACGGTATTTTCTTTGAACCCACACGGCAGTCTTCCTGAGAGACAGGAATCTTCTTCTCATCCCCAGAGTCCTAAACCTCCGCTGGATTACGGCTGCGGCGGAGTGCATGGCTTTTAAGCGTCTTCGCGCTCTCATGCCCCTGAAAGCAGCCTGAATGCAGATCGCGGAGCGTCTCAGCTGGTTGTACCTTCGCAGTTGTGCGTGCCTTTCCCTCGCTGCCCGGTACTTCTGCTGCACCGTTTTCGTCACCTTCTTTAACTTATTAAAATAGGCTTGCTGCCGGCGTCCCCTGTAGTGGGCCTGGATGAGCGTGGCCGCCGTCCGCATCCTTCTCAGGCTCTGTCTAACTCTTGCCCCTCTGAGAGCTGCCTGGAGGAGGGCAACGGCTTTCAGAATCGTCAAGTACTTTGCACGCTGAGCTCTACCTTGGCGGTACGCTCTGTACCTTACCTGAATTATGATGGCTGCTGTTCTCATTTGCTGATACCTCCTCCGTGACTGCTGCATTTTGAAGGTGGCTTTGATGAGAGTGGCTGCCGTGTGCATGCGCCGGATCTGTCTTCTTGCTCTGACTCCTCTATAGACGGCCTGGATTTTCAGTGCTGCCTTCTTTACAGCAAGATATTCCTCACGCTGACGGCCTGCGAGCTTAGCCGCGCGATACCACCTCTGAATGATGACGGCCGCTGCTCTGTAGCTGGCGTACTTCTTTCTGGCTTGGTACGCTCGGTATCTAGACTGTATGGTGGCGGCTGCCTGGTGCATCTCCTTCACTTTCTTCCTCACTCTCACCCCTCGAAAAGCTGACTGTAGGATTATTGCAGCTGCTTTGGTTTTCAGAAACAAATGATGCTGTTTTCTTCCTGTACGATAGGCCCGATAATGCATTTGAATTAGATGAGCTGCTTTTTTCATGATTTCCCATCTCTTCCGCTGCACGTGCCTTCGGTAGTAGGCCTGTATGATGATGGCACATCTCTGTTGCTTCTGAATCCGCCTCCTGGCTGCTCGGCCCCTCCAGGCGGACTGGAGCATCACTGCCGCACGGCGCAGTGCCATGTACTCTGTCCGCTGCCTCCGCCCTGCGGCACGCGCTCTCAGATGCTGCTGGATCACGGATGCTGCCGTTTTTAACACCCTGAACTCCTTCTGGGCCCTGGCTGTTCTGAAAGCAGACTGAATCTTCACTGCAGCTTCATGTTCCTTTCTCATCTGCTTCCGAACTTTCCAGCCACGGTAAGCAGACTGGAGAGAAATCGCAGCTGTCCTTGTTTTGAAGAAATGGCTTCTTATGGCAGAAACAGTCTTGTGTGTCCTGTACCATCTCTGAATCTTGAATGCAGACTGAAGCACGGATTGATACTTTGTCCTCTGACGATAGCCTCTAAAAGCAGCTTGAATTTTCAGAGCAGCTGAAGATTGTTGTTGCAGCTGCCGGCGGACCTTATACCCTCTGTAAGTGGCCTGCAAGCAGGTCACGGCTCTTCTGACTTGCAGGAAGTGCTTCCTCTGCTGGGCCCCTGCTCTGTGCGCACGATAGTAACGCTGAATGACAACAGCTGTGTGACAGACTTTCAGGTAGTCCAGCCGCATCTTTCTCATCCTAAAGTAAGACTGCAGCGAAACAGCAGCTTTTCTCTGCAGCCTCACCTGCTTCCGAACCAGGTACCCTCTGAGGAAAGCTTGCAGTTTGATGCAAGAGGCCCGCCGATGTTCTTCTCTCTGTTGTGCAATTGCTCTTAAATGTAAATATTGTTTGCGGGCTAGCTTCATCCTGACAATGGATTGTAACTTTACTGTAGCCTTTTTGAGCCTCAGAAACTTTCTTCTGGAAGCATAAGCCCTGTAATATGATTGAATCTTTACAATGGATGTGAGGATGTGAAGAAACTTTTTCCTGGCCTGCATTCTCCTGCACGCAGACTGCAGGACGATGACAGCAGAACGTGTCTTCTGGTAAGAGGCCAGAACTTCCTTGGCTGACATGTAAGCTCGGAAGTGAATCTGAATTATGAGGGCGGCTTTCTTCATCTTCTGGTATGTGTGTAATTGTTGACGTCTCCTTATGTGTGCCTGCAGCCTGATGATGTTTTTCTTAAGGTTTAGAAATCGGAGTCTGTCCTGCCTCATTCTCCAGTATGACTGTAAGACACAAGCGGCCTTGATCTGCCTGTATAAGTTACGTGCTCTCCTTCCCCTGAAAGCAGCCTGCAGGCGGATGGCTGCAGCGCGTTTCTGCAAATAGCCTGTGCACTCAACCTTTCCTTTCACGTATGCTCTGTAGTGCTTCTGCAGAGTCAGGATAGACTCTCTGGTCCTTGTATATAACTTTTGGGCTTGAAAGCACCGAAATCTTGCCTGAATGATGATAACACAAGATCTAAGGTGAATGTACTTCCGTAATTCTCTGTGCATCCTATACCAGGATTGTATGACCACGGCAGCTCTTTCTTCTTGAGCACATTTCCGGACATGCCATTGTCTGAAAGCTCTTTGCAATGTTATGGCAGCATTTATTTGTGATTGCCTCTTACGTCGCCTCCATCTCCTGAAGGCAAACTGGATTACAAGGGTGGATGATCTTAGCAGTTCATATCTCTGTCGATCCTGCTTGCTTCTCACATGAGCACGCCAGCGCCTCTGAATTGTCACAGTAGCCCAATGGTATCGTTTGTAAGAAGCAACAGCAATGATCATTCTTATCTTAGATTGCAGGAAAATTGAATAATATTTCAGTTTCAGAAACTGCTTTCTAGTGGAATATCTTCTCCAGTGTCTCTGAAAAAAGAAAGGACAGAAAATAAAATAGACACAACTTTCTATGCTTAAGACCTTTGAAACTCACTTTTCCTAATATTTTGCTTAAAAACAAACATATTAAACTTAAAAGCAATATATTTCTAAAGGAGATACTTGTCTCTTTTGTTTATAGTTTGTTTCTATGTTGATACAACTGTAGCCAATACAAAAATCTTTCTCGAAATACTAATGATATTTACATAGCATTTGTACTCAGGAGACATAAGAAATATAAATAAGTTTTTGTTATATTAGAATAACATACTAGAAAAATTAAAAAAAAAAAAACGATAGTAATATTCTGCTATTGATTCTAAGTAAGTTCTTGTGAATATATCTCTGGTTCGTATATTCCACCTTCTATCAAGGTTGATAAGATATAATGACTGGAAACTGTTCATAGGCCTGGTAATGCTGACAAAGGTCCATACAGTCAAAGCTGTTGTGTTTCCAGAGTCATGTACAGATGTAAGAGCTGGACCATAAAGAAGGCTAAGAGCCAAAGAATTGATGCTTTCAAATTATGGGGCTGGAGAAAACTTAAGAGTCTCTGGGACAGCAAGGAGATCAAATCAGTTAATTCTCAAAATCAACCTTGAATATTCATTGGAAGGACTGATGCAAAGCTGAAGCTCCAATACTTTGGCCAACTGATGCAAAGAGCTGACTCACTGGAAAAGACTGATGCTGGGAAGAACTGAAGTCAAAAGAAGGGGGCAGCAGAGGATGAGATGGTGAGATAGCATCACTGACTCAATGGACATTGAGCAAACTCTGGGAGATAGTGAAGGATAGGGAAGCTTAGCATGCTGCAGTCCCTGGGATCACAAAGAATCAGGCATGACTTTGCAACTGAACAACAACAGATGTCAACAAAGAGTTTTGAGAAATAAGTGAGGCAGATCACTTTCTGAGTCAGTATTTTCATTAAGAATAAAATTCAGGAATTATAGTTACTTGGTTAAAAAATGTAATTCTGGAAAGACTTGAGGAGTAAGAAGCTGTTTGCCATCTGCTTCCTTCCCAGCACCCCCTGTTCCCTAACCCTGTCATTATCCCAGCAGTGTGCAAGCTGTGAAGTCTTAAGCAGATCCTGGCTGCTGGTCATCAAGCTCTGAACAGTCTGCTCTAGCTGTCAGACGATTCTTCTGTCCAAAACACTCCAAATATTGGTAAGGTGGGGTGGGAAGTAATGGAAAGATTAAAAGTCTCAGATAAAAAAATCAAAGATACAACTAAGAACAAAATGGGAATATCAGAACTAAAAAACACAGTAACCAAAACAACAACAAAACCTCACTGGGATGGCTCAATAGTGGAATGTACATGATGGAAGAGTCAATGAACTTGAAGATCAATGCAAAGTATCAATGCAGAACGAGAAAGGAAGAAAAAAAATGATTGGGGAAAAAATTGTCTCAACCAATATATTGTTCAATAGGCAAATGGATAAACAACTGTAGTATATCTATAAAATGGAATGTCATTCAGTGTAAGCTACTGAGGCAGGAAAAGACTATTTAAACTTATATGTGTATTTGTGAAGTGAGAGAATCTATCTGAAAAGGCTATATATCTCTGAATTCAAACTGTAGGACATCCTGGAAAAGCAAAAATAGACAGTAAAAACAACAGTGGTTGCCCAGGATTTTGAAGAAGGGTAAGAGATGAATACGTAAAGCAGAAAGGATTTTTAGGGCAGGATTTTTGTCAAACACATAACTATACCAGATAAATAGTGAAACCCTTGGAAACTAAGGACTTCAGTTAATTATAATGCATCATTGTTGGTTCATAAATTGCAAACACGATACCATAAAAAAAGAAAGCAAAGCAACAGAAATGATAAAATCTGCACTAATAGAATATGATTCTCATGTACTCCTTAAAATTTTATTATGATCGAAAGCAAAAATTATAATATTGCCTGATGTGGTTTCAGTTGTATGTAAGTTTAATAAATAAAACTGCTGCTGCTGCTGCTAAGTCGCTGCTAAAACATAAAAGTGAGGGAGGGGAGCAAAGGGATCTAGATAGTGGTAAGTTTTCTACATTCCACTTAAAGTGATAAAGTATTGATTCTAAGTAAAAGTTTTGTATACTGAAATGCCTATATCGACCAAAAAACAAGACAAAAAAAAGACACCCCCCCCAAAAAAAAAACAAAAAACACAAAAAATCTCCCAAATAAATCCCTGTACAGAGGAATAAAATAATAATTAAAACAAAAAAAGATAAACTAAAATGAAACACTAAAAAGTATTCAAATAATTGAAGAGACAGGAAAGGGGGAAGAGAAAAAGGGAAGAAAGCTAACATTCAGAAAATAAATGATAAAATGACAGACCAAAGCTCAAACATATTGATAAATATCTTAAATATAAATGGCCTAAATCACCAATTAAAAGACAGAGATTTTCAAGACATAAAAACTAAATGCTGTCAAGACTTCAAGCCGTATATAACGATTTAAGTAACTAATAAGTAAAATAAAGGGAAAAAATATACCCTGCAAATGATAATCAAGTGAAAGCTAGTTTGGGGTTATAGTAAGAACATGCAAAGTAGACTTTAGAACAAAGAAAATTATGAGGGATAAAAAGGAACAATAAACAATGATAAAAAAGCTCAACTCACCTAGAGGACAGAACAATTCCAAATGTGTACACACCTAACAAAACATCTTCAAATACATGTAGATAAAACCAAAGAGGGAAAGACAATATCCACAATTATGTTGGAGACTTAACCACCGCTTTCTTGGCACAAGAATAAGTAAACAGAACATCAGTAAGGACATAAAAGAACTATCGACCTGACATTTATAGAACACTGCATCCAACAACAGAACACACGTTCTTTTCCAGGACAGAGAACATTCACCAAGACTAGGACCAACTTTTTCTGTAAAACATTTACAGACAAATCACGGATAAAGAACTTGTCTCCAGTATATAGAAAGAAATCTCAAAACTCAATAAGATTAGCACTCAGTTATAAAAATGGTCAAAAGACTTCAACACACTTTATAAAGAAGATGACTGAAAGGCAATTAAGCATTTGAAAACATATACATAGCCTTTGAGAAAATGCAAATTAAAACCAAGAGACCACTACACACTTATCAGAACGGGTGAAACACAAGCGATCAGCGTTGCTGAGGATATGCAGCAATTAGAACCCTTACACACTGGGGGTGGGCATGCAAAATGGAATAAGCCAGTCTAGACGGTTTGGTGATGTCTAAGCTATGGTTTTTCCAGTAGTCATGTATGGATGCGACAGTTGGACTATAAAGAAAGATGAGCACCAAAGAACTGATACTTTTGAACTGTGGTGTCGGAGAAGACTCTTGAGAATCCCTTAACTGCAAGGAGATCCAACCAGTCAATCTAAAGGAAATCAGTCCTGAATATTCATTGGAAGGACTGATGCTGAAGCTCAAACTCCAATACTTTAGCCACCTGATGCGAAGAACTGACTCATTTGAAAAGACCCTGATGCTGGGAAAGATTGAAGGTGGGAGGAGAAGGGGATGACAGAGGATGAGATGGTTGGATGGCATCACTGACTCAATGGACATGAGTCTGAGTAAACGCTGGGAATTGGTGATGGACAGGGAGGCCTGACGTGCTGCAGTCCATGGGGTTGTAAAGAGTTGGACACGACTGAGTGACTGAACTCATCTATAAAGCTAAATATATACTTAACAAATGACCCAGCAATCCCATTCCTAGATATTTACCCTAACAGAATGAAATCACCTAAAACTGGAAACAATGCAAATATCCTTCAACAGATTAACATTTAATCCAACTGTGGCACATCCACACCAGGGAACACTACGCAGCAACGAAGGAGAATGCATGCACTGATCCATGCCACACCTGATACATGCAACACCAGGATGAGGCTCCAAGGCCTCCCGCAGAGGAAAAAGCCAGTCTCAGGGCTGACCTAGTGTAAGGCTCCCTTATGTGATATTTTTAAAAAGGCAAAACCATAGTAAAAGAGAACAGAGCTTGGTGCATGGGTGTGGAGGAAGAACGGACCACAGAGAAATGGAATGCAAAAGTTCTTCTGGGAGATGGACTGTTCACAACCTGAGTGTGTGTTTAAATTTGTGTAAGTGCACACCAAAAAAAGACATGCACATTTTACTGAGTGTTATTAATAATTTGAAAATTAAACTTTTAATTTTAATCTGCATAAAGTTAAAATTTATTAAATTTAAATTTTAAAAATAGATACTATATCTAAGTAAAGGTATTTAAGACTTCTTGCATCAGATAAAAAAATCATTTTAGGAGGCTTTTAAAGAAGGCCTGAATAAATAGGTATTTATTAACACCATGTTCAGTAGCTAAAGGTATCAATTCTAACTAAACTGACATATTCAGTTAAATCTCAAATTCTGACATTTTTTAAACTTCAGATTCAAAATCTGTAAGAAAATGCAGAGGACTTAGGATAGCTAAAAACTTCTTAAAGAAAACAAAAGAAGTCTTTGTCTACCAGACGTTCAGATTTCTTGTAAAGCCAGAGTATATGGTTCGATGGGAGACAAAAAGAACAATGAAATAGTAAAAAAAATTCTAGAAACAGAACCACATGCGTAAGAATCCGTGCTAGGGCAATTCCCTGGCAGTGCAGCTGTGAGGACGCTGGCTTCCACTGCAGGGGACAGGGGTTCAGTTTGTTGGGAGCTAAGACCCCGCATGAATCCGTGCTAGGGGAATCCCCTGGCAGTGCAGCCGTCAGGGCGCTGGCTTCCACTGCAGGGGAAGGGGGTTCAGTTTTTTGGGAGTTAAGACCCCGCATGCTGTACTGCGCAGCGAAAAGAAGACTTGATGTGCACTACAGGTAGCACAGCGAGGCAAGGGTGGTCACTTCAGTGACCTGTAACTGAAACAGCGGCTATCCACATATAAAAACAAAATATGGTCCCTGGCAAAAATCATATGCAGGAATTAATTTCAAGAGAGATCTAAATGTGAAAGACCACACATTAATGCTTTCAGAATAGAATATAGTGTAGGAGAATATCTTCAAAGTCTTAGCAGTTAAACAAGTGCTCCTCAAATGGTTAAAAAAAAACACACCCCACACAACCCCCTAACCACAGAAGAAAATTAAGAATTCTCACTGGAAGCATATAAACTATAAATAATGGTCTGGGAGAAGATATTTGCAACATACATATCCAACAAGGACCAATAACCAGAATATATAAAGATCTCACACAAATCCACAAGAAGGCAATCAAAATACAAAATGAAAAAAAAAGATCCTTGAAAAAACACTTCACAAAAGATTTTCAATACGAAGAGTTGTTCAGTGTCATTCATTCTCAACAAAATGCAAACTAAAAGTATTCTAAGGTACCACTACTAGAATCACTGAAATTAAAGAGATAACCTCCAGGTATTTTAAACAGCCGGTGGTCCTATAACCAGCTTAGAAAACGCCTCGTCAGTATCTACTAAAACTGAAACACATACGCCTTCAGGCAAACGACTGTACTCGTAGGTATGCGCCAAACAGAGTGTGTGTATCTCACCCCAAAAGGCACGTTCATAAAACCTTTAGTCATACAGCTCAAAACCAGAAACCCAGATATCCATCGACAGTAGAAGAGATGAATAAATTGTAGGATATCATATGCTGGGAAAGACTGATGACAAGAGAAGAAGGGGGCGACAAAGGATGAGACTGCTGGATCTCCAACTCACTGGACATGAATTTGAGCTAACTTCAGGCGAGAGTGGAGGACAGGGAAGCCTCGTGTGCTGCAGTCCACAGGGTCTCAAAGAGTTGGACAGGACTGAGCAACTGAGCAACAGCAAAACGGGGTGCAGAATTAAACTGCTCCCCCTGTCAGAGCAAAGTAGGTGCTTCGATTTGTTTGATCTTCATGTTCAACATAGCCAAGAGTTTTACATGTAGTGGGGAGATACCAAATATTTGTTAAAGTGCTAGATAAAATATAAAGCCTAAAATTTAATTTAAAACTTTACCATATTTTATTCTCTTAAAAATATCATTAAACCTTTTTAAATCTAAAAATTGAGAATACCATACCTGAATAATAGATGCTGATTTACTGTGAACTCTTTCTAGTTTTTCCTTTTTCAACATTAATAGTTTTCTCTTTGCTAAGGCTCTTCGCCAGTATTTCTGAATGACCAATGCTGCGCTGACCTTCTTTTTAAATCGTTGTTTAGTGAGGAAATTGATTATAGCTGATTGAATAATTCTTGCAGCTTTGTCTCTCTCCTAAAAAAAAAAAAAAAGCAAATATGAATTAAACAATCACTTGAGACCCTAAGCCATTATTTGTAAGAAGTCAGATTGGGCTTCCCAGGTGGCTCAGTGGTAAAGAATCTGCCTGCCAATGCAGGAGACACAGGAGATGCGGGTTGATCCCCGGGTTGAGAAGATCCCCTAGAGGAAGAAATGGCAACCCACTCCAGTATTCTAGCCTGGGAAATCCCATGGGCAGAGGAGCCTGGTGGGCTACAGTCAATGGGTCACAAGAGTCAGAGACTACTGAGTAACTAAGCAACAACAACAGTTTCTCAGATTATGGTGGAATGAATTCATGCTTGATTTTTGGGAAAGGGTTTGCCAACAAAGGGCTATATAGTCAAAGCTATAGTCATGTTCACATATGAGAGTTGGACTATAAAGAAGGCTGAGCACCAAACAATTGATGCTTTCAAATTGTGGTGCTGAAGAAGACTCTTGACAGTTTCTTGGTCAGCAAGGAGATCAAACCAGTCAATCCTAAAGGAAATCAATCCTGAATATTCATTGGAAGGGCTGATGCTGAGCCAAAGATCCAATACTTTGGCTACCTGATGCAAAGAGCTGACTCATTGGAAAAGACCCTGATACTGGGAAAGATGGAGGGCAGGAGGAGAAGGGGACAACAGAAACAGAAGATGAGACGGGTGGATGGCATCATCAACTCAGTAGACATGAGTCTGAGCAAATTCTGGGACATAGCTGAAGGACAAGGAAGTCTAACATGCTGCAGTCCATGGGGTTGCAAAGAGTCAGACATGAGTGAGCAACTGAATAACAAAGTAGGAGAAAAAAAAAAAGGAAAAAGAGACTCAAATAAACAAAATGCTTTACAGTATAAGGAAGTATTATTTTATGATTTTAATTGGATGTACTGTGTTTATTTATTATTAATGTGTATTTACTTATTTGGCCGTACCTCACAGCATGTGGGATCTTAGTTCCCCGACCAGGGATTGAACCCACACCTCCTGTATTGGAAGCTAGGAGTTTTAACTGCTGGACCACCAGGGAAGTCCTGGAAGTATTGTTTTGCTGCAATTTGAAGAAAGGAATTCACAAAAAAGAAAAAAAGAGGCAAAACACCCTCTTTTACCACTAGAATACACTGTGGTTTTAAGTATAGAGGCTCAAGAGGACAGAGCTCAGGGCTGTGACAAGTGGTGTCAGGACTGCCTGAGGTGTCAGTGTCCAAAGAGGAGCTGGCTGCCTCGGGAGTTCCAGAGGCCAGCGCCCTGAACATCTCTACTTCTAACAATGAATTTCAGTGAATAGTAACAGGTTAAATGCCAGGTATCAAGCATCATTCTAAACACTGCGAGAATGAGCCATCCAACCTCACAACAACCATGAGAACAGATGAACCGCCCCTACCCCCATGCTGCTGCTGCTAAGTCGCTTCAGTCGTGTCCAACTCTGTACGACCCCATAGACGGCAGCCCACCAGGCTCCCCTGTCCCTGGGATTCTCCAGGCAAGAATACTGGAGTGGGTTGCATTTCCTTCTCCAATGCAGGAAAGTGAAGTCGCTCAGTCGTGTCTGACTCTTAGTGACCCCATGGACTGCAGCCCACCAGGGTCCTCCATCCATGGGATTTTCCAGGCAAGAGTACTGGAGTGGGGTGCCATTGCCTTCTACCCCCATGGCCGTGAGGAAACCCAGGCAGGTAGGTCAAGTAGACAGCTGGTCCCCCAGGGGTCAGCCTGCCAGGATTTGACGTAGACATTCTGGCTTCAGAGTTCGTGCTCCTAATCACTTTGCTGCTCTTTAAGGCTAGACTTATTATTTCACTTCACTTGAATTAGACACAGGAATACAAATTATTCCTCTGGTGGAAAGGAACAACGTACAGGTTGTCTGACAGCCCTTTGTGTTGCTGCATAGGACAGTGAGCAATGCGAGGGCGGGCTCGGCACAGAGATCAGCTGTAGGTGCTGACTGGTATTTAACTACAACTGGAAACCATGCAGCATGAGAACACAGCTACCTGCTGCTGTTAAGTCGCTTCAGTCGTGTCCGACTCTGTGCGACCCCAGAGACGGCAGCCCACCAGGCTCCTCTGTCCCTGGGATTCTCCAGGCAAGAACACTGGAGTGGGTTGCCATTTCCTTCTCCAATGCATCAAAGTGAAAAGTGAAAGTGAAGTCGCTCAGTCGTGCCCGACTCTTAGCGACCCCATGGACTGCAGCCTACCAGGCTTCTCCATCCATAGGATTTTCCAGGCAACAGTACTGGAGTGGGTTGCCATTGCCTTCTCTGGAACACAGCTAGGGAAGGGATCAAATTGCTATTCTAAATCTGGCCACCATATGCAAAGAGCCCACTCATTTGAAAAGACCCTGATGCTGGGAAAGATTGAGGGCAGAAGGAGAAGGGAATGACAGAGGATGAGAGGGTTGGATGGCATCACCGACTCAATGGACATGAGTTTGAGCAAGCTCCGGGAGATACTGACGGACAGGGAGGCCTGGCATGCTGCAGTTCACGGGGTCGCAAAGAGTTGGACAGGACTAAGTGACTGAACAATGACAATAACCCAGGTCTGAAATGGTGCAAGAGAATAAATGGTATGAATCGCCAAAATTCACCTACTCTACAGGTACTAAGAACTTTATCATAAATACATGGTAATTCAGAACTAAGGAGCAATCTTGGGTGAAATATATTCTGAAATACCTGCTAAGATTTATTAAACATGAATGCTTCTTTTACTTTCTCCAAATAAATACAGCATTATTAGTGAAAAGAGTAGAGGATTAAAATAGTTTATTCAGTTTGACCAAGGAGACCATTTCTAACATTGAGAAAAATGACATTTTTTCCGAACTCAAGAAAACACTTATTTTATGTTAATGCAAAATTCGTGCTATCAGGGACACAGAGGGACAACCTTTCTCCCTGAGCTTGGGTCCTAAATGTTCTGAGAAGTTAAGCGATGGAAACCAAAATGCCACTTTTAAACTAACAAACGATAGCCTGGAAGACAGTTTCATGGCAGACAGAATGAGCTTGGCTAATCGAACTGCAGAGTCTGGCAGGGGACACCCAGGCCAGAGAGGCACTGGTTGGGGGCAAGCCTCCCAGAGTATAGGGCGAAAAAGGAAAGGAAAGCTCCTATTTCCCAGAGGCACGTCAGAGTTCAAGAGGAGGGAGGGAAGAAATGAGTCAGACAACCCCAGTTTACTTTTCACAAATTCACAACGTGCGTAAGTTATTCCATGTCCCCTGGAGCAGAGTGAAAGGGAGGACAAAGCCTGGAAAAAATACCCAGTGAAGGAAACATTGGACATTAGGGAGAAATATGCATCCCCTACTCGAAACATACACAATCATGAAAATTACCTCACTAATTTCTTACGTCAGTAAAATGTAAAAAGGATATCAAGAATCATTCAGCTGACATTTTATGAACAATTTACATTACAGTATTTCATTACTGACTGGGCTTCCCAGGTGGCTCAGTGGTAAAGAAGCCACCTGCCAATGCAGGAGATATGAGAGATGTGGGTTGGAACCTGGGTGGGGAAGCTCCCATGGAGAAGGGAATAGCAACCCACTCCAGTATTCCTGCCTGGGAAATCCCACGGACAAAGGAGCCTGGTGGGCTATAGTCCACTGGGGTCTCAAAGAGCTGGACATGACTGGGTGGCTGGGCACACACACACTTCATTTTTGAGGAGTACCTCATGGTGTTTTAGATCCTTTTTTAGCTTATATTGTCTCCAAGTTGTTTGTATAAGTCGAGCAGCTCTCGTTTCTTTACGAAGATCCAAAAGCCTCGCGCAAAGAAATGACAAATAGGTAATCACCACCTAAGAGAGAACATAAACGATGAAGAGAGAAGTTTCTGTGAGACAGAGAGCATGAGACTTCCTATCATCTGAGACTCTGATTACTAAGAGTTATTACTGTTAAGGAACTTTTACTTTACCTTCTCATCAGGGATTGTGTTTGACATATCTGAGTGATGGATCATGGCAGGTATTCCACCAAGGTCTCTAGCTGCAGACCTAACCAACTGAAAATTTTTCTTTTCATTTTCTAGGAGTTCTTTGTATAGTTCTGAAGTATTTTCTGCAATGCAAGAAAAACAGAGATCAGATGATACTGCGAGGGCCAGAAATCAGACAGGCCAGTGAGAACACTGGAGGAGTAAATTAACTGAAAGGGACTAACCCTGATCAGGTGGTTTAAGAGAGAAATCCAGAAAACTCCCGTCAGATTCGGATGATGAATTCAGCACCACGGAACCAGTGTGCGTGCACTCCACGGTCTGGGTGGTTCGCTGACATATGGCGTCAAAAGGAACGTAGCAAGGGTGGTAGTGGTGGATCAGGTAACACAGCACCCGGCCGTCCGAGAAGGACACCGTGAAGTTCTCCACCTGGTGAGAAACGTCGGGAAAAGAATGGACGGTATCTAGGTAAGAACACAGGTACTGGTGGCTTTACAGTCCGTATTTCCTTTTAATAGCTAGGACGGCGTGCTAATTTATAGCAGCACCTACTGTAATACCATGTGTATGCTCCGGCGTATCTGACTCTGTGAACACAGGGACTGTAGCCTGTCAGGTTCCTATGTCCGTGGAATTTCCCAGGCAAGAATACTGGAGTGGGTTTGCCATCACCTTCTCCTGGGGATCTTCTCGACCCAGGGATCAAATCTGCATCTCCTGCATTGGCAGGCATATTCTTTACCACTGAGCCACCTGGGAAGTTATACTGTATACTACCACATTCATGGCCAAATTCTCACCTCTAAAATATTATATCATTGTGCTGGGTGGAGAGTGTTCATCAAAAAATTCATGTCCTTCCCAGACTCTCAGGATGTGATCTTGTTTGGACATAGGGTCATTGCAGATTTAACCAGTTAAGATGGGACCACACTGGAATAAGATGAGGTTTTAATCTGACATGACTGGTGCCCTTATGAGAAAGAGAGAGAGACACAGAGACAAGACGCATAGGGAGAATGCCATGTGAAGACAGGCAGTGACTGGAGCACTGTGTCTACGGACCTAGGAAAGCCAAGGGACTGGAGTCAAGAGAAAGGCATGGGATGCAGGACTGCAGCACCAGGGTCTTTGGGGCTCTCTAGTACTTACTTAAAACACAGACGATCATATATCTGACAGTTTTTCTGTTTTACATTCCTTATGGGATATGTTATTCATATGCATCAGGACCATTTATTTTCATGTATTTATACTTAAACATACATATATGTTTGTGTATTAAAGACATATAAATATATGTATTTATACTTAAACATACATACATATCCTCCATTTCATATAGCAATGGAGGATCAATCTAACAAATGATTATAAAAGACACAACTCAGACTATTTCCTCCCTCTCTACCCAGGGGGCAAAGTCCTCTAATGTCCCTTTGTGGATGGTGGGTTTGTTTGCATTCACCTTTGTAATAAGAGTTTCCTTGGTAGCTCAGACAGTAAAGAGTCTGTCTACAGTGTGGGAGACCCGGGTTTGATCCCTGGGTCAGGAAGATCCCCTGGAGAAGGAAATGGCAACCCACTCCAGTGTTCTTTCCTGGAAAATCCCATGGACAGAAGAGCCTGGCGGGCTACAGTCCATGGGGTTGCAAAGACTCAACTGAGCAACTTCACTTTGTAATAAGGATATGATCCTTCGGTGCCCCAGTTCTATGCAAGCATCTCCTTTTAAGACTACCAACTAGGGCATTTTTTCCCCTAGTAAGACATAAAATATAATCGTTCATTACACAATTGGTGACAGATTTGATGAAACTAGATATGTGATGGCACCCTTATTCATTAGAGGAAAAGTTTGCTTGTACATATTAACTAAGAGGGGATACAGGTATACATGTAACTGACTCGCTTTGCTGTATGGCAGAAATGAACACACTCTAAAGCCATTATACTCCAATAAGAAAAAAAAAGAAAAAAAGAAATGCATTATCATTATTATTATAATTTTTAATTGGTATTAACACACTGTATTGTTTATAATATAAATTATATTAGCATCTGTATTATCATAATAAATCTGTATAAGATGTATCATTATAGTTATGTAATTGTTACATGTTTATATGTTACTTATTATATATTAATATATACATATATAAAATACATCATATAAAAATATCTGTATAAATGATCTATATAGTAATAAAATTCTACTACCTTATATGACATTAAAGAAAAGAAATTAAAGAAAATATTTCATGCACTGTTTATTTGATTTTAACCAAAATTTGCTTAAAGAAATTAGGCTAAAACAAAATCACAGAACTTACTTTTTTATTATAGAAGCCACAGACCGCATTTACCCAGTCCATCAGCAGCTTTACGCTTTCACTGCATTGTTCAAAGGGGCCGCTATGCCTTTCATCTCTCTTTTTACTGATAACAGCATCAGGACGGCATGACAGTGCAGACATCGTTTTCTTTCGTACTCTGTGTGTTCTTTAAAAAGTCAATTTCTTCCTTTAACTGATCCAAATTAAGGGAAATATCCACCTGGAATACAAAAAGAGGATAAATACCATATTTTTCATACATTATTTTTGGCCCACAAAAGTTCAAGTCTGCTACTATCAATATTTTTTTAAGACAAACACAGTCTACAAGGAAGTCATGGAACGTTTAAGTGCTTGAGTGCACGGGATCTGTGTTCACCTAAGTCAGGGATCTGATCTTGTCTGTGTCCCATCAGCGAGGAACCCTTAGCTCTAGTCTCCTCCCCTATAAAGAAATGACAATAGTGACCTACTGGGGGCCTTGTGAGGATTAGACTGGAGTGTACATAAAGCCATTAGCACAGTTCCTGGGACAGAATAAGTCTCGCAAGTAACAGCTACTACAGCTAGTCTTTATTTGACACAAAAGACTTTTATAAGTCAATACTGAAAACTGACAAAAAATACAAAATGCACCAAATGTACAATACCTGAAAAGCCAACGCGATCTTCCAGAGCAACGCCAGGGTTTTCTCTCTGTGTCTGTCCACAATATCCTTAGACAGGATTGCATTTCCTGCAAACGGAAAAGAGTCCATTAGCACAAAGTACGTACAACTTGATTTTCAGTGAGAAGAAAACTTTTATCGTTACTTGGTTTTTACCATGCTCATCATTCAGCTGAATTCCTCGTGATTTAAGAATTTCAAGAACGATGTCAACATTGTGCATCTTTTGAAGACGACTTATTGCAGGAATTCTGAGTTTCTTTGAGAGATTCCAGTTTTGCGTGAGAAGTTCCATAGTTCGCCTAACAGTGAAGGGATTGCCACATGAAATTGTTAAGATAAAAACATGCAGGAAAAACTAACTTCATTTAAATAATCACCCATATCAATCTTCCAGAGTTAAAGGGTTTTTAGGTTAGAAAGATCTCAAAACTGTTACTCCATAGTTAAGTAAATAGAGTTATTTCTCATTTAAGCCTGGGGGTTAAGGTCTATGAACAGAATGTAAGAATGGGAAATAAGATGCACACACACAAATGCACACAGAAACAGAAGAACAAGGCTCTTTAGGGAAAAGAAAGGAAAACGGACACTGACTGAGGGACTCCAGTGTTCTACACATCAGGTAAGCGCTTTCTTTTCTTATTTTAGTCCTTTTCTTATTTTGTCCATGGCAAATCCCACAGTCGGGCAATTATTATCCCATATTTGGCATATGAAGAAACCAAAGCCCAGAAAAGTAAAATAAATTTCCCGTGATCTTACAACTAGTAATGACAAGACTAAGATCAGAACTAAACCCCACTGTTACAGTTTCCGACGAAGCCATTGTCTTATATTTATACCAGGTAAAGCAAAAATGTTTGAGTGCCTACCTTAAAGAATCATTTATACCACAGTTTAAATTCAAACTCCTAATATCATTTAGTGTTTTACACTAGACAAAAATCACTGTTTCCACAGAAAGATCGAGCCCAACTAATGACTGTATCTGGTTAAAATTTGGCAGACCTGCATCCTTTGCACTGCAAGGCAAATTCTTAACCACTAAACTACCAAAGGAAGTCCCATGTATCCTATTTGTGAAGAACTGGGGATTCACAAAGATATAATGATAACTTCCTCACAAATGTCAGACATAATATAAATTAGAGAGTTTCTTAGAAACAAGATGGATGCCTTCAAGTCACATATTGTAAAGAAGCCACCCGACATACAGTGTAAAGGCCGCTCCTTCCAAAGCAGGCAGTGGTGACTCACTGCTGTCACATCAAAGCCAGTGCCTAGGACTCTAGTGTGTTAGTGAGGAAACGCGTGCGACACGAAGCTGGATGTCGGGAGCTGATGCCCACTGCCACTGCGGGGTAAAACCTGGGCAAAACACGCCGTATCTTCATCTCACTTCTCACGTGTTGTTGTTGTCGTGTCCGACTCTTTGTGACCTCATGGACTGCAGCACACCAGGATTCCCTGTCCTTCACCATCTCCTGGAGTTTGCTCAAACTCAAGTCCATTTAGTTGGTGATGCCATCCAACCATCTCATTCTCTGTGCTCTCAATCTTTCCCAGCATCAGCGTCTTTTGCAGTGAGTCAGCTCTTCGCATCAGGTGGCCAAAGTATTGGAACTTCGGCTTTAGCATCAGTCCTTCCAATGAGTATTCAGGGTTGATTTCCTTTAGGATGGACTGCTTTGATCTCCTTGCTGTCCAAGGGACTCTCAAGAGTCTTCTCCAGCACCCAAATCTGAAAGCACCAGTTCTTCAGTGCTCAGCCTTCTTTATAGTCCAAACCTCACATCCATACATGACTATTGGAAAATCCATAGCTTTGACTATATGGACCTTTGCTGGCAAAGTGATGTTTCTGCTTTTTAATACACTAAGTTTGTCACAGCTCTCCTTCCAAGGAGCAAGTGTCTTTTAATTTCAGATCTTCATCCTTACATGTGCAACATGGTTAACACAAATAAAACTGGTCTCAAATGATGTAGAAGTCATGAAATCACTGCAGATAAAGTGCTAAGTCTTATAGTTTAATTAGCCCCATGCTTTCCCCAACTCCTATTCTGGGGCATCAGTGGTTCCTACTCAGACCTCATCACCTGCCAGCAGGGAAAAATGTGGATAGGGGACAAGGTTTCTTGGCCTAAAATTTACACTATTTTCCTGAACTTACCCCAACTTTTTAAACCCTAGATTTATCCCATTACATAAAGACCAAGAGGGATTGTGTATGTTAGAAAAAAGTGTCTTCCAGAAAATTTTCGTCTATTCTAGGGAGAGACATAATTTCATTTCTTATACTCACACGAGACGCACCCCACACTGCAAGTCTACAGCAAGATTCTTAACAGCAAAATCAAATTCATCAAAAGGCATCTGGACGTGGGTCACAGGAAATCCCAGTAAGCTCAGGTGACGGGAAAGGTCACCTTCACCACCTAGGAAATCTCGTGAAAAAGCCAGAAGAATTTCTTTACTGGCCTATGGAGAAACAAACAGAAGGTATTATAATCCAGTATCATCATTCTGTTTATAATAAAAACAAATTCTTCAAATCATTCTGCGCATATAGAAATAAAGTAAAATTAACAGTAGTATAAAAAGACAGTTTCATATGGTAACAATGGAAACCTCATATATTTCCACAATATTTCCAATTTAAGACTTTTTAAGAAAGGGCTCATAAATAATAGTAACTCTAAAAATTAGGATTTGATAGCATACTAAATTAGGAAAGAAATTTTCTCCCAAATTAATTCCTCAGAAGCACAGTTACATTCATTCTCAAAGCAAAGCTAGGATGACGCACTGGTGAAATGTCAACCAACAAGCTAGGCAGGGTTCGAACTACTGGGCAGGCATTTCTGTTCTACTTCAGAGTACTGTTCTTTGGGAAAATCACTTTTTCTGAGGAGAAAATATACAATAAAAACAGACAAAATTTTATATGTGAAATATAAAATATAAGATAAAAACTATTGGGCTCCCTTGTGGCTCAGCTGGTAAAGAATCCGCCTGCAATGCAGGAGACCTGCGTTAGATCCCTGGGTTGGGAAGGTCCTCTGGAGAAGGGAAAAGCTACCCACTCCAGTATTCTAGCCTGGAGAATTCCATGGACTGTATATACATAGTCTATGGGGTTGCAAAGAGTCAGACTAGTGTTCTTTGGGAAAATCACTTTTTCTGAGGAGAAAATACACAATAAAAACAGACAAAAGTCTTATATGTGAAATAAAATATATAAGATGAAAACCATACCTTGAACTCTGCATCTTTACAGAAGAGACAAGGATCATGATCAATAAGTCTAGAGATTTTAGCATAATCAAGGAAACAAATCAACAATAATAGCTTTTTCAATGTAAACTTAGACAGAGCTTCTTCATGACCTGAAATAAAGTACAAAAAGGCATAGCACATTCATCTATGTAAGACAAGTTTGGTTTTCTTTTCTTGGTGGGGGGTTGATGAAATATTTTTCTATATTTAGTTATTCTGCTATGCTTTTGGTCTATATATTCCTGCTAAGGATTCCTGAGATGTGTCCTATACTTTAAAGTCAAATTATCTTGGAATTCTTTGTAAGTCTATAAAATTCCTTATTTTACCTTTTTTTTTTTTGGCAGGGGGAACGTAAATTGGTGCATCAACTATGGAAAACAGTATGGAGATGACTCAAAAAACTAAAAAGAGAACTACCAAGTAATCCAGCAATTACACTGCTGAGTATATATTCAGAGAAAATGAAAACGCTAAGTCAAAAAGATACATATACCGCAATGTTCATAGCAGCATTATTTACAATACCCAAGATGTGGAAGCAACCTAAGTGTCCATCGACAGAAGAACGGATAAAGAAGATGTGGTGTATACATATGTATATGTGCATGTATGTACATGTGTGGAATAGAATACTACTCGGCCATAAGAAAGAATGAAATTTTGCCATTTGCAGCAACATGAATGGACCTGAAGGGCATTATGCTAGAGAAATAAGTCAGAGAGAGAAAGACAAATACTGCATGGTATCACTTAATGTGGAATGTAAAAAATAAAGCAAACTAGTGAATATGACAAAAAAGAAACAGACCTGCAGATACAGAAAACAAACCAGCGGTTACCAGCGAGGAGAGGAGCGGTGGGGGCAAGACAGAGGAGGAGATTAAGAAGTACAAATCACGATAAAATAAATAATAGCTTATTTGATAATAGCTTATCAAATAAATTAGCTACAAGGACATATTGTACAACACAGGGAATATAGCCAATATTTTATAAAAGCTGTAAACGGAGGATAGCCTTTCAAAATTATGAATCATTATGCTGAACAGCTGAAACCTTACATAACACTGTAAATCAACTATACCTCAATTAAACAAAAAACAAGTTATATGTAAAAGTAGGAGAGTTACAATCTGCTAGAACAAACCAGCAGCAATAAGCACAGGAGCACACTGCCTGTCTTAGGCTTTCCATGTACAGGCTCATTTAAGGCTCACGACGCCTCTATGGGGCAGGTACTATTTAACGTTTCCAGTTCATGGAAGAAACTGGGGCACAGACACAGCAAGACACTGGGTTAGCTTCACACGACAACTACGTCATGAGCACCGCAGGCACTGACCCAGGGGCTAAGAATACTAAAACAGCAAGTGGCAGCCTAAGACAGACGTGACCTCCACAGGGCGTGAGGCCTGCTTGTGAGGTGGCGAGGAGAGACAGCAGGCACAAACAGCGATAGGGGAATAGCGGTGGGGGACAGATGGGGAATGGCGCAGGTCGTAGAAAGAAAGGGCAGTGGAGAGAGAGGCCTTTTACACCAGTTTCTCTGGAAGGTGAAGTCGGAACAGAGACAGGAATGAGGACAGGATGCCCTCTGCACACAGCGTGGGGAGCACACGACGGAGGCAGAGCCACCCACCATCTCTGTACAGGTGAGGGACACTTGGGTGCCTGTACTCGGCTGCGATGTCAGGATTCCAAAGCAGGCGGTTCAGAATGAACATCGCCAGCCCCGTGACGTCACTGTTGTCTTCCAGAGGCACCAGTTCTCCGTATATCGTCTGAAAAGAAATCCAAGCCCAAGTCAGGGCTGTGCTCTCTCTTCGGGGCACAGGGAAGCAGAGGGGAGGGACAGATGACGATGGTCTAGGAACTGGCGAGGTTCTGATTCCTTTGGGAGAGATGAGGATGAGGATGGGCTGAACATGTAATGTTTTGTGCAATTTTTAGTGCACCCTTCTTCACAGTGAAGAAGAGAAGAAAGTTCAGGACTAAGATAAGTTCAGGACTAAGATCAGTTCTTAAAAATTATATGACAAGTGATATTTATATTGCAATTTTTTCTTTTAAGAACTAGCAAATGTAGGCCTCTTGTTCAAATTTAATGACAACTGTCCTGCTAGTGGGCTTCCTAGGTGGCACTAGTGGTAAAGAACCCACCTGCCAGTGAAGGAGACATGGGAGACTTAGGTTCGATCCCTCAGTCGGGAAGACCCCCTGGAGGAGGGCACGGCAACCCACTCCAATATTCTTGCCTGGAGAATCCCATGGACAGAGGAGCCTGGCGGGCTACAGTCCATAGGGTCGCAAAGAGTCAGACACGACTGAAGCAACTTAGCACACATGCACGCACGTCCTGCAAGTGTATCATGAAGGTACAACAGACACCTAAGTAATTCTAAATGCTTGAGTAGTTAACAAATGGAAAACCATCTGTAAATCATCTAAGACAATAACTTGAGATGTTCAGATCTGTATATAATCAAGGATTAAAATGTTATTAATTTAACATCAATGTGATTGTTAATGATTTTTAAAGAATTAGAAAAAACTACAAACATCAAATTGTATTTTATAACTTTACATCAATAAAACTAGAGAAAAGCATAAAAAATACTAATATCTGCCAAAACAGAGACATTTTGTCTTTTTACTTTATTTTTTTGGCACGTGATGCCTTCTTAAGATCCTCAAAGGTCATGCCCTAACAGAATTCTAAGGTGTGATGGTACAATGTTTTGTTTATAATTATTCATTCCTCCCTTCCCTTTAGAAGTCCCCTTTCCCACCAAATGGCATAGATTTGCTGTATGTATTGTGAAAGAATAAATATTTCTGCCTCATCTGTGTCTGGACAGATAGTGCACTGTGGGCAGAACTATGGATGAGGTGATGCACACTACATCTAGGAGGAAGTTTCAAAGGGCATTGCATGTTTCTAACTCTCCTACATGTTACCTCTGCCACAAAAGAGCTATGCCCCAAATAGACAGGTCCTACTTTACCATCTGTGCCACCAGGGAAGCCCTAGACAGGTTCTACTTTAGCTGAGGTTCTGGAACTCTTTGATATCTGAACCATAGCCAGTTGATATATAATTTTCTGATTAACTTTTCATTGAAAGAAATGAAAAGTTGAATTTCAAATCAGTTGAAATAAGAATTAAAGTAGGAAATCTTAACAAGTTCACTGTCTAGTTGGGTGACCATAGTGGGATTATCATTCATTCTCTCAACAGCTCAATTTTCTGATAAACAGACAGATTATTGTAAAGATTGTTCTTTAGTACAAAAGATTTTTCTATTCAAAAACTTAGAAAAAATTGAAGAATGGGATATCCCACATGACAAAGGTAAAAAGCCTAAACAAGATATAAGAGTTCACCAGTAAAAGACTAAAGGAAATGGAAACACTGAGGGCTGGAATAAAAGAATATCTTTAACACTCAACTCCTAGTGGCTTTCTAATTCAGTTAGTTTTATCATTCTAAATATTATTGAACCATACAACATGTGAAAAACTCAAATTCTGATGTTTTCATGAGTAGTGTTCCATCTAAATGTTTCTGATGACTTCAGACTGGTGTGGATTCCAGTCCTGGCCCTTCACTGGCATTCGGCAGGTCACTTACCATTTCAGCTTCTGTTCTGTCAGTGAAGTTGGAATAACAATAAATACCTCACTGGATTTTATGGAGATCTAAATTAGAAAATGTATTTAATGTGTTTTAAACAGCCTAGTATTGTCATTCGGAGAAGGCAATGGCAACCCACTCCAGTACTCTTGCCTGGAAAATCCCATGGATGGAGGACCCTGGTAGGCTGCAATCCATGGGGTCGCTAAGAGTTGGACACGACTGAGCGACTTCACTTTCACTTTTCACTTTCATGCATTGGAGAAGGAAATGGCAACCCACTCCAGTGTTCTTGCCTGGAGAATCCCAGGGACGGGGGAGCCTGGTGGGCTGCCGTCTATGGGGTCACAGAGTCGGCCACGACTGAAGCGACTTAGCAGCAGCAGCAGCAACAGTATTGTCATTGGTAAATGCTCAGAAAGGAGTTAACTATGCTTGTTATTACATCTGGTACCAAATTTTATATATGTAAGAAACTAACGGGAAAACTGCTATGTAACAAGATGGCAGTAATACAGAATGACAGAGTCTGTTAACCTAATGAGCATTTATGAAGGGACCTTAAATTTCATACTGAGAGATTAAGCAACCAAATAATTTGATAATTGAAACCATCATTTTATTAAAGAATCTTCTAGAAGTGTATATATATATATATATATCAAAGTATCTTTTTTCAAAAACTGAATGGTGTACTTACCTCTAGGCCGATTCGTAGCCACAAAGGATTATATGACAATAGCCAATTCAGGACTTTCTGGCGTTCTCCTGAAACGCATATGAAATGCAAGTAAGCTCAGACCACTAATCAAATATGAGACAGTGAATACAATTTCATGGACAGAAATCAGAGACCAAAAAGGAACATCACATATATGAAATATGTTAAAGTATACTTCCACTCTTTTATATATGTACATGATCTCGTTTAAGTTTGTGAAATTTTAGGTAGCAAAGTGAAACCATGTATATATTTGACTCTGAAAAAAAAATTTCTAGAGTGTTTTTAAAGAATTAATCTCAAGATTTCTATAATCTTCTTACCCACATCTTTCCAGAGGTGCCTGTCTTTCCGAACAATTAGCCGCCGAGCTTCGATTTCAATTTCAAGCTTTTTCATAGCCTTAACCATTTTTTCAGAAGTAAATAAGCGGCACGCGGCACGGCGCAACCTGTTCAGCCTGCACCGGGCGGTGTAAGCTCTGAGAGACACCTCGTCCTTGGTAGGAGCTTTCGGGACACTTACTTTATGTTGACTCTCTACTCCCAGAAGAAGAGTGGAAGCATTTACTGGGTCAAAATGAAAGAAAGGACAGTTCTGGTTAACCAGTACGTGCATACACTTTAAAATCTAGCAATAAGCGCAGCTGAAGACAGGATCTAGTCCCTGTGCCTTCCAGCCTGCTCCTCTCCTTCCCACCTCAAAGTGAAGGTGGCATCCTTCACTCAGAAGCTTCAGCTGTCCTATGGTCACAACCAGTTGACTGTACCTGCAAACTGTATCCCAAATCTAACCATTTCTTATAACCACTGTCATCCAGGTTCCAACACGATCTCCTCTAACCCAGACTCATGAGAGAGCCTCCTAGCTGGCTTCTCTGCTTCCATACGCTTTATCAAAAGATAAACTCCTAAAGGATGGGATTTGTTGGGAGGGAGTATAAGAGGGAGGGGACATACATATATCCATGGCTGATTCATGCTGGTGTACGACAGAAACCAACACAATACTAAAAGCAATTATCTTTCAATTTTAAAAATAAATTTAAAAAGAATAATAATAAAAAAGTAATGGAAAATATCCAAAAGGTAAAAAGTCAATATGCTTGAATACATTAAAAAAAGTTATATTTCTCTATTCCAAAGAGAAATAGAAATAATATTTAAAAATAAATTAATAAAGGTTAAAAAAAAGAATGTGATTTGTTAAAGTCAAATTTTGAAATGCAATTTGAATTTTCATAGAGCACATCTTCTCTCAAGGAAAGAACTAAAAATCATGTTTTGTTTACTTTTGGAGAAAAAGAAAAGTACCTAATCAAAGGTAGAATTCCTATACAAACTTCTCTAACAAATGCAGACGAGTGTCTGCTGGAACACTACAGCAAGAGGGAAATCGTCCCCCTTAAAGTCAGCCTGTGTGATGCCTGGGCAAGTTAAGTATTTTAAAGGGGTTTTCCTTATCTGGAGTTGAACTGATCTCTGTAACTTCTATGAGAGAGTACCACACGTGAATCTTCCTTGTCTCAGGAGAAAACCCTTTCAATATTTGAAGAACACCATGTTTCCATCACATTCCATACTTTGAGTTTTTCTGTTTTCCAGAACTACAGTGAAATATTTTAAAAATTCCTCATACCCACTGGTTTTTAGACCTCTCATCATTACATACTTGGCCACAAACATCTTAAACAGGGTCCAACAGAGACAATACCCCTAACAGGCCATACAAGACAAAACGATCCGCAGGACATTCCACTTGATTGATGCAGCTAAGACTGGACTGGGTTTCTAGGCAGCCATGTCTCTGTTAATGCAGACTGAATCTGTCTTACAATAAAACCCATTCACTGGCAAGGCTGGAAATCACACTGGCTGATGAGCAAAAAAAGAAGTTCAGTGCTTACAGCACAAAATTCTCTCACCTGCACAATAATGAGCATTCGTGTTAAAGACCTAGTGTGCTGTGCCACGAACTACACTATGATCAGATCAGATCAGTCGCTCAGTCATGTCCGACTCTTTGCGACCCCATGAATCGCAGCACGCCAGGCCTCCCTGGCCATCACCAACTCCCGGAGTTCACTGAGACTCACGTCCATCGAGTCAGTGATGCCATCCAGCCGTCTCATCCTCTGTCGTCCCCTTCTCCTCCTGCCCCCAATCCCTCCCAGCATCAGAGTCTTTTCCAATGAGTCAACTCTTTGCATGAGGTGGCCAAAGTACTACACTATGATACACTTGTGAAAGTGAAAGTGAAGTCACTTCAGTAGTGTTCAACTCTTTGCGACCCTACATAGCCTGCGAGGCTCCTCTGTCCATGGGATTTTCCAAGCAAGAATACTGGAGTGGGCTGCCATTTCCTTCTCCAGGGGACCTTTCTGACCCAGGGATTGAACCTAGGTCTCCCACATTATGGGCAGACTCTTTACCATCTGGGCGACCAGGGAAGCCCAATAAATCTGTACAACTAAAAGAATGGAAAAATCATGTTAAAAATGACCCATTAAAACAAAGAAAGTATTACCCAATTTAAACATTAACTTCATGTTTACCTTCAGAAATATTTGTTTTTACAGTGAAGTCGTCAGGAGTTAATATAAAATTTAGCCACCAAGTGAAGCCCTGTTCCTGCTTTTCCTTCCAGCGTTCATCATAAAACATGTTTTTTGCAGCAAACGGCATTGGATGTCTAGGTATACCTAGGAATACAGTTAGGTTAAGGCATAAAAACTTTTCCTTTAAATTATTATACAATCTATAGCAATAGACTATCGTCAGCAAGAACACCTTTGAGACACTGAACGACGTTTGCTTTTCTACTTCCTGCTGGAAGTAGTTGAAAACATTTGGGGTGTGCTGCACTGTGCTCAGTCACTCAGTCATGTCCGACTCTTTGTGACCCCGTGTACTGTAGCCCGCCAGGCTCCTCTGTCCACAGAATTCTCCAGGCGAGAATACTGGAGTGGGTTGCCCTCCTCCAGGAGATCTTCCCAACCCAGAGATCAAACCCAGGTCTCCTGCATTGCAGGTGGATTCTTTACCATTTGGGTCACCAGGGAAGCCCAATACCGGATGGTTAACCTATCCCTTCTCCAGGGAATCTTCCTGACCCAGGAATCAAACTGGGGTCTCCTGCATTGTAGGCAGATTCACTACCAGCTGAGCTACTAGGGAAGCCCATTTTGGGCTATAAAATATAGTAAAAGTAAGAGAGAAAAAGTAAGGCAGTACCTCCTGGTTATTTAAAAATCCCAAGAAAAGTGAGTCAACTTCATTGAACTCTGAGAAAATATCCTAATTGTTATTGGGACACATACTTTAACAATTCTTCAAGGCTTTTATTCCATTAAAAAAAATCAATTCATTTCCATTTGAAATGCGATTAATGTTTCATTCAGTGTCAGTTTTTCATAGACTTTAAAGATATTAAACACTTGCCTTTTAGTGGTTTTATGAAGGTCAAGTTAGACTGAGCCACAGGAACAAAGGGTCTTGTCCTTCTGTTTGTTTTAGGAGTTCTGTATCCTAATGAATCTACAATCATGCAAAAAAGAATAGCATTTTAAAAGTAAAATAAATTCTGCAAGTGAACTGCTATCAACTTAAAATTTGCACTCTCCAAAATCATATCCATTTAGCAGATGCTGAGTAACCACTATGTGCCAGGGTATGAACTTGGGTAAATAAAACCTATGTCTGGAAGTTACAGACCAGAAACTACAACGTATTTTGTGTTGACAGAAGCTACGATTGAGATTGAACCAGCTCACTGTGTGTGTGTGCGTGTGTGTGTGTATGTACATATACAACTAGGTGCTGAGAATGCAGAATGGAAAGATGTGGTTCCCGCCCTCAGGATGTTCTGGGTCCAGAACAGAGGAGTAGAAAGAATCACAGTACATTACATCAGAAGTATAGGAGGAGCCCGGGACAAGGGGAGGGAAAGCTGAGTCACCTGGAAGGCAGACAGCCTCCTGGTGGGAGCGCCCCTGGGCTGACCCTGCAATGAACGTGACACACCAGGAACTGGGCCTCTGACTGAACTGCAAGGTGGTGCCCGGAGCCAAGAACACAGACAAGAAAAGCAAGACAAAAAAGGGGTTGGAAGAGGAAGAAAGGAATTAAAAAATATGAAAAATAACAGTGATGGCCAGTAGTTGAATACTTGCGCCAGGCACTCCCAGAGTCTTGTAATTTAGGTTACTGATGTAGTCAGCACCAGAAGTCTATCAGAAGTGCACCATCATTTTCCATGTTTTATGGAGCTTAGAGCAACTATGCTACTTGGTCAAGGTCATACATGCTAGTAGGTAGCTGAGCTAGACAGTATGGCTTCAGAGCTTGCACTGTAATTCAGTTCCAAGTACCCTATGGGCCAGTGAAGGATTAAGGTCCAGGCAGTCACACTGTCACATGTATTTCAGAAGATGGAATGGACAGTGGACTGGAGTCAAGACTAGAGATGGAAGCGAAAAGGAAGCAATCCCAGGGGCCTAAGTCAGTTATGATGAGAATTTAAAGGAACACAGAAGCAGTGGAGACAAAACCAGAGAAGAGCTGTTTTCATAGCAGAATTTGCAACAGGGCTTAATGTCAACTGACTGGGCAAGTGATGGAGAATGAGAACCCTGACAGGTTCCCAGACCTCACCCAGGTGATGACATAGATGGTGGGGGGTACCTACAGGAGGTAGATGGTGGGGGTGCCTACAGGAGGTAGACGGTGGGGGGTACCTACAGGAGGTAGACGGTGGGGGGTACCTACAGGAGGTAGATGGTAAGTGGTACCTACAGGAGGTAGATGATGGGGCTGGGGGTACCTACAGGGAAAGTCACAGAGGAAAACAGCCCGTCCTAACGCAGTTCACTCCCTCAAAGGTGGGTTTCATACCAGCTTGTGCTGCTGTTCCATACAAACCAGGAGCTAATATTAATAATAAAGCCAGAGGGGGGAAAGCTAAGGCCCAGGGCAGAATCCAGCCCACAGCTGTTTGGGTACAGTCTGCAAGCTAAGAAGTTCTCATGTTTATGAACACTAGTTAAAAACAAAATAGACCTCCAAACAGTTTGATTTCATGACACATGAAGACAATATGAAATTCAGATCTTGGTGTCCATAAATAAAGTCTTCTTGGCACAGAGTCACAGACGCTCATGTCCACACTGTCTGTGCCTGTTTCCCCGTCGGCAATGACAGGGCCCACTGGTTGTGACAGAGGTCACATGAGCTGCAAAAACTGGATATTTACTATCTAGACCTTCAGAGAAAAATTGCCCAGCTTTGACTTAGAAGAATTGCAAATCCATGCCAATTGTCAAAATAAGGAATATGACCACATTGCTACATAATATCTATTCGGTTATAAGTTTCTTTCCGTCTTAACGTACCTAAAATTAAAAATGTGAGTTCCTCGTTCTGAAGGCTTGCACAGGCTAGTCCCTCTGCCTACAACCATTTTGTTCTGTGGGAGACTTCCTTGGAAACGTCTCACAGCTTCTGGTCTTTCCCAGAAAGCCAAGTAAAGTGCCTCCCCTTCTGTGCTTTCATGATTCCCTGGGCACAGCTCCAAGGACCGGGAGCGGCTGAGGACAGGAATGAGGTCTTTTCTCCCAGTATCCACAGAGCCTAGAACAATGCATAGCGCGTGGCAGGGACCTATCAGAGCTGAATAAACGTACCTGGAAAAACTGACTTCTTTCTCTGTAGACACTGCAGGGTCTTGCTCGTCACTGTAAGAACCTGGCTTCCAGTGAGATGAAAGGCCAGCGGGGGTATAGAAGTGGAGCATGTTAGAATCCAACTGATGACTATTTTAAAAGCATTGCCTTGGCAGCTAAGTGGAAAATGGGCTCCAGAGAAGGCAAGGGTGAAGGCAAGATCTGACAGGGACCTGCAGAGACATAGGCTCGGATGGGGCCGTCAGTGATAGTGAGAAGTGACCCAGTCCTGAATGTACTTGGAAAGAAGACAGGATTTGTTGAGGGACTGAGTTTAGAATCAGGCAGACTGTCTGAATTTATAGAGAAAGGGTAGGAGAGAAGCACACTTAGGGACACCCCAAGGTGTGGGGCCTGAGCTGAGAGGAGATCATAACAGAAGTGTGTCGGACCGACACACCAGGGAAGATGTCACGGGACTGGGGATGCAAGGGGTGCTTTTGGACAAATTAAAGGCACTCACTAGGCAGTCAAGTGGAAATAAAAGACGCTGGATAAACGAGTCTACAGATGAAAGGTCCATCCTAAAGATGTAAAGCTGGAAGGCCTCCATGTAGAGGCAGTACTGAAAGCTGTGAGACGGCCTGAAAGCATTAAGGGAATGAGCAAAAGTGTGAAAAAGTTTCAGTGGTTGAGTCTTTGTGTACCTCAAAGTTTAGAGGCTGGAGCGACAGACACAGAGGAGCCCCCAGGGAGGCGGGAAAAGAACCAGGAGGAAGTGGGAGTGGCAGGGTAAAGCGGTCCCAGAAGAGAGAGGTTGCCTAATAGTTCAAGATGAAGACTGAGAAATAACCTCTGGATTCAGTGTGGAGGTGCTGATGACCTTGACAAAACAAGGTTTTACTAGAGTCATCAAAATCTGGTTGAAGTGACTTCAACAAAGAGGAGATCTAGAAACAGCTAATAAAAGCATCTTTCAAAGTGATTATTTTCTTTTACATTAAAAAGCACCTTTTAATTCAAGCATAATGTTTACATGGAAAAGTATACGGAATCAGTGAACTATCACAAAATGAACATGTAGGTTCTTTCAAGGAGTGTTGCTTACAAGAAAGCAGAAAGATGCCGGGTGTGAATGGATATGTGGTATCAATGAGAAGTCTTTGTTTTTTGGGGAGATGGAGGTAAGAACAGCACTCTGTTGCATGAATCAGAAATGACCTGATAGGGAGTCAAACCCTGGAGACGTGGGGAAAGGCAGCTGCTAAAACAACGACTGTGTAGACGGCTGGGGTCTTTACTGTTACTAGGAAAGAGCCGCCTGACCGGTGCACAGACTTCTCAGGCTGTCACGGGAGGGAGGCAGCAGGGGATGGGAACGCAGCGGGTGATGGATGCTGTGGAACTTTCCACAACACCTCTGCATCCTCAGTGAGGCAGCAAGTATGCTGTCTGTGTAGGTGAGGATCAGAGCACCAGCTCCTGAGCCCCCTGCATGGGGGAACCCCAGCCTGACCACTTACTCCCCGTGACCTCAGGCAAAGACTCAGCTTCTGGATGCGGAGGTTTTCTGACTTGAACGTGTGCTTATGACGTCTACTCAGTCTGACTGCTGTAGCTATGAGAGGCGCTATCAGCAAGGCACTCACAGCGGGGGCTGCGGGGAACGCAGGCAGTAAACACTGGCTGCTGTTGCCTTGTCCTCAGAGGAGGAAGGAGGTGCTCGAGGTTTCAGGACAAAAAGGGAGGGGGGCAGTAGTCTGCAGCAGAGAGAGAGAAAGTCAACAAAGCAGGACGACAGAGCTGAGGAGAGTTGCGGGCTTCCGGGAGATGAGCGGTCACGGTCCAGCAAGGTTCAGGCACAGAGCTGGCCTGGGAACTGGAATGTGCCAGACAAGCACGAAGACGGAACAAGGGGTTACGATGAGCCATGGAGGCCAAGCCAAGTGAGAAAATGATGACAGGTCAGGGGTGAGGACTGGGGAAATGGAGGTGGATTCATTGGCTTTTAGAGAAAACGCTGAAATCCCAGCGAGGGAGATGCTCTAAGAGTGTGGCCTAAGGAGGCTGCAATTCACAGGCCAGGGTACTGGAAGGATCTCCTTCAAGGATCTTGAAATCATAAAGACGCATCATAAAGTAGAAGTTTTAGAGAAGGTCTTATGAGCCAAATATAAAAATTCTCAGTCATCTCTCCCTGTAACAAGGAGAACTCAAGGTGAGGTGGTATGGAAACTGAGCTTCCAGCTATCTGTGCCCTTTGCTTTCTTGTCATCTGTTTCCGGGAAGAAAGGAGAAGCAACAGTCTGGAAGCAGGTATGAGACGGTGGGTGGTCCACGGTCCCAGGAGGTTCCCGGTCAGAGGAGCAGGAGAGAAGGCATGTTCTCGGGAGAGGGCCAGGTCAGGGCGGGAACAGGAGGAGGGGGCATTCAGCAAAGCTGGATGTGAAGGAAGGCAGTGAGTCCAGGGCACACAGGCACGCAGAGAGCTGGGGAGATGCAGAAGGTGATTCCAACTGGGGAGTGTACAAAGAGAAATGAGCTCAAGTACCCGAGTGGGTGTGACACTTCCTGTGAGTCCTGGGATCCCTTTACATTATCTGTTTCGTAGCCTGTGTGGTTTGTTTTCCTGCCTGGACCCTGACTGGCATCTGAGGCGTCTGGGATTAGTCCTGACAGTTTTTGAAGCAGACAGGGGTGGGATGGGTGAGGGCTGGGGATGGAACGGTGAGGTTCCTCCTAAAGGAAAGAGGAGTTCGGGGGCCTTGTCTTCATCCCCAAATAAGGGCCAAGTAGAGGCTAAGGAGAACGATGTCCCTGGGGGAAGGCCCCCTCTGCGCCCCCTCAGACAGTGTGACGGGGGCCAGGTGTGCACTGGGCCCTCACTCTGGGGCCTGGACTAAGGTGAGGCACGCTCAGTACTTCCCCGGGTGCAACACTTGCAGGGGGAGCAAAAAACTCTGTCAGCAAGACAAGCACATAGGGACTTCCCTGATGGTCCAGTGACTGAGACTCCATGTTCTCAGGGCAGGGGGCCCAGGTTCGATCTCTGGTTGGGGAACTAGATCCCACTTCCCACAACTAAGAGTTTGTGTGCCACATATCCAGAGAAAAACATGATCCAAAAGGATACATGCACCCCAGTGTTCACTGAAGCACTGTTTACAGTGGCCAGGACATGGAAACACAGTCTAAATCAACAGAGGAATGGATAAAGAAGATGTGGCACAAACAATGGAATATTACTCAACCATTAAAAAGAATGAAGCAATGTCATTTGCAGTAATATGGGTGGGCCTAGAGAGTGTCATACTGAGTGAAGTAAGTCAGACAGAGAGGGAGAAATATCTTATGACATGCCTTATATGTGGAATCTAAAAAGAAATCATATCAATGCACTTACAAAACAGAGAGACAGACTCACAGAAAATGAACCACGGCTGCTGGAAGGGAAGGCATAGTTAGGGACCTTGGAAAAGTTAAGTACACACTGCTCTATTTAAAATGGATGACCAACAAGGACCTATTGTATAGCACATGGAACTCTGCACGTTATGTGGCAGCCTGGATGGGAGGGGAGTTTGCGGGAGAATGGATACATGTAAATGTACGGCTAAGTCCCTTCAGCTGTTCATCTGAAACTATCACCACATTATTAATCAGCTATACCCCAATACAAAATAAACTTAAAGTTTCGGGGAAAAAAAAGAGTTCGCATGCTGCAACTAAGATACAACCAAATAAACAAATATGTTAAAAAAATTTTTTTAATATAAAGACAAAAAATATATATATATAAAGAAAGCATTTTAACACAATAGTTTTTAAAAATTACTGCAGAAAAACCATGATGAATGAAACATCAAAAATGTAAATAAGAATGAGATCACAGTGATTTCAGAATTCGGCCCTACTCTATGTCTGACTCATCTTCCACTAAAGCCAACCGGTGAATGAAAAGTACAAGTTGATTCAAGCTTCTCAATAGCAATTTACTAAACCAAAAGAAATAGAAACTATTCCCCATATAGGTATACTTTCATGAAAGATTTTATGAATGAGACTCACCTGTTTTCTTCTTCAGGTTTAATTTCTCTCTGTGGCTAACACGTTTCAAGGAGGAGGTTACCACTTTTTTTGTGTGTTTAACAGTTGATGTTTTAGACTCCACAGGAGAAAAATGGGGCCTTTTGACCTCTTGTGCTTCCATGCATTCTGTAACTGTTATCCTCACATTTTCATCTCCTGTGTGTCCCTCACTCTTTCTTTTACGAGCAACTGAAGCTACCTTGCAGGGAGGAGTTACTATGTTTTTAGAGCTCTTAGGTCTACTCTGTATTAAATCTCTAATTGGAAGAAAAGGATGAAAATCATCTTTCTCTTTTTGATCATCTGTTTCCTTTTTGCAGTCACCCACTACGACATTGAGACATCTTTTTGCCTTTGGTTTAACAGTCTCCATTTGGTTTTCTACAGCGCAAGTGGGCTTTCTTTTAGTCACAGTGGCAGAAAGTATTGGGCGTCTCTTAATAGGTTTTTTGCGGCTGTGACTAGAAATATCCTGAACTGCCGAAAATTTAGGCTGGTTCTGTTTTTTAAAAGTGTAAGAGTTTGACATCACTTCTAAAGCTTTGGATGCTTCAAAAGTAGCTTTTGGAGATTCTAACTGCTGACATTCAGAAATACAAGGTACAGCTGCATTTTTTCTCTCATCTTGAGGAGGCTGTGAGTCCTGAAAATGTCCAGTTGATAATGGCAATTGACATGTTTGCTGAGATACACATATATATGCCATATTATCTTTTAAAAATTGATTTGGGGAGAGAATTGGGTTGATGGACTCTGTTTCTAGATCCTCATTTAGTCCATAATTATCATTTATGAAAGAATCTGGACTTAGAATTTTCCGACAGATTTCATGTACCCTTTTTGATTCCAAAATCACAGGCCTTGTATTACCTTTCACAAACATATCTGGTGAGAGGCACTTCACGAATTCTGGTTCATTATTAGATGCATGGCTATTATTCACAAAAGAATCCGGACTTAGAAAATGTCCTTGGCTTTGTGTGATGTTCAAACTTGAAGAATAATTTGGGGTAAGAGTAAGTTTACCATTCTCTTCAATTTGACTATTAACGTTGTCTATGGAGTCAAAGGAGGTTTCAGTTATGCCTTTCTCATTAAAATGAAAATCTTCTGCAGTGTTGGCACCGTCTGCTTTCACCAGTCCCCCATTTTCAGAAGCAGGGAGGGATGTGTAGGTTGTAGATCGACGAACAGGAAGTGGCAAGCAGGTCCCCCTGTGGCACTCTTGGGAAGCGGGGCTGATAGGTGATATGGGGAGTTTATTTTCTTCAAGGATTAAAGGATTGCTTTCTGGTGGGGAACAGTTTCCATTTGTAGCCAGATTCTCACAGGCTTGTAGTGGGCTCCTAACTCTGTCAGCTTTGGGGGAAACATTAAATGTTTTATTCACATTTTGAATATTTGAAGCCTTCTTGTTATGTCTTGAAGAGGCTGATGCTTTCTTCTTATTAATAGTATCCCAAAGAGTCCTCTGCAAAAATAAGCAAAACATACAGATTAAGTTGATAACTATTGAATACTACTTATAAGCAATATTATGAATGTTACTTCAAGAGACCTGTGAACAAAATGATTTTACATATTATTTCCTAGAGTAAATACAGAATGATGAAAACTTATTACCTTTTTCTTTTTCGGCTCTTCTGCATTTCCTAGTAATATAGCTTGGTGTTTCAGAATATCATTTACAAGAAATGTTATGGTCTCTCTTATTCGGCCTCCTTTTAACGGTGTCCAGGTAATAGAAACAACAATTTTTTCTTTAGGCTATAACCAAAAGAACACATTTTAAATTACTATAACAGTAGTGATGTATAACAACACAAACATATTCTATATTATATACAAATGGGTCTTCCCTGGTGGCTCAAACAGTAAAGAACCTGCCTGAAATGCAGGAGACCCAGGTTCGATCCCTGGGTAAGGAGGATCCCCTGGAGAAGGACATGGCAACACACTCCAGTATTCTTGCCTGCAGAATCCCATGAACACAGGAAACTGGTGGTCTATAGTCCATGGGGTTGCAGAGTTGGACACAACTGAGCAACTAACACCCCCATCAATAGAGAGAATACAGTAGAGGATTAATAATTGTTACTCACCAACATTTAACAAGTCAAATGTATCTTCCTATCCTATCTCATTTCATTCTAAGGAAAAAGGCTACCGTAATAACAAAGTTCACAACAAGATAAAATTATAATAAACTCTTAATTGTATATGAAAGCAGTGGAACAGAGAGTCTACGAATCACTTTATTTTAGTTCAGTGGTTTTAAAAAATTTAATCACATTATTTCCACTTCTTTAGACTATGTACAGAACTTCCATTTCAAATATAAATGCCTTATATGAGAAAGACATTTTCAGAAAGAAATGTAAAGATGATCAGCTAAATTCCTTGCTCTCCACGAGCTTCTCTAAAGTCCATAGCATCATTATTGATACTCTAGGCCTAGTTTCAGGTTATCTAACATAACTAGTCTGAATCTCACATCCCTAGGAAGCAGACACTGTCATGATACATGTTTTACAGATGAAGTAATCAAGGTTCAGGAAGCTTTACGAATTCTGCAGCCCAGAGAAACAAGGAGTAATTTCAATTTTCAAATCTTAAGAAATACATTTCATGAGGCTATAGCCACCATGAAGAGTGCTTCTTCTGATGGATCTGGCAAAGGTAAATTGAAAACCTTCTGAAAGTGATCCACCATTTTGGATGCCATTAAGAACATTCATGATTCATGAGAAAAGACCAAAATGTCAGCATCAACAGGGATCTGGGAGAAGTTGATTTCAGTCTTCCAGAATGACTTTGAGGGGTTCAAGACTTCAGCAAAGGTGCAGATGTGTTAGAAATAGCAAGAGAACTTGAATTTTAAGAGGGAAGAATAAATCCCACTCCGCAGCAGATCTGTTTCTTTTACTTTAAACTTTGTATTCCCTTGCTTTCCTACAAGTTAAGAATGTTGGAGGTAACTTGAAACATACAGGAGAGCCCATTCTCAAGGCTCTGACCTTTACGTGTTGCACTTTCCCATTAAGATAGAGATTAAAAAGTTGAAGAACAAGACAGTTGTAGCATTTGCCCTGTTAGGGGTTTATGGGAACATCATGACCCGACCTATAGGGACAGCTGCAAGAACAAAGGATTCTGACACCAAGAAGTTTCTACCAACCAATCATGTACCCTCCTCTTGAAAAAAAAAAAGCAGCAGCAGCAGCCAGAATTCTAACTAGGGTAAGATGGTTCTTTGGGACACTAGTCCACTGTCTTTTTGGTCAGCTGAATTTCCGTATAAAGTCACTACTCCTTGCCCCAGCAGCTGGTCTCTAGGATTATTAGCCTGTTGCATGGTGAGCAGTACAAGTGTGGACTCAGTAACAGATTTAGAAGTATCTGAGGACGTGACTGAAACGCTGCAATTTATGATAAAACTTGAATGGATGGGAAGTTGTTTCGTACAGATGAGCCAAGAGACTGGTTTCTTGAGATGGAATCTACTCCTGGTGAAGAGGCTATGGAGATTATTGGAATGATGACAAAGGATTTAGAATATTACACAAACTTAGTTGGGAAAGCAGAGCAAGGCTGACGAGGAGAGACTTTTAATTTTGAGAGAAGTTCTGCTGTGGTGAAAATGCTATGAAACAGTACTGCAGGCTACAGAGAAATTATTCGTGAAAGGAAGAGCCAATCAATGCAGCACACTTCACTGCTGTCTTACATTAAGAAATTGGCACAGTCACCCCAGCCTTCGGCAACCACCACCCTGACCAGTCAGCAGCCACCAACATCAAGGTCAGAACTTAAGAACCATAAAACAGGCATAGTTTGCAGAAGGCTCAATTGATTGTTAGTATCTCTTAGTAGCAGTCTTTTTAGTTGAGATACATATACTGTCTTCTTCAACATGAGGCTATAGTACACTTAAAACATTACAGAATAGTGTATACATAAATTTTATATGCACTGGGAAACCAAAAAATTCATGTAACTCATTTTTCTATGATTTTCACTCTGTTGCAGTGGTCTGGATGAGAACCCACAATATCTGAGATCTGCTTATACTTAATGGGCTTATCTTTCAAATTTCATTGTCACTGAGATTCAGATGAAATTGTCTGTTTAGGATAAATTCAAGAGTGTGAATTCTTACTACTTGCTTCTCAATTTATACATAAAAAAATTTTTTTAATTTAAAAGGGGAAGTTCCTTCTAAAGAAGGAACTATTGAACAAATGGTTATTGACTGCCTAATGGCATACATAGTGCCTGACACAGAGGGGGCATATGTTACATATTTAAGTGACAAAATTATTGAGTGAATGAAAAACACACTTGGCCTCTGGTCTCATGGACACTATATTCTGCTCAATAAAAGAAATGACAAAATCTAAATAAAAAGATAAGTACAAAAATACAAGTCCCCAGTACTGTCATCAATGAAACAAAGGTTGAGAGGCACAGCAACAGTGTAGGGAACTATAATCGCTAACGGGCTGATCAGAGATTATAATAATTATAATATTTAAGCTAAAACAAAGTATAAGAATGAGCTGGACACATAGAGCTAAGTGAAAGTAGCTCAGTTGTGTCCGACTCTTTGAGACCCCATGGACTGTCCATGGTATTTTCCAGGCCAGAATACTGGAGTGGGTAGCCTTTCCCTTCTCCAGGGGATCTTTCCAACCCAGGTATTGAACCCAGGTCTCCCACATTGCAGGTGGATTCTTTACCAGCTGAGCCACAAGGGAAGCCCAAGAACACTGGAGTGGGTTGCCTGTCCCTTCTTCAGGGTATCTTCCCAACCCAGGAATTGAACCGGGGTCTCCCATATTGCAGGTGGATTCTTTGCCAACTGAGCTGTCAGGGAGAAGCAGTTCAGAAGGTACCAACACATGCATAGCCTGGGAACCAGAGGGTTAGGGTTACAGTTAGGGTTGCCTCGTAGGACAGCCCCAGAAACAGACAAGAGGACCAGTGTGGCTTAAGAGTAGTGAGAAGGCAGATGACCTGCGACATGTGAGGCTGGAGAGAGCAGCAGAGGACTGCTGCATATTAGAACACTCTCTAGCAGATCGAAACATTGCAAACATTACTTAGGTGTACATTTGGCTTCAGAGGTTTTGTTTTGCTTGTGTGCCTATTTTCTTTAAGGCATACCAAAATGAAGTTCAAGTCTTTTTATCCTTAACTGAAGGCTTAATCCTGTAACCTAGGAGAGTACATTGGGAAAACAAATGCTCAAAATGTTCCTCCCCTTTCCTCTTTCCTGCCTCCTCCTCCTCCATCCACTCTCCCATGAGGAAGTCCTCCTTTAATCTGTAACAGTCCATAGATTGAGACACTGACAGCAAGTCAGTTCTGAGAGACACTTAAAAGGGATTTAAAACTGATACCTGCTTTTGGACTGTGATGATGATAGTCTATCTACAAAACTTGACTTTCTATGGAGACAAATACTCTCAGAGGTATAAAAACTGAGATAAAACATGAAGCACTTTGCTTTTTCCCCTTGGTAAGTCTTCATTTGGATTTCCCCCTTGCTTTCAACCTCTTAGTAACTCAAACAAAACAAATGAGGGAACCGATCTGTTATATATTTTCTTTTAAATACCTTCAGTAACGGCAGTCTATGCGTCACTGTTTATTTTTTTGAACAGAAGCATTGCCGAGTGTCTGAGACAAGAGTGATACTATTTTATCTGGATTCTAAGAGAGACATTAGAAAGTCAGGATAGCAATTTAAAATGTGTACTGCATCTCTCCTTGGGGAGGAAATTTTTAAAAGCCGAGAATCAGTGAACAGAATCATTTGTCATTTCCCTCAAGTCCTAAGATTCTGCAGTCTTTGTTTACACACTCCCTTATTAGTGACAAATCAGAAAATGATAGTTGTAGCCAGTGACAACGGAAGGTGCGTGGTTATTAACTGGATCTGGCTCGCCCCCTGGTGGCCCTAAGTGCAATGAACAGAACAGTCTCAAGCCTAGAGGTGAAGAGGGAGGAGAGTCAGGTTTGGGGCTGCTATTAAGCCAGTTCATCCAAGTCTTCCAGTCAGATCAAAATAGCATCACACTCACTGCAGATAGAAGAAGGATAGCTTGTTTTATTAAAGAAGCGCAAGTGGCCTCATGTTAGTTTCTACTCATCTGTAGCAGAAGCTCATATTCCCATAACTGGCACCAATGAGTCTGTTAAACCGTCCAGTTAAATTATTTGCACACCTGGCTACAGGAATCACTTTGAGGGGTTTGTGGAAGGTAAAGATGCCCTGGCCCTCCCCATGTCCTCCCAGGAGTGATGCTGAAGCGGGGTCCTGGTACCTGCGGTTGTTCAAAGCTCACCAGGAGGTAACATGCAGCCAGGATGGACACAGAGCTGAACTCCATTCAGTGTGGTTGTGGTTTAGTCACTAAGTCATGTCCAGACACTTGAGACCCTGTGGACTGTAGCCTGCTAGGCTCCTCTGTCCATGGGATTCTCCAGGCAAGAATACTAGAGTGGGTTGCCATTTCCTTCTCCAGGGGATCTTCCCGACCCAGGAATCGAACCCAGATCTCCTGCAATGCAGCCAGATTCTTCACCAACTGAGCTACAAGGGAGGTGTTTACTGTGGCGGGTGGTGATTTTAACTGACTGTCATTATGAAGACTCAGGCCCAAATGACACACCCCCTACAGGACAGCCGTCACAGGCAGATTCTAGCACACCAGTATTATCAAAGTTTTAAAAAGCATGATTAGGAGAGTAAGAGAACAACCATTTAAAGTTTTTTTCCCTTTGTCCTCAATTTTATAAGCTGAGTGTCTCATACAGTACCTGGCAAAAAGCAGATGCATGAAAAATACAGTTTTTAATGTATCATGGGAAAAAAATAGATAAGTATACCCCCCCCCAAAAAAAATGTTTTTTCCTTGAAAAGGGCTGCCCATAAATCTGCTCTGCAAAAAATATCCTGAATGAGTCTCTGGTCCTTCATTCCTTTTCAGGCCTAGATACATTGTGTTGTAGACATATTTTTACAGTAACTGTGAAGTCACTCTCTGGCAGGTATAATACCTAGTGATTCTTGAGATGCCATCTGCATACAAAAGATCTTGTTTAAAATGCAGTTTTCTGTATTTACCCCCAGAGATTCACATTAGCAAGTGTGGAGTGATGAGCAGAAATCTCCCATATTACAAGCAATCCAGACAAATCTGATGTGAGTGGTTGAGGCATCTCGGAGAAATGCTGCTTAGGTGTATGGTGACATGCTAATTCACCAAGGGTGTGTTTTAGATAAGGGATGTTCACATAGGTATTTTCTACTATTGTGCTTTTCAAAATGCTGTCCTTGGACCAGTAGCAGAGGCATCACCTGGGAACTTCTGAGAAAAGCAAATTCTAGTTGTCCTCTGCACATATGGAATCAGACTCTGAGGGGCCCCAAGTATTTTACCCTTAGCTGATTCTGATGCCCTCAAATTTAGAACCACCAGTCTCCTCAAAACATCCCATCCTTCTTGGTGCCTATCTGATGCAGCTTTCCTTGTTCTTAGAATTTCCCCTCATCCTCCTAACATATGTCTTTAGGAAGGAACCATGCCTCCTGTCTTTGAATCAATACAAATGAAAGTGCACGGGATTTAAAGACCTGGATGAGAATCCTAACTGTGTCAATCGCCAAGAATAAAACCATGTGTAAATGTTTTCCACCCTCTGAGCATACTTCCTCATTAAAAATTAAGACTGGAACATTTATTCAGGACACAGTCAAGATCTCTGCTTGAAGCTTTCTCTCATTTGAGCACCATGCACAGCTTTAGCTGGCATTGCTTCCAACTAATAGACGAGAAAAGAGAGACTCAGAATACTGAACCGAGCTGCCTAACTCTGATGCACTGCACACAAACCCTTTGACAGTAGTGCCTTATCCTCTAATGTAAATAATGACTCCATGAGTTTGTTGTAAGGATTAAATAAGGCAACAGACTTGAGAACAATTTGTAAAAGGTAAACATTATGTTTGTATGTATTATCTTAGTGGTTGAGTGGAATCAACACACCCAAACCTGAAGCTGAAGGAAATCAACAGCTAATAAAAGACAAGCTTTGTTTTAAAGCAGAAACCATAAAACATCACAAACATATGGTTTAAAAGAACAGTTAACTTTCATAATATAAAAGTATAACTCTAAAAAAAAATTCAAAAACTTTAGTCCCACAAAACAAAAAAGAACAAGCAGAAGTATAGTGTAGATAGAAAAAGCAAGTATTTGTTTTCCCACAAAAAGAAAAGCAAGCAGTTTATAAACTGCAAGGAGTTTATAAACTAGAGAGGAAGGGCAGGTTCTTAACTGTAGCTGAACAAGTGCTTAAGTCAATGGACCTCAGCTTAGAGCCTTGTATCACTGCTTTAGGAAGTGGTTTTTTAGACAAGGAGTGGGACTCCCTCAGCTAATTTTTTTTTTTCTTCTTCTCACACTTTCAGAGGTTCTAACCAATGGAAAGACCACTGCAGTCCAAATAAGGATGTAAATATTCTGGATTTTGATGACAGGAATGGGAGCTTTACTGTGGCGAATGTAATGCAGAAAAGCTACCCTGGAAATCCTTGAAACAGCAGTTACAAATTTAAATTTGAATCACCATTAAAACTACACTACAGCAAAGGAAAAAAAAAAAGATTAAATAATAAAGTGTGCATACTTATTGAAAACGACCCTGAGAAGTGTTTTTTATTTTGTCGCTATTTGGCCAAAACGAAGCTCACCAGAAGAGTAGTTACTCTGACACTCCATGGACTCAGTTTCCCTTTAGAAACTAAAGCGCATATTAAGATGACTGATAGAAAGCAATTTAAAAACCCTGCTCTAATCAGAGTACTCCTGGCAATCTTATATGCAAACAGGAAGATGGATAGATGGATGAGTAGATGAAAGATAAGAATATTAATTGTAAGCGTGCCATCCACTCCTCTAGAACTGCCAATCTTCTCGAGGCCCTAAGTCAATGAGAAACTCTTCTCTATCACAGAAGGCAGGAATGTGCTCCGAAGGATGCCCGGCGCGGGCGCGGGCGCTGTCACTGCCAGGTCCCCGCCCACCGGGCTCCTCCTGCCCCGGGGACAGGGGCTCACCAGAGTCTGAGGGAATCACTCGGCTTTTACTCAGGTCCGCTCCTGCCCCTTCCGAGCCCGGGTCCCGGAGCGCGGCGGGGAGGCCGCATCCCGCTCCTACCTGCAGCACGAAGGCGCTCGGCCAGATCGTGAAGCCGCGTTCGGCGGCGGGGCCGCGGGACAGCCACACGGCGGCCGCCTCCTCGTTGGGGTTGTCCAGGATCAGGGGCAGCGTCCGCGAGGCTCCCAGGCGCACGTCCCCGAAGCAGAGGAAGGGCGACCTGCAGAAGTGGCTGAGGGACAGGACGGCCGGGGACGCCGCCTCCTCCTCGGCGCGGGGACCCCTCGGCCCCGCCCGCGGCCTCGGCTCCGGCGGGCTCCGCTCCCAGCAGCCGCTACCCCGCTGCCAGGTCGCCATCGAGGCCTCTGGGTACGCCCGGCTGCTCCGAGCGGCCTCCGCAAGAACGCCCACAGCCTCCCCTCGAGGAGCTGCGGGGATCGAGAAACAACTCGCCCCCTTTCTCGTCCAGTTGCCAGGACACAAGAAGGCGTCCGGACGCACAAACTCAAACTGGAGAGAGACGCGAACTGAGAAGGGATTTTGCCCCGTTTAAAATTCCCGCCTCCACCAATGGGCTGCCCTGGTTCCGCCCACCTCCGAGCGGGCCCAATCGGTGAGCAGCACTGCCAGCCAATGAGAAGACGGCGCCTTATTTAAATGTGGCGGCGACGGTGACGGGTAGCTCTCGCAGAGGAGAGGGCTATGGCAGCTGGGTCTGGGCTCCCTCTGAGGGCCGGGGCTCAGGTTCGGAATTCGCCTATCGGTTTTGTGAACAGGTTGGTGGAAGCGAAGAGAGTCACAGCACTTCCTCCGGAAATGCAGCTGTCTTGGCGGTTGCCGGCAAAGTCATTCCCTCACAGTACTTTGAGGGAGATCAATGTACTCGCCCGGGATCCCTCTGCCACTTCCTGGGCCCAAAAGGGAGAAAATGAGGAAAATGAAAATTAAATGTACAGTTAGTGCGAACGTGCTGACGTCAGTGCGTGGTGTCGCTGCAGTGGCTCAGTAATTTACCTGCTGGTTCTTACCTCGGGATTCTGGGAGCTAAACCAGGTAAACAAACAAAACCCGAAATTCCCAGTAATTCATAAGCGGTGGTCTTTACGGGCATGGCCCTCGACAGATAACTTCTCGGTTTTCATTTAAATTGTATATATCTGATAGTAATGATTGTAGCCTACATGTTACTCTCTGCCAGGGGTTGTGTTAAGCCCTGCACGTATTTATCTCCACCTTCCCTTCTACCCTGGGGGAAGGGACCGTTATTCGCGATTCACAGAAGAGCGAGGCCGGCGTTCAGCCAGCTGGGAGTGGCGAGGCCAGGAGGGGCACCGGAGGCTAGGCTCCTCTTGCTGTCCCCGCTGCCCGCGCTGCCTCTAAAGACAGGTGCTGCTGCCAAGTCGCTTCAGTCGTGTCCGACTCTTTGCGACCCCATAGACGGCAGCCCATCAGGCTCCCGTCCCTGGGATTCTCCAGGCAAGAACAGTTGCCATTTCCTTCTCCGATGCATGAAGGTGAAAAGTGAAAGTGAAGTCGCTCAGTCCTGTCCGACTCTGAGCGACCCCATGGACTGCAGCCTACCGGGTTCCTCCGTCCATGGGATTTTCCAGGCAAGAGTACTGGAGTGGGGTGCCATCGCCTTCTCGGCTAAAGACAGGAGGAGACTTTAAAAAATAGCCTGTGGATGTGCATACAGCCACACAGAATACATGAAAAGAAAACTCCCTGAAAGGAAAACCAAAATGAGGAAAGTGAGATAGGAAACTGTATTCACTGACACCCAATTTGACCTGATGTTGAACCCTGTTACCTCAATGATATTTAATCAAACGTGTTTATGGAGGTTTCTTAAAAAATCCTTCAAGACTGATGCACAAGGAGAATGCTACTACATACATTTTTACCAAAATGTTTGAATGAATGACAGTAACTTTTAAATACACTTAATTTATATTTATTATATTTTGTACAGTGAATGTTATTCATCAAATTAACATTGCAAATATAGGCTCTCTTAAGCCTGGAGAATCCCAGGGAAGGGGGAGCCTGGTGGGCTGCCATCTATGGGGTCGCACAGAGTCAGACACGACTGAAGCGACTTAGCAGCAGCAGCAAGCTTAAGTCACTGAAATGTTTGTCTCAATCCTTTTTAACATGATAGGAACACATTTTGTTTCTATATGTTCTCCCCTTACAGGTTTCTCTTCATAAAGCAATGCTGTTGATGCATAGTTTTTAAAAACCCAAAATGAACTATACTGGATATTTTTTGCTTGCCCTCCACTCCCACCCTTCACCTTTTTCCAGCCTGCTCTTGGCTGTGAGACGCTGGCTGTGTTCTGTATTTGCTACATCCATAGGTTTCTTACTCTGTGACATCTGTTTTAGTCAAAGAGGTAAGCCAGGGTATGCCCCCCAACCCTACCCACCAGGGGCTGGCTCCATCTCCACATTAAAGTCATATGTAGCTGGAGAGGTGCCCTCTCCTATTGGAGATCTGGATGTGGGGATACCACAGTATCACTAGGCCCAGGATAAGACCCTATTGCTTGTTTCCCTGCAACCCAGACCTATCTTTGTGAATAGTCCCTTTATTAAGCTTCCTTGAATTACAGTAAATTGGAGAGGGCCAACTATTTCCTTAGTGACCTTGGCTGTTACAACACTGGCCTTGGGAAATAGCCTCTTCAGGTAGAATTCTGAATTGAGTTGCTCATATTTGAGAAGCACAGGGATAAACTCTTACTAGCAAGAAACACACCATGACAATCCAAAGGGTGGGGTAGCATCCTGAGTCCTCAAATTATCCACTGGACACTGTCCAAGCTTAGTGTCATCTGGTTTTACCTGACACCCTAGAGAGAATACATAGAGAAAAAGAAAATGAAGGTACCACTAAGAATATATATTGAGAATAAGAATGTGTGGATAGGAGCTCTGAAGAAGCCCCTCACTCCCTGTGGTCTCCTGGAACATATGGCCAAGGACCAAGCCCACGTCTTCTGGTAAATGTGGCAGCACTAATTAAACACCCAACCCTGCCAGCCTCTTACCTAAGGGGAGAAAGTGGAACCCTGTGAAAATGTATCTTCAGTTCAGTTCAGTTCAGTTGCTCAGTCATGTCCGACTCTTTGTGACCGCAGCACGCCAGGCCTCCCTGTGCATCACCAATTCCCTGAGTCCACCCAAACCCATGTTCATCAAGTCGGTGACACCATCCAACCATCTCATCCTCTGTCGTCCCCTTCTCCTCCTGCCCTCAATCTTTCCCAGCATCAGGTTCTTTTCCAATGAGTCAGCTCTTCACATCAGGTGGCCAAACTATTGGAGTTTCAGCTCCAACATCAGTCCTTTCAGTGAACACCCAGGACTGATCTCCCTTAGGATGGAGTGGTTGGATCTCCTTGCAATCCAAGGGACTCTCAAGAATCTTCTCCAACACCACAGTTCAAAAGCATCAATTCTTCAGTGCTCAGCTTTCTTTATAGTCCAACTCTCACAAGCATACATGACCACTGGAAAAACCATAGCTTTGACTAGATGGACCTTTGTTGGCAAAGTAATTTCGGTAAAATTTTAAAGGCTGAGAACTTGTAATTCTTCCTACAAACCTCACTTTCCAGCAGAGTCAGCCCCGTCTGCCAGTCCATTATATTGATGATGTTTGCTGATTAAATCTAATGAGCAAGAAATAGCTGTCAGGTACTGTGATAGATAGAGTGCCTGATGAACTATGAATAGAGGTTCGTGACATTGTACAGGAGACAGGGATCAAGACCATACCCAGGGAAGATAATGTAAAAAAGCAAAATGGCTGTCTAGGGAGGCCTTACAAATAGCTGTGAAAAGAAGAGAAGCGAAAAGCAAAGGAGAAAAGGAAAGATATAAACATCTGAATGCAGAGTTCCAAAGGATAACAAGGAGAGATAAGAAAGCCTTCCTCAGCAATCAATGCAAAGAAATAGAGGAAAACAACAGAATGGGAAAGACTAAAGATCTCTTCAAGAAAATTAGAGATACCAAGGGAATATTTCATGCAAAGATAGGCTCAAAAAAGGACAGAAATGGTATGGGTCTAACAGAAGCAGAAGATATTAAGAAGAGGTGGCAAGAATACACAGAAGAACTGTACAAAAAAGATCTTCATGACCAAGATAATCACGATGGTGTGATCACTCACCTAGAGCCAAACATCTGGAATGTGAAGTCAAATGGGCCTTAGAAAGCATCACTACAAACAAAGCTAGTGGAGGTAATGGAATTCCAGTTGAGCTATTTCAAATCCTGAAAGATGATGCTGTGAAAGTGCTGCACTCAATATGCCAGCAAATTTGGAAAACTCAGCAGTGGCCACAGGACTGGAAAAGGGCAGTTTTCATTCCAATCCCAAAGAAAGGCAATGCCAAAGAAAGCTCAAACTACCACACAATTGCACTCATCTCACATGTTAGTAAAGTAAAGCTCAAAATTCTCCAAGCCAGGCTTCAGCAATACGTGAACCGTGAACTTCCAGATGTTCAAGCTGGTTTTAGAAAAGGCAGAGGAACCAGAGATCAAATTGCCAACATCTGCTGGGTCATCAAAAAAGCAAGAGAGTTCCAGAAAAACATCTATTTCTGCTTTATTGACTATGCCAAAGCCTTTGACTGTGTGGATCACAATAAACTGTGGAAAATTCTGAAAGAGATGGGAATACCAGACCACCTGACATGCCTCTTGAGAAACCTATATGCAAGTCAGGAAGCAACAGTTAGAACTGGACATGGAACAACAGACTGGTTCCAAATCAGAAAAAGAGTACATCAAGTCTGTATATTGTCACCCTGCTTATTTAATTTATATGCAGAGCACATCGGGAGAAGGCAATGGCACCCCACTCCAGTACTCTTGCCTGGAAAATCCCATGGACAGAGGAGCCTGGTAGGTTGCAGTCCATGGGGTCGCTAAGAGTCAGACATGACTGAGCGACTTCACTTTCATTTTTCACTTTCATGCATTGGAGGAGGAAATGGCAACCCACTCCAGTGTTCTTGCCTGGAGAATCCCAGGGATGGCGGGGCCTGGTGGACTGCCGTCTATGGGGTCGCACAGAGTCGGACACAACTGAAACGACTTAGCTGCAGCAGCAGAGCACATCATGAGAAACGCTGGGCTGGAAGAAGCACAAGCTGGAATCAAGATTGCCAGGAGAAATATCAATGACCTCAGATATGCAGATGACACCACCCTTATGGCAGAAAGTGAAGAGGAACTGAAAAGCTTCTTGATGAAAGTGAAAGAGAAGAGTGAAAAAGTTGGCTTAAAGCTCAACATTGAGAAAACTAAGATCATGGCATCTGGTCCCATCACTTCATGGCAAATTTGTAAGGCCTCCTCAGACAACCATTTTGCCTATTTGTATTTCTTTTTCTTGGGGATGGCCTTGATCACCGCCTCCTGTACAATGTCACAAACCTCCATCCATCGTTCTTCAGGCACTCTATCAGATCTAATCCCTTCAATCTATTTCTCACTTCCATGTATGATTGTAAGGGATTTGATTTAGGTTATACCTGAATGGTCTAGTGGTTTTCCCTACTTTCTTCAATTTAAATCTGAATTTTACAATAAGGAGTTCATAATCTGAGCTACAGTTAGCTCACAGTCTTGTTTTTGCTGAGTGTATAGAGCTGCTCCAACTTTGGCAGCAAAGAATATAATCAATCTGATTTTGATGTTAACCGTCTGGTGCTGTTCATGTGTAGAGTCTTCTCTTGTGTTACTGGAAGACAGTGTTTGCTAAGACCAGTGCGTTCTCTTGGCAAAACTCTATTAGCCTTTGCCCTGCTTTCATTTTGTACTCCAAGGCCAAACTTGCCTGTTACTCCAGGTATCTCTTGACTTCCTACTTTTGCATTCTAGTCTCCTGTGATGAAAAGGACATCTTTTTTGGTGTTAGTTCTAGAAGGTCTTGTAGGTCTTCATAGAAGGGTTCAACTTCAGCTTCTTTGGCATTAGTGGTTGGGGCATAGATTTGGATTACTGTGATATTGAATGGTTTGCCTTGGTAACGAACAGAAATCATTCTGTCATTCTTGAGATTGCACCGAAGTACTGCAATTCAGACTCTTGTTGACTATGAGGGTTTCATTCTCCTTGGATGGCAAACATTCTTCCATTAACCAGGCTTTTTATTCCTTTATGAAATGCTCAAGGAACACCCCCACCATCCCAAGGTACAGACTGAGGCAGCATGGGAGGAGGAGATATTACAGGACCCAAGTCATCTTTGCAGGTTGTGAACTCTGGACCCACTCAGCCCCAAGCTGTTGGACACCACTGATTTGATAACAGAAGTTTGCTTGTCACAATGAGTTGTTTGGTTCTTTGGATTAGATCCCCGATGGTAGACCTCTTTGTAAAGGACCAGACACCATATAGTTTAGACTTTGGAGGCCACACAATTTCTCCTGGAACTGTAGTGTAAAAGCAATCATAGAAAATGTGTAAATTAATGGGCTCATTTAATGTGTTCCAATAAAACTTTAGTTGTATAAAATCTCAGACCCTCACAGTTCAGTTCAGTCACTCAGTCGTGTCTGACTCTTTACAACCCCATGAATTGTGGGGTTCATGGAAGAATGCTTGCCATCCAAGGAGAATGAAACCCTCATAGTCAATAAACAACCTAAATCAAATGAATTGCAGCATGCCAGGCCTCCCTGTCCATCACCTACTCCCGGAGTTCACTCAAACTCACGTCCCTCGAGTCGGTGATGCCATCCAGCCATCTCATCCTCTGTCGTCCCCTTCTCCTCCTGCCCCCAATCCCTCCCAGCATCAGAGTCTTTTCCAATGAGTCAACTCTTCGCATGAGGTGGCCAAAGTACTGGAGTTTCAGCTTTAGCATGATTCCTTCCAAAGATCACCAAGGACTGATCTCCTTTAGAATAGACTGGTTGGATCTCCTTGCAGTCCAAGGGACTCTCAAGAGTCTTCTCCAACACCACAGTTCAAAAGCTGAGAAAAGAAGAGAAGCTAAAGACAAAAGAGAAAAGGAAAGTTATACGCATCTGAATGTGGAGTTCCAAAGACTAGCAAGGAGAGATAAAAAAGTCTTGCTCAGTAATCAGTGCAAAGAAATAGAGGAAAACAATAGAATGGGAAAGACTAGAGATCTCTTCAAGAAAATTAGAGATACCAGGGAAATATTTCATGCAAAGATGGGCACAATAAAAGACAGAAACAGTATAGACATAACAGAAGCAGATGATATTAAGAAGAGGTGGCAAGAATACACAGAACTACACACAAAAAAGATCTTAATGACCCACTTAACCACGATAATGTGATCACTCACTTAAAGCCAGACATCTTGGAGTGCAAAGTCAAGCAGGCCTTCAGAAGCATCACTACGAGCAAACTAGTGGAAGTGATGGAATTCCAGTTGATCTATTTCAAATCTTAAAAGGTGATCCTCTGAAAGTTCTGTACTCAATATGCCAGCAAATTTGGAAAACTCAGCAGTGGCCACAGGACTGGAAAAGGTCAGTTTTCAATCAAGTCTCTAGGAAAGGCAATGCCAAAGAATGTTCACACTACTGCATAATTGCACTCATCTCACATGCTGGCAAAGTAATGCTCAAAGTTCCCCAAGCTAGGCTTCCACAGTACGTGAACTGAGAAATTCCAGATGTTCAAGCTGGATTTAGAAAAGGCAGAGGAACTACAGATCAAATGTCCAACATTCACTGGATCATCAAAAAAGCAAGAGAGTTTCAGAAAAATATCTATTTCTGCTTTATTAATTATGCCAAAGCCTTTGACTGTGTCAACAATCACAACAATCTGTGGAAAATCCTTCAAGAGATGGCAATATCAGACCACCTTACCTGCCTCTTGAGAAACCTGTATGCAGGTCAAGAAGCAACAGTTAGAACTATACATGGAACAACATACTGGTTCCAAATCAGGAAAGGAGTACGTCAAGGCTGTATATTGTCACCCTTCTTATTTAACTTATATGCATAATATATCATGCAAAATGCCAGACTGGATGAAGCACAAACTGTAATCAAGATTGCTAGGACAAATATCAATAACTTCAGATACGCAGATGACACCACCCTTAGGGCAGAAAGCAGAGAAGAACTAAAGAGCTTCTTGATGAAAGTGAAAAAGGAGAGTAAAAATTTGGCTTAAAGCTCAACATTCAGAAAACTAAGATCATGGCATGGTCCTGTCACGTCATGGCAAATCGATAGGGAAACAATGGAAACAGTGAGAGACTTTATTTTGGGGGGCCCCAAAATGAATGCAGATGGTGACTTCAGCCGTGAAATTAAAAGACACTTACTCCTTGGAAGAAAAGTTATGACCAATCTAGACAGCATATTAAAAAGCAGAGGCATTACTTTGTCTGCAAAGGTCCATCTAGTCAAGGCTATGATTTTTCCAGTGGTCATGTATGGATGTGATTGTTGGACCATAAAGAAAGCTGAGCACCGAAGAATTGATGCTTTTGAACTGTGGTGTTGGAGAAGACTCTTGAGAGTCCCTTGGACTGCAAGGAGATCCAACCAGTCCATCCTAGAGGAGATCAGTCCTGGGTGTTCATTGGAAGGACTGATGTTGAAGCTGAAACTCCAATAGTTTGGCCACCTGATGTGAAGAGCTGACTCATTTGAAAAGACCTTGATGCTGGGAAAGATTGAAGGCAGAGGAGAAAGGGACCACAGAGATGGTTGGATGGCATCACTGACTGGATGGACATGAGTTTGAGCAAGCTCTGGGAGTTGGCGATGGACAGGGAGGCCTGGCATGCTGCAGTCCATGGGTTTCCAAAGAGTTGGACAGAACTGAGTGACTGAAGTCAGCTGAACTGATGTATGGATGTGGGTGGTAGGCCAGATGTGAGTAGAGCTACATTTCATCTTCCTCTCAGGAGTAGATGACAACACTCTCAAGAGCAGTATTTGCATAGGTCCATCTGGTCCTCTTCAAAGGGGAGATGTGAGTCGGTTCTCTGCTGACTCAAAGACAGCAGCCAACAGGTTGGGCAGCTGGTCAAAGGTTTGGAAAAAGAAAAATGAAAAGTTGGTGACAAGTAGATTTGGGAAGGAGAGGTATGTTAAAGGACCTCCCAATATAGGGACAGGAAGTTAAGAAATTTGTGTCCCAAGTAAATGCCCATCAGAGAGCATCCATGGCCAAGAAGGAGTTCACAACTCAAGCAAACAAGATAACCTGTCATGCTCAGGTGTCAGGACCTCTTTCTGACTAACAAAGGCCAAGCAGAACCCCCAATGTAACACCCCTACCCAGGATCAGCCAGCTGCCTGTGGTGTGTGGGTTACATTAAACCCCTTCTGTCATGGATGAGGTGGTATTGTCCTCTCTGGAGTGGATGCATTTGCTGAGTCTGGAGACTGTACCTCCCCATGGACCCGGAGAATGCTTCTTCTGGAACCAAAGAATCTGTGGTGGTTTTCAAATAGTGTCTAAATTCTCAGCCACTTCTTCAATTGAGTTCAGTCACTCAGTCGTGTCCGACTCTTTGCAACCCCATGAATTGCAGCACGCCAGGCCTCCCTGTCCGTCACCAGTTCCCAGAGGTCACGCAAACTCATGTCCATCGAGTCAGTGATGCCATCCAGCCATCTCATCCTCTGTCGTCCCCTTTTCCTCCTGCCCCCAATCCCTCCCAGCATCAGAGTCTTTTCCAGTGAGTCAACCCTTTGCATGAAGTGGCCAAAGTACTGGAGTTTCAGCTTCAGCATCAACCTTCCAATGAACACCCAGGACTGATTTCCTTTAGAATGGACTGGTTGGATCTCCTTGCAGTCCAAGGGACTCTCAAGAGTCTTCTCCAACACCACAGTTCAAAAGCATCAATTCTTCTGCACTCAGCTTTCTTCACAGTCCAACTCTCACATCCATAAATGACCACTGGGAAAACCATAGCCTTGACTAGATGGACCTTTGTTGGCAAAGTAATGTCTCTGCATTTTTATATGCTATCTAGGTTGGTCATAACTTTCTTTCCAAGGAGTGTCTTTTAATTTCAGGGCTGCAATCATCATCTGCAGTGATTTTGGAGCCCCCCAAAAATAAAGTCTGACACTGTTTCCCCATCTATTTGCCATGAAGTGATGAGACCAGATGCCATGATCTTCATTTTCTGAATGTTGAGCTTTAAGCCAACTTTTTCACTCTCCTCTTTCACTTTCATCAAGAGGCTTTTCAGTTCCTCTTCACTTTCTGCCATAAGGATGGTGTCATCTGCATATCTGAGGTTATTGATATTTCTCCCAGCAATCTTGATTCCAGCTTGTGCTTCTTCCAGCCCAGCGTTTCTCGTGATGTACTCTGCATATAAGTTAAATAAGCAGGGTGACAATATGCAGCCTTGACGTACTCCTTTTCCGATTTGGAACCCGTCTGTTGTTCCATGTCCAGTTCTAACTGTTGCTTCCTGACCTGCATATAAGTTTCTCAAGAGGCAGGTCAGGTGGTCTGGTATTCCCATCTCCTCCAGAATTTTCTACAGTTTATTGTGATCCACACAGTCAAAGGCTTTGGCATAGTCAATAAAGCAGAAATAGATGTTTTTCTGGAACTTTCTTGATTTTTCAATGATCCAGCAGATGTTGGCATTTGATCTCTGGTTCCTCTGCCTTTTCTAAAACCAGCTTGAACATTTCGAAGTTCATGGTTTACGTATTGCTGAAGCCTGGCTTGGAGAATTTTGAGCATTACTAGTGTGTGAGATGAGTGCAATTGTGCAGTAGTTTGAGCATTCTTTGGCATTGCCTTTCTTTGGGATTGGAATGAAAACTGCCCTTTTCCAGTCCTGTGGCCACTGCTGAGTTTTCCAAATTTGCTGGCATATTGAGTGCAGCACTTTCACAGCATCATCTTTCAGGATTTGAAATAGCTCAACTGGAATTCCATCACCTCCACTAGCTTTGTTTGTAGTGATGCTTCCTAAGGCCCACTTGACTTCACATTCCAAGATGTCTGGCTCTAGGTGAGTGATCACACCATCGTGATTATCTTGGTCGTGAAGATATTTTTTGTACAGTTCTTCTGTGTATTCTTGCCACCTCTTCTTAATATCTTCTGCTTCTGTTAGGTCCATACCATTTCTGTCCTTTTTCAAGCCCATCTTTGCATGAAATGTTCCCTTGTTATCTCTAATTTTCTTGAAGAGATCTCTAGTCTTTCCCATTCCATTGTTTTCCTCTATTTCTTTGCATTGATCGCTGAGGAAGGCTTTCTTATCTCTTCTTGCTAGTCTTTGGAACTCTGCATTCAGATGTTTATATCTTTCCTTTTCTCCTTTGCTTTTCACTTCTCTTTTCACAGCTATTTGTAAGGCTTCCCCAGCCAGCCATTTTGCTTTTGTGCATTTCTTTTCCATGGGTATGGTCTTGATCCCTGTCTCCTGTACAATGTCACGAACCTCCATCCATGGTTCATCAGGCACTCTATCAGATCTAGTCCCTTAAATCTATTTCTCACTTCCACTGTATAATCATAAGGGATTTGATTTAGGTCATACCTGAATGGTCTAGTGGTTTTCCCTACTTTCTTCAATTTAAGTCTGACTTTGGCAATAAGGAGTTCATGATCTGAGCCACAGTCAGCTTCTGGTCTTGTTTTTGTTGACGGTATAGAGTTTCTCCATCTTTGGCTGCAAAGAATATAATCAATCTCATTTTGGTGTTGACCATCTGGTGATGTCTATGTGTAGGCTCTTCTCTGGTGTTGTTGGAAGAGGGTGTTTGGTATGACCAGTGCATTTTCTTGGCAAAACTCTATTAGCCTTTGCCCTGCTCATTCCGTATTCCAAGGCCAAATTTGCCTGTTACCCCAGGTGTTTCTTGACTTCCTCCTTTTGCATTCCAGTCCCCTATAATTAAAAGGACATCTTTTTTGGGTGTTAGTTCTAAAAGGTCTTGTAGTTCTTCATGGAACCATTCAACTTCAGCTTCTTCAGCATTACTGGTTGGGGCATAGGCTTGGATTACTGTGATACTGAATGGTTTGCCTTGGAAACGAACAGAGATCATTCTGTCATTTTTGAGATTGCATCCAAGTACTGCATTTTGGACTCTTTTGTTGACCATGATGGTTACTCCATTTCTTCTAAGGGATTCCTGCCCGCAGTAGTAGATATAATGGTCATCTGAGTTAAATTCACCCATTCCAGTCCATTTTAGTTTCTGATTCCTAGAATGTTGACATTCACTCTTGCCATCTCGTTTGACCACTTCCAATTTGCCTTGATTCATGGACCTAACATTCCAGGTTCCTATGCAATATTGTTCTTAACAGCATCAGACCTTGCTTCTATCACCAGTCACATCCACAGCTGGGTATTGTTTTGCTTTGGCTCCATTCCTTCATTCTTTCTGGAGTTACTTCTCCACTGATCTCCAGTAGCATATTGGGCACCCATCGACCTAGGGAGTTCTGCTTTCAGTATCCTATCATTTTGCCTTTTCATACTGTTCATGAGGTTCTCAAGGCAAGAATATTTAAGTGGTTTGCCATTCCCTTCTCCAGTGAACCACATTCTGTCAGACCTCTCCACCATGACCTGCCCTTCTTGGGTGGCTGCCGGGGACCAGCCCCGGCTGATCCAGGGTATTCGAAGGAGAGACGGCGTAGGCGAAGATCAGGATACGATAGCTTCAATTAGATATTAATTAGAGATGTAAGGAGTAATAGAATGAGGATAGCTCAGTAGGAAAATTCAGTGGAGAAAAGAGGCTGAGTGGTTTGGTTTACGCGGGAGACCAATAAAACTTCAAGACAAGAAGCTTGCACCACTTACGTAGGCCACAGGCGTCCTTCCGTTCTCCCGAAGGAGAGGAGACACTGAGGCCTCCCCGGTCGGATCTTAGAAGCCCAGGCATAATTAGTAAGCATGGTGGGTTCCGCACTCCAGATGGAGACTCAGCCAGAGTGGGAGAGAGAGCGACATGGGGAGACCAGTCTTTCGAGAAACTGATCCCAATTCTTTATTTTCCATGGTCTACTTTTATACACTGAGATGTTATGCAAAAGTCACGTGGGGTCAGCAGTCCTGACGGTGGCCCCACAGGACATGGCTTAGTTTCATTGAGTTAGACAAGGCTGTGGTCCGTGTGATCAGATTGGCTAGTTTTCTATGATTATGGTTTCAGTGTGTCTGCCCTCTTACAATACCTATTGTCTTACTTGGGTTTCTCTTACCTTGGACGAGGGGTATCTCTTCACGGCTGCCCCTCCTGACCTTGAACGTGGAGTAGCTCCTTCAGCCGTCCTCCACCCGTGCAGCCACTGCTCCTTGGACGTGGGGTTCATCCTCTCAGCTGCCGCCCCTGACCTCAGGCATCGGGTAGCTCTTCTCGGCCGCTGCTCCTGACCTTGGGCGAGGGATAGCTCCTCTGCCCCTTCTTGCCACTGCACTGCCATGAGCTTTGACCTCAGCTGCAGGGGAGATCTTGAGCCAGAGCCACCAGCTCAGCCACTAGACTCCTGACCCACCGGACCCAGCAGGCAATAAATGCCTGCTGTTTTAAGACACTGTCTGCTATAATTGGTCTAATATGTTACACAGCAGTAGAGAATTAGGTTTTTCATACAACACTGACTCCAGTGGGAAGACATGCTTCAAAGAAATGAACTCCTGTCCATGGAGTTGACTGAGCTACCATCTGCCCACAGAGGCTGAATTATGGTGCCAGATGCAGACAGCAGCTGGCAAGGCCAGGCGTGTCCTGTGACACAGCTTGTTCCTTTTATAAACCTGCAGTGGCCTCTCCTGTGGCCAGAGTGTACAGTTCTGGGAGTGAGGGGCACCGGTGAGAATGGCCCTCACTGTCACAGGGGACAGCCCATCCATGAGGTTTTCTGCACTTTAGACTTCTTGGGGAAAAACAGCAGGTGGCTGCTTCAAGCATAATAACTGTCATTAATGATTGAAAATATATTAATTCAGTTAAGTTGCTCAGTCGTGTCCAACTCTGCGACCCCATGAATCGCAGCATGCCAGGCCTCCCTGTTCATCACCATCTCCCAGAGTTCACTCAAACTCACGTCCATCAAGTCCATGATGCCATCCAGCCATCTCATCCTCTGTCGTCCCCTTCTCCTCCTGCCCCCAATTCTCCCAGCATCAGAGTCTTTTCCAATGAGTCAACTCTTCGCATGAGGTGGCCAAAGTACTGGAGTTTCAGCTTTAGCATCATTCCTTCCAAAGAACACCCAGGGCTGATCTCCTTTAGAATGGACTGGTTGGATCTCCTTGCAGTCCAAGGGACTCTCAAGAGTCTTCTCCAACACCACAGTTCAAAACCATCAATTTTTCGGTGCTCAGCTTTCTTCACAGTCCAACTCTCCTATCCATACATGACCACTGGAAAAACCATAGCCTTGACTAGACGGACCTTTGTTGGCAAAGTAATGTCTCTGCTTTTGAATATGCTATCTAGGTTGGTCATAACTTTTCTTCCAAGGAGTAAGCGTCTTTTAATTTCATGGCTGCAGTCACCATCTGCAGTGATTTTGGAGCCCCAAAAAAGTCTGACACTGTTTCCACTGTTTTCCCATCTTGCCATGAAGTGATGGGACCAGATGCCATGATCTTAGTTTTCTGAATGTTGAGCTTTAAGCCAACTTTTTCACTCTCCTCTTTAGCCACTTCAATTTAGTTCAGTTGCTCAGTCATGCCCGACTCTTTGTGACCCCCTGGACTGCAGCACACCAGGCGTCCCTGTCTATCACCAACTCCCAGAGTTTACAAACTCACGTCCATTGAGTCAGTGATGCCATCCAAACATCTCATCCTCTGTCGTCCCCTTCTCCTCTTGCCTTCAATCTTTCCCAGCATCAGGGTCTTTTCCAATGAGTCAGTTCTTTGCATCAGGTGGCCAAAGTATTGGGAGTTTCAGCTTCAGCATCAGTCCTTCCAATGAATATTCAGGACTGATTTCCTTTAGGATGGACTGGTTGGATTAAAAACCATTAAATATTAATGATTTATACATTTAACATAAAATATTTGAAATTATATCTAGCTTATGAAAAGTGAGTAATATTTTAATACCTGTGCTCCAAGAGTTTGGTTTTCTATGTGTTCACTGTCTTTTCATTCAATTTTTCAGGAGGCAGGCAGAGCACTGTGCATTGTCATGCTGTGAAAATGTGTTCAATAAAACCTAGAATGCTTTATTAGGACCAAAGAACTTTATTTAAATATCAAAACAAGACAAAGAACTAGTTCAGCATACAACACACTTCCTAGTCTTCACAGAGAACTGAATTTTTCTATAAAGACATTGATATTCAGGAAACACAAGACAGTCAAAATATCTAGAAAACTCACAAGATACTTTACACACAGTTGACAAAATTATAAATCTTGGTATTTTAGATTTTTCTTTGTAGTTGCTTTTAAAAGTTCTAATGATTAAAAACAAAATTTAAGATTGGAGTCTGAAAACAGGTTCAAAGGCATTTCCACTTTAATGTACATCATAAATCTCATAATCCAAGTGCCCACCTCTGTGCTCATTTTTGGCAGCCTCAGTCATCAGCTGTAATACAGTTTTATCCACAGGGATAAGAAAAGTCCGACTGTTACAAGGAATAAAAATTGTGTAATCATAAAGCAGGAATACCAAGCAACAGGGTGAAATAACAATAAGTGTGCACACTCTTCATTCAAGAAATGTTTTAGAATCTCTAGCAGTAATATGAGCACCAAAATTACTTCTTTATCTAAGAAGTTAGGGGGGGAAAGCAGAATAAAAAGACATATCCATTTTGTATAACCTCTATTCTCTGAATATAATTCTTATTTTCTCTTTATACGAATAGCTATAGAGGCTCAATTTAAACTATTTAGGGATTTTTCAACAGTCACAGACTCAAGATGAGTGCACAGCAAATTGAAAGATGAAGAGTAAATACAGGAAAGATACTCTCTCCACCAGCCCTTCCCCTCATTCTTCACATGACCTACTGCTGCTACTTCTGCCTTCTTAAGGCCACTGCCAAAGAGGAAGCGCAGAAAGTATGCCACTAGTCCAGAATAAAAGTACCTTGAAGTAGAAACAATTTTTGAAGAAACAGGGAATAGTCCCCCCTCCCCAAAAACCACTACAGACTTTAGAGAGGAATGTGCAAAAGGGGAGGACCTAAAAAGAACTGTCTGTGGTTCCTAGAAATTACTACAAAATTATTGTCACATTATCCATTATTCAGCCTAATAGTAAGTGACATTTACCATAACACTATTACAGGTTTTAGAAATGTGACTTGACTCTTATTAAAAAATACATTTTGAGTCATTTAAAATTTGGCACTGAATCTTAGAATGATCCAAATACGACTTCAAAAGTCCTAATTTTTCCTGAGTTCATCAACTCAAGTTGTCAGTTGGTTGGGATGTTGCTTTTTAGAGACTCATCTCAAACCATCACCTTTGGCTCAGTTTTAGGCAAACTGAGCGAAGAAGCTGCTTTTTAGAGCAGGGTGGTTTGGTAACGGATTATTCAGAAGAAAAGGTGGGAGATGGGAGGAGATGGAGAGGCAGACACACTGCTCATTTTATTTGTCAGATTCCTCTAGTGAGTATCTAGAGACAGGCCCAGGAGTGGCTTTGCAGTAACTAGAAAGGCCACAATAGTAAAGATTAAAAAAAAAATTCATACTAGTACTTGATGCCAGTTTCCCTACAAAAATATAAAGCAACCTAAAAAAAAAAAAAAGACTGTTGCCTGACCAGCAGGCAACACAAACATAAGACCCATAACAATAACAAAACAACCACAATCATTTATTAACCAGCACAACCTAGCCAGCAGAGTCAACTCTAAGCTACTACAAACTGCTGCCTCAATCTGAAAAGGCACAAAGCATTCAATCCAGAGATGACTGGGCATGGTCAAAAGCACACTGTCGCAGAGCTGATGCTCCACATCTGACTTCCCACCCATGATACAGCAGAATGACCTGTGAGAAGAGAACGCAAACTTACATGCACACACACCAGTTAACGGTGTTTTTAATTCATTTGTTAATGACAGAGTGAAAGCAATGAATGATTTTTGAATACCTACTAGCCCTTAACTAATAGCTTATAGTCACTCACTCTGCCAAGATGTTTTGACAATTTTAAGGTTGACAGAAAAGTATTAGTGTACCTACTTCATGATGTACCATCACTTTAAAGGAAGTCACTTAATAAAGCACCAGTTTAAAACCCTATTTTTGCTACTCTTCTTCAATAAATGACTAAGTTACTTAAAAGTATGCAAAGATCACCACCTTCATAGCTAGTGAAATCTTGCTGGCATGAAGAACAAACCCTAATCTTAAATGGTATTTTAGGCTGCAAAAAAATAGGTGGGGTTTGTTACAAAAAAATCTTCAGTTTGTCCTAAAAAAATTCTAAGGCAAAATTATTTTAATAGTGTAGTGTAAAAAATCAGCTTATTATTATTTAGCAATTAATAGTGTCCACTTAAAAGATAACATTCAATTAATTAAACTGAGGAAAACAGAGTATTCTTACTTGTAATTGGCTTGTCAGTATGACTACTCCCGGAGTATTTTCTTCTGTTCTTATTTCTAATACATATAAACACAAACACTTATTCTTAGTATTCAAACTAATGATTTTTTTTTAGAAAATCCATAATCCTAGGACTTCAACTGTGCTTCTTTGGACAAATATTTATTCAAACAACAAAGAATTTAAATTCTTTTAAACTATTTTAAAACCTACTAAAAATCTTTGGCGTATTTACGTAAAAATGGATTAGGTTAACAAATTTCTACATTTGATAAATTATTCAATTTACATAATAAGTGCTAACAGCTATCAGCTACAAAATTAATTTAAAACAATAAATTATGCTCATAAAATAAAAAATTCTGAATGAGGCTGACCTTAGTTGCAAGATTCAAAATTTTAACTATAGTTACAGAATTCATGGATTTTAGAGTTAATGGAGCATTTGCCCCAAATACTCGAAATCAAATGTGACAAACACTTAACTGAAAAGAGCAGGCCTCATTTCATATTTTTTGTGCCAACTTCAAAAACTTATATATACATTCAGTTTGCCCAAATCCATGAGGTTTTCACAATTTTAAGACTTCTTATATTCTAATTTGGAGATTAGAGGCAGAAGATTTGTTTGCCCGCTGAGACTATTTCTTCATAAGAATTATACTACCTACCTCCCATACTATTTTTAAGATTACATGAGAAAATGCAGTGCCTGGCACCTGGAAAGCATTCATTAATGCTCTATTTCTTCCCCTATTAGTAGCTCTGCCACTTACTAACGATGTAGGCTTAACCTCAGACTCTTCATCTCTAACATGGGAATACAGCATGCCATTTCTACTTCAGAGCTGGCTATGAGGTTTAAATGAGTTAACCGTCAAAGCATTTTATAAAACAGTAAACTACTTTTCAAGTTTAAGTTATCTACAATAATAAGTAAATATAATTATGTTTCACTTTATATAAGAGATGTATTCAAGAAAAGTTCTATACTGTAAACCAATTCCTACAATCAAATTATATATTTAAAGCATTAGGAGATTATTATTAAAAGAACCCTAAAGTCAATACCTTCAAAAAGCAAAGTATTCTTTTGAATGTGAAAATGCAACACCCTCTTTTTCTGCTACCAAACATATAATATACCACACACATATACATATATACTATTTGCCTTTGTCTAAGTCCAGACTTTTCTACATTGTTTTATATTCAAGGCAGGGTACATTTTTAAAAGTGATTTCTTTTCATCATAGTAAGTCTTTTAGTTAAAAGTCTTTATGATAAAAATCATAAAGAGATGTTTTTAAAAGTCAGTTTGAAAGACAAATTAATAGTACCTTATATAGTCAAGTTCTATCATGTTAAGTACCCCAGACACAACATTTCCACACAAAAGTAAGAATGCTTTAAAAAGAATATTGATACATTGCTTGTATCTATCAGTTATAGGAGAATTATAACCAAACTTCAACAAATGAGGCAAAACTCAGGTTGGCTTTACTAGTTATATGAGCTACTTTGGTTAACTGCCCCAATTCTCAACTTTTTTTTTTTTTCCCCACTAGTGTGGTAAATATTCCTGCAAAGTACCTTCATTTCTTAAGTGCTTCAGCAAACATGTTTCCACATTATTAAGTGGTTAAAATTTTTTGCTAAACTTCATTATTTTATTTGTGATTTTTCTTTTTCACAAGGGCTGGGCCAGACTTTACAGTTTACACAAAAAAAGTGCTTAAAGCAATTAGGAGTGTAAACAAAACTGAAATAGAAAACTCTTAAAATTGCTATTTTCCAGTAGTTTACATAAGGACATGCTAATAATAAATCAACCCTGCCTAGTCTCTAATCCTTCGAGCAGCTCCACTAGGAAACATCCTAGTTTAAGTTTAAATTGACTTCAGAGTATGGAAAGTGCACATCTTTAAGGTATTTCACAATTTTGGCTGACTTTTTGTTTTCCTCATTTAATTTTAATCAGTGAGGTTTTGCTCCAACTGCTATTTCCTTTTACCAAGTCCTCAACTTTTGTATCATACAAACATAAAAATTAAGGATAATCACAGACATTAGGGTTATGTGTAAAGTAAAAATAAAGATCTAGGTTACATGTGTATCTGTATACAAGGAATGGTTTGCTCTAATTAAAGTAAATGAACATTTAGTTCAGTTAGACATGAATTTTATAATTTGTTGGCCCCTGTTCTAATAATTAAACACAAATCTCTAGGTTCTATTTCCCAGAGTTACAGCTGGCCAAGGTAAATGAGACCAAAAGTGGCTTGTTAACTGAATTTTAATTAGTTAGATGATGATATATGCTGATATACTGTTAATGTTTCTGAAATAAATGACAAAATACAAACAGTTAATTTACCTTAAAAAATATCTAGTTAAAACTGCCATATTTTGCTTTTAACACATTTTCAACTTGTATAATTTAATGCCTACATCTGTATTTCCATTTCTTATTCATAATAATTGAAGCACAGGCAAAAACCAATCATTTGGATAATTATTTCAGTTCTACATTTCATTTAACAAGCTAATCCTACATTAGTCAGCTTTCTGGTCTTGAGTCTGTCAAAAGACCAAAGAAGAGTGATACACTGAAATTACGGCCAGATGGAAAAACAACACAGATCGATCCCAAGACTTTCTTATAAATTCAAATTCCTAATTTCATTTTTTTTTAAATCTGGAAGAAATAATCATGAAACTTAAGTCAGGATAAGGAACAGTTGCAATTATCAGTACACTCTGACATTCTTTCTTAAAGGGTACATGTTCCTTAACACTTGTTTGGAAGATGGGGAAAGGAGAAAAGAGGAATGAGACTAAAGGAGAATAAAAACTTCCACCGATGTTTAAAAACAAATACCCCCATAATGTCAACAGCTGATAGTTTTGAAAAGTTAAGAGAGTTAAAAATTAGCACTAAATAATCTTTTAAAAAAAAAATCACAAAATGTCTATTTCAAATATTATATACCTCAAAATGGGTCCAAATATTCAAATATGTTCAGTAAACAGAGATACATATTTTTTTGATTGGAAAAGCATCTGAGGACTTGAGAAACTATACAGAAAATGAAAAAATAGCAGCCCCACTAATTTAAAAGCCGTCAGCGCTAGGCTACCATTGTGCATAGCCACTGAAGAAGTCTGTGGAATGTTTAGATTTGCTCATGAATGATGCTCACTATTAGATATGTTTTGTACAGCAGTGGAGTTATCAAGGCCCAATAACGTTCCAAGGTAAGACTGTTCTCTAGGATCGAGCATCTGTTCGGGTCGGACTGGGTGAACTATATTTGCAGGCTGAGGAGTAAGCGTGTATTTCTCCAGAAAAGCTAGGTCAGCGGCTCGAGGGTAATCCGTGGCCGGCGGCTGTGGCGACAAGATCTCGTGAGCGGGGGGCGGGAGGGTGGTGGTGTGGCGCACCAGGTCACCCTGCGTGTCAGGCATCTGCACCGGGACCAGCGTCACGGGGACACACACTTCGGCAGACACGTTCTGTAGCATGGTCTTGGCTTCCGACTGGTAGACTTTGGGCTGCTCCATGTATTGTTTTGTTTCTGTTTGAAAGATTTTATCGTCAGATGAGTACTCTACCGGCAAGGACACGAGTTTTTCCTCAGAAGCACTGAGAGGGTCATCGGGAGACTTTATGCCGTGAACGTGGTCAATGTGGTATTTCAGCTTGTCCTTCCGTTTAAATGTCGCATTACAGTGCTGACAGTTGAAAGGCCGGGCATCAGAATGAATGACCAGGTGTTTTGTTAAAGTTTTCTTAATTCTAAAAGATTGATTGCAAATTTGACACTTGTATGGTTTTTCACCTGTTTGAACATAAATGAAATTAACCGTAAAATACATTCAGTTAAGACAATAATATTAATTAAGCAGTAAATTTTCCATGTGAATACTTACAAGAACTTAATAAAAGCAATTAATATATGCTATCATAAAGTGGAGGCAGTATAGTAACTGGTAAAGAAAAAAAGAGAATGAACTCAAACATCAGAAAGATCTGGGTTTGAATTCTAGCTGTACCACTTACCAGGCAAACCTGGAGCAAACCCCCCAACTTCTAAGCACAATTTCCTCACCTGTTAATAGTACCTGCCTCACAGACTGGTGAAAGGACTGAATGAGAAAAGTAAATAGTAGTGCTCAGCATTATCCTGGCACATGGTGAGTACCTTATAAACTCACGCTATTGTTACTACGGCTTGCTCTCACTATAGCCCCTAAAGAAGCTGTAAAACTAGAACATTTGATTTCTTCCTATCAAGAAGGATTAAAAACTAAAACAGCAACTCTGACTAACCTGGGGCTTTGGACTGGAATAAGAAGTAGTAATACTGGTGTCTATAGCCTGAGATTAAAATAAGGAGAGTTGATCAGGATCAAGAATAAGGAAGCCAGTTTTTGGCTGTGCCTGAGTCAGGTTCTCACACTGTAGTTTTTGTTTCTTCCTATTAATGGTATAAATTCTTAAAGTAGCCAGGGTGGTTGGTTAATCCCCGAAAGGACTGATTTTGTTACCTTACATGGAGAGAGGGACTTTGAAGATATGATTAAGCTTAAAGACCCTGAAGTGGGGAGATTAACCAGGTAGACCCAAAATCACAAAGATTTTTAAAAGCAGTGATAACTGAAGATGAAGGGGTAGGACAGCTGTGACAAGAGGACTCAAACCCACGCTGTTGGTTCTGAAAACGGAAGGAGGAGGCTAGGACTCAAGAAATGCGGCAGCCTCTGGAACCCGAGAAGATCTCAGCTTACGACTAGCTACAAAACTAGAACCTCAGTCCTACTCCTGAAAGTCAATAAATAATCCAACCGAGTGGGAACAGACTCTTCCCTAGCAACTCCAGAAAGAAATGGAGCCCTACTAACATTGACATTTTTAGCTTGGGCCATTCTTCTCACCTTATAAAGCTGTCACATCATAAGCTTGTACTGGAAGCCACTTACATGAGAGAGATACATAAGACAAAGTGGACAGTCTAATATACATATAACCGGAGTCCCAGAAAGAAAACAGAGTATAGGTCAGAAGCAGAACTGGAAAGAAAAAATGGCTGACAATCTTACTAAATGAAAGGCATCAAGTCATAGATGCAATAAGTTCTATATATCTAAAAAAATATTAATACAAAAGAGGAAAAAAAAAAGCATATCTGGGCACACTATAAAAAACTATCAAAAATAAAAGAAAAATCTTAGCAGGCAATTAAAAAGAAATACCTTTTAAATGACCAACAATAAGACTGACAGTATATTTTTCACCAAAAACTGAAGAAGGTCAAAGAGGAAAAAATGACATCTAAAATACTGAAAGAAAAATAACCACTAACATAAATTCTATAGTCAGCCAAATGTCCTCTATAAAGTAAAATAAAAACATTTTCAGACAATCAAAACCTAAGAGAATTTGGTGCCAGCAGATATGCACAAAAGGGAATTCTTCATGCAGAAAGAATATGATTCCAGGTCAAAGAATGGTAATGCAGGAAGGAGTGAAGAGTAAAAATGAATAATACAAGTTATTTAAAGCAAAATAACAAAATAATAAGGTCTTATGTCACTTAAAGTATATGTAAAATTAAAACACACACAATGCATAAAGGGTGACAGACGAGGTGTCGTAAGGTCTCTGAACTGTCTGAAAAGGGATGATGAGCTAACGTGAGATAGAGTCTAATCATTTAAGAAAACTCATTGTGATCTACAGGGTGACTGCTAAAAGAAAACTGAAAGAATATGCAATTAACAAGTAAACCAAGGGGAAAATGGGTAATAAAAAGACTTCACAATTACAAGGAAGTGAAGACAAGGGAAAAAAGCATTAAGTAACAGATGGGACAAACAGCACAATGACAGTTTTGGTAAATAATATTTTCTTGGAATGTGGTCACGTTCTTTTTATTTATACCTTGTCTATGGCTGCTTTCATGTTACCACAGAGAGTTGAGTGCTTGTGGTCTGGACTGCTGGGGCCACAAAACCTTTAATGTTTACTATCTGCTAGGCTGCTGCTAGGTCGCTTCAGTCGTGTCCGACTCTGTGCGACCCCATAGACGGCAGCCCACCAGGCTCCCCCGTCCCTGGGATTCTCCAGGCAAGAACACTGGAGTGGGTTGCCGTTTCCTTCTTCAATGCATGAAAGTGAAAAGTCAAAGTGAAGTCGCTCAGTCGTGTCCGACTCTTGGCGACCCCATGGACTGCAGCCTACCAAGCTCCTCCATCCATGGGATTTTCCAGGCAAGAGTACTGGAGTGGCTTGCCATTGCCTTCTCCAATGTTTACTCTGCAGTCCTCTACCAAAAAAGTAGTTGACCTCTGCTTCAAATGATCCCTCTATCTCATTTTGTAACTGCCATTAAGTGTTGTCTTAATCTGTAAGAGAGCTCATTTCCCCAGTTTTCCATGGACAGAGGGACTTGTCCCTAATTCTAACTAACTGTGACATATCCAGAGATGAGAATTCCAAAATCACTGGTTATCAATTAATTACTACAAATCAATGTTTAAAAAAAACTTAATGCAGTTATAAAGACAGCCCTTAATAACTTTCTCCTCTAGGTAATTCCTATAGTTTTACAGTTCTGAAATCATCAATGGTTTCAAATTAACTTTTAACTATCTCCTTCAAATCATGAGTTTATTCTTAACTAGCATTGAGAATAGTATTAATACAGTTTCCTCATTTCTTACTCCTATTTATGTAACTCCCAAATTAGGACTTTTTCATTTTCAGGGAGATGCGTTTTTATGTTTAACACAGTTACTGTACCAGTAACAAATTCCTTTTTCTATTTTAATTTTTAAAAAATATTTGGCAGTGCCAAGTCTTAGCTGCAGCATGGGGGCTCCTAGTTGTGGCATGCAGGACCCAGTTTGCTGACCAGGGATTGAACCCAGGCCCCCTGCACTGGGACCACTTAACCACCAGACCACCAGAGAAGTCCCAGTAATAGATTTTTTACTGTAATTTTATGCTATTGAAATTGCCCAAATTCAGTTATTTCCAATTCTCATTAAATATGAGAAATATAAAATAAATTAATTTCCCTTCCAGAACGGCAGCTTGACAAATTCCAAACTAAATATAAAGCAAACAGCCATAAATGTATTAATAGCTTTCTTTCTTAAAAAGAAGGAAAAGAAAGATAGCACTATGTCGTGTCCAACTCTTCCGATCCCATGAACTGTAGCCCACTAGGCTCCTCTGTCCATGGGATTCTCCAGGCAAGAATACTAGAGTGGGTTGCCATTTCCTTCTCCAGGGAATCTTCCCGACCCAGGAATAGAACCCAGGTCTCCCATATTGCAGGCAGATGCTGTACAGACTACTTGGGAAGCCCAAAAAGAAGGAAAGAAAGCTTTAAAAATTATTAATTTACATGAGAAGTAAAACAAGAACTATGACAACATATAGGAAAAAAATCCAACAATCTATGTTTCAAAATATGGTAGAATTGCCAAAGGAAAAAAAGGAAAGATTTAGAAAATGATAAGTCCTAGAAAGGGCTTCCCTGATAGCTCAGTTGGTACAGAATCCGCCTGCATTGCAAGAGACCCCAGTTCGATTTCTGGGTCAGGAAGATCTCCTGGAGAAGGGAAAGGCTACCCACTCCAGTATTCTGGCCTGGAGAATTCCATGGACTGTATAGTTCATGGGGCTGCAAAGAGTTGGACACGACTGAATGACTTTCACTTTCAAGTCCTAGAAAGCAGCTGAAGTGAATCATTCTACTATAACTACCTATACATCACAACTGAATATGTAAAAAGGAAAACCATACAATGGTTGACTTGATAAGCAACAGCAAGGTCGTATCTGAATTACTCTTTTAAAAGATAAGGAAATAAAATGTCTTCATAGAGCCATGCTCTATGATATATATGATATAGATATAGAGGAACCATAAACAACCAGGAAAGGAGAAAATGAGAACTGAAAGTTAAATAAATTCTCTATGGAAAAAAATTTCCCCAAATTCTACAAAATGATATTCAAAAGTATTAAAGCTTACATAATATGGAACAGAATGATCAGACTAATGTCCATTCATGACACCAATTTTAATAAGTAAAAATTTTACTGGCAGGAAAAAAACCAATTTCACCAAGAACAACAAAGTATAAACATCCATTTATCACTTCTGAATAATTAGACTATATACATATATATATAATATATAAACAAATATATAAATATATATATATAAAATACCCATCAGGTTTTACCTGAATGTGTCCGAAAATGCATTTCCAGACTTGATTTGCCTTTAAAAATTTTCTTACAAACATCACATTGATGAAAGGTTGCTTTATATCTAAGAAAATAAAAATATTTGAGTGTTTTAATAGTGAAAATAAGTTATAACTTCATACATAACTGTCTCATTATTAAAGCAGAGAATAAAATGAACATGGAGATACTTTTTAAACATCAGCCTTAACCCTGGTTTTTCCTCCTCCATTTATACTCAACAAATAAATCTATAAAAAGATATCTTTAGATTTTCAACTTTAAACTACTTTATTTTAAGCTTTAAATCATCAGAATTTTATATATTATTTTCTACTTAAAAATGAGAAGGAAAAATTATAGGGACCAAAAAAAAAATCAATGAGATGGGTAAGTGGGGGCTGACCACAAAAGCGCACCGTGGAATGATCACAAGGCTCCACTCTAGACCCACTCCTAGCAGCCCTTGCAGAACGTGTAAGGGACCAATTCTGGTTCCATGATTATCTAGGTCAGCATTACACTAAGTTTCCCGATATCTTAGACCATTTGATCCAAATACCTACTCCAAGAACATGAATTCTTAGAACATCTCATACTCACACAATCCAAGTTATTAAGCCTGGATATCTAAATTGTATTAAAAAGTTGATATTCAAAGACAGTACATACCTCCTTCCATTAAAGTACCATTTATCAGTGTCATTAAAGGGATCTAAATTCTGACAACATTTTCCAATAATTGTTGTCACATTAAGTACAAAATATAGGCAGTATGTTCATTTATATTTAGCTCTCCAAGAGCTACCGCAACCAAATATAAATGAAATCCCCAAAGAAGGCCACAATTTTATATTAGTCACTCACTTCAATGTCTACCATCTCCCAGTGTTTGAATCAACTGAAAACAAGTATGAAAAATTATGCTACATTCAATTCCTTTACATCTGCAGAGAAGCTAGATAAGCTGGTGAAAAGGTCACTGATTAACCCATCCTCAATTAAATAAAATAAACTATGAGACAACTTTTCTCCAACCTAGCTTTATCCAAGGTGATGATGATGAGAAACTTTGCCTGAAACTTACTTTTGCCACACCTTCTCTCCAAGGTGTACACTTTTATAATGAACAGTGAGATGATCCCTACGGCCAAAGCATTTTCCACATTCTTCACACTGATGAGCCTTCTCACCTTAAAGATCCAAATATTTTTGTTATAATATGCATGTCAATCTTTTTTATCCCCAGAAACAAATTATCCAGCAGTTAACACACCATGGTAGAAAACAGATACCAGAAAAGTAAAGCCACCCTTTATCCGGGCTCTTTGCCTTATATTAATACTCAAATTTATGTTTCTTCAGGGACTCTGTACTTATTTTTAGGAATGTGAATCCTCCTCCCCAGTTGGAGAAGGAATCGGTAGCCTTTTGCTGCAGACTTCAAATCTTGACTTTCAGTGTAACAGGGTGAGATAATGAAAGGACTTCACAACTCAGGATTTTTTTTTTTTTTTAAAGGAATATATAAGTCTGGATATCAAACACCTCAAATGAATATACAATGAATCAAGATGAGGCTGTCTTATTGTTTATAAAAAAGGACCTGAACATTTTCAGATCTTTACACTTTACTTTTAAAGATTTTTCATCTGTGGGGATTTCTTACATTTGCAATGAGCCAAAATACAAATATAAAGGAAAGTTCTAGAAGAGTTCAATTTGTCACCTCTATTCTCATATTCAGTTACAAAGGCTTGCTCTTTAAAAATCAGTCTCATTACCCGTGTGCAATTAAACCATGTGACTTCTAGAATCAGAAATTTACAATTCTCCTCCTGAAAATGGAAATGCACAATGCCAAAGTCATCAGAACTTTAGCACTATTAACAGTGGTGATAACAACTGCAGCCTGCCTCACGGGGATCATTAAAGAAATTGTTACATCTGCTGCACACTGTCCATTTAAATTATGGTTAAAATAATAATAATAATCACCTGTTCTACTGGGCTCAGAGAGAGATGGCTCTTTCCCATCATTGTGCTCATAAAGGTGGCTCTCTTAGCACTTCCTGAACATCAATCTGAGAGGAAAATATGAAAGAAATCCCCAGAGTATAAAAATTATAAATACAGAATAAAGATCTGAAATTGATCAGGATTATTAAGGTGCTCTTCCAAAGATACGGTTTCAAAAATTCACTGGTACATAAACTTTAACACCCCAATTACAATGATCCTCTTGAGGGATCTAAGTTTTGCTAGCTTCTTTCAAATCCAATTAAAATGAGAAATATAATCTTGACTTCTTGATTCAAAAAAGTGCCAATGGTAATAACTTCACATATCCACATTATATACAAAATGCAAATTTTGAGAATCTGATTGAAACAAATTTTAAAAGTCAGTTTGTGATCATAAAGGGTAACCAAATGATTAAAATTACAGAGACCAAAAAAACATGTCACAAAATTATGTCTCTTTTTAAAAGAAATGCTTAAAAAAGCTTAAAAAGATGCTTTTTAAAAAAGCTTTTATAATCAGCATTGTTTACAAAGAGGTGACCAAATATACCAAGCTATTTAAATTACAGCCAGCACAGCCATGGTGTGGTTTTTCAGGTGCTCTGGAAAATCGTTACAAAGTGCGCCTCACCTGAATGTATCTTCTTGTGCTTCGTAAGGTGATCATGACGAATGAACGTTTTCCCACATTCATCACACTCATATCTTTTATCATCATGATGTACTCGTAAGTGAAGTCTACAAAGAAAAAAAAAATAAATGAAGCCCACTGACACCGGTGACAAGGAAAGAGAAAAACTCGATTAAACTTTCAATAATGCGAACTGGGCTGCTACTCAACCACGCTCACCCATCATTATTTGCTCCATTTCTGACTTCTAGGGGCCTTCCCGCTTCACACCTGACTCCAGGGTCCCACTCAGCTGTTTTTGGGCAGCACTTCGACATCTGCACAGACTCCACTACCTCTGGATGACATTCCTTCCTGACATGAGGCTCCTAACCTGCTTCTGGGAACCTACCGGACGTCTAGGGGTGTCAGCCGGTGTTGCAGGACTGAATGGGACAGAATCAGAATCGACAAACGAGGTAAGTGCACAAGCGACAGATGTGTGATGAGAGCAAATCACTGAGAATCAGTCCTGTTCTGGACAACTGACACCGCTTACACACTGGCAACTGAGAACTTAGCAAAGCCGATAAGGAATCAGCTTTCTGACAGTCACACTTCACTCCTTTCCTTCACACCAACCAAATAAAGTGTGGCTCATTTTACAATCACCTAGAAACAGATTATAAAAGGCTATCATAAATAACAGATTATGAGAATTCATTTAACTTGAGTTATTTTTATCCCCACAATATTCCATCTGTATACATCCTAGTGAAATAAACAGCCTTTCCATTCAAGTTGTCAAAACAGGTGTTGATTCTGCTATGACTAAAATCAGTAAAATCAGCATTCTGTTTAAACTTAAAAACAGGAAATAACAGTGTAGAAACTAAAATCCTGAGAACACTGATAAGATTTAAAATTGTATACATATTTCACAATAAGTAGTCATCTATTATTTATTCATTTAAAAACAACTTTTCATAAATTGCAATGGTGGTCAGCATTCAGCTGTAAAAATAATCACTTAAGTTACAACTTATTTTCAGAAAACTTTCTAAAATTGACAATCCTCGAGTTTTCAATTTTGTCATATTTTTGTAACAAAAACATTCTTTGACAATTAGGACTGAAAAAATACACCAACTTTAGAACACCAGAGTTTTCATGAATTTTGATTCAAAGAAAAGTAATGAAATATTTAAATAAAAACGACTTGGTAAAGCATTACTCTTAGTGATATTAACATATTTTATACTACAGAATGAAGAAAATATTAAAAGGCATAAAGAAGAGGCAAAAGTCTATAAACTTTTCTGCACAGCTTTGCTTGATCACAAATGTTAAGACATGTTTTAATTCATCAAACAACTAACACAATGTTAAGAAAAGAGAGTATAAAACGGAGGTAGAATTTTATCTTTCTTACTATAGGGGAAAATGGCCTGACCTACCTGTATGAGCTTCCATGACGAAAACTTTGTCCACAGATACTACAGAGATGAGGCTTTTCTCCACTATGGATTCTCAAATGTTCTTTCAAAGTAGTTCTGTATTAAAAAAAAAAAAAAGTATACACACATATATATATAGCTACAGATTTTTTAATGCCAACCTAATACAGAAACACAAATTTAATACATAAACACAGATTTCTAGAAAGCTTACTAGAAAGTTGTTCAAGCTAACATAATGTCAACTGTTCCCCTTCTCCTACAACATTTCTGCTTCCTATTGGATTAGTTGTACCAGTATGTTTATTATGTCTCTTTTCTTTAAAAAAGCAAATAATTTAGCTCTGGCCTCCTTTGCTAGTGGTTTGCTAGGACTGGAAAAGGTCAGTTTTCATTCCAATCCCAAAGAAAGGCAATGCCAAAGAATGCTCATACTACCGCACAATTGCACTCATCTCACACGCTAGTAAAGTAACGCTCAACATTCTCCAAGCCAGGCTTCAGCAATATGTGAACCATGAACTTCCTGATGTTCAAGCTGGTTTTAGAAAAGGCAGAGGAACCAGAGATCAAATTGCCAACATCTGCTGGATCATGGAAAAAGCAACAGAGTTCCAGAAAACATCTATTTCTGTTTTATTGACTATGCCAAAGTCTTTGACTGTGTGGATCACAATAAACTGTGGAAAATTCTTCAAGAGATGGGAATACCAGACCACCTGACCTGCCTCTTGAGAAACCTGTATGCAGGTCAGGAAGCAACAGTTAGAACTGGACATGGAACAACAGACTGGTTCCAAATAGGAAAAGGAGTACGTCAAGGCTGTATATTGTCACCCTGCTTATTTAACTTATATGCAGAGTACATCATGAGAAACGCTGGGCTGGAGGAAGCACAAACTGGAATCAAGATTGCCGGGAGAAATGTCAGTAACCTCAGATATGCAGATGACACCACCCTTATGGCAGAAAGTGAAGAAGAACTAAAGAGCCTCTTGATGAAAGTAAAAGAGGAGAGTGAAAAAGCTGGCTTAAAGCTCAATATTCAGAAAACTAAGATCAAGGCATCTGGTCCCATCACTTCATGGCAAATGGGGAAACAGTGGAAACAGTGGCTGACTTTATTTTTCTGGGCTCCAAAATCACTGTAATGGTGATTGCAGCCATGAAATTAAAAGACGCTTACTCCTTGGAAGGAAAGTTATGACCAACCTAGATAGCATATTAAAAAGCAGAGACATTACTTTAATAACAAAGGTCCGTCTAGTCAAAGCTATGGTTTTTCCAGTGGTCATGTATGGATGGAGAGCTGGACTATAAAGAAAGCTGAGCGCTGAACAAAGAATTGATGCTTTTGAACTGTGGTGTTGGAGAAGACTCTTGAGAGTCCCTTGGACTGCAAGGAGATCCAACCAGTCCATTCTAAAGGAAATCAGTCCTGGGTGTTCTTTGGAAGGACTGATGTTGAAGCTGAAACTCCAATACTTTGGCCACCTGATGCGAAGAGCTGACTCATTTGAAAAGACCCTGATGCTGGCAAAGATTGAGGGCAGGAGGAGAAAGGGATGACAGAGCATGAGATGGTTGGATGGCATCACCGACTCGATATGGGTGGACTCTGGGAGTTGGTGATGGACAGAGAGGCCTGGCGTGCTGCAGTTCATGGGGTCACAAAGAGTTGGACACAACTGAGCGACTGAACTGAACTGAAACTTCCAAGACATACAAATGAAAAATACTCAATTGTCAGTACTGAATTTTAGTGACAAATCAGTAAAACTGATGTAAATTTTAGTGGATAGAGTTTAATAATATATAAGAAATCCAGTTTATCAGTACTATTCCTTTCCAATATGTGCTCACAACTTATTAAAGTAATGTTTTAAGCCAAAGAAAACTTCACAGATACTTGCAATTTCCAGATGGCAATGGTAAACAGGGAAACCATGTAAAGGATATTAATTGTTGCTAGTCCTAAATCCTCCAGCCCTACCGACCGTGGATGGATCACTAACCACTGTGGCATCTCCTACAGTTCTAATATTCGGAGATTTCCCACATACATAAAATAAAGGCTGAGGAAGGGCAGACAACGTTATTTTGAGGGGAAAGAAAGGAAAGCACAGTATATCTGACCATGCGGGCTTCTGACTGTCACCACCACCTGGTTTTATTTCGGCCCCACATCCAGTGGGCATGAAGGTGAATGTGAACTAAAGGCAGATCTCCACCAGTAGGGGGTCTCCTCTTCCAGGCCCACACCACCAGGAAAACTATTCCCAGACCCTAACAAGTGAAAAGATGGAAAGGTTGTTTTCCTTTTCAGTCTGTTTGATTTTTACTTTTACAGAAAGACCTTTAAGGGAAACAATAATTTATAATGTATAAGATATCATTTATATTTTGCTAATCGGGTAAATACAAGTTTCATATAAATGTAGCATACTGGTTTTTCTGCCGCTGTACCCATTTGTTCTTTTAGGAAAGTGTCACTTCAATTGTTTTAAAATAATGAACTTCCACATACTAAGCGCAGAACTACATACTTCTACATATAAGAGTATATGTGTATGATTAGTATGTGTACTAGTATGCACATACTGTTTAAAGAAGAGTGCTATGTGCGGGATGAGACGGAGAACGCTCCCGTCACTGACAACACTTTCCCGTGGTATCCTGGGTCCCCTCCGCTCGTCCCTCTCTCAGAAACACCCATTCAGGTAAGTGCTCCCTTTCTTTGTCTTACTGCCGTGTAGCACACATCGTAGGCAGTGCACTGCATTGTACCGTAACTGGGGCTCACTGCTGTGTGTCCGACTGTATGACTCCACGCAGCTATCTGCCACTGCGGGGGGGGCTGTCCAGCAGCAGGCCTGGCAGGCGACAGAGAACCCAACGCTCTAACTTCACTTGCAGAGCAGTCCTTACTCCCCCTGCCCTTCACTCTGGTTCCAGAGGCATCTGGGCCCGCCAGTTCCCGCACCTTCTGTGGACTCTGCAAGGAGACAAGGCTCTCTATTTCTCCATTACCGCTCTGGGATCTGTCCTCCTCAGACCTGCTAGGTCAGTTCCCACCGATAATGCTTTTGAGCTTCCAAACCTGGGCTGCTCTTGTGGCTTTCCTGTCTTGCTGTCTTTGCAGCTTATGTTTTCAAAATGAATGAATGAACAAACAACCTTTAATGAATATTTAGTGGGGTTTCAGAAAGAGACAAAATGATGTCTCTGTTAAGTTCACCATCTAAATTTGAAAATCCTGACTTCGTATCACCTTCTATAACATTTATGTAATTTCTTTTATACTTAAGTTTCAAATTAAAGCATGATTCAAGTATCTTATTTTACCTTAAATCTTATAAAATATATTCATTGATTATTTCTACATAACAGTATCAGGATTTTTCTGGGTATTTAGATAATTCCTCACCTTTCTCGTACTGATTTTCCACAGATAAAGCAAGTCCATTTTCTCTTTCCACCATGAGTACACTCTATATGGCGTTTCAAATTTCCAGTGTCATTAAACTGGCGACCACATATATCACATGGGAAAGGACCTACAAAGGAAGAATTAGTGTGCATGTAAAGTTTATGAACAGATACTAGGTTAAATTTAATACATGTTATAAATTCATACCTCCCACTACTAGTGCATATCTCGTAACACAACCAATTATCTATTTATAGTTATCTCCTTCCTTCTGGGACCGTTTAGTCCCAGAAGACAGGGTACACCTCTAGATCTCCAGAGCTGAGCATGGCACCAGGCATCTGGTATAATAAATGCTGAATAAACCAATGGGTTTACAAACTGAAATGGCCAACTCCTAGCTTGAAATCAGACTGGATCAAAGTAAAAAATGCTACCTACCAAAGTTCGGGGGGAAAAGAGGTAATAAGAAACTTTCAAAGGATAAACAGAGGACTTAAGAGAGCTCATGGTTTGGAAATATACTGTTGCTCCTTATAACCAAAAAAATGTAATGATATTGTCTAGACTGAAAATACTGTGGCACATTTCTGTTTAGTTTTACAAAAACTAAACACAAATTTCTTACAGTAATATTGACCTTTAACTGCAATCAAAATGTCACCATGGTTTTACCAAATGACTGGAGAGAAGACAGAATTCTACTGAAGGGCAAACCAAAAGGTAGACCAAGGATGTGCGAAAAAGAAGTATGGTGTACTTGCTATGCCCTGCCCAATGAACACCACCCTGAAGAATCTGCAGTTCCAACCAACTCCAGATAGAAAATCAGATCAGATCAGATTAGTCGCTCAGTCGGGTCCAACTCTTTGCGATCCCATGAATCACAGCACGCCAGGCCTCCCTGTCCATCACCAACTCCCAGAGTTCACTGAGACTCACATCCATCAAGTCAGTGATGCCATCCAGCCATCTCATCCTCTGTTGTCCCCTTCTCCTCCTGCCCCCAATCCCTCCCAGCATCAGAGTCTTTTCCAATGAGTCAACTCTTCACATGAGGTGGCCAAAGTACTGGAGTTTCAGCTTCAATATCAGCCCTTCCAATGAACACCCAGGACTGATCTCCTTTAGGATGGACTGGTTGGATCTCCTTGCAGTCCAAGGGACTCTCAAGAGTCTTCTCCAACACCACAGTTCAAAAGCATCAATTCTTCGGCGCTCAGCCTTCTTCACAGTCCAACTCTCACATCCATACATGACCACAGGAAAAACCATATCCTTGACTAGACGGACCTTTGTTGGCAAAGTAATGTCTCTGCTTTTGAATATGTTGTCTAGGTTGGTCATAACTTTCCTTCCAAGGAGTAAGCGTCTTTTAATTTCATGGCTGCAGTCACCATCTGCAGTGATTTTGGAGCCCAGAAAAATAAAGTCTGACACTGTTTCCACTGTTTCCCCATCTATTTCCCATGAAGTGATAGAAAATATTTGAAGACAATTCCATAAAGTTCCAAAGAGCAAAACTTGAGTTTGCCAGGCCCTGGCAACCATTTACATAGCATCTATGTTGTATTTTGTTGTTGTTTACATGCTAAGTCATGTCTGACTCTTTCATGACCCCAAGAACTGTAGCCTGCCAGGCTCCTCTAACCATGGGATTTCCCCAGGCAAGAATACCAGCGTGGGTTGCCATTTCCTTCTCCAAGGTATATTCCTGATCCAGGGATCGAACCTGGGTATCCTGCTTGGCAGGCAGATTCTTTACCACTGAGCTACCAGGGAAACCCACATTGTATTTACAACTATTTGAATAGCATTTACATTGTACTAGGTATTATTTAACTAATCAAAAGATGATTTAAAGTATGCAGGAGGATTTGCACATTATATGCAAACATTACCCCATTTTATAGGAGAGACTTGGGCATCCTCAGATTTGGGTGTCTGGGGAAGTCTTGGAACCAACCCCCACGGATACTGAGGGGCAACTGTATTCCTCACTGTGTACACAGAGCCTTGAGAATATCCGAAGACAGCTGTTCTGTCTCCCTTTCCTAAACAGAATATTTCAAGGTCCTTCAAAAGTTTTTCAGATGACATGATCTTAAGGCCCTATGTTGCCATAATTACCCACCTCTGGAATATATGTCAATATGCATCCTGAATGTGGTATCCATAAATGAATGCAATGTTCCAGATCAATTTAAAATCAGTGAGATGACGACCTTCCTAATTCTGAACAATACGTTTTCATTAATGTCGTTTAAAACTACCATTGCTTTTGTCAGTCATATGACATTACTGATTCAGACAGTATCTAAAAGGCCTCTGCTGTTAATAAGCCCATCTGAAAACTGAGGCCTTTGGATTCTGTACCATTTTACAGCTCTGCAACTCCTAATGACTGGAAGTCAGATTGTTCCCATATGTACAACTTTGTATTTATTCATAATTAATTTTAAGTTAATTTGTTTTAACTTTTTTGACAGACTTTTTTTTTTACATTTTTATTTTCTGCTACCACTCCCGCTGCGAGCTTTATGTCATGCTGCATATTGATAAAACATGAAGTATATTATCTTTTATCCAAGTTGTCAATAAAAACAGTGAATAGGACAGGGAAAAGGCTACTTGGATGATGATAATTCATTACTGGGATTAAGCTGTCATAAATGCACCTATCTGGAACACAAGTCTCCACTGTGCCCACTAGCAGGAGGCAGAAAACTCAGCAAATACAGCCCTGCGTTCCAAGTGTACCAAGTTTACTGCACTTTCTGAAAAATGAGGTTTTTCTAAAACAAACAAACAAAAATGCCTAGCCCAGGCACTCACAAACCTATCCGACAATCAACTGTAAATAATGCAGTTCTGACCACGACCACAAGCGCCACCAAAAACAAAACACACCCAGCGTTTACTCGTCTCCCAGAGCCCGGCCCCCTCACATGAGCTCCTCTCCTAAGCGGTCCCGCAGCAGCAGTCTCCCCAGCATGACGTGCTCACCAACACTGGCTGTGATGCTCCTAGAAAAGTAATCTGCTTACCCAGATGGAACTTTTCTTGATGTTTCAACCGTGCAAATCGTGATTTGAAATGTTCTTCACAATAGGTGCACTTAAAAGGTTTGTCTTGAGAATGGAGAATCATATGTTCCTCCAAGTGTGGTCTTCGAGTAAAAGATTTCTTACAAATCTAAAGGAAAACGCACATACAATGTGAGGGAACATGAATCTAAAATAAAAATATAAAGCTTTGATGAGAAATAAACATATAAATTCAAGCAGTCAGGAATTTCTCCCAAAAGAAAAAACTTACCAAAAGTATAATCAACTGATTGTACAGAAAAAAAAAAAAGAACGCCTTGAGAAATTATGTGCACTGTGCTCAGTCACTCAGTCCTGTCACGACTCTGCAGCCCCATGGACTGCAGCCTGCCAGGCTCCTCTGGCCATGGGGTTCTCCAGGCAAGACTACTGGAGTGGGTTGCCGTGCCCTTCTCCAGGGGATCTTCCCAATCCAGGGTTTGAATGAACCCAGGTCTCCACATTGCAGGCAAATCACTTACCGACTGAGCCACCAGGGAAGCCCCGGAGGAATTATAGTAAGAAATTACTTCAACATCTTACATTTCTAATAGGCTAATTCCTCAGATTATACAGTAATCTTAATCCTGGTCAACATTTCTAAATCCATTAAATGTATATTTGAAAATTAATTATATGTCATACCAGCCATATATTTGATTAGGAATTGGAATAAAAAAACCTCAGAAAAATTACTTCAAAGTTTATCTCTTAAAAGTGGTCAGAAAGAAGAATAGACACAACTTTTAAAAAAATCCAGTAGACCAGGACATGGAAGCAACCTAGATGTCCATCAGCAGATGAATGGATAAGAAAGCTGTGGTACATATACACAATGGAGTATTACTCAGCCATTAAAAAGAATACATTTGAATCAGTTCTAATGAGGTGGATGAAACTGGAGCCTATTATACAGAGTGAAGTAAGCCAGAAGGAAAAACATAAATACAGTATACTAACGCATATATATGGAATTTAGAAAGATGGTAACAATAATCCGGTGTAAGAGACAGCAAAAGAGACACTGATGTATAGAACAGTCTTATGGACTCTGTGGGAGAGGGAGAGGGTGGGAAGATTTGGGAGAATGACACTGAAACATGTAAAATATCATGTAAGAAACGAGATGCCAGTCCAGGTTCGATGCACGATACTGGATGCTTGGGGCTAGTGCACTGGGACGACCCAGAGGGATGGTATGGGGAGGGAGGAGGGAGGAGGGTTCAGGATGGGGAACACATGTATACCTGTGGCAGATTCATTTTGATATTTGGCGAAACTAATACAATTATGTAAAGTTTAAAAATAAAATTAAATTAAATTAAAAAAAATAAAAATAAAATAAAACTTAAAAAAAAAAAAATCCAGTAGACATCAAATTTAGAAAGCGGGGTGGGGGGGCGGGGGGACAGGCTGCTGTAATAACAATGTACTATCCACCAGGTGTAACAACATGGCATGTACTATATACCAGGCACAAAGCTAAGTGATTCATGGATTACTTTACTTAATTCTCACAACAAACCTAGGAGGTAGATACAATTATTATCATTTTACACGTGAGGATGATAAAACTTAGTAAGGTAAGGAAACCATCTTATAATAAGATCCAAATAATTCACTTCAATTCCTAGAAGCTGAGATCAGAGAAATGGTGAGAATGCGGTCATAAACTGAGGCTTTGGAGTAAAGGACAAAATGACAGCTGGTGACTCATTTAAACAGTATTTACCTAAATAATGAAAAACTATGTTAGGGGGTGAAAAGTGAAAGTCAAAGAGGAGAGTGAAAAAGTTGGCTTAAAGCTCAACATTCAGAAAATGAAGACCATGGCATCTGGTCCCATCACTTCATGGCAAATAGATGGGGAAACAGTGGAAACAGTGTCAGACTTTATTTTTCTGGGCTCCAAAATCACTGCAGATGGTGACTGCAGCCATGAAATTAAAAGACGCTTACTCCTTGGAAGGAAAGTTATGACCAACCTAGATAGCATATTCAAAAGCAGAGACATTACTTTGCCAACAAAGGTTCGTCTAGTCGAGGATATGGTTTTTCCTGTGGTCATGTATGGATGTGAGAGTTGGACTGTGAAGAAAGCTGAGTGCAGAAGAATTGACGCTTTTGAACTGTGGTGTTGGAGAAGACTCTTGAGAGTCCCTTGGACTGCAAGGAGATCCAACCAGTCCATTCTGAAGGAGATCAGTCCTGGGTGTTCATTGGAAGGACTGATGCTGAAGCTGAAACTCCAGTACTTTGGCCACCTCATGTGAAGAGCTGACTCATTGGAAAAGACTCTGATGCTGGGAGGGATTGGGGGCAGGAGAAGGGGATGACAGAGGATGAGATGGCTGGATGGCATCACTGAATTGATGGACATGAGTCTGAGTGAATTCCGGGAGTTGGTGATGGACAGGGAGGCCTGGCGTGCTGCGGTTCATGGGGTCGCAAAGAGTCGGACACGACTGAGCAACTGAACTAAACTGACTGACTTTAGAGGGTATAGAAGAATAAAAAATACCTAAAAATTCATTGCTTCTCCTATCATTGTAAAATAGAGACTGATTCCACTCCCCTTAAATCTTCCCTGGCTGGAGTGGCTTGTGTGACCAACAGAACATGCTAGAAGTGGTGCTGTGAGACTTCCAAGGTGAGGCTGTAAAAAGCCTGATACTGCTCACCTTGGCTTCCTGGAACACTCGTTCCCTCCTGGGGCCCAGGTGCCATGCTGGAAGGAAGCTCAAGCAGCTCCAGGAAGCAACCCTGGCCAACGGCCTGGCAGAGCTCCCAGCTGCAGACCAACACCAGCTTCCAGCCAGGTGAGTGAGGCACTTTGGGAGCAGCTCCAAACCAGACCAGACCGGATCAGACCAGACAGACCACCCACCAGCTGAAAACAACTGAGTGACTTCAGCTGGCGCCACGTGGGACAGAAGAATTACCTAGCGAACTCCTGCCCCATTGCTATTACTGACCCCCAAAATGATAAAATGAAAGTGAAACAGTAATTTAAGGCCACTAAGTTTTCATGGGCTTCCCTGGTGGCTCAGATGGTAAGGCATCTGCCTGCAATGCAGGAGACCCGGGTTCGAGTCTTGGGTCGGGAAGATCCCCCGGAGAAGGAAATGGCAATCCACTCCAGCACTCTTGCCTGGAAAATCCCATGGACGGAGGAGCCCGATAGGCTACAGTCCATGGGGTTGCAAAGAGTCAGACATGACTGAGCAACTTCACTTTCACTTTCAAGTTTTCAGGTGGTTTGACATATAGCAACTGATAATCAGAAGTGGAGGGAAAATTCTAACATTTTATATTATATGCAACACTAATGTCACCGTTTATACAGACAGCTAAAGAAACATGTTATAGTGGTTACAATAAAAATAAAATCTAGGATGACTATTTTTCAGGTCCATCATCCAAAAAGTAACTCATACCAGGCTTAATTTGTAAAAATATTAGAATAACACTGTATAAAAGATTCTAAAAGTGATATAAGCTAAGTTTATATTACTTTAAAATTTAATTACTTTCACAAAAGTTCACACTACATTTAATTTGGGGTTTTTCTACTACAAATTAAAATCTCTTACATCACATTTCCAACTTTCACTCTTAGTCTTCTTAATGGATATAAATTCCTGTGCATTTTCAGGATGAAATCTACCAGAAAAAAAATTAAAATACTGTTAGGAAGAGATGATATTAGTTAAGTCAGTACTCCATTTGACATGTTAACAGTAATTATAAGAATCAAGCAGTGATTCCTTTATTAGAGACAGGCACATCTGAGTATTTAAAGAATTGCTATCATTTTAATATATGAATGTGTGCCTGAATTTATGCAGAAATAGTCAAACTAAAACATAATCATTTTAAATATATTCAGGAACCTATCTATTCACAGAGAATCTTCAAGGCAACTCACTTGACTTTAGTCCACAGTTCAGTAAATTTAATTTCTCAGTTAAATATAAATATTCTCTCATAAATTTTTATATACTAAAGACAAAGCTGAGTATGAGGAATAAGTTTTCTGGAGTTGTATAATCATATACGTTGAAAATATACTTGTCAAAACCCAAGACACAAAACCAAGGATAATAAAAATGCTGTTTCTTAAATTTCTAGAGTATAGATTGTTTTTGTTGCAATCTCAAAAAACTTAATCTCACAAGTATGAACTAATATTTGCTGTTCCTTTCTTAAAAAATTTGTCATCTAGAAAATTTTAAGCAATCAAAGGACTGGAGACAAGCACTCCATAGATGCGTTTGGCTCACTACATATTTAAATGAGAAGGCATATTAAAGTCTACTATGGAAGCAAGATCATACTTGCCTCTTAACATGCTTGGCTAAAGTCTTCTTGCTTGCATGAAGTTTATTACAGTAAGGGCACTTGTGCTCCTTCTTATGAAATTCTGTTTCATTACTGTGCTTCTTTCTGTGAACAGTTAGGTTAGACTTTGTCGAATAGCGCTGGTGACAAATATCACACTCAAAGGGCTTCTCACCTGTGTGAACACGTGTGTGGCTCTCATACTTCCCTATGAAGAGACAGAAACTAAAATTAAATTCAGTACATTTACTACACAGTGACTGAAATTAGATGGTGGAATAAAATCTCATGATAAACAGTATACTTAATAGACACACGTTGAAAGAAACTTACAGATTAGCAGACTTTTTAAAAATATCACAAAAGGCAGCATAATATATTATATAGCTCATATATTTTCATCTCTCTTCCCACAGAAGGAAATCTGGAAAGGGTACTACAAATCTAGCATTACTCAACAAAATTTATACTACAGCCCATTCATACAAGACTTCTCCAACTTATTAAGACGTTAGGACACAAGTACACCACCTGGGCTTGACTGCATGCTTAACATGAAGTTACTAAAGCCCACATACTTAGGTAACAAAGAAAAGTAAGAAAATGACAAAATGAACGGGTATAATGCAGACATGTGGAGGCATATTAATGTGAGATCTGTATTATATTCTGAGTATAATGTCCTAAATTATAGGCCCTAACAACCTAAATGTCCATTAACAGATGAATGGATAAAAAAGATGTTGTATGTATATATACGTGTATATACACACACACACACACACACATATGTGTATATATATATATATAATGGAATACTGCCCACTCATAAAAAATGGTGAAATACTGCCATTTGCAGAAACAAGGATGGACCCTGAGATTATCATACTAAGTCAAAGTAAGTCAAATATGACAAAATCACCTATCATACAACAGGTGAATATAAAAAATAATACAAATAAAGTTATTTAGAAACAGAAACAGACTCACACACATAACAACCTATCATGGGAAAGAATTTATATATATATAAAACTGAGTAACTTTGTTGTACACCTGAAACTAACACAATATTGTAAATCAAATATAGTTCAATAAAAAAAATTGAAAAAAAGAAATTTTAACACAGCTTGTCCAAAAAGAAAAATGACAACTAAAAAATGAAATAAAAGGATACATTTTGGCTTAATTTTTATTTATATTCCTACTTATGGTGGTGGTGGTGTGTTTAGTTGCTAAGTTACGTTTGACTCTTTGCAACCCCGTGGACTGTAGCCCTCCAGGCTCCTCTGTCCATGGCATTCTCCAGGTGAGAATACTGGAGTGGGTGGCCATTTTCTTCTCCAGGGGATCTTCCGGATCCAGGGATGGAATCCGCATCTCCTATGTCTCGTGCACTAGCAGGCAGATTCTTTACCACTGAGCCACCTTATACTAAAAGCCTTTTACATTATTATTCAGAATATACAATTTCACATTATAGAGGCACACCAGTATTAATGGTAGGGGCAGAGACTCTGGATCCAGGCACCTGGACATGAATCACAACACTTTAATTTGCAGGCTATGTGACCTTGGACAAGTAACCTTTCTCAAATCTTTCTTATTTGAAAAAATAATAGTGGCGTAATGAAAATATGCAAAAATAAAAATGGAATAATAGTATTTACTTCAGAGGATTAGCGTAATAATAAATCAATTCATACACATAAGACACTACTGTTTTCTAACCCATTATAACCTATCAGTTAATGCTGGCTGTTATTATTATTCTGTAATCAAAGCTGTGAATATGCACATCTAGTAGCATAAAATAGAAATTTTAATTAAGGATACTTTTGAGTGAAAGGCAATAGAAATAAGAAAAAGCACTATCAATATGAAGAGTAATTTTCTATGATAAGCTTAGCTTTGCCTTGTCCTGAAAAAAATATATACATAAATTTTTCTTCAGGCGAAAGCTAATAGGCAAGTATAACATTTCACCCACACACTTTTTAAAAATATGTAAGTCTTATATGTATCATGGAGATTAGATAAAAAACAAAATATTCTAAGGCCAGGAGGAAAAAAGATAATCATAATTATTTGTCTACATTCACCAATTTATTACATGCATCTAATACGATTTTTGGAGAACAATTGCTTACAAGGTTGTGTCAGTTTCTGCTGTACAGCAGCGTGAATCAGCTGTATGTAGACACCTGTCCCCCCGCTCTTGGACCTCTCTCCCACCATCCCATCCCTCTAGGTCATCAACGAGCACCACGCTGAACTCCCTGTGCTACACCGCAGGTCTCCACTGGCTATCTATTTTACACATGGTAGTGTATATATGTCAATCTTACTTTCCAGATCCACCCTCCCCTTCCCAGCCACCCCAGGGTCCACAAGTCTTTTCTCTATGTCTGTCTCTATTCCTGCCCTGCAAATAGGTTCATCTGTACCATTTTTCTAGATCCCACACACATGCCTTAATATATGTTATTTTTCTCTGACTTACTTCACTCTGTATGACAGACTCTAGGTCCATCCACATCACTCCAAATGACCTAATTTCGCTCCTGTTTATGGCTGAGTAACATTCCACTGTACATATATACCACATCTTCTTTATCTATTCATCTGTTGATGGACATTTAGACACACCATGTTCTTGGATTAGAAGAATCAATATTGTAAAAATGACCATACTACCCAAAGCAATCTACAGATTCAACACAATCCCTATCAAACTATCAATGGCATTTTTCACAGAACTAGACCAAAAAATTTTACTTAGTATAGAAACACAAAAGACCCCAAATAGCCAAAGCAATCTTGAGAAAGAAAACCAGAGCTGGAGCAATCAGGCTCCCTGACTTCAGACTACATTACAAAGCTATGTAACCAAAGCAGTATCGTACTGGCACAAAAACAGAAATACAGATGAGTGGGACATGATAGAAGTCCAGCAACAAAGCCAAGTGCCTATGGTCCCCTAATTTTTGACAAAGGTGGCAAGAATATACAATGTAGAAAAGGCAGCCTCTTCAATAAGTGGTGCTGGGAAACCTGGACATGTAACAGAGAGAAATTAGAACACTTCCTAACACCATACACAAAAATAAACTCAACATGGATTAGAGACCTAATGCAAGGCCAGACACTGCAGAACTCTTTGAGGAAAACATAGGCAGAACAACACTCTTTGACATAAATCGCAGCAAGACCTTTTTGACCCATCTCCTAGAGTAATGAGAATAAAGACAAAAATAAACAAATGGGACTTCAGTTCAGTTGCTAAGTATCCGACTCTTTGTGACCCCATGAACTGCAGCACGCCAGGCCTCCCTGTCCATCACCAACTCCTGGAGTTCACTCAGACTCACGTCCATCGAGTCAGTGATGCCATCCAGCCATCTCATCCTCTGTCGTCTCCTTTTCCTCCTGCCCCCAATCCCTCCCAGCATCAGAGTCTTTTCCAATGAGTCAGCTCTTCACGTGAGGTGGCCAAAGTACTGGAGTTTCAGCTTCAGCATCATTCCTTCCAAAGAAATCCCAGGGCTGATCTCCTTCAGAAAGGACTGGTTGGATCTCCTTGCAGTCCAAGGGACTCTCAAGAGTCTTCTCCAACACCACAGTTCAAAAGCATCAATTCTTCGGCGCTCAGCTTTCTTCACAGTCCAACTCTCACATTCATACTTGACCACAGGAAAAACCACAGCCTTGACTAGACGGACCTTTGTTGGCAAAGTAATGTCTCTGCTTTTCAATATGCTATCTAGGTTGGTCATAACTTTCCTTCCAAGGATTAAGTGTCTTTTAATTTCATGGCTGCAGTCACCATCTGCAGTGATTTTGGAGCCCACAAAAATAAAGTCTGACACTGTTTCCACTGTTTCTCCATCTATTTCCCATGAAGTGATGGGACCAGATGCCATGATCTTTGTTTTCTGAATGTTGAGCCTTAAACCAACTTTTTTACTCTCCTCTTTCACTTTCATCAAGAGGCTTTTTAGTTCCTTAATTAAACAAATATGATTAAATTTAATAAACAGAGTATTATCTAAAAATTAATTGCACTGCACTTACATAAGAATACTGAAGAAAGGGAACCAAGGTATTTCCCTTAATGTAGGGGGGAAGGATAACATTATAAGCAAAGAAAAACCAAAATATGATAAAAATCCACAAGGTATTTAAGCACAGACCATATGATGATCTATGCATATTTTGCTTGTCTGGTGGCTGTGACAGTAAAGAATCTGCTTACAAAACAGGAAACTGTGCTTCCATCCCTGGGTCAGGAAGATGTCCTGGAGAAGAGAATGGCTACCCATTCCAGTATTCTTATCTGGAGAATTCCACGAAGAGAGGAGCCTTTGTGACCCCATAACATAATTATGTATTTCTAACCTTCAGTTCCGGAGAAGACAATGGCACCCCACTCCAGTATTCTTGCCTGGAAAATCCCATGGATGGAGGAGCCTGGTAGGCTGCAGTCCATGGGGTCACTAAGAGTTGGGCACAACTGAGCGACTTCCCTTTCACTTTTCACTTTCATGCATTGGAGAAGGAAATGGCCACCCACTCCAGTATTCTTGCCTAGAGAATCCCAGGATGGGGGAGCCTGGTGGGCTGCCCTCTATGGGGTCGCACAGAATCAGACACGACTGAAGCGACTTAGCATAACCTTCAGTTCAGTTCAGTTCAGTCGCTCAGTGGTGTCCGACTCTTTGCGACCCCATGATTCGTAGCACGCCAGGCCTCCCTGTCCACCACCATCTTCCGGAGTTCACTCAGACTCACGTCCATCGAGTCAGTGATGCCATCCAGCCATCTCATCCTCTGTTGTCCCCTTCTCCTCCTGCCCTCAATCCCTCCCAGCATCAGTCTTTTCCAATGAGTCAACTCTTCGCATGAGGCGGCCAAAGTACTGGAGTTTCAGCTTTAGTATCATTTCTTCCAAAGAAATCCCAGGGCTGATCTCCTTCAGAATGGACTGGTTGGATCTCCTTGCAGTCCAAGGGACTCTCAAGAGTCTTCTCCAACACCACAGTTCAAAAGCATCAATTCTTCGGCGCTCAGCCTTCTTCACAGTCCAACTCTCACATCCATACATGACCACAGGAAAAACCATAGCCTTGACTAGACGGACCTTTGTTGGCAAAGTAATGTCTCTGCTCTTCAACATGCTATCTAGGTTGGTCATAACTTTCCTTCCAAGGAGTAAGCGTCTTTTAATTTCATGGCTGCAGTCACCATCTGCAGTGATTTTGGAGCCCAAAAAAATAAAGTCTGACACTGTTTCCCCATCTATTTCCCATGAACTGATGGGACCAGATGCCATGATCTTCGTTTTCTGAATGTTGAGCTTTAAGCCAACTCTTTCACTCTCCACTTTCACCTTCATCAAGAGGCTTTTTAGTTCCTCTTCACTTTCTGCCATAAGGGTGGTGTCATCTGCATACCTGAGGTTATTGATATTTCTCCCAGCAATCTTGATTCCAGCTTGTCCTTCTTTCAGCCCAGCGTTTCTCATGATGTACTCTGCATATACAGCCTTGACGTACTCCTTTTCCTATTTGGAACCAGTCTGTTCCATGTTCCATGTTTCTAACCTTGAACTATCCAAAAAAAGTTGGAAAAGCATGTATTTTTATTATTTTTTGCAGGATATAACCAGAATAATACTGCTATAAAAATTTCTTAGGGGAAGTGTTTTCTGAGTTGATTTTAATATTTCTCTATGATAATACAGCATGCTTGAATTATCCTCCAATTAAATTAATGAATTAAAAAAATATAGCATGCTTGTACTGGATTCCAAAATACTTTTTACGCATTTATCAGTTACCAGAACAGGTACAGAATCCAAACATTATTAATATGTACTAATAACCCATAATTTTAATTTGGCAAAGATAGGGGTCATTTTATGAAATTAAAGCAAAAAAGTTTTCCGTGATTATAAAAGTTTTTACGTTTCACATTTTTCATAAGCTTGCTTTTTAAATTATGTAAATAATGAATCAAGAGTATACAGTATAATTTTTAAATGACTAAATTACAAGTGATTTTTGGAATGGGACTATTCTTACCAGGGGATTGACTGCATACCTCGCACAGAGTCTCAGAACTGAAAGCTAACTTAACCTCCTACTACTCAAGTCTCCTGATTTTTACCCAAGTGAATAGGAAGAGCAACTTAATGAAAATCTTAAATTATAAGAAACATCTTCCCCAAACCTTTTATTTTCTATGAAAATACCTCTGTTGGGAAGATGTTAAATTAACAATTAGTAGAATTTCCCTTTATTTAGAGTCAAGAAAGTCTTGAGTGGCAGTTAAAGATCAAAACTACTTCTGATTGTTAAACTTCCATTTGCCTACAGACCAGAAGACTTAACAGGATTTAACCCCCCAAAAAGAAAATTGTTTTAAAATAAATTCAGTAAAATCCAAAGACACCTATGAAAATAGATAAATTTGAATAATTCACTTTAACAATCAGAATCTCTAAAATAAAAAACACATTTCTATTATGTCAACTCAAATTTATGCACAGAGGCACTGCAGGATATGTTATCTGCATGGCTTTGAATTTCTGAACAACAAGAGACATAGCTTCTGAGGGAACGCTGAACCACAAAGTCAGGTAAATGTACAATGAAATCCCAGGTTTAAATCAACTGGTAAGGCTGTTGAGGGTGGGGTTCTCCTCGCATGAACACAGACAACAAATCTCTCTTTCTTATCAGGTGGGGGGAATTCAATAATAATGTATAAATCAAGTGTTTACTTCAAGGTTATCAAATAAAGTTTCCATCAAAAAAATGTCCTTTCACAGAATACTAAGTTATGCCCAACCATTCTTGATCACCAATAGAAAATACATAATATTAAGAAATTTCATCCACAGCATTTTTCTGACTGAATCCCAATATGAATTATGTCCCAAATTAGGAGATATAGAAAACACATATTTATACATACCAAAACTTGACCTTGGGTTTCATTCCAAATGGGTTATGCTAAATTATTATTTTTTTTGGGGGGGGGGGTCATGCTAAATTATTATCAGATTTCATGTGGAGATTTTTCAAAGAGAAACATCACCAAATTAGCTCATTATATATCTCATATGCCAAATCTTAAATTATACCTCAAATCATTTGGCATGGCGTGAAGAACACTTCACTAAAATATTTAACTTTAAAGTAGAGAAGTATGCCGTAAGTCAAAACTCTTCCCTATTCAGAACCAACTGGAATCTGTCAGGATAGTCTTAAACAAGTCACATTTTTTTTAAAGCTACAAAATATTTTTTGCTTCTAGAAGAGATCAAATTTAATCTAAGGAAAGGACAGAAAAGACAAATCATCCAAAATTTTTTTCTCTCACCCCCATCTGTCATCTTTTCCCAATTTGATCTTTGCCTTTTAACCCGAGGTTTTCAGTTTAAGGGGGAAAGGTCAAAGGACTCTTATCTGCATGAGAATGGGCAGAGAGGAGGACAGCTGGAGCCTCAGGAATAACACAACTGCATCAGGAGTCTGACTCCGAGCATCTATGAAACACACCAAAAAAGGTAAAAGATCCAAAGTGAGAGAATCAAATTAGTAAACTACATATGGTTCCAGAGCTCATTAGCTGCCTCTCATAAACCCCTCTGAAACAGCAAGTTAAAGGCTTCTTACAAGTCAGAGGTCAATCTTTCACCTTAGTTCAACTAAAGAGGAGCTTACTGAAAACTTACTATTCCATTTGAAATGACCTGGAGGATCATGAAGGATACTAACCAAAAGTAACAGACAACACTTTCCAGCTCACAATCTGATGAGGCAGGGAAATAACAACCAAAATCCTAGGTGGACATTTTAAAAACCTCCTAAAGAAATGTGGGTGATACAAGAGTTATTGGAAAGTAGCCCTGGAAATGTTTCAAGAATAAAGAGGACTTCTGATAGAGATGATACAGGAGGACACTGAAGAATCACAGGTCTTCTCCATCTGCCTGTTCTTTTCATTCTACCGGTCACTGGTCCACTGAAACCTGCAGCTCTGATCCACCCTGTCCCGCGTCCCATTCCCAATGCTGCTCATCCTCCTAGCCCAAGCCTGAATAACCCTCTGCTCTTTCCAACTTCCTTCTCTTCCCTGAAGCCAGCTTACTTTTCTAAAACTCCTATGGCGGTCATTTCCTCTGTTTTCTCAACTTTTTATCACTTACTGGATTAAAAACTCCTCTGCACTGCATATAAACCATTCAAAATGTGACCTCTGCTCACTTCCCAATCCTCATCTATCATCGTTTTCATTACGCCCATTACTTGCCCACCCTGACGAGGAAGGCAATGGCACCCCACTCCAGCACTCCTGCCTGGAAAATCCCATGGACGGAGGAGCCTGGTAGGCTGCAGTCCATGGGGCCGCTAAGAGTCGGACACAACTGAGCGACTTCACTTTCACTTTTCACTTTCATGCACTGGAGAAGGAGATGGCAACCCAGTCCAGTGTTCTTGCCTGGAAAATCCCATGGACGGAGGAGCCTGGTAGGCTGCAGTCCACTGGGTCGCAAAGAGTCAAGACACGACTAAGCGACTTCACTTTCGCTTTTCACTTTCATGCACTGGAGAAGGAAATGGCAACCCACTCCAGTGTTCTTACCTGGAGAATCCCAGAGACGGGGAGCCTGGTGAGCTGCCGTCTATGGGGTCGCACAGAGTTGGACACGACTGAGGCGAGTTAGCAGCAGCAGCCCACCCTGAAATCAGCCTAGTTTTAGCAGTTTCTAGAACCTGACGACCTGAGAGCCTTTGTGCTTGTTGGTCCTTCTGCCGTGCAAGCTCCTCCCTTTCTTAGGTTCTCAGCTCAAATGCTACCTGCTCCATGAAATCTTTCCAGATTCCCCTAAGCCTCTGTCCCTGTCCTGATAAGATTATCTTTATTATAATTTTGTTTTTGCCTGTACTCATTAATCTCTAAGATTCTTGATGACAAAGGACATATCCCTTCATATTTGTTTAGTGTCTGGCATAGTACAGACACTTAGAAACTATATTAATGATGAATAAGCAGCTTGCATTCACTGCACACCTAAATTTCACAGTATTGTAATTTCATACTATATTCACACAAATTTCACAAAGACTATGCTATTTAATCCTCATAGTAACCCCCATGAGAAGGTACTATTAGCATCATCCATTCTATCTGTGAGAAGACAAAAGTACACACAGGTGAAGTAACTCACATAAGACCTGGATTCAAAAATGCAGGCAGTCTGACATCACCACAGCTCATATCAATGCTTCGTAACCAGTATGATAAAATCATAATCTCAATCTCTTCTCTTTCTCTGCACAGGGGAGAAGTCAGCAGCCCCATTGAGGCTAAGCAAAAGAGGGGTTCAATAAGAGGGGGATAATATAAAACACATTCAGAAAGGAGGCTGGAAATAAGCTGACAATGTGATCTATTGATACCTACATTTATCTGATTATCTGAACTAACCTTAGTTCAAAAAGCTGCAAAATGCCTTCTTCTTAGTACATCAAGAACTTAACTTATGCAGTATTTCCCCAAATAGTGTGCACAGAACTCTAGTTTCCCGGGAGTTTCCAAATGTCCCGTGATAAAGTTATCTGAGAAAATGCCAGGTTAAGTAAAATTAACAGGTCTGTTTGCTAGAGAATTTGAGAGTGTTAACAGAAATTGAGTATCGTCTTCCTTGTCTTACCTGAACACAGAATCCCTGGCTCACAATGCATCCCACAGGCCCAGTGTTAGATACAAGAGCCTGATATCTATCTGTTGGGCCACAATGCCACTGGCAGACTGACCCTGCTCTCACACATCTCAAATCAAATTAGGCCAAATTAAGGAAATGGCAACCCATTCCAGTATCCTTGCCGGGAAAAATCCCATGACCAGAGGAGCCTGGCGGGCTATAGTTCATGGGGTGGCAAGGAGCCGGACACGACTGAGCAACTGAGCCCGACTGAGAACAAGGCATGACACAGGAAGCGTGTGCTAAGAATACAAAGTTTAAAAAGGCAGAATCAACTAGAAAGATGAAATGTTGTCAGGTATCTCAATTCAAGAATGTTCTTCTGTTCCCTGTAATGCTCACAGTATGTGTTCACAGCTCCACAAGAATATTTACCAGACTTAGTTTAACAAGCTACTTGTATCCACACACTCTTCCAACTGACTAGTTGCTCAAAAAAAGTTACTCTATTCATTTGCACAGAACTTTAAACACAGTAAAAATAGCCATGAACAATTATTAAGTTGGATTGTCAAAAGCATTCTAATTTAGAAAAAAATATTCAAAGGCATAAAAAAGCAAAAAAAAAGGCACCTACTGCTGTGTCATAGTTTACACTGTTGAGTATTTTGAGAGCAAATGATTATCAATACCTTATTTAACCAATTTCCTCCTAACTCAATAACATCAGTGACTGAAGGGAAGTTGCTCAGTCATGTCTGACTCTTTGCCACCCCATGGACTGAAGCCTGCCAGGCTCCTCTGTCCATGGGATTTTCCAGGCGAGAATACTGGAGGGGGTTGCCTTTCCTTCTCCAGGGGATCTTCCTGACCAGGTTATCAAACCTGGGTCTCCAGCACTGCAGGCAGACTCTACCATCGGACACATGGGGATATATTAAATGTATGTAAGTAATTTTACAAGGTCAAATAATACTTATCTGCTTCTTTTATGGAGAAGGCAATGGTACCCCATTCCAGTACTTTTGCCTGGAAAATCTGGCTGCAGTCCATGGGGTCGATAGAGTCGGACACGACTGAGCCACTTCACTTTCACTTTTCACTCTCCTGCATTGGAGAAGGAAATGGCAACCCACTCCAGTGTTCTTGCCAGGAGAATCCCAGGGACGGGAAGCCTGGTGGGCTGCCGTCTATGGGGTTGCACAGAGTCGGACACGATTAAAGCAACGCAGCAGCAGCAGCTTCTTTTATCATTCTATGTGGTAAAATACAGTCCCCAATTTCATAACTCTCATTTATATGTAAATAGGTGAACTGCTGCAATTTTAAAGTTCACGTTATAAAGTCCATATAAGACACCTCCAAAAATTATTTTACTAGCAAGTAAGCTCTCCTGAAATTAAATATTCACTGACTGCCTGCAATGCAGGAGACCCAGGTTCGATCCCTGGGCTGGGAAGATCCCCAGAGACTGGAATGGCAACCCACTCCAGGTATTCCTCCCTGGAGAATTCCATGGACAGAGGAGCCTGGTGGACTACAGTCCATGCGGTTGCAGAGTCAGACACAAATGAGCAACTAATACTTTCACTTTTATATGCTTTTCACTTTCATATCACTTTTCATATGCTTTTCATATATATGCTTTTCTAATAAAGAAAAAATTGATTTCTTCATTATTATAATAACCCAAGAATACTACTAGGACACTTCCTAAAGTCTCTGCCTACAGAATGAAGGCATTTATTACATTTAGTAATTTAGTTTTATCTGTAACTATTCTTAATCTGAAACATCCCAGTTCTAAACAGTACTGGATACTGGAAAAGTGACTATATTTATGACTCACATATTACCACGCTCAAGGGGAAACAGTACAGGAATTATTAAATTACATACAATATGGCCTATTTCAATTTTCTATGATGACTCAAAAATAGCGCTTAAATTAAATTAGCATATAAATCAAAATGCTATATTCGTAATTATTGACACTCTGGAATTTTTCATACTAAACACAGGAACTAATGATCTGTCACCTACTGCCAGGACATGAGGAAAAGAAAATAAAAGGTAATATAAATACTTAATTCCTGAATCACAACAAATTTATAACAAGATAAAATACAGATGAAAAATCAAATACCCTCCATACTTTTCAAAAGTTATTTTCAAAGTTTAGTTTTTAATAATCACCTTTAAAGTACCCATGAAAAGTAAACTATTAGAGACAAGAAACATGCTTTTCTTTCTTACCTATGCGGTCAAATGTCTTATCGCATTTGGGACACTGCAATATTTTTTTGTTACTGTTCTGAATGATTACAGGGGTTAACCCCTCATGAATGCTTCCAACAGAATCACCGGCCTCTGGCTCCTCTTCTGCATCATTCTGATCTTTTTCACTCTGTTCTTCAGTGTCAGAATATTCATCTGACATTTCCTCCTCTAGCTCATCTTCTTCAGCATTATATTCACTTCCGGGATCCTCAGAATCATTTCTATCTGACTTTTCCTTATCAAAACTGTCTTGATTCAAATTGTCTGACCCATCACCACTTTCCTGCTCATCATCACTGGTGTCCTCAAACTTAACAGGGCACTTTCGATTCCGTTTTGATCTTCTTGTGGAAAAACTTCTCTCCAGCATTTTTAACCCATGTTTTTTCCCTAATAAAAGGGACCTATGGGTTTTCGACAAATGATTCTCTAAAGACTTCTTATAACAAAAATGTCTACTACAGAATTTACACTGATGATTACTTGATAGTCTTCCAGTTAATTCACTTAGTGTTTCTTCTGGTGATGACTTTTCAGTTAGCTCAGACTGAAAAGTGGCAACATTTTCGTTATTTAGCAGCTTAACTGCATCTATAATATCCAGAAACTTTGCAGCCTCTAAAACAAGAGGGATTTCATATTTGTACACAAAAAATTCTGATGTGTAAAGAAATTCAAGCAAATGCTGAAAAACGGAGTGCGTTACGTGATCCAGGGTGACAACATCCGTGCTCGGATTTTTGCTCAAACATGCATGGAAATAACTACTGCCAACAGCAACGACAACTTTATGGGCGCTAAATTCTTTTCCTTCTACTATGATAAGTAAGTCACAGAAAGACGGTTGCTTCTGCCTGTCATCATTCAAATACTTCAGCAAGTTCTTATTGTACTGCAAAGAACTCAGAAGTTTCCTCTGATCCGGGGAGGGAGGAAGTTCCTGATAACAGCGTAGGGCTTCAGGAGCTGGTCTTTCTGTGGAATGAGCGTAGGTTACTTGGTCACACTCCTCTACAACATTTCCTTCCGGGGAATCTTTATGGTAGCCTAGATGGATCTTCTCGTCAAGATGTGAAGTAACCTTTCTCCTCTTCTTCATTGCAGTACAACGGTTTCAGAACAAGAAACTTCATAAGTGTCTTGAGGGATTTATGAAGGAAAACAGGATTGTCTGGGATCACAGCTTCTGGAGGGGCGTGCCCGAGGGTTGCATGGTCTGTGAAGAAGAGAGTAGAAGCATGTAAAACAACTCCACGGCCCAGCCATCCTAAGTCACTCGCGGTACTGTCAACAAAACCTTCCTAAATGAGAAGTAAATTATGACAAAGTCACCGCTTCCACGCATTCGTGGCTGAGATTTTAGGGCGGAGAACGAGGAGGGCAGGGTTAGAAAAAGACAGCCAACAAAAGAATAATTTTGAAGGAGGCAGGGCACACCTTGCAGGCCCTATTCCCGAACGGACTAGCGGGAAAGCGGGCAGAAGGGGAGGCTCCCCCGAGCCCGCCGCGGGCCAGGTCGAGGCGCCCACCTTCGCGATGCAAGGGCGCCGGGGCGCTGACACTCAGGCCGTCGCGGCCACGGAACCCACGTTCCCTCCCCCTCCCCCATTAACACGCTTCCCCGGGGCGGTGAGGCGCACCTCATCCCGGCCGGCGAGCGTCCAAAGGCCGGAGGCGCCCGGCGGGACTGCCCTGGGAGCGGCGCGGAGAGGAGGTCGGGGTCACCCGGGGGACGACCGCCAGAGCAGAGCCTCCCCGGGCCGCTGCCGCGCCGAGACCGCACCACCGACGGCGACCCCTCGCCGCCCGCCCACCCGCTCCCCGCGCGGACGCCCCGCGCGTCCATTTACCCGGGAACGCAGGGCTCCCCGCTGGCTCCCGGCCGCCAAGCTCCACTCCGGGCGCGCTCGCTCCGGCGCCGAGACACTTCCGGGTTCAGCCCCCGGCCCCGCCCGCCTTTCCCCTGCCGTCGCCCCGCCGCCGCAGCCGCCGCCGCGGCCACCGAACACGTCAGCGGCGCGCAGCCTCGCTGCCGCCCGACACCCCTCCACCCCCACAGCGCGCGGCCCTGCGCATGTGCGCGCGCTCACCCTCCCCGCGCATGCTCCGTGATGCCCCCGCTCCCGGGCGACCCCAGCGACTACACTCCGAGTCCGTTAGTCCGGGTTTTCGCGGCGGTTCAGGGGCCGCTGTGCCCGAGCCAGTCTGGCCCTGGGGGACAGCCTTGCGGGGACCGGCGGAGGAGAAGAAGAGGCGAAGTTGCGGAGGCCTGGGCGGGGGCACCGCGGCGCGAAAGGACAGCGTTCTCCCGGCCTGGGGCGGTTCGCAGCGGCCCCTCAGCGGCAGGCGACAGCGTGTCCGCCTACGCCGCCCCGCATCGGAAGAACCCAGCCGGATGCAGCTAACGCAGTTGCTCCTAAAATTAGTGTTTGACTTCTTACCGTCCACAGAAACACTGAACATTGTACACATAAGCATACAGCTGGTAGGACAGGAAAGAAAGCTGAACCAAGGAGAAAAGGTCCACAGGCTAACTTTTGGGGCCAGTGCCCAGGATTGTGCGTTTGTAGCGCAGTCCCGGGTGGTGCCGGGATTGCTTCCCCGAAGACTACACGTTTACTAGGCGGTCCTAGTCGTGTGGTTTTCCAGACACCGGGGAAATGAGGCAGAGGCTGACGCCGAGCAGCTCGGGGAACCCATTCCCTGTTCCCCTGTGGATGGACCTGGTACAGAAAAGTTATTCCTGACACTTGTTAACGGTAAGGCAAACTTCGTTCAGTAGGGTTCTGTCCTGTGGGGGAGAGAATGGACTCAATTCCAGACAAGGAATAGTGGGAATTTGCAGCCCAGGAGCTGCCTGGGGGTGGCGGGCATGTCAGTGGATGGAGAACTGCCAAGAGATAACGCGGGGTGTCGGGGGATTTTGGCTAAACTGACCCAACAGGATTCTGGTTGGAGGCAGGTGGGATTGGTCAGACATCACCTGGTGGGATGGGGTTGGGGAAGAGGTTAAGGAACCAGGTATCAGATACAGAGGGTGGGGTATTCCGGCTAAACTGAGGAATGCAGAGACAAATACAGAAGCTCGAAAGTCAGAACCTAACTGAGAAGGGAGTTTAGAGGAGCCTGGTTAAAATTTGGTCAAGGAGAATCTTTGTTAGACCTTATCCAGTCAGTGGAACGTCTTAGAGCAAAGACTGAGCTTTCCAGCAGAAGCTGTTCTCCTCAGGACTTCAACCTGAAAACTCTGCCTGGGTTTTCAGCCTGATGCTGTTAAGTGTCTGGACTGAAGATTGGAACATCAACTCTTACCTGAGTTTCCTATGGAAATGTCTATTCATAGGCCTGTCCTATGGATTTCAGACTTACTAGCCCCCAGAATCAACCATGCAAGTCAATTCCTTAGAATATCAGTGTATCCTCTATCTATCCTGTCAGTTCTGTTTTTCTGGAGAACCGTCACTAGTACACTGGGAATGAACTAGTACACTGGCAATGAACAATAGGAAAATGAAAAATAATGCCTTTGTATTTTCCTCAATCATGTGGCACCAACATCCGCGTCCCTAAGGTGTCAGAAGTCTTTGTCAAAGGAAGTAACAGTGGGGTGGGTGCCGCGAAGGAAAGCGCGGAGCCAGAAAGTCAAGACAGAAAGGAAATCTACACTCTTTAGAACCTCTTCCCTATAGCTTCCTTTTGCTGATCTGTCATGGTCTTAATTCAACATTCTTTAAAAGGCTGTTTCACAAATTTATTTCTGAAAATGAAAATGTGTTTCTTCATTTACTCATTGAATATCCATTGAACAACTATTCTGTACCCTGCATGTAACATTTTAAATAAACTTAAAAGGTGTTATTTGACAGCATCAGAAATATAAAATACCTGGGAATATGAAATACCTGAGCACTCCCCCTAAAACACAGTTCAGAGACATTAAAGAAGACCTAAATGATTGAAACATGTCATATTCATAGACTAGAAGAGTGCGTATTGTAAAGGTGTCAATCAAGGGACTTCTCTGTTGGTCCATTGGCTAAGACTCTCTGCCCCCAACTAGGGGGCTGGAGTTTGAACTCTGGTCAGGGAACTGGATCCCACATGTTGCAACTGAGACCCAGCATAGCTAAACACATGTTTAAGAAAATCAAAAGGCAGATGAGAATATATTTGAAAAACACAATGTCCCCCAAGTAAAAAGAACTATTACAGCTAATGAGAAGGAAAAAAAAAATATTTAAAATGAGTAAAATACTTGATCAGACATTGCTTGAAAAGAGATAAATATGTGAAAGGTATTATCTTTAAATTGCATCTTAAAGGAGATTCTAATTAAAACCACAGGTGCATCCATAACAATAACTACATTTGACTGATAATATCAAGTGTTGAAAAAGATGTTTCAGCTGGAAGATAGATGTATCAACTGATGAAGATAGATCAACTGGAAATCTCATTAATTTAAAAATACATGTATTTATTTGGCTGCATCCGGTCTTAGTTGCAGCTCTTGGGATTTTTGCTTTGTCAGGCAAGATTTTCTCATTTTCGGTGCGTGGACTCCCTAGTTGTGGGAGGGCTCAGTAATTGAGGCATGCAAGCTTAGTTGCTCTGCAGCATGTGGGATCGTAGTTCCCAGATCAGGGATTGAACCCACATCCCCTGGGTTGCAAGGTGGATTCATAACCACTGAACCACGAGGGAAGTCCTTCATTCACTTCTTCCTGAAATGTAAAATGGTATAAGCAGTTTAGAAAACAGTTGAACAATTTTGGAAAATCACACATCATATAGGCTAGGCAGTCCGTCTTTATTCAAGAGAAATCAAAGCATTATATCCACACAGAGTCTTACAAAATTTTATAGCAGCTTTACTTATGATAGCCCCAAATTAGGATCAACCTGAATGTCCAATAAGAGGAAAGTGGATAAATATGTAGAATACCATTACTATCTACAATAAGGAACAAAGTAATGCCAAAGGCAACAACCTAGATGAGTCTCAAACTACTCAAATGGTAAAGAATTCACCTGCAATGCAGGAGACTAGGTTCATTGCCTGGGAAAACTCCATGGGCAGAGGATCCTGGCAGGCTATAGTCCATGGGGTTGCAAAGAGGAGACATGACTAAGTGACTAACGCTTTCACTACTTAGCAGTAAGAAGGAACAAACTAATGCCAAAGGCAACAAAATAGATATCTCAAAATAACTGTGAATAAAAGACAAAATGAGTATATTCTATGTGATTCGATTTATCAAAAAACTACAAACCACAGATTAAAATGACAGTTTGTTGCTTAGTCACAGCAGGTGGCATCAGAATTTGTATAGATTAAAAACACACAAAATTTTGATTGTAGCGATAATTTCACTAGTGTATACATACATATATGTATACACTAGTATACATATATATATATAGCTGATCAAATATATACCTGATCAAATTATATACCTTAAATATATACAGAGTATTGCATGATAATCTTAAAGTCATTAAAACATGTCACAGACAGACATGCAATGAAACAATGGAAAAGTTGAAAGTCCACAGATCAAAATTCACAGGTCAATTTACTATTTAAAAAGGTAAAGTTTCAAGTCTGTGACAAAAATATAAGACTGTCCAATAAATGAAAATAGATAAAATAGGTGGGCATCAGAAATAAAAGTAAGTTGTATATAACCTCAGCTAATTAAGATAAATTCCAGATGAATAAAAAAATATAAATTTAAAAATTGAAACCATAAGAGGAGTATAACAAAATAACAGTAAAATGTGAAGGTCTCTCTCAGCATGAGTCAGAATTTAGAAGCAATTAAGGGAAGAAAACTTCCCTGGTGGCTTAGAGGATAAAGCATCTGCCCACAATGCGGGAGACCCAGGTTCAATCCCTGGGTAGGGAAGATCCCCTGGAGAAGGAAATGGCAACCCTCTCCAGTACTCTTGCCTGGAAAATCCCATGGATGGAGGAGCCTGATAGGCTATAGTCCATGGGGTTGCAAAGAGTCGGACATGACTGAGCGACTTCAGTTCACTTCAAGGGAAGAAAATTGTTAAATCAACTATATAAACTTAAAAATATTTTACATGGAGGAATTCCAGTATCAGCAATGGTGTATTAAGTAGCTGGAACCAATTGTCTTGCTGTAAACAGCTAGTTCAATTTTTTTTTTTTTAAGACAAAAGCTACTGTTTTGAATGCATGGCATAGCTAACAAGGTTGTATATGAGGAATTGTGAGGGCCTGGACTGCAAGAAAAAGAGGCTCAAAGAAGTGATCTGGCCTTGGTGGGGGAGCTTCTCCCTAAAAGCAGTTACTGACTGGAAAAAAACAACTGAGAGGCTGATAACATGAGCAGATCCTTGACAGAGCCGTGAGACAGGGAGATAAACGTTGAAATTAAAGGACCCCTTCCACAAAAAAGGACCCTAATAAACACCCCATGTTTCCAGCTGGAACTCTGTGAGTAAGAATGTACCAGAAATAGACCAGTCTTCATACACTAAAGTTCTTAACATTTTTATTCCTTATTTGAGAAAGACAATGAAGAATTTCTCCTTCTTTTAGCCTACCTGCCTGCCAGAGGCAAAACCCATCCTGTCTTGATTATGATGACATCATCCAGGCTCATTATTTTTTTAACTTGGTCATTCAACATGACTTGTGGGATCTTGGTTCCCTGACTGGGATCGATCCTGGCCCTCAGCAGTGAAAGTGTGGTATCATAACGTATACCACCAAGGAATTCCTAACTTGTTAAGTTTTAATATATAATATCCAGTATCAAACACACACCTATACACACAAAGGCTGTTTCCAAAAATGTAAGACACAAAACATGAAACAGATCCACAGAAGATGAAGAAAATGAAGTTATTAGACCAATACAGCAACAGCATATAAACTATGAGTGATATGTTCAAGGAATTGACAGAGAATATTGAAATTTTAAACAAAAAAATGGAAATAAAATACAAATTCTAGGACAGGAAAACATAATAGGTAAATCTAAGAAGAGTGGGTATGTTTAACCTACGATTAGAAAGAACTGAAGAGAAACTGTTGAAGTAAAAGATAAATCAGAAGAAATATCCAGAATAAAACACAAACCAAGAATAGGTAATACAGGAAAGAGGAAAAGAAATATTTAGAACACATAAAACACCAAACATAAATCTTAATAGAACCACAGCAGCAGAAGAGGAAAATGAGAATGAGGAAGATGTAGCATTTTAAAAAGAACAGCTGAGAATTTCCCATTGATGAAAAACATCAAGCCAGAGATTCAAGAAAAAGTAGGAATTCCAAGCAAGATAAGTTCATAGAAAAGTAAAATTAGGCATATAAATCTGCTGAAAATTGGAAGTAAGGAAAAAAATTTTAAAGCATCCATAGGAGAAAAAAGGGACTTCACAGGTGGCACTAGTGGTAAATAACCCCCTGCCAGTGCAGGAGACAAAAGAGATGCAGGTTCGATCCCTGGGTTGGGAAGATCCCCTGGCCAAGGGCATGGCAACCCACTCCAGTATTCTTGCCTGGACAATCACATGGACAGAGAAGCCTGGCAGGCTACAGTACATAAGGGTGTACAGAGTCAGACATGACTGAATCGACTTAGCAGGCATGCATGCAGGAGAAAAAAGAGTATTGGCATGAGAGGAGCAAAATTAGACAAAGAGCTGACTTCCCAGTGTAAGTTTTTGAAGCCCAAAGACACCTTCATGATGCTCATAGAAGACAACTGCTAAGCTAGAAAAAATCCTTCAAATGAGAAGCAAGATAAAAACTAGTTGAAATAAGCCAATCTTGAGAGGATTCACTAGCTCCAGACTCAGCATGTGTTAAAAGTTCTAATTTATATATAATAACTCAAGGGTGTTTAGCCTCTGGGGTAACTACTAAAATCAAAATTAAATAAATGTTTAATAAGTAGGCTAATAGAGGTAAGGAATTTGAACACTGAAAGAAAAATCAAGAAGAAGAAAGGGAAAGAAAGAGCAACAGCATTTGAAACAAATAGAAAAATGTAGTAAGATGGAAGATCTAAAGTCAAATGTAATAATTTCCAGTTAATGACTTAACTGGAAATTGACCAAATTATTCAATTAAAAAGACACTGATTAACAGACTGAATGAAAAAAGATAAAAACTTGCTATTACAGACTTCATTACTACAAAAACTTGATTACTGTAGACAAGGCTTAAATTTAAAGAAAAGTTAAAAATACATAGTTGGAAAATTATACACTATGCAAATGCTAACCAAAGATAGATTACTGTACCTATATTAATATCAGGCAAAGTAGACTTAGACATAAATTATTCATTTGAGATAGAAGGCCATGTAATAATAATACAGTCTTCAATCCATGAAGAAGATATAGCAATTTCAAATATGTATGCCTGTATTCAATTATGTATATATTTTATATACTGATAAATTTCTACCTATCCATATGTATATACATATGTACTATTTTATTTACATATATAAGAAAAGTATGTACTATTATATAATATTTTATATACAAGTATATAGTAACTAGTATATAATATTTTATATACTAATTATATATATAACATTATCATATTAGTACAAAAAAGATAACTTGAAAACCCAAAATGTTTGGAAATTCATTAATACATGGATGGCTCAGTGGTAAAGAATCCACCTGCCAATGCTGGAGATGCGGGTTCCACCCCTGGGTTGGGAAGATCCCCCTGGAGAAGGAAATGGCAACCCACTCCAGTGTTCTTGCCTGGGAAATGCCATGGACAGAAGACTGTGACTGGCTGCAGTCCATGGGGTCACAAAAGAATCGGACACAACTTAGCGCCTACACAGCAACAACAACAAGCATAGAGTCAATAGCCTAAAGAAAGCTGAGCGCCCAAGAATTGATGCTTTTGAGCTGTGGTGTTGGAGAAGACTCCTGAGAGTCTCTTGGACTGCCAGGAGATCAAACCAGGTAATCCTAAAGGAAATGAGTCCTGAATATTCATTGGAAGGACTGATGCTGAAGCTGAAGCTCCATTACTTTGGCCACCTGATGTGAAGAGCCAGCTCATTGGAAAAGACCGTGATGCTGGGAAAGACTGAAGGCAGGAGAAGGGAATGACAGAGGATGAGATGGTTGGATAACATCACCAACTGTATGGACATGAGTTTGAGCAAGTTCTGGGAGTTGGTGATGGACAGGGAGGCCTGGCGTACTGCAGTCCATGGGCTTGCAAAGAATCAGACATGACTGAGCGACTGAACTGAACTGAAAGAGCCTAAAGAAAATAATCACAATATAATTTACAACTTATTTCGAACTGGATAATAATAAAAATATATCAAAACAAATGTGATATAGCTAAAATCATATTTAGAAGGCAACTTTAAATGCTCACACTAGAAGAAAAACTGAAAATTCTTGATCTACGCATTAATTCCAAGTATTAGCACCTGCCCCCCACCTCAAAAAAATTTCCAGAGATTATAAGATTGGAAACAACCAAAACCAGATATCAGTAAAATGGAAAGTTATTTTTTTATATTTACTTATTTAGTAGTTGACTGCATTGGGTCTTAGTTGTGGTGTGTGGGAGCTTTCCTCATGGCACATGGGCTCATCATCATGGCACAGAGCCTTCCCTCTAGTTGGGGCACACAGGCTTTAGAGCGCCTAGGCTCAGTAGTTGGGGCCTAGTTGCCTGGTGGCATGTGGGATCTTAGTTTCCCAACCAGGGATTGAACCCATGTCCCTTGCATTGGAAGATGGATTCTTAACCCCTGGACCATACCACTTATTTTTTTTTTAAACCCTAAAGTTATTTTTGTTGTTGTTTAAAAAAAAAAAAAGCAGTATACAGTTGATAAGGAACTCTTACCTTCCTGTGTGCCATTTGTTAAGTTATTGTGTATTAACTTCAAGTCTCCCCTTCAAAATTCTGCATGTGATGCTGGGCTGGCACTCAGATTTGCAGGCTGGCTCCCTGTTAGTTTCTGAAGGGAAAAATAGAGATTTTTAAAAAGTAAGAAAACCATGGTTGGAAAGTGACAAGCTCTCTGTCTTGTAAAAGTACCAGAAAGAAAGTACTAGAAAGAAAGGACACTATCAGGAAAGTGAAAAGACAACCTAAGGATGGGAGAAAATACTTGCACATGATAAATCTGGCGATCTAGTATCTAGATTCTATTTAAAAATTTTATGAATCAAAAAATAATCCAGTTTTTAAAATGGACATTGGATTTGAATAGACATTTTTCCAAAGAAGATATATAAAGGCCAATAAACACATGAAAAGTTGTTCAATGTCACAGTCTGTATAGAAATGTGAATTGAAACCACAGTTACATACCTACCACATTCACACCAACTAGGATGGTCATTATTAAAAAGATAGATAACGAACACTGGCAAGGCTGTGCAGAAGTTGAGACCCTCATACACTGCTGGTGGGAACATGAAATGCACCTGCTTTGGAAAATGTTTTGTCAGTTTCTCAAAAAGAGAAACAAGAGTTACAATACAAGAGTTACCATGCTGCTGCTGCTGCTGCTAAGTCGCTTCAGTCGTGTCCGACTCTGTGTGACCCCAGAGACGGCAGCCCACCAGGCTCCCCTGTCCCTGGGATTCTCCAGGCAAGAACACTGGAGTGGGTTGCCATTTTCTTCTCCAATGCATGAAAGTGAAAAGTGAAAGTGAAGCCTCTCAGTCGTGTCCGACTCCTAGTGACCCTATGGACTGCAGCCTACCAGGCTCTTCCATCCATGGGATTTTCCACGCATGAGTACTGGAGTGGGGTACCATCGCCTTCTCCGAGAGTTACCATGTGACCTAGCAATTCCACTCCTAGGTTTATTCCTGTTCATTCTCAACGTTGTGTCTGACTCTTTGCAACCCCTTGGACAGCAACATGCCAGGCTTCCCTGTCCTTCCTTCACTGTCTCCTGGAGTGTGCTCAAATTCATATCCATTGAGTCGGTGATGCTATCTAACCATACTTAAGAAAACTAAAAACCCATTTTCACGCAAAAACTTGTACACAAATGTTTATGGCAGTATTATTCATAATCGCCAAAAGGTGGAAGCAACCCAGATGTCCATGCTGATAGATATTAAAATTTGGCTTATTGATAGAATTTAATGTTCTATCAGGAAAGGTATTAAAGTACTGATACATGCTACAACATAGATGAGTCTTGAAAAATTTCTAAGTGAAAAAATGTGAAATGTAAATGACCACGTAGTGTATGATTCCGTTTATATAAAATTAATAGTGAAACTCACAAAAACAAAGTAGATTAGTAGTTGTAAGGGTCTAGGGAAAAGGGGAGTGGAGGAATGACTGCTGATGGGTACAGATTTTCTTTGGGGTAATGAAATTGTTCTAATATTAGATTGTAATTTTACTTGTGCAACTTTGTGAATACGCTAAGTGAAAGTGAAAGTCGCTCAGTTGTGTCCGACTCTTTGCAACCGCTTGGAATTCTCCAGGCCAGAATACTGAGTGGGTAGCCTTGGGTCGCTGAGAGTCAGAGACGACAGAGGGACTTCACTTTCACTTTTCACTCTTATGCATTGGAGAAGAAAATGGCAACCCACTCCAGTGTTCTTGCCTTGAGAATCCCAGGGACAGGGGAGCCTGGTGGGCTGCCGTCTCTGGGGTCGCACAGAGTCGGACACGACTGAAGCGACTTAGCAGCAGCAGCAGCAGCCTTTCCCTTCTCCGGGGGATCTTCCCAACCCAGGGATCAAACCCAGGTCTCCCACATTGCAGGCAGATTCTTTACCAGCTGAGCCACAAGGGAAGCCCAAGAATACTGGAGTGGGTAACCTATTCCTTCTCCAGTGGATCTTTCCAACCCAGGAATTGAAAAACCACTGAATTGTATGGTTTAAAAGGTTAAATTTTATTTTATATGAATTACATTCAATAAAAATCGTATATTCATTTTGTAATTGTAACAGCATAGAAAATGCTTACATAATTTTTATGTGTAAAAGAGTGCTTTTTGTTCACTTGGTATGGTCATGTGTAAAAAAGTTATACTGAGTGAAGTTTGGAAAGCATTGCATCAAAACATTAATAGAAATTTTCTCCAGGTTGTGGGGTGATATAAGATTTTTTTTTCTTCAATTAAAACAAAAATTTCAATTCTTCTATTATAAACATGTATTTTTGGCATCATTGACTCAATGGACATGAGTTGGAGCAAACTCTGGGAGACAGGGAAGCCTGGTGTGCTGCCATCCATGGGGTCACAAAGAGTTGGACATGACTGAGCAACTGAACAACAACAACACTTTTTAATAAGGAAAATAAGTTTTTAAAAAAGTACCATAAATAAAATGTGTCAGATAATGTCATAGTGCTTACAGGCTCTTAGACTTCAGACTCCAAAGTTGAAGAGTGTCACATATGCTGAGCAAGGAATAAGAAAGCTTTGTCATTGTCACCTTATGAAAACACAGGACTATAAAAACTTAACATAGTCTTGGGGACTTCTCTGCTACCTAGAAAAATTTTTTTTCAACTTTATTAAGGTATAATTGACAATAATATTGTAATATATTTAAAGTGTACAATGTGATGACTTGACATACATACACATTATAAGTTAATACACCATCAAGTTAAATAACACATCCATCATGTCACATATTTTTAACACATCCATCACCTCACATTACATTTTTTAGTGAAAACATTTAAGTTCTACTCTTTGAGCAAATTTCAGTCATCTATGTTGTTATCATCACCATGCTGTGTATTCGAGCGTCAGACCTTATTAACCTGATAACTGAAAGTCTGTGCCCTTTGTCAGTCTCTCCCTACTTCCCCTACCTCCCAGGCCCTGGCAACTGCTTTTGTACTCTCCATTTCTATGAGTTTGACCTTTTTTTTTTTTTTTTTGATTCCACACGTAAATGGTAATATATATTGATAGTATTCATATTTGTCTTTGTATATGTGTCTGGCTTATTTCACTTAGCATGATGCCTTTAGGTTGCAAAAGGCAGAATTTCCTTCTTTTACTTAAGGCTGAATAGTATATATAAAGAAATATAAAATTTTCTTTACGCATTCATCTGTTTACAGATACTGAGATTGTTTCCATAATTTGGCTATTTTGAATATTGCAGTGAACACAGGAGTGCATATATCACTTTGAGATAATGGTTTCACTTTCTATGGATATATTCTCAAAAGTGGGGTTGTTATATCATATGGCACTTCTGTTTTTAATTTCTCGAGGGACCTCCAAGCTGTTTTTGACAGTGGTTGTATCAGTTTATATTTCCGCTAACAGTGTACAAAGATTTCCTTTCCTCCACATCCTCACCAACATTGTTATCTTTTGTCTTTTTGATGATGAGCGTCCTAGTGGATGAGAAGTGACATCTCCTTGTGGTTTTGATTTGCATTTCCCTGAGGATTAGTGATGTTGAGCAACCTTCCATGTACTTGTTGGCCATTTGTATGTCTTTGAAAAACTGTCTGTATAGGTCCTTTGCCTGTTTTTTCCATTGGGTTATTTGTTGTTGAATCGTATGAGTTACTTGTATATTTTGGATATTAACCCCTTATTAGGTAAGTGGTTTGCAAATATTTTCTCCAATCCTGAAGGTTGACTATTCAGTTTCCTGATGGTTTCTTTTGCTATGTAGAAGCTTTTAATTTGATATAGTTCCACATGTTAATTTTTGCTTTTATTAAATCCAAAAAATCATTGCTGATAGCAATGCCAAGGAGTTTGCCAGCTGTTTTCTTCTAAATGTTTTATGGTCTCAGGTCTTACATTTAAGTTTTTAATCTATTTTTGAGTTGATTTTTGTGCATGGTGTAAGAAAAGGGGTCCAGTCTCATTCTTTGGCATGGCGCTGTCCAGCTTTCCCAACAGGTTTACTGAAAAGATGTCTTTCCCCCATTGTATATCTTGCTCATTTGTCAGTTAATTGACTATATATGCACAGGATTACTTTGGGCACTTGATTCTATTCCATTGATCAGTGTCATGCCAATACTATGTTGCTTTGAAATCAGGAAGTATGATGCCTCCAGCTTTGTTCTTTTTCAAGATTGCTTTTGGTTTCCTTTAAATGGAAAAGAAGCAAAAATCTATAGGAAAAGGAAAATCCCAACAGAAAGGCAAATACATAGAAGGATTGAAGATCATTTAAATAATCCAGTATGTAGATTTAAAAAAAGAAAACAAAGTTGTGAAAGCAACTATAACTACAATGAACAGTAAAGTGATAAGCTTGAAGATGCAAAATGACATCAAAAACACAAAATGTGGGAGAGGGAAGTAAAAAATAAGAATCTCTTTGCACATTCTCTCACATAATATACAAACATAAACTCAAAATAGTTTAAAGACCTAAATGTAAAACATGAAGCCATGAAACTCTTAGAAGAAAACATAGGGGAAACACTCTGACATAAATCACGGCAATATTTTCCTCTTCATCAGTCTCCTAAGGCAAAAGAAATAAAAAATAAACAAGTGGGACCTATAATGATCGACTTCACAGCTTTTGCACAGCAAAGAAAGAAAACCATCAACGAGGAACAGGAAAAAATATTTGCAAATGATTCAACTCACTGGGGTTAATTTCCACATATACAAACAACTCATACAATTCAGAATCAAAAAACAAATGATCCAATTGAGAAATGGACAGAAGACTTGAATAGACATTTTTCCACAGAAGACATACAGGTGGTTCACAGGCACATGTAAAATGCTCAGCTTCACTAATTATTAGAGAAATGAAAATCAAAACCATAATGAGGTATCATCTCACACCTATCAGATGGCTGTCATCAAAAAGTCTGCAAATAATAAATGTTGGATAGGATACGGAGGAAATGAAATGTTTGTAAATTGTTGTGTGACAGTTGCTCAGTTGTATCCAATTCTTTGCGACCCCATGGACTGTAGCCCACCAGGCTCCTCTGTCCATGGAATTTTCTAGGCAAGAATACTGGAGTGGTTATGGAAATGGTACAGCTACTATGTGAAATAGTATGGAGGTACCCTAATAAACTAAAAATAGAACTACTGTATTATCCAGTGATGGATATATATATATATATATCCAGAAAAAAATGAAAACAATAATTGGATAAGATTCATGAACCCCAATGTTCACAGCAGCACTGTTTATAATAGCCAAAACACGGAAGCAACCCAAATGCTCATCAACAGATGACTGGATTCAGGAGAGGAAGTACACATACAGAATGGAATATTATTCAGCCGTAAAAGGATGAAATACGGCCATTTGCAGCAACGTGAATGGACCTGGAGAATATTATACTTGGTAAAATGTCAGAAAAAAACAACTATTGTATGATACCAGTTATATATGGAATCTGAAAACTCATACAAAACAGAAGCATCCTCACAGATATAGAAAACAAATCTGTGCTTACTAAAGGGTAAAGGGTGAAAGGAAGGAGAAGAGTGTTAATGGCTCTGCTGCTGCTGCTGCTGCTGCTAAGTTGCTTCAGTCGTGTCCGACTCTGTGCAACCCCATAGACGGCAGCCCATCAGGCTCCCCCGTCCTTGGGATTGTCCAGGCAAGAACACTGGAGTGGGTTGCCATTTCCTTCTCCAATGCATGAAAGTGAAGAGTGAAAGTGAAGTCGCTCAGTCATGTCCGACTTTTATCGACCCCATGGACTGCAGCCTACCAGGCTCCTCCGTCCATGGGATTTTCCAGGCGAGAGTACTGGAGTGGGTCACAATACCCTTCTCCAGGGGATCTCCCCAATGCAGGGATGAACCAGGGTCTTTTGCATTGCAGGAAGATTCTTACAGTCTGAGCCACCAGGAAAGCATCCCGTTTTTCCCTAAAAGTTTATTTATTTGGCTGAATGGGGTCTTAGTTGGAACAGAGGGATCTTCGCTGTGGTGTGAGAGCTTCTCTAGTTGCCCTGAGGCATATGAGATCTTAGCTTACCAGCCAGGGATCCAACCTACATTTCCTACACAGGACGGCAGATTCTTCACCCCTGAAGGGACAAATTAGTGGTATGGAATTAACAGATACAAGATACTCTATATAAAGTAGGTAAGCAACAAGGATACACTGTATAGCGCAGAGAATTCTACTCATTATCTTCTAGTGACCTATAAAGGAATATAATATGTAAAAACACTGAATCACTATTCTTTACACCTGAAACTAGCACAGTATTGTAAATCAACCACCTTTAAGTGAAAAAAAAGTTGAGGGAATGGGGGTTACGTTTTTAAAGGATGAAAAAAAGTAAGAACTGAGTAAAATAAAGGAGAAATATTTGTAATAAGTAAAACAAGTGGATTAAACAAAACACTTTGAAGAAGTAGAAATTAAACCTGGAACCTGCAACACACTGAATTAGGTTGAGGAAGGTATTCAAGAGGGGTGAGAACAAAGCATACTTGACAGCTCAGTGCCTACGCTGGTTCTAGAAGGGTTTCTGATATGAGACAAGATGAAAGAAGCAGGGAGGAGATGGAGGGTGTCAGAATTAGGCCCTGTGCTGTAAGAGCCTCAGGTAACAGAGATCGGGTTTGCTTTCTTCTGCCAGAAAGCTTTAAGTTGATTTGTCAAGGACATCAGATGTTTGTTTGGCAAAGTAGTAACGTGGAGTGAAAATTTTATTGCTTAGCATGGCCATCTGCAAGGAAGAGACTTGTAAATCCTCTAGAGTGTGCTGGGATGGAAGGTGGTCAAGTTGGGTTATCAGGCTTTCATTTTGCCTACTGTGTACGGTGTGTAAGGCAAGGCTAGAGAAGGATCGGGAAAATAAAGGAGATTTTTAGAGGTCACATTGCAGCAGAGAGAAGAAAGCAAAGGAGGGAGGCATTTCAAGGAGAGATGACGGTTAAGAAAAAGACCTCAGTTTTAGGTGATCCCTGCTCCTGGTTTTGATAGTGTGCTGTTGATTCATGAGAAGCAAGGGGTCGGTAACCGTGGGAGTGGCATAGAATATCGTGGGATGAGTTCAGTTTTGGAGTCAAAGCATACCTCTTACATCCTGTTGGTGTCAGCTTGTATGCTTTTCAGACTATAGTGAAAATCATAGAGAGTGCTCAGCCTTTCAGTTCTTTCTGAAAAATAATAATTTTACAATCAGTGATTCACATTTTTTCCCATTGAAAAAATCATACATGTTTTGAATAAGAATGAAACATTTGTCTGGTGATGTGGTATAGTATATTTAAATTATTTCTACATTAAATACGGAGTAAGTTCTTGCCTGGAGAATCCCAGGGACTGGGGAGCCTGGTGGGCTGCCGTCTATGGGGTCGCACAGAGTCAGACACGACTGAAGGGTCGCAGAGCAGCAACCACAGAGTAAAGGATATTCTTCTAGAAAACAACCAATATATGAGTGTGTGTGTCCAATTTTATCTTTTACTTTTCTTTTTTTTTTTTATTTTTTTAATTTAATTTTATTTTTAAACTTTACATAATTGTATTTTTGCTTTGAAAGTGTTTTACTTTCCCAGAATTTAATGGCCTATTTATGTAATAGATTCTGAAACTCAGAGCAACTTCCTTGGAACCCAGAGGAAATGAATAGATGCTGATATACATTAGTGAAGGTCATAAAACACAGTTACATTAAATTTTTTAGGTGAAAATTCTTTTGAATGTATTAAACCTGCACTGCAGAAGCACACTAAATTTTTATGGATAAACATTTTTTTTCCCACTGGAGGGTGCAATTCATCAGTGTATCAATATTTCCACAGTTCCTTTAATGAGTATACTTTATAAAAAATATTAGAGAAATGATTATTTCCATGTGGAATGCAGATTAGATTTTATGAAACTTTAAATAAATGAAATTTCACTAATAGGAATCTGGGCTTTATTCTATAGTATACTTTTGATTTAATTAGGATCAAGTGATTTTTAAGCTAAGTGTATTTTTTTATTCTCTTTTTTGGATACTGCCTATGACTTTCTTGGTTTTTAATACTGCAAAAATGTATGCTAACAATTCATAATAAAGAGAAATACAGCCCTACTTATTGTGAAGTTTTTGCAGTGGTTTTCTTTAGCAGTCTGTATTCATTTAAAATTCTCTATGAAATACAGATTATTAGACTATGTGCAGTAATAATGTGGAGAAGGCAATGGCACCCCACTCCAGTACTTTTGCTAGAAAATCCTATGGACAGAGGAGCCTGGTAGGCTGCAGTCCATGGGGTCGCTAAGAGTCGGACACGACTGAACGACTTCACTTTCACTTTTCACTTTCATGCATTGGAAAAGGAAATGGCAACGAACTCCAGTGTTCTTGCCTGGAGAATCCCAGGGACAGGGAAGCCTGGTGGGCTGCTGTCTATGAGGTCGCACAGAGTCGGACATGACTGAAGCGACTTAGCAGCAGCAGCAGCAGCAGTAATAATAATGTGTGCTCTAAAATTAAATGTTTATTTAATAAGCATAAAACTAATATGTTCATTTAGTTGAATTTTTTGTTTTCATTATATGCCTTCATGTAGTATGAAGGCTTTTAATGTGTGTCTTAGATATAACATTGGGCTTCCCTGGTGGGTCAGAGGTTAAAGCATCTGCCTGCAATGTGGGAGACCTGGGTTCAATCCCTGGGTCAGGAAGATCCCCTGGAGAAGAAAATGGAAACCCACTCCAGTATTCTTGCCTGGAGAATCCCATGGATGGAGGAGCTTGGTGGGCTACAGTCCACGGGGTCACAGAGTTGGACACAACTGAGCTACTTCACTTCACTTTAGATATAACATTAATATAGATTTTTAATAACAGCCATATTTATTGATTACCAATCAGTTGTGTCTCAGCAGAATTTTTTACTGATTAACTTTCTGTTTTTAACAGAAAAAACAGAAAGTTATTTAGTTCTCACAGCAACCTCAATAAATAGGTACCATTTTTCCTCACTTCAGAGAAGAGGAATCTGAATTGTCTTGTGACTTACCCAAGTTTATACTTACCACCATTCAGGCTGGGTGGCCTGACTGCATGGCCCAGACATGATCATTGTTTAATAGCTATGTTAGACTTATCTTTGTCAACTCCTGTTACCCAAATAGCAATGTCTTGATTTTTATTTTAGACACTTGAAGGCAGGCAAGTTGCATTGCAGCTAATGTCTCAAATATGTCCATCAACTATTATGGTTTTTCCTTGGCCAAAACTGATAGAACTCCCTTAATCGTGACTTAGAGAAATGGTGACTCAGACTCTTAATTGCCTATCCCAGCAGCTCTTCTCTCCTCCCCTGCCCGTAGCAGAACACCAAGATTGCCACTCAGAGGAAAAGACCACATCGTCTCAGCTCATGTGGCCTCAGAGATGCATGACTTGTCAACAGGTGGGCAAGGAAATGTTAAGTGTAACTGTTGGGTAGGACTTCCAGGGGGACTTCTTAAGATATAAGATCTGTGGTCTGCGACACTTACTCCTGCTTACTCTCTCCTACTGCCTCCAGTGCCTGCATGAAGAGCAGCAAGAGATTAAGCAGCCATTGTAGACCTTCAGGCAAGATGCTGGGATGAAGAGCAAGAGAGGCTCTAGCAAGAGAGGCTTCTAGCTCCTGTAAGCCTCTATTTTGAGGTTTTCTGCTATAGGCCGCTATCTTTGATCATATTAACAATTATGGATTTTTGCAAGGTTTAAAAACCCATGTTGTCAATCCTCAGTCAATACCCAACCACAGCCTTTCTCAGTATGTGTGACCCTGCCATGAGGCCATCAAACTTCCTTTCAGACTATTATATTGATTTTGAATATGTTATTGGGCTAGTGATACACATTTGCTTAATTCTACACCATCATTTCTTTAAAGATTGCTTCTTCCCATAGTTTAAATTAATTGCAAAGCTTGTTCCACTCAGGGTAATAATTTGCAACTTGCTTTTTACCATTGTCAATTTAAAATATTTTAATTCATGCCAAGTGTTACTTCTCTTTCTGTAGCCAGGAAGAGTACTATGGTGTACTCTTCTTGAGATCAAAGAAGTTAAAAGTATTTTTATAAGATTAGCGACATGATTTGTCAGTAAAGAATAATATGACACAGTCGTTTTGTATAAAGAAATTCACTAACTTCCTGGATTCCCAGCATTTCCTCTTTGCTCAGACACAAGCCTTGATTTTGCCAACTTCTCTTTAAACTTGCCACCAGCCTCTTATTTTAAGGAAAAGAATAAATGAAGTTTGCTTTAAGGCCCTTTCCTTCAGGTTTAATCAATGTTTGGGAAAAATTACATGAAACTTCCTAGGTGAGAAGATGACCAAAGGTCTGTGGGAATAGACTGTAGAATATCATAAGGTTTTAAGATTCTGCCAACAAAGGTCTGTCTAGTCAAGGCTATAGTTTTTCCAGTAGTCATGTATGGATGTGAGAGCTGGACTCTAAAGAAAGCTGAGTGCCAATGAATTGATGCTTTTGAACTGTGGTGTTGGAGAAGACTCTTGAGAGTCCCTTGGACTGCAAGGAGATCAAACCAGTCAATCCTAAAGGAAATCAGTCCTGAATATTCATTGGAAGGACTGATGCTGAAGCTGAAGCTCCAATACTTGGACCACCTGATGCAAAGAACTGACTCATTGGAAAAGATCCTGATGCTGGGAAAGATTGAAGGCAGCAGGAGAAGGGGATGACAGAGGATAAGATGGTTGGATGGCATCCCTGACTGAGGTTGAGCGATGCTAGGCTTCCCTGTCTACCACCAACTCCTGGAGCTTGCTCAAACTTATGTCCATTGTGTCGGTGATGCCATCCAACCATCCCATCCTCTGTTGTCCCCTTCTCCCCCTGCCCTCAATCTTTCCCAGCATCAGGGTCTTTTCCAATGAGTCAGCTCTTTACATCAGGTGGCCAAAGTATTGGAGTTTCAGATTCAGCGTCAATCCTTCTAGTGAATATTAAGGACTGATTTCCAGTTCTTCCGGGCCAGGGCAGCCAGCCTCACGTCAAAGGGAAGGTGAGCTCAGAGCCTGGGTTTCTGTTTCTAATGCCCTCCCTCACTTCACCTCTTACAGTCAGAGTCCAGCTCATTCGCAGTCTTGCTTCTACGAGGGAAGAACAAAAGGAAAACCCTCCAGTCGGCTCTTCTGCTTTCTCTCCCACCTTCTCAGATTAACTCCTTTCAGAATGGCTTAAAACTATGTTCTGGGAGAGCACAGAAGTATTGAAAAGACTTAAGTAAAGGCATACTGGGAGTGAAAAAATGTTTGAGTGAAATAAAGGTAGGAAGGATGACTTGTATCCTCCTCAGCGTTTGCCCTTTCCTTCTTGTTCCTCAGCAACTTCTATCTGATGGTGAGTCCATGTCACCTAAAATCCAGGACTTAAATAAATTAGAGCAACAAGACACTAGGTTTCAGTATATCAATATCTAAAATGAGATGAATTTGATAAGATAATTTTCAGAGAAGAGCTAAGACTAAAGGTGAGGAGGGGAATGGATGGAGCGTTTCATATGGAAAGTAGAACATTGTATGATGATTAAAGACACCTCGGATTCAGGAGAACTGTCGGTTAGGTTTCTTTAGAGCATTTAATAAAGTTTACACATACAAACATAAAGTATTACATAAGACACAACGTTTGCTTCATGTACTCCATCTGCAGTCTTACCTGAATGATAGCACAGGTGGGTAGGATTTAACAAACCCTCAATAATTAGAGTAAAATTTAAGACACACAGTCCTGTAGTGACAGGATCCTAAGGCTGAGAGCAGATTCACTGAGTTGTCTGTGTTACCTCTAAATCTGTACTCATGAGACAGGGCGGAATGCCCTTGAGGGCTTTATGTGAAGGAAAAAACGCCTTTGCCCAATGCAAGTAGGACAGGACTGTCTCCTCCCCATCTAATTACCAATGCTTTCACAATTTGCATTTAAAATTTGAAGAGTGTCCTCCACCTTGTCTGCTGCCGGACTTGTCTCATACGGTTTTTACCTGCCTATTCAGGAGAATAAGCCTGGAACCGGATTCTGAGGGTGGTGGAACCGAAGAGAGGTGTATCGTAAAGTGGATCAAGTACAATACGGAAACACTCTGAGGATACAGGGTATCACAGCTGAGCAAGGACCCTGGGAAACAGTGCGTCCATACCGAAAGGTCGGCATTAGTACCAGGGAGAAGGCAAGCAGCCATGCAGCCATGACAAGCAAGGTGGAAATGCCAGAACTGACATGGCGGATGGCAAACGGCTAGGCAAAGTGGGCCTGCTAGACTGGACACACCGCTAGGGAAGCCCACTAGGGGCTGGCTCCATGGGGGCCTGAAAGATTCTTGGTCCACAGTGGGGAATGAGTTGGTGAGAGGGGCACCAACCGTGGAAAGAATCTCAGGAGTAGTTCTCCTCCACAGGCCAGAGTAAGAGGCTGTTTGTGGTATGCAGGATAGCATGCATGTGTGCACGCTCAGTCGTGTCCGACCCCTTTGCGAACCCATGGACTGCAGCCCGCCAGGCTCCTCTGTCCATGGGATTCTCCAGGCAAGAATATGGGGGTGCATTGCCATTCCCTTCTCCAGGGCATCTTCCCAACCCAAGGATCAAACCTGCAGCTCCTGTGTCTCCTGCATTGTGAGGCAGATTCTTTACCACATCTCCACCTGGGAAACCCAGGTAAGCATGATAATGGCCTCCCAGAGATGTTCAGCACCTAGTTCCCAGAACCTGTGAAGATGTGACCTTCATGGAAAAATGGACCTTGTAGATTTGATTAAGGATTTTGATATGAGGAGCTGATCCTGTATTAATCGGGTGGGCCTACTCTAGTCACAGGGGTCTTTATGTGAGAGAGAGGGTCGGGGAATGAGGTATGACTTGGGATCAGAGGTTGGAATGAAGTGGTCATGAGCCAAGGATGCAGGTAGCCTGTGGCAGCTGGAGAAGGCAAGTGATTGTGCCCTAGAGCCTTCTGAAGGAATGTAGCTAAGCGAACCCTGATTTTAGCCCAGTGAGACTCGTTTCGGATTTTGACCTCCAGATCTGCAAGAGAATAACTTTGTGTAGCTTTTAGCCACTGTTTTTGGTACTGTTACAATAGCAATAGGAAAAGACTTCACTTTTAAAGAACTGGACTAATGGATATAACCCCCTAAAACAGTGGAGACCAAATGGCCATGCTTAGCAGTTAGGAATCAGGTGGGTGAAGTTATGGTAAAGAGGAGCAAGGTTTGAGTGGCAGTCAGAACTGACCCACGAGAGGCTGTGGCTCCCGATATGTGGGGCCCCAAAGAAGCAAGAGAAATGGACAGCCCACATGGACACCACTAAGTCTACATAATGAGGAGAAATCAAGAATGGATGACCAGGAGGCTGAAGCCAGATACTTCAAAAAATACTCATGATTCCTTTTCCAGTTTTTGTATTTGAACCACTTTTCAAACCCATTGAGCCAAGAAGAGGTCAGGTTTCCAATGGGAAGGATTCTCAAAATGTATATATGGTAATGATTTATCTAATGCTACCGCAATAGACCCTGTTGTTGCTAAGGGTTAGTCACTAAGTTGTATGTGACTCTTTGTGACCCCATGCCCTGCAGCACACCAGGCTTCCCTATCATTTACTATCTCCCAGAGTTTGCTCACTCATGTCTGTTGAGTCAGTGATGTTATCCAACCATCTAATCCTCTGTCATCCCCTTTTTCTCTTGCCTTCAATCTTTCCGAGCATCAGGGTCTTTTCCAGTGAGTCAGTTCTTCGCATCAGGTGGCCAAAGTATTAGAACTTCAGCTTCAGCATCAGTCCTTCCAATGAATATTCAGGATTGATTTCCTTTAGGATTGACTAATTTGATCTCTTAAGAGTCCAAGAGACTCTCGAGAGTGTTCTTCAGCACCACGGTTCAAAAGCATCAGTTCTTCAGTGCTCAGCCATGAAGTTAAAAGACAGCTCCTTGGAAGAAAAGCTATGACAAACCTAGACAACTTATTAAAAAGCAGAGACACACTAACTTTTCTGACAAAGGTCTGTATAGTCAAAGCTATGGTTTTTCCAGTAGTCATGTATCTATTTAAGAGTGGACCATAAAGAAGGCTGAGAGCTGAAAAATTGATGCTTTTGAACTGTGGAAACTCTTGAGAGTCCCTTGGACAGCAAGGATATCAAATCAGTCAATCATAAAGGAAAGCAATCCTAAATATTCATTGTAAAGACTGATGGTGACGCTGAAGCTCCAATACTTTGGCCACCTGATGTAAAGAGGTGATACAACTCATTAGTGATACGACCTAAATCCTAGTCTGTGAGAAGTCTGAGCCCTTAGCTCACCAGGCCTTTCTTGGGGGATAGCCATTATACTTGACTATTTGTCATCAACATTGGTCAAGAATGCATGAAGCTGGGAGCCAAATTTCTCCTGATGTTAGTACCATATGGTTGGCTGACAACCTGTTTTCTTATTCAATACCCGCCTAACTCTTGCGCCAAGTTCATGGTCCTCTCAAGGAAGCCAGTGAGTAAGATGGGGATACATGGGCCTAGCCATTTCTGCCCAGTGTGAGATCTCTCTTATGGACTCTTCTAATGATCTCTTTGTTGCAGAACTCCCCTTGAGCTCACAGACAACTTATCCATCCTGCATCATGATTTGATCAATCCCCTGCCAAAGTCTGTTCCTCCATTTGTCTTTACCTTGTGTTACCTGCCTCCTCCAACAAATAAGTATTTCTCCTAACTCCATCTCTGTGTCTGCTTCTTAGAGAACCTGAATGACTTTCACAAAGAAGTGGGATGGGGTATAGACATGTGGATGGCCTATGGGAGTGGACACACTGTCTAAAGATCTTTGTACCACTTGTGGTAATGGTTTTAAGTGTCCCCAAATTCTCTGATACTCTTCTTCAAGAGTTAGATTCTAGTTTTCCTCTTTTTGACTTTGGGATAGGCTTCTTTCTAATGAATAGAATAAAGGGAAAGTAATGATGAGCAGCTTTGGAGACTAGTTGGCAGAAGGCACCATAGCTTCCTGCTCCTCCCTTGTATCCCTTCTTCTGAAGGAAGCCAGGCGCCACATCATGAGGAACAGGGGACCGGAGAGCCCCCTGAGACGGAGAGCAGAGGCCTCCCACCAACAGAGGTGAGCAAGCCTGGAAGTGGTTCTGTTAGTCCCCAGACTGCAACCCTGGACAGCAAATTGACTGCAGCCTCTTCAGGACCAGAACCAGAAGCAGCTGTTTCTGGACTCCTGTGTGTGAGCTAATGCAGACAAATGTGTGTTGTTTCAAGCTGCCAGTGTTGGAGGACTTTGTTATGCAACAATAAAGAACCACATATATGTAAAAGACTGTCTGAAAGTATCCACTATTGCAGAAACACTAAATAGATAGAATGCCTCACCCAGCTGTCATCAGTCAGCCTGTTACATTAGCAAAATGGTTTCAAAGGTGGAGAAACCATGGGGACAAGGATGAAAGCTATTTGTGATCCTAACAACTTGGGCTCACATTCATCAAGGCCTATTTAACTACTTAAGTGGCTCCTGGAAGCCTGAACTGATGGCAGTGGTGGATAGCACTGAAACACCTGTGAGGACATTCACTTGCCCAGTGTTGTCCACATAGCTTCTTTCTGTGGGGCAGGGGAGGGCATGTGCCCTTGGAACCCACAGGTCATATTAGTTATAATCTCACTGAGCAGCTGCTGGCCGGACAGAAAGATGGGAACGTCTGTCAAAAGCTCCAAAATCACTGCAGATGGTGACTGCAGTCATGAAGCTAGACACTTGCTCCTTGGAAGAAAAGCTATGACCAACCTAGACAGCATATTAAAAAGCAGAGACTTTACTTTGCCAACAAAGGTCCGTCTACTCAAAGCTGTGGTTTTTCCAGTAGTCATGTTTGGATGTGAGAGGGACCATAAAGAAAGCTGAGCACCAAAGAATTGATGCTTTTGAACTATGGTATTGGGAGAAGACTCTTGAGAGTCCCTTGGACTGCAAGGAGATCCAACCAGTCCATCCTAAAGGAAATCAGTCATGAATACTCATTGGAAGGACTGATGCTAAAGCTGAAGTTCCAATACTTTGACCACCTGATACGAGGAACTGACTCATTGGAAAAGACCCTGATGCTGGGAAAGATTGAAGGCGGGAGGGGAAGGGGACGACAGAGGGTGAGATGGCTGGATGGCATCACTGACTCGATGGACATGAGCTTGAGCAAGCTCCGGGAGTTGGTGATGGACAGGGAAGCCTGGCGTGCTACAGTCCATGGAGCAAACAGTCGGACACGACTAAGCGATTGAACTGGACTGAAGAAGTCAGCTCATAAACAATTCAAACGTCATCCTCCAGGAAGTAGCGCTTGTTGCAAATCAGTGAGCACATGTGGCTCTGTGTCCCCATTGGCAAGTATGTGGGAACCGAGAGTGGAAGCAGGAGTGACCCAGCCTGCCCACCTTATGGGGGCCCAGTTGGTGGACTTGTACCTTCTGTCCCTGTAACTTTGAGACACTGAAACATGTTATAGGACCTCATTTCAAAGGGGAAATAATTGCATTTGGGTCCCACTATGGGCTTGCGAAGTGGCTCAGTGATAAAGAATCCACCAGCCAATGCAGGAGATGTAAGAAACGTGGGTTTGATTTCCTTGGTTCGGAAGTTCCCCTGGAGAACGGAGTGGCAACCCACCCTGGTATTACTGACTTAAAATTTTCCATGAATACAGGAGCCTGGTGGGCTACAGTCTGTGAAGTCACAAAGAGGTGGACATGACTGAGCACTCATGCAACTCTCCAATACAGTTGCTACCCAGGCACGTTGGGTTCCTCATGCTGAGGGGCAAGCAGGCGGGAGAGGCATCAGCATCTGGTGGAGGTAATAAGAGCTGATCACCCAGCAAAGGCAGCTCTTCAGAGGCTTGAAGTATGGAGCGCTCTGTGGCCGGCTCTCCCGCTGCTCCTGGAATCCTGTGAGCACCCTGTGGTGTAGCCTGTGCTAACCTGCTGTGATGACAGATACTAGGCCGGCCCGGGACCTGCGCTGCTCCCATGGGTAATATGCCAAATACTGGTCATATGACTAAGGCTCTCTTAATCACCTACCCACCAGCCAAACCACCAGCCGAGTGCATGGGGGCATGAGCAAGCCAGAAGAGACAGCTGAGTGGTTCAGACCTCAGACTCACAACTAGATAAGTGGTCGGCTTTCTAAGTACCTAAGTTCTAGAGTAGTTTGTTACAGAGCCAGAGGGTAGAAACAAGAAATATCTTGCAAGGAGAAGGATTTTAGGAACCAGGATACTGGATCATTTATTCTTCTCAAACACTGCACAGTCCAAAGAGAAAAATGAACATTTATCAATGACTAGACTTCCTGAATTAAATCATTTTCTGGTGACTTGACTGGGGGCCATGAGTGAAACTTGGGGATGTTCTTTCTATTTTGTGTTAGGCTTATCCTGAAGCCATGCCCTTGTGGCTTATCCTCCGGTTCTAGTTTTGGTTCAGGTTGGAATTCTTGACCTTATCACATAGTTCTGCTCCTATGAGCTCTAGTGCAAACGTGTTACAGACAGAAGTAAGGTGGTGTGATTATAGCCTTATGTTTTATGGTATTTACTTGAGAAGTAGCTCTGTACCCATTGTGTAAGTATGATCTGTATGGCTTTTATTTTCTTTTATTGCTTTATTGCACTGACTAGCACTTTCAGCACTATGTTGAAAAGAAAAGTAAGGGTGGACATCCTTGATTTGTTCCTGAGCTTCTGGTGAAAGCATTCCATGTTCCATTATTAGGGGTTAGCTGTGGGGTTTTGGGTAGATGTACTCTATCAAGTTAAAGATGTTTCCCTCAATCTCTGTTTTTCTAAGTGTTTATATCATGCGTGGGAGTTAAATTTTGTCAATAGCCTTTTCTGCATCTAATGATATGCTATATGATTTTTTCTTTAAGCCTTTTAATGTGGCAGATTACATTGATTTTCAAATGTTGAACCAGTCTTGCATATGTGGAATCAATCCCATTTGGTTATGGTATATAATTCTTTTTACATATTTTTTTGATTCAATTTGTGAGTATTTTACTGAGGATTTTTTGCATCTATGTTCATGGGATATATTGATCTATAGTTTTCCTTTCTTCTAATACCATTACCTGTTTTAGGCATTAGTTTAATGTTGGCCTCATAGAATGAATTAGGAAGTAGTCTCTGTTTTCTAGTAGAGGCTGTGGGGAGTTGGTATCATTTTTTCCTTGAATGTTTGGTAGAATTTACCAGTAAAACAGCCTGGGCGTAGCACTTTTATATTTTGAAGATTATTGTGTGAAGATTATTAATTTAATTTCTTTAATAGATATAGGCCTATTCAGATAATTTACTATTTCCTGTGTAGATTTTGTATATTCTGTCTCTAAAGGAAATATTCCATTTTATCTAAGTTACCAAATGGGTGGGCACAGAGTTGTTCATAGTACTTTAATTGTTCATCTGGTTAGTAGTGACTTGTCTGTCTTACTATGTTGCCTCTTTTCTAATCTTTGGTTAAAGAGAGCAGGCTTTTGCTCAACTTTTATTTGTCTACATCCATCAGCATTTTTGAGTTTGTAACTTCTTCAGATTCAAGTCTGGGATATACAGGGCCAAATCCCCCAGCCCCCCTGCAAAACCTAAAGAGCTTATCATAGTCCCATTTGTAGAGCCTGAAGTCCAGTAGCCAGGCTGGTTTCTTCTGTCTTCCAGAGTCTCCTTATGTTTGCTTTGTATGTATAATGTACACGTTTCTTAGTTGTAATTAGCAGAAGGAATAGGAAAAAATGTCTACTCCATTTTCCTGAAAGAGGTCCCAAGAACATTTTTACATTGTTAAGTGATTGAAAAAAGAGCAAAAGAAGAATAAAATTTAATGACAGATGAGAACCATATGAAAGTCCAACTTTCAGTGTCTGTAAATAAAGTTTTAATTCTACACAGCTGCTTTTGTGCTACAGTGACTGGGGCTTAGTAGTTACATCAGAGACTGTTACAGTTCAAAACCCTAAAATATTTATTATCCCATCCTTTATAAAAGCTTGCTGACCCCCGGATCACATAACAGAATGAGTTATTAGAACTTTAGCAACAGAGCTGAGTAGAACACCTGCTCAATCAACATGAAAATAATTAAGGCTGTGTAAATTCAGGTAGGCTTCTTCAGGTTTAGGCCCTGGTGAATGCAGCTTTGGTCGAAATGTTGGTTAGGAAAGAAGATACTTTGACAGAAGGCTATCTGCACTCCTGCTCTTAGTATCCGTATCTTTCATATACTTATCATTGTATGATATTTATTTCAACAGTTCTAAGAAGTATTTTCCTCTATATTTTAACATCTCCGATGTGACTTGCAATCAATACCTTGTCGTAGTTTAATTGGCAGCATTTTTCCTTCTTAGTGATATTTGAAAGAATGATTGTTTACTCGCTAAGTCGTGTCTGACACTTGGGACTCTATGGACTGTAGCCTGCCAGGCTCCTCTGTCCATGGAATTCTCCAGGCAAGAATACCAGAGTGGGTAGCCATTCCCTTCTCCAGAGTGTCTTTCTGATCCAGGGATCAAACCCACCCATGTCCTCTGCATCAGCACGTGGATTCTTTAACCACTGAGCCACCAAAAGAAGGATGCACCTTACAAATGATGATGTCTTGGTTTTAATGAGATACATAACTAATCAGGAGCAATCATAAATACAACTTTGTGCAGTTAAGAATGTATACATTTTTGAGGTTAAGTCAAAAGCCACCCAGGTTATATTAACTTTTCCTTAAAGATTGACCTCAGGGTCACCCCCTTTTTTAAAAAAAGTTTCTTTTTAGTTAAGTCAAGTGGGCCTTAGAAAGCATCACTACGAACAAAGCTAGTGGAGGTGATGGAATTCAGTTGAGCTATTCCAAATCCTGAAAGATGATGCTGTGAAAGTGCTGCACTCAATATGCCAGCAAATTTGGAAAACTCAGCAGTGGCCACAGGACTGGAAAAGGGCAGTTTTCATTCCAATCCCAAAGAAAGGCAATGCCAAAGAATGCTCAAACTACCGCACAATTGCACTCATCTCACACGCTAGTAAAGTAATGCTCAAAATTCTCCAAGCCAGGCTTCAGCAATATGTGAACCATGAACTTCCTGATGTTCAAGCTGGTTTTAGAAAAGGCAGAGGAACCAGAGATCAAATTGCCAACATCCACTGGATCATGGAAAAAGCAAGAGAGTTCCAGAAAAACATCTATTTCTGCTTTATTGACTATGCCAAAGCCTTTGACTATGTGGATCACAATAAACTGTGGAAAATTCTTCAAGAGATGGGAATACCAGACCATCTGATCTGCCTCTTGAGAAATTTGTATGCAGGTCAGGAAGCAACAGTTAGAACTGGACATGGAACAACAGACTGGTTCCAAATAGGAAAAGGAGTTCGTCAAGGCTGTATATTGTCACCTTGTTTATTTAACTTATATGCAGAGTACATCATGAGAAATGCTGGGCTGGAAGAAACACAAGCTGGAATCAAGATTGCCGGGAGAAATATCAATAACCTCAGATATGCAGATGACACCACCCTTATGGCAGAAAGTGAAGAGGAACTAAAAAGCCTCATGATGAAAGTGAAAGTGGAGAGTGAAAAAGTTGGCTTAAAGCTCAATATTCAGAAAACGAAGATCATGGCATCTGGTCCCACCACTTCATGGGAAATAGATGGGGAAACAGTGGAAACAGTGTCAGACTTTATTTTTCTGGGCTCCAAAATCACTACAGATGGTGACTGCAGCCATGAAATTAAAAGACGCTTACTCCTTGGAAGGAAAGTTATGACCAACCTAGACAGCATAATGAAAAGCAGAGACATTACTTTGCCAACAAAGGTTCGTCTAGTCAAGGCTATGGTTTTTCCTGTGGTCATGTATGGATGTGAGAGTTGGACTGTGAAGAAGGCTGAGCACCGAAGAATTGATGCTTTCGAACTGTGATGTTGGAGAAGACTCTTGAGAGTCCCTTGGACTGCAAGGAGATCCAACCAGTCCATTCTGAAGGAGATCAGCCCTGGGATTTCTTTGGAAGGAATGATGCTAAAGCTGAAACTCCAGTACTTTGGCCACCTCATGCGAAGAGTTGACTCATTGGAAAAGACCCTGATGCTGGGAGGGATTGGGGGCAGGAGGAGAAGGGGACGACAGAGGATGAGATGGCTGGATGGCATCACTGACTCGATGGACGTGAGTCTGAGTGAACTCCAGGAGTTGGTCATGGCCAGGGAGGCCTGGTGTGCTGCGATTCATGGGGTCTCAAAGAGTCGGACATGACTGAGCGACTGATCTGATCTGATCTGATCTGATCTTTTTAGTGCCAAACCTTTTTCACTCATAATGTTTCCAACTAAATGTTTTTCTAGCAAAGTCTGGTACAAATAGTCTTAAATACTTCTTCTACTGTCAGAATAGTCCCCTCAAAACTTGAATGTTTCCAAAATATTTTCTAGTTATGCTTATAGACAACTGTTGTGTATTGGTAACTTCCATTTGCATATTGGAATTGTATAACCAAGGTTGACACTGTTGAAATGTTGATTGATCCATTCTAATCCTGAGAGTCCTAAACAGCGAGCACCAAATTAATTTTGAAAGGCATATTGCAAGAAGGAAAAAAAAAAAAAACCAAACCCCAAACCAATGTTACTATTTCCCACTTATCTAACCTTTCAAGGGCACTTAGCGGTTAGAAGATGATGATAAGTACAGACAGATTTCCTGATTAGAAGGTTCATTAGTAAGAAGGAACAGAATACTAATCACGAGACTTTCATTTGCACTGACAAGGTCTGACCTAGCTAGCATTCATCAGCGACAGTGGAATTGCTCCCTGGTGGTATCAACCCCAGGCAAAGCAGAGAAAACATGTTCTTCATGGAGGAATTCATCAAAAGTAAGCAGAGCTGTGCCACACACCATTGCTTTCAGGGGCTCCCCAGAGGGTAGCCAGCATCTTCTCTGAATCAGTTTGCTTGGTCTGTAAAATGCAGAATGCTCAGGGGAAGTGTGCGTGTTAAAGAAAAACAGCTTAAACTTTGGAACCTGAGAACAACAATCATCACACAAATCTGCACCTTAAATACTAATAATCTAGTTGACCACGATAGGTGCTTTGGTCAATGCTAAGCCTATAAGCCCAGGAGAATATGCTGCTGCTAACTCCGTGGTAGTTGTAAACGTTATACGTTCTTGTGAGTGTTGCCATTTTTAAATCTTGTGACATGACACCAAAAGGTTACCATCTTAGTAGAAATAAAAAATTGCATGTTTTAAGCCTGGAAAGATATTTGCACATTTTAATTATAAATTTATATTAAAATGCTCTTTTTCCAAACATCACAATTTTCAATAAAATATGCCCTCATCATGTAAAAGCATTTTATGAAGAATAATTAAGTTCCCAGGTTTGGTCTGTGAAGTATAAAACCAAGTACCACCAATTTTCCCATCTGCAGAAAGCTTACTGCTAATTTGTTACAAAATGAGCAAATGAAATAATTAGAAACTAGACAAAATATACCTGAGTGGAAAGCATCCAGGCTCTGGAGTCAGACAAACCTGATTTTGAATTTCGTAAATTAATGACTCTGGGCCTTAGTTTCCTTATCTATAAAGTAGGGCAATACTACTTAACATACATGGTCAGGATAAGTGTTAGATAATTGGTGCTTATTGTAACCAACTCTAAATTGTGTAGTAAATATTTTAAGTAAAAAAAAAAAAAAAGCCTACCAAAAGAAAAGAGCTGAATGAAACAGGTGAGAGCCTCCTGGAGGTGAAACTTGGGCTAAGCCTTAAAAATTCTCTCTCATAATAGTAACATTTTTATTACATTACATTTTAATGTTTCTGAAGTTGATGTTAAAGTAAATGGTGAAAAACAGCAGGTAAAGGATTAAATTATGGTATAGTTAGCATTGGCTATGTCTTTGCCAAGTCATGAGATCCCACAGCTAGGTACATTTTAATGTTAATTTGTATCTTTATTATTGATTGAAATGCCTTCATTAAAGACAATTATTAATTAAACAACAAACACAGGATTAAAACAAAATGTTATTTTTTTTGAAGCAAAATGTGATTAAAGGCCACAGATAAAGCTGGTTTCTCAGAATAGATCATGAAATTTTTCGTTAACCTAATTTTTAAATAGGTACTATAATTACAAATTTCAGAATTAAGAAAGATAAGATATACCCTGCTGTATTTAAAATGGATAACCAACAAGGACCTCCTGTACAGCACATGGAACTCTGCTCAATGTCATGCCTAGATGGGAGGAGAATTTGGGAGAGAATGGATACATGTATATGCATGGCTGAGTTATTTATTTTGTGAATGGTGCCTGTACAGAGTTTTGAACATTCCAGAGTGAAGGAGAGCAAGAAATATGGTCAGATATCAGAGCGATGTAAACTACCAGTTTACATGGACTGATAATTAACAATGTGGTAGAAAATAGTGCTGTTAAAAAAACTGTTAAAAGTAATGAGTAGTATTTATGAAGGTCAACGTTCTGAGTACGAGGTCTTATTTCCTGCACTCTGGAGTGTTGGGAGCTTTCAGAAAGGGCATCACAAGATTTTTCAGATAGAATAAAGCTAGTGATGTGATAGATGTAGGCAGTCGAAACGGTGAGGTCAGAGAAGACCGGTATTTTGGGGAACAGGTAGAAAGCCAGGATCTAAATTCAGGGAGATCAATCAAGGTGAGAAAAGCAGACTCAATGCTCTGGCATTCTAAACAGCAAAGTCCAGACTGGAAGAGCCCATCAAGGGTGGAGCTGGTAAAAGTAGCTGGTGAATGTTAATCCCAGCGAATGAGCTATGAGCTATGAGCTTATCTGTGTGTACCCTGTACTGAGTTTTTGGAGGCACTGGAAATATTTATGGCTAAGATGTCAAGCTGTGATCAGTATCTACAAGTATAATACTTTGTACTTCCATCTCTGGAGACAAACAAATACCCACTTCTGGGTTTCTTCTCAGCTTGGTACATTTCTAGCATGCTGGTTTTCATAGTCCTTGGAGCAAAGATTTTTAGATAGAGGTTTCTGTGCTCTTAACCACAGTGAATAGGAAATCTCAAGCAGAAAATAAAAGAAAATTAGGAATCTGGTGGAAAAGCAGCCCAGAGAATTGGCTCTAATATTAGTTAATGTTTCATGATTCCTTATTAGAGATCATATAAATACAATGAATACTTTTACATAATTAATATTTACTAATTATAGTAATCATAAATGTGTGTTCACTATTTAAAGGTAGTGCAAAACTCCTTCCTTTTTTCTTTCTTTATTCATCCTTTTTTATTTTCCAGGTTTAAAAAAATAGATTTTATCTTTAGGGCAATTTTCGGTTTACAGAAAAGTTGAGCAGATAATACAGGTATATCCCAGCCCTCCCACTTATATACACACCAACACAGTTTCTCCCGTATTAGGTGTTTGTTACAGTTGTTGAGCCAGTATTGCTGTATTAATGACTAAAGTCAATAGTTTGCACCAGAGTTCACTCTTTGTGTTGCAGTTTTGAGAAATGCATATCATGTAGCATTATAGTGCCTGTGTGTGTGTGTTCAGTCGCTTCAGCCGTGTCCAACTCTTTGCTGTCTATAAACTGTAGCCCACCAGCCTCCTCAGTCCATGGGAGTATGGACTCCCACTTCAGTAGGAGTGGGTTGCTGGGCCTTCCTCCAGGGGATCTTCCCAGCCTGAAGATCGAACTCTTGCATTGTCGGCAGATTCTTTACCACTGACGCTCTGGGGAAGCCCCAGAGTGTTACAGTATCACACAGAAAATTTCACTGACTTGAAAATCCTTTACTGCACCCTATTCATCCCTCTTCTCTGGAAACTACTGATGCTTTTAATATCTTTATAGTTTTTGCCCCTTCTAGAATGTCATATGGTTGGAAACGCCAACCATAGCCTTTTCAGCTATGCCTTTTCAGACTGCCTATGTTCACTAAATGTTTGTTCACTAATATGCATTTAAGGTTCCTCTGTTTTTTCATGACTTGATAGCTCATTTCTTTTTAATTTATTTTTTATTGAAGGATAATTGCTTTACAGATTTTTGTTGTTTTCTGTCAAACCTCAACATGAATCAGCCATAGGTATACATATATCCCCTCCCTTTTGAACCTCCCTCCCACCTCCCTCCCCATACCACCTCTCTAAGTTGATACAGAGCCCCTGTTTGAGTTTCCTGAGCCATACAGCAAATTCCCATTGGCTGTCTATTTTGCATATGGTAATGTAAGTTTCCACGTTACTCTCTCCATGCATCTCCCCTTCTCTTCCCCTCTCCCCATGTCCATATGTCTATTCCTTATGTCTGTTTCTCCATTAGTTCAGTTCAGTTCAGTTGCTCAGTCGTGTCCAACTCCTTGTGACCCCATGAATCACATCACACCAGGCCTCCCTGTCCATCACCAACTCCCGGAATTCACTCAAACTCACATCCGTCAAATCGGTGACGCCATCCAGCCATCTCATCCTCTGTCATGCCCTTCTCCTCCTGCCCCCAATCCCTCCCAGCATCAGGGTCTTTTCCAATGAGTCAACTCTTCGCATGAGGTGGCCAAAGTACTGGAGTTTCAGCTTTAGCATCATTCCTTCCAAAGAACACCAGGGCTGATCTCCTTTAGAATGGACTGGTTGGATCTCCTTGCAGTCCAAGGGACTCTCAAGAGTGTTCTCCAACACCACAGTTCAAAAGCATCTATTCTTTGGCACTCAGCTTTCTTCACAGTCCAACTGTCACATCCATACATGACCACAGGAAAAACCATAGCCTTGACTAGACAAACCTTTGTTGGCAAAGTAATGTCTCTGCTTTTCAATATGCTATCTAGGTTGGTCATAACTTTCCTTCCAAGGAGTAAGCGTCTTTTAATTTCATGGCTGCAGTCACCATCTGCAGTGATTTTGGAGCCCCCCAAAATAAAGTCTGACACTGTTTCCACTGTTTCCCCATCTATTTCCCATGAAGTGATGGGACCAGATGCCATGATCTTCATTTTCCAAATGTTGAGCTTTAAGCCAACTTTTTCACTCTCCTCTTTCACTTTCATCAAAAGGCTTTTTAGTTCCTCTTCACTTTTTGCCATGAGGGCTGTGTCATCTGCATATCTGAGGTTATTGATATTTCTGGCAATCTTGATTCTAGCTTGTGCTTCATCCAGCCCAGCGTTTCTCATGATGTACTCTGCATATTTTCCATTGCTGCCCTGTAAATAAATTCTTTAGTACCATTTTTTTAGATTCTATATATATGTATTAGAATACTATATTTATCTTTTTCTTCTGACTTACTTCACTCTGTATAATAGGTTCTACGTTCATCCACCTCATTAGAACTGACTCAAATGCATTCCTTTTTATGGCTGAGTAATATTCTATTGTGTATTTGTACTACAACTTCTTTATCCATTCATCTGTCTGTGGACATCTAGGTTGCTTCCATGTGCTAGCTATTGTAAATAGTGCTGCAGTGCACAAGGGGATACATGTGTCTTTTTCAATTTTGGTTTCCTGAGAGTGTTTGCCTAGGAGTGGGATTGCTGGGTCGTATGGTGTTTTTATTCCAAGTTTTTAAGGAATCTCCAAACCACCTTCCATAGTGGCTGTATCAATTTACATTCCCACCAACAGTGCAAGAGCATTCCCTTTTCTCCACACCCTCTCCAGCATTTATTGTTTGTAGACTTTTTGATGATGGCCATTCTGACCAGTGTGAGAAAAAAAATCATCATAGTTTTGATTTGCATTTCTCTAATAATAAGCGATGTTCAGCATCTTTTCATGTGTTTGTTAGCCATCTGTATGTCTTCTTTGAAGAAATGTCTGTTTAGGTCTTTCCCCCACTTTCTGATAGGGCAAAACTCCTTCCTTTTTTCTTTATTAATCTTTTAATATGAGAAGAGAAACTAGTATTTTCCATAAAACTCCCTGACTTGATGCTTTGTGAACATTCCGTTACTGTCCCCTTTCAGATCTTATTTTGGAGGGTTGGTCAATGTAAGTTATACCAGTTCAGCAATATTAGGGGCATAGAGACAGGGCTGTGTGGTTCTGGCAGAGAAAGATTTTCTCTGTTCATTCCTGTGTTTGGTGATGTTCCATTACTGGACACTAGCTTTCCTTAGTTGAACGGACTTTTTAAGTTAGTTATGTGTTTTTGGCTGTGCTGGGTCTTCATTGGTTGTGCTTCTCAGGCTTCTCGCGGTGGCTTCTCTTGCTGCCCAGCACAGACTCTAGGTGTGCGGGCTTCAGCAGTTGAGGCGTGTGGGCTCAGTGGTTGTGGTTCCTGGGCTCTAGAGCAGAGGCCTGATGGTTGTGACTCATGGGCTTAGTTATTCCATGGCATGTGGAATGTTCCAGGACCGGGGATCGAACCCGTGTCTCCTGAATTGCAGGTGGATTCTTTACCACCAAGCCACTAGGGAAAGCCCCAAACTGACTTTTGTACCAACCTCTGTTAGGGGCACCTCCTTTGTGTGAGGGCAGCTTTTCGCATCAGGAAAGAGCCCCCACTTAGTAAGAAGTGCTTCCTGCCATGTTATTTTCTGTGTGATCAGGTTTTTCTTTCCCTTGATTCTCCTGATTAGCTTCTCTAAGTGCCCCTGATAGAAAGGTCTTCAAGCAGAGTGATTTCCATCTATCCTCCAATCTGTCCACTTGGTAGCCCTCACCTCTGCACCAGTGATTAAAGAAATTCATAAAATATGTAAATAACCACATTTACTGAACAATCGAAACAGACATTGTGCTACTCTTCATACTTTATTTGAGCTCTGAAGAAACAGTCCAGTGTTGAGAACACAGACCTTGTGTACAGACTATCTGGTTTCCAGTCACAGCTCTGCACTCACAGCTGTGGAACCTCATATAATTTATTTAACTTCGCTCCCTGTGGTTTCCTTATCTGCAAAATGCTGTTGTGAGGACTTAAATACATGAATATATCAGGTGCTTAGAACAATGCTGAGCACATAGGAAACACTACAGACGTGTTTGTTGTCATCCTTGTTGCAGAGGGCTGGGACTGGCTGTTATTTGATTTTCACAGCAGATCTGTAAGTATCTGTTTAAAAAGAAACAGGTTCAGAGATGTTAAGCTTGCACAATGTCACGTAATTGCCTGGAACACAGTACTCATTAAATACACATTTAGTAAATGAAGTTATAGAGAACGGAGTTAGAGACAGGACTGGCTGTGCTTTTAATCTCTGTTCCTCAAAATATCTCTTTTAATTATTTCCTGCCAATTAAGATTACTTTCTCCGGAATGGAAGTTGTGTGTTCGAGTCTCCCTGGCTTCTTTTAACATTTTCTTAAAAACATTCTGTTAAAAATTCCTTGTAATTTTTCTCTTAGACCTAGCTTCCTTCCTAAGTCTTCAGTGTAATATGGAGGTTTCCAGTATTTTAACGGTTTTTTTTTTTTTTCAATTGGTATTGTGGTGTTAGGAAAAAGGAGGGTTTTAGATTATCTGCTTATTGCCAGTTTACCTGGTTTTCTCTCATGGTGATCTTTTTCTCTATTCTGGATTATTATCAGTCCCCAGAACTTGAGCTAGGTTAATATCTAGAAACAGAAATATTTTTCAGTGATGATGATTTACTGCTGGTTGAAGAATCTTTCTGAATATAACTCATACTGGACCTAGCCATCCAGTTTGTTCATACCTGAGTTCAGACATTAGCAAACTTTTTTCGGTAAAAAGCTAGGTCATAAATAGTTTCGGTTTTGTGGACCATACAGTCTGTGTTGTAAATGCTCAGTTCTGCATGGTGCTGTGAATGCAATCAGCCATAGACAGCATGTATGTGCCCCAATAAAACTTTTATTTATGGACACAGAAATTTGAAGTTTATATACTTTTTACATTTTATATGTTAGATATTATTCTGTTAAAAATGTTCAACTATTTGAAAATGTAAAAATCCCATCTTAGCTTGTAGGTGACATAAACATAGGCAGCTGTTGAGAATTGCTCTACAGACCATAATTTGTCCCCTTGCCCCTTTTCCTGCTTCAAATTCCCACAGTCCCTTTTATCCAGATGATTCCACTTTATTCATCATGCCACAGCTGGAATTATCATTCTTAAATTTAAACTGCTCATCTGATTATATTACTCCCTTATTTATGATCCTTCATTGGCCCTCCAGACTCCTTGGCACCGTATTCCAGGTCACAAAATCTGCAGCATCTTCTCTTCCAGACATACCTTTCAATACCCCTTCTGAGCTTAAAATGGCACCTCTTTCTAGGAAGTTGTCTCTGAATTTTCAGGCTGAATTAATCACTTTTGCATTCCTACTTTCACAGTTCTTTGGATATGTTTTAAAATATTTATCTCATTATGTTATAATTCATTGTATTCGTGGTTGTATACACTCGTCTTAATACAGGGTCTTAACGTAAGTAACTGGATGAATTTCTTTGTTTTTCCAAAACCTGGTTTATGCTTGGGACTGACAAATGATTTTGAATGATACAACAAAAGAATTTAGATTTGAGTGCTCACATCTGCCATATATCACATGAAATGTGTTTTATAAGGAAGGGAAAAAACCTAACAGTTTTGGAAGGAAAATAGTATATGGGGTGTATCTTTTTGCAAAGCAGAGATTCACTTGGTAAAGTAAAACCACTTGGTAAAGTAAAACTTTAACTTAATTTGTTTTGGATTTTTTCTTAGTGGATTTGAATTTTAAAGGCTATAACTACATTTTCTAAAACTATCAAGTTTTAAGAGAATTAACAACTCTTTGTGTTGAGAGCTTCTATTACCACTTGTAGATAAGCCCAGTGAGGTTGCAACTATAAATCTGAGATTTGGGGAATTTTTTTCAGTCCTAAGCACTTGGGTGCAGAAATAATCTTAGAGCTCATTCCAAATGTCCTAGGGATGCAAACGGTGAAAAAGGTTTGGGCAGCTATGGATCCAAACTATGGGCCAGTTCTGGATCTGAACTTCCAGTCTGTTCTCTTCCGCCTCCCCATTCACATATCCCTTCTCTTCTCCACAGAGAAGCATTGGATTGGCCAAAAAGTTCATTTGGGTTTTTCCATGAGATGTTACAGAAAAACCTGAATGAACTTTTTGGCCAACCCAATAAATACATGTATTTATAGATATAAAAATAATTATTGGGAAGAAAGCTGCAGCACATATATTTGATTTAAAAAAAAAAAGCTTCCTGGAGACTCTGCAGGCTCAGGAACCTTACAGTTATTCACCTGGGATGGTACCCAGGCCCCTTGAAGACCAGGCTTAGTGAGTGACTCCCTCTGTACGACTTTTCCCTCTCTTCTGAGCAATGCACACAAAAGTCTGTGGAATCACTATTTATAGCAGGATAGAAGAAAGAAATGCTGTAGGGTGCTGAAAGGTTTAGTCCACTAAGGATTTTGGAAATTAATATTGATGTCAGTGGTGAGCGTGTCAGAATCGCTCATGTTCTTTTCTTAGTAGTGTCACAATGATTCATGATGTGAATAGAATTTTTTTTTTTTCATACTGTCTCTTCTACTCAATTCCCAGGCTCTGTTGCTATTTCTGCTTTTCTATGGTGGTGATAATTGAATGAAGACAGGGAGCAAAAGGGCCTCATCTGTTTTAATTTCTGAGTAGGAACTTGGATTAACTAGAATCAGGACTGCAACCTGAACTCAGGAAATCATTTAAAAAATATATATTGAATCATATATTCCAGTATAATCAAAATACACTGAATCACTTGGCTGCACACCAGAAACTAATAATATTATAAATCAATTACAATAAAAAGATGTCTTTATATATCATTATAAAATAATTTCTAAAGGCAATTATAGAATTTTAATAAAGTAAGTTCATATATGCCAATAAATTAAATAATTGCCCTTATCTTATTGTGTGACTTCACAAGTTTATGTTTGTGTTTTCTCCACAGTTCTAGAAAATATCTCTCAATTAAGCTTTGCAGAACTCAGTAACACAAATTTTAATATATCCAGCAATTTCGTGATGGGCCTTCTCTTCAATGGGGAGTAATTTTTTTTCATGTGTGACTAGGTACTGGATTTATTCGTTGGATTTTGTGGTAGTTTAAATTTAAAAGCTCTTGAGGATACTCATGAGATGGCCGGATGGCATCACTGACTCGATGGACATGAGTCTGAGTGAACTCCAGGAGTTGGTGATGGACAGGGAGGCCTGGTGTGCTGCGATTCATGGGATCGCAAAGAGTCGGACACGACTGAGCAACTGAAATGAACTGAAGGATACTCAGCCTTGTCCTGGCTTCTTGATTACTATTTCTCTTTAGGTTTATAATGGGCATCTGCTTCTTTTGGTGGCCTGCATCCATTTCCCCTTCATTTGACAGCAGCATCCTCATCCTGAATTCCTCTGGAGAAGTTGTCAATTTTCCATTTGGGGTAGCTTGGTAGTGCCACATGGCAAATCCAGGTGCACTGCCCAGCTTCAGTTTGGTAGAGCACCTGGTTCTGTCTTCCTTGACTTTGACAGAATGGGGAAATTATTAGAATTCATTTGTGTGAGAGGTATTATCCTGATGAACTTAAGCTGTTCTTATTGTCATGACAAGGCATCACCATGGTTTTACTCAGGTTATTCCAACCTGTTCTCCTAAATTTTCATCTGTCCTTTGAGGGATTAAGTATTCTGCCAATAATTTCCTCTAGGTTACCTGTTACTTATAACATATGTATTCTAAGCTCTTAGATGAGGATCTAGCCAAGGAAAATATTTACCAACTCATTACCCATCACGGTTCAGAGCCTGGTTGTAAATGAGCAATGTAATTGTAAGGAAGTGCCCACGTCAAATGGGCCTGGATTCGCAAAGAATTGGACACGACTGAGCAACTGAACTGAACTGAACTGAAGGATCCTTTCACCTGTCAGTCAGTTGCTTTGCTCTGGCCATCTCAGCTATTCACTGGGGAACTTGAAAGTACAGACTCAGGCCCAAGGAGCTGCAGACATTTCTGCCAAAGCATTACAAGTTGGGAACTAGAGTTAGTCTTGTTGCCTTAGAGCGTTTTCTCATATGACTGTGAAGCTTATTCTTTCAGCTTAATTCCTCTCTTTTTAGCACATTTGAGCTTCTGCCTGGTCTTGCTGATTTGTCTCCCTTTTCCACTTTGTGCCTGAGTCCCTGTTTTGAACAGAGTCCATGGGTTTGGGGCCCTGAATACCCTAAGTAGTTCAGTACAATTACTCAATTGTGTCCGACTCTTTGTGACCCCATGGACTGCAGCATGCCAGGCTTCCCTGTCCATCACCAGCTCCCAGAGCTTGCTCAAACTCATGTCCATTGAGTCGGTAATGCCATCCAACCATCTCATCCTCTGTCACCCCCTTCTCCTCCTGCCTTCAATCTTTCCTAGCATCAGGGTCTTTTCTAATTAGTTCTTTGCATCAGGTGGCCAAAGTATTGGAGTTTCAGCTTCAGTATCAGTCCTTCCAATGAATATTCTGGACTGATTTCTTTTAGGATGGACTGGATGGATCTCCCTGCAGTCCATGGGACTTTCAAGAGTCTTCTCCAACACCACAGTCCAAAAGCATCAATTCTTTGGTGTTCAGCTTTCTTTATAGCCCAACTCTCACATCCATACATGACTACTGGAAAGACCATAGCTTTGACAAGATGGATCTTTGTTGGCAATGTAATGTCTCTGCTTTTTACCTAAGTAGATCATGTCAGAATTCTCCCCATTGTGGTCTAGTCCAGTGCCTCATGGCTGCTGGCTGAATTTCTGTCCCGAACAGAGCGACTTGGAACATCCTAACTCTGGGCATGAGCCCTTACTTAGCTCCTCTGTTGCACCAGACAATCTGCCATGTAAGCTTGTGAAAGCATAGGTTCTGCTGTGTGCTTTATTTATATCCTATCTGTTTCCTACTGTGTGTATGTGTGTGTGCGCACATATATGTGTGCCCTTGTGTGCTTTTCCTAGCAAGAGTTTTATATGTAAATTTAAAAAATTTTTTGGTATTCTTTTAAATTTCAACATTGCCTGCCCTTTAAACTAAAAATTAATTTTACGTTTCTTTGACTCCACCGTCTTCATTAAACATCCGAGTTTGCAAGGCCAGAAACCTGAATCATTCTTCATGCCTCCCTCTCCCACAATCTTCACTCTCAGTCAGTAACTAAGTCCTGCTAGTGTTTCTTTTCTCCCACTTATTCTTTGAAATGTATTCCAACACTTTAAACTACAACACTCCTGCATAGTGAGAGAAAGATTAATACTCATTGTAGATGTACAGACTTCTTAAGATTTGAAAATAAGTGACAGGGATTTTTTACTTTGTATTGTTTAATCTCTCTTTTCTCAACCATGAAATGGTGCAATAATATTTTCTAATCTGAGTTGTTATGAAGTTGAGAGTATAAAATGCTTCATATATTGGAAAATAGCTTATAAAATATAATTGTTACCTGGAAATTACGTGGATATACTTAAAAGTCTTCAGCCCCCTGGTTTGGACCCTGTATCCCTTATGGGAAGCTTCTGCTCACCTCCAACTTTGAACTGTCCCCTTGCAAAGCCTTCCTCCTCCCAGAGTTGTTCTCATTTTGTGTGTCATGTTTATATACCACCTGAAATGTATTACTACATATTTATTACCTCAAAGAAAAATACCAACACCAGAACTTAATATCCACTGAGATTTTTTTCTCTCTAAAATTACCCTCATTTCTACCCACTATAGCTAAATTAAGGTTAATTTGTTTGCAAAATAAGTCCAGTTTCAATAAACTTGGTCTGATTATTTAGATAAGTATAATTAATCATATAGATTCTTTTTTTTTTATTCTGCAGTGAGTTTTATTAAATTCAAAGGAGGCACTTCTTTATGAAAAGATAAAAAACCCAGGGTACACAAGCATGCATTGTGAGACAAACCAGAGTTGAGGCCTGCTCAGAGCAGACCCCAATTCATACAACAGCCTACATGAAGGTGTTTTTATTCAGTACAAACAGACAGCAACAGTAAGTAGCAAAAGAGTGAGGCCATAAACACCCTGAAACATGTGCGAGTTCTGGACAGGCTCTGACCTGTATATATCTATACATATATCTATATGATATAATCATATAGATTCTTTTAAATTGAATGCCCTGAACTTCTCATCAGGAACCTGAGATTAAACTTTGAGAGGCCTGTAAAGGCCAGGAAAGCAATGCCAAGGACTTGCCATCAAATTCACCTGTAGTACCTATAGATTTGGGTGAATTCCTCTCTTCTCAATGTCCCCAAAGTATTTTGACATTCCTGTACCTACCAGGAGTGGCCTTCCTTATTTACCTGGTAAGGCTGCTGGGAACCTTGTAGGCAAGGTAGCAGGGTGTTTTTCCAGGGGAATTTATGGCTCCATAAACTCCACTTTAGTTCTTTGAAACTGTCTGGTCATATATGATTCTATGCATAGTCTCAAACATGACATTCCAGTCAAAGCCAGTGTTTCCAGGTGTGTCCTGTTACAAGAAGAACAGATTCTTACGCAAACTTATGCAAATAGTTTGATTGCTATAAAAATAAGAGTACTCACTAAGAGTTTCCAAATTCTGGGACGATCAGGTAGAAAGAAAAGATCAGTTATTCAGTTTGCTTACAAAGGTGTAATTTATCAAATTGCTGTTAAGTCAGAATTAGCTTAAACGAAACAATTAAAGTCAATAATATTTCAGACAAAAAGTCATAAATATTTTTATCTAGCCAGGTGACTAATCCTTGTTGATCTTGATCTTTTGTTAACAGTTTGTGAAGCCAGCAGGTTTTTCTTTAGGATTCATTTGTTTGTTACCAAGTTCGTGCATGTGTGAGTGCTAAGTGCAACTGTGCACAATTGCAATTGTGTCCGACTCTTTGCAACCCTATGGACTGTAGCCCACTAGGCTTCTCTGTCCCTGGGATTCTCCAGGCAAAAATACTGGAGTGGGTTGCCATGCCCTACTCCAGGTGATCTCCCCGACCCAGGGACTGAACCGGAGTCACGTGTGTCTCCTGCGTCAGCAGGCAGGTTCTCTACCACTGTAAAGGTGTGTGTTGTTGTTCAGTCGCCCAGTCGTGTCCAGCTGTTCGTGACACCGTGGACTGCAGCATGCTGACAGTACCAGATTCCAAACTTACTTTAACTCAGTTCATTGGCAAAGAAATACACATAAGGATAGTGAAACAAAACAAGTTCATGTGCAGATGGGAATTTTATACATGATTTCAAATTTGAAATACAAAGGAAATTATTTTGACTATTGGCGATCCATTTAGAAATAAAGTTAGATTTACAAGTTCCACATTCATAAAATTGGATTTTATATAAATACATAAATAAATATTTTTAAAATTTAAAATAAATATTGGAATAAGATACCGGTAACATCCTATGTGAGTAATCTTGTAGCCTTTTCTTCTATAAGATAAAAACAAAAGGACATAAAAATAAGATTAATAAATGTATGTAAGGCAGATAAACTTTTAAATAAAAATGTAAAAGTTCATAAAGAAAAAACTATAAACAAACCTAAAAGGAGGAAATACTTTCAACACTTACAGCAGACTAAGAATTAACACTCAACTTTATAAAGAAATCAACAAAATATATAAAAATTTAAGAAAGTTAATAGAAAACAAGCAAGATGTGGGTTGGCAAATCACTGAAGAGAAAACACAAATGTTCAAAAGATGCTCAGTTTTTTTAAGTACGAAGGATATGAAAATTAAAATTTCAAGTTTTGATTATGAATTTTAAAAATCTATACAAAATTAGAATACATGATATGATGAAACTCCATATACTTAATAACCACTTTCAAAATTTATCAAAAAATATCCAATCTTATTTCATATAGCCACTCCCCTCCCCACTGAGATTTAGATATATGTTTTATCATTTGATGTTGTCAGTGTTGGGGAAATATAAAGAAATAAGTTTCTTCACATACAGCTGAGAAAAGTTGAAGTTGGTCACCTCATTTTGTGAAGCATCTATTGAATTTAAAAATGAAGATACTCTGAAATCTAAAATCACTGCTTTTAAGCCTTTGCCCTAGAGAAACTCTTGTGCATTTGCACAAAAAGTGTGTAAAATGATTATTATTAAATTATTGTTTGCATAGAGAAAATTGGGAACAACACTGATGCCTGGAAAATGAAAAAATTAAACTGTGGTACATCTATCCTGTGGACTGCCTTATGGCATTAAAAAGTGTGAGTCAGAGAGCTGAATGCCACCTTCTCCTTGCCGCCCCCTCCCTGGCCGGGTCCTGGTCCTTTGTGGACCCTGGCTGCCTTAGGCTGGTGGTGGAGCCGCTGCTCCTGGTCTTGAGCTAGTTGAGATGCAGGAGATTCCAGGTCTGCGTGGATCTGTGCACACAGATGCTGGAGAAGTCCCTTGTATCTAGGCACCAGCTGGATCCTGTAAGCCCTGTGGTTCCTGGTGATAAGGCTGAGGGCTCTGGGGGTGTCCAGAGAGGAGAGCCTGGGGTGGGATTGAGTGTGTGGTCAGCACAGGCACCCAAGACTGAGACCCTCTGCAGACCAAAAAAAAAAAAAGTATGAATGAGACAGATTTAATAATGTGCAAAAATATCCAGGACATATTGTTGAATGAGAGGAGGAAGTTGCATAATAATATACATGCTATAATATCATTATTTAAACAAAAAATAAATGAAAAGAAGCCAAATAACTTTTCTATCAATCAATCAATAATCTGTCAACCTGTGGCTTAGAATGGTATAAAACAATCTTCAACAAACAATAACAATGGTTATTTCTGGAGAAGAGTGTGAGATGGGTACTCATGAAAGATTCTTTAGAGTGTTTTTGTAAGTACATTTATAATTTACTTACATAATTACATACTGTTATAACAAGAATTAAGAACAGTAGGTTAATAGAACTAGGTTTGGATCTGAGCTTAATCACTTATTACATGTTTGACCTGGATCACTCACTTGTCAAATTGGTATAACTTCATATACTTTGTGGAGATTCTGTGAGTTTTAAACAAGCTAGTGTCCAGGAGGGCTTCTCAGGTAGATCAGAAGTAAAGAATCCACCAGTCAATGTAGGAGATGCAGGTTTGATCCCTGGGTGGGGAAGATCCCCTGGGGAAGGAAATGGCAACTCACTCCAGTATTCTTGCCTGGAGAATCCCACGGACGAGGAGCTTGGCAGCTACAGTCCACGGGGTTGCAAAGAGTCGGGCACAACTGAGCGACCGAGCACACAAGCACACAGTGTCCAGGAAAGAATCTGCAATCTGGAGCAGGCAATCAGCTGAAGATAACCAGCGCTGTTTGCACGCTATTAACTCAACTTTAAACCTCAAGTAACTGAGTGATGAAGTATTTTTTCTCACTAGATTGCATCTGTTCCCTAGATTCATAAGGGCAGTGACCCTGATGTTGATTCTGGTGTTTGGTGTACAATAGGCACTCAGTGATGTTTGTACGTTAATATGGTACCTGTCCTTTCCACCAAAAAGAACCGCTGTCCTGAGTTCCAGAGTTGTATTTCCAGATCCTACCACATATCCTCTTCTTGGTTCTGAATAGGCATCTCAAACTGAACATATTTTAAAACCATACTTATTATGTCTACCTACGCACCTTCATCTTCTCTTATATTCCTTTGATTATGACATCTAGTTTATTGATGAAAAGTCTTCAGTACTTCTTACTGTCATTCCACTGTAGACTTTTTAACTTTGAAGACAAATATTGACCTTTAAGATTTTATTTTCTTCACTTTGTTTCATTTTGCTCATTTTTTATACACTTTAAATACAGTATCTTGTAGGGAATCAGTGGGCTTTTCTAAATTCAAGGAGCCATATTTTTTTCTCATATTTGAAAAATATATACCATGAGTTCTCAGAAATTATATCCTCTCCATTTCATTTTCTTCCTTCTTTCTCCTGGAATAGAACTTTCCACATTTCTTCAGTGTTCACTCCTTGGGACCATCTCTTTATCTCACACTGCTCTATTACGGCTGAGTTCTTCAGGACCATCTATTTAGCTGAGCATAGTGTCATTCTACCATTTAAGCTGTGAGTTGAATTTTTTATTTCAAAGACTATTTTTCAGTTTTAGAATTTATATTTGGCTCACTTTCTAATATGTCTAATTATTTTTTTATGATGTCTTGTTTTTTGAAACTCACACATTCTTTTTCTCTAAAAACTTTTAAATAGACATTTTACAGTGTTATTTTAAAGTCTCTTCTGATAGCTCGCTTCCCTTTTCTTTGAGTCTTCTGAGTGTGAATGTTCCCATTTGTCTTGTCTGCTGTCTCTCATGGCAGCAGGCTTCTAGTTTGATCTGTGGTTTCAGACTGTGAGGTCATCTTCAGTAGAGGCTGCCTTCCATGGCTCAGTGTGAACTGTGAGTTTCAGCTTTCCCACATAATGATTCCTATTCGGCTCTGCTCACGGTGCCATTTTCCTATTTACAAACCAGTACTTCTCTCTTTCCCTTTTATTTTTAATAAGATTTTTGGCTTAAAACGTTGCACCACATGTTCAGTTTCAGCTGAGACCTCCCCCTGGTATAGGTTCACCCCTGGGGCAGGCCTGGGTTCTGTCTCTCACCAGGAGCTCTCTATCCACATTCAAGAGCAGGAGTCCTGCTGCCAGTTTGCATCCCATAGCCAATGGTGGGGGGCGGGGGTGGAATCAGGCCCCCACATGAAGCCAAGAGATTTCTGTCCCAAATGGATATTCCCCTTCCTTTTTAGAGCTCACCTGTATATTTTTACAAAAGCTACTGTTTGTCCAAATGCATATATTTCAGTGTGTTTGACTTGGAAGAGAGTGTTTGCTGCTTGTTTGGAAGCCTTGTTTATATTCTTCATTTCTATGGGTGCATTACTATTATCCCAATGCCCAAGCTGGGAAATTTATAGCTTTTCTGGGGCCATAGTCTCTAACACTGGCACTTTAGATCTGTCTGTTTTACCTGGAAAATTTATAGCTTTTCTGTAGCCATAGTCTCTAGACTGGCTCTTTAGATTTGTCTGGTTATCCGTCTGATTTTATTCTTTTTCTTTTATTTGCTATCTCCACTGTCTGATGCAGTTTGGGCCCCCTCAGCTCTCTTGTGTGCTATGACAATGTCCTTTTCACTGGTTTCCATGCTTCTCACCTGCCCTCTTCCAGTCATTGCTACATGACCACTGGAGTTATCTTTCCAAATGCAAATCTCATTATGCTGATTCTATGTTTAAACCTATTGTTTCTTTTCTTCATATTAGAAGTTAAACTACCTTGATTTTACTGAGTTTTATGCACTGACGTTGCCATGTTCACACTCATATTTCTGTAAAGTCAGAATATATTCAGTTTCTAGATCTTCCCATACACTATATGCCCCTATTCCCACGCTGCTGCTGCTGCTAAGTCACTTCAGTCGTGTCTGACTCTGTGCGACTCCATAGACGGCAGCCCAACAGGCTCCCCCATCCCTGGGATTCTCCAGGCAAGAACACTGGAGTGGGTTGCCATTTCCTTCTCCAATGCATGAAAGTGAAAAGTGAAAGGGAAGTCGCTCAGTCGCGTCTGACTCTTCGAGACCCCATGGACTGCAGTCTACCAGGCTCCTCTATCCATGGGATTTTCCAGGCAAGAGTACTGGAGTGGGGTGCCATTGCCTTCTCCCTCTATTCCCATACATATGCCCTTTCCCTGAAATGCCCTTAAAATACTACTTTCCCTCTGTTTATTTGTTGTAATCATACTTGAAAATTCAGCTTAAATATTACTTATTTTGTGAAGATTTCCTAACTAGCCCCAAATCTGATGCATAGTCAGACATCCTTTATGTAATTGTTTCAGATCAGATCAGTTGCTCAGTCATGTCCCACTCTTTGCAACCCCATAAATTGCAGCATGCCAGGCCTCCTTGTCCATCACCAACTCCCAGAGTTCACTCAGACTCACGTCCATCGAGTCAGTGATGCCATCCAGCCATCTCATCCTCTGTTGTCCCCTTCTCCTCCTGCCCCCAATCCCTCCCAGCATCAGAGTCTTTTCCAATGAGTCAACTCTTCGCATGAGGTGGCCAAAGTACTGGAGTTTCAGCTTCAGCATCATTCCTTCCAAAGAAATCCCAGGGCTGATCTCCTTCAGAATGGACTGGTTTGATCTCCCTGCAGTCCAAGGGACTCTCAAGAGTCTTCTCCAACACCACAGTTCAAAAGCATCAATTCTTCGGCACTCAGCCTTCTTCACAGTCCAACTCTCACATCCATACATGACCACAGGAAAAACCATAGCCTTGACTAGACGGACCTTTGTTGGCAAAGTAATGTCTCTGCTTTTGAATATGCTATCTAGGTTGGTCATAACTTTCCTTCCAAGGAGTAAGCGTCTTTTAATTTCATGGCTGCAGTCACCATCTGTAGTTATCTTTAATAGTTTTGTCTTTTGAAAAACCCTAATTTTCTCTTTAGTTGTAACACTCATAACACAACTTTATGGAATATTTTCTAGTACTGTCAGCTTCTATGCCTGGAGCCCTTCACTCCCTCTCCAGTCTATCAGGTGGTCTTATACATTGTCACTCACTTAGCCTTGAGGTCCGTGATATCCATGGTGGAGCCCTTTTTACAAATGATTGTATTTGTTAGGAACAGTTTTAGGCTTACCGTAGAATGGAGAGCAAGGCACAGGGACTTCCTGTATATACCCTGCGTCCCCACATACAGTCTCCCCATTTCAGCATAACTCACTAGATGGTACATTTTTTACCAAAATAAACCTGTATCAACAAATCAGAATCACCCACAGTCTATTAGCTTAGCGCTCACTCCTGGTATTGTACAGGCTATAGGTACAGGCTATGGGTTTGGACAGGAGTATAATGGCATGTATCCATCACTGTACTATCACACAGAGCATCTTTACTGCCCCCAGATGCTCTGTGCTCAGCCTGTTCACCTCTCCCTGGAGGCCATTTGAGGACAGATGGAAGATTTCCCAGAGTCCACATTGCAAAAAGCATAAAGGAGTGCATAAGAATAAAGATGGAAATGGAACCCACAGGGCTTATTGAAGGAATAATGTTCTAGAAATCAGTGGGGAGACTGTAGTCCTAACTGCCATATCTCACTAGATGACTCTGGGCAGACAGTATAATTGCTCTGCATTTTTGTTCTCTACCTAATAAAATACAGGGATTAGAACAGAGGATTAATATTGCCTCTTTAATCTGTAATTACTTTGTTAAATTGCCTAAACTAAATTATTTGCATTATAGGGGAAATTTTAAAAAAATAATAACTATCATGAGCTCTGTAAGAAAGAAATAGCTAAAATGGATAAGCCCCACTAGAAAAAGTAAAATCCACTGGGAGTGGGTCAACGTATAATATTAGTAGAAACCATTAAGCTCTCAAGATACTATTCCCTGTTTAGATACACAAGCAGGAAATATAGAGGCTTCAAAATATGTAAGCTTTTGACAGAGCCCTCAAGTTTTACACAAAATTTTTCTAATGTAACTTGCATTTTAAGTGTAACAAGTAGACAGTTTTAACAATGGACTGAAACCATGTACTAGTACTGACCTTAGAGAGGAAGGAATCTGACCATGTACTAGTACTGACCTTAGAGAGGAAGGAATCTGACCATGTACTAGTACTGACCTTAGAGAGGAAGGAATCTGACCATGTACTAGTACTGACCTTAGAGAGGAAGGAATCTGACCATGTACTAGTACTGACCTTAGAGAGGAAGGAATCTGACCATGTACTAGTACTGACCTTAGAGAGGAAGGAATCTGACCATGTACTAGTACTGACCTTAGAGAGGAAGGAATCTGACCATGTACTAGTACTGACCTTAGAGGGTAAGGAATCTGACCATGTACTAGTACTGACCTTAGAGGGTAAGGAATCTGACCATGTACTAGTACTGACCTTAGAGAGGAAGGAATCTGACCATGTACTAGTACTAACCTTAGAGAGGAAGGAATCTGACTTAAACTAGCAGACGTCTCCATCAAGTGTCCAAGGATAACGCAGTCTTAAGAACTTGAACGATTTAACCTAAAGGAAAATATTGCAGTACTTAGCGTAAGTATATGGGCTTCCTAGATGGCTTGATGGTAGAGAATCCGCCTGCCAATGCAGGAGAGGCACATTCCGTCCTGGGTCAGGACGATCCCCTGGAGAAGGAAATGGCAACCCACTCTGGTATTCTTGCTTGGAGAATCCCATGGACAGAGGAGCCTGGTGGGCTACAGTCCACAAAGTCACAGAGTTGGCATGTGACTGGACACAAGTCACAAGAAATAGCATCAGTTCAGATCAGTCGCTCAGTCGTGTCTGACTCTTTGCGACCCCATGAAGTGCAGCACGCCAGGCCTCCCTGGCCATCACCAACTCCCGGAATTCACTCAAACTCGTGTCCATCAAGTTGGTGATGCCATCCAGCCATCTCGTCCTCTGTCATCCCCTTCTCCTCCTGTCCCCAATCCCTCCCAGCATCAGAGTCTTTTCCAATGAGTCAACTCTTCGCATGAGGTGGCCAAAGTACTGGAGTTTCAGCTTTAGCATCATTCCTTCCAAAGAACACCCAGGGCTGATCTCCTTTAGAATGGACTGGTTGGATCTCCTTGCAGTCCAAACAGCATAAGTGTATATAAAAAGTAAGTAAACATATTTGCATTTAACCATTATGATAAAGCAAAAGTTCAAGAAATCCCAGCAGATATAAATAGCATGAACAGGATTAGAAGTGGGCCCTAAGTTTATTGTAGAAAGTGATTGAGTGAAAGTTGCTCAGTCATGTCCAACTGTTTGTGACCCCATGGACTATACAGCCCATGGAATTCTCCAGGTCAGAATACTGGAGTGGGTAATCTTCCCTTCTCCAGGGGATCTTCCTAACCCAGGATCGAACCCAGGTCTCCTGCATTGCAGGCAGATTCTTTACCAGCTGAGCCACAAGAGAAGCCCAAGAATAGTGGAGTGGATAGCCTATCCCTTCTCTAGTGGATCTTCCCGACCCAGGAATCGGGGTCTCCTGCATTGCAGGCAGATTCTTTACTAACTGAGATAAAACTGCTCCTAAATAATCTCTAGGACTCTGCCCATTTTATCAGTGACAATAATCTGAGTTGTGAGAGTATGTTTATGAAAAGCTGATGTGTCTGTGAATTGTGTTTTAAAGATGAAGGTAAATATACAGCAATATAAGGTGATCCTTTAACAGTTGCCAGATCATAACGACTGTGTGCCAAGACAGTCATCAGAAACTAAACCCTCTGCTAAGAATGGTTTAGGACACCATTCAACAGGCCCTTGGGAGGCAGAGTTGTTCATGGAAGGAAACTAGCACACACGGTTTGAGGGGGTGACTCCAGTCCAGCATGAAAAAAATCTGCACCAGGTTTGAAAAATCACCCCATCCCCCTGTGCAAGTAAGATGCTAAGAAGTACAACTGCTCTTGGAATCTGAGTCCTTGTGGTGAGGGAGCTGTTGGAGGGGAAGGGGCAGAGATAACATTCAGGTGAGACTCTGAGACGCTGGCTACCCCCTGAGTCAGGCAGGGCTGGGAGCTGGAGCTGGACAGGGACCAGACCACCAGTAGCAGGTCGGGGCATGTCCTCCAGGACACCATGGCGCTACGGACAGTTAACCACCGTCTCCTCCTCTGCCTCAGTCTCTCACTGCTCATCTCCATAAAAAGTAAGTCTTTTCCATTTATTGAACTTTTGGCACTTTTCCTGACTTACAAATGTTTCATGGGAATAGTGTGTAGTGTTGCACGTTCTGCAAAATACAAGGCTTTTTTAAAAAGTAAAAAGGATTTGGTGTTAGCAAGCATCTTGTGTTGAATCAGTGGGACCAGCCAGTGTGAACAGTTTTCAGATTCTATGATTTCCAATAAGTATTTAGATATAGATAATGTTCTTTTTCACCCCTTCGAATGGTGAGCACGAGATTGAAATGGGCACATAGAGAGGTTATTTTGTTGTGTTTATACTTTTATAGAATAAATTTGGCACTTTGATATAGTCTAAAAGGAACTTAAGCTATACAGCATTTTATCCCCAATGCTGTGTAGCTCCACTTTTAAAGAACTTTGTGTTCCAACAGTTTCTCTTATGATGAAGGGGATAGAACCTCAATTTTCCCCAAAGGATAATGGTTCAAAGCATCTATTTTACCAGAGAGGAATGGGCTTCCTTTCTATCGTATGTGCTTCTGTTTTATCTATCATAGTCCATCAACTTCCCCAAATGAAAATAAGAGTAATGTTTTCTGGGATAGTCTTGTCAGATATATGGCAGTCTGGAAAATCAGAGGAAACCAACAGCCTCAGCTGTGTGTTTATGCAGGACGGTAGCTATTGAACATTCAAAAGGAAGCAAGCAGAGTGCATGCTCCTCAAAGGGGCCGTGTGATTTGTGTCTGCTGAATCTGAATATCAATAAGGGAAAGCATAGAGCAGCTGCTGTTAAACAAGACAGCTTGGCATTAGCACAGTGTTCTGTAATCTGGGTCACCTGCTGTGGCTGTACCAGCGAGATTGTTACTTATATGGCTTACAGCTGAGATTGTTACTTGTATGGCTTATAGCGAGATTGTTACCTGTATGGTTTACATCTGAGATTGTTACTGGTGTGGCTTACAGCAAGGTTGTTACTTTGGTTTTACAGCTGAGATTGTTACTTGTATGGCTTACAGAGAGATTGTTACTTGTATGGCTTATAGCAAGATTGTTACCTGTATGGTTTACATCTGAGATTATTACTGGTATGGCTTACAGTGAGATTGTTACTTGTTTGGCTTACAGTTGAGAATTTTACTTGTATGGCTTGCAGTGAGATTGTTACTTGTATGGCTTACAGTGAGATTGTTACTTGTATGGCTTACAGTTGAGAATTTTACTTGTATGGTTTACAGCTGAGATTGTTACTGGTATGGTTTACAGTGAGATTGTTACTTATATGCCTTACAGCTGAGTGTGTAGCAAAGGCTGGGTGGAAAAACAACTCTTTTCAATAAGTGCTGCTGCTGCTGCTGCGTCTCTTCAGTCGTGTCCGACTCTGTGCGACCCCATAGACGGCAGCCCACTATGCTATAGCTGAGGCAGCCAAAGGGAGTGGAGAAAAACCAAATGAACGGGAAAGTTGCAACACATACACACACACTCAGGGTTGTTTTTTGCCCAGAGGTGTACTTTCATGCATTGGAGAAGGAAATGGCAACCCACTCCAGTGTCCTTGCCTGGAGAATCCCAGGGATGGCGGAGCCTGGTGGGCTGCCGTCTATGGGGTCGAAAAGAGTCGGACACGACTGAAGCGACTCAGCAGCAGCAGCAGCAGTGCTTATTGAAAAGAGTTGTTTAGTTATTCATCCTCCTTGAAACTTCGAGTGGGGCCCATGCACTGGGAAACGAGACACAGAAGCTTTATGTTGAGAAGTGGGGGACGGGGGGAGAAAAGGAGCAAAAGAAATGGGAAGACAGGTAAAACGTAAAATGAGGTGACCTTATAGTACCTTTTATGGCAAAGACCTTTTAATTCCAGTTAGGTATAGTTCCTAGTGTTTGCTGCACGTAGCTTTTAAGGAGATGAGTGTAGACCTTTTATTGTGCCATCTCTGTTTTCAGGGGTGTCACAGCTGTGTAGCTGTGTTTTCTGTCTCTTTGAATTGGTGATTTTATTGATAGACTCTAAATAAATACTTTGGAATTACTTGATACATTCTCTAAAACAACATCTTTTATTAGTTAAAAAAACTTGAAGTCTCACTTTAATTTTTAAGCAGGCAAACTCTCAAACTCTGTGTTAATATATTTGCTTTCAAGAGGAGATGACACTGCCTTCTTGGTCCTAATACCTAGTTTAGGCATTTTCTTCCCCCGACTTGAAAACTTTCACAACCTCAGCCTTCTTTTCCACTCTGACTGCTTATGTGACAAATCCTATATTCCATCCATATTAATAAATAATAGTACGTTTGCTGACCTTGCTAAATATTTTATATGTGCTATACTTCATTTAATTCTTCCCAGCTCCCCCATAAGATAGCTATGATTATAACTGTCCCTATTGTATAGAGTCAGAAGGCTACACCGGGTGTCTCAGCCTTTGGTAGACAACAGAGACCTGGAATGTTTAAGATGCCACCTCTCAAGTGCAGCCCCTGATAATTCATATGTCTGGGTGGGTCCCCATGAATGTATTGTCAGCAAGCTCTCTGTTTCAAACACAGGCGATCACAAGTTCTGCAGTATGCAATACATCTTCCTGAGAACTTTAATCAGAGTTGTAAGACATAAGTGTCTCTCTCTCCTCGAAGAGATTGTTTAGGAGAAAAAATATAAGTACAATGAGCTTTACGAGCGTTTTTTCCTTATGACACACATGACCACATTATCAAGTAGAACCTTTTATTAATTGTCTTACAGCTGAAGCAACCGTGGCACACACAGAGGTTATTTGCTTTTCTGAGGCCACACTGCCGGGAATGCCGGGCCTGGGACTAGGGCCGAGAGGTCTGACTCTGGCTGCTGTGCTCCTAGCTTGTGTACTGACTCTCTTGAAGGATAATGCAGCAGCAGTGTGGGGAGCTGGGGGCGGTGCTGGGGGAAGGTAGGTTAGCACACTGCTCAGAACATCATAAAAACATAGAGAAAATTGTGGTTATTTGGATCATATGAATTTATTGAATCAATATTTTTTTCCTCTTGAACTTTAACAAAAAGTTTTTGAAATGAAAAATGAAGTACATTCTTTTAAATGAAGAGGGAAGAGTCACCCTTGGTTCCATACTGTAATTTTTTCATGAAAGTGGTGCCTCCCTCTCCTTCCAGGATGTGCTGTTTCTGTTGACCATGCACTGTCCTACAATTCCATTTCCTTCTGGATGAGGACATGGACATTCGGAGTCTCAGAGCAGAGTTCAGGAAGGGACATTCCCTTCCTCTTCTGTGCAGAGACACTCCCCTTTACTCAGAGCTGTGATGAATTTGCGGTTACACGCTGCCAATTGTTTTCCTATCAGTTCCGTAGTTTTACAAAACTGGTTATTGTACGTAACCTACATTGAATTTTAATAATTCAAGAAGAACTATTGTTTTCTGCTTTGATGTGTTAAGAGAGAATTTTAATGTGAAAGTGAAAGTCGCTCAGTCGTGTCTGACTGTTTGTGACCAGGCCAGAATACTGGAGCAGGCAGCCTTTGCCTTCTCCAGGGGATCTTCCCAACCCAGGGATCGAACCCAGGTATTCCGCAACCCACAGTGAGCCATCAGGAAGTTTTCTGCTTGTGATGTATTAAGAGAGAATTTTAAGAGTTTTATTTATTTACTTGTTGTCTGCGCTGGTCTCGGTTGCTGTGCAGGCTTTTTCTCTGGTTGTGGAGAGTGGGAAGTTGAGTGATGTGAAAGTCCCTCAGTAGTGTCCAACTCTTTGTGTGTTACCCCTTGGGTACAGTCCATGAAATTCTGCAGACCAGAATACTGGAGTGGATAGCCTTTCCCTTCTCCAGGGCATCTTCCTACCCAAGGATTGAACCTAGGTCTCCCGCATGGCAGGCGGGTTCTTTACCAGCTGAGCCACAAGGGAAGCCCAGTTGCGGTGTGAAGATTTCTCATTGCGGTGGCTTCTTTTGTTGTGGAGCACAAGCTTTCGGGTGCTCCTGGGACCAGTAGTTGCAACTCGGGGGCTCTAGAGTGCAGGCTCAGTAGTCGTGGCACAAGGGCTTAGTTGCCCTGTGGCGTGTGGGACGTCCCTGGACTGGGGATCAAATCCGTGTCTCTATCATTGGCAGGCAGATGGTTTTCCACTGAGCCACTAGGGAAACCCAAGGGAGAACTTTATTGGCATGAAATTTTCATATGGTTCACAGTGTCCATGGGGCTCTTTTAAATAATGACAGCACCTTATAAATGACTCTCTTTGTGACCTTGACATATGAAAGGAAACTACCATATTAGAGCTACTGTGCTTTAGGAAAGTAATTTATAGCTATCTTTCTTGAGTCTTTCATGCATTTGGATCTAAATTGAATATTGTCAATGTAGATTCAACATCTAGTTTAATTTAAAATTGTTTTAACCAGTATTCAAAGTGTGGGCATATTTAACAGTGTATAAGAGAAATGTGCTTTGACAAAACTATTATTGAATTTATTTGAATAACTTCAAAGACTTTGGGATGCCATCCTATCTTCTAGAACCCATCAGCAATGATTAAGTAGATGAATTTGAATTGTTATTTTAAAGAAGTAGCTCAGTTGGTAAAGAATCTGCCTGCAATGTTGGAGACCTGGGTTTGATCCCTGGGTGGGGAAGATCCCCTGGAGAAGGGAAAAAGCATTTGAAAGAATGCTTTCTTTTCAATCTACCTGAAGTATACAGAGCAAATAGAATCTATAAAGATAAAATATGATCAGATGTATTCAATCGTAATAACCCTGGTGGCTGTTATCAAGAAATAATTGAGTTTGCTCAATTGCCTCCCAATGTGGGAGACCCAGGTTTGATCCCTGGGTCAGGAAGATCCCCTGGAGAAGGAAACGGCAACCCACTCCAGTATTCTTGCCTGGAGAACCCCATGCACAGAGTAGCCTGCTGGGTTAATAGTCCATGGGGTCACAAAGAGTTGGACACGACTGAGGGACACACTACCAATGTCAAAGTTTCAACCCACAATCCTGTTGAAATATCTTTATCAATTTGCATGTACTATTTATGTGACTTTCCTTTTGTTTTTATTCTTTTTTAAAACATGTTAATTGGAGGATAATTGCTTTAAAATGAGTTGGTTTCTGTTTGTATTTTGACGCTTGTTTCCCTGTGTGCATGCTCAGTAGTGTCCAACTCTTTGTAATCATAGACTATAGCCCACCAGGCTCCTCTGTCCATCGGATTTTCCAGGAAAGAATACTGGAGTGAGTTGGCATTTCCTACTCCAGGAGCTCTTCCCAACCCGGGGATCAAACCTGCAATCACATTCGGCCCCTGCATTGAGAGGCGAATTCTTTCTAACAGAGCCATCAGGGAAGCCCTGCGTGTTTCCTTTGGATAGCACCTTTTCCCTCAGCACCTTCTGTGTGATTGTTTTCTGCATTTCTTTGCTGTCCTGATCAACTTTCCTTCCTGGGATCTTTGTATACAATAGAGTTCACTCTTCTTTCTCTACAGTTCTCTAGGTTTTTAAAATGCTCTATTACAACATAATACAGAACAGTTTCCCTACTCTCTAAGTCCCCTTTCTAACCCTCTCTTTCTGCTCTCGCCCTCTGGACAGTCTCTGATCATTTTATTGTTCCTGTGTGCGTGGCTGCTAAGTTGCTTCAGTCATGTCCTATTCTTTGTGACCCCGTGGACTGTAGCCCGCCAGGCTCCTCTGTCCATGGGATTCTCTAGGCAAGAATACAGGAGTGGGTTGCCATTCCCTTCTCCAGGGGATATTACTGTCTCTATAGTTTTGTCTTTTACAGGATGGTATATAATTGGAAAGCATAAAATGTGTAACCTTTTCAGACTAGTTTCTTTCAAGTAGCTGTATTCATTGAAGGCTTCTCCATGATGTTCTGTGACTTGAATACCTCATTTCTTTTTATCCCTGGATAATATCCCATTATGTTGATGTACCACATTTTGTTTATTCACCTATTAGAGGTCATCTTGGCTGCTTCCAATCTTGGGCTATGGTCTTAGTTTCCTACGTAAGCTGTAGCCAAGTGCCAGAAATGGTGTGGGTCACCAGAAATCCATTCTCTCCTGGTTCTAGAGGCTGGAAGTCTCAAGTCAGGGTGTCAGCAGGGCCTCTGCTCCCTCCGAGACTCTGGGTCAAATCCTTCCGTGCCTCTTCCCAGTGTCTGGTGGTGGTGATCTTCAAGCCCTGGCGTTCCTTGTTCCGCAGCTGCATCACTCCACGCTCCGCCTCTGTGATTACACGGTGTGCGCCCTGTGTCTGTCTGTGTCTCTTCTGTCCCTCTTATAAGAACATCAGGCACATTGGGTTCGGGCCCATCCTAATGACCACATCTTAACACGTGTGCATTCCCGAAGACCTTGTAAAGTGCACAGGGCACAAGCACCAGGGGTTAGGACTTCATGATTTTGCCGTAACAGTGAAATCTGAGGAAGGAATGGACTCAGTCATCTAGAACCAGGTCCTATTTGCTGATACTGTTAACACCCTTTATGAGTCTTGTAGAGTTTTCTTCCCAAATTAATAAAAAGCAGTGATTCCTCCAGAGTTTTCCAGCAGTGTGTTAGGCGTGTTGTCATATGTTCCCTAGCCTTCTCTTTGTTCTCAGAAAAGTTCTACTGCATGGAGAACGCAAACCAGTGTACTTAGAATAATAACAGGATGGGACCAAAAATAAGAAAAGACATAGTGGTAGAAATGAGCTTGCCTACCCAGAGCTGAAATGTTTTAGCTGAAGCAAAAAGCGTATTAGCTCTATAGGGAAATGAAGGTAAGACTAGTTATCCCTAGCCTGGAGAGGTGTGTGTTAGTCATTCAGTCGTGTCTGACTCTTTGTGACCCCACTGGGCTCCTCAGTCCATGGAATTCTCCAGGCAAGAATACTGGAGTTGGTAACCATTCCCTTCTCCAGGGGATCTTTCCAATCCAGAAATTGAACCTAGGTCTGCTGCATTGCAGGTGGATTCTTTACCGTCTGGGACACCAGAGAACAGGATGATTCAGTTGAGTTGAGTTCAGTTCAGTTGCTCAGTCGTGTCCCACTCCTTGCGACCCCATGGACTGCAGCACGCCAGGCTTCCCTGTCCATCACCAACTCCCAGAGCTTGCTCAAACTCATGTCCATTGAGTTGGTGATGCCATCCAACCATCTCATCCTCTGTCACCCCCTTATCCTCCTGCCCCCAATCCCTCCCAGCATCAGGGTCTTTTCCAATGAGTCAGTTCTTCCCCTTAGGTGGCCAAAGTATTGAAGTTTCAGCTTCAGCATCAGTCCTTCCAATGAATATTCAGGACTGATTTCCTTTAGGATGGACTGGTTGGATCAGTTCTTTGGTGCTCAGCTTTCTTTATGTTCCAACTCTCTCTTTCTTTATGTTCCAACTCTCACATCCATACTGGAAAAACCATAGCTTTGTCTAGCCAGACCGTGGTTGGTTAGGATGATAAATATTTAAATGTTCACTATTCAATCATTTCTTCATTGACTCCTTTATTCAACAGGTATTTAATGTCTGTATGTTTGCTACTGCTCATTTTATAGTTGTGAACAAGAAGACCACAATCCTTGCTAATGTGTTTATATTTAAATGGGATGAGACAGAAAAAACACAAGTACAATATGTAACTTTAAGCTGGCAATAGTGCTTTGGAGAAAAGCAACGGAGCAAGTGAGCCATGAAGCTATGTGGGTGGAAACCATTTTGGCAAAGAAAACAGCAGCTCTTAGTCCCACGGGAGGGGCGTGCCCAGAGTTTTTGAGGCATCATGAGGCGAGCGGTGTTGCTGGAGCAGATTAAGCAAGAGGAGAGCCAAGTAGAAGAAGTATCATGGGTTTGTTATCCATACCTCAAGTCCTAAAAAGTAGCTATTGTTAAGACACCTGAGATCATGATAGCTTATGTGATATACTTAAAAGGCAACTACAAAGTGACAATTGAGATTTAATCCCAGGTCTGTCAGATTCCAAGCCTCCTACCAACTCACGAAAGCCAAGAGGCAAACACTCAGGGATTTTGCAAGAGAGTTATTAAACTGTTGGCTCCAATGAGCAATGGTGGCAGTAACTGGCATCAGAGAAATTGGCAAACACTACAAATCAGGGTTGTGGTTTTTTTTTAATGAGTGCTAGATAACTGAGTATCCATTTCGCCTTTAAAAGTTTTCCAAATTAAAACTGTTTATAGTTTCAACTGCTATCCACCCCCATGACTAATATCTGCAGAAATGAGACTCACTCATATGTAACCTAGATTAACCTTCCTGTGGTCTTTTTGGTTCTTCACGTAATTATCCTGATAATTGCCAAATGAATGATTCTTTTCTCTGAATCCAAAATTCTTTGATTCTTAAAATTAGGCAACTTGGTGAGAGCAGAGTGCTAATGAGGATGGGTTTGTGGTCCAATCTGTATGATTCTGTCTGCTTCCCACGGAGACCAAGTGGATACAAGTACTGGTCAGTCTAATCAGCTGGCCTCAAATTTGTTGCTTTGAACACAAAGAGAGAAAACGGAAATAGCACTTAGCAGATAAAGCAGCGCTATTGGAAAACCAGTTGTGAGTTAGCAGCAATAACTTTTTTATACAAGGAATTCATTATTCTGATGTCTACCTGTCTATAATTTTAGTGATCCTTCTTTTAATGTAGTTGAAGAACAAATATTTATATATTCAGCATCAATTTTTAAATAAGTAGAGTCAGGATGTTCTAATTTGGGCCCTGGCCAATGTTGGTTAATTGTACATCCGTAAATGCACCATTTACACTCTCTGATTTCTCATTTGTAGAATGAGGGGGGTGATTATATAATTACCAGATTCCTGTGAGATCTACATTTTTTGATTCCATGATTATTCTAAGTAATGGAATCATAGGCTTGGATCAATAGTGTTTTTATTTTTTTTATTATTATTTTTTATTGGAGTACAGATGATTTACAATGTTGTTAGTTTTGTTGTACAGCGATGGGAATCAGTTATACCTATACATTATCCACTCTTTTTTAGATTCTGTTCCCACATAGGTAATTACAGGGTATTGGATAAAATTCCCTGTGCTATGTAGTATGTTCTTATTAGTTATCTTTCATATATAGTAGTATGTATATGTCAACCCCAACCCCCAAATTTATCTCTCCCCATCTTTCTCCCCTTAGCATCCATAAGATTTTTTTTCTCTACATTTGTGACTCAATTTCTGTTTTATGTAAATAGGTTCATTTGTAGCATTCTTTAAATATTCCACCTATAAGCAATATCATTGATATGTGTCTTTCTCTGTCAGACTTACTTCACTCAGTATGACAATCTCTAGGTCTATTCATGTTGCTATAAATGGCATTATTACACTTTTTGTTGTGGCTGAGTAATATTCCACTGTATATATGTACCACATCTTCTTTATCCATTCATCTGTCAATGGATATTTAGGTTGCTTCCAATGTCTTGGATATTGTAAATAGTTCTAAAATGAACACCGGGGTCCACGTGTCCTTTTGAATCATGGTTTTCTGTGGACATGCCCAGGAATGGGATTCCTATATCAAAGGGTAGCTCTGTTTTTAGTTTTTAAAGGAATGTCCATACTGTTCTCCATCATGGCTGTGCCAATTAACATTCCCACTTACAGTGTAGGAGGGTTCTCTTCTCTCTACACCCTCTCCAGCATTTATTGTTTATAGATTTGTTTGATGATGGCCATTTGATGTGAAGTGACACCTCATTGTAGTTTTGATTTGTGTGTTTTTAGTCGCTCAGTCGTGCCCCACTCTTTGTGACCCCATGGACTGCAGCCCACCAGGCTTGTCTGTCCATGGGATTCTCCAGGCAAGAATCCTGGAGTGATCGCCTTGTCCTCCTCCAGGTAATCTTCCCAAACTGGGGATCGAACCTAGGTCTCTCATGGAGTCAGTAAAGAATCTGCCTGCAATTCGGAAGTTTTAACTTACATTTATACCAGTGAAGTTTTGATTTACATTTCTCTAATAATTAGTGATTTTGAGCATCTTTTAATGTGCTTCTTGGCCAACTATATGTCTTCTTCAGAGAAATGTCTGTTTAGATATTCTGCCAATTGATTGATTGGGCTGTTTGGAGGTTTGTTTTTTTTTTTAATATGGGGCTGCATAAATTGTTTCTGTATTTGGGGGATTAATGCTATGTCAGTCACCTCATTTGCAAATATTTTCTCCCATTCTATGAGTTGTTCCTTTTGTTAATGATTTCCTTTGCTGTGGGAAAGCTTTTAAGTTTCATTAGGTCCCGTTTGTTTATTTTTGTTTTTATTTTAATCGCTCTTGGAGATAGATCAAAAAAGATCTTGTGATTTGTCAGTATTCTGCCTATGTTTTCCTCTGAGAATTTTTTAGTATCCAGTCGTATGTTTAGGCCTTTAATCCATTTTGAGTTTGTTTTTGTGTTTGGTGTTAGAGAATGTAGTGATTTCCCTCTTTTCATGCAGCTGTACAGTTGTCCCAGCACCACTTATTGAAGAGACTGTCTTTGCTTTGTCGTCGGTTAGGCGACCATAGGTGTGTGGGTTTCTCCCTGAACTTTCTATCCTGTTTTGTAGCATTTTCCACAGAATTTGAACAAAAAATTTTACAATTTGTACAGAAACACAAATTGGGGTCTTTGGAAAAGAGCTGGAGGAATCAGATTCCCTGACTTCAGACGATAATCAAAACAGTATGATACTGGCACAAACACAGAAATATATACCAAGTGTTTTTAGTAGCCTCACCCTATATGAGGCAGCTTTCGTTAGATTATATTGTAATGGTCAAACTCAACATCAGTTTACAACCACAAAAGTTTCTATTTTGTTCCTCATCATGTCTTGGGGCAGGCTCACTGAAGCTCTGCTTCATGTGTCCTCATCTGGGCACAGGCCAGAAAGGGAGTCCCTTTTTAGAACTGGTGTTTTTACAGCAGAGGGAAAGAGTGGGGCTAGAACCACGTCACAGCTTCAGCACATACATGACCTGTCACTCTGGGTCATATTTAATTCATCAAGGCAGGTCATATGACTAAGCCTGATGTTATTGGACTCAGGATATATTAAAGCAGAGAATATTTAAAACAAATAGTGTGGTCTGTTTCACTTTTCCTTTGTTTCCAACTTCCAGAGGGCAATCTCTAAACAAATTTATTTTAATAACTATTGTTGTTGTTTAGCCGCTAAATCATGTCTGACTCTTTTGCAACCCCATGACTGTAGCCCACCAGGCTTTTCTGTTCTTGGGATTTTCCAACCAAGAATACTGGAATAGATGACCATTTCCTTCCCTGGGGGATCTTCCTGACCCAGGGATTGAACCCATGTCTCCTGCATTGCAGGCAGATTCTTTATCACCAAGCCACCATTAAGGATGAATATTAAAAATTTGCTGACATTGACAAACATTTCAACAAATATTTATTAAGTAGTTAATACGAGCAAGATATTGACCATGGAAAAGATCATTGTTCTCTAGGCAAATCTACATTAATGGTGTAGATATATATATATATATATATAGACTGTTTACACATTGTTCTAAGAATCCTTTAGAAGAAATGGAGTAGCCCTCATAGTCAACAAAAGAGTCTAAAATGCAGTGCTTGGGTGCAGTCTCAAAAATGACAGAATGATCTCTGTTGGTTTCCAAGGCAAGCCATTCATATCACAGTTATCCAAGTTTATGCCCCAATCACTAATGCCAGAGAAGCTGAAGTTGAACCATTCTATGAAGACCTACAAGAACTTCTAGAACAAACACCAAAAAAAGATGTCCTTTTCATCATAGGGGACTGTAATGCAAAAGTAGGAAGTCAAGAGATACCTGGAGTAACAGGCAAATTTGGCCTTGGAGTACAGAATGAAGCAGGGCAAAGGCTAACAGAGTTTTGCCAAGCGAATTCACTGGTCATAACAAACACCGTCTTCCAACAACATAAGAGAAGACTCTACAAGTGGACATCACCAGATGGTCAATATTGAAATCAAGTTGATTTATTCTTTGCAGACAAAAATGGAGAAGCTCTATACAGTCAGAAAAAACAAGACTGGAAGCTGACTGTGGCTCAGATCATGAACTCCTTATTGCCAAATTCAGACGTAAATTGAAGAAAGTAGGGGAAACCCCTGGACCTTTCAGGTATGACCTAAATCAAATCCCTTACAATTATACAGTGGAAGTGAGAAATAAATTCAAGGGATTAGATCTGATAGACAGAGTGCCTGAAGAACTACGGAGGTTTGTGATATTGTACAGGAGGCAGGGATCAAGACCATCCCCAAGAAAAAAAATGCAAAAAGACAAAAAGGTTGTCTGAGGAGGCCTTACAAATAGCTGAGAAAAGAAGAGATGCTAAAGGCAAAGGAGAAAAGGAAAGATATACCCATATAAATGCAAAGTTCCGAAGAATAGGAAGGAGAGATAAGAAAGCATTCCTCAGTAATAAATGCAAAGAAATAGAGGAAAATAATAGAATGGGAAAGACTAGAGATCTCTTCAAGAAAGTTAGAATTACTAAGGGAATATGTCATGCAAAGATGGGCACTATAAAAGACAGAAATGGTATGGGCCTCACAGAAGCAGAAGATATTAAGAGGTGGCAAGAATACACAGAACTATATTAAAAAGATCTTCATGACCCAGATAACCATGATGGTGTGATCATTCAACTAGAGCCAGACATGCTTGAGTGTGAAGTCAGGTAGGCCTTAGGAAGCATCACTACAAGCAAAGTTAGTGGAGGTGATGGAATTCCAGTTGAGCTATTTCAAATCCTAAAAGATGATGCTATGAAAGTGCTGCACTCAATATGCCAGCAAATTTGGAAAACTCAGCAGTGGACACAGAACTGGAAAAGGACAGTTTTCATTCTAATCCCAAAGAAAGGCAATGCCAAAGAATGCTCAAACTACTGCACAGTTGCACTCATCTCAGATGCTAGCAAAGTAATGCTCAAAATTCTGCAAGCCAGGCTTCAACAGTATGTGAACCATGAACTTCCAGATGTTCAAGCTGGATTTAGAAAAGGCAGAGAACCAGAGATCAAATTGTCAACATCAGCTGGATCATCAAGAAAACAAGAGCATTCCAGAAAAATATCTACTTCTGCTTTATTAACTAGGCCAAAGCCTTTGATTGTGTGGGTTACAATAAACTGTGAAAAATTCTTCAAGAGATGGGAATACCAGACCACCTGACCTGCATCCTGAGAAATCTGTATTCAGATCAGGAAGCAATAGTTAGAACTGTGTGTGGAACAACAGACTGGTTCCAAATCAGGAAAGGAGTATGTCAAAGCTGTGTGTTGTCACCCTGCTTATTTAACCTATATGCGGAGTACATCTTGAGAAATGCTGGGCTCGATGAAGCGTAAGCTGGAAACAAGATTGCCAAGAGAAATACCAATAACCTCAGATATGCAGATGACACCACCCTTATGGCAGAAAGTGAAAAAGAACTAAAAAGCCTTTTGATGAAAGTGAAAGAGGAGAGTGAAAATGTTGGGTTAAAAGTCAACATTCAGAAGACTAAGATCATGGCATCTGGCCCCATCACTTCATGACAAAGAGATGGGGAAACAATGGAAACAGTGAGAGACTTTATTTTTGGGGGGTCAACAATCACTGCAGATGTTGACTGCAGCCATGAAATTAAAAGATGCTTACTCCTTGGGGCTTCCCTGGTGGCTCAGATGTTAAAGTGTCTGCCTGCAATGTGGGAGACCTAGGTCCCATCCCTGGGTCGGGAAGATCCCTGGAGAAGGAAATGGCAACCCACTCCAGTACTCTTGCCTGGAAAATTCCATGGATGGAGGAGCCTAATGGGCTACAGTCCATGGGGTCGAACACGACTGAGCGACTTAACTTTACTACTCCTTGGAAGAAAAGCTATGACCAACCTAGACAGCACACCATAATAAAAAGCAGAGACATTACTTTGCCAACACAGGTCCATCTAGTCAAGACTATGGTTTTTCCAGTAGTCATGTATGGACGTGAGAGTTGGACTATAAAGAAAGCTGAGTGCAGAAGAATTGATGCTTTTGAACTGTGGTGTTGGAGAAGACTCTTGAGAGTCCCTTGGACAGCAAGGAGATCCAACCAGTCCATCCTAAAAGAGATCAGTTCTAATTATTCATTGGAAGGACAGATGCTGAAGCTGAAGCTCCAATACTTTGGCCCCCTGACTCGAAGAACTGACTCATTTGAAAAGACCCTGATGCTGGGAAAGATTGAAGGTGGGAGGATAAGGGGATGGCAGAGGATAAGATGGTTGGATGGCATCACTGACTAAATGGACATGAGTTTGAGTAAACTCCGGGAATTGGTGATGGACAGGGAGGCCTGACATGCTGCAGTTCATGGGGTTTCAAAGAGTCGATCATGACTGAGTGACTGAACTGAACTGGACTGAACTGATGCATGTACTTGGCTGGTCACTCGTTAACATAAACTGCCCCCATTCTCCAGGACAGCTCTGTTCCATTAGCTCCCAGTTACTCATTAAGCAGCCTTCATGATGAGTGTAAGTGCTCACTCTGGTACACAGAATTCTCAGTTATCTTGCCTCTGAGTTAGGTAAATTTCTAACTATTCATCATTTGCTGCTTTGCAAGACTAAAGGTCGGATCTTCAGGCCTGTCTTACACAGACTCATAGTAAGCATGGAAAAATCTTAGAATCATTGGATATGTCTTTCAAAAGTGGATGAATCAAGTGTTCATTATAATACTCTAGTTGTTTTTAAAAGAGAACAAGGAAACCCACTGCTCGGTTGGAAAATCTTTTCTTCCTTGATGGATTTCTGAAATGATCATTGCTGAACTTAGAGGTTCACCCTATGCTCTGTCACAATCCTTTCACTTCTAGTTAAAATTTAAACCTAGTCTGTCTTTGAAAACATGTTGTGCTGCAGGTCAATGATTACCATGTCACTGAACAATTCCATGTAGTGGGAGTGAGGGATGGCGACAAGTTGTGGTCTTGAGAGTTGGTTGCTGAAATAGGTCAGGGGTGCAGGCTTCTGAAGTGTGAGATGGTTGTTAACCTGAGAAGGACGATTCTGATCAGCACGGCAGTCCCTCTGGTTGGGAAGTGACCTGGAAGGTAGTTGGGATAACTGCTTGGCGGGGGTAGAAAGGTGAGGCTCCACCTCCTCCAAGGGCATGGCTTCTTTGAAGATTTGCAAGGAAATGACAGCTAAACTGCTTTTAATGATGAATGACCATGAGTTTGGGAGTCAGAGAATAAACAAGGTAGAATTCAGAAAGAAATGGAGGATGGGGAGAGAGATCGGTCAACTTGACAGAGGCCACGACCTCCAGAGAAAAAATAGCCAGTGAAACGTTCCTCTCCGTGGGATGTGCAAAGGACTAGGAATAAGAATGTCAGTCTCAAGTTGAGCTCATCTGTGTTACTGCATTTCAAAGCCTCTGTCTCTCCAAACTTTCTAAGCTCGAGGAGTAGAATGGTGAATAATGGTGATAATAGTGGAATTGAGCTATTAACAGTATATTGTGACTTATATTTTCTTCTTTGCTGAGGCCAAAGTGGTGGAAATAAGGATTGATGATCACAAGCCAGAAGTTTTGAGAAGCAGTGCATGAGACAGGAGACAAAGCTCCTCCCACTTTCACCAGGGGACGAACATGCCCGGGAAATACACCTGCTAATTAAATAATGAAAAGAATCATCTGCATAAAATTAAAACTGTCTCAATAAATCTTAACTTTCAGGAATTACTAATTTAATTTTGTTTAGTCTCTGAATTGGGGCTTCCCTGGCAGCTCAGAAAGTAAAGAATCTGTCTGCAGTGCAACAAATCCAGGTTCAGTCCCTGGGTTTGGATCTTCTCCTGGAGAATGGAATGGCAACCTAGCCAACTATTCTTGCCTGGGAAATCCCAAGAAGAGAGGAGCCTGTCAGGCTACAGTCCATGGGATCACAAAGAGTCAGACATGAGGCTAAGCGACCAGCACTTTCACTTTCAGTCTTCACTTTCAGTGAATTAGGAAACAATCTCTTTTTGACAAGTTTCCCTGGGCCTGTGTGATTCCCCTGGACGTCTTAGCCAGCACGATAAAGTCACAGTGTTTTGCTAGAATTAATCTTCAGTGTGATCACAGGTTCTTGGTACCTGAGGACCCCTGGGTGCTGCGAATGCCTTCCTAATGCATCACCCAACCCCGTGATTTTATAAGTCACTCACATAGTTCTCATTTTTTTTGCATTTTATAAAATTTTTGCTTATGTCTGTAATTAAAACCAAAACCATATGGTCATCAGAAAAAATGAATATTTAACTATTTCACAGGCTCATTTTGTCTCTGGTTCATGGGTAAAAAAATACTGGAATTCTGTTAATTTTCTACTTTATCGAGTAATGGATGTTCACAAATTAAAGTTCATAAATATCAGAATTCTCAAATTAAACTTGAGTTGATAGATTCATTTATTGTATAATATTTATATGCTTTTGTAATTCTAAGAATTCACATTGTATCACATATTCAGAGGTCACTGGACAGGTCAAATAGATTTCTAGATCAAAGAATATATAGGAGTTAAGAAAGAAAGGCAGAACTTGACAACAAAGAGGCTGAATTTGGTAAACCCTAAGTTGGGAAAATTTAACAAAGGTCGTCCCAGTCCTTTGACATATAGAGTGACTTTGACCTACTGTCCTGTATTCTTGCCTGGAGAACCCCATGGACAGAGGAGCCTGCTGGGCTACAGTTTATAGGGTCACAAAGAGTCGGACAGGACTGAAGTGACTTAGCATGCACGAAACCAAACCAATATCTTCTTCAAATAGCTTGCTGTGGTATCTGACATTCCTCCTCATTGTTTGTTGCTTTTGTTAATTTAGACTCTCCAGAAGGTTAATTTGTGAAAAGATAATGAAAAAATCAACATATATTTACTTTGTTTCTTAGAGACTTAAAGCTGCTGCTAAGTCGCTTCAGTCGTGTCCGACTCTGTGTAACGCCATAGACAGCAGCCCAACCAGGCTCCCCCGTCCCTGGGATTCTCCAGGCAAGAATACTGGAGTGGGTTGCCATTTCCTTTTCCAATGCATGAAAGTGAAGTCACTCAGTCGTGTCTGACTCTTAGCAACCCCGTGGACTGTAGCCCACCAGGCTCCTCCATTCCATGGGATTTTCCAGGCAAGAGTACTGGAGTGGGTTGCCATTGTCTTCTCTGAGAGACTTGAAGCAGCAAGACCTAAAGCAGATCACCTGTGGAGAGCTTGGGAAAGATTTGTACTATCGTGACCTCTATAGTGGGGACCCTGAATGACCCCAGTGCAGCATGAGGTTACTGACTTTCCACTGTGAGGAAGAGAAATGCTAAAGAAAGATGCTGGAGGCAGTGACAAGGCAAAGTTCACTTATACTCAATTTATCTGTCTTGTCTGGAAATTCTGTTTTTACTCTACTCATGAAGGAGAAAGAAATACAAATGATCCACCAGGAATTGCCTTCCTTTTTAGTTACGCAAACTTGGATAAAAACAAATAAGAGGGGCAGATTAAGAGGTACAAACTTCCAGCTATAAATACGCCATGGGGATGTAATATACAACAGGAGAATATAGTCAATAATGTTGTAATAACTTTGTATGGAGACAGATGGTAACTAGATTTATTATGGTGATCATTTCATAATGTAGGAAACTGTTGAATCACGATGTTGTACAACTAATATAAAATTGTAAGTCAGTTAAACTTCAGTAAAAAAGTGCAAAGTTCAGAAATTTATTACATTTAAAGATTACGTTGCATTTAAAGGTTATATTCTTAACTTTTCGAGGAATCTCCATACTGTTTCCCATAGTGGTTGTACCAACTTACAGTCTCACCAACAGTGTAGGAGGGTTTCCTTTTCTCCACATGCTCATAGTACTTGTTATTTCTTACCCTTTTGATACAGCCATTGTGATGGGTATGAGGTGGTATTTCATTGTGGTTTTGACTTGCATTTCCCTGACGATTAGTGATGATGAGCATCTTTTCCCGTGCTTGCTGGCCACTGTATGTCTTCTTTGGTAAAGTGTCTCTTAGGTCCTCTGCTCATTTTTAAATTGGGTGGTTGGTTTTTCTGATGTTGATTTGGGTGAGTTCTTTGTATATTTTGCATATTAACCCCTTTTCAGATATACGACCATATGAACCAGCTATTCTAGTTCTGGGTATTTATTTGAAGAATAATAAAACATGGATTCAAAAAGGTATGTGCACCACTGTGTTAACCACAGCCTTATTTACAATAGCCAAGATATGGAGACAACCCAAGTGCCTAGTGATGAATGGATGAATGGATAAAGAAGATGTGAGATATACAATATGCACACACACATATTCACAATGGAGTATTCAGTTCAGTTCAGTTGCTCAGTCGTGTCCAACTCTTTGCGACCCCATGCGAACCACAGCATGCCAGGCATCCCTGTCCATCACCAACTCCTGGAGTTTACCCAAACTCATGTCCATTGAGTTGATGAAGCCATCCAACCATCTTATACTCTGTTGTCCCCGTCTCCTCCTGCCCTCAATCTTTCCCAGCATCAGGGTCTTTTCAAATGAGTCAGCTCTTCGCATCAGGTGACCAAAGTATTGGAGTTTCAGCTTCAACATCAGTCCTTCCAATGAACACCCAGGACTGATCTCCTTTAGGATGGACTGGTTGGATCTCCTTACAGTCCAAGGGACTCTCAAGAGTCTTCTCCAACACCACAGTTCAAAAGCATCAATTCTTCCACACTCAGCTTTCTTTATAGTCCAACTTTCACATCCATACATGACCACAGGAAAAACCATAGCCTTGACTAGACAGACCTTTATTGACAAAGTATTGTCTCTGCTTTTTAATATGCTGTCTAGGTTGGTCATAACTTCCCTTCCAAGGAGTAAGCGTCTTTTAATTTCATGGCTGGAGTTACCATCTTCAGTGATTTTGGAGCCCCAAAAAACAAAGTCTGCCACTGTTTCCCCATCTATTTGCCATGCAGTGATGGGACCAGATGCTATGATTTTAGTTTTCTGAATGTTGAGCTTTAAGCCAACTTCTTCACTCTCCTCTTTCACTTTCACCAAGAGGCTTTTTAGTTCTTCTTCACTTTCTGCCATAAGGGTGGTGTCATCTGCATATCTGACGTTATTGATATTTTTCTCTGCAATCTTGATTCCAGCTCATGCTACATCCAGCCCAGTGTTTCTCATGATGTACTCTGCATATAAGTTAAATAAGCAGGGTGACAATATACAGCCTTGATGTACTCCTTTTCCTATTTGGAACCAGTCTGTTGTTCCATGTCCAATTCTAACTGTTTCTTCCTGACCTGCATACAGATTTCTCAAGAGGCAGGTCAGGTGGTCTGGTATTCCCATCTCTTTCAGAATTTTCCACAGTTTATTGTGATCCACACAGTCAAAGGCTTTGGCATAGTCAATAAAGCAGAAATAAATGGTTTTCTGAAACTCTCTTGTTTTTTCAGTGATCCAGCAGATGTTGGAAATTTGATCTCTGGTTCCTCTGCCTTTTCTAAATCTAGCTTCAACATCTGAAAATTCATGTTTCATGTATTGCTGAAGCCTGGCTTGGAGAATTTTGAGCATTACTTTGCTAGCGTGTGAAATGAGTGCAATTGTGTGGTAGTTTGAGCATTCTTTGGCATTGCCTTTCTTTGGGATTGGAATGAAAACTGACCTTTTCCAGTCCTGTGTCCACTGCTGAGTTTTCCAAATTTGCTGGCATATTGAGTGCAGCACTTTCACAGCATCATATTTTAGGATTTGGAATAGCTCAACTGGAATTCTGTCACCTCCACTAGCTTTGTTCATAGTGATGCTTCTTAAGACCCACTTGACTTCACATTCCAGGATGTCTGGCTTTAGGTGAGTGATCACATCACTGTGATTATCTGGGTCATGAAGATCTTTTATGTATAGTTCTTCTATGTATTCTTGCCACCTCTTGGTATCTTCTGCTTTTGTTAGGCCCATACCATTTCTGTCCTTTATAGTGCCCATCTTTGCATGAAATGTTTCCTTGGTATCTCTGATTTTCTTGAAGAGATATCTAATGTTTCCCTTTCTGTTGTGTTTTCCTCTATTTCTTTGCATTGATTGTGTGAGGAAGGCTTTCTTATCTCTCCTTGCTGTTCTTTGGAACTCTGCATTCAGATGCTTGTATCTTTCCTTTTCTCCTTTGTTTTTTGCTTATCTTCTTTTCTCAGCTATTTGTAAGGCCTCCTCAGACAGCCATTTTGCTTTTTTGCATTTCTTTTTCTTGGGGATGGTCTTGATCCCTGTCTCCTGTACAATGTCACGAACCTCTGTCCATAGTTCATCAGGCACTCTGTCTATCAGATCTAGTCCCTTAAATCTATTTCTCACTTCCACTGTATAATCCACAAAAAGATATGCAATCTTGTGACAACATGGATGGACCCCCAACAGTATTATTCTAAGTGAAATAAGTCCTACAGAGAAAGTCAAATACCATATGATTTCCCACATATGAGGAATAAATAAGTTAACAAATCACATAGATAAAAGAGCAGTAGTTACCAGAGAGGAAGAGGGATGGAGGGAGGGCAAAATGGTTAAAGGAGGTCAACTGTGCAGTGATGGATGGAAACAGTTTTTCTTGATAAGTATACTCTGGTGGCACTAGTGGTAAAGAACTCACCTGCCAATGCAGGAAACATGAGATGCGGGTTTGATCCCTGGGTTGGGAAGATCAACTAGAGGAAGGCATGACAACCCACTCCAGTATTCTTGCCTGGAGAATCCCATGGTCAGAGGAGCGTGGCGAACTACAGTCCATGGTGTTGCTAAAAGTCAAACATGACTGGAGCAACTTAGTACACGTGCATGCATACTGTGGTGTATATAAAAGCCAAAAATATAATGTTCACATGAAACTTATATAGTGTTATAAACCAAAATTACATCAATATAAATAAATACATATTTTAATTTAAAAATAAATAAAAGTTATATTCTGAAGGGCACGCCCACTTCTGTGCAAGATGGAATAACAAGGACAGAATTACCCTTTTGTCTGAAGCAATTAAAAACTTGACCAAATGTATGAAACAAGGGTTTTTAAGACATGGGCCATCAGGTAACAAAGGACAGTAATCCCTAAGCAGTGAGAAACAAGCAAGATGAGCCCTATGATTTATTGAGCTTATGACCTTGAGAGAATTTCCAGGAAACAGCATTGGGTGGGGAGACCCAAGCTGAGCCCAGTGAATCACTGAACTAAAGGGCAAAGCTGAATGTTTGAGGAGACTCTGCCAGAAAGAATTCTCAGTACAAAGTTCCTGAGAAGAGATTGCTGCCCAGAGACAGAGGACCAGAGACCTGGACAGGCTTCCTCTTGCATATTCAGGTGAGTTCTAATCCACTTGTGCATGCGAGGAAACTACTTAAGACCCAGGAAAGAATATGACCTGAAATGATGGAAGATAATAGCACCCAGCACTCAGCAAAGGACTATTATGACCTGCCAGACTAGATAACCTCATGATTGATGGGGCATGGAGTAAACAGAAGGATCTTGCAGTGGTAAATAATTAACTCTGGATTCAGCCTACTCTTGTTCTGCACAACAAATCTTAAATGCAAACCGGAAAGGATTAAACTATTTCCAAATAACTGCATCCCAGGACAAAGTCCAAAAATATTTATAAGATGACAGAAATAATCAGCACCTATCAGGGTAAAGTTGACAAATAAAAGAGGCGTGCAAAGAAACAGGAAAGTAAGATCCCAGTCAATCAAAAATGATCATAAACTGACACAGATGACACAGATCTTAGCAGATAAGAACATTAAAATGGTTATTACTAGTGTATTTCAGATGTTCAAGAAGTTAAGTAGAAATATGGGCAATATAAGAAAAGATTTAAGTCAAACTTAGATTAAAACAAGAACATATGAGATACCATGGATATGTCAGGCGAGTGTATGCTCCTTGGTTCTGTCTCATCACAACAAAGATTTGGAGTGATGGACATTAAAGCCCTCAGCACGTCACAGCTCTTGGGTCTTGGACAGACCGTGTTATAGCTCTCAGGTCACGAACAGACTGTGTTATAGCTCTTAGACAAATCAGTGTTACAGCTCTGTGTTACAGCTCTATTTTATTTAGAAAATAGCAAGAAAATCCATCCTCGAGGCATGAGGGCATGTTGACCCAAAAACGCAAAGAGAAGAGCACTCCAGCACGCAGGGGAGAGAGAGAGAGACCTCCGGCCCTTTGGCTCCTCTTTTAATATATTTCCTCTCCCTGGGCCTGCCCTATGTAAACTGGGCTAGCCAGGAGTGCTGTTTGTTCTATTTGAGGTCTTCTTTCAGGTCCTCAGACCTTCCTTTGTTGTATTTTTGTGGGCTTTTCCTTTCCTTGTCTTTTAGCCACTGCCATTCTGGACTCCTGTTTCCTATTCTAACTACCTAACAGGTGGGATTAGTGGCAAATTAGACATTGAAGGAAAAATTAGTGATGAGGCCACAGAAGCTATCCAAAATTAAACACAGAGAAAGAGGATTTAAAAAGAAAACAAAGCAAAACAAGCAAAACCACACCAAAACAGAGCATCAGTGACCTGTGCTACAACATCAAGGGATCTAGATGAGAGAGAAACGACCATCAACTGGCTGGTAGGCATCCTTAAGATGGCCCACAGCGATCCCCCCAACAGTACTCATTCTTGTGAAATCCCTTCTTCTTGAGCGTGGACTGAACCTATTTCCTAAGGAATAAAAGAACACAAAAGCAATGAGATGTCACTTTGAGATTAGATTACAAAGAACTGTGACTTCTCCCTTGAGTGCTTAAAAAGGGAGAATTTGACTAAATATTGAAAAGGTTTTCAAATATTGTTGTTCAGCAAAACTTATGTAATAATGTGCATGTCTACTGGCCATCAACATGACTCACTGTTCCTTGTCTAAACACCAAAAAAATAAAAACCACATGTGTGCTCTGTGCTCAGCCATTCAGTCGTGTCTGACTCTTTGTGACTCCATGGACTGTAGCCAGAGTAGACTGTAGATAGAATCCTCTGTCCATGAAATTTTTCAGGCAAGAATACTGGAGTAGATCGTCATTTCCTTATACTACATACTACACTTGATCTTAGCCAACAGGCTAATAGAATGAAATTATTCCTCCAGAACACTCTTCATTCATATTCTCATCATTCATAGCATTTCCAATTCCAGGATCTTTGAATGAGGTGGTTCCCTGTTGTTGCATAACAAATCAACGCCATGACAACAAACATCTATTCATTTATACTTTCTTTGTGTCAGGAATCTAGACAAGCTTAGCTTTTATAGGAGGAACAATTTCTTTCTTTAAGGTGAGAGTATATGTTTCTTTGTTTTTTGAAGTGTAGACATGAAACAGTGATACATGATGATGACCAGTAGGCATGCATAGTATTACATGAGTTTAGCTGAAGGCTCTTTCTTCTGCTTCACTCTGCTCCACCATGCTTTAGATTAATTTCTTGCACACAAACTATAGTTAAATTTTGTGTTCATTTTAATTTGAAACTTTCTATCATCCAAGTGATGATTTGGTTTCATTTATATGTACTGTAATTATTATTATATTTGGGCTTGTTTATGTAATCTTATTTTGTGCTTTCTGTTTACCATGTTTTCTCAGTCTCATTTTTATCCCCTTCCATTTGTGCACTATTTTGGGTTGATGCAGTTTTATTTATTCCTCCCTCATCCCCACCTTCTGATTTGAAAATATTATTTTGTTTCTATTCTTTTAGTGTTGTCCTCACAATTTAAAAAGCACTATCTGATTTTTTTTAAAAGTCTGAAGTGAACATTAATCATCTCTTTATTTATATATATATATATGGCATTCTCACAGGATATTCAAAACTGGGAACTTCTGTAAGTTTGCATTTAGTAGGACCTAAATAAAAGCAATAAATTCAGGAACCAGAATGACTCACTATCATAAACCTTAATCAGTAATATTTAAATATCCATGCAAAATAATTTCTTGAACAATATACTCTTTAAAAACATTTGAAAGGGATATTCATAATGGAAAAATTGAAATATGTAAGATGGTAGACATATATGTCTTTTCTTTCCATTATAATGATTGAATTTTACTTTCCTTATCACTGTGGGCTACAAGACATTTTCTAAGCAGTTTAGTCTAACTTGTAATTACATTGAGTGTGTGTACGAAGTTACTTCAGTCATGTCTTACTCTTTGCAACCCTATGGACTGTAGCCTGCCAGGCTCCTCTGTCCATGGGATTCTCCAGGCAGGAATACTGGAGTGGGTCGACATTCCCTTCTCCAGGAGTTCAAACCGGCGTCTCTTTCATCTGCATTGGCAGGTGGGTTCTTTACCAGCAGCACCACCTGGGAAGCCTTGTAATTACATTAGGGGATTTAATATCTTGATATTTCCTTAACTTTCCAATATTATTTGGCTGTATATCTTTTCAAATTAATGTACTTGATTATTATAAATATCTCACATTCAAAATAGCCTCAAATTGCATGATAAAATTTCATTCAATTGGCTTTTATATCAATTCAGTCATCAAAAATTTATGACATTATTGGATATTCATGCTATAGTCTTTCTATAGTAAGAGCAGAATTAGAGATTTAATATCTGTATTGGTCTTTTCTGTTCCTAGAGTTTTTGGTTAGCATGCCAATGGCACCCCAACTCCAGTACTTTTGCCTGGAAAATCCCATGGATGGAGGAGACTGGTAGGCTGCAGTCCATGGGGTCGCTAAGAGTCGGATACGACTGAGCGACTTCACTTTCACTTTTCACTTTCATGCATTGGAGAAGGAAATGGCAACCCACTCCAGTGTTCTTGCCTGGAGAATCCCAGGGACGGGGGAGCCTGGTGGGCTGCTGTCTATGGGGTCGCACAGAGTCTGACATGACTGAAGCGACTTAGCAGTAGTAGTAGTGCTAACAAGAGGACATTTCCAGACAACTTGCCTTATTCATTAACTTTTATATTACATAAATGTATATATAATGCACAATATTGTATCTATACACATGTTTTATTACATACCAGTCTTTCCTATCTGTCTTCTTCTGGGACATTTGTGTGTAAGTTCTCTTATTTGTGAGAACTAAGATTGTTTTACTGGAATATTTGGGCAGAAAGTGAAAGTGAAGTCGTGTCCAACTCTTTGTGACCCCATGGACTGTAGCCTACCAGACTCCTCCATCTGTGGGATTTTCCAGGCAAGAGTACTGGAGTGGGTTGCCATTTCCCCTCTAGGGGTCCTCTCAACCCAGGGATCAAACCCAGGTTTCTTGCATTGCAGGCAGACGCTTTACCATCCAAAGGAGTAATTTTTTCCAAAATGGCATGAGTGATATACTCTGAATTCTTGCAAAACCACAAACCTCTTTTAACCTACTGGTGGGGTGTAAGAGTGTTGATTTCAGTCCTTTTCTCAGTATCTGTGGATACTGTTTTGGTCTCCAGTGAGCCCAAGACTTGAGTGAAGGTGGCCCTGGATGGTGTCACTTGGGTTCTGAACGTCTGACTCCCACAGGACTGAAGCAGGAGGCCAAGGAAATGTGTTAAGTCCCATGAGGAAGTCAAGAGCAAGGATCAGACACAAAGCAGGGAAGACTGAGAGCAGCTTGGGAAAGCCAGAGGCAAGAGTAACTGAAGCTGGGGTCAAGGGAGCACAGGGGAGTATCTTGTTATAGGACAGAAATGTCAGAGGACACGGAATTTTTGAGCTAAATCATGAGACCAGGTGCTCCAGGACTTTGCAGTCTCGCTGAGTTTGTGCTTCATCATGTTAACTGCTGTCCATTGTGTGAAAAGTGGAAGTATTAGTCACTCAGTCGTGTCTAACTCTTTGTGACCCCAGGGACTGTACGTGGAATTATCCAGCCATTCCCTTCTCCAGGGGATCTTCCCGACCCAGAGCTCAAACCTAGGTCTCCAACATTGCAGGTGGACGCTATACTGTCTGAACCACCCAGGACGCCTGCGGTCCATCGTTCTTTACAATGGCTCAGTTCCAAGCCCCCATATCTTGGCCCTGAAAACATGGAATAGCTGCTCTGTATTTCAGCAGCTTTGTTTTAGTCACCCTCCCTTCTTCCATCCCCAGCATTAAGATTTGTTAATGGGAATATCTGTTGGGTAGATCAAAATTGTGAATTAGATTTTCTGTTAAGTGGAACATACGTCTGAGGTCTAATCTTATTTCTGCTTGAGTCTGGATGTACCTAGGATGATGCTAATAAATACTGTGTTTCATAAAGACAAAGCCAGCCTTACTGTGAAGTGTGGCATCACACAGCTGGACGGGAGTTTCCTTTTGTTTCTGCTGGCTCTAAGAAAGATGGCACTTAAACTCTTGAGATTTTTTATTTTCTCTCAGATAAGATATAGTCCTCCATACATATGTGGGAGAATGAGGTTTTAAGAGTATGAACACCTGACTGGGGAATCTGAGTTCTAGAAATGCTTAAACTACAACATCAGTTCAGTTCAGTTCAGTTCAGTTCTGTCGCTCAGTCATGTCCGACTCTTTGCAACCCCATGAATCACAGCACGCCAGGCCTCCCTGTCCATCACCAACTCCCAGAGTTCATTCAAACTCGTGTCCATAGAGTTGGTGATGCCATCCAGCCATCTCATCCTCTGTCATCCCCTTCTCCTCCTGCCCCCAATCCCTCCCAGCATCAGGGTCTTTTCCAATGAGTCAACTATAACATACAAATTTCTTAATCTTCTTGGATTGTTTCTCCACATGCTAACTGGCAGCATGAATAACATCCATAGCTAGAGTAAAAAGACACACTTTTTAAAAAAAAATTATGTTTAATTGGAGGATAATTGCTTTACAGTGTTGTGTTGGTTTCTGCTGTACAATAACAGGAATCAGCCAGAAGTATATGTATATCCCTTCCCTCTAGAACCTTCCTCCCACTGCCCCAGCCTTCCCTTAGGTCATTCGAAGAGTACCGGTTTGAGTTCCCTGCGTTATACAGCAGCTTCCCACCAGCCGTCTATTTGAAACATGAGAGTGTACATATGTCAGCGCTACTCTCTCAGTTTGTCTTACCCCTCTCCTTCCCCTGCTGTGTCCGCAAGTCTGTTGTCTATGACAAGGCACACTTTTCATAGAAGGTAATTGCAGCAGGTTTTGAGCCAGAATGCTGGGGCTAATCCTTGTCTCCATCCCTTTCCAGGTGTTTAGTTTGAGAAAATTACTTTCCTAAGCCTCAGTTTCTTCATCTGAGAATAACAATGATACTTATATTAAATTGTTTACTGTGTTTATGAAGTTTAATGGCATCATAAGAGGAATGATTTAGAATGGTGCCAAAAAATGCTTGGCACATAGCCATCAGTAAATTTTAATTTATGCTTTTGTTATCCAATGAGATCGCTGAATTTCTTTTATATTTTATTCTGTCAAAGCTGTCTTGCCACAGATTCTGAAGTCTCCAGATAAGAGGAAAAGATAGACCTCAGGGACTAAGCAAAGTGGTTTAATTTTGAGGCCCCACTTATCTGACCTTTAAGCACTGGATTTCCGGACCAATTTCTCCCAATAACCAAGTCTCCCCCTTGACTGACTTTCCTTCTTTCCTCTCCATTCCTAACAGCAGAATTTGGTTCTGTCTGAGCTGGTATCCTCAGTATTTGGATTTTCCAATCTTGTTACATCGATTTTCTCTATGATTGGGTCACTGAATCCTGTGGTTTGATTCTCTACTCTGAACACTGGGGCACCTAAAACCTCACTGATTACTTTCCACGGTCTCAGTTCTGTCCTCTCTTTGGACCTTGTCCAACAGTCTTAATATTCAAACTGTACTTACCTCCCTTCAAACAATTTCTTTAATGTTGCTCATAAGGTCCTAACTGTCCCTTTCCAGACTAAGAGAATACCAGATGTGATATGAGTGCGGGTCTACAAGATCTGGTGAATCATCGAGTGGGCTGAGTAACAGAGAGGAGTCAGTGATGACCAGGATTCTGGTTTGGTCAATTGTGTGCCCAGTTCTTCCACCAACTTTCTGGCCAAGCTGCAGATATGGCGGGAGGAGAAGTGTTGGATGGGGACTGCAGGGGTGAGTAATGACAAGGGGAGTCTCGTGTTTGTGAAGTTGAGTTAGAATGGAGCAGTTGAATGGAAAATAAGACTTATAATCCTCAAGCTGAGGAAAGAGAGCTGCCAGATAATATAGCAGATAATACAGCAAAACTTATTATTATACTACAACTGAGAAAGTGTAAAATTGGCTCAGGGTGTGAATAAATAGAGCAGAGGCTCAGAAAGATCCATATGGAGACGAAAAGCAGTACATGACAGAAGCAGTCTTGCCAGCACTGGGAATAGAGTAAACTGTGTTTAAATGGAATTGCCTGATTATTTATTCACATGGAAGGCTTGGATTTGATTTGTGTCTCATTCATACACAAAAAGCAGCTCCAGATACATAATTAAATTTGAAAACCAATATTTTTAGCTCTAAAAAAAAGCGAAAGGATATTTTCTTACCTCAGTGTAGGAATAAATTTTTAAAGACTAAAAGCTATAATTGTAAAGTAAATTAAGGATTAAATTCAACTACATTAAATTAAAAACTATAATTATCAAAAATACAACAAAGAATGTGAAAAGCAATCAGCAAACTAGAAGAAACTTGCAGGTTATATAGTCAACCAAAAATTATTATGTAAAGCACTTCTATAAATCAATAAGAAAATGATAGTCAACCCAATAATAAAATGGGTAAAAGATGTGAAGAGTTGTTTGACAGAAGAGGTACTGTGGATGGCTAAAAACAGAAGAAAATACAGTCGATCTCGCTAATACTCAGGGAAATGCAAGTTAAGTTCACAAAAATTACCATTTTGCTTCTAGATGGGTAAGAATTAGTAAATTTTACAAAGACATCTAGGTGGGACTGTGGGATGACACAAGGACAACCCTTACATGTTATGAAGAGAAGTGTAAGTTTGCACAGAAACCCTAGAAAGCAGTGTGACATTATTTTACAAATTTGACCACAAATATTCTCTAAGTCCTAGTAATTCCACTCCTGCAAGCTGGAGGAAAAATATTCAATGCATATATGTGATAGGAAATCTGTACAAAAACGTTCATACAGTGTTGTTCCTCATGGTAAAAACCTGGTGGGGGGGGGAATCTGTCTTGACAAGATAGTGAATAAATAAACTATGATATGTTTATGCAACAGATTAGAGAATATTGAAAATGAATGAGCAACTGCTAATGAAACTACATGCATGAATCTTAAAAATCTAATATTGAATGAAAAGAGCCAAACTCCATAGACTAAACCATGATCTAGTTGTTGTTCGGTCACTCAGTCACGCCCAATTCTTTGAGACCCCATGGACTGCAGCACGCCAGGCCTCCCTGTCCTTTGCCATCTCCCGGAGCTTACTCAAACTCATGCCCATTGAATCGGTGATGCCATCCAACCATCTCATCCTCTGTTGTCCCCTTCTCCTCCTGCCTTCAATCTTTACCAGCATCAGGGTCTTTTCCAATGAGTCAGCTCTTCACATCAGGTTGGCAAAGAATTGGAGCTTCAGCTTCAGAATCAGTCCTTCCAATGAGTATTCATGGTTGATTTCCTTTAGGATTGACTGGTTTGAGAGCTGTCCAAGGGGCTCTCAGGAGTCTTCAACACCACAGTTCAAAAGCATCAATTCTTTGGTGCTCAGCTTTCTTTATGGTCCAACTCTCACATCCATACATGCTATTGGAAAAAACCATAGCTTTAACTATATGGACCTTTGTTGACAAAGTAATTTCTCTGCTTTTTAATATGCTGTCTAGGTTATAGTTATAAAGCTCATAATTAACCCAAAAGTAACCAATATAAAGGCCTAAAAAGGGTCTAAAACACACAAAAGGAGGGTAAAAAAGTGACCAAGTGTGTCAAGAGTGAAGGCGAATCTGCTGGTCCCGACTGATTAAGGATGGAAGGAAGAATAGGAAATCCAGGGTGAGATTGGAGGCCAGGCGGAAAGAATGCAAGACATCTCGGGACAGGTGTAGGGGAATATCAACACCGCACACAAGAGCCTCTTTAGTTCATCTTGAACTATAATCTGTTAGGGTTAGAAGCAACAGCAAATTAAAATCAGAAGAACCAAACACTTGTGAGATTAAACAACTCCTTTGGGCTACAGGAGTCAAGTGGGAAGGGGTGTCAAGTTCTTCCTGATGGTTAAAGATCCATTCTCAAGGCTTACTTAAATCATACACACTTGCAAATGTCCCACTTCCCATAAAGTTTCGCTGAATACAAGCATTTTGTGTGTCTTGGTCTCCAGCATCCAATTTTCTCATTATCATTTGTTTGTTGTTGTTAAAATGAAGCCCAAATCCAAATGATTAGGTCATTTATTTTTGGTCAATTTATTTTTCTGTTTATTTTTACTCTGAGGCAAAAGAGTTATTACTCCTAACAGAAAAAAAGAGTCCCAAAATCTTTTCAGTACAGATCTTGAAAGTGGAATTTCATATACCCTTTTGAATTATATTGAATATAATATATCATTTAATAATTCTTAATAATTTAATAATTCTTTAATAATTACTTTAAAATAATTCAAATTCAATTTGATGCCTGCTCTTTTAATTGACCACAATTAAAAATATATATCAATGCTAATTTTAAGTGACATTAAACATTTAACCACATGGGAGACATTGATTTGTGAATGGCAGTGGGGTATAGTTAAAAAAGAACACTGGATTTAGTCAATAAAAGAAATTGTGTGATTGGCCACACCATGTTCAGGCTTAACCTCTATGATCCTCATATTTATCGTCTGTAATTTGGAGGAATGCACACAGGTGACCTCTGTGTAGATACTGTGGCCTGACTCACTCGTCCTTCACCCCACTGTCCTTCTCTGTCCTTTCTGCTTTGTGGGTGCTGGAAAGCTGAAATCTACATTTTCTCAGTTTCCTTGCAGGTGGGGAAGGAATTTCTATGCATGAATTAGCTTCCACCAATTAAAAGCACTTGGAAAGCAGAAGTGAGCCCTCTTCCTCTTTGGGGCTGTGTGTACAGGCTTGCCCAGCCACAAGGCCAGGGTAGCATTCCATCACCCACCACCTTGTCAAGGTGTCAAGGGGCAGTTGTGGCAAAGCCTATGGCGATGGTGGCGGTGACAGCAGGAAGCCCTGACCCCCGGCTCAGAGTTACGGCCCTGTGTTCTGCACTCGGCAGTGCCAGTGGCCGTCTCAGGGTAGTTCTGTAGTGTTCTGGAAGTCGTTTTAAGCCCACCTGGAGCCCACTCTTGAGCCTTTCCAATGGTGGTGTTTGCATCTAATTGCATATATTAAGTCTGTTTATACTTAAAATATTTTGCTTTATATGTTCTATATATCCCAACCCAGTGATCAAACCCGGGTCTTCTGCACTGTAGGCAGATGCTTTTACATTCTGAGCCACCAGGGAAGCCTCATATGCTCTATACTGAACCCTAATACAGTGCCCGTACTTGCTTTCTGCTCTGATGTTCTTTGAGTCTACTGTCTTCACAGGGGTCCACCAGGGAAGCCTCATATGCTCTATGCTATGCTATGCTAAGTCACTTCAGTCGTGTCCGACTCTGTGCGACCCCATAGACGGCAGCCCACCAGGCTCCTCCATCCCTGGGATTCTCCAGGCAAGAACACTGGAGTGGGTTGCCATTTCCTCCTCCAGTGCATGAAAGGGAAAAGTGAAAGTGAAGTTGCTCAGTCGTGTCGTGAGCCCTAATACAGTGCCCGTACTTGCTTTCTGCTCTGATGTTCTTTGAGTCTACTGTCTTCACAGGGGTACTTTCCTCGTGTGGTTTCTGCTGCACAGTCTTTAATTTTTATGGTTATTTTCTTAAATCATTTCAGCTTCTCTCTGTGGCGTCTATATGTGGTGTAATTTAAATACCACCCAATCATTATCTACTCATTGGTTTTGAGTACGAGAGTCAAGTGTGTAAACATGTTTGTTAATGAATCAGTAAGTCAGAGGATAACTGTGGGGTTGCTATTAAAAATGAAGAGTGGATATATGTGTTTAAAAGCTTTGTGTAACAAATACAGTGGATTAAAACATCTGAAGTAGATTTAAAAATATGTGACTAAGTGTGTTTTCTAAAAGGATTTTTGGAGGTTAGGATGTTGACAAGGTATTTTATATAGGTATGGGTATATAAATATTATAATGTGATAGGAATAATAGTTACATGAATGATCTTTATAATCTACAAGTTTTCACTAGAGTCCTTTTATAATTTTTACCTTGGATAAACTATTATAGCACCTGAAGAATTATCTGACTTTTACAGTCAGCTCCTTAGTGTCTTTGATTATCAGTCTTAACTGCACCTGAATACTTCACAGCTTTCTTGAACTGGACATTCAAACACCTGCAATCCTTGTGAATGTTCCTCCCCACCCAAATTGCAATGTTTGTATTTTAAAGAAAAATCTTTCTAATGCAGGTGATGAACTGTTCATTTTGGAAACTGATTTTGGGAATCTAATTAAAAAACCAAACTAATCAACGGAGTGATCCTCCAGCATTTTCAGACTCAATTCTAGGAATATCTTTGTTACTGAATTTTAGGGAGTGAAACCAAAGAGGATTAGAGGCAAAAAAAGGAGTCCAGGAGTCAACCTCAATAGCTGTGAAGAGTGTCTGATAATGAGCAGCCTTGGGGAACATGAGTAGAGAAGCTTTGCTGACTCAGGAAGCAACCAAGATGGGCACCCAGAAGGTCAAGGTTCAGAGGAGGCCTCCTGCCCTGAGTCTCTGGACAGCGCTAAACAAGGAGATGCATGCTGGTGTGAAGTCCAGGATGCAGAACTCCCAGGGGGCTGAAGGAAGTTAAATGGTCAAAGGACGGAAGTTGTGAAAATATTCCAACCAACAATCAGGAGGAACTAGGAGAAAACAAAGGAACACGTTATGAACTATCAAGAATGGCGACTGGGCAGAGATTCCCCATCTGAGATTTTGGGTTTTTCTAAACCCTAGAGGAGAGCTTCTGGAGAAGGAAATGGCAACCCACTCCAGTGTTCTTGCCTTGAGAATCCCAGGGATGGGGGAGCCTGGTGGGCTGCCATTCATGGGGTTGCACAGAGTCGGACATGACTGAAGCGACTTAGCAGCAGCAGCAGCAGCAGAGGAGAGCTTATCCCACAGTGGATGGTCCAGCCTGGCCAAGAAATTGAAAGTACTGTCCTGAGGGTTGGAGGCAAAGAGCCTGGCACAGGTGGTGGGTGGTGGGTTAGGTTTGGGTGGGTGCTGTGTGGAACAGTGAGACAGTGGGAAGAGACTCTGCCAGGGGCAGGATTTGGGCACAGAAGACTCCGGGGCTGAGGATCAAAGATGAAAGAGAAATCACTTCATTGCTGAAAATGCATTTGTAGCAGAAAGAAAATGGCACAGAAAGTAACGACGTGAACATCCAAAGTCAAGCACAGGGCGGGCTCCCTCTGGGCTTCCTTGGCATCCAGTCATTTTCACTCCTAATGAAAGCTCACAGGGCCTTTTTCTAAAGCAGGGCAGACAGAAACAGCCACCGCAACCAGGCAGAACGTTCTGTGTTCCACTCATTTCACGCCGTCAGTCGTGCCCTTAGCAGGATGCTGGAGAAGAAGCTTGATCTGTGTAGCCAGACAGGTCCCCCAGTTGTAACTGTGAAAATAACTCTTAGGTATAAAATGAAAGTCCATTCACTTTTATTTCTTCCATTATAATTTCTTTTGAATGCATGTGCTACCTAGAGGCCGGTACAACATTTATTAAGCGTGTTTTGTTTGCCTTGCACTTTACCTACAGTATTTTACACAAGCATTCAGAGGACTTAGTAAGTGCCTGTAGAGCTGGGAGGCAGTGAGAGCTTTAGAGCCACCATCAGGATTGCCAGGGTCAAGTTTCAGACCTTTTTCTAAAGCGGCAGAAACCTTCAGCAGATGACTTCCCCAGTCACCAGTTTTCACAAGTGTGAATGAGGATAATAAAAGCTGCTTTACAAGATGGACAGGATTAAGGGGCTTTACATGGGCAACTCAGTTAGTTTAATGGATATTTGTTAACAAAATAACGTGTGCCAAACAGCACGCAAGGCCCAGGGGATGCAAAGGAAAAGATGCCATGGTTCCTACCACTGCCGGCCCTGAGTCTAAAAGATGAGAGAAAATGCACACAAATAACATTAACGGCAGGAACTAAAATGGCAGAGAGAAGCCCAGACCACAGCTGGTACTCTATAAATGCTGATTTTTTTTTTTGTTTAATTATTTTAAAATTTGAAAGTGAACAGAAATATCCATAAACTGTCGTTGATGGCTAGACAACTTACACTAGTGGAGGAGTGGGTGACTCGTTAATTTCATGGTGACAGAGCTTTGGTTGTGTGGCTTGGTGGTAAAGAACCTGCCTGCCAATGCAGGAGATGTGGCGAGAGGCGCAGGTTCAATCCCTGGGTTGGGAAGATCCCCCGGAGAAGGAAACGACAACCCACTCCAGTGTTCTTGCCTGAAAATCCCATGGACAGAGGAGCCTGGCAGGCTACAGTCCATGGGGTTGCAAAATGAGGAGGACACGACTTTCTGAATAAGCAATACCAACAACGACTAGAGCTCTAAGGTGCAGTTTGCTGGAGTCCCATGGCCTCCTCAGGCTCTGTCTCATCCCAACTTAGCCCGATCACCTGGGGAGCACTCCTGACCCTCTCTCTACCTGGCCTTTCTACTTACTAGCTACATAAGCTTTTGCAAGTTACTTAAAGGCTGTTTATTATGGCAATAATAATCAGTTCTAAATCATAAAATTACTGTGAAGCTAATCCAATTAGCTAATGAGCTGATTTATATAAGGTGCTTGGAAAACTTGGCAAACAATTCAGACTCAACCAAAGTTATCTATTGTTGCTCATGTTGTTTTTACTATGCTAGCAATAACGCTTGATGTGTTTCTTTGTACAATAGGGAGAAGAATGAGGTTTACCTCTTAACTGTGTTATGGGGTCTAAATTAAAAAATTCCTGATATATCAAATTCTCAATACATGTTAACTATTGTGATGATAGTGATTAAGAAAAAGAATTCCTTGTGTATGTTTTGCATTTCACAATATACCAAGTGCTTTTATAAAGATGGAAAAAATATAAACCTAAAAATCCAAAAATGTCTGAATATGTAAATGTGTAAAAATATATGTGTGTGTATATGTGTGTGCAGTGTGCAAATGTATATTCACTGATGAACAAAGAGCAATAGGACAGATAGTTCTGTTCCAGTGTCACTCACACTTCAGAGTTCATTCTTAGAGTAGTTTGGACTTCCATGAAGATCTTTGAACATCCTGTTGTGTCTTCCTGACACACACACGAAATTTCCTAGTTGGTGTCTAGGCTGGCATAAGGTCTTCTGTTTAATGGGTTTTGCAATATTTTCTCCTCTGCTTCTGCCATTTGCTTTTCTACCTCCAAAAGAATAGCGCTGGAATCCAAGTATTTAGAGAAATTTATTTCTTCACTGTAAGGATTCAGGAAGTTTAGAACACAGAGCATGATAGAATTAATGTAATACAAGCACACTTGCTTTACTATAGATTCTTGAATATAGTATACAGCACTTCTAGCAACTGGACGTCTGCTGGTCTAACAACGTATTTAAAAAAGGGAAACTGAAAACAATCCACACTTGCTCACTGGGTGATAAAATGAGAGTAGGTTCAATGAGTGGTTTTTTGTACACAGCTTTCATCTTTTAATTTTTTCATTTGGGGCAGGCAGCGTCTGTCCCATGGTATGGTGTTTATATGTATTTGATTGGTACATTTCCCTGCTCACAGAGTTTGCCCCGCAGTATGGGGTTATAATAAGTCATCTCACAGTTGAAAACAAAATAATTGAAATTTCTTTTAATGAGTCATCCCAGTGCACCAGCCCCAAGCACCCTGTATCATGCATCGAACCTGGACTGGTGATTCGTTTCACATATGATAATTTACATGTTTCAATGCCATTCTCCCATATCATCCCACCCTCACCCTGTCCCACAGAGTCCAAAAGACTGTTCTATACATCTGTGTCTCTTTTGCTGTCTCGCATACAGGGTTATCATTACCATCTTTCTAAATTCCATACATATGCATTAGTATACTGTATTGGTGTTTTTCTTTCTGGCTTACTTCACTCTATAATAGGCTCCAGTTTCATCCACCTCACTAGAACTGATTCAGATGTATTCTTTTTAATGGCTGAGTAATATTCCATTGTGTATATGTACCACAGCTTTCTTATCCATTTGTCTGCTGATGGACATCTAGGTTGCTTCCATGTCCTGGTGATTGTAAGCAGTGCTGCGATGAACATTGGGGTACATGTGTCTCTTTCAGTTCTGGTTTCCTCGGTGTGTATGCCCAGCAGTGGGATTGCTGGGTCGTATAGCACTGGGATGACTCAGAGGGAGAGGATGGGGAGGGAGGTGGGAGGGGGTTCAGGATGGGGAACACATGCACACCCATGGTAGATTCATGTCAATGTATGGCAAAACCAATACAATATTGTAAAGTAAAAAAAAAAATTAAACTGAAAAAAAAATTAAAATTTTTTCAAGGAAAGAACCTCTCTGGTGACTCTCCTTGTTGCCTCAAGGAATGACCAAAGCCCTGCTGGTTTGGCAATTTTCAGAATAGAAAACATAAAAGAAAATCTGAGCATTTGGGAGTTAAAGAGAAAATATTCTCTTCCCGTTTCCTTCCCCATCACCAGACCTTAGTAGGAGGTGGTGGTACCTAAATCCTCTATCCTTTACTAAGTTGGAGGCTGGGGGTGTCTCCTCCTGGAAGCTGTTGGACCCTGGACTGCCGCTTTGGTGCCAGACCACAGGCCCCAGGGAAAAGGAATTCCCAAGATAACTCGAAGGGAAATCTCAGCCTACCAGCCATATAATTAGCCTGTTGAGCAGCTCATCTAAAAGAGAATGGATTTATAAATTTTTTAAAATGTGTTTTTACCATATTGAGAGGAACTTTAGAGTTCTGCCACAAAGCTCCTAGATCAGTTAGAGTTAGATATACAGAAAACTCAGTGAATAAAGTGGAAAATATATACTAATGGATACATAGTTAGAGTGCTCTATGTGAACCTTAGAATCACTAGAGCGTTCACCTGAGAACCGTGTTTGCATAATTACACTAATTATATAATGACTCTTGTTTTAACAAAAACTCAGTGCAAATGTATAAGGCCACGTGGGGTGGTAGGAAGTATAATGTGCTTCTGCAATATATTAATATCTGTTGATGCCCCTTTGGTCAAAGCAAGTCATACCACCAAACCCGACATCCGGGGAGTGGGGCAGTATATGTTCCTCGAGGTGAGGAGAGGAATGAATACTTGCGGGACAGCAATCTCATCCAGAGCACTGGCCTTCTTCCACTGTGCCTAGAAATAAATTTCCGAAAATTAAAACTCTAAACCTGAAGAGCTAAGCTAAAAATAGTTTCTTCACTTTAATATTTTTATTTTGACATAATTTCAGATTTCTATTACCAAGAATATTGAAAGCTGTAAAAGATTTGAATGACATATAAGAGACAATTTTTTTAAAATAATCTTGGAAAGAAAAAGGTTTTCTTAAGCAAGGCAAAAACGTCTGAGTCCATAAAAATAAAACACTAATGAAATAGTAGTTAGGATTCTTTTGCTTATAAGTTACTAAAATGCAACTCAAATGTGCTTTAGCAAAGAAAAAAGGTGGGGGAGAAATGTTGCCTGCTTAATACCAGTAATTCATTCCTGAGAATCAAACATTGAGAGTGAAAATGTTTACTATGTAATATTTTAAATGGAAAAAGTTGCATTTCACCTCAACCCAAATGTCCCAGCCAGTTTTCTAGAACCCAAGTTAAACTTCATTCCTAGAATGTAAAATGCTTAAACCATCACAATTACTGTGGCTCTTAACCAAGAGTTCCCTGTTACAGCCGACAGCATCTCAGAGGCACAGCCTCCTTGCGGACATACCATGTGCTTTCAAGTATCGATGTATGACTCTCCACCAGTTACAATCGGCACTTCATTTGAGGCTGTTTCTGTACATTGTTGGATTAAAAATATTGTTTAAAATAAGTATCACAGTCTCTAATGAAAGGTACACACATTCTATTAGTTTTAGGTATTAAATACTGAGTCTTTCTAGCAGGGAAATCATGAATTGGAGGAACACTCTGCCTGCTCACTTGTTAATTTCATTAAGGAATGTTCGCTTTCCATTTTCTCATCTGCAAATGAGCAGAAGGCTCAGGGATCACACCCAGGACCCTGTGCTGAGGCAGGAGTTCAAATGCAGAGTTAAGGATTTAACTCTCTGCACTATCCAGCCTTTGATTATTAGTTGTTTAACTTGGTAAATATCTACAAAATGATAGAATCACATGATACCCAGTGGAGTGCCTTGGCTGATTTCTGACAAGGAACAAATGTGCCTTTCTTTCTTCTCAAACGGTTATGAAAACAAATATTCTTAAGGTGGTTTTTTGGTTCTTTGTATGTTTAGGATATATAGTTAGTTGTAAGAGGTCAGCATTGTGTCTGAACACAGTAACTGGATTACCAAAGTATCTTAATCTCTTACATCAGTTTCAGTGACAGATTATGACATCATATAAAAATAAGTACAAATAGTTGTTTAGGAAAAAAAAAAAGGTGAAGTCACTCAGTCAGTCATGTCTGACTCTTTGTGAACACATGGACTGTAGCCCGTGAGGCTCCTTCATCCGTGGGATTCTCCAGGCAACAATACTGGAGTGGGTGGCCATTCCCTTCTCCAGAGGATTTTCCCAACCCAGGGATTGAACTTGGGTGTCCTGCATTGCAGGCAGACTCTTTCCCATCTGAGCCACCAGGCAATCCCAAATCTTTAAACACTTGGTGTTATTTTAGATAAAGTTGCTGTTATGATTGGAAACCTTAAAGAGATTTTGTTATCAATTCTGCCATAATGGAGCTTCTTTCCCAGTGATATTTTCTTTCTTTCTTTCTTTTTGTTTTAATCTTCACTTATTTGGCTGTGCTGGGTCTTATTGTGACATGCGGGATCTTTATTTGCAACGTGTGAATTCTTAGTTGTAGCTTGTGGGATCTAGTTCCCTGACCAGGGAGCAAAGCCAGGCACTGGACCAGTGAAATTCTCTTAAATTAAAAGTCATCAAGTCTGAGTAAAAGATAAGGGTTTTCTCAAATATTCTTCTTTCTTTTCTGTAAATGACGCTAAATTATCATGCTCTAGATTTCTCATAAATAATATAACTTAGGCAAACTGCTCCACACTAAATAAAATGGAAAAAAATTGAACATTCCTGAAAATAGGAAATATTTAAAAATATGAAAATAAACCTTAGAATGGAAGGATAACTATCAATACATACTAACAATTGCTATTAGTTGTTATTCAATTGCTAAGTCGATTTAGTTGTGTTCGACTCTGCAACCCCATAGACGGCAGCCCACCAGGCTCCCCCGTCCCTGGGATTCCCCAGGCAAGAACACTGGAGTGGGTTGTCATTTCCTTCTCCAATGCATGAAAGCGAAAAGTGAAAGTGAAGTCGCTCAGTTAAGTCCAACTTAGCGACCCCATGGACTGCAGCCTACCAGGCTCCTCTATCCATGGGATTTTCCAGGCAAGAGTACTGGAGTGGGGTGCCATTGCCTTCTCCCTGTTATTCAGTAAGACACACAAAAAACCACCATTGAAACCAAATAAGCATACTATTTCACTCATAAAACACCATTAGGGCAGGAAAAACAGACCATGGCTACAGAACAGAGGCCATTATCCATTCAAATAAAGAAAAGAAAGTACTTTTATACTGTTTCTCCAAAAATTACACATGGCAACATTTAATATTATTCATGTATTTTTCACTGTCTCTAATATATCCAGTACATGAACCCTTTTCCACAATATTTTGTCTGGTCCAATTTCAAGAAGGTGATAGATTCATAAAATAACACAGCTAAAATTAGTGAAAGAAAAGAAAATGCAATTATAAGAAATTTGTGTGTGTGTATATATATATCAATGGAAAGTTAGGATCCAATATATCTATAAATTCAGATCAAATTTCAAAACTATTAAAAATCTCAGAAAAGAGATCTTGTAAAACAGACGAATTATGTCTATAAGAACAACTTTTGTGCTTTTATAGAATGAAGCCAAATACATTCTTTACTGACAAAATATTGATATAAACTGACACAAATTCTGGGAGGTTTCTTCTGAAGGAATGACATGTTATCATGTCAACAACAGCAGCAACAGTAGTCCTCTAAATAATCATAATTCCAGAATAAGAAAGATGTAAATGTTCCGGGGTTGGAGCAGAAGCAGCTCTGAGGTTGTTGGTGTTGTCCAGCCGCTAAGTCATGTCTGAATGTCTGCATCCCCGTGGACTGCAGCATGCCGTCTTCCCTGTCCTACACCGTTTCCTGGAGTTTGCGCAAATTCACATCCGTTGAGTGGGTGATGCTATCTAGCCATTGCATTCTCTGTTGCCCCCTTCTCCTTTTGCCCTCAATCTTTCCCAGCATCATGGTCATTTCCAGTGAGTTGGCTCTTCATATCAGAGAGCCAAAGTACTGGAGCTTCAGCTTCAGCGTCAGACCTTACAATGAATATTCGGGACTGATTTCCTTTAGGATTGACTGGTGGGATCTGCTTGCAGTCCAAGCGACTCTCAAGAGTCTTCTCCAATACCACAGTTCAAAAGCATCAGTTCTTTGGTAATCAGCATTCTTCATGGTCCAATTCTCACATCCATACATGACTGCAGGAAAAACCATAGCTTTGATTATATAGACCTTTGTTGGCAAAGTAATGTCTCTGCTTTTTAATATGCTTTCTAGGTTTGCTCATAGCTTTTCTTCCAAGGAGCAAGCATCTTTTAATTTCCTAGCTGCAGTCACCATCTGCAGTGATTTTGGAGCCCAAGGAAATAAAGTCTGTCACTGTTTCCATTGTTTCTCCATCTATTTGCCCTGAAGCAATGGGACCGGACACCTTTATCTTCAGTTTTTGAATGTTGAGTTTTAAGCCAACTTGTTCACTCTCCTCTTTCACTTTCATCAAGAGGCTCTTTAGTTCCTCTTCACTTTATATCATAAAGGTGGTATCATCTGCATATCTGGGCATCAGTGTTTACAATGAATATTCAGGGTTGATTTCCTTTAGAATTGACTGATTTGATCTCCTTGCAGTCCAAGGGACTCTCAAGAGTCTTCTCCAGCGCCACATTTTGGAAGCATCAATTCTTTGGTCCTCAACTTTCTTTATGGTCCAGCTCTCCTATCCTGTTGGTGCTTTGGCTTTAGGGAGCCCAGCTGTGGAGCCTGCAGGCCCCTGGGTTGGGCTAGTAGGAGGCCTCCAGGAAGGCTCACACCAGTGAGTACTTGCCAGAACTGCTGCTGCCAGTGTCTTTGTTCCCACAGTGAGCCTCAGCCGCCTCCAGCTCTACAGGAGACCCTCAGGACTAGCAAGCAGGTCTGGGCCAGTCTCTTATGAGGTTGCTGATCTTTTCTCTGGGCCCTGGTACACACAAGGTCTGTTTCCTCCAGTCGTGTGGCATACGTGTACTCAAACCTCTCTTGCCTTCAGAGCCGGATTCTCTGGGGACACCTCCCATTGTCTGACTCCCAGTCTGGGAAACCTGACACAGGGCTCAGGACTTCCACTTCTGTGGGAGAATCTGTGGTACAATGATATTCCTTTCTGTGGGTCACGCACCTGGCAGGTGTGGGATTTGATTTTGTTGTGATTGCACCCCTCCTACCGTCCCATGGCTTCCTCTTTGTCTTTGGATGTGGGGTATCTTTTTTGGTAGGGTCCAGCATTTTTTTGGTCAATGATTGTTCAGCAGTTAGTTTTGACCTAGATGTTTTTGTAAGAAGATGTGAGCTCATGTCCTGCTCTGCTGTCTTGCCAGCAAACTCCTCCAACCCTTGATATCTCTAAGCTCTTCATGGGGGTGACAGTTTTTAAACATTTAAACCATCATCCTTGTGTCAAAAAATCTGATTCTGAGTTATTTCCGTGTCAGGTTTATGTATGTGTCTGCTGAAATTTTAAAACTAAAAGCCATAAAGTCCAAGCAAATTTGTTATTTATTAACAGACAAGGCAATTCAGTATGAAAAGATAAAGTCTGAGGTATGATAAAGGAAGTAAAAAAAAAATTCTGTTGTCTGGTTTAATTTATGTAGGCCATTTTTACACAAAACAGTGCCAAAACTTTAAAATCATATGAGAACTTAAAAACTGATTACAACCTTGGGAAGAAGGAAATGAATTAGATTATGGTTATCAAAGCATGAGTTTTTCACTATGACACCATACTAGAACTTAACAATATCTTATATGAAACTATCATAAGAAAATTGCCTTTTCTTTATTTGTTTTACCTGTTTATTTACATATCTGTTTAAGTTTTAAGTATGTTTATACCCCTGGCCGTGCTCTGCAGCTGGCACAATCTCGTTCCCCAGCCAGGGTCTGGGTCTGGGCCATGGCGGTGGAGCACCCAGGTCCTAACCACTGGGCTGCCAGGGAAGGCCTGGAAAATTGCTTTTTATATTTAATCTGAGTTAGATAGGAAAACATCAGACATAGACACACATTCTAGTGTTAATCTGAGTTAAATAGGAAAAAACGTCAGACATAGACACACATTCTACTGGGAAATTCTTGAAAATGCCCAACGATGGCTTTAAAAATATGAGAATAGCACTTTCTTTATTGCTCACTTTTAATCTGAACAGATGGTCATGAGGCGATTCAGTCACCAGTTTAAAGGCTTGTTTGCTTGTCTAATTATCCTTCTTTTCTCTGTAAAGGAAAACTGAAATACCCTGGGTCTCTTCAGTGCTTGTAACGTGCCCTCCTTTCTCTCTCTGTGTCTTTTCTTTCCCACCAAACTTGTTTACCCTTTTTTTCCCTCTGTTTCTAGCAGCTCAGAAGCATTTAGAAGCAAAACCGTCTTGGAGGAGGGTAGGGGAGTGATGGCTAATGGGTGAAAAACTGGCTTCTGGCCGTCTGGTGGTTTCTATAGCAATAATCATAGAGGGAGATTTTCAGCCCGGAGTAGTTTCTATAACAACATGATAGGGTGCTTTAGAAATAGACCCGAGGTAAACAGATTCTTTCAGGGTCTCTTAACCCTTTTATACCATAGGATTAGCATCCCCTTGGAAGATAAATATTAATTGGCTTATTTGACGGAAGCCTTTTAATTTGTAAATAAACTAAAATTGCTTTTATTTTGTAAAGCTTAAGCATTTTATTGTTTTCTAGAGACCTGGCTTTAGGTGATAGGATCTTAGCCTCCTTCATTTCAGAAAATTATTGATTGTATCCTTATTCTATCTCTCCATCATGAAATTGGAATAGTCTGTAAAGTGGCTTCTTTCATTGTATTGCGGTAGCATCTGTCCGCTCTCTCACAGGTCACTAAAAGGCTGTGCTTTGGGGAAGCCTGGGGCACAGCGTGATGATACCTGCCAGGCTCACTGACAGGAGGTCATCCTTCTGCTCCAACTGATGAAGCTGAGTTCTCATCCTTTGCTATGCCCTTCAGTGTGCTTCAAATTAGGCATTGTTTCCATTTGACTTACAGTTTACTGCGTGTTATACTAGGTAAGTTTACTGGATTTGTTCTGAATTTATTGTTTTAGCACAGTTAAAAAAAATGATGTAGAAAAGAATGAAGGCACCCATTTGGGCTTCCCTGGTGGCTCAGATGGTAAAGAAACTGCCTGCAATGTGGGAGACCTGGGTTTGATCCCTGGGTCAGGAAAATATCCCCTGGAGAAGGGAATGGCAGCGCACTCCAGTATTCTTGCCTGGAGAATCCCATGGACAGAGGAGCCTGGTGGCCTACAGTCCATGAGGTCGCAAGAGTTGGGACACGGCTGAGCAACTAACACGACGAAGGCTCCCATTTCATACACGTGTGTCATTCAAGAGCTCCTAAGTGAAAGATCAGTGGGAGTATAACCAGGTATATGATGCAGGGATAGTAATAGATTGTGGTGGGCTGCAGACAACTTTTCAAGAGAAAAAAAAAATACAGTAATCCTGGTAGTGGTGTTTTAGTTGCTAAGTCACGTCTGACTCTTTGTGACCCCAGGGACCGTAGCCTACCAGGCTTAGAAAAAACAATTAGTTACATTTCGGGACATAGGGATTAAGCTTGCTTGTTTCAGTTCAGTTATGAATTACCGATTATTGAGTCTATGTTGGAAATGGGTGGTATATGCAATGATGAATAATACATGGGATTTACTTAAAAACCTAATTTATATCAAGTAAAATGTTTTCTATTACTATGCAAAATATTAATTTACTTAATTTATTAGGAATTAATTATTTGCTTGAGTTCATCCTTCTTTTCCTATCCACCCACCCACCTCCACAACACTTTAAGTGCAAAGGTACAGCCATGCCTTCCTACAGTATGGCGTCTTGTGTCTGCTCATGAAGCTCCCTTCTGTGTCATTTCCACAGTAGAGCTAGCCTTAGACTTTCATTATTTTCTATTCAGTTACGCTGCCAATTCAAATACGAGACATTCTCTTTCAACTTGCAGAAGAACGTCAGCAACCACGCGTCTCCCTCTAGTTTTCTCTCATTTTCCCGATGTTCTGTACTCAGCAAGGAAGGCTCAGCCTTCATCCCGTGCACACTCGCCACAGCCTTCGGGGGTAGAGTTTGCCAGATGGGTCCTGGGAGATGGAGACCCATGGTCCATGTGTGTTACAGGGTGTGCCGGGGAGCTGGGGCGGGTCTGAGTGCACTGGGGCCTGCTAGAACAGTGGGTGCCAGGGCGCCCTGGGCAGCAGGCCACCAGAATCTTGCCCACACCAAAGGCACAAGGGCGTTGTACTCGCTGCACTCGGTGTCACACGGCTTTCAGCTGGATAAAAAAAAAGGAAATGTATTCACCATTGTTTCCAAGTTATCAAGTAACCACAGTAACCTGGGTTTTCCCCAAATCTGGCTAACGACCTGCAGTGACCAGACTAGAAAACCATTCTCTCTGTCCAAGTGCAGTGAGCCTTAAAGTGAGCAGGACAGATTTCCCCTGGGGAAAACCTATCAATCAGCAAAGCCAGCAGCATGTACTTACTGCACCATGCAGGAGCTAGGGTTCCAAGTGGGGTCACTGCTGAATACACAGAGCCTGTGTACAGACAGACTGAGGTGGGGAATGTTGTTTCCTGAACTTAAAGAGTTCCTTTGCTAACTGGGGAGACAGGTCACCATTTGTGAAACAGAACAATTCAGGAACAACATAAATAAGTGTGATGTCTTAACAGTGATCAGTTCTGTGCCGGCTCAGGCCAGGAGATCAACAAGGACGCAAAGATCTGGGAATGATTCATGGGAACATAGGTTTCTAAGGATGTGCACAATTTGAATATACATGGTAATAAATAAGCTCTAAGAAAGTACCTTGAAGCATCTTTATTCATGCCTAGTACTATATCTCGAGGAGGAAAAGGCAACCCACTCCAATGTTCTAGCCTGGAAAATTCTGTGGACAGAGGAGCCTGGTGGGCTATATATAGTCCATGGGGTTGCAAAGAATCAACATGACCGAGCACACACACAGTACTATATGATGCCTAGTACTATAATCATGCCATAAAAGAAGACAATTTAAATACTAGAAGATGAATGTCTTACTCATAACCAAATGTAATTTTTCTAGACATTAGTTCTTTGTGCAGAATTATGACAAAACCCGGAGAAGGCAATGGCACCCCACTCCAGTACTCTTGCTTGGAAAATCCCATGGATGGAGGAGCCTGGTAGGCTGCAGTCTATGGGGTCGCTAAGAGTCGGGCACGACTGGGCAACTTCACTTTCACTTTTCACTTTCATGCATTGGAGGAGGAAATGGCAACCCACTCCAGTGTTCTTGCCTGGAGAATCCCAGGGATGGTGGGGCCTGGTGGGCTGCTGTCTATGGGGTCGCACAGAGTCGGACACGACCGAAGCGACTTAGCAGCAGCAGCAGCAGCATGGGAAAACCATTGAGATCTCCACTATTCAACATAGTAGCCTGAGTCACATGTGGCTCTGAGCACTTAAACTGTTGCTAGCTAGGGCTGTGATGCACTCAGTGTAGAGTGCATGTAGGATTTCAACAACTTAGGATGAAAAGAGATGTAAATATCTCGTTAATTTTTAACCCTAATTACATATTGGAATGATAGTTTTAGTTATATGTGGTTAAGCATAATATATTATTAAAGTTAATTGTGCCTGCTTATTTTTACCTCTTAGTTATAATTTAAATTATATTTTTCACTAGAAGACTTAACGTTACATATGTGGCCCACCCACTTCATACCTCTGTTAGACAAGGCAGGGAGAGAGGCCTGGTATTTAAAGTGTGGTCTGGACCCTCAGCATCGGCACCCCTGGGAGCTCACTAGAAATGCTGACTCAGAAAGTCCACAAGTTCATGAGATCCTGTGGTTTAGATGAGTGACGAAGTGTGGGAATGCTGGTCTCGACACTGCTTCGGTACTTTTTTTTATGATTCACTTTTTATTTGAATTTTTTCAAATAAATGTTTAAAGTCTTTTTGGCATCGTAATCGAACACATATTAGCTGCATAACTTTGGAGAATTTATTGAACATCCTTGAATCTCAATTCCCTCCTTATAAAATAGCTATAATACCTCCAACCCCATATTTTTTGTGTAGGAATTAATGAGATATTTATCCCTAGGAACCCAGGTATTGGAGGCATTTTGGTAATATCAATAGTAAAACTGAAACACTAGTTTATCCTAATTTTTTTCATTCTTATATTGTCCATACTATTTTGGGTACAGCAGAATGAGCTAAAATTTGAAAGTCTGCTTTCACTTATTTTACCAGCTTTCTTTAACCTTACTTCTGTATAACATAATTACCTTAAAATCTGATAAAAATCTAGTGGAAAATAATAAAACTTTCAGGTATCATTTTAGAACAAGAGTAGCCATGTAGCTAAATGATTCTGCAGGATGGTTTTATAATTAATATTGAGATTATGTCTGTTGACACCACCCTTATGGCAGAAAGTGAAGAGGAACTAAAAAGCCTCATGATGAAAGTGAAAGTGGAGTGAAAAAGTTGGCTAAAAGCTCAACATTCAGAAAACAAAGATCATGGCATCCGGTCCCATCACTTCATGGGAAATAGATGGGGAAACAGTGGAAACAGTGTCAGACTTTATTTTTCTGGGCTCCAAAATCACTACAGATGGTGACTGTAGCCATGAAATTAAGAGACGCTTACTCCTTGGAAGGAAAGTTATGACCAACCTAGATAGCATATTCAAAAGCAGAGATACTACTTTGCCAACAAGGCTATGGTTTTTCCTGTGGTCATGTATGGATGTGAGAGTTGGACTGTGAAGAAGGCTGAGTGCCGAAGAATTGATGCTTTTGAACTGTGGTGTTGGAGAAGACTCTTGAGAGTCCCTTGGACTGCAAGGAGATCCAACCAGTCCATTCTGAAGGAGATCAGCCCTGGGATTTCTTTGGAAGGAATGATGCTAAAGCTGAAACTCCAGTACTTTGGCCACCTCATGCGAAGAGTTGACTCATTGGAAAAGACTCTGATGCTGGGAGGGATTGGGGGCAAGAGGAGAAGGGGACGACAGAGGATGAGATGGCTGGATGGTATCACTGACTCAATGGACATGAGTCTGAGTGAACTCCAGGAGTTGGTGATGGACAGGGAGGCCTGGTGTGCTGCGATTCATGGGGTCGCAAAGAGTCTGACACAACTGAGCGACTGATCTGATCTGATCTGATCTGATGTCTGTTGATCAACAGACACAATAGTGGTAACAGAAAATAACAGAAAATAGTGGTAAGCTGGAACTCCAATACTTTAGCCACCTGATGCGAAGAGCTAACTCATTTGAAAAGACCCTGATGCTGGGAAAGATTGAGGGCAGGAAGAGAAGGGGACAACAGAGGATGAGATGGCTGGATGGCATCACCAACTCGATGGACATGGGTTTGGGTAAACTCCGGGAGTTGGTGATGGACAGAGAGGCCTGGCGTGCTGTGGTTCATGGGGTCACCAAGAGCCGGACACAACTGAGCTACTGAACTGAACTGAAGGAGTGGGGAAAAAATAACTTTTATTTTTCTCTTCAGTTAGAACATTTTTAGCTTTACTGTGGAATTTCAATTCGCTAGAGGCAAGGACCTAGTAAAATGTAAGTATCCCTTTAAATAAAAGGGGTCATTTACAAGCCTATCCTTATTAAAGTGTACATGGATTATAATAAGGTCAGAGTGCCCAGGCCTGATTAGCTTTAGATGATTTTAATGTCAAAGGGACATAATTAGATTCTCATTGCAATCGTCAGTGATTGACACTTAGTAAAAATGACCTTCACAGTTTCATTCTTTAGTTATGTTTAAGGATGACAAAGGGCAGGGCCCCTCCTCTGGGGTTCGCGTGTGTGATCCATTGGTCCCTCACGCTGACCCCATCCAGACCTGTGCTCAGGTGTGTAGGCTGTGTAGATGAGGACCCAGAGGCTTCTGTTCTCACGGGGAAGCTTTGAGAGCAAAAGGAAGCTTTGGAGAAGCAGGCCCCGATCTCACGTGTGCCAATGTTAACGATCGGAAATTGTACGTAAAAGGCACCTAGCAAGATGGCACCCATACCCAGGGGATTTAAAATATCTTTGTGGGAAAAGTCCTTGGTGAGTCCACGGACACTCTAGAGCAGGTGAGATGCAGGTGATGCCAGCGAGCTCTAGTGCAGTCTGCTCAGCAGGGAGTCGTGCTGCAGAGTTTGCCTGTGAGCTAAGGGCGCTAAATTTGCAGTTGGGTTAGCTCCCTCCTGATCGCAAGGAAAGGTCCTCAGGGATGTGTGATGACAGTACACTTGTACTTCCCAGAACTCAGAAACTAACAACTCTTTCCAGGATAGACATACACTCTCATTTTCCTTGCACTGACTCATTTATTAAGCATGCAAGCACTTACCAGGCACTCGCCATGTGGTGGCATTGTGCTTGTCAGTAGAAGGGGACCAAGGCATCTATGCTTTGAACTCTGCACTGAAAGGAAAAACAAATAATACTGAGTAGATAATTACTTTATTATAATTTTTATAAAGAACTTTATGTATGTTATCCTTTTTACCTCTCATGATAATAACAACAATATGAATTGGCTGACAACACTCTCGCTCTTACAAGTACTGCTGGGCATTTTATGTGTATTAACTAAATATCACCAATAAAACTGTGGGGTGGGCATCACTTTTATAAAAATGAGAGCTAAGGCACAGAGGTGTTAAGTGTCTTAATACAACTCATACTGTCTGTAAGTGGCAGCATCAGGGTTTAAACCCAGGTTCCAAAGCCCTTGCTCTGCGGGTCTGTCTCCCTCAGAAATGAGGAGGCAGGCTAATGACACGCATCCTAAGACCACAGGTATGGGAAACAGCAGAACCAAAATTTAAACCTCTGTCTGTCTTACCACACAATTGTGCTTTTGCCATTACAGTCAATTTGCCTCAATTTAGAATTTAAAACCTGTCTACAGAGATAGCTAGGTAGGAGAGAGAGAATGCCTAATTTTTTAGAGGCTACAGGAATGCAGAGAAAAGAAACGTCTTAAAGGGCGCATCTACTTCTTGAACTGTCCCGTGTGATCCTCTCATCATGTATATCAAAGTGAGCAATTTACCCTCTGATTTGCTCCACTTGATTTTATCAAAAGAGGTGAGAGTGAGAGCTTCACAGCCAGGCTTAAACGGGAATCCAGGTTTTCTTGCTCATTCATCCATTATTCAAGATTCCTATTGATTACCCACCACGTGTGGGCCATTTTGGCTACTTCCCGAATAAAGATGCATCTCCTGCCACGTCCCTTCCCCACCCCCCACCGTAGTCCCAATCCTGGAATTAAAGTTCAGTCTCTGCAGAAAGCCAGGCTCAAGAAAATTCAACCAGCCCCTTCCCTGATGTGGAATTCTTTGATCTGGAAATTTCTCCTCTATCTCTAGCATTGTTTATAACCTATTTCATTCTAAAGGCAAGTTATTGTGGATAATTTGAAACCCCCAAATCCCAAATATTTGCTATTTGAAATACAAACTGTTATTAAAATGAGCTCCCCTGGTGGCTCAGCAGTAGAGAACCTGCCTACAATGCAGGAGACAGGGGTTCAATCCCTGGGTGGGGAAGATCCCCTGGGGAAGGAAATGGCAACCCACTCCAGTATTCTTGCCTGGAGAATCCCATGGACAGAGGAACCTGGTGGGCTACAGTCCATGGGGTTGCAAGAGTCAGGCAGGACTGAGCAGCTAAACCACAGCAACATGACTGAAATTGTTAGATGGTTCACCAAAATGACAGGGTCCATCCAATTTACCATATTTCTGAATAAGGAAGAGACAATAAAATCTGAATAAAAATGTTTTCCTTTGACAGATGAGTTCAGTTCAGTTGCTCAGTCATATCTGACTCTTTGCCACCCCATGGACTGCAGCACGCCAGGCTTCCCTGTCCATCACCAACTCCTGGAGCTTGCTCAAACTCATCCCATCCAACCATCTCATCCTCTGTCATACCCTTCTCTTCTTGCCTTCAGTCTTTCCCAGCATCAGCTGAATTAAGTCCTCTTTATCAAGTCAATGGTTGTTCCAATTATAGAAATCAACAGTGGCTTTTGAGATCTGGTTTAATATAGAAATCTATATTAACTTCTAAAAATACCAAGGATATAAGCAAAATGTCTCTATAAAGACAGTAGACTTTGTTGTTATTTTAATAAAAACAAAAGTACAAATGAAAGCAATTCACTAACAAATGTTTACTTATTCTTCTTAAGAAAAGATCTTTGACATGACAGGGTATCAGAAACTATTCAGTAGATGTTGCTGGGAAAATTGAACTTATGTTCACAATTCCTCAATTCATCTTTCATTTTTATTTAGGTGAAATTAGGTTAAATGTACATTAAAAGTAGAAATAATATATCTTTAAAGCCTGTGCCTGTATCTTTAAAGGGAGGCCTGGCGTGCTGCCATCCATGGAGTTGCAAAGGGTCGGACATGACTTGGGGACTGAACAGCAGCAGCGGCGGCAAAGCCTGTCCCTTAGCGTGTTAAAGAAGCGCCTGTCCGCAGCCGGCACGCCCTTACTCCCATCCCAGGCAGCACTTTCCCCGGGCCCCGGCCAGGTCTCAGTGGCTTGAGGAGAAAACGCAGTGAAGTACCTGCCGCAGGGCAGTGAGCAGAGGACACTTGGTGTGTAATTGTGGGAGTGCACGTGAGCGCCCTCCTTAAAGGCGAGGCCTATTTTGGACTGCTAATTTAACCCGGATATGAGTAATAACACTAGTCCCTCCTACCTTCCTTCCTTCCCTTCTGCTAACAGACTCGATTCTTAGAGTAAATGAAAATGAGGACTCACCTCAAAAATGAGAGTGCTAATGGGGGGAGTTCAGTTAGGAAATCCTAGGAAAAGACCAAGAGGAGCTGTAATAAGAGAGCCTTTAAATAAAAAACAGAAACAAGGGTCAGTTGTTACCCCTACAAATAAATGCAGGTGGACTTGTACACAGGCCGAGTTTATACAAGAAGGGACATCTTTAAGGTACGATCTTGGCTTTGACTATGAAAACTCACAGAATAGGCACTGGGAACACACAGCAGATCCTCTGAACAGAAAACCCTCATCACAGCTCTCAATTCGCGAGCCTTTCTCTGAGCCCCGAATTTAAACGGCACTCGAAATATACAGTGAGATAGTGAAGATGTTCTTGTGTGAGAGCAGGTTATTCTCTCAGTCTAAACCTCATTTATCTCGGTTTGATCCTGACCGAGTCCAGGTGCTTTATTTAATTTTTATTGGAGTGTAGTTTTTCACAACGTGTGTTATTTTCTGCTGTATAGTGAGGTAAATCATCTCTCTCTCTCTCTCTCTCTCTCTCTCTCTCTCTATATATATATATATATATATATATATATATATTCTCTTGTTTGGATTTCCTTCCCATTTAGGCCCCCACAGAGCACTGAGTGTTTGGCCTCATTGGTTACCTCCTTTATACATAGTGTTGCATGTATGGCATGTACTTGATGGGAAAGGTGTCTTTGCGTGTTGGATCAGCCCATTGGTAGTCTCGCTGTGTACGTGTGCACTTGGGTCTCTGTTGTGTGTGTATGTTAGTTGCTTGATTGTGTCCGACTCTGTGCAACCCCATAGACTGTAGCCCACCAGGCCCCTCCGTGCATGGGATTGTCCAGGCAAGAACACTGGAGTGGGTTGCCATTTCCTTCTCCAAAAGGAACTATAGAAAGAAAGAAAGTGAAGTCGCTCAGTCATATCCGACTCTTCGCGACCCCATGGACTGCAGCCCGCTAGGCTCCTCCGTCCCTGGGACTTTCCAGGCAAGAGTATTGGAGTGGGTTGCCATTTCCTTCTCCGGTCTCTGTTGATGCTGCTGCTGCTGCTGCTGTCGTGTCCGACTCTGTGCGACCCCATAGACGGCAGCCTACCAGGCTCTGCTGTCCGTGGGATTCTCCAGGCAAGAGTACTGGAGTGGGTTGCCATTGTTTTCTCCGGGTCTCTGTTAAGTTTCCTCAAATAAAACTCCTGCAGTGACACTGTGTTAGTAAATGACACTTTTTTGGTTATTATTGTTACTGCTCCATTTTCTATTAATCCAGTAACTTTTTCCCAAACAATCTCTAAGCATCTTATATAACAATAAGAGCTAACATTTACTGACCATTTACTGTGTGTCTGCCAAGCATTAAATCTAGTGACTTTAGTTATCACAAAAACCCTAAGAAGTGGATTCTACTGTTTCTCCTTCTCTGTAGCTGAGGAAACAGAGGCTGTGCATGCCAGAGCCAGGCCCGACAGAGCGTGTCTCACTTCACAGGCTTTGCTTGTCATCCAACACACACACACACACACACACACACACACACACACACTGGCTCATCTACTATGGTCAGCCAGTCTAAACACTGCCAAAAACATTGCTAATAAAAAGTTGATAAAATTTTTAGATTCTTGACTGATGATTTTTAAATCTGAGAATTACATTTCTGTTTCAGAGATAGGTGTATTAAAGCCATCAAGGACAAAGGAATAAATTGGGAAGATCCCATGGAGGAGGGCATGGCAACCCACTTCAGTATTCTTGCCTGGAGAATCCCATGGATAGAGGAGCCTGGCGGGCTACAGTCTAGGGTCACCGAGTCGGACACAACTAAAGCGACTTAGCATGCACACATGCTGAGTAATCTTAGAGATGTTAAAATGCTTTTCCCTGAAATCACCTTGTGGTACCCAAATAAATATATTCTTATAACTAAGCTAAATTACCCATATGGCTGTTTTCCAAATAAATCAAATTATTAGAAAATAAAAACACCCACACATAAGTAAATACTAATGTTTGTGTGCTTATAGTCTTTAAAACTGGTCAAGTTACTTTTTATTTCTTAGCAAATATACATATGTTTGCATATATACTTATATAAATGTATATTTGTATTAAAATATATACATTTATTTTAGCCCTAGCAATACCAAAATAGCAAATACAAAAGAATTACAGAAACTCTCCGAAACAGTTCCTTTTCCCCTGAACAGCGATTTCAGATTGCTCTTCAGCCCCTTGGGCTCCCCGCAGGTGTCCCCAGAAAGTCTGGGGGCTGAGTGGCTGGGCTTGAGGTCTCCTCCCTTCCTCACACTGAGCTGCTCCTCGCTGCAGTTCTGTGTGTTGGGATTGCTCACGGCATCTTCCTTGGAGGAGTTCTGCCGCACTTAAGAAAAAAGGAAAAGTCTGAACTCCATTATTCTGGAACTTCTTACAATATCCAGTAGATGGCAAACTTTACTGCAAGAAAACAGCTGGGCAGCCTCTAAAGTGGTCTGAGGATAGCCGTGACACTTCACGTGCAGTAAGGTTTTCACACGGTGACCAAGGCTCACATGAAGGTTGGGAACAGAATCCTCCTCCTGCAAAGTTTGCCTGTGTGTGTCCATTTCACTCTTGTTCTAAAGGTATTATCATTATGAGAATTATTTCATTGTTCACTGAGTGTACACACAGTGTACGTGGTACACTGGAGTAATGTATACACAATGGATTCTTTTCCAATTCAGGTGTACAAAAGGAGAACAATCATAACCCTTACATCGTGACACTCCCATCATTTGTCTCTGCATATTCCGCTTTCATTTTCTTAGTTGGCTATTTAATTTGTTTTTTACTAAGGCAGTAAATTGCAGTTCCTTTCTATATTTGAAAAAACTTATTTTCTTTTCGACAGGCTATGCTCTTTGCTTGTTTAGTACAGTCAATACAGTCAGTTTAGTACAGTCAATTAATAACGCCTAGGCTAGTGGTTAAGACTTTGCCTTTCGTATTAAGAGGTCCAGTGGTTAAAATTTTGCCTTCCAATACAGGAGGTACGGGTTCAACCACTGGCCGTGGAGCCAAGATCCCACATGCCTTGTGGTCAAAAAAACAAAAACTGTAAAACAGAAGCAATATTGTAACAAGTTCAATAAAGACTTTAAAAATGGTCCATATTAAAAAATCTTAAAAAAAAAAAAACAATGCTTAGGTCACAGTCTGTGGGCTTCCCAGGTAGCTCATTGGTAAAGAACCCAGCTGCCAATGCAGGAGATTTGGGTTCGATCCCTGGGTCGGGAAGATCCTGTGGAGGAGGAAGTGGCAACCCACTCCAGTATTCTTGCCTAGAGAATCCCATGGACCAAGGAGCCTGGTGAGCTACAGTCCATGGGGTCGCGGAGAGTCAGACATGACTGAGAGACTGAGCACACACACTCGCACGCGCACACACACACACACACACACACACTCACACACAGGCTGCATTTCTAAGAGGGCCTATTTGCATCTCACCTAGGGCAACCCATACACCCAGGCAGCAAATGGTGCCAATGACAACGTGACCCCCAGAGAAGACCCAGTAAAGGGATGTGCTTGATGGACCATCTGGTCCTGCAGCAGCACGGGAAACAGAACTCAGAGCGCGCAGGTCAGCAGGCCAATGAGTGTGTGTGTGCGTCTGTGTTATAACTGTTCCTGTTTGGCTTTGAAAAATATTTTTATTACATTTATTCAGCCACACTTTAAAAATCACTAAGGGTTATAAGGGGACAACAATACACTTCTTACCACCTCCCCTTCAATTCCAGCTTCTCACTCTCAGCATGCAACTGGAAGCAACTACTTGAAACTCTTCTAGATATTTCTTGTAGTTTTCATTTGTATGTTTTAAAATAATAGGCTAGGCCTTATTCTTCGGTTTTAGCTGCTCGCACGATCGCTTGGAATTCTGCATATCCTGACATAACTTTAAGCTCCGTCCTCCTCTTCTCCTTGACCCCTCATGTCCTCCCCGTTTTCTCTGGTGTCTCATTTTGAAATTCCTCCTTGACTGTTCCTCTAGGTCCCTTTTTCTTCTACCTCCTGTTTCCAGTCTCTTGGTAAAACTCTTTTGTGGGGGTGAGGTGGGGGAGATTCTTCCCAACTTTCAATCACTCAGCTGAATTTTTAAATGTCTGAGACTCACATTTTTAATTTCTTGTTTTCTGGAAGTTTATTTTTATAACCCTTCTACTCATTTCCTTTCCGACTCTTTGAAAATAATAATTCTCAAGTTTACATAAATTTTGCTTTTCTCCCTACACTGTCTCTGTCTCTTCCAAGTTACATTTCTTTAAAACAATGTGTGTTTTTGTCTTTGTGTTTGATCTTAGTTGGAGATTTTCCTCAAATGTCTGAAAATCTCATGCAATCTGTTCATACATTAGAAGGAAGTACTATTGTTTCTTAAGCTGATTAATAGATTCAAAAACACTCATTTATCATTGTTTTTTAGAGTATAATTGAAGTATAATTTAAAGTATAATTAAAAAATAACTCTCTACTGAGCACGTATGCATGCCCTATATGCTTACGTACATTCCATATAGTAGTTCTTATTAAAGCTGTTTGAAAGATCTTTCTTTATGTGCTAGGCTTTACAGCTTATTAGGATTTATTCTAGAGTGGTCCAACTGGGTCATTTCAATAAGTAACATTCTGCATCAGTATCTGAAAGTATTTTCACTCAGGCTTGTCAAGAGAAATAATTCCCTTTCCTGCTTGGAGTATACATCTGGCTCCTGGCATTGTTAGAAATGAATTGAAAATGAGGCTGGGGGGTGTCTCAGAATTCTGCATAGACACCCACTTAATTCTTCCACAAACCAGATTCAGCCCCACCCACATCACCCGTGTGTCTGAATCTGCCTTCGTGGGGGAAACACATGCAGTTTCCTAGGGTGAGAGAGAGAACAAGAGCATCTAACTGCTCTCAACCAGTTTCCCAAACAACCTTCCTTTTCTCAGCTCCACTTGCATGATCATTTCAGAAGTGCATGACACATGTAATTCCTGAACCTGTCGGGAATTCTGTGGCATCAGCTGGTTCCGGGCTCTCCCACTTCTGGCTTGGTGTCAGCTTTCTTTGGCTTCCTAAGTCTGGTACTTCTCACCCCCTGCAGTCCAGCTTCCAGTGTGTGTGTGTGTTTATGGCTGTCTACTCCCTCAACCTCTGTCCTGGCTCTTGAAAGTTTATGGTGATTTATTCCTTTCTGTATTATTTTAGGATTTGGGGTGGGTCTGATTTATTGAGGTATAATTTACATACAGTATGAGAAAACTCACCACTTTTAAGTGGCAAATGCATACAATTAGTAACTAGAAGCACACTCATGATATAGAATATGTCCATGAATATTTCTTTATGATCCTCTGCATTAAGGCCCTTCACCAGTTCCGTTCCCCAGTGACCACTGAACTGTGTCCAATGATATGATTACTTCTTCTCTAGAACATCATGAAAGTGGAATCATGCAGCACGCTGTCTTTGGTCTGGCTTCTTTCACTTAGCATAATACTCTGGAGATTCCTTCATGTTGTTCTGTGGATCAGTAATTCGCTGAGTAGTGGTCCAATATATGATATATTAAAATTTATTTACCAGTTGATGAACATTTAGCTCTTTCTGGTGTTGGTCATTATGAGTAAAATTGTTTTCTTTTTCAAGCAATTTTTTGTATGGGCGTTATGATTTCATTTCTCTTGGGGGAAATGCCTAGGTGTGGGATTGCTGGGTCATTCGGTAAATGTATGTTTAAATTTATAACACACTTCAAAAATGTTTTTCAAAATTCCTACACTATTTTGAATTTCCACTGGCAATGTATGTGATAAGTAACTGATATAGCAAAGTAGTCTTTTAAGTTACGGTGCCTTTCTGAAGACAAAAGAGGATTTTTTGAAAATATATTGGGATCAAACCAACAGCACGATGTAGCTATTCTGAATTTCTATGAACATAAGAACATTGCTTCAGAATATAAAAGTGAAAATTGTCAGAACGAAAAGGAGAAATAGAGAAAATTTATAATCACTATGAAAATGGAAAGAAAGTGAAAGTCACTCAGTCGTATCCAACTCTTCGCAACCCCATGGCCTATACAGTCCATGGAATTCTCCAGGCCAGAATACTGGAGTGGGTAGCCTTTCCCTTCTCCAAGGGATCTTCCCAACCTAGACATTGAACTCAGGTCTCCTGCGTTGCAGGCGGATTGTTTACCAGCTGAGGCACCAGGGAAGCCCAATATCTAATCACTATGGGAGGTTTTAATGCATCAACCTCAGCAGAGAGAAAAAGTAGAAAACAGTGAATAATGCTATAGAAGATCTAAATAACAGTTAACAAACTTGATCTAATTAATTCTTTCAGATTTTTAATATGGCAAAGAATAACTCACAATGGAAATTAGAAAACATTTTAATATAATAAAAAGCAATTGTGAGAAACACAGCAAAGCTGTATTTTTAAAGAAAAAAATTATCTTATTAATAATTAGAAGAAATCCAAAAAAGTAAATAGCAAGTTAAAAAGAAAGTAAAATTAAGGGGGGAAAAAAAAAGGTAAAAGTAGAAATCTGTAGGACAGAAAACCAAGAAACCAAGAAAGTATAGACAAACTCTACAAAATCAAAGTTCATTATTTGAAAGATGAATGCAATTATTAACACATAGACAAGAAAGATCAGTTATAATAAAGGGGGCATGAAGGAGAGTTTTGTTTTCTCCAGGTGCCCATTAGCACTTGGTATTGTCAATCTTTGTCATTTAGTCATTTGAGTGGGCGAGCAGCTATGCATGTGCTCAGTCCTGTCCAACTCTTTGAGACCCCATGGACTGTAGCCCGCCAGGCTCCTCTGTCCAGGGAAACTTCCAGGCAAGAACACTGGAGTGGGTTGCTATTTCCTTCTCCATTGAGTCGCCATACTGTTTTAAGCCATACAGGTTTTCCTGATGGCCCAGATGGTAAAGAATCTGCATGCAGGGCAGGAAACCTGGGTTCAGTCCCTGGGTCGAGAAGATCCCCTGGAGAAGGGAATGACAACCCACTCCAGTATTCTTGCCTGGAAGTTTCCATGGACAGAGGAGCCTGGCAGGGTCCACGGGGCTGCGAAGAATCAGACACAGCTGAGCAACTAACACTTTCACTAGGCTTTTCATGGGGTTTAGAAGCAGCAGAAGGAAACACTTAGGTAGATATCACCATGGTTAAGTAGGAAACTCTACCCAGAAGGATCCTAACTTCTAAAATAATGCAGGAAAAAGAAATGAACTTTGGAATCAGACAAATCAGAGGTTCAAATCCCCCTTCTCTATGACCCTGTAAAAATAGCTCATTCCCTATAAAACTCAGTTTTCCATCTGTAAAATGCTTTGCACAAATGCTGTTAGAAGTTTACTTTTAAAATTGCACCGTAAGGGCCTAAGATATAAATGCTAATTTCCTTTTGCTATGTGTTTTTCTATACAAATGCTTCAATTAATGGCTTAAATGAAAATACTTCATTTTTAAACTTTTTTTTTGATGTGGACCATTTTTAAAGTCTTTATTGAATTTGTTACAATATTGCTTCTGTTTTTCTTTTTTTTTTTTTTAATGTTTTTTGGTTGTGAAGCATGTGGGATCTCAGCTCCCTGACCAGGGATTGAACCCACACCCTCTGCATTAGAAGGCTGTTTTAACTGCTGGACTACCAGGGAAGTTCCAAGATACTTGATTTTTTTGTGCTCCAATTAAACTTTATTTATAAGATAGATGGCAGGTCAGATTTGACTCACAGGCTACAATTTGCTAATGCTTGCCCTAGAGTTTACAATATACATCTTTGACTTATCACAGTATGCCTGTAAATAATACTGTACCTCTTCCAAGTATCTCTTAGGAACTATGCTACAGTTCACTTTCACTTTTTTCCTCTCTTACTTTCCACTGTTATTCCAAGATACTTGATTTCTGAAGGAAGGGGAAAACCATCATTATTACCACTAACAAAATGCAACAAAACAAAGCAAGATTGAAAACGTAATTTCATCATATGCCTAGGACGGTGTGAGTTCAGAGAGCAGAGTTGCAATATTTATTTCTCCTTTTTTTTTAGTTTGGACACAGGAACTCTAAGTACTATACATGTTAGAACTTTTGAATATCTCTTCATTTTCCTCCCTATCCTCTGCCCTCTGCCCCCTTCTCAGACCTCTGCCTTACCATACTTTCATGCTTTTCATACGATTGGCAGAGCAATGCCCATACCTCTCATGCTTTTTCTTTTTTTCTTCTGAAAATAATGCCATTCCTTCACTTGCATTCATTTAAAAAGACATCTCAGATATATGTATACTTATGGCAACCCACTCCAGTATTCTTGCCTGGAGAATCCCACGGACAGAGGAATCTGGCAGGCTATAGTCCATGGGGTCTCAAGAGTCGGACACGACTTAGTGACTAAACCACCACCACCACCATGGTTGATTCACATTATTGTACAGCAAAAGCCAACACAGCATTGCAAACCAATTGTCATCCAATTATTAATAAATTAAAAGACATCTCCAGTACCTTTTCTCCAGTGAGGCTTTCCTGGCAGGCTTGCCCTGGACCCTGTGATCACACAGCACCCTTCCTCCCATGTTCTGTTGTGACATCTCTCTGCTCTATTCCAGTAGGTATGCACTGAGCAGATACTGTATGACAGGTAATGTTACAAACCCAGAAAACACCAGAGACAAGGTCTTCCCCTTTCCTTAGTGGAGCTAGAACTGCAGTGAGGAAAACAGAAAACAAACATGTGCACAGAGAAATAAGCACACTTCACATATATATGAGAAAGTAAAACATGATAAAGGTTTACAAAAGGGGTTCAGAGAAAGCTTTTCTCAGAAAGTGACATTGTGGCTAAGACATGAACAGCTAGAAGCCAGTCATACATTTGACGATGTGATTGGAAAGCCAGTGCTTGAAAAAAAACAACTATGGGAAAAGGATGATTGGTTGAGTTTTTCCACAGGGACTAGAAAAGGTCTGCTCTCAGATCAACCCTCCTGATAACACATAAGCATATGTTAACCTTCTGTGCACAGGCACTGGAGGGGAACTTTCAGCTGCCAGAAAGGCTCCAAGCAAGAGAACTGTGAAAACCCTCACTCCTGTGTGATGAACCAGTCAATCGCTAGCTTTCCATCTTCCCATCACACTCTTGGTGACCAGACCACATTAAAGAGAACCAATTCTCCTTTTGCAGGAAGAGATTTACCACTTTTACATATTTCTCAAAGTTTTCATGCTACTTTCTTCTGACAGTAGTTGATTTATGTCTCCTAAGAGCAGACTATTCATTTCATAATTTTTAAAATTATAAGCCTAGACCATTACCCACTGTTATATTAGGGATATTGTGAGACTGGAAGTAAAAATAAGAGAATGGTGTACTAGATAAATCCATACACAAAGGATAGTGTTTTGGATCTGATGTGGTTGAGTTGCCAAATCAAACAGCTTCTCAATATACATAATTAAGAAGATAACAATGCTGTGATCATAATATGTGTAGATTCAGGGGAAAATTATACACATGTAGATATCCAGTGAACTTGGGAAAAAAATCACGGAAGTATTGCTTTCTTGCTGGTCATCATTCCAATGAGAATTTCAAAAATGTTTCCCTAGAACAGAGAAGCTTTCAGAAATTTGGAAGTCCATACACTTTACATCTGCTTCCTTTCGGTGGGACTTAGCCTGTCATCTGTACGATGCACATAATATTTGTTGCTGGGACGATTATGAATAATATATGGAAACACCTGACGTGCTTGGTACACAGAGTAAACCTTCAGCAAATAGTTGGTGTTTAATTTTATATTTTCATTCTTCTATGCTTTTCTTTTTAGACCGCACATGATGATTGTAATAAAGCAGTCATAAGCCAAAGTATTGTGTTCATTCAAATATTAGTTTCAGTTAGACAGTATATTCAGAGACAATTTTGTATCTCATCTCCCAGGATACACCCAAATTCCTCCATGAGAGAATGTGAATTTCAAAATTTAGGGATTATGGGGCAATTTAACAATCCACCCCATCCCTCAACAGCACTTCTACCTGAGAAAAGGAAAATGCAAGAGAAGCAAAGAATCTGAAGCCAGTCATTTTTGTTTCTTACTAGCAGCTATATGAAAAAAAATGACAAATCATCATTATGACAGAGCTCGTTATTAGACATAATTTAACAAATTCATCGCTAGAATGCAGTCAAGTTTGCATTCTCTTAATGAGTTCATTTGAGGTGCATAAAGAGTGGAAGTAAGGATGTTCTTTAATTTTATCATCCACCATTTGTTTGCATGCTTCATCTGATGTTTTTCCTTGCAGGTTCCTTTTGCAATAAAAATGACACCAAGTGCCTCTCCGATTCTTGCCAAAAGAATTCTACGTGCAAGGATTTCTCAAAAGACAAGAGTTGCCGTTGTTCAGACACAGCCGTTCACGGGGACAAAGACTGTGGGGAGGAGGAGGACCCCTGCCTCTCCAGCCCCTGTCCTGGACACGCCACGTGCGCCCGCGTCCCGGGGGAGAGGCGCTCTCGGTGCAGATGTCCTCCCGGGCACAGCGGGGCCGGCTGCGACACCGCCGCTGGCCCCTGCGGGCCCCGCTCCTGCCTGCACGGGGGCGTCTGCCACCAGGACCCCGGGCCCCCTGTGTGCGTCTGCCCCGCTGGCTATGCGGGAAGGTTCTGCGAGCTGGACCTCGACGAGTGCGCGTCCAGCCCCTGCCTGCACGGCGCCATGTGCCAGGACAGAGGCGACGGCTACTCCTGCTTCTGTGTCCCGGGCTATCAAGGCCGGCACTGCGACGTGGAAGTGGACGAGTGTGTGTCGGAGCCCTGCCGGAACGCGGCCACGTGCCTCAACGAGATCGGACGGTACACCTGCCTCTGCCCGCGCGGGTTCTCTGGTAAGTGGGGGTCCAGTCCGGGGCGGGGAACCTAGCCCTCTGCTTAATGTGATGGAAGCAGAAGAGACCTTGAATGGCCCATCCAACTGCTTCTGAACATGGCCTTGACAGGAGCTCATCAGCAGATAGGGGGCCTCCTAAGCTACTCAAAATCCACCCAGCTTGAGCGTTTGTCGCTGTTGTTATTGTAGATGCAGTCTAGACTTAAAGGGCGTCTGGGACCTGGGCTTCGGGGTCAAGGCAGTCCAGTCTCCCCATCAGAGCAGACGCCCTTCCTCCCAGGGGCGTGGGGCGGCCTGGTGGGGGCTGGCCACGGATGGACACAGGGTGTCGGAGTGTGATAAACACACCAAGGACAGCAAGGCTGACGGAGAATGGCCTTTGAGATAAGTCATGATTTTATTATTTTAAAAAGCCACTTCTTGCTGAATCTCATGGAAACAGCAAATAATAAACCCATATATCTATTCACAAAGTTTCTGCTGATGTTGATTTAGTAACAGTAACAAGTAGCTCATTCATTATAAGGCTCCTGCCTGCTCAGTCACTCAATCCTGTCCAACTCTTTGTGACCCTGTGGACTGTAGCCCACCAGGTTCCTCTGTCCGTGGGATTCTCCAGGCAAGAATACTGGAGTGGGTTGCCATTTCCTTCTCCAGGAGATCTTCCCCACCCAGGGATTGAACCCAGGTCTCCTGCATTGCAGGCTGATTCTTTTTCATCTGAGCCGCCAGGGAAACACAGGAATACTGCAGTCCCCTTCTGCAGGGGGTCTTCCCCACCTGGGGATGCACCCGGGTCTCCACATTGCAGGTGGCTTCTTCACCATCGGAGCCACCAAGTAACTATGATTAGTTATTACTTCCATAGTAGTTTGCGTCTCTATTAAAGAACTCCCTATATTCTGTCCTCTTCTTCAGATTATCTGTGTTTTTGTCTCCTCCCACTAAAGTGTTAGTTCTGAAAGAACAGAAGTCATGTTTTCTGTTTATTCTTCAATTCATCAATACTTTGGGAGTATTTATTATACTAAGTTAGTGAATTAAAAAGAGGAGTACTCAGCACAGTGAATCATGGTGAAATAATAAACTGTTAGTGAATTGTTCTAATTAATTCTTCCTTGTTTCTGGGTACTCTTCCTAGTAACAAAACTGGTGTAAATAGATATTAAACTAGATTTTACTTTCTCTATTACTTTATGCATACTTTACGATGGTAGAACACGTGTCCCATGGAAAATTATTTTGTTCAGTATCTTTAAATTATCTAATATGCTAAAAATTACAGGCATACTAAAGTAGCTCATAAAACAGTACTACCTCATGAAAAACCCTTTGTTCATATTCCATATTATCATGTCCATTCTTTTGAGTTACAGCAATTGAATTTCAATTATTAAAATTTTTAATTTTTTATTGAGGTAACTGACTTATAACACTACATGTTTCAGGCACACAGCATTATATTTCCACTTTTGTATACACTACAGTGTGCTCACCATCAAAATCAATTCTATTAGTGTTTGAATAAAAATGTGAAGTAAATTTTTGTAGGACTGCTTTTGGGATTGCATCCGTTTATAAAGTCACATTGGAAAACCACTATAGCTTATTAAGATACTATCTCCTGTTTCCTGCTCCTAGTACAATATCATGAATGGTGACTGAAAGGAACAGACATAAAGGCAAATGTTTCAGCCATATAAATTAGTTTTCTACAACAGCCTTATAATTGCAAAAACATAGCTTGAAAAATTATGTTTTACAGTGTATGTGTTTTGTTTTTTTTTTTACTTTTACATTTTAATTGAATTGTAAGGTTTCCTTTAAGTGGTCTAAATTTGGCATAAAAGATGTCAAGGATGTATCCCAAATGTGAAATGCCTCTTGTGGTCTTTCCTCTGTGCACCTCTGTGTCCTCGTCCCTCTTCTTACGGGGACACCAGTCTGACTGGAGTAGGGGCCACCTTAACAGCCTCACCTTAGTGACATGCTCTTAGTTCAAGTGTTTGCAGTGGATCATTCTGAAATTGACATCTTCCTTAGAATTAGCCCGGTTGACTAATAAACTTTTTTCATGTTAAAAATGCCTGCAGTATGAGATAAATAGAGCAATGAGAGGGCAGGGGGAATGCCAGTTGGATGCATGATGAAGCGAAGCAGTATAGGAAAATATCTTGGTTCCTCAAGTGAAATAGATCTTTGATATAAAAATAATCTTTGGGGAAATAAGAAAAAGCACTGTAATAAATGTATTTATTGATTGTAAGATGCATCTCATTTCACAAACAAAAATGTATGAAAATTTATTTTTTTATTCAAGAAAATGTCTTAGTATGTGGAGATTAGTTAATACATGGAGACTAGTTAGTACATGGAGACTAGTTAGAAAGCATTGCAATACCAGGTGTAAGACATTAGGACCAGTCTGGATGAGGGACTAAACGCAGGTAAGGGAAGAACAGGTGTTCACATCATTAGGAAGAAGACTTGCTGATATTATCACAGCCAGAATATTTTCAAACTTATTTTACCCACAAAAAACTTGAAATCTCTAATATGAAAATGAGAATGCATTAAATATTCAATTGCCATTTCCAGCTTAATGAATTTGTAATCTGTTTCAGTGGTTCTCAAATCTTAGCATGTAACAGACTCACCTGGAGAGTTTAATAAAATACAGCTTCCAGCTCAATAGATCCGAGGTGAGGTCTAAGAGCATGCATTTATAACAAGCCCCTACGTGGTGCTGCTGCTGCTGGTTTGGGGACCACACTTTGAGAGAACACTGATGTAAACAGTTAAATGGGTTGTCACATGACATCTTTGATTCTTATTTTGCAAAGCCTGTAAGACAAGGATCAACCCAAAGTAGTTATACATGCATTTGTATATATTTATATTTTATTTTTTATATAGGGCTTCCCTAGTGACTCAGACAGTAAAGAATTGGCCTGCAATGTGTGAGACCCGGGTTTGATCCCTGAGTTGGGGAGATCCCCTGGAGAAGGAAATGGCTACCCACTCCAGTATTCTTGCCTGCAGAATCCCATGGACTGAGGAGCCTGGCGGGCTATAGTCCATGATGTTGCAAAGAGTTGGACACAGCTAACACACACACACTTATATATTTATTTTTATATGTACTGCATATGTATATGCATGTATATAGTAATTTTTTTTTACTAGAAAAAGTTCCAGATAAATGATATGGGTAAAAATAAAAATTTGAGTTCATTCAATCATTAGTGAGTGACTTTGGAGTTTTTTTTAATTTGTGTCCAAGTATAATTTACACTATTATGTTAGTTTCAGGTGTATAGCAAAGTGACCCGTCTTTTGGATGATCATTTTCAGATTCTTTTCCATTCATTATAGGTGATTAGAAGATAGTGAATATAGTTCCCTGTTGTATATAGTAGGTCTCGGTTGTTTTTCTCTTTTATATGTAGTTTTGAGCATCTGTTGATCCCAAACTTGTTGCAGAGTTTTGAGCAGAGGACTGAAAATGTTCGACTTGCATTTTAACAAAATCGCTCTGCTCCTTGTGCTGAGGATACACTGAAGGGAGAGGTTAGGGTAGGATTAGAGTGCCAGTGAAGGGTGATATAATAATCCAAGCAAGTGGACTATTATTTAAGAGGAAAGAGTGAAAGAGAAGTATCACATTTTAACACCACCACCTTGTTTCCTTTAAATTTTAGGACAGAAATGAACACTGAAGGGTCATGAATGATGCAAACAAGAGAGAGCACGCGTTCCCTGGCCTGCTCTCTTCTGCCCTCTGGTGGGAAATCCAGATTATTCGGCACGGGTCTGCCCTTCACAATAGTTGTAGCCACAGGGAAGGCCCCCTTAGAGGCTGGCGGATAAACCATGTTATCATGCAGCTTCTTTCTGCACACCTGAAACTTACTCTACTTCTCCACATCACATGATATAGATGCTACTTACTTAAAATCTATAAGACTCTAAGACCTTCTCTCTCTCTCTTTTTTTTTTTTGATAATTCTTCATGTTCTTCTCTAAGCTTTTTCCAATAGTCCTCAAAAGGTAGCCAGCTCTGACACTGCCATTACAGTGGCATTTATCAAAGGCATAATTTGAATTTCAGTCAATGTGGAGATTCTCACCTAGGCTTGATGTTCCATCTGTTCTTAATGTATTTTTGTTCAGGTAAATCACTTTGAAGCTATGGTGAATCAAATGTGTGATTGAATGGTCATGAAAATAATTTGGGGAACATAAAAGTATTATGTAAAATATGATCTTATTTCATGGAAAATATTTTTATTACCATTACTATTGAAAGTTTTTTGTTGAAAGTGTAATCCTATTTGCAAAATTAAGACCTGAAACTTAATGAACTTATATCCATTACCAGGAATAATTTTCATAGATAGTCCATATTTATATAAATATATGAGGCACCAGTTTAAAGAACACTTAAGTATTGATTCTGGAGTACCTACCTAGATACCTCAAATTTTACTCACCATATAATACACCCATAAGAATTATCTTTCAAATTCCAAAGGCAAATAATGTGTAACAGCCTAAAGAGAAATTCTGAATTTCACAGCCTATATCTTTATTTTATCAAAGGAAAATGGTAGTTTTCCTATACGCTCTTAATTGTGAAATTGACGAATTTTTGGTGGGGTCATGCAAAGGCAGTTAAATACTGCTCAGGGCTTTGCTCAGGAACAGAACCATTTGAAATAGTTTTCATGAGAAATGCAGTTTCTTGCTGTTGACAAATGTTTGTTGAATGAGAGCACAAAGTAACAAATGCTATTTGCTCAGAAAATATTCATCACAGTTTTGCAAGCACTGGACACTGTGCCAGACCATGGAGACCTAAAGATGGCTAAGACAGAATTTATCCCTGACAAAATGCTCACAGCCTATTCAGGGAGAAAGCGTGTGAACAAAAATTACAGTCTCTCTCTGAACAGAGTACTGGGGAAGCAGGAAGAAAGATGCCACTCAGAGTCAGGGAACACTCTGGAGAAGAAGTGGTCCGTGAGCAGAGCAGGGTGCACCAGCTCCAGGATGTGGAGCTGAGACTCTTGTACTCTGGCTGCATTTATTATTGTTTTTGTGTGAGTCACAGCGAGCTGAGAACAAGGGGGAGGGCTGCGGCGGCGTTTTGGAAAGAGGTGGTGTCTCTCCTGTCCTGTTTGCTGCTGGTTGGCCTGTGGTCCAGCTGGCAGTGTGGACGGCGTGCTCCGTCCTGAACGCCTGCCCTCTCTGGCTCTCCTCTCAGTGCCTTGCAGCTGTGCACAGGTGCACGGGTCTGAGAGAGGAGGGTGCGGCCATACGGGTGCCAGTGTGCAACGTGGGGAACGGGACACAGGATTCCAGGCCGGGCTTGGACCTTCTCCAGCAGCGTGATGACGGTAAACAATGAGAGTCCTGAGTTTCCATTTCCTCACTTTAACAAATAAGCATCATGTTAACACCTAATGTCAGGGTCTTGGTGAGAATGAAATGATTTAGGGACAGTATTTCCATAAAATATTTAAGGCTGTGTGTGTGCTGGCTTCACTATTTTAACATCTTCAGTATTGCTGCTGCTACCAAAGCTGTTTACACAACCCTGACCAATGCCTTTTGCATTATATTTGAACTGCTTTCATTTTGAATAGATTAGAATCCTACTCAGGAATTGGTTAACTGAGGCGGTAGGCCCAAGACTCTATGAGTTTAAACTGGAATACTATGATGTGTCTAGGCAAGAATTTAATTTCTGAAACTGCTATATCATAAAATAAAGGAATTAAGGATTTGTTAATATTATTTCAATACTCAGGAATAACAATTATCAAGAAAGATAATTGTTACAATTACAAGATTATCATTACAGAAGGCTGAAATGTATAATGTTGGCATCACTGATTACCCATAAAGCCTTTGACTGTGTGGGTCACAAAAAATTCTGGAAAATTCTTGAAGAGGTGGGAATACCAGACCAGCTTACCTGTCTCCTGAGAAACCTGTATGCAGGTCAGGAAGCAACAGTTAGAACCGAACATGGAACAATGGACTGGTTCAAAAGTGGGAAAGGAGTACATCAAGTTTGTATATTCTCACCTGCTTATTTAACTTCTATGCAGAGTACATCATGCAAAATGCTGGGCTGGATGAAGCACAAGCTGGAATCAAGATTGCCAGGAGAAATATCAGTAACCTCAGATATGCAGATGACACCACCCTAACGGTGGAAAGTGAGGAACTAAAGAGTCTCTTGATGAAAATGAAAGAGTGAAAAAGCTGGCTTGAAACACAACATTCAAAAAGCTAAGATCATGGCAGATCATGGCATCCGGTCCCATCACTTCATGGCAAATAGATGGGGAAACAATGGAAACAGTGGTAGACTTTATTTTCTTGGACTCCAAAACCACTGTGGACAGTAACTGCAGCCATGAAATTAAAAGATGCTTGCTCCTTGGAAGAAAAGCTGTGACAAGCCTAGGCAGCATATTAAAAAGCAGAGACACCACTTTATTGTTTTTCTGGTAGTTATTTGTATGGATGTGAAAGTTGGATCATTAAGAAAGCTGAGTGCCAAAGAATTGATGCTTTTGAACTGTGGTGCTGGAGAAGACTCTTGAGAGTCCCTTGGACTACAAGGAGATCCAACCAGTCAATCCTAAAGGAAATCAGCCCTGAATATTCATTAGAAGGACTGATGCTAAAGCTGAAGCTCCAATACTTTGGCCACCTGATTCAAAGAGCCAACTCAGTGGAAAAGACTCTGATGCCAGGAAAGATTGAGGGCAGGAGGAGAAGGGGGTGACTGGATGAGATGGTTGGATGGTGTCATGGACTCAATAGACAAACTCCAGGAGATACGGAAGGACAGGGAAGCCTGGCATGCTGCAGTCCATGGGGTCACAAAGAGTCGGACATGACTTAACAACTGACAACAGCAACAGATAATAATACATAATAATAATATGTAATAAGTAAATATGATTAAAATAATAAAAGAATACATCTATTTTCATGTTTTATCAGGGTTAAATTCATTACTGATAATGACTTTGGTTTCATATAAGATAAGAATGAAAACCTCTGCAACTAAAATAATACACAACACCAAGGCACTGCTTATTGTCCGTGGTGGCTTCTAGAAGTTAAAAATGTGAGGTGGCACAGAGCAGTCTCCAAACTGATGAAACTCAATTGTCTTTCAGAGACGAGTCTTAAGCTTGTAAAGTCTACATTAAGCAAATGCTTTTTTAGAAAGTGTGTTAATACATTTTGGTATCCTTAGAAAAGGTGTGTCTAAATGCACAAGCCAGAAATCTTATTGGATAAAAATTCAAAATGCTCCCATTGAAAATAAAAGTCCCAATTCTAATTTCTCACGTTTGTGTGTGTTAAGTTGCTTCAGTTGTGTCTGACTCTTTGCCATCCTATGCACTGTAGCCCACCAGGCTCCTCTGTCCAAGGGATTCTCCAGGCAATAATACTGGAGTGGGTCACCATGCCCTCCTCCGGGGGATCTTCCTGACCCAAGGATTGAACGTGTATCTCTTTATGTCTCCTGCACTGGCAGGTGGGCTCTTTACCACTAGCGCCACCTGGGAAGCCCTTAATCTCTCATAATATCTTGTTAACTGTTATTATGGTAGCTTGACACTTTGAATCAGAGCAGGAAGTCACACAGACTTTTCATTGCTTCAGGAGGTTAAAAGATTATAAGTGACACGTAGAAACCCAGGCCTCTATCGTAAACCCATTGTTGTAATGGAAACGTGTGCTCTGTGCCTCTGCGCCGATACTGGCTGCAGATACACTCTGATGGCTGTTGTAACTGATGTACTGTACATCACTCCTTCAGGAGTGTATGCCAGGAATGGCATACATGATTCTTACTCAAGAGCAAATTGTGCACAGAGCCCTGTTAGTTATTGAGTATACTGGGTGAGCAGCGGGTTTTACAAGGAAGGAGAACAGCTGTGTGCAGTCGAGAGGTGTGAGAGATGGTGGGTTGCGAGACCATCCTTGCAGGTGGCTCCAACAGTGTCCATATCTTTTATCTTTTAGATATCCATATCTTTTAGAAGCTTCTGTAGCATTCCAAGACAACATGCTTTTTCCTGGAAACAAGGAAGAAACTATTTTTAAAAATTAACATGGACAATGGTAAAAGCAGATCTGTCTTTTATAAAGATCACTCCTAGAAAAGAAATGTAGAGAGAGATTTGGAAGAGAGAAGCCAGCAGTCAGACAGGATGAGAGATGGTGAACAGGGTCTGGGCAAGTTTACAGCGATGCGGATGGCACCTTACATCCATTTCTAGGGGAGGAATTACGGGATTTGACGGCTAATTAGGGCATGGGAAATAGCGAGGAAGATCGTGGTAATTCCTGGAAAACTGGCTTGAGTGACCTGGATGATAACCCCATTCTCCGGCAGGGGTGGAAGAGAGGGTGGATGGAGGAGAGAGAGTTGATATTTGGAATTGCTGAATGATGCCTGTGAGATAGTTGGTGAGACATCCTGGAGATGGTTGGATTCAGAAGGGCAATCTGGCTCAAGTTACAGGTCAAAATCGAAGAGTTTCTGAGAAAATGTTAAAGGGAAAAACTGCTTCCTGGTTTCCCTGAGAATGGTCACGTGCCCCCATAGTCTTTTCTCAAATGCAAATAAGTAAAACATTTTTTATTTTTTTCCAATGCACCTTTAATTTGTTGGCCTTTGCTAGAACTTGGCATTTTTTGGGTGGAAGCACTTTCCACACAGCCCTTATTAAAGGGTTCCTTCCTCTCTCCTTGAGTCTCGGGGCCAAGAGGGAAGTTGACTTTCTCAGCCCACTGCTCCTGGAAGACCATCATTTAGTTCATGACTCTCTTGTCTTCCTCGTAAGCTGTTCCTTTCCTAATCCTGACTCTGCCACTTTGTAGCTTTTTGATCTTGTTTAAATTCTTAACTTCTCTGGGCTGCAGTTTCATCCTTAATAAAATGGGCATCATAGTAGTACCTCACGGATAATTTTTTGACAAACAAAATCAGATCATGCGCATGAAAAGCTTAGCACAGTATCTGGTGTGAAATAAACTCAGTGAATGCCAGCTGTTACCATTAATAACAGGCAAGGATCTTTGTCTTCAAAGCAGTTGTGGGATATAAGCAAGTAACAAGTAAAATATAACAGTGGACGATCTGTGGAACCCAGGAGGCTGGAAAGAGTAAGGAAAATGAGCAAGACTTCACTGAGGATGGGACATTTAACAGAAGCCTTAAAGGATGACTTCATCAGGTAGATAGGCAGGAAAGAATTTTCCAGAAGAGGGAGAGAGAGCAGTGTGTCTAAACTTGAGTGAGGGTAGAGGGACCTAGTGGGTTTGAGAAAAAGCAAATGGTTTCATAGGACTAGAACGTAGAGGGTGATATAATTGTCATGGGAAAAGAACTTGGAAATATTACGAAGATGTTTTGGTACCAGAGTAAGTTTTTGGTTTATCTAAATCCAATTAGCAGCTATTGCAGAATTTTATGGACCAGGCTTTTAGAATTTCTTGAGCTTCTTCTTTTCGGTGACCCCTATCTCTATTCCACTATAACCATACCACAACACAACTTCAGGTCAGAGCCTGCCCTTGTTCAAAAGGTTTTACCACCCAAATTCTCACAACGAAATGGCTCCAAAATCACTGCAGATGGTGACTGCAGCCAGGAAATTAAAAAACGCTTACTCATTGGAAGGAAAGTTATGACCAACCTAGATAGCATATTCAAAAGCAGAGACGTTATTTTGCCAACAAAGGTCCATCTAGTCAAGGCTATGGTTTTTCCAGTGGTCATGTATGGATGTGAGAGTTGGACTGTGAAGAAAGCTGAGCACCAAAGAATTGATGGTTTTGAACTGTGGTGTTGGAGAAGACTCTTGGGAGTCCCTTGGACTGCAAGGAGATCCAACCAGTCCATTCTAAAGGAGATCAGTCCTGGGTGTTCTTTGGAGGGAATGATGCTAAAGCTGAAACTCCAGTACTTTGGCCACCTTATGCGAAGAGTTGACACACTGGAAAAGACCCTGATGCTGGGAGGGATTGGGGCAGGAGGAGAAGGGGATGACAGAGGATGAGATGGCTGGATGGCATCACCGACTCGATGGGCGTGAGTCTGAGTGAACTCTGGGAGTTGGTGATGGACAGGGAGGCCTGGCATGCTGCAATTCATGGGGTCTCAAAGAGTCGGACATGACTGAGTGATTGAATGGAACTGAACTGAAACTTCTGTTTCCTTGCTTCTATTGAAATCTTACTTCAGCTCTAGCAGAATCTCCGTCTCTGGGCCTCTCTGCATTTGTGCCATCCGTCACTCTTTCCTTGTCTTGATGTCTCCCCAACCAGCCTGGGATTTATGCCATGCTGTGCTGTGCGGTGCTCAGTTGCTCAGTTGTGTCTGACTCTTTGTGACCCCCATGGACTGTAGCCCACCAGGCCCCTCTGTCCATGGGATTCTCCAGGCAAGAATACCGGAGTGGGCTTCCATGCCCTCCTCCAGGGGATCTTCCTGACCCAGAGATCGAATCTGTGTCTCTTACATCTCCTGCATTGGCAGGTGGGCATTGGCAGGTGGGCATTGGCAGGTGGGTTCCTCACCTCTAGGGCCACCGGGGAAGACTGGGCTTCCTGGGGAGCTGTTTTAATGATGAGCCTCTTTCCTTAACTTTCTTGCCCTTGACCTGCAATTAGTATTTTGCAACTTTCCAGACCTGGGAATCCCCATTGCCTGCTTTCTTTTCTCCTGACTTAAGGGCTGTTGTGCCACCTCCGATATTAGCTGACTGTAGTTATGCATTTAGCATTGTTCTTGGTGCACGCGCGTGTGCTCAGGTGTGTCTGACTCTCTATAACCTCATGGACGGCAGCCCACCAGGCTTTTCTGTCCATGGGATTTTTCCAGGCAAGAATACTGAAGTAGGTTGCCATTTCCTACTCCAGGGGATCTTCCCAACCCAGGGATCAAACCCATGTCTCCTCCATTGGCAGGTGGTGCCACCTGGGAAGCCCCTAGTATTGTTCAGCAGGTATTTACATGTCACTTGTAGATTTTTAAAATCATATTTAATACAGTGGCTGCTTCATGCTTTTCCAGTTTCTAGCTCCTGTTCTCTCAGCATCACATCTGTATTTAACTGAGTTGGAAGCTATCCCAGATTCCCTGGCAAATTTATCTTTGCTTCCAATTACTTTTCAAAATCTTTAAAAAGTTTACCTACTTGGAGAACTCAAGGCAGGAACACTGGAAAGAACAAATGACTGGATCGTCCCTGCCCTACCCTGAGCGTTAGCTGTGTGCAGCCTCACTCGGAGGCGGAGAGCGCGTGCAGTCCTGGGCCGTCTGCCCGCAAACCCACGTTCCTCTACTCGCCTGAGATGAGCGGCAGAGGAAAGGGGGAGAGAAGGAAAGAGACAGCCGCAGGGACATTTGTATAATTCTCTCACCCAGTGTTAGAAAGCAGTGATTATTTCGCTTACCAGAAAAAGCATTGGCAGTTTTTCAGGCTTGCACAAGCATTCTCCATAAAATCATTCACCTCCATATATTCAGGTTTCGTGTAGTTTTCTCTGTTTGCGCATTCTGTGGTGTGGCAGCCTGGGAATTACGGTGGCCTCATATGTCTTCAGAGTTCTAAAAGGAAAAACAGGACACTCACAACCTCTTTCCTGGGTCCCAGCATGTGTCTGGGGTCCCATCCAATCCCCAGGTCGCCGAGGATGAGGGTGAGAAGTCTGGGGTTCTCCTCAACCTGCACTTCTGCTGTATCTTTGACCCTCAGTTTCCCTCCTTTAATCTGAAGGTTGGACCAAACCCTGAAGACTTCTGCTTGTTTGAATGTGCTCCTCCAATATTTTCTGTCCTAGGTCTGCATATCAATAGGGATTTGGTTAGGAAAAAAATTCATTTGATGTATTTCAGATATGAGGAGTTTCATACAGGAATTAAAGGCTTGTATGCAGAACAGGCAATGCAATTTGTAAGCCCTTAATTCCTAGATGAGGACAGGGATTGTGGTGATGGTTCCATAAACCAAAGGATGTCAGAGACTGGCAGCCAAGCCCCAGAAACAGGGTGGAGGCCTGGAGTAGAGTCTTCCTCACACCCCTGCAAAGAGCCAGCCAGTCCCGACCACATCTCCATCTCAGATTTGGAAACTATGAGACAACAGATTTCTGCTTTTTAAGCCACTTGATTTCCAGTAGTTTGTTGTTGTTCAGCCGCTCAGTCGTCTCCGACTCTGCAAGTCCATAGACTGCAGCACATCGGGCTTCCCCGTCCTTCACCATCTCCCAGAGTTTGCTCAAGCTCCTGTCCTTGGAGTGGGTGATGCCATCTGAACCAGGCCAGAATACTGGAGTGGGTTGCTATTCCCTTCTCCAGGGGATCTTCCCAACCCAGAGGTGGAACCCAGGTCTCCTGCACTGCAGGCAGATTCTTTACCGTCTGAGCCTCCCAGGAAGCCCTGGCAAACTCATACAGGGCCCTTCTAGGCGCAAGGCCCTGAGTGACAGCAAAGGTCACATGCCATGAATTCCAGGAGACTGGCCCTGCTTGTCAGATGGCTGGGGCAGGGGGAGTCACAGAAATTCCTGGGAAAGATCTTCACCAAAGCACTGAAGTGGGGGTTCTTGAAAGCTCCCCAGAAGGTGCTGCAGCTCTGAAGGATCTCTGGGAAGTTCCCAGACACTCCATCCTGCAGCCGTAGGAACGAGTGGTCTCCAGGCTCTCCGGGGAGCTGCTGGGAAGCCCACCTGTCCCCGTGAGTCCTGGCTTCTCTCCCACCTCCCGAATCCCTAAGTGCCTCTCGTCAGCAAACTCAAACCGGGAACTGCATGGAGAAGGGAATCTGAGGGCACGTGTGTCCCAATGTCTCTCTGTTGCAGGGCAGGTGGTCTTGGGAAGGGGTGACCACAGCGCTGCGCAGACAGCAGACTTCCCAGTGCCCTTGGACTGACACTCTCTGCACTTGAAGTTTGGACGTCACTTTCCTTGGGTTCTAACAAGACCGCCTCCCCACCCCCCACCCCCCACCAGGCAAGGATGTCTTTTCACAAGGTATCCGCGAGGTCGGGCAGAGGCAGGAGCAGCGCTGGCCCTCCTGTTGGCCTCAGGGCTATGAAGTGAGATCTCTCTGAAGTGGACTCTCCTCCGTCCAGGGAATATGACCTTTCCATATAAGGAAAAGGGGGGGGAAATTGATGTAGCAAGTAAGCAAGAAGAGGGGAGGAGGAGGACTTGAGAAGGAAAGAGACAATCAAGTCCAGAAGCCTTTGAAGAGACTAAAGGAGAACCCACCGAAAGCATCGCCAGAACCAGGAGGAGATGGAGGGCTTTTTTGCTTTAAATTAATTACAGAAGGAGGAAGGGAGCATCTTTAGACTATTTGCCAGGAACGTTGCTTCTCCACCAAAGCCAGTGCGTCAGCATGGAAATCTCTCATCCTTTTCCTTTTCTGTTACCGCGGCGCAGCCGCTCAGTCACGGCCGGCTCTGCGACCCCATGGGCTGCAGCACGCCAGGTCTCCCTGTCCTCCCCTAAATGCATGTGATTTCAGTCCTTCTTTGAATTTATGTCTTTAAAAATATCTGGTTGTGAGAGAATGTCTGAACTGTCTTTGACAGCTAATGGAAGTCACGCAGTTCAGAGCGGAACTACCCGTGACTGTCAGGAATCCGTGACGTAACCTTAGTCGTCCGCGTACACGTAGCGATGTCGCTGTGTAAGTTACAGTGCGTCCCCGAACCTAATAAATCAGAGGGTTTTTTCCTGTCCTGTAGATTTTTCTGTTGACGCAGAGTTCCTTTTATTTGTGTTTTTATCCCAACCTTTCTACTTTTCTTTCATACAGAAAAAAAAAAAGTGAAAGTGAAAGGCACTCAGTCGTGTCTGACTCTTTGTGACCCCATGGACTATACCCGTCCATGGAATTCACAGAACTATAAACCAATTCCAACAGATCGGTTCAGCTCCTGGAGGTGTTTTTGTGAAAGAATTTAACGTTACGAATTTTCCTTTTCTTAGACAATTAGCCATAGAAGGGCTACTCAGTAGCTGCAATCAGTTTCTGTCGCTACATAGGGTTACAATGACAGGGCCCCATACTCAGTGACGCTGTTTACGAAGTGAATGCCTCCAGGCAGACTGGACCACACTGTTCGGGTGTGTTTTTGAAGGTCAATTCGCTATCTATACTTGATGGCTGTATGCGTGAGAACAGTAAACATCCAAATGAAAACTGAAGATCATAGTTTTCCAGATGTCTCATCTGTGGAGCCAAGCATCTGGAAATACAAAAACATCTGGATGACTGACTGCGCTCATCACTTTTCATCCAGCTGTTTTGGTATCACTCAGATGTAGACCAAATCACTTTTTCCTTTTTTCCCCATAACAGTACCTCTGAAAAGCTGTGATAAGAATCACATTGTTAAGTAATATTAACAGTGATAAGACATATCAAATAAATCCAAAGCAAATAGTTGTTTGTACTGAAATTGAATTTAAGCTTTTGAAACACGTTCTTACGCATGCATCAGGATCACTTGAGAGCTAAAGTATTTGAATGACATTGTTATAAATGGAGCTGCAGTGTCTACAATAATGGTTTCTAATTTATTTATCTTATTTCTTAAGCAATAGGAAGTAACCTGAGTGTATAACAGATAGGTATATGAATTTTATTCACATTATGAAATAAAGTTTAGGAAAGTGTTAACAAGTTTTAAATCACTTATTTGGCTTTATATGTTAATGGTGTTTAGTAAATATAGATGACTAAAATACCAAAAGATGTAATCCAAAGCTATTAGGATGTGAGAGTCGAACCATAAAAAGGTTGAGTGCTGAAGAATTGATGCTTTTGAATTGTGCTGGAGAAGACTCTTGAGAGCCCTTTAACAACAAGGAAATCAAATCCTGCTGCTGCTGCTGCTGCTAAGTCACTTCAGTCATGTCCGACTCTGTGCGACCCCATAGACAGCTGCCCACCAGGCTCCGCCGTCCCTGGGATTCTCCAGGCAAGAACACTGGAGTGGGTTGCCATTTCCCTCTCCAATGCATGAAAGTGAAAAGTGAAGGTGAAGTCACTCAGTTGTTTCCAACTCTTAGCGACCCCGTGGACTGCAGCCTACCAGGCTCCTCCATCTATGGGATTTTCCAGGCAAGAGTACTGGAGTGGGGTGCCATTGCCTTCTAAAGGACATCAATCAATCCTAAAAGACATCAACACTGAATATTCATTGGAAGGACTGATGCTGAAGCTGAAGCTCCAATACTTTGGCTACCTGATTTCAGAAAAGCTGACTTACTGGAAAAGACCCTGATGCTGGGAAGAATGGAGGGCAGGAGGAGAAGGGGACGACAAAGGATGAGATGGTCAGATGGCATCACTAACTAGGTGGACATGAGTTTGAGTGAACTCTGGGAGATGGTGAAGGACAGGGAAGCCAGCATGCTGCAGTCCGTGGGGTCACAAACAGTCAGACATGACTTAACAACTGAATAACAAATATTTAAAAAATAATTATATGAAACATTTCTAAAAGAATTGATCATTTATATCTTTCATATATTCTTTTTTTTTTTTTTTACTTTAGCTTAGATTTTTTAAAATTTAAATTTATTTTAATTGGAGGCTAGTTACTTTACAATATTGTATTGGTTCTGCCACACATCAACATGCATCTGCCACGGGTGTACACGTGTTCCCCATCGTGAACCCTCCCTCCCACCTCCCTCCCCATACCATCCCTCTGGGTCATCCCAGTGCACCAGCCCCAAGCATCCTGTATCCTGTATTGAACCTGGACTGGCGATTCATTTCTTATATGATATTATACATGTTTCAATGCCATTCCCCCAAATCATCCGACCCTCACCCTCTCCCACAGAGTCCAAAAGACTGTTCTACACATCAGTGTCTCTTTTGCTGTTGCTTTTGCTGCACACCGGGTTATCGTTACCATCTTTCTAAATTCCATATATATGCGTTAGTATACTGTATTGGTGTTTTTCTTTCTGGCTTACTTCACTCTGTATAATAGGCTCCAGTTTCATCCACCTCATATATTCTTAAAAAATAAAAAATGTATCTGTTATTGTATTATTTTACATGGCAGAAATAAAGATACCAAAGCATTGCTGAAAAACTGCTTCAGAGATAGAACGAGAACACCGGTGTCTACTGGTCAGTTCAGGGGTCTTTCCCTTCACCTTGAGTTCAGTTGCTCAGTCCTGTTCAACTCTTTGCGAGCTCTTGGACTGTAACCCATCAGGCTTCTCTGTGCATTGGATTCTCCAGGTAAGAATAATTGAGTGGGTTGTCATTTCCCCCTCTGGGGGATCTCCCCACCCAGGGGTTGAACCTGCATCTCCTGCGTTGGCACGCGAGTTCTTTACCACTGAGCCACCGACCTTACTAATGCCAAATAAAACTGACAGAGAAATTCCTATTTGCAGGCCGGGTGAGAAATAGCCAGACCTCAAATAGGGATACTTAGGGACTTTGGGGGAGAAGGCAATGGCACCCCACTCCACTACTCTTGCCTGGAAAATCCCATGGATGGAGAAGGCTGGTAGGCTGCAGTCCATGGGGTCGCTAAGAGTCGGACACGACTGAGCGACTTCACTTTCACTTTTCACTTTCACGCATGGAGAAGGAAATGGCAACCCACTCCAGTGTTCTTGCCTGGAGAATCCCAGGGACGGGGGAGCCTGGAGGGCTGCCATCTGTGGGGTCGCACAGAGTCGGACACGACTGAAGCGACTTAGCAGCAGCAGCAGCAGCAGGGACTTTGGGAAGGTCATGTCCACACTGCTATATTTAAAATGGATAGCCAACAGGGACCTACTGTGTAGCACAGGGAACTCTGCTCAATGTCATGTGGTAGCCTGCATGGGAGGGGGCTTTGGGGGAGAATGGATATGTGTATATGTATGGCTGAATCCCTTTGCTGTCCACCTGAAACTTTCACAACATTGTTAATTGGCTATATTCTGATATAAAATAAAAAGTTTAAAGTTTGAAAAAAATGGCAAGCCACTTACCTACAACAGATACTATTCCACAACTTTCCATTTTTACTGATGTAAAATTTAAATTCTTTTTCTTCTCAAAAACCACTCAAAGTTAACATGCTGGCATCTCTTTTTGGGTCGGCATTTGTAGAGTCTACCAGCTGTAAATGGCAGGTGGTGCTGGAATAGCCTATTTCATTTTCTGTCAGAAAAGAGGACAGACAATCGAATAACTACTAAAAACCTCTGGGTTCTTGAGAAATTCCTCTATAATTTTAATTCACAATTTGTTATCCTAGGGAATAGGCCCAAGAATAAAGATGAGCAAATATAGATAGCTCCCTTTTGTATCTTTTAAAACCTATATGCATATTTGATTATTGTGTATCAAATACTATTTCAGCTTCCCAGGTGGCACTAACGGTAAGAACCTGCCTGCTAATGCCGAGATGTAAGAGACACAGGTTGAATCCCTGGGTCAGGAAGATCCTCCAGGGTAGGAAATGGCAACCCACTTCAATATTCTTGCCTGGAGAATTTCATGGACAGAGGAGCCTGGCAAGCTACAGTCTATGGGGTCACAAAGAGTTGGACATGACTAACCATGAATGCACCATCAAATATTATTTAGACAGATTCAGTAGAATACTTTGTAATCTCAGTGTGACTACTTTTGTAAATCTTAAACTTAGCTTGCTTAGAAAATAATCTTCACCTACTATTTGGGGAGGGGGAAAATACAGATTTTTTAAAATGTAATTTTACCTTAAAATGAAGTAGCTTTTAATAATAGCACTAAATACGTTGAGTTTAAGTCACAAATGGATTTTCTATTTAAAAGCAACATTTTACAGTGGTATAGAAAATGTAAATATTTCTATGCAAAAAGGATACTAGGGAAATAATTGCACATTGTACAGTAAATAAATATTTGTGGAAAGAGAAAGTACTTTTTCTCTAGCAAATGTGTAGTATACTCCAGGTATTACGTTAGGCACTTTAGAACACATTGGAATTGTAATAAGTATCCTATGGGGTAATTACAACTGTTGGTCCCATTTTTCAGGTTAAGAAACTGAGATTAGGAAAGGTCAAGCAACTTTCCCAAGGTCACACAACTAAAAGAGGCTGTGACAAGATTCCAATCCAGGCCATTTGGCTTTGGAGTCTGAGCTTTTATCCACTGTACAATGTGATGCCTAATTAAACTAAATGTTTAAAAATAATTTAAAGACATTGGCCAGTCCCTTTCAGGCTTCCAACAAAAGTACAGTAAACAATTACTTTGTTCTAAAAATGATTTGTTTCCACGGACTAAAAAGCCACAAGCTGTTGCAGGCGATGGTTTTTTGTAAGTGACAGCTGCTCTGCTTTGTGAACTTCCCGCAAGCCTGCCAGAAAGTTAATATCAATTACAATTAAGGAGGAAAATTATTTTGGGCAACATCACACTTGACAAGAGCTTTGGCAAACAAAGCGTTGCCAAAGAGTGAAAATATTAACACTTCGCTAAAACTTTTCCTTTTTTTTTCTTCCTGTGCCGACTTTTGCATAAAGGTGTAAACTGTGAACTGGAAGTTGATGAGTGTTGGTCCCAGCCCTGCCTCAATGGTGCCACTTGCCGGGACGCTGCGGGGGCCTACTTCTGTGACTGTGCCCCGGGATTCCTGGGCGATCACTGTGAGCTCAACACGGACGAGTGTGCCAGTGGGCCGTGTCTCCATGGTGGGCTGTGCGTGGACGGAGCCAACAGGTACGTTTTCTCCCGAGAGAGCACTCACTGGCCAGGAGCTACTGCACCACCTCTGGCGAATCTGGAGATCTCACAACCCCAGCTTAACGTTTTCAGAGTGCTTTTTATGCTTCAAGTGATTCAAGGTTGTAGCAGTCACGCTTTATTAAAAAATGCATCCTTTGGAGGGCCCCTGTCTCAAGAGAGAGCATTTTTCCAAGTCATTCTTGTAACAGTTTAGAATTTCTTCTGTTATAGAAAAGTGCCAGTCTTCCACATAGAAGAAACAAAGGGGAATCTACCTTCCCTATCCGTGGTAGATGCGAAAACAAAGCTGGAGTTATTCTGTATGTGAATGTAAGATTGTACTTATGAAATGACAAGCATATAAATCAAGTGGTGAAAAAGAAATCCTTTAGGAATTTTATCTAAACAGTGTTGGCAAGGGCAGTGATATTAAATTAATTATGTCTTGAATTTCTAGTTGTTTAGGGAATTAGGTGAGTACTTTTGAGCCAGCAGAGTGATGTTCCAAATTAGAGTCTAACCCCATTGACTTCTCAGCAAAAACAAAACCAAACAATAAATCGCACCTTAATATAAGGCATATAATAAATTTGGGTGACGGTAGTTGAATTCATATAAAATATTTTTTGGAAGAACTTTCTAGCAGTTAAAGCACAGGCATTGAGTTATCAAACACTTGAGTTTTAACTGCTTAGCACTGGGCGGTGTGTTCACAGATCCTCCGGCAGCTCAGTGGAAGGCAAGGTGGGCCTTAAAACCCCCTCGACAACACGGAGTCTAAAGTTTGGAGAAGTCAGGGAAACCCCACACATTCATACAGTTAATTCTTTGCAAAGGAGGATTAGAACCCAATTTTATTTAATAAATAAGATATAATTTATCCCACATCTGAATTTCAAAATGAGTCAGACTCAAAAGGGGGAGCAATAAAAGTCTTATGTGCTTCAAATATATCCAGGAAAACAACAGATTTTAAGCAGAACAAGGTGGTGGAACACCTCTTTGGTAAACTCTGAGCGTGATCCAAGCTTTGCCTGTGATTTTCAGTTACACCCACTTCGTTCTCCAGTGGTGAGAATCTTCACACCTGGAGACTGGTAACTGGGAAACACATGGACAGACAGATCCGACAGAGCAGCAGTTCCCACACAAGTGCTCCGGGAAAGAGGAGGCTCTTCCAGCCAGGCCTCACTGTTTCCAGGAGGCGTCAGGACAGAAGTCACACAATGCTTTTGATACCTGCCTGTGTGCGTGCTAAGTAGCTTCAGTCATGTCCAACTCTGTGAAACTGTGGACTGTATAGCCTGTCAGGCTCCTCTGTCCATGGGATTCTCCAGGCAAGAATACTGGAGTGAGTTGCCGTGCCCTCCTCCAGGGGATCTTCCTGACCCAGGGACCAAACCCGTGTCTCTTTTGTCTGCTGCGTTGGCAGGAGGATTTTTTCCCACTAGTGCCACCTGGGAAGCCCTTTGATGCCTTTGGAAACAAACAGAACAAGGCTAAACCTGCTTCCTGCTAGCTTTCCTCTTTCACCGGAGTACGTGCTGTGAATACTTTTTCTACTGTATCCAGAGCTCTCTCAAAATACCTAAATTTTGAGATCATCTCAAGTTCAGCAAATATGACCTGACTTTGTTTTCCCACCAAAATAATTAACGCATTTGCTATGAGATTTGTGGGAAAGGCAAAAACTATGCCCCCTGGAAGGTTCCTGCAGACAAAGGAAGATGTAAATGAGACTGAGTCTGTGAACTGAGGTGCGCTAGCCAGGCTTGACCTCAGGGCTCTGGTCTTCAAGGTCTCACACATGGTATTGAGATTTGCAGTAGGCATTTTTTTAATCAAAGAAATGAAATAGTGAATAGAGGATTTCTAGCTAGGAAAATTATGAATAAAAATTATAGTCACTTATATTTGCTAGTATTTCATTTTCCTTAGTGAAATCTTAATGTCTGCATTGGTGGTAAACAGACATATAGCCAGGGTGAACAGGACTGTTACTCTTTATTAAATCAAAGGTGTCCTCCCCCTAGACACTTATTTTATCTAAGCTGGGTGTGTAAGCCCATGATTTTTCAATACTGGATCCTCAAGGAGAGGCCATATAAAGTGACATAGAGTGAACAACTCTCCCGGTCAGATTCGTATTTAGGTCTGTCAGATAATCCCATTCAATGGACGAATCATTATAAATAACACGACCAAAATATTCTTGTAATCTAGAAATAAGGAAACATAAGTCACAATTTATATAATGAGAAGCTTTCCTTTTTTCCATAATTTATTATTTCACTAGGGACCTTATTACTGGATTCTTTATATAAAAAAGTGCCTTGATGGTATAAATCATTCTCTGCCGCCTCACAAATATTAACTACTCTATTTCGTACAATTCAGTAGTTTTATTCAGTATTTTCTGCCCTTTGGCATGCTATGCTCATTCTTCATATACGCATTTAATTATCCCAAGGACTCTGTGACAAAGGTACTATTACCTTCAATTTATGGGCGAGGAAACAGAAGTATAAACAATCATGGTTTCCAAGTAATTTTGACTGAACACTTGCTTGGGGTAAGTCTCCTTAGCTCTCCAGGGGCTCCTTGGCTCTCCTTAAAACATTTGCGTGGGATAAGCAAGTCTCCTTAGCTGTTCTTAACAGACTTGCTTTCACTAAAAACCTTGAGGGATCATCTCTTGAAGCCTGCAAGCATATGCTTCTGGTAGGTATTAAGCCCACGCTGATGGACAGGTGGAGAGACAGGACAAGGATACGTCGTCCCCCATGAGCAAGGGCTGATGTCCCGACTTCATTTTGCTCCCCAGGTACAGCTGTACCTGCGCAGGTAGTGGGTTCACGGGGACACGCTGTGAGACCCTGCTGCCCCCGTGTTGGTCAGAGCCCTGTCACAACAACGCCATCTGCGAGGACAGTGCTGACCGCTACACCTGCCGCTGCCGGCCCGGTGAGTGACAGGACTCCTTCCACTGGCTTTTTGTTTTTTTTTTCTTTTGCATAGAATAGAAACAAATAGCTTATGGCAAAAGGAAATTGTTGCCGGAGGTTTAAAACCAACTCTTTCTTCTAGTTATCATTGTTTGATTTAATCTTGTTCTTCAGTGCTCAAACATATCTATTGCTACACTACACATTATCTGAACTAGATTACCAAAGTGTCCAATCATCAGAATCTTCTAGAAGAAATGCAGAGGAAAAAAATAATCAATGGAAGGGTTGATTTCAGCATGGTTTTCGTGGAGTAAAATTCACTGGAAGATGCTTCCTTGTCCTCCAGGATGTTTTCTTTGGCACCTAGAACATATTAAAACCCATGAAACTCCGTTAAAATCCTAAGTGCTTGTGTTGTAATTCATGGAGTCAGTCAGTGTGATGGCTGATTGTCCCCATAGAGAGCATAGAATGATTTTTCAGAAATGTAAGTATTCTGCTCACCTTTTATAATGTAAAAGACAATATAAGTTACACATACATAAACCCTAATTTAAAATAGCACTTTAAAAGATAACTGGACTTGAGCGTAGAGGTGATGGGAAAGAGTATGTGACACTTGAATCAACAAGCCACTCGTAAATATTGATGTTAATTTTGGCAAAAAATAACCTGCTTGACATACTTCAACCTCTTACTAGGATTTTATTGCTAGAAATGAAAGTGCATTTCTCCTCTCTTCTTTCTTGAGCCATTGGAAAACAACCGATAAGCTTGCGATTATTTAAAATCTAAGCTTACTGACCACGTACCCCACCTCCCCACTCATGTCATTATCTAAGGAAAGGGAGGCCCTGTAAGTTGGGGGGAGGCATGAAGACTGGGGTCAGTCCAGTCAATAGCAGCTTCTGATCAAAAGGCATCTCATTGCCTGAGGAACATTTTACATGCTTTGGTAAAAACCAGATAAACTTAAAAGTATAAAAGGAAGTTGGGGATTCGCCTGTGGCTCAGAGCTCTGTGTACCTCATGTGTCTCCCCACTTCCAGATAATGAAGAGGACGTATTTGTTTTCCTTTGGCCATTGGTCCTTGTCACTAGGAAACGATTTGTAACACTTGAATCAACAAGTCACCTCCAACACTGAATTTTTTTCCAAAACGTGTTATTCCACGTTCTTGTCATCAGCCAACCCTCAACACTCAGTCAACAGTCTGAACAGGACCTCAGTCCAGAAGCAGGGGGTAGAGTGGACAGCTTGGGAGCAGGACGAGTCCACCATTTGTTAACTGAGTAAACTAGGGCGAATTACCCCTTAATTCTTACATTTCTCATCCACAAATAAAGGATACAAAAGCTATTTATAGTATTGTTGTGAGGGGTAAAATTATGAAAATGGAACCTGGCATGTATTAAGTACTCAAAAAAAAAAAAAAAAGGCAACAATTATTACTACATTCCAGGTTCTACACCAGGAGGTGAAAATTGTATATGACAGATGGTTTCTGTGCTCTAAAATAGGGGCCCCCAACCTCTGGGATCTAATGCCTGATGATTTGAGGTGAGCTGATGTAATAATAATAGAAATAAAGTGTACACTAAATGTAATGTGCTCGAATCATCCCGAAACCACCTCCTCACCCCTGTCCAGTTCACGGAAAAATTGTCTTCCATGAAAGCAGTCTCTGGTTCCAAAAAAGTTGGGTCCTGCTGTTCTGAAGGGTTTGTAATGGAGTCAGGCAGCAAAGGAGAACTGCCTAAAAAAGACCAGTATGAGCCCCAAAGATTTCACTGCCAACTATATATGTGAAGGATTGCCGCTGCTGCTGCTAAGTTGCTTCAGTCATGTCCGACTCTGTGTGACCCCATAGACGGCAGCCCACCAGGCTCCCACATCCCTGGGATTCTCCAGGCAAGAACAGTGGAGTGGGTTGCCATTTCCTTCTCCAATATGAAGGATTAGGGGATCACAAAGACACAGTACCTCCTTCCAAGGAGCTTAAATTCTAGCAGGAATACAGTGTGAAAAAACTGTGTACAGTACAATTTTGGGTGGCTCAGACAGTAAAGAATTTGCCTACAATGCATGAGACCCGGGTTCGATCCCTGGGTCGAGAAGATCCCCTGGAGAAGGGAATGACAACTCAGTCCAGGATTCTTGCCTGGACAATTCCATGGACAGAGGAGCCTAGCAGGCTACAGTCCATGGGGTTGCAAAGAGTTAGACATGACTGAGCAACTAACACTTTCACAAGATTCTCTAATAAATTCCATAAAAGGGAAGAAGGGGAGAAAATGTTTAGCAACGGCCTGAGGAGGCAGCATTTTAGAAAACTTGAAAGACCACTAAGCACATCCCAGAAATGTACCCACGAGCTGTGTGACTCTGGCCACGTCTCTGCTCTGAGCCTCGGTTTCCTCATTGACAGATAAAGCAGAGATGATAATAATATCCGCCTCATGGTGTCATTGTGGAGTGAAGTCCAGCTCATTGAGTGGACTTTGTGTCATTGTACTCCACATAGTGTCATTGTGGAGTGAAGGAGCTCCCAGCTCAGCCTAGACCACAGCAAGTCAATAAATGTCAACCCAACACCCTGGAATTAGGAGATGGGCCATTCTAGACCCTAAGGCTGGCAGGTGGTAGCTCGTTGCTTGTTTAAAGATAGAAGAGAGGAAAAAAGAAAAGGGAAAGACGAAAGGGCAGCAGGAGCACAGAGAAAAGAGCCCGTCCAACTGTGGAGCCTGGAGGGAAAATGCTGGGCTATGCAGGGCTGGGGTTAGAGGGGTGGGCTGAGGAGCAAGATGAGGCTGAAGCCAAATCATGATGTCCACCCTGCAAACCGTGGGGCAGTCTGACCTGTTAATTTACGAAGAGCTCCCTGGCACTTCAGGGGAAGAATGATGGAGAGAAATAAGGCTAATCGCAGGGAATCCCGTGACACTTCTGCAGTGATTTAAATAAGAGCTAAGTCACGGACCGGAACAAAGATGCCAGTGGCGAGGGTGGATGTGAGCGTATGGACGGCCACGGGAGCCCTTTAGGAGGTGGAAAGGACGTGGGGATTGGGAAGGGAGCGCCAGTTTAGGACAGTTCTGCTTCCGAGTTTCTCTCTTGGGTCACTGGATGGATGTCGATTTTGCCTAGAGAGAAAACTCACAATGTCTTTGTACCCAGTTCTCACAGTTATGTGTAAAGAGAAGGTTTAACGCCACAAGCTACTCTATATCTAAGAATCGTAGACCATTCCTTTGGATCATGAGATGCCTGCCACTGAGCGCGATGACAAGAATACAGCGCTGTAATTGCCCAGGGTCCTCGTTTCAGGGGTAATTAATCACAAGTGTCAGTTACCTTAAATGCTCATCTTAAAAGTTTTCCTATTACCCAGAGAAGATTCTTGTTTTTTTTTTTTTCTTAAAACATGTAATTTAAGAACCCTGGGGCCTTGACTCAGCATCATATTGTTTCTTTGTACAGAGTTTTATAGGAAAACTTGTTAGAACTATTGAATGTAGCCTTGACTGAAAGAATCTATTTATACATCTGGTTAAAAGGAACACCAAACAGAATCCCCACAGGGCCCAGTGGTAGGGACGGGACCCGTAATACCATAAATCAGAACCTTCCTAATGTTCAGGATAAGAATAAAGACAATGCATGAGCCAGAAAGCAAAAAAGGATTTATGAAAGTACTAAATTACTTCCTAACCTGGGCTGTGCATAAGTCTTCAAACTTAGAATGAAAAGAAAATTGAAAATAGAACTTCAGTAAGTCAACTGTAGCACAAGATGTTTATAAAAACCATTATTTAGTGAATATGTGTAGATCCTTAAGTATGAAATAAAAACGCTTAAAAAGTAAACATTCAGGCTTAAGAGACTAAGGGTTCTAGGGGTGGGGAGGGTCATAACAAAGCACTGTGGGACCCTCATCTGACATGAGCTTCCAGTTTCCTTTTCAACTCTCAGTTTCTTCTTGAGAAGGTTGATGAAGACCCCAGGAGTCAAACATGACAAAAGTATTATACGAACAAGCAGCAGAGTTTGTGTTGCGGTTATGACTTGACATGGGACCCCATATAGGTTTTTATTAAAATTACAAGATGAACATTCATATCATGTTCTCATTATTTGCTCATTAAGAGTTCACCAACTTTCTAGTTTATTTGCTAAGCGAGGATTATCATCTAAATTGTTGATTAGTTCTGTTTGAATCTCATCCAGGAGTTGACTGAAGGCCTAGTACTCAGGTGTTGCTCAGTCCTAGCATGTGAATTAAAAAACACAGTCTCTGCTTTTATGGAGCTCACAGTCTGTTGAGGGAGACAGCTACATAAATAAGTGAATAAGCTATGTCATCTGTTCAGTCGCTCAGTCATGTCCAGCCCTTCTGCGACCCCGTGGACTGCAGCCCACCAGGCTCCTTTGTCCGTGGGATTTCCAGGCAAGAATACCAGAGTGGGTTGTCATTCCCTTCTTCAGGGGATCTTCCTGACCCAGGGCTGGAACCCGAGCCTCCTGCATTGCAGGTAGATTCTTTACTGTCTGAGCAATCAAGTAAAAACTATATGCATAAATGAATTTTAAAAGATACCTCTAAAAATAAGCACATAAGACCAATCTTTGTAAGACAATGAAAGGAAAGAATTGGGTATGTGAGAGAAAAAGGTTCTTATTTAGATCTGTCCATGAGGAAATGACATTCTGAGAAAGTAATAAAAGATCGAGTCTGAATACGTAAGAGTTATGCAAGCACAGTCGTGGAGGAGGGTTTTCTAGGGGAGGGAACGGTATTCTAAAGGCCCTGGGACAGCAAGCATTCTAGGGACAGGAACAGGTTTGGGAATGGGGCCAGATAATAAAGGGCTGGCCAGGTTAAGGATTTTGAACTTTATTATGTGTGAAAAGTGAAGCCTTTGAATGGTTTCAAAGTAAAGAAAGACCATGATTGGATTTATAACCTTTACCACTTTGGATTGCAATTTTACTTTAAGAACATATTTCTCAGCAGTTAAGTGACATTGCAAAGATCTGTAGGTGAAGTCATTTGTATTATAAGTCAGGTTGTGTTCCTATAGGAACTTCGAACATCTCTTTCATCATCTCACAAAACAGCTGGTGTGATCCTGAACACACTCCTCAGCATTATGTTAGCACTTAACTAGCTTTACATTTTTGGGCTAGCACTACACACAGTATGTAAATAATCGAAATCGGTAAGAAGAACAACCTAATAGAAAAAGATATGAAATGATTAAAAAATTCAAAAATATTAAGTTCAATAATATCTGGGGAAAATGTAAAGCAAACAATGATAAGGTATGATTTTTTATCTAGCCAACTGGTAAAAATTTTTGCTTGGTGTGGCAAGTGTTGACAAGGGTCTGGACCACACACACTCTTATCCTGTGCCAGTAGACACGTAACAACCTCTACAGTTTCTCTAGAGGTCGTTACCAGGATCTATTAAAATTTGAAATGCCCGTAACCTATAACCCAGAAATCCCACTCCTAGCATAGACCTCAGTGTTGCGCTCAGACATTTGCACAAGCCGCATATATGATGTTATTCAATGCAATATTGTAATAGCAAAAATGTATATAAACCCGCTAAGGGAATGGAATGGTCAAATTATACACATCTGTGTTATGGATTACTTGGCAATAGTTGAAAATGATGAGTTAGCTCTATATTTCTAACATGCATAGACTGTGCCCGGGAGTAAAGACGCCAGGCCATACTGAAGGATGCGCGCGGTCAGTACAGTGCCGGTTACGTTAACACACACAATAAATAGACACACATGTGGTTTTAACAGGTGCATATGTGGGTAAAACCACAGAAAATAGTTCTGGCAGGGACTTTCTTTTATATTTAATATCCAAATATTTTATTAAATACTAAATACTTGATGTTTTATTGTTTTTATTCTTGTCCCTAGTAAAATGACCCAGTTAAATCCATTCAAGTACAAAATAGTTTTTTCTTCTGTCTCATGGTGTGTAAGGAAATCATTGACCTCTGCTTCAAGGTTTAAGAGAAGAATTTAGGCTTGGCTACGTGCTCTCTGCTGAGTGTGTGGTATGTGCTAAGTTGCTTCAGTCCTGTCTGACTCTGAAGTGCTGAGCCTGCCAGGCTCCTCTGCCCGTGGGATTCTCCAGACAAGGATCCTGGAGTGGGTTGCCATCCCCTCCTCCAGGGGATCTTCCCAACCCAGGGATTGAACCCACTTCTTTTACATCTCCTGTTTTGGCAGGCAAGTTCTTTATCACAAGCACCCACCTGCGGTCTGCTGACTTTACATCTATACTCTGGAAAAATATATCTTTTTTTTTTTCTTGCTTAGCATTCAAACAGTTGGAATGTTTGAAGAATTGGAGTTTAGTTAAAACTTCCAGGTTAAGTCAAGATGATCCTGAAGCCCCTTCTTCATCCATCTTTGCTAAGAATCTGGTGGTACTATGGAAGTGACTCCACTGTTGCTCTTAACGTTCGCGGAAGCCCCCTTTATCAGATCCCCTTGCCGGCTCCTCAAGGGGGACCCAGCGCCTGTTACCTGGCGCCACGCGGTGGGCAGCCCCCAGTCAGGCGCGTGCTCCGTGGCTGAGGAGCTCTGAGCCCGCAGCCTCTCTGGCCGTTTATCCTGCAGGATACACGGGCGCGCAGTGTGAGACCGACCTCGACGGATGCGGGAGCGGCCCCTGCCAGGCCGGCGGGCGGTGCGTGGAGCTGTCCTCGGAGACGGGGCGTGAGCGCCTGGCCCGGCTGCTGTCTGCATCCCGCCGCCCCGAAGCCTCCGGTTACGTCTGCATCTGTCCACCCGGACTCACAGGTAAGGCCCGGCGCCGGAGAGACACTTCGCCTTTCTAGCGTTTGCCAGCAGGTCATGCATTCACCCAGAGAGCGGTGCTGTGTAACCTCTGTGCCCTGGTGCAAAGGGTCCCCCTTGTGGGCCTGGAAAATACCTCATTTCACCTATGGTAATTCCTCAAATCATGGGGAAAATGTTAAAAACAGGGGTGGAAGAGGCGTACGAAAGGGGAAATGCTTGTATACTTTATCCTGGGGAATTAGAAGCCAACTCAAGTTCTTCACCTTAGAGACAGAAAATTTTAGAATTTTTGTGTCATTAAATTTTATAATGATGTTACATTTTATGTTATTCAAGTTTGCTTAAGAAGTTAGCGTATTTATGTTTACACTGAGAACAATGATCTAGTCTCAAGTAATCAACTATTCTATAGCGAAAGTTGTTCCCCGTTATCAAATTTAAAGGACTCTGTCTTATTCTATAGTATCCTTACTCTAAACCCAGTGGAGATTTGCATGAACAGTTGTGTTTTTGTCTGTTCCCGTTTCTGAAACTTTTCAGAAATTTGGAAACAGTCCTGTGTTTGATGATGAGTAGCAATTACCTGGAGAAGGCCATGGGAGCCCACTCCAGTGTTCTTGTCTTGAGAATCCCAGGAATGGGGGAGCCTGGTGGGCTGCCATCTATGGGGTTGCACAGAGTCTGACACGACTGAAGCAACTTAGCAGCAGCAGCAGCAGCAGTTACCTACAGTTGCATAGATACCACTGAGAAAACTAATTGCAACCTAGATTTCTACCTTATTTCTCTCTCAATAGATCCAGTGACATCTGAGGGCAATATTTCAGCTGCTGTTGGGGGTTTCTGAGAAAAGTAAATAAGGAATAAGAAAAATAAGGGGATGGGTCTATTTACACTTAGTATTCCCTTTTAATGTCTCAGTTTTTATGTGCAATGACCTTTGATTCTTGGCAGCGTTTGCTATAAAGTTGCTGTAGAGAATGTCCCGATTCACTGTCCCTTCTGTAAAAACATGTAGGATAAAAGTCTCGCCAGTGTCAATGTCAGGAGCAGGATAGTTCTTCCTGAACAGCTTCTAGCTTGCATGCTTTTCCTCTTAGTAAAAGGTGTGCAAATAAATCTTGATAAATGAAAAAAAGCATGAACTAAATCTTGCAATACATCACATTTACCAACAATATAAGATGCTGGAAATCTTATAGGTAAAAGTGGGTTCTACAAGCATATAGGTTTTTCTATAATACATTTCTGTATTTACCCCACCCCTGGGATTATTTAAATTTCCTGTTCTGTTTCTTACCTAACAACTTCTTGTTCTGTTTCTTTTCTTAGTTACCTTATTTTCTTGTATTTTCTGAATTGTATGATCTTGGTGTAGTGTAAGTGATTTTGTTAACCACTGTAAGTTCCTCTTGAAACAAGGTAAGGGAGTTATAAATGTTTTTTCTTGAGTGTAAGGTTACAAGGAGGTCTATCAAAGTCAGAGGCCTCTGCTAATGTTGCCTCATCAGATGAAAGAACATGGCTGACCAATGTATTTGCGGATCCGAACAAGAGAGGCAATAAAATGCCCCAGGAAAGTGTGTTGGCCTTGATTTTTGAGGAGCAGCTGAGAATGAATTCATGAGTTAAGAAGTCCTGGGCTGCCCCAAGTATGGCTTCATGAAATTGCTCATTTTCCACTCATGTGACTTCCAAAGAGGGTTCTCAGAATCAGTTGTCCTTCAGATGGTGATTCAGGGTCACATACGTGTTTAGTCGCTCAGTCCTGTCTGACTCTTTGTGACCCCACAGACTATAGCCTGCCAGGCTTCCCTGTCCATGACATTTCCCAGGCAAGAACACTGGAGTGGGTTACCATTTCCCTTCTCCAGGGGATCTTCCCAACCCAGGGATCAAACTCTCCTCGCCTGCATTAGCAGGCAGATTCCTTACCACTGAGCCACCTGGGAAGCCCCTTTGTAGTCTGACTCTTATCAGTCTTATACATAATTTGTTAAATGTATCTTATACATATTTTTTTAGATATATACCTAAGTATTTCATTTTTGGACTGCCCCTATAAATGGTACTGTGTTGTTAATTTCAAGTTCCATTTGTTCACTGCTGTTATGTAGGAAAGCAATTGACTTTTGACTTTTATATATTAACCTTGTGCTCAGATACTGTGCTATAATCATTTATTAGTTCTAGGATTTTTTTTTCCAGTTCTTTCATATTTTATACATGAACAATCATGCTCCTGCCTTTTAAAAATATTAATGTTTATACAGTATGCCTTTTTCCATCCTTATACTTTCAACTCTTCGTTGTTTAATTTGAAGTGAGTTTCTTTTAAATGTCATAATAAAAAAGCATATTATTGCATAATGCTTTTTAAAAACTGTTTGTCAATCTCTGCTTTATAGTTGATATATTTAGACTATCTGTACGTAATTATTGATGTGGTTGGGGTAAACTCTGCCATTTTATTATTTGTTTTCTCTTTGATTTCTTTGTTTCTCTTTTCTTACCTTTCTATGGGATACTTGACCATTTTTTAAGGTTTTCATCTTGATTTAGTTCTAGTATTTTGGATGTATTGTGTATTTTTTCATATGCACAATATGGTTCTTCTGCCTATTACAATGTACACATGTAATTCATAGCCTATTGGTATTAACATTTTACAATTTTGGGTGAAGCAGAGTAAAGCTCTTTTTCCATTTAGGTCTCTTTATCTTCCCCGCTTTAAAGTATCATTGTCTTGAGGATAAGATGGTATCCTAAATCTTATTTTAGTCATTCCATATAATTTAGAAAGTTTATGAAGAGGAGGGTGTTCTGTTCTGTTTACCTGCCCTCTCCATTGTTCTTTCTGCCTTTTGCCTCAAGATTCTTATGCTACTGGTTCCGTCCTGTTCAAAGAACTTTAGCTTTTCTTTAAGAGTTGGTGTGTTAGTGACAATTCTTTTAGTTTTTATTTGAGAAAGTCTTTATTGCCCATTTATTCCTGAAAGACAGTTTGTTGAATATAGAAGTCATGGTTGACAATTCTTTTCTTTAAGCATTTGAAAAAATAACATCTCTTCCTTCTGCACTCTATTTTTCAAGTAAGAAATCCACTCTCATTGAAATTCATGGTCCCCTGTAGGTAGCGCATCTTTTCTCTGACTCCTTGCAGAGAAAAAGTATGGAGTGATAACACCTTCAACTCTATCTTTCATTTTCAGAATTTTATTTATGAATGTATCTCTGCATCTATTTTTTTTTCCAATTTGAAATTCACTCAACTTTTCAAATGTGTGGATTTATGTCTTTTGCCAAATTTAGGATGTCTTTAGCCAAGTTTTTCTTTTATTGCTCTTTCAGCCCTAGTCTCTTTTTCTTCTCCTGCAACTCTGATAATGTAAACTTTGTGTCTTTTCCTATTTTTCCACAGATTCCTGAGTTCTGTTAATTTTTCCCTCTTTTTTGTTTAGAATGGGTAAATTTTATTGATCTGTCCTTAAAATTCACAGATTTTATTCTCTTTCATCTCCTCTCCACTATTGTGCCCGTCCAGAGAACTGATTGTTTCTCCTATTTTATTTTCCAGTTTTATAATTTCCATATTTTATCATCTAATTCTTTGCTGATATTGTCTATTTTTCCTTTTACTCAAGAGAATTTGTAATTGCTTATTAAATCATTTTATGATGGTACTTTAAATCTTTGTCAGTTTAAAAATATGATTCAGCTCAGATTGAGTTGATGACATCAGTTCACTTTCTTTTCTCACTCAAGTTGTGGTTTTCCTGATTCTTGGTATGATGGGTGATTTCTCAATTGTATCTAGGACATTTTGGACATTATGTTAGGAAACTATTAGTCTTATTTGAATTTTTAAAATTTTATCAGGCAGTCAGCTTTTTCGTTTTGACAAACAGGTCATAGTCTACTTCGGTGGGCTCTGCAAGCCCAATGCCCAGTTAAATTTCAGAGTCATGGCAGTGTTATTTTGGTCTGCTTGGTACATCCGGTGCCACTGGGGCTCCCATTGATCTCTGCTGATGATATATCTGTATGCAGGTCAGGAATCAACAGTTAGAACTGGACATGGAACAACAGACTGGTTCCAAATAGGAAAAGGAGGACGTCAAGGCTGTATATGTATCACCCTGCCTATTTAACTTATATGCAGAATACATCATGAGAAACGCTGGACTGGAAGAAACACAAGCTGAAATCAAGATTGCCGGGAGAAATATCAATAACCTCAGATATGCAGATGACACCACCCTCATGGCAGAAAGTGAAGAGGAACTCAAAAGCCTCTTGATGAAAGTGAAAGTGGAGAGTGAAAAAGTTGGCTTAAAGCTCAACATTCAGAAAATGAAGATCATGGCATCTGGTCCCATCACTTCATGGGAAATAGATGGGGAAACAGTGGAAACAGTGTCAGACTTTATTTTTCTGGGCTCCAAAATCACTGCAGATGGTGACTGCAGCCATGAAATTAAAAGACACTTACTCCTTGGAAGGAAAGTTATGACCAACCTAGATAGCATATTCAAAAGCAGAGACATTACTTTGCCAACAAAGGCTAGTCAAGGCTATGGTTTTTCCTGTGGTCATGTATGGATGTGAGAGTTGGACTGTGAAGAAGGCTGAGTGCTGAAGAATTGATGCTTTTGAACTGTGGTGTTGGAGAAGACTCTTGAGAGTCCCTTGGACTGCAAGGAGATCCAACCAGTCCATTCTGAAAGAGATCAGCCCTGGGATTTCTTTGGAGGGAATGATGCTGAAGCTGAAACTCCAGTACTTTGGCCACCACATGTGAAGAGTTGACTCACTGGAAAAGACTCTGATGCTGGGAGGGATTGGGGGCAGGAGGAGAAGGGGACGACAGAGGATGAGATGGCTGGATGGCATCACCGACTCGATGGGCGTGAGTCTGAGTGAACTCCAGGAGTTGGTGATGGACAGGGAGGCCTGGCGTGCTGCGATTCATGGGGTCGCAAAGAGTCAGACACGACTGAGCGACTGAACTGAACTGAACTGAACTGATGATATAAATGACACAGTTTACTTTTTGCAAGCTATACACGTTTGCAGTTCTATCACTTGTTAGATTAAAATAAATTTCCATCATGATGAAAAGTGTAATTGTGAATAATACGTTTAATGACAGACCTCCATTCAAAGAAACCATCAGAGTTGTTAAATATAGCTACAAGCTTTTTCCGGTTTTACAATTATAATTAAGGATGTATCTCTTGCTGTTTACTCCATGTACAGTTACGTCCCACGTTGAAAATAGTTGTGGTTGCATATTTAATGCAATTTCTAACTTTCTATAATGAAAAAAGTGAAATATATCAGAGTAGAAATTAACTGAGATTCCCAGAGAGATAGAAATAAAGAGAGCTCCAAGCCATGGGAATGGGAAATAGAGAAGGCACAGGCAAAAGGGGCGTGCTTGGCGCTTAGTCGTCAGTCGTGTCTGACTCTGTGCGACCCAATGGACTATAACCCACCAGGCGACTCTGTCCCTGGGATTCTCCAGGCAAGCATACTGGAGTAGGTAGCTATCCCTTCTCCAGGGAATCTTCCCAACCCAGGGATTGAACCTGGATCTCCTGCATTGCAGGCAGAGTCTTTCCTCTTCCCTAATTATCTCAAAACCATTAATCATATTCTTTGGCAAAATTTCCTCACATACCACCATAGCTATTTAGTGCCTCTAGCGGCAATGCTCAACTTGTAATGAGAATGGTGGATAAAGACTTGATATAAAGTCTGTTTACTTAAACCCACATAGATAATTTTAATGGTAAACTAAATCAATCTATAATTGGGGCAGGCCTGTTGTTGAAAAACACTGTTCAGTTTAGTCCAAAACTATAAATTATCTTTATTTTGTATGACCATCCTTGACCGCTGCTAGAAGGAATGTTGGCTGCTTCTTTCTGTCATGTTTTAACTTTTGACTTTGGGGCACTAGACTCAGTTCTAGGGATATAATGATGAAAATACGTGGTCTCCTCCCAAAAGAAAGTGAAAGAGCAGGAGGAAAAAGAGGCACAAGAATATAAGACAATACAGTAATTGCCACAATGAAGCCATAAAAAGGTGTAGCCAGAGAAATCAGGGAAGAAGACCTATGTCTGCTATTTATGTCAGATAGAAGTTAGTGGAAATTCCAAGAATGCAGATGACTTGGTAGTATTTTAATACAAATGATCGCGTTACTTCTAAACATTAAGAAAGGATGTTGTGACCCCGTGCTTACCCTTGAAGCACCGTGTTCTAAGCTAAATTGGAAACAATTGACTCATGTTTTTAATGTGAACATTTTGTTTCTGTTTATCAAAACGTGGTGATAAAACCTCTAACAAGTTTCCCAACTGCTCATAAGCCAAGTCCAATTTTCAGCTCTAACTTTCACTCGCCACCTCCAATTAGCGTTTCCTCCGTCGCTGGTCTCTGGAATGCTTCCTTGGTGCCTCCGAGGTGGGGCTCTTCTTCTGCCTCACCCATCTGCTCTGTGCATGGGAAGAACTGAGCCGTGCAGCAGGGAATCCTGCAAAGTCCTGGCTTCAAACCTCAGGCAAAAATAGTGGGGTTCTCAACAATGAACACCCCGATGAGAGCCACCTGGCAGAGTGGCTGCACATGGGGCCCCTCGTGATCAGGTTCATCCACCTCTAACACAGTGTTGCTAAAAATGCAGTGTTCACTTCTCCTTAAAAGTTAAATCCTGTCATCCTACCCAAATCCAACTAAAATAGACACGTAGGGCTGAACATGTAACACAGAAAGCTTCCTATATTCGTGAAGCGATGAAGCAAGCATATGGGGCCATCAGCAGCTCCTGCCCACTGAGAAATCGCCCAGAGTTCGTTCCTTTGTTGTTTCAGGCTCGCTGTTCTTAGAGGTGCACTTCCCCCGTTAATAATTTCAAGTTTGAGACTGTAAGTCCTAAATAACTTGAACAGCTATTAGATGCACATGTAAAGCTGTAACCCTAGAAGAGAAAAGCTTGCTTTTATCCTTATTTACTTAATGAAGTGTTTATTAATATTTTCAATAGATTCATCCAGTTCACTTACCTTTACTTTTACTATGAATTTTAACATCTATAAACAAAGCCCTCCTTAGTACAGGTATGAGCACAGTTCTGCATGTACTACTCTTGATTTAGCTGTCTCAGCTCTAACAGTTAGGAAAGCTGTGTCACCACCTTATATATCCATTGATTTTAAAATCATCTTCATTATGCTTACTACCTACTCTCTACGAAGGTATCTTGTAGGGAAAATTAACGGTCATGATTTAGACGGTCGAATTCAGACCAGATACAGAGATGGCCACATCTGTGAGACCCTGAGGACAGAGAGAGATAATAACAGCTTCTCGGGCTGTGGCTTTATTGCTTTACTGTCATCATTGTTTAGTCGTTCAGTTGTGTCCAATTCTTTTGTGACTCCATGGACTTTGTAGCCCACCAGGCTCCTTGTCCATGGGATTTCCATGGCGAGAATACTGGAGTAGATTGCCATTTTCTTCTTCAGATGACCTTCACCACTCAGGGATCGAACCTGCGCCTCCTGCATTTGTCGGTGGATTCTTTACCACCTGGGAAGCCCGTGGCTGCTTTATTAGGTTAGCATTATTTTGTTGACATAACGTGAAACAAGCTAAGGAAAGCTCTCAAATGGATAATCAGCAGATAGATGTCACTTCTCCAAGTATTCTGGCCAACATGTATTAGGAAAAGAAAGCTTTCTAAAACAGAAGAATAAAACCATGGCAAATCCTTCACCTTGAAGTTCATAATTAAATTCTCCATAATCCACATTGTCATGCCACTGGTGCAACTTGGATTCTATTTTTGTGTGAGAGATGTGGGCCATAAGACCTGTAAGGGAAGTAACACTCCCCAATAATAGCCAGGTGTTGTTAGAGCAAGAACTAGAAGTGGATGTTCAGAGACGAGGTCGAAGATACTAGGAGCTGGGCTTATGGGAGTCCGCACTGCACGCCTGCACACGGCCTGGCAGCAGTTGGTTTGCTGCTGGTGAGGACAGCTATTCATTCATTCCCTGCTGCTCAGGTTCCCCCAGCGTTTCTTTAAGCACGCTAATCTTAAAAGGAGAAGGGGGTGACAGAGGATGACATGGGTGGCTGGCATCATCGACTCAATGGACATGAGTTTGAACAAACTCCAGGAGATGGGGAAGGGCAGGGAAGCCTGGCGTGCTGCCTTCCATGGGGTCTCAAGGAGTCAGACGTAACTTAGCAACTGAACAGCAACAACAACAACAGTGTTAAGAAAGAACAGTATTAGTGACCTCCCCCGACCTCATCAAAGACTACAGCTCTTTCACCAAAGGCCACTGCTGCATTCTGTATTGAGAGGCTGTCTCTCGACAGGCACGTGGAAGATACTTCAGAAGCACCTTTTCCTCCGTCACGCACCCCTCCCTAACCACGTACACACACACACGTTTGTCTGGAGCTTTACTCCAGCCCTGAGCAGCTCAGGTCCCAGGCCTCAGGACAGCATTAGAACCTTAGATCAACCAAATTTACTAAGGAGTTAGGTCTGTTTTTACAGTAAAAGGTTCTATGATACCTGCTCTTGGTGAAAACCAGCCCTCCTTCCGCAGTAGCCCTCTTCTGCCTCTCCCTCCTCAGTCACTGAGCAAATACTCCTGGAAAGGCTGGAGTCAGCGTTGGCTCTAAGTCTGTTTAAAGCTCTGCACCATGACTTGCAAGTCCGCTTACCTCGGCGCTCACAGGCATCCAGCACCCCGGGTGCTTTCACCCAGGCCAGGCGAGCCCTGGTCTCTGAAGCCAAAACGCTCTGTACTTTGCCTAGTTTCACCTGATTTCCCACCCTCTTCTGACCTGCCTTCTATATGCTAAAGGTCTCAACATTTATTATAAACTCCACTATCGCTCTCCTTACCTCCTTTTTATTTTTCTTTTGTAGTGTAATTGACTTACAGTGTCATGCTAGTTTCAGGTGTACAGTGAAGTGATTCTGGGATGTGTATATACATGTGTGTGTGTGTGTATATACCTATATACACACGTGTATTTCAGATTATTTTCCATTATAGGTTATTATAAGACATTGAATACAGTTCCCTGTGCTTTATAGTAAATCTGCTGCTTATTTATTTTATGGATAGCAGATTTGTATCTGATAATCCCAAATTTCTAATTTATCTCTTTTTGGATAGATTACCAAATCTATCCCTTTGGTAATCATAAGCTTGATTTCTATGTCTGCTGCTGCTGCTGCTAAGTCACTTCAGTTGTGTCCGACCCTGTGTGACCCCATAGACGGCAGCCCACCAGGCTCCCCCGTCCCTGGGATTCTCCAGGCAAGAACACTGGAGTGGGTTGCCATTTCCTTCTCCAATGCATGAAAATGGAAAGTGGAAAGTGAAAGTGAAGCCGCTCAGTCGTGTCCGACTCTCAACGACCCCATGGACTTCAGCCTACCAGGCTCCTCTGTCCATGGGATTTTCCAGGCAAGAGTACTGGAGTGGGGTGCCATTGCCTTCTCCGATTTCTATGTCTATGAATCTGTTTCTTCTTTTTTGTTGTTCATTAAAAAAAAAAATTTTTTTTTTAGAATATAGTTGATTTACAAGGTTGAATTAGTTTCAGGTATACATCAAAAAGAATAAAATGCTTAGGAATAAACCTGTCCAAGGAGGCAAAGACCTATACTCAGAAAATTGTAAGGTACTTATGAAAGAAATAAAAGATGACATAAACATATGGAAAGACATACCATGTTCTTGGACTGGAAGAACCAATACTGTGAAAATGACTCTATTACCCAAAGCAATCTATAGATTCAGTGCAATCCCTATCAAATTGCCAATGGCATTTTTCACAGAATGAGAACAAAAAATTTTACAGTTTGTATGGAAACACAGAAGGCCATACATAGACAAAGAGATATTGAGAAAGAAAAATGGAGTTGGAGGAATCAGGCTCTGATTTCAGACTATACTACGGAGCGACAGTAATAAAAACAGTATGATAATGGCACAAAAACGGAAATTTAGATTGATGGAGCAGGATTAAAGTCCAGAGATAAACCCATGCAACTATGGTCACCTAATCTACTACGAAGGAGGCGGGAGTATACAATGGAGAGAAGACAATCTCTTCAATAAGTGGTATTGGGAACTGGACAGCTACGTGGAAAAGAGTGAAATTAGAACACTCCCTAATACCATACACAAAGATAAATTAAAAATGGACTAAAGACCTAAATGTAAGGCCAGATACTATGAAACTTTTAGAGGAAAATATAGGCAGAACACTCTTTGACATAATTTTGAGCTGTCTCTTAGAGTAATGAAAATAAAAACAAGCAAAAGGCACCTAACTAAACTTAAAAGATTTTACACAACAAAGGAAACAATAAACAAAACAAAAGACACTCTCAGAATGGAAGAAAATATTTGCAAATAAAGTAACAGATAAGGGATTAATCTCCAAAATACACAAACTCATGTTGTATATATAATATTGAGTTCTTAAAGCTCAATATTAAAACAAATGATTAAAAAATGAGCTGAAGATCTAAATAGAGATTTTTCCAGAGAAGTCATACTGAAAAAGTAAAGCACATGCTAAAAGGCTAAAAAGCACATGAGAAGATGCACAGCTTCACTAATTATTCAGTTCAGTTGAGTTCAGTTCAGTCGCTCAGTCATGTCTGACTCTTTGTGACCCCATGAATCGCAGCACGCCAGGCCTCCCTGTCCATCACCAACTCCTGGAGTTCAATCAGACTCACGTCCATCGAGTCAGTGATGCCATCCAGCCATGTCATCCTCTGTCGTCCCCTTCTACTCCTGCCCCCAATCCCTCCCAGCATCAGAGTCTTTTCCAATGAGTCAATTATTAGAGAAATGCAGATCCAAACTGCAGTGAGGTATCACCTCACATGGTCAGAATGGCCATTATCAAAAGTCTACAACCAGTAAATGCTGGAGAGGGTGTGGAGAGGAGAGGACCCTTCTACACTATTGGTGGGGATGTAAGCTGGTACTGCCACTGTGGACAACAGTATAGACGTTCCTTAAAAAACTTGAAATAGAGCTACCCTATGACCCAGCAACCTCCCGCCATAATCTCCTTTTCAAACATTTCTTTCACCTACATGCTTTAGCTACAATCTAGCTATATTCTCAGAATGCTATTTTTCTGCAATCCTTGAAAATGGTGGTGGTTTTTTATTCTTCTCCAAAATCCCATCTTTGACTGGTTCCCAAAGTCAACTTAACATCCTTTCCACTTTATTTCTACCTCTAGGCAATTGTTCCTTCCTTTTCATTCAAAACCCCACTCATTTGAAAGAATGTGTCTTCATATACGGGCTGGTGTCCGATGTCTCAGATGGTGAGGAATCTGCCTGCAGTGCAGGATGATGCCACCTACATGCGGCCTCTTCTTATCGTGGCTTTCCTCTCATCCCCTGTACCTTTCCATCAGCCATTGAAAAGTTTACTACTCACTCCTGTCCTCATTCTTGGAGACACCCGTATAGAATACCCCTGCAAGCATCATTTCCCAGTTGTTCGACCTCCTTATTTCCAAATGACTCTGACTGCTGCCTGGCTACTTCCATCACTTCTGTGGTCATGATCTAGACCTTGTTGTCACCAGTAACTCATGGAAAACCTCACTTTCCATTCTTCTGCTTTCTGACTACAGCCTCCACTCTTCCAGTTCATTTACATGCCAACACTTTTTCACCGCACCTCGTCAATTGTTCCAACCAATTTTCTACTCATTGCCTCACCTTCTGTCTCAGCTAAGACTTCATGGTCTAACCCTACAACTATTTCCTTGCGGGTAACCTCAGCTCCCCTGATCCTGTCTCTCTCCATTGTACTTACCTGGCAAAAGTACACTGGTGATTAAACTTCACACTTCATCTTCTCCACTCCTACAAGCAATTTGAGCGTGGTTGGAGAAAAACTCACAACTCAAACACTTAACTCACGAATATTGCTTTAAATCTATGACCAAAAATTTTGAGGAGACTCCTAGCCCTTAGACAATACTCCTTTTAGAGTTCTACTTCCCAAGATGACCTTTTTATACTTTCTCTTTCTCCAAACTTCGATTAACTCCTCCCTCGTTGTTACCCTCCATTGATTATCAGGTGTCTAATTTCATTCAGAGAAGAACCACCTCATCTTCCCTCAACTAAATCTATTGTTGGATCTGAGATTTGATTTTATCCTACTTGTAAGGTAGCTCATAATTTAGCATGTTACTGCTTCGTGGATGCTGGCAGAAGATATAAGAGTTTTGAGTAAGGGGGAGAAAGGCACACACAGCAGTCGGCATGGACAGTGTTCACACTGTTTTCTCTTGCACTCAGTCCTTGCAGGGTTGACACACTGTGGGCCCAGGTGAGAATTACACAGGTGCAAATCAGGAACACGGAGTTGACAATTCACTGTTTCTATAGCAAGCAGTGTGAAGCCTGCTCTTTGTCCTACAGGGAGATTTTCCATGACTTTATCCTCAGAGTTGCTTCCTGCCATCAAATCCTGAGAAATGGCCTGGGTGAAGGGAAGTCAGAGCCTTTCATTCTTGGCTTTCCCAGCCAGGGCCTGCAAGGATGCACAAGGTCCAGGAATCCATCCCATGGTCTGATACTTTCAAGGGTGAGTGCAAACTTTTGGCTGAATATGCCACTCCACTAGCCAACTTGATTGATCTGACTGGGGTCAAATCTGATCTAGTTCCCTCATTTAGCATTTGGTTAAGGATATTATCATCAGGACTCTGGGAAACAGGATGAGGTCAATTTGCAGTATTGACTTCAATTCCACTCCTCAAGGTCCAGGACTCAGCAAACTGGGAATAAATCCTAAGGTCATCAATGGGCCTTATTTCAGTCAAGATGTAGTCCAAAGCCAGTCAGTGACCCACACAAAGAATTTAGACTGACCTGCAGATCTTTGATGTTTTTACAGGGGCAGTAGATGAGTAACACTTGCCCCCAAAGGACAGACATTCTCCCACATACAAATCCATAATATTAAGGACCACAGTTTTCTCTGGTTTGGAATTTGTTGTTAAACTTGTTTTAGACCATTGCTACACTGGTTTAGCTAACTGGTACATTGGAGAGCATCACTGAATAGTTTCAGCCTCGACTACTGTATAGGACAGTCCAGAGCTTCTTGGGCATCAGGAGAGGCATGTGAATTTTTGCCATTAAGATCAAAACAAGATTGTAGGGGTCCTTCCCTGGTGACTCAGTGGTAAAGACCTTACCCACCAATGCAGGAAACATAGGAGATGCAGATTCAATCCATGAGTCAAGAAGATTCCCTGGAGGAGGAAGTGGCAACCCACTCCAGTATTCCTGCCTGGAGAATTCCATGGACAGAGGAGCCTGGTGGGCTACAGTCCGCAAGGCTTCGAAGAGTCGGCCATGACCAAGCACCTATGCATGCATTCCTTTGTCTATACAGATACAAGGTTGAGAGGGGGTGGGTTCAGGACCTGCCTTTGGTGGTGTCAGGCATGCAGAATAGTTTAGGACCAGCTGGCTGTGTCCAAGGAGCTTTTCTGTTTTTACAGCATGTAGACAGGGATGACGAACCCAGTAGCAAGTTAAATGGTCAGCTGCATCTGCTGCTAGATTCACCTTGACCTGCTAGACTCAACAACCAATCAAACACCTTGATTGTTTGGCCAGCTAGTGGTACTGAGTCCAAGGGACAAGCATAGTGAGCTCAAAGTGCCCATCCCTGAACCTCCTGGGGTCTGAAGTGTTTGGTCCTCAGATGCTGGGGTGGTGGTTCTCCCTCCATGGCCCCAAGACTGGAGTGTATCCCCAGGAGCTGTAACTCTACCTTGTCTCCAACCATCTACATACAACATCTTTCGGGGAGTGGTTCAGTTCAGTTCAGTCAGGTTCAATCACTCAGTCGTGTCCAACTCTTTGTGACCCCATGGACTGCAGCACACCAGAATTGGTGATGGACAGGATAATTCTCTGAGCTTCCTCAAACTCCTGTCCATCAAGTCAGGGATGCCATCCAACCATCTCATCCTCTGCCGTCCCCTTCTCCTTCTGTCTTCAATCTTTCCCAGCATCAGGGTCTTTTCCGGTGAGTCAGCTCTTCACATCAGGTGGTCAAAGTATCAGCACCAGTCCTCCCAAAGAATATTTAGGGCTGACTTCCTTGAGAATTAACTGGCTTGATTTCCTTGCAGGGAATGGGGTTGGATGTAAATAGGAAAAGGTCATTTAAAAAACCTGCAGAGGCCCATTATACTTTCCAATATGGTCCAAGCAGGCTAGTACTATAGGAGGAATCTGTGGGCAGTATTTTCAACCAGCATCATTGTCATTATGATCTAGGACAATGTTATTTCAGGAAAAGAATCAGAATTCAGTTTGAGTCCCTTAGCATCTCCTTTGGGGTGGGGGCGCTCCACTCAGAGTGGGTGCAAAACAAGCTGGTCATTAGCGGAAAGAAAGACGCTTCAGGTGCATTAATGGTAAAGGCAGAATCATGAATTTTCAAACTAGGTTTATATAACCCCTCACCTCTTTGATCTTGATCATTACCCAAGAGGTAGCCTACAAGGGGTTAATATTTTCATGCCCAAACTGCCTTAATAAGGTGTGTGGACCAGGAAGAGGTGACGGAGATAAAGTCAGAAATCATCTGGGGTTGGTTTGCAGTTACACTCCTGGGCATGTATCTGAAAAAAAGACAAAAGGTCTAGTTTGAAAAGGTATGTGCACCCCAATATTTATAGCAGGATTGTTCACAATTTCCAAGATATGGAAGCAACCTAAGTGTCCATCAACACAGACGAATGGCTACACACACACACACACACACACTCAGTGGACTACTGCTCAGCTATAACAGAAGAAGGAAATTTTGCCATTTGTAGCAACATGGATGGCCTTAGAGGGTGTGATGCTAAGTGAAATAAGTCAGAGAAAGGCAAACACTGTATGGACTCACTTATACGTGGGATCCACACAATACAGCAAACTAATGAATATAACAAAAAAGAAACAGACCCACAGACACAGAGAACAAAGGACTGCTTACCAGTGGGGAGACAGAAGGGGAAATACAGGGATAGGGGATAAATAGGTCAAACGATTAGGTATAAAATAAAGTACAAGGATATATTTACAACACAGGGAATGAAGCCAATGTTTTATAACAACTAAAAAGGGAGTATAACCCTTAAATATCGTGAATTGCTATGCTCTATACCTGTAACTTAAATAATGTCGATGAAACTTTTAAAAAGTCTATATCACTTCTCAGTGGTGTAAGCAGCCTTATCAGAGAATGAAGAAGTATGGAATGTCCATTGTTGATGTTGACTAGCTGTCCCTTGTTGGGTGCCTCTACAAAAAAAAAAAAAAGCTTCTGTAAGATTGCAGATGTTCTGGAAAGCTGAAAATAAGAGTCAGCTAACCAGACTGGAACAGCCACAGCGTAACCTGAAAATGTCTAAATGACAAGTTGCCAACATCAGTCCCCAAGGAGGGTCAGAGAGCCAGTGGTCAGTTTTGTAGGAGGAGATAGGGAAGATGCTCCTCTGTGAAATGTGGTCTCCTTCACTGCAGAACCACTGGACCTATTTTGGCAGGAGTCAGACTCTGCCATGCAGTGGTCCTTCCAGCTCACAATCGTGTCTTCCACGGGGGTTGAACCTATTGTTTCGTCTGGTGTGAGAATGGATCCAGACAGTGGTAACAGTGACCTGAGTGGTTCAGGCTTGATGAGCATTTTGATTCAGTCTCATTAGACATCGTGGGCCCTTCCCTTGATGATCCGTGTGATTGGACCAAGCTGTCTCATTGGTGGTTGAAATTTCTTTCCATGATTCAAGGCCCTAAATAGGAGCATCTATAACTGGCCAGCCTGTGGTCTTCCAAGTAGCAGATCATTAAGTGTAGCCCAAGAGGTAGTAATGAAAACAAAATGCCTGGTCCTTAGGATATTGATTGTCCAAGGCAAGGAGGACCAGCTCCCATGAGGTCACTGTGCTGACCAGTCCGTACCTCAGTCAGCCTTCTGTAGTTGCTGGGACTGGATGACCGATGCTTTCCCAGAAACACCATCAGGCCCAAGCATCAGAGGATCCTGGTGTCTGTGGGCAGAGGGCCCCACTGAGTAAGCAGTTATAGTCAAGGTAATTGAATGGGAAATAAAGTGTTTTTCGCCCCCAAAGGGATACCTGCCATGTGCATTCATGTGTGCTAAGTCACTTCAGTCGTGTCCGACTCTGCAACCCCATGGACTGTAACCTGCCAGGCTCCTCTGTCCATGGGATTCTCCAGGCAAGAATACTGGGGTGGGTAGCCTTTCCCTTCTCCAGGGGATATTCCCAACTCAGGGATCAAACCCAGGTCTGCACTGCAGGTGGATTCTTTACCAGCTGAGCCACCAGCGAAGCCTAACAACACTGGCCTGGGTAGCCTATCCCTTCTCCAGCGGATCTTCCCGACCCAGGAATTGAACCAGGGTCTCCTGCATTGCAGGCAGATTCTTTACCAGCTGAGCTATCAGGGAAGCTGCGGTGAGTTAGGAATAAAGCCAACAGCCACCAAAAAACCACACAGGTCCCAACTGGAGGGCAGGCGGGCTGGGCAGGGGCAGGTTTGCTCTTGAGGCAGAGCGGGGAGGGTTGCCCGAAACCTGTTCACCCCACTGGGTCCTCACCCCAGAGATGCAGCCCAAGTGTCAGAGTTCCTTCCTCCCCTGGATCTCCTGATGGCTGCTGAGCCCCTGGACCAGGAGGCCCCTCCGTTTCTACCCTCTGTGCTCTGCCCTGTCAAAGGGGTCTCACCAGGCAAGAGCAGCTCCGCCTCTGGGTGAGGTGGTGACTCGAGGTCCTGTGTGGGTGGGGGTGTTTGTCCTTCAAGGCGCTGAGGTCATGGGGCAGAGGGAGGGAGGCACCCAGGGCCATGGAGGGAGACAGCAGGTCCTCACCAGCCAGTGTGGTTTCGCATCATTCGATTTCAGTTTCACGTGACGGTTTGTGACTCACCCGAACCAACCTATAACATTTGATCTATCTGAAACCCTGTGACGAATAGCCAGGTCCTCTCTGTTGACAGAATCTATGTCAGCTTCCAGTTCTTCTTGACTCAGCAGCATAGACACGTTGCCCCTTGGCTGGAGCTGTGCTGCTTGTTGCTCTGTTGCCAGGACGACACCCCTTCCTCCTCCCACCTGAGAGAGAGCTGGCACCCAGCAGGGCTGTTTATTTCAATGCTACCCCTGCTGCTCAACTTTAGGAAGGATGGTGTGGGGCAGTGAGTGAGACAGGGAAGCAGGAGACCCACACCATCGGCAGTAAGCCAGGCTGATTTTTGTCCTAAAGGGAGATGTCATCTCATTCTTCAAAGCTGCTTGCTGCAACACCCAACCCTAAGTATTGACCCAGGAGAAGAATGCTTGGGTCCTGCATTCTTGGTTTACACATCAAGAACGGGCAGTGGTGCTCAGTCCCCAGGGCAGACTGAATCTCTGCCGCCGACCTGTTTGCCTGTTACTCGCAACTCACCACTTCCCAGCATCTGCCCATGTTTGGCATTCTGCCCCCCGCCCCCATTACAGTGCTCCCACTCAAGGCTCTCCACCTGTATGTTCCATACAGGTGTTCCTGTATGTTCCTTCTCAATGACTCAGGGACTTGCCTTTAGCAATTATTTCTTCCAAATCTTACATCACTGATGTCCTGCTGCTGTTGCTGCTGCTGCTGCTGCAAGTCATTTCAGTCGTGTCCAACTCTGTGCAACCCCATAGACGGCAGCCCACCGGCTCCCCCGTCCCTGGGATTCTCTGGGCAAGAACACTGGAGTGGGTTGCCATTTCCTTCTCCACATTGATGTCCCTTCTATTCTAAGTCATCATCAACTTGACTATCCTCCATCTGGGAAAGACATGGTCTCCATTATGCCTGACACCCTCCAGGTATCACCCCACTTCTCTGTATCAGCCTTCTCCAAAGAGATGTCTACTCTTAACCTACTCTCTCACTAGCTGTTAACTCTGTCCTATCAGACTGTTCCTACTGCTTCAGAGGAAACTTCCTCATCAACAGTTTTGCCAAATCAACCATTTCACTAAGTCAAAGCTTAGTTTTTTGTCCTCATCTTGCTTGACTTCTCGGTGCCATTTTATAGCTGCTCTCTTTCATCTTCTGGATACAATTTCTTTTCTTGACGTCTGCCGCCTGTTCTTCCTGCTCGCTGTCCTTCTATTGCTAGTGTGTCCTCTATTTTCTAATCTCTAAGGCTGTCCTTAGATATCTTTTTTCCATTCACACTCACTCTCTAGGAAATTTCACATACTTTCTTGACTTTAAATGTTATATAGATGTATATGTTGTCAAAATTTTATCTCTTGCCCAGACTCATAATCTTCCTTTAACTTTTACACTTAGATAACTAAAATGATTTTTAAAGATAGTATATACCAAATTAAACCTGTTATTTTCCCCTCTTCATGAATTCCAAAATTAAAAAAAAAAAAAAAGAAAACTAACTAAAGCAAACCCAACAAGCAATGAGCAGCCACCAGAATGATAATAACAAAGATATTCTTCCTTCTCCATCTCAGTGATGTTAATAACATATTCACCTAGTTTGGCCAAAAGGTGAAAAGTCATATTTGATTTTTCTCTTTCTTTAATCTCACATTCAGTTCATCTACAAGTTTCATAGGTTTCTCTTTCAAAATATATCCCAAGCATGACCAAGTCTTATCATCTCTACTGTTCCTATGCTTCTCCAAGACACTTAACGTGTCTCACTTTGACCACTGTGACAGTCTTCTAGCTTTTTTGGGTGCTTCTTCCTTGAATCCCTAAATCAGATCCCCCTGAAACTTTTAATGTCCACCTGATCATAAAAATCATCCACTTACACATTTTAATGGCTCCTTGACACTTTTTACAACCCCTTACATGACCTGGCCTTGGACTTGCTCTGTAGACTTCTCACTCTTTATTTAGCTACACTGGATTCTTGATATTGATTAGGCCAAACTTATTCCTGCCTTGAAGGCTCTGCATTTCCTTTACCTTTCCCTGAAAGATTCCAAGTCTTTGCACAGCTCCCCATTTACCTCTTTTAGGTCTTTGTTCAAATGTCACTTCCCCAGAGAGAGATTTCTGGACCTCTCTAAATAAGATGCTCCTCTCTCTCTGTCCCAACACATACATATGAAAGTGAAAAGTGAAAGTCACTCAGGTGTGTCCGACTCTGCGACTCCGTGGACTATACAGTCCATGGAATTCTCTAGGCCAGAATACCGGAGTGGGTAGCCTTTCGTTTCTCCAGGGGATCTTCACATACGTATACATACTCTATTTCCTTACCTTAATTTCTTCATCTTGTTTATTGCTATCTGATTGTAAGCATGTGTGCACACCCTCTTCTGTTTATTTTTCCCTTTTCCACTCCCAGCCCCGACTAGAATCGTCCACCGTGAAAGACACTGAACATGTTGTTGGTTACTAGGGCTGGGACCTGGTGCAGTGAGTGCGCGTGTGCTCAGCCACTTCCGTTGTGTCCAGCTCTTTGTGACCCTACGGACCGAAGCACACCAGGCTTCTCTGTCCATGGGTTCTTGGGCCAATGTTTGCTGCTAAGTTTACATATCCCTTACCTGCTGTGTCCCTGGCAGTGTATTGATTAATATAATTGGTGTAAGTAGTAGCTTTAATGTTTGTAACCTGGGACCCTTGAGTTAATTCTTTTTCTTGTTATAGCCCACCACACCTTTGCTCTGTAGGAATGCAACTTTATCTAATGCTTTTGGAGGGTGGCTCCTGACCAATCACCTTTAGAGAAAAATAAGTTTTCTGAAGAAAAGGTCTTAAAATGTTAACAGGCCTCCGGGCCAGAAGATGATGCAAATCACCTAAGCTTTTGCATATGATAAGTTTGCAGGAAGAAAGCCTGGCTTGCTGCATGACTCTACCCCTTCCCCCATTATCCTCTATGCATAACTTAAGGTATAAAAACTACTTTGGAAAATAAAGTGTGGGCCTTGTTCACCGAAACTTGGTCTCACCATGTCGTTCTTTCTCTTACCTTCTGGCTGAATTATTCAGCCTCTTTTCTCCACTGCATTTCCTCACTGAGCTATCCTCATTCTATTACTCTTTATATCCTTAATTAACATTTAATTAAGCAATTGTTTCCTGATCCTCGCCTATGCCGTCTCTCCTTCGAATACCCTGGATCAGCCGGGGCTGGTCCCCGGCACATGGGCTTCTCCAGGCAAGAATCCTGGCGTAGGTTGCCATTTCCTCCTCCAGGGGCTCTTCCCAACCCAGGGATGGAACTTGCACCTCTCGTGCCTCCTGCATTGGCAGCCAGGTTCTCTGCCGCTAGCGCCACCTGGGAAGCCCACCTAGTACAGGGCCTATCCCCTTGCTGAAAATAAAAATGCTGAAATCCCTCGACTGAGGCTTCAGCCAAATCTCAGGACTCGGGGGCATGTATAGTTTATCAACCCCACGTCAGGGGAAGTTTTGCCCTTGGCAGCTAGAAGCATTAGTGAATCTTAGGAAGAGTGTTTCATTCTTCTAAGTTAAATATAATTAACTGAAACCCACAATTGTCCCAAATACGGTCGGTCTAGCCCAATTTTGATAAATTAAATGTCCCAGGTCAGTTGACATTTCATAATCTGAAAAATGTGTTCTCTTTATTTTTAATTGATCTTTACTTTTCAGGAGACTCGAATATCTTAACATCCTATCTTTAAGTTCCTCAGTTCCAACTTCTTATCAATAATTTAAAGATTTACAGGTAATAGATACATGTACAGGTATAACTGGATCACTTTGCTCCACACCTGAACTAAAGCAGTATTGCAGTTGCTTTTTCCAATTTGAGTTTCCTGATTTATCTTCCTAACTGTAGGGGAAGGGGAAGGGGATAGGGTAAAGCTGTGTATGGGTAGGCCCTTTCTGACACATGAAGTCTTCAATCCTTTCCAAGTATCATACAATCATGCAGATGATAGCCATTGTTTAAAATTTCTTAAACCTATCCAAGCAAAATTGCTAGCTCTCCACAAAGTCAACTTTTTATTTAAATTGGATTCAAACTTTAGATCAAGATCAACTTATTAATTGAATTTCTCCAGGTAGTTACAATAGCTTTTTAAAAAAAATCATACCATCTTTTTCTTGAAATATAGTTTATGTACAATAGTATGTTGATTTCAGACGTACTGCTTAATGATTTGACTTTTGCATACATTATGAAATGACCACCACAATAACTCTGGTAACCATCTGTCCCCCCTCAAAGTAGTTATTGACCATATTTTTTTACACTGTGTCTATATCCCTGTGACTTATTTATTATATAACTGGAGATATGCACCTCTTAATCCCCTTCACATGTTTTGCCCAGCCCTGAGCCACCCCCACACCTTGCCTTTTGATTTTGGCAGTTATCCATTTGTTCTCTGTGTCTATACATCTGTTTTCATTTTGTTTTGTTTTTTTAGATTCCACTAATAAATGAGATCATGCAGTATTTGTCTTCTCTAACTTATTCTACTTAGCATAATACCTTTTAGATTTATCCATATTGCCACAAATGTCTTAAAATGCCACTAAAAATGTCATTTTTTGTGGCTGAATAATAGTTCTTTGTATATTACAAATCTTCTTTATCTATTTGTCAGTCGATGGATACTGAGGTTGCTTCCATTTCTTGGCTATTGTAAATAGTGCTGCTATGAACATAGGGGTGCATATATCTTTTTGAAGTTGCGTTCTGAGGGACTTTTTGGGGAAGTTTTGCTGGATAGATTTTTAGAGCAGCCTCCACACCGCGGTGGTTGCAGCAGCATCTCGGGAGAATCCCCTTTTCTCCGCCCTCACCAACACTGGTACTTGCTGTCTTTCTGATGACAGCCACTCTGACAGGTTTGGGTGATAGCTCAGTTTGGGTTTGATTTGCATTTCCTTGACGATTAGTGATGTTGAGCGTCTTTTCTTGTGCCTTTAGGCCATCTGTATCTCTTTAGAAAAATGTCTGTTCAGATCTTCTTCCCATTTTTATTTACTTATATTTTGGTGTTCAGTGGTGTGAGTTCTTTGTACATTTTGGGTATCAATGCCTCGTCACATACTGTTTGTAAATACCTTTTCCCTATCAGTAGTAGCCTCTGCATTTAGTTGATGGTTTCTTTGCGTGAAAAGTTTTTTATTTAGATGTAGTTCCATTTGTTTATTTTTGCGTTTGTGACCTTTGCTTGAGGAGACATAGCGCCAAAAATATTTTTTAAGGTTGATAAGGCTGATGTCAAGGAGCTTACTCCCAGTGTTTTCTTCTAGTTTTATGGTTCCAGGTCTTACATTTACATTTTTAATCCATTTTACTCTTGTGTATGGTATGAGAAAGTGGTGCAGTTTCATTAGCTGTTCAGTTTTCCCAACACAATTTACGGAAGAGGTTGTCTTTTCTCATGGTACATTCTTGCCTCCTTAGATCAATTCACCATAAATGTGCGCATTTATTTCTAGGCTCTCTATTCTGTTCCACTGATGGCTGTGTCTGTTTCTGTGCCAGCACCACTCGTTTTGATGCTGTAGCTTTGGCGGATGGTTTGAAATCAGGGAGCCTGATGCCTCCAGTTCTGTTCTTCTGTCTCAAGAGCGTTCACAGCTGTTTTACTGTGTAGGGTAGCCTGGTTTACTGCCATCTTTCTTCATTCTTAATCTCTCTCTCTCTCTGTATTGCTTTTGCTCATCTCTCGCTTTTTCTCTCTTATTTTAATAGTTCTTAATAAATTCATTAAAATTTTGGATTCCCTAATCCAAAACTCTGTCAACCTTTCTTGACAGAAGAGGAACTAGACTCATTTTTAATGGCTCTGAGATGAAGTTGTGTAAGGAAGTTATTTCAGGCTAATTTTCACTTCCTCTCGTGGTGGTCTGACCCTGACAAGGAAAGTCTGAATGAAACATTTCATAGATGTCACAGATACTCTGCTGCTATAGCTGTACACACACACACACACACACACACACACACATATAAATTCTCTTCTTCATGGGTTTTCTTTAGAAGCCTCCCTCCCAAAATTATAGTTTACCTTATCCTAAAGAACCACACTAATCCAGATACCATTATTCCTCTTCCTTTTTTTGTTTTTGCATCTTGTAAACATTTTATCAAAGTATAACATACATGCAGAAAAGTGCACATGTCACACATTTATAGCTTCATAAGTTTGTTGTACAGGGAGCATACTCATGTATCCAGAATCCAGGTCAAGATAATGATTAAATATATGCTACTTTCTTTTGAAGGAGGCAGCTAGAATCAGCATAGGTAGCAACAAAGGCAAAATTCAGTTCAATCAAAGGAATGACTTTCAAGCAATTAAAACCCTCTTACAAATGGCACAAGCATCTCAGGAAGAAGAAAGGGTCCACGGCATTGGAGTCTCTCCTGGGTGGGAAGGATGACGTCCTTCACTGAGTGGTTGGTTGAACTGGATGACTTCTTTGATTCTTTCCAACTCTAAAAATGTATGTAAAAATGAACTAATGATCAGCATCATAGCAGTAGCACAAGGCAATTATAAATGTGCACAATGGCATTCCATTTTCTAATAATAAAGATGATATTTCAAATACCCTTTAAAATGACTTTTCAATTTCGTAGAATAGTAGGATGAGATTTTTGTTTCCCATATTTATAAAATATTTTATTCTACATTAAGAATTCTATCCACTGACATCTTGCTAGAGGTTAGAATAAGTTTCAAAAGAATAAGTTTCATTTGATAGTGTATATCTAATCCCATTTTTGGCCCAGTTCTGCTGCATAGTGAAATTTTTATGTCCATTTTTATTGAAACTATGTGAAGAAAGCTGAGCACCGAAGAACTGATGCTTTTGAACTGTGGTGTTGGAGAAGACTCTTGAGAGTCCCTTGGACTGCAAGGAGATCCAACCAGTCCATTTTGAAGGAGATAAGTCCTGGATGTTCATTGGAAGGACTGATACTGAGGCTGAAACTCCAGTACTTTGGCCACCTCATGTGAAGAGCTGACTCATTGGAAAAGACTCTGATGCTGGGAGGGATTGGGGGCAGGAGGAGAAGGGGATGACAGAGGATGGGATGGTTGGATGGCATCACCGACTTGATAGACGTGAGTTTGAGTGAACTCCGGGAGTTGGTGATGGACAGGGAGGCCTGGCGTGCTGTGATTCAAGGGGTCGCAAAGAGTCGGATCTGACTGAGCAACTGAACTGAACTGAACATAATTTTATTTTAACACAAAGACGCTGCCTAGATGATGACTGTAAAACTTCTTCTTTCTATAACTCCATACCCAGTGGTCAGCAGTAGAATTAAGATTTCATTTTTCTGCATCTTTTCATGATGTAGAACTTTGTTTCTTTAACATTCTTCCATATGTGGCTACTTCATTTTGTGATTTAAATGTTTTAGCATGTTACTTCGTCAGTTATTTAGTAAGTAGGAAGAAAAAGACAAATAAAGATAGAAGCTGTCTAATTTTCTACTTCACACCTGGGTTCTGCAGAGCCTAAGGTGATTAAACTGAAGGCAGCATTCCTTTTGAGTTACCTATTAAACAAATATTCTGGAATATCATCAAAAGTTTTGGCAAAGGAGAATCATTTTTTGGATGGGAGGTTAAACAAAGGCCAGGGCCTCAAATTTATCTATTTCTTTGAATGAGTTTTAACACCATTGACCTGGCCAAACTCCAGTACCATTCATTATCTCTTGCCTGTCTCAATCGCCCTTGAAATGTTAATAAGACCCTATATTTCTTCTCTTAACCCACTTTCCTACTATTTCTTGGGGCAGCCATCCAGCTGTGGTCTTTCACTTAAGTAGCTAGATTTATCTGGCAGAAAAGGGCATCCTTGTATCTCTTATTCCCCCACAGAAGCAGGAGGAAGCTCAGAGAATTTGTTCCAGTGAAAAGATTTAAACAGCTTAGACAAATCGGTGAGAGAATCCAAGTAAGATAATCCAATTTCTCGTAGTGCATTCATTAGGAAAAATGATAGAAGCAAGCACCCAGCTGCGCACTTAACTTCAACCACAGTTAAATTCTGCAAAGCCCCAAAGGCAAAACGCTACGAGAAATTAAAACACTGGGAAGCTTTGCACCAAGACACCTTCCAGATCATCTGAGGCCGTCTTTGCCTTTGAATTCTCGCAGTTGGCGCTTGGGCACTTTGATCTATGCCGGCTGAACACGTCACCACCACAGCAGGCTGTGCAAAGCTGCCCAGCGGGATGGAGGGGTCCAGGAGGCAGCACGCTGTGTGCCTGGCACATCTCGTCTTGCTGAACTGTCCTTGTGGGTGAGAGATTTCAGCATCCAATCATGCCTCCCACAGCAGCAGAAAAAAGCAGAGATTCCTCCGTGCCTCCCTGTTTCCACAGAGGATATATGTCTCTTCTCAACCCCATTATCTCATCTGACAGCCTTTCCCGTTCATATTCCTCCTCTTAGATCCCGACAGATGGTTAATTACTATCAGCTTCAAGACTCTTCCTTTAAGCAGTACCTCACCAGCACCTTCAGCCACTTCTGTTACTCGGGTCCCCCATTCTGAGTTTCCTCTCCCCGTAGCCTGTTCAGGCAGTGGTCATTGTGTCATAAGAGAATTTTTCAGTGACTTTAAGGAATATTTTATAATAGAGACATGAGAGGAAAATGTTGTTGTTGATGAGTCACTGAGCTGGGTCCAACTCTTTGCAACCCCATGGACTGTAGTCTGTCAGGCTCCTCTGTCCATGGGATTTCCCAGGCAAGAGTACTGGAGTGGGTTGCTATTTCCTACTCCAGCGGATCTTCCCAACCAGGGGTCAGACTTGCATCTCTTGCATTGGCGGGTGGATTCTTTACCACTGAGCCCCCAGGGAAGCCCTGACAGGAGACTAGGTTATGACTCTCCTTGGCTCACTCAGACTGTCTGCTGAATCCCCGTGTACTACATATTTCACAAGCAAATTTAGATCATAGCAAGCATGCTAAGAAAATAAATATATTCTTTCAGATGCACAAAATAATTATTTCTCTAGGGCCTTGCAGTGATATCTTACGAAAGTTTTCTCCGTGGAGAGTTAGGACATCAATTTCATTTGTGTATGTGTGACTAAAAGGGCTCCCTCAATAAACATAATTAATTTTGTCCTTTGTAATGAATTCAATGGCTATAATGTGTATAATTGATTTGGTCAAACCACAGATCTATAGAAAATCATTAAAGACACAAGAGGTGATGCATATAACCTTCAATTTGTCAGATGACAGCATAACTCATTACAGTAGCAATAATGAGCATCATTCCTGCCTTAAATTAACGTAAGAACTGTCCACAACCTCTTTACTCTCGTGAAAAATTTTGGAAATTTACACACTGATTGGCAAAATCAAGTGCATACCAAGCAGTGAGATGCTTGAACTCCTTAAAAGTGTTCTGTACTCTTTAATGTGAGGCAGCTGAATAATTTATGGGCTTCAGGGAGTAAACTCTTCACCATGGATGGGTTTGAGGCTTTCCAAATGGCCTGTCCTCCTTTGGGCTGTAAGAAGTTTGGCTCAGTGTGTAATTTTCAAATACATATGACATGCCTGGCCCTGCGCTAGGCATTTCTTTACCAAGCCGAGTGAAACGAAACTGTGCTGGTGATCAGAAGCGTGGACCGTGGGGCCAGACTTCCTCAGCGTGAAGACAAAGCAGTCTACGTGTCTGTCTAGTTGCTCACTTATGAGTTAATATGTGCAGAAGGCCTAGAACACTTCCTGGTGCAGAGAAAGCCCAGTGTACCTAGTTTCTATCATCATGTGTCTCCCTTGAGGACAGTGACAGTGAGACCCCCTATTTCCTTTCAAATGCCCAGCACTGCACCTGATGCAGACTTGATGACTGGTGAAGCATGTGATAGACTCTGGTTGACAAGTGAATGAAATCACTGACAGCGTCACACTGCTTTTAGTGATACATAGACATCGCAAGGGCTTCCCAGGTGGCGTCAGTGGTAAAAAATCTGCCTCCAATGCAGGAGACATAAGTAGACACAAATTTGATCCCTGGGTCAGGGAAATCCCCTGGAGGAGGGCATGGCAACCCACTCCAGTATTCTTGCCTGGAGAATCCCTTGGACAGAGGAGCCTGGTGGGCTACAGTCCATGGGGTGGCAAAGAGTCAGACATGACTGAAGTGACTTAGCTTGCATGAAAGACATTGCAAATTAATTAATTCATTTAATAATTTACTTATTCATTGGCATAAGAAAGCAAATCTCAGAGAAGATGCTACAATAATCATTCTAAGATGGAAAGGCATTTTCCAGAGGACCATCTGTGTTATAAAGCAGCCTGCTTTAAGTGTCAAAGGAACCTGTTTATCAGTTATATCCAGCAGAAGCTGCAAAACAAAAACTAGGCCCAAGCCAGAACTGTCACTGAATAAACTATCACACATGTATGTATCTGGATGTACAACAACAGTTATGATCCTGCACTTGACAAATAGTTATTAAGAGCAGACTCTGTGCCAGCTACTGTTGCACGTCCTGGAAACACGAAACCGACTATAATCTCTGCCTTTGTGCAAATTACCTTCTAGGGAGGGAAGAAGGAAATAAAGGTGCACACAGAACTTATTTCAGGAAACTTTTGTGCTTTTTAAGCTTCCTTGACCTCCCAGGCTGCGGTCCTGCAGGAGTCAGATTTACGTTCTTTCATAGCTGGAGTAGAAAATCGATGACCTCCCTGAAAAATCTCTCAGGCTAAAGTTATTTGTCCACTCTTTTTGGTGCAGAATTCTGGAGCTGTTTCAGAGTCGTTCAAGGACTTGAATGGGCCCCAAGTTACCTTCTGAGAATTCTCGGCCCCCACCCCTGTGTTCTTCTCCCTCTCACTGCTTACCCCTCCCCCAGCCTCACACCTCCTTGGTTTGTGCAGAGTGGACCTGCTTTCAGTCAACACATAAGATACCTATCTCACCATGAGTATCCATATGAACCGCAACTAAAATTGCTGACATTTGGGAAAGGTAAAATAGAGATCATAGTGATGGTTCTTTCCTTGAGCTTTTCTAAGCCTTGTCTCTGAATTGTCAGATAACCACTGACAGATGCATCTGAATCAGCTACCCGCTTCCTTTTCTGCTTCTTGCAAATACCATTCCAGGACCAGGTGCCTAGGGTTGGCCCTGAGGACCGAGTAATGATCGCAGGCACGTAGAAATTCTACTTTTTCAACAGAACTGCTAGTTAAGTTACTCCTTGCTAAATGGTTGCATGTCTTTGTCAAATTGTCCCTTATACAAAGACACTTCTAAGAAATTTTAGATTTCGAAGTTGAACCTTCTGTGGGACATCGTGACTTCAGAAAGGGACTTCAGATGTCGTGATTTCTCTTTTATCTCAGCTGCTACAAAGCTCGAGTTCATTTTTTTTCTCTTCTCAAAACTCCTATCTTTGTCATCATTCAAATTTCACAAATTAGAAAATTAAGGCCTAGAGAGGTTCAGTAACTCATCTTCCAGGGTCACACGGAAGGCACAGGGCACAGAGGACCCGGGCCCAGACCGGCAGGCGCCAAGCACTCCCAGGTGGGCCGTGCTCTGCCCTGCAAGGGGAAATGCAAAGTCCTGGCATCAGGAGCTGGCCCTGGAAACAGCCCTGCCACTGCAGATGGCCACCTGGTGTGAGTGGGCATCTCAGTTTAGGACCCTTGCCTTGATTCCAAGTTCAGAGCATATTGTCTTGAGAGGGGAGTTGCATCTTAAATGTATTTTCCACATTCTGTAGGTGTAGCCTTTTCGTGAAGTCAGTTAACATTCATGAGTCCCCCAGGCCTCCGGAGCTTCCTTGAAGTCCTCAAAACGGAACAATAAAATGGTCAAATGAGCACAGACTACGCTGTGGTACTTGCAGCGCATAAATGCAGTTTTACCTAAATTATCCCCCCAAAGCATTTCACGCTTAATTGTTTAGCATTTGCAGGTAATGGGGATGTGAATGGCCTCATTTGCATATTGATATTGCTCCTCTGCCCGTGTGCAGCAGTCTCTGCCTTGGAGAGGTGTGGGCACCACCTGTCTCAGTCAGTTGTCTTTTCTCTCTGGTAAAGATTCTTGGATAGAAAAAAGTAAAAGGAAAGCTAATCTCCTTCATCAAAGGAGGAGAGACTTGTAATAAAACGGGACTTGGTCTGCACTTCAGAGGATCAGCAGAAACCTTTGAAGGATTTTCTGTCTGAGGAGTTTGCAGGGAGGGAGGGCTGTGATTTAGTCAGCTAAGCTCATTAATTCAGGTTTCTAAAATGGGAATTTTCCTCTGAAATGTTGCTATTGAAGACCTTTTTCTTCCCCCACCCCCCGTATCACAAATTCTACCCTCTGCGATGAACTGCTGTTGTGAATTTGTTGAATTAGATGTACAGGTTGTACATTATCAGTTATGCGTTATCATTATTAAAGTTGTGTTAATGATTCCCAAATTGTAATTTAAATAAACAAGCAGTGGAGGATTGCTTTTTCCAAAAAAATGTCTTTTTAAAAATGTAAATAGATAAATGAGGGTTTTTTGGAAACTGTGCTCTGTAATTCTCTTTGATATTCTATCAGAAAAGTATATGTATATAATGTGAGACATAAAATTATGAAATAGGAAATAAGTTTTCAGGTTTCTCTTCTTTCTTGAGTCTTTTTTCTCATATCACTCCAACTCTTCAGGGTGCCAGTTTCAACAGGTTATTTTTAATAGTAATAATAAAAGTATATTAGAATACATTATGCTATAATAATGCATACTCTATATATAATATTAATGTTAATAGAATGTATTAATATGTTGACAGCAATATATATATAATATTAGTGTTAATAGAATGTATTAATATGTTGACAGCAATATATATGTATTCATTAATATTAACCATGATGTTATGAAATGAAAGAAAATGAAAGTGAAAATCACATCCGGCTCTGTGACCCCGATGGTCTGGAGTGCACCAGGCTCCTCTGTCCCTGGGATTTCCCAGGCAAGAATCCTGGAGTGGTTACTGTTATTTCCTTCTACAGGTATCAAACCCACGTTCCCTGCATCAGCAGGCAGATTTTTTTTTACCACTGAGCCACCAGGAAAGACTAAAGTTTTTGGAAGGGTCAATCTTAAAAGTTCTCACCATACCCAAACACACACACGAGTATGCGAGGTGTTAGAAGTGTTAACTAACCTTCTTGTGGTGACCATTCCCCAGTATATACAAAAATCAGGTCATCACTTTGTACACCTTAGACCTACATAACCTTGTATATCATTTCAGTTCAGTTCAGCTGCTCAGTCATGTCTGACTCTTTGCCACCCCATGGACTGCAGCACGCCAGCCTCCCTGTCCATCACCAACTCCCCGACCTTGCTCAAACTCATGTCCACTGAGTCAGTGATGCCATCCAACCATCTCATTCTCTGTCATCCCCTTCTCTCCTACCCTCAACCTTTTCCAGCTTCAGGGTCTTTTCTAATGAGTCAGCTCTTCGCATCAGGTGGCCCAAGTCTTGGAGTTTCAGCTTCAACATCAGTCCTTCCAATGAATATTCAGGACTGATTTCCTTAAGGATGGACTGATTGGATCTCCTTGCACTCCAAGGGATTCTAAAGAGTCTTCTCCAACACCACAGTTCAAAAGCACCAATTCTTCCGCTCTCAGCTTTCTTTATAGTCCAAGTCTCACATCCATACATGACTACTAGAAAAACCATAGCCTTGACTAGACAGATCTTTGTTGGCAAAGTAATTGCTTTTTAATATGCTGTCTAGGTTGGTCATAACTTTTCTTCTAAGGAGTAAGTGTCTTTTAATTTCATGGCTGCAGTCACCATCTGCAGTGGTTTTGGAGCCCCCCAAAATAAAGTCTGCCACTGTTTCCACCGTTTCTCCATCTATTTGCCATGAAGTGATGGGGTTGGATGCCATGATATTTGTTTTCTGAATGTTGAGCTTTAAGCCAACTTTTTCACTCTTGCCTTTCACTTTCATCAAGAGGCTCTTTAGTTCTTCTTCACTTTCTGCCGTAAGGGTGGTGTCATCTGCATATCTGACGTTATTGATATTTCTCCTCGCAATCTTGATTCCAGCTTGTGCTTCTCCCAGCCCAGCATTTCTCATGATGTACTCCGCATAGAAGTTAAATAAGCAGGGTGACAATATGAAGCCTTGACATACTCCTTTTCCTATTTGGAGCCAGTCTGTTGTTCCATATCCAGTTCTAACTCTTGCTTCCTGATCTGTATACAGATTTCTCAAGAGGCAGGTCAGGTGGTCTGGTATTTCCATCTCTTTCAGAATTTTCCACAGTTTATTGTGATCCACACAGTCAAAGGCTTTGGCATAGTCAATAAAGCAGAAATAGATGTTTTTCTGGAACTCTCTTGCTTTTTCGATGATCCAGTGGATGTTGGCAATTTGATCTCTGGTTCCTCTGCCTTTTCTAAAACCAGCTTGAACATCTGGAAGTTCACGGTTCACGTATTGCTGAAGCCTGGCTTGGAGAATTTTGGACATTACTTTACTAGCGTGTGAGATGAGTGCAATTGTGTGGTAGTTTGAGCATTCTTTGGCATTGCCTTTCTTTGGGACTGGAATGAAAACTGACCTTTTCCAGTCCTGTGTCCACTGCTGAGTTTTCCAAATTTGCTGGCATATTGAGTGCAGCACTTTCACAGCATCATCTTTCAGGATTTGAAATAGCTCAACTGGAATTCCATCACCTCCACTAGCTTTGTTCGTAGTGATGCTCCCTAAGGCCCACTTGACTTCACATTTAAGGATGTCTGGTTCTAGGTGAGTGATCACACCAGCGTGATTATCTGGGTTGTGAAGATCTTTTTTGTACAGTTCTTCAGTGTATTCTTGCCACCTCTTCTGAATATCTTCTCCTTCTGTTAGGTCCATACCATTTCTGTCCTTTATTGAGCCCATCTTTGCATGAAATGTTCCCTTAGTATCTCTAATTTTCTTGAAGAGATCTCTAGTTTTTCCCATTCTGTTGTTTTCCTCTATTTGCACTGATCACTGAGGAAAGCTTTCTTATTTCTCCTTGTTATTCTTTGGAACTCTGCATTCAAATGGGTATATCTGTCCTTTTCTCCTTTGCTTTTCACTTCTCTTCTTTTCACAGCTATTTGTAAGGCCTCCTCAGACAGCCATTTTGCTTTTTTGCATTTCCTTTTCTTGGGGATGGTCTTGCTCCCTGTCTCCTGTACAATGTCTTGAATCTCCCTCTGTCCATAGTTCTTCAGGCACTGTGCCTATCAGATCTAGTCCCTTAAATCTATTTCTCACTTCTACTGTATAATCATTAGGGATTTGATTTAGGTCATACCTGAATGGTCTAGTGGTTTTCCCTACTTTCTTCAATTTAAGTCTGAATTTGGCAATAAGGAGTTCATGATTTGAGCCACAGTCAGCTCCCAGGAGCACTGAGTGGTAGAGAGGAGATATCGTTTAAATCTCAATAAAGCTGGGGGGAAAAAAAAACAGCTTAATTAAAATATTTAAATTCCCTTCCTTTCTCACAAAAATAACAACTGAAGAGTCTCTTCTTGATTTTTGGTGTCTTTTCAGATAAAGACACTTCCTATTAAAAGTATTTTCTAGCCCAAGGCCTTTAAGAATATGCTGACAGGACTCAACAATAAGCTTATGCAGGCATAGTTTCTTATCCTTTGCAGATTCATATATACTGGAGCAAAAAAAAAATCTTTTTAATTCCTAGGAATTGTCAAAGTACTTTCCCAAGAAACTATTTCCCCAGGCAAGAGTTGAAGGCCGGACTGGTTTCTGAGCAGACAGCAGGAGCGATTACATGCCGATTGCAATTAGAACAAGCAAGAGAATTCACCTAGAGACCAGAAACACAATTCCTTTTATGGCTTATTAGAAGCCTCCCAGTCTCTCTCGATAGTGGTATTCATCAAACAGCTAACATTCTGAAACTCCCTTAGAGGTTGTTGGAGTGAAAACAGATTTGTTTTTAGTGTGGTCTCCTCAGGAAAGAAACCTTATGAAATCATTTGCCTTGTTGGCCTGTCCACCTGCTATGATAACTATTGATCCTGCAGGCCAGGTTCACCCAACTCTGATGGAGGGGCAGAGGGTCTACAGTCGCACAGAGTCTCATAAATTTCTCGTGATTTCTTCTGATCCCTTCAGAAGAGTTGTTTAATGGTATCATTTCGAAGAGTACAGAAAAGCAAACCAAGTTTCTGCTGTGAAGTTGTCACTGTAATGGAAGATGATTGCATTGGAAAGAGTTCAAATGGAAAAGGATGCTTGAAGTTGCTCGTTGTTTTCTGTTAACAAGCAAAGTGAGCTCCATATATAACTCCACAGACCAGCAGGCATCTTTGCTTCTGATAGTTGCGTCCCAAAACTTTATAATTAATTCCACTCTTGGGTTTTGCACAACCAAGCCGCTGACGTTCTTATTCATGGCTGTTGAATGTAACCAGTTCCCAGAAGTGTACTGCCAGGATGTACAGGCTTTCTAAGAGTTGCTAATGGGTCAGATTGTGGGTGCAACAAGCAAGAATTAAGAAAAATGTCAAGAAGGAAGGGAAAGACCTTCCCACAGTAATAAACACCAGGATGACAAGTCACATTCAATCTTGGATAAAGTCAGTATCTGAGAGGGTCCAGGGCTGAGTGTGATGGGGCATCTGTCTGCTTATAGAATTTGCAGCTGAAACTTGGGGGTCTCCCTGCAAAGACACCTAAAGGCACCTTTTATTCCCAGGGATGTATTCAAGAAGCTATAAGAAACTAGGGGTGAGGCCATGGAGGGCTTTGAAGGCTGATACAGGTGAAAGAGTAGAGTGAAAAAGCTGGCTGAAAACTCATATTCAAAAAACTAAGATCCTTACTTCTGGGCCCATCACTTTATGGCAAGTAGCAGGGGAAAAAGTGGACGCAGTGACAGATTTTATTTTCTTGGGCTTCAAAATCACTGCAGATGGTAACTTCAGCCACACAATTAAAAGATGCTTGGTTCTTGGAGGGAAAGCTATGACAAACTTAGACAGCATGTTAAAAACCAGAGACATCACTTTGCTGACAAAGATCTGTCTAGTCAAAGCTATGATTTTTCTAGTAGTCCTGTACAGACGGATGTGAGAGATGGACCATAAAGAAGGCTGAACACTGAAGAACTGATGCTTTCAAATTGTGGTGTTAGAGAAGACTCTTGAGAGTCCTTTAAACTGCAAGGAGATCAAACCAGTCAATCCTAAAGGAAATCAGTCCTGAATATTCATTGGAAGGACTGATGCTGAAGCTGAAGCTCCAATCCTTTGGCCACCTGATGTGAAGAGCCGACTCATTGGAAAAGGCCCTGATGCCAGGAAAGATTGAGGGCAGGAGAAGAAGGGGGTGACAGAGGATGAGATGGTTAGGTGGCATCATCAAATCAATGGACATGAATTTGAGCAAACTCTGGGAGATAGTGACGGTCAGGGAAGCCTGGTGTGCCACAGTCCACGGGGTCACAAAGAGTCAGACACGACTGAGCACCTGAACAACAATAGGATCAGCATTCTGTGGGGCCCACATCCCAGGGAGAAGGGAGCTCAGATATCCGAGCAGCTTTGGAAGGGGCAAGGATGGTGTGGCCAACACCTGAGGCCACCTTCTACTCTTGTTCCACACCTGAAGTTGCAATTTTTCTCTCTAATGACAAGGCAAAACAACCAAAATCACTTATGTACAATTATATATTATATATATGTATGTATATATGTGTATATATATATAATTTGAATATAAAATATATTTTGGTTTTTATATTAAAAAAATATATATGTATATCATTTTCCCACTTGCAAGTGAGAAAACTAGCTCCTCTTACTTTATTCTAGCTAAGACCACAGAGACTGCATCACAGGACGAGAAAACCAGCAGGATAACTGGATCATAATTGCAGATGGTTCGGAACTGGTGCTGAGCTTCCCTAGTGCCTCAGATGGTAAAGAACCTGCCTTCAATGCAGGAGACCTGGGATCACTGGGTTGGGAAGATCCCCTGGAGAAAGGAATGGCTACCCACTCCAGTCTTCTTGCCTGGAGAATTCCATGGACAGAGGAGCTTGGCAGGCTACAGTCCATGGCGTCACAAAGAGTTGGACACGACTGAGTGACTAACGCTACACTAGAGGGACTGGAGCTATGATGAAACACAAATAATTTACTTCCATAATTTCCATATTGCCACCCTTTCTACCAGAAAATAAAGAGGGTGCATTAAAAATAACAGAATCATTGCTTAAGCACAATGTGAAAATCAGACCAACTTGGGAGTTGGCTAGATTGGAAAAGGCATATATTAAATTTTGGGGGAAAATAGTCCAAATGGAAATAAATACATTTCCTAGTGACTCTTGGAATGTTAGCTCCTCTTAGTCAGGTATAATAATTATTTCTCCTGGTGCTATTACTGGATGCCCGTTTTCCAGTCTCTGCGGCCATACTGTGGAATGCCAAGAAAGAACCCAAAGACTGAAAAGGAGAAGGGGATGGATTGTTTTTGTGAAACTACTGTTTCATAAAACATGGAACGTAGAACAACAGAGCTCTAAAGCCTCGCTTAAATGAAGCAATATGACTACAGAGAAACTGTAATAAAATATAACTTTAAAAAATACCACGGATCAAATATAAGATGTGCAACTGGATAAAATTTCGACAGATCTGCAGTGGACCAGCAAGGCTGCCCTCGTGAGGAAATTAAGTCCTGTGGAAACGAGCAAGTGCAGCTGAAGAGCTGGGAATTTCATTTTCTGAGCTGCCACCCCTGTAACCAAGTAGGGAATCAGGTTACAAATGCAGGTTGTCTTTAAACTCGGAGCCTGGTGAAATAATGGGGGGGAAAGGGGGTGGCGTTGCCTGCTGCCCTGAAAGTGAAAAGTGAAAGTTGCTCAGTCATGTCTGACTCTTTGTTACCCCATGGACTATACAGTCCGTGGAATTCTCCAGGCCAGAATGCTGGAGTAGGTAGCCGGTCCCTTCTCCAGGGGATCTTCCCAACCCAGGAATCGAACCGGGGTCTCCTGCATTGCAGGTGGATTCTTTACCAACTGAGCATAAATTTATATACTCTGTAGTTGCTTCCAAACACATACTGGCTGAGTACGTTGAGTGTGTCTCTCACAACATAAATATAATTAAGACTCTAGATCAACTTTTCCCCATAGTGTTAACAACACAGGTTTAAAAGTAGATTGAAATTAAAAAGCACACGCAAAAGAGACACAGGAGTGAACACACAGCGAAAAGTAGAATTGTTTGCTCCATGTTTCATCTGCCTTTCTAGACGCAGTCGTGGGAACTAATATAAACTACCGTTTCTTAGAGCTGGGTTTGCTGCTGCTGAACGACTAGCTTCAGGAGCCCAGCCCTCATGAAGTGCTGGGGAGAGGCCCGCAGGTGAAGATCCAGCAGTAGCAGAGCAGGCGGAGGGGGGCCGTGGTGACTCAGGAGCTAACACGTGCGGTTAAATAGCTGAGCTGGTTTTGATTTCCCCTGGCAGATCTAGATGAATACACCAGGTACTGTCAGCACTCCTGATCGCTTAGAAAGTGGTCATTTTTTCAAAGGAGAAAAATTCATTACTTAAGAGGTAAAACCATTGTGGAGGGGGCGGGGGGGGGCGTGGAAAAAACTATTATTTTACTGAAAAGGTCTTAGGCTTTAACGGATTTAAGTAATCAAACTTTTACAAAAAAATATTACCCAAATGGTTCAAACTTTTACTCCAGATCATGTTTCAGCCAATGAAATCTCAGATGTTTGCGTTATGACATATTATTACAACCCTGGCCCTTTATAAACTCTGTTTCCATTAGTAAGAATGGAATTTTTATGAATATTAAGTCACTTTGGTCTGTTCTTTTACTTTATTTTTTCCAAAATGCTTACCTCTACAAAATGCATTTAAATAAGCATTAGGAAAACAGAATAAAGTGAAGTGAATATATAGTAAGAAAAGGTGCTTTTGAAATAGTTTTTCTTTCTTCGTTTAAAACTACAATAGTCTCAAGACCAATTTTTAAATCTTACTATGTATATAAATAGTATATAGTCAGCCTTTTAAAAAATTCCCATAAAATTTAGGAAGTTTTAGGTATACATATTAGAATTTATATATATAACTGCATTTATATGTATAGATATTATTAAATTACTTATTTTGTACCAATTAATAAAAAGAATTATACATGAATTTCTATAATTATTAATTATAACTTAGTTTATTTAAAAAATCCTAATGACTTTAACCTTCAATTTACTTCTTGTGTCAAGGAATCCTGTTGATTCAGTTTTCATTGAAGTCAGTTTCAAGGCACCATTTCTGGTCAGTGACAGGATTAGCTGTCCATCTCTATTTCTCCAAAAGTGGTGATAACATTTTAATTCAGTATGTTGTCTAAACCATGCACAGAAATCCCATTTTCCATCACAAGAGCATAGGCTGTGCTCCAGTGAGATGGGATTTCTCCAAGTCGTATCTCTGTTTCATGCCTTAGTTAGTTCCTAAGGCAACCAGAGAAATAAACAGCTGACTCACGAGGTGGCCGAGGAGTATTGTTTACACCATTCAGTTTTCATCCTAACCCTGGGGTGCAGTTATTATTATCAGCCTTGTCGAGAGAAGGAGGGTTGGGCCTCAGACCGTAAGTAACTTGCCTGAAGTTACAGTTTCCACATGAAGGTTGAATCTGAACAGAACCACCAGAGGTTGTCTACAGAGCAAATGCAGCAGAGACATGACTGAAAAACAAATTACTCTCCCAACTCCAGCAATGAAAATCATCTCATAAACTTGATATGCTTCAACGTTGTTCCAAGTGATAATGAAGTGAAATAACTTTCTAGAAGTGTTTCTTCTGACACCAAGTAATGTATGTTATATCTGAAACTAGTTGAAACTCTGAAAATTTCTGTAAATGGAGGCAGGAAATAAATGTTTCATAAGCCAGAAATATTTTCCCACCTCATGTGCGTACTTTGAGTTGTTTGGGAGATTGCATATTATTACTTGTTGTTGTTTAGTTGCTAAATTATGTTGGATTCCCTTGTGACCCCGTGGACTGTAGCCCACTAGGTTCCGCCATCTATGGGATTTTTCCAAGCAAGAATACTGGAGTAGGTTGCCATGCCCTCCTCCAGGGGATCTTCCTGACCCAGAGATTGAACCCACATCTCCTGAATTGCAGGCAGATTCCTTACCTCTGAGCCACCAGAGAAACCCATATTATTCACCAAAGGAATATAAAAATTAACAGAAGAGATTATCTTGAAATAAAGCCCCACTGGAAGCAGGGCCACAGACCAGAGAGCTGCCTTCTTTCTGGGTTCAGGCTGCAGGAAGAGGTCAGTCTCCACTGCAGGAAAAGGAGCAAAGCTCTACCCTCAGCCTCTCTCTTAGGGAGTGAATTCCTGAGCCACAGGGGAAGAGACAGCAAATCTGGTCCTTCCAGGGCACAGCAAAGAGCAGAAGTAAACCTTCTTATCTTATAGGAGAGGAAGGAGAGAATCCTGTGGCCAGTACCAAATACCAACACCGTGGGAGACCTCCCACCACAGGAAGAGACTGAAACTGTCCTGCACAGGATCAGCGGCGGACACGAGGCGGGATTCAGCTGCCGGGGGAAGGAGGGACAGGAGCCCTAAAAAGCCCCAATCCCAAGATCTAAGACTCAGACTCTACCCAAGACTGAGGCTCCCCCAGGACAACAGAGAAGGCTCCTGCCCCCAGCACCAGTCTAGCCAGCGCCTGACAAGTAACAGCTCATCACCAGGAAGGCAGGAGCACAGAGAGATGACTTCCGTACTGGAAGAGCAAAAGACCTGAGGGTGACACAGACGCTGGGAGCAGCAGGCAGGGCTTTCGGATGACTTTGGTCAGCGTGTTGAAAGGCCTAATGGAAAATAGGGATAATACACAGATTGCTAATTTCAGCCATGAGGTGGAAATTCCAATAAGCATCGCATATAACTGGAATGCATTTTTTAAAAAATACGACATCAGAAAGGAAGAGTTTTGCCTACAACCTCCTCAGTAAACTCAACACTATTGAGGAAAGAGTCAGTGAACTTGAAGGTAAGTAAAGAGAAATTATTCAAAATAACATAAACAGAAAATAAGAGTGAAAATTGAAGGAAAAAAAAGACAGTACATATGGGAGCTTTGGGACGATATCAGTTTAACATTCCTATAATTGATGCAAAAGCAAGAAAGGAGATGGAACAAACAAAATATTTTAAAAGAAAGTGGCTAAAAATTCTCTAAAAATAATAATAAAGATACTAAATCCCAAGATTAAAGAATTAAAGAATCTCAGGAAAACCTAGGAAGAAATCACACACACACACACACACACACACACACACACACACACACACACAGACTCCTAGATACATCATTTTCAAACTGCTGAAAACTAAACAGAAAGAGAAAATCTTGTGGTCAGGCAAAGAAAAGAGATGTTACCTACAAAGGAGAAAAGAGAGGAATTTTAGTGGACTTTCAGCCTTTCTGTGACATCTTTATAATATTAAAACTTAATCTCAGAAATTGATAGCAAAGTTAGAAAACTGTAGCAATGAAATTCATACCACTGCCTGTTTTTATAAATGAAGTTTTCTTGGAAATCTGTAAATTTATCGTCTTCCACTGCGGAGTTGAGTGGTTGTAAGAAGGGCCTCCCAAGTGGCGCAAATGGTAAGGAATCTGCCTGCCAATGCAGGAGACATGAGAAACACGGGTCTGGAAGAGCTCCTGGAGGAGAAGATGGCAACCCACTCTGGTATTCTTGCCTGGAGAATCCCATGGACAGAGGAGCCTGGCAGGCTATAGTCCAGGGGGTCGCAAAGAGTAGGCCACAACTGAAGCGACTCAGCATGCACGCACAAGAGGGCATATGGATCACAAAGAAAAAGTTTGCCCATTCCTAATTTATCTCATTACTTGCTTATAGTAGGAAGTTTGAAAAATCTCAAATAATAATCTAAGCTTCTAAGACACCGGAAAAAGAAGCTAATTAAACCCAAAGCAAAAAGAAAGGACATAAAATAGATAACATAGAATCCAGCAGAAATCAACTGGGATATAATCTACTTCCAACCCACTCATGGAGTTGTCAGCTGGAGTCCATTCCTTGAGGGAGGTTGGACCGAGGGTCTCAGTTCTCACTGATGGTCTCAGTTCTCACTGATGGTCAGCTTTCTAACAATGGCAATTTGATCAAAGTCATCAACAGAGCAAGTCATCTTGGAAGTCACAGTGTTTTCAACATAATCATGGAAGTGAATCCCATCACCTCTGCCATATTCTAGTATTTAGAAGCAAGTCACCGGTTCCAACTCAGACTCAAGGGAAAGAGATTACATGAGAGTATAGATACCAGGAATGGGGATCTTAGAGGCACGTTAGAAGTCTACCATGTGTGAGAATCAAATCAATGAAAACAAAAGGTTTAGCAAAGTATCTTACACTCAAGCCACCATTTGTATCCTGTGAGTCAGTGAACTAATGAAGGAAATCAGTGGTTCTGCAGTTAGCGGGAGGTACCACTAGATGGCGCTGCACCCTTCATAGCTGGTGTCGTCAAAGCGGGTCAGAGATTTTGAACACAGGAGCCGCCAAGAGAAACCGGAAGTATTATGAAAGAGCATTTAACAGTGATAAAATAAACTAGGGTACATCTTAAAAACAGAAACATTAAGCACCTTACGGGACTCCTGCATCTCTAGTGGCCTTACAAACCCTGTCTTGCTTTTTTCTTCCAGAATAAACCGTAAACCATGCAAACACATAAGAGCACCTTTTAGCCTCACCTTGATGTACGCAGTTTCTCAATCAAATATTCACTCAGCCCTGATTTAAGTTATTTTAAAAAAATTTTGGCTCCCAGAGACTTGGATGCTTTAGTGAAGACGTATTTGCTTTCTGAAATATGTCTGTTATATTTTCTAAATCAAAGCAAAGTAGAATATGATCATTGTAGAAAATTTTGGAAAATACCGAAAAGAATGAGGAAACCTGAAAACAATCCTAACCCCTCTTTCAGAAATGTTTGGTACATTTCTTCTACTTTTCCCTCGTCTTTCTCTCTCCTCACAAGTATTTCCTCAAAACATAATTCAGGTAGACTGAATCTCTGCTCTGGTAAATCAGAGATGCCGGAGTTCACGTCAAACAGGGGAATGAAAGAAGCAAAGTAACTCTGAGGTTTCTATGGGCAGAGATTCCAGTGAGAACTGTGTGAACTTAACCTTTCTGAGGCTCAGTTTCCCATACATAAACATTTCCGGTACTTCATGGAGTCACAAAGAATCGGACACGACTGAATGACTAACACTTTCGCTTTTTTTCCCCAAAAGGACGAACCGAGCTAATGCTCAGGACCCAGTAGAGTGACGCAGTTTTATTTTGTTTGCAAATAACTCTTCTTTTCAATACCTACAGTTTTTCTTGTCTCTTATTAAAATGACCAAATCGATGACAAATCTCAAAAGGTATATTTTAAATGTAATTATGGGTTTACATGAACTAACCTGATGGACGTGAGTTTGAGCAGCCTCTGGGAGCTGATGGTGGACAGGGAAGCCTGGAGCGCTGCAATCCATGGGTCGCAAAGAGCTGTACACGACTGAGCGACTGAACTGAAGAGTATGTGGTTGGGCTTCCCAGGTGGCTCTAGTGATGAAGAACACGCCTGCCAATGCAGGAGACACAAGAGGCACAGGTAGATCCCTGGGTCAGGAAGATTCCCTGGAGGAGGGCACAGCAACCCACGGCAGAACTCTTGTCCATGGACAGAGGAGTCTGGGGGGCTACAGCCCATGGAATCGCAAAGAGTCAGACATGACTGAACTCACTTAGCTTGCAAGTACTCGATGTGTAATTAATTACAACTGAGTGCTAACTCACGTTGGGCTCCTGATTTTACCTTAGTCTTACCATTCCACGCATATCTGGTGAAAGAGAGAGATGCTTACCATGTTGATCTTGGATGCCTCCATCTCACTATTCTGAGAGCATCTTATTTTGTAGAAATGGCGTTGGATTTTATTGAACTGATGTTTATCACCTGTTAAAAGAATCATGGTTTTTGTTATTATACCTATTAATGTAAACTATTGGCAGATTTTCTAGTATTGAATTGTATCTGTATTTCAGGAATGAACAGAAGTTTGAGTTGCATCCTTCAGTAAACTTTTTAAAAAGTTTCCCTCATTCTTATCTTTTATTACTTTTGTTTTTAATTGTGATAAGATACACATAACAAAACGTATCTTCTTAGCCATTTTTAAGTGTACAGTTCAGTAATATTAAGTACATTCACATTATTGTATACCCAATCTTTGGAACGCTTTTCATCTTGCAAAATTAAAATTATACACCCATTAAGCAACTCCCCTAGGGCCCCCGTCCCCAAGTCCTGGAAACCAGCATTCTACTTTCTGTCTTTATGCATTTGACTAATTTAGAAAGCTCACACAATTCAAATTATTCAGTATTTCTCTTGTGACTGGCTTGATTCACTTAGCATAATTCAGACAAGGTTCAAACATCAGCAGGCTGTCAGAGTTCTTTCCCATTTAAAGGTTAAATAGTATTCTGTTGTGTTATATATTAGTACATGTGTCTGTCCAGTTATCCACGGACAGACACTTGCATTCAGTTCAGTGGCTCAGTCGTGTCTGACTCTTTGTGACCCCATGGACGGTAGCAAGCCAGGCCTCCCTGTCCATCACCAACTCCCCAATCTTGCTCAAACTCATGTCCATTGAGTCGGTGATTCCATCTAACCATCTCATCCTCTGTTGTCCCCTTCTCTCCTGCCTTCAATCCCTCCCAGCACCAGGGTCTTTTACAATGAGTCAGCTCTTCACATCAGGTGGCCAAAGTTTTGGAGCTTCAGTTTCAGCATCAGTCCTTCCAATGAACATTCAGTCCTTCCAATGATTTCCTTTAGGACTGATTGGTTCGATCTCCTTGCAGTCCATCAATATGGCTAATTATAATGATGTTAGCTTTGATCATATCTTAAAAGTAGTGTTTGAAAAAAAATTCTTTTCAATTAAAAAAAATTGGGGGTTATCTTATTCACAATAGTACTATTGTATCAATATGCATGAATAAGGTTGGTTTGCATGCTTTTTTGGGGGAGGATAATCTAACAGTTAGATGTTGATTTTATGATAGGAAAATATCGTGCTTTGAACACCTTTCCATCTTTTTGTAGGATATTGTCTAGCATCAGGGTTATTATTACTTTATAAAAACTGTTTAGCACCTAAGCCTTTTGTGGTAAAAAGCTCTTGAACTATTTCTCCTAGCTGTTATCTCCTTCTATTCTTCCTTTAGTTGTTTGATCATTTTTACTTCCCAGAAAATTATGCCCGCTTGTTTTCAAATGTATTACTGTGTATTATAAATGGTATTCTTTTGTACATCTTTTCTATTTGTTTTACAATATATTTGTATTTGCTGTTAATTTAAACTTTTTTTCTTGAGTAAATCTACTGTGTCATTTATCTTTTTCCCTCTGTGGAGATAAACACCTATGGGTCTTAAATGGTCTTAAATCTTTCACTTCTGCTGTGTATTATGCTTTTTCCTCCCGTATTCACCACTTCTGTTCCTCTATTATTTCCTACTTCCAAAACTTAAAATTTGAACAGCAGTTATTTTTCCTCTATTTTTATGACTCGCTTTTTGTTTTATAAGATTATATTTTTATCTTTTAGTTATAAATTAAATCAGGAATAAATCATTATGCTCAATGACTTGCTTTTGAACACAGCTTTAGCCATTTTAGATGTCTTCATGTATTTACTATTTACGTTTTTTATTGTAGTAAGAACATTTAACATGAGATCTAACCTCTTAAAATTTTTAAAAATTTTGTTAAAGCATTGAACATAAGATCTGCTATTAGCAGATTTTACATACAAAATACAGTGTGACTATCGACACTCTGCTGCACAGTAGGTTTCTAGAACTTGTTCCCTTTGCATAATTGAAGCTCTGTCCTGATAACCTTCAATTTCTGCCTCGCTCCTGTCCCTGCCAGCCCCCGCTCTCTGCTCTTTGCTTCCGTGAATTTGATTATTCTAGGTTCCACATGTAAGTGAGATTTGCCGCATTTGTCTTTCTGTGTGTGCTAAGTCACTCAGGCGTGTCTGACTCTTTGCAACCGCATGGATTGTAGCCCACCAGGCTCCTCTGTCTATGGGATTCTCCAGCAAGAGCACTGGAGGGGGTTACCATGCCCTCCTCCAGGAGATCTTCCTGACTCAGGGCTGGAACCACGCCTCCTCGTACGTCTCCTGCATTGGCAGGTGGGTTCTTTTCTACTGGTGCCACCTGAGAAGCCCCATTGTCTTTCTGCTGCTGGCTTATTTTGCTCAGCATATTGTCCTCCAGGTTCATCCACACTGTCACATGTACTGCTGCTGCTGCTGCTAAGTCGCTTCAGTCATGTCCGACTCTGTGCGACCCCATAGACAGCAGCCCATCAGGCTCTGCCGTCCCTGGGATTCTCCAGGCAAGAACACTGGAGTGGGTTGCCATTTCCTTCTCCAATGAATGAAAGTGAAAAGTGAAAGTAAAGTCACTCAGTCATGTCCGACCCTTAGTGACCCCATGGACTGCAGCCTACCAGGCTCCTCCGTCCATGGGATTTTCCAGGCAAGAGTACTGGAGGGGGTGCCATTGCCTTCTCCGTGTCACATGTACAGACCCTTACTGTAGTGGGCAGTGGAAAGGAATGCTGGGCTTGGGGGTGGGGTGGAGGGGATGGTAAATAGAAGCCAGATTGTCGAGGGCCCTGAACGTCAGCTCAGTCATTTCCTCAGCCTCGGACATTACTTGGTGGCCCTGCAGAACCAAATATTAATGAACCTGTGAGAGGACGATTGTCACTCCCAGCGAAAGGAAAGGCACTTCCCGCCATGGCAGACAGAAGGCAAACATCACTGGAAGAGCAGCGTGTAGAGCCCAGCACAGGTCAGGTTTCTGTAATTCCCCATAACCGGGTGTTTGATCACGCGCTTTTGACAAGAAGCGGGGAGAGGGACTCAGCAAGGGCAGCGTCGTCTCTGATGATTTACTGATCGGAGCCAATTAGGAGAGCTCCGGTCGAGGATTGAGTTTCTCTGAAATTACTTTTCAAAGTAAAGACAACAGGAGTGAACGTGTGCAATGCTCCATTTTCTACTTGGTAATCCATAAAATAACTAAAAATCACTCCCCCCATCCCACCGGGCTTCAAAGTGGGACTTTTGAAGTGCAAAAATCAAGTGCATCATAGGCCTGAAATGCAAAGCTTTTGTGCAGCTATTTCGTCTTCCATTTGAAGATCTCCCCATACTCTTCACACATGGACTGAATCGAATCTTCCTCTGGGCTCAGTATTTTTATCTGAGTGGCTGTACGGTTCTGAACAAATGTCACGTCTAGAGAGTGTGTGTATGTATCTCTTGAATCAAACTTTAGTGCAATAATGAAATAGATCAAAGGAAAATGGATGGTGAAGAAACAGCCCCGTGCTCAATGCTGTACACATACACATCTTAATAAAAAAGATAATCACCAGCGATAACATCCAGCTTTTTTGATGTCACTAAGGTTGGGGGTAAAACATTTGTATGATTCTTGTGGGAAAATATGTTTTCTTTTCACCATTTTGTGTTAAAATATTTCAGAAATATGCTACACTCTTTTGCATTTCTGGGTGGAAAAGGTTGCATGCACTTATGCATTCTATTGATGACTTATGTTATTGGTTTATTGAATGCCATTGTCCTATGGAGTGCAGCCTTAAAATAGATATTGATTTTGCTCCTATTTTTAATATTTCCTGACTGGTTTACTTTCACATATTATTTTATGCCATATCATTGCAGTATTGTCCTTGGAAGCAAGTTGATTTAGAAGAGAAGGAATAGGCTCATCTCAGGAGTCATGCAGATGGGGGCCCCGGTCGCACCCGCCAGGAGTCACTTCCATCATTTCTGAAATGACAGCAGCAGCACACTCTGTCATTGTGGGAATTGTAAACTATCCACATAGCTGGGACCCTTCACAGTTCTTAGAATCCATCTACTCAAGCTCACTGTCCAGCTCTCAAATATTATTTCTTGATGCTGAAAATATATATGGTACAGTCCTCTTTTCTCTTTTCTCTTTCTGGATACCAGGTAATCCAGGTATTGAAAAAAGTAAAGAAGTTTAACCCAGAGAAAAGCAGGTACTGGGCACATCAGAAGGTGTGTGTATAAAATAATAATTGTGTCTAAAATAATGGCGCTAGTGGTAAAGAACCCACCTGCCAATGCAGGAGACATAAGAGACACGGGTTTGATCCCTGGGTTGGGTAGACCCCCTGGAGAAGGGCTTGGCAATCTACTCCAGTATTCTTGCCTGGAGAATCCCACAGACAGAGGAGCCTGGTCGGCTATAGTTCATGTGGCCGCAAAGAGTCAGACATGACTGAGCAACTAACACAAAATAATAATAACTGGTGAACAAGGGTCTGAGGATATAGTTAACTTTGCAATCTCTGTTTTTTAAACATAGACACTTTTAGAATATATCTTCATGATTATGTTCTGGCTGGTTGAGATTGCTTCTGGTGACCTCTGGAAAACTGTAATTTAACTATAATCAACATAGAATAAATTATGGATATATATTTTTAAAATCTTAATTGTTCTCTTAAGCAAGTAAAAATGGAGGTAGGAGGTTTTGGCAAGATAAACAGTGTTGGATAAGCCCCCAGTAGAAGCTGGACCTATAGACTCAGAATAACTATCTCACTGATTCTGGTAGAAACCTTCTAAGGAACCTACTACTCTTTCCTTTTAAACATATTCTAAAAACCGTGACAAGGTTATGAAGATGTTAAGTTTATTGTATTCAGCATGCTCTGCTGATGAAATCTCTTCTTATATTATTTACTTAGCAGTGATGCATACAACACATCTTTTACTTCTAAATGATGATAGAATCTCGGGGCTAGAAGATTATAGGGTCACTGGACTCTATAACCCATCTTTTCCTTAATTTTCTGTGTAGCATTCACCCTGCCTGGTGATCCTTTATAAATGTGCACATCTTCAAGGTCAGGAAACTTCCTGTATTTCAAGACAACTGATTCTATGAACCTCAGCATCGATGTCCACGAGATTCTGCATAGTGAGCATAAATACAGCATCCTATGGCACCTTACTGTTGGTGCTACTTTTCCGTGGTAGCACCAAACAAAAAAGACAGTTTTACAGGCTGGACTTCCAGCTCCTTGCAGACCTTCTGATGTTCCCTAGTACCTGCTTTTCTCTGGGTTAAACTTCCCTATTTTTTTCAAGAATTTCTCTAACAACATGGTTTCAAAGAATTGATTTATAGATTTCCTTATGAAGTGTACTTCTTATAGCAATTCCTATTAAAGGATTCAAGGGCTTCCCTAGTGGCTCAGCTGGTAAAGAACACATCTGCAATGCGGGAGACCTGGGTTTGATCCCTGAGTTGGGAAGATTCCCTGGAGAAGGGAAAGGCTACCCACTCACCTAGAGCCAGACATCCTGGAATGCAAAGTCAAGTGGGCCTTAGGAAGCATCACTACAAACAAAGCTAGTGGAGGTGATGGAATTCCAGTTGAGCTATTTCATATACTAAAAAATAATGCTTTGAAAGTGCTGCACTTAACATGCCAGCAAATTTGGAAAACTCAGCCATGGCCACAGGACTGGAAAAGGTCAGTTTTCTTTCTAGTCCCAAAGAAAGGCAATGCCGAAGAATGTTCAAACTACTGCACACTTACACTCATCTCACATGCTAGTAAAGTAATGCTCAAAATTCTTCAAGGCTTCAACAGTACATGAACCATGAACTTCCAGATGTTCAAGCTGGATTTAGAAAAGACAGAGGAACCAGAGATCAAATTGCCAACAGTCACTGGATCATCGAAAAAGCAAGAGAGTTTCAGAAAAACATCTACTTCTGCTTTATTGACTATGCCAAAACCTTTGACTGTGTGGATCACAACAAACTGTGGAAAATTCTGAAAGAGATGGAAATACCAGACCACCTGACCTGCCTCCTGAGAAATGTGTATGCCAGTTAAGAAGCAACAGTTAGAACTGACATGGAACAACAGACTGGTTCCAAATGAGGAAGGGAGTTCGTCAAGGCTGTATATTGTCACCATGCTTATTTAACTTACATGCAGAGTACATCAGCTGAAATGCCGGGCTGTATGAAGCACAAGCTTGAATCAAATTTGCCGGGAGAAATATCAATCACCTCAGATATACAGATGACACCACCCTTATGGCAGAAAGTGAAGAACTAAAGAGCCTCTTGATGAAAGTGAAAGAGGAGAGTGAAAAAGTTGGCTTAAAGCTCAACATTCAGAAAACTAAGATCATGGCATCTGTTCCCATCACTTCATGCAAATAGATGGGGAGACAATGGAAACAGGGACAGACTTTATATTCTTGGGCTCCCAAATCACTGCAGATGGTGACTGCAGCCATGAAATTAAAAGACACTTGCTCCTTGGAAGAACAGCTATGACCAACCTAGACAGCATATTAAAAAGCAGAGACATTACTTTGTCAACAAAGGTCCGTCTATGGTTTTTCCAGTAGTCATGTATGGATGTGAGAGTTGGACTGTGAAGAAAGCTAAGGGCTGAAGAATTGATGCTTTTGAACTGTGGTGTTGGAGAAGACTCTTGAGAGTCCCTTGGACTGCAAGGAGATCCAACCAGTCCATTCTAAAGGAAATCAGTCTTGAATATTCATTGGAAGGACTGATGTTGAAGCTCAAGCTCCAATACTTTGGCCCACTGATGCAAAGAAGTGACTCGTTGGAAAAAACCCTGATGCTGGGAAAGATTGAAGGTGGGAAGAGAAAGGAACCACAGAGGATAAGATGGTCGGGGATGGCATCCCTGACTCGATGGACATGAGTTTGAGCAAGCTCCAGGAGTTGGTGATGGACAGGGAAGCCTGGTGTGCTGCCGTCCACGGGACTGCAAAGAGTTGGACATGACTGAGCGGCTGAACTGAACTGAAAGGATTAAAAGCATTAGAAATCTGGAGTTTCAGAAGGATTATCATTTCCATTGCCCTAGATAGCATCTTCCACTGTGACAGCCGCAGGACATATCTACAAGACAATATCAGAGGACGGCCGCGTATCTTTTCATGTTAGGAAGGAAAGCCCTTTGCAGAGGCCCCCTAGCAGAGCCTCCTCAGGTTCCGTTGCCTGGGACTAGGTCATGTGCCTGTGGCCCAGCTATCAAGGAGGATGTGAGAGTCTGTCATCGGCATCCATTATGGTGGAGGTGTGCTCTGGCCGTAAGGAAGGGGGCGAGACGTGCGGGGAAACAACTGTTGGGTTGGCCCGTCATTTCTGGTTCAGAGGAGTCCTTATCCTGAACAAGTTCACGTTACCTGCAGATTTGGTCAGCGTGCCTTCTACATTTTAGTTCTAGTCATTTATATTCAAGTTTACTTATCCATTACACACACACACAAATTATTGAAGTTCTTTTGAAATATTACTATGCCCCAAGCATTTATAGTTCTCATTTTGCTCACACAGAAATAACTGCTTAATAGGCTTTATTATGTCCACTTCATACATTAGTGTTAGCTTAAAAAATAGCTACTCGCCTGAGTTCCCCTGAGCTCCCTGCTTCCTGAGTTCCCCTGAGCTCCCCTGCGTGCATGCATGTGCATGCTCAGTCGCGTTCAACTCTTTTGCGACCCTGTGGCCTGCAGCCCACCAGGCTCCTCTGTCCACGGGATTCTCCAGGCAACAATGCTGGAGCAGGTTGCCATTTCTTCTCCAGGGGATCTTCCTGAGTCACAGATCAGACCCATCACTGTGTCTCCTGCATTGGCAGGTGAGTCTTTACCACGGCGCCACCTGGGAAGCCTGCCGAGTTCTCATAGCCTAGAAAATATCAAAGTTGGCTTTTGAAAATCAGTTTTCAAGGCTCCTACTCTTTGTTTATTCTATTTCATTATTCTGGCTCCCTGATGGTCGCTAGAAACTTCTCTCTGAGCTGATCCATTGGTCAGAACTCTGAACATGTTGCTTCTCCCCTGCACCACACCCTCTCCTCTAGCCCCCACGGGCTGACTTGGTCCTATGGTCCCCGAGACCCCCATCTGCCCAGCCTTCCCCAAGGCTGTAAACCTGGGTAACCCATGTTCCCTCCCGTGAAGCAGAGCCAAGGCTCCTTTTGCTCACATCCTATTTCCAGCACCTGTTAAAAGGATGAGTGAATAATGAGTGATGTTCATTCATCCAGCACAGTTAAAAGGGTGAAGAAATAATCAGTGAGTGGAGGAACATACTATTGCAATGACTTTTTCCTTATCACCTGGTTTCCATCACAGCCTCTCTGACTCAGATCCACGGCAGACTTTTAAAAAATAACTTTTTAAATTTGTTTTTGGCTTTGCCGGGTCTTCGCGGCTCTGCAGGCTTTTCTCTGGCTGTGGCAAGGGGTGGGGCTACCCTCTAGTGGCGTGTGGGCTTCTCATCGCAGCGGCTTCTCTGTTGCGGAGAGCAGACTCCAGGCGCGAGGCCTCGGGGGTGGCGGCTCCCGGGCTCTGGAGCACAGGCTCAGTAGTTGTGGCACGCGGACTTTGTCGCTCCGTGGCACGTGGGAACCTCCCAGAGCAGGCATTGAAGCCCTGTCTCCTGCACTGACGAGTCACCGGAGAAGCCCCCTGGCAGATGTTGAGGCTTATATACTGACCCATGAGAAGGCACTGATCCTGCCTCATGACACAGCTACCACCCTTCTCTGGTAATATTTTCATCTTTTCAAGCCTTCTAAGAGACCAGACCTCAGCCTACAGAAATTGCTCCAGTGGTAAGGATTTCAGGCCCCGAGGCAGTTCGGTGCCGCTTGGTGAGGTCTCTGCCTGTTTTGCCCGAGTGAAACCTCTGCAGATCCTCAGGTCTGTTAAAAAAGAGCAAAACAAAACCGTCAAGCACCAGCTCCTCAAGTATGTCCCAAACACCTCACCTATTCAAATTGTCCTATTGCACAGCATCAAATGCCATTACATTTAAGACAAACAGAGCATAGTCATTTTTTTTTTTTTCACAGAGAAGTGGAATTGAAGCCTGGGAGCATCACACAAATAACTGGCCACAATCTGTGGATGAAAACCCCCGCTGTCTCCTTAGTTTCTCTTTGCCACTGCCCTACATGGACATTCAATAGATTCAAAGCTGCCATAAATTTCCTAACTGCTGTTCGAAAGCAAAATAGGGGAAAAATGAAAACAGAAACCATTTTCATTGTTGTGAAGAAAAAATAAAATCGATCTCTAATGGTCCATGATAGAAGTTACCAAAAATTCCAGTCTGTCTGTCAAACCCCGCAAACGCCTCCTTCTGGGATAGAGGTGGCCGTGTTCCTGTTAACATTTGCTCTTGGGACTTAGAAGGGGGAGGCGCCAGAACTAAGGAGAGACTAAGGCTGTAACAAGTCTGCTTGGTAAGCAGCGCAAATGGGTCTTACACTAAGCCCCACTGATCCGGCACCCAGACCAAGTCCCACAGCCTCTGCCTGAAGGAAGAAGGTGACACACTTTTGGAAAATGGTAGAAAAGCATCAGAAACTGGTCGTGTCAACCTAGTAGGTATTTGGATGGATATCCCCTTTTCTACAGGAAAATGTTTGGAGCCAGGACCCAAGGTTTTCACATTTTAATGGCAATGCTCATAGGTAACTCATGCTTTTCTTAATACTTGTATAGCTGATTGGTACCATTGTTACAGTGTTCAAGATGGTTATTTAGCAACTGGTGTTGATGCTATATTAGAGATGACTATCAACTGAAAATGATGAGTTTTGAGTAACAGAAAGTCATGAGTACAGGCAATGTTTAGGCAACGAGTCCTTGGACTTTAATTTTTTCTTGATTTCTATTTATTAAAATAAAGAAAACACCTGAGTCATTTAAAATAAAGAAAGATGAAACTTACTTGTATATAAGTTTTTGTAGAAATAATTTTCTATTAGATATTTCATTAGCTATGATTTTCTAAGTGGGAATATAGCAAAGGGTCATTTAACAGTTCATGATATTTATATTAAACATAAAGTCTATGTCCTTTTTATCCATGAATATAATTTATTCTTATGTATATATGGGATGGAGAAGGCAATGGCACCCCACTCCAGTACTCTTGCCTGGAAAATCCCATGGATGGAGGAGCCTGGTGGGCTGCAGTCCATGGGGTCGCTAAGAGTCCAGCACGACTGAGCGACTTCACTTTCACTTTTCACTTTCATGCACTGGAGAAGGAAATGGCAACCCACTCCAGTGTTCTTGCCTGGAGAATCCCAGGGACAGAGGAGCCTAGTGGGCTGCCCTCTATGGGGTCGCACAGAGTCGGACACGACTGAGGCGACTTAGCAGCAGCAGCAGCAGGAAATATGGGGTTTTCCAGATAATATGAATTTTCCCTATCTTGATTATTTTTTAAATACAATCTTATCATAGAATCAGATCTTCAAATAAAAGAATTTTAGAAAAATAAAAGGAAGTGACCTTTTTGAATTAAATGAATAGACTTCATATAAACAACATAACAGCTTTAAGCAATCCACCTCGTTCTATAAATAGAAGGACCTAAATAACCAACTCATTGTCAACTAAAATACCCATTAAGAAGACTGAATGACACAGATAATCCCACAAATATTCCTTAATCCTTTTATCTTGATTGACAGCAGACTTTCTTTGCCAAGCTAGTCAAATAGCCAAGAAAAGAAGCTTCAGTCTCTCTTCCCATTTTAATTTTCTAAGTTCGTGAAATAAATATATCTAACCTTATTTTATGTTGGAGATGTCAATAGAATAGATTTTAAGCAAAGTGAAAGCATAAATTACCTTTCTACTTTTAATATCTAATTCTTCTTACTTTCTTCAGACTATTGACCTAAATATTGACCTTTCTTCAGACCTATTGACCTAGACTAGACTCTCTTTTTTCCCCATGATGGTAGTAAAATCTAAAACTAGTTTTTCTTGTTTATATTTAAAGGAAACACATACTAATAATCAAGTGATTGGTAGTTATTTTGTGAAAGATTAAATCTATAAATTTTAGGAGTTGCAAGATAAAATGCAGTAAGCAACCATAAAGAAATATCACTCTCTGTACTTATTTGCTGACCAAAGATAAATGAAAGGAGACCGTAATGATGAAGAAGTAAGTGTCTGATTCCAGGCCCTCCTAACCTTAGGTGTGGATGATCCTCACAGCTGCCTCGCATCTTCCTGTCTCTGGTTTCTTCCCATTTCATCTGGTACAGATCCCGTGGGATGGGTCCTTAGGCGAAAGCAGCTCTGCCTTCCATTCAACAACTACCAGCTTAATCCCCATTGCCTTCCAAAAATTAATTAATTAATTGAAACAAAACGCCCTCAATGCCAGACCTTCTCCAATCTGGCTACATTTAATCTTTCTAACTTGCTTTTCCTGCATAAATCCTCCATGCCAACTAGATTGCCAAGCGCACTGTCACCTCTAAATGTCTAATGGTTTTCCAGGGAACAGTTTTTGTTGATTTGGCTAAGTGTGCATGTGTCTTTGCCAATCTGATCCATACTTGAAAACCTGTCTTAAATTCTACCTACAAAATCTTCCCAATCCAGCCCATCCTGAAGATCGCTGTCTCTCCAGAGCAGCCATTGTTCATACGATTCACTTAGAATCCATTATACCCTGTTTAGTGTTCTCTCTAATGTTGTCTTAATATATACTTTCATTTAATTTTTCACACATTTGTCTTATTTTTCCATTAAACTAGTGAGGATGGGGGTCAGTTTTTATTCCATGTTATCCACAGTGTTTTTTGTATGCAGTAGATATGTAATCAATATTTATTGATTTATTTGATTTAAAATTTTTAGTTTACACAACTAAAGATTTACAACAATCTCTCATTCAATGCTTTTTCCTTAAAACCTGGCTTGTTGGTCAGTCACTCAGTAGTGTTCAACTCTTTCCAACCCTGTGGACTACAGCACCCCAGGCTTCCCTGACCTTCACTGTCTCCTGGAGTTTGCTTAAATTTATGTTCATTGAGTCGATGATGCCATCCAACCTTCTCATCCTCTGTCGTCCCCCCTTCTCCTCCTGCCCTCAAGCTTCCTCAGCATCTGGGTCTTTTCCAATGAGTTGGCTCTTTGCATCAGGTGGCCAAAGTATTGGAGCTTCAATTTCAGCATCAGTCCTTCCAATGAATATTCAGGGTTGGTTTCCTTTAGGACTGACAGGTTTGATCTCCTTGCAGTCCAAGGGACTCTCAAGAATCTTTTCCAACACCACAATTCAAAAGCATCAATTCTTTGGTGTTCAGTCTTCTTTATGGTCCACCTCTCACATCTGCACATGACTCCTGGGAAAACCATAGCTTTGACTATATGGACCTTTGTTAGTAAAGTGATGTCTCTGCTTTTTAATACCCTGTCTAGGTTTGTCATAGCTTTTTTCCCAAGGAGGAAGTATCTTTTAATTTTATGGCTGCAGTCACCATCTACAGTGACTTTGGAACCCAAGAAAATAAAGTCTGTCTTGGCTCAGTTCAGTTCAGTCGCTCAGTCGTGTCCAACTCTTTGTGACCCCATGAATCGCAGCACACCAGGCCTCCCTGTCCATCACCAACTCCCGGAGTTCACTCAGACTCACGTCCATCAAGTCAGTGATGCCATCCAGCCATCTTATCCTCTGTCGTCCCCTTCTCCTCCTGCCCCCAGTCCCTCCCAGCATCAGAGTCTTTGCCAATGAGTCAACTCTTTGCATGAGGTAGCCAAAGTACTGGAGTTTCAGCTTCAACATCATTCCTTCCAAAGAAATCCCAGGGCTGATCTCCTTCAGAATGGACTGGTTGGATCTCCTTGCAGTCCAAGGGACTCTCGAGAGTCTTCTCCAACACCACAGTTCAAAAGCATCAATTCTTCGGCGCTCAGCTTTCTTCACAGTCCAACTCTCCCATCCATACATGACCCCTGGAAAAACCATAGCCTTGACTAGACGGACCTTTGTTGGTAAAGTAATGTCTCTGCTTTTCATTATGCTATCTAGGTTGGTCATAACTTTCCTTCCAAGGAGTAAGTGTCTTTTAATTTCAGGGCTGCAGTCACCATCTCCAGTGATTTTGGAGCCCAGAAAATAAAGTCTGACACTGGTTCCACTGTTTCCCCATCTATTTGCCATGAAGTGATGGGACCAGATGCCATGATCTTCGTTTTCTGAATGTTGAGCTTTAAGCCAACTTTTTCACTCTCCATTTTCACTTTCATCAAGAGGCTTTTGAGTTCCTCTTCACTGTCTGCCATAAGGGTGGTGTCATCTGCATATCTGAGGTTATTGGTATTTCTTCCAGCAAACTTGATTCCAGCTTGTGCTTCTTCCAGCCCAGCGTTTCTCGTGATGTACTCTGCATATAAGTTAAATAAGCAGGGTGACAATATACAGCCTTGATGAACTCCTTTTCCTATTTGGAACCAATCTGTTGTTGCATGTCCAGTTCTAACTGTTGCTTCCTGACCTGCATATAGATTTCTTAAGAGGCAATTCAAGTGGTCTGGTATTCCCATCTCTTTCAGAATTTTCCACAGTTTATTGTGATCCACACAGTCAAAGGCTTTGGCATAGTCAATAAAGCGGAAATAGATGTTTTTCTGTAACTCTCTTGCTTTTTCCATGATCCAGCGGATGTTGGCAATTTGATCTCTGGTTCCTCTGCCTTTTCTAAAATCAGCTTGAACATCTGGAAGTTCACAGTTCACATATTGCTGAAGCCTGGCTTGGAGAATTTTGAGCATTACTTTAGTAGCATGTGAGATGAGTGCAATTGTGCGGTAGCTAAATCTTCTCAAGTGTCCCCCTAGTTTGATCCTCACTTATTATCCATACATTCTTTGAGAACCTGCTATACGCAATGCATTTTCTGTATTTGCATAAATACGAGTTTTCTTATTCTGTCATGCCCTAAGCATATTGAGGCCTGGCCTGTGTCCTCTGTGTCTCTCACAATCCTCTGCGAGGCTCAGAATAGGTATCTTATACATTTAAGAAAATGGTAAATTAAAACTTCAACTAAGGGGTCAAAAAAGACTTCCCAGGTGTCACTAGTGGTAAAGCACCCATCTGCCAATGCAGGAGACATAAGAGACTTGGGTTTGATCCCTGGGTTGGGAAGATCCCCTGGAGGAGGGCATGGAAGCCCACTCCAGTGTTCTTGTCTGAAGAATCCCATGGATGGAGGAGCCTGCTGGGCTACAGTCTATAGCCTTGCAAAGAGCAGGACACAACTTAGCAGCCTGTCGCTCCTCAGAGTAGGAGTGACTTATCCCAGCACATCACAACGGGTTAAAATACGGTTGCTTCAGGAACCAGCGTGAGTTTTGAGAGACTATAGTACAGAATGTCAAAATCAAGACAGATGACAGACTTAGGCTCATTTCAAAGTTCTATGAAAGCTCCCAGGAGGCAGCCTGAAGGAGCGAGTTTGTGCAGAGATTTCTCTGGAGAAACTGGCTGCTATGCCAAGCTGGAGCCCAGCCCTCACATGCCAGGCTGGGGGTTACATTCTCACTACAACCCGCCAGAGTGGCTCCAAGGAGACTGCAGTCTCACATAATTTGTGGGAAGAGCAGGAGCGGCAACTTAGCCTAGATTCTCCACCTACCTGAGGAACCTAGAGGTGAAAGGGCATGCCTGGGGCCGCAGGAGAAGGAGAGGAGGCGTAGGGGGATGCTGCTGGGCTGGGCTGGGCAGCGACCTGCTTCCCCTCCACTTGTGAAGCAGAGCCCATGGACCTGGGGTTCTTGGGGAATCACGGGAGGGCTGGCAGCCAGTGGCCAGTGTGAAACGGGTCCTGGTCCCTCTTAGAAGTTTCAGGAATGACAACGGACAGACCGAGTTGGTGAAGTGGAGCAAACCTCAGGAAATCCATGGGGAAGGGGCTGGTGGAGGGGCAACTTGAGAGCAAGGCCTGCTGGCAGCTCTCTGGGGTCTTCACTGGAGCAACGGAGACCAAGGACCCAGAAAAGAGCCCCCAGAATAAGTCCCCCTGAAGCACCCGCCAGTCTCAGGGAGCGTGGAGCATCCACCACCAGCACCCGCAGGGAATACCTTCTGAACCCTTCTGACACTCAGGCAGAAGTCTAGAAGGGTAGGGGGGCAGAGTGGAGGGAAAAAGAAGGGGGAGCTCCTTAAGTCATTTCCAAGGCAGCCTGAAGTCCACCTGGCAGAGAAAGAAGATTCAATTCTGAAATGTACTAAAACTTGATGGTTCTTATGACTATTTAGCATCGGTGTTTAAAATATGCCGTTAAGACTATTATTACTCAAGGCTCTGCAGAAAAGACTTGAAGTCTGCTGGAGATTTCATCCAAGCTTTTACCCCCTACTCCATTAAGCATGTTGAAAAGCACAATGGGTGGGGACAAGGTGTTTCACTTTGATTATAACTCATGAGTTGTTCAGTATTCCTCTTAATTAAATGCTTGCAGATTAATTTTTTCTGTGCTTAAAATCCTATGAAAATCAAATCTAAGTAAAATATCTTCTAACAAAGTTTTAGAAGAACTTGTTGTAAGTTCAATTAGATGAAACTTGCATTAGAACTCTCCTTTAGAATATAGCCTGTAATTCCTATGTCAGCTCTCTATTACCTATAAGGATGATTATTTTTTGATTGTTCAGTCACCAAGTTATGATTGACTCTTTGTGACCCCATGGACTGCAGCATGCCAGGATTCCTTGTCCTTCACTATCTCCAAGAGTTTGTCCAAGATTTTGTCCATCAAATCGATGATGCCATCCAACCATCTCATCCTCTGCCACCCCCTTCTCCTGCCCTCAATCTTTCCCCACATCAGGGTCCTTTCCAGTGAGCCAGCTCTTTGCATCAGGTGGCCAAAGTATTAGAGCTTCAGCTTCAGCATCAGTCCTTCCAATGAATATTCAGGGTTAATTTCCTTTAGGGTTGGCCTCTTTGATCTCCTTGCTATTGAAAGACTCTCGAGTCTTCTCGAGCATCGCAATGCAAAAGCATCAGTTCTTCAGTGTTCTGCTTTCTTTCTGGTCCAGCTCTGACATCCATACATGACTACTGGAAAGACCATGGCCTTGACTATCATGGACCTTTGTTGGCAAAGTGATGTCTTTGTATTTTAATATGCTGTCTAGGCTTGTCATAGTTTTCCTGCCAAGAAGCAATCGCCTTGATTTCATGGCTGCAGTCACCATCTGCAGGGATTTTAGAGCCCAAGAAGAGGAAATCTAGGATGATTCATTATTATAAAGAACAAATCCATTTGATTTCATTTTACTTTGTCTACTCATCCAGTTTCTTTTATAACACATACCTGCTCAGCCCTGTGCAGGGACTGTTGGAGACTCTAAGATTGTGATATGCTCCCTCTTTTCATGGAGCTTGAAGTACTTTTGGATTAACAAACTTGTATGAAAGCAATCCAAGTAGAGTGAGATGTAAGTACAGTAGGGTTCAGTCGAGAGTCTAAACATATGGTGCTTCAGGTAAATTTACCTGAAAATAGACACAAAAAGAGCACTTTGGGCTTTGAATTAGATCAGTATAAGTTCAGTATGAACATTTTAGTCAGCTTACAATGGTCATCATTAATCAATTCATTAAAAAATTAATTTCTAAGCGCCAGGCAGGCATCGTGCTGTGGTTTAGACACGCACTGTCAAATAAAACAGTTTCCCTTCTCTCATGAGGAGTGAGACTCCAGCCTAACATGCTGTCCCAGTAAATCTCTCATTATGGAGAGTTGTACAATTTGTCAGTCACTCCATATGCCTACACTTTCTAAGTAATTTCTCTCAATGATGATAGTGCTACTTGATTTTGGCATAAGAGAATAATTCCTTTTGTTACTATGTTTTAATTACAGCCAACACTTATGGAGTGGTTATTTATATATCAAGCAATGTTATGAGCATCCGATGTGTCTTAACTCAATCTTTAAAAAGCCCTGTGCTGCAGGTCTGGTATTCCCATCTCTTTCAGAATTTTCCACAGTTTATTGTGATCCACACAGTCAAAGGCTTTGGCATAGTCAATAAAGCAGAAATACATGTTTTTCTGGAACTCTCTTGCTTTTTCCATGATCCAGTGGATGTTGGCAATTTGATCTCTGGTTCTTCTGCCTTTTCTAAAACCAGCTTGAACATCAGGAAGTTCACAGTTCACATATTGCTGAAGCCTGGCTTGGAGAATTTTGAGCTTTATTTTACTAGCTTGTGAGATGAGTGCAATTGTGCAGTAGTTTGAGCATTCTTTGGCATTGCCTTTCTTTGGGATTGGAATGAAAACTGACCTTTTCCAGTCCTATGGCCACTGCTGAGTTTTCCAAATTTGCTGGCATATTGAGTGCAGCACTTTCACAGCATCATCTTTCAGGATTTGGAATAGCTCAACTGGAATTCCATCACCTCCACTAGCTTTGTTCGTAGTGATGCTTTCTAAGGCCCACTTGACTTCACATTCCAGGATGTCTGGCTCTAGGTCAGTGATCACACCATTGTGATTATCTGGGGTGTGAAGATCTTCTTTGTATACTTCTTCTGTATATTCTTGCCATCTCTTAATATCTTCTCCTTCTGTTAGGTCCATACCATTTCTGTCCTTTATTGAGCCCATCTTTGCATGAAATGTTCCCTTGGTATCTCTAATTTTCTTGAAGAGATCTCTAGTCTTTCCCATTCTGTTGTTTTCCTCTATTTCTTTGCATTGATCGCTGAAGAAGGCTTTCTTATCTCTTCTTGCTGTTCTTTGGAACTCTGCATTCAGATGCTTATATCTTTCCTTTGCTCCTTTGCTTTTCACTTCTCTTCTTTTCACAGCTATTTGTAAGGCCTCCCCAGACAGCCATTTTGCTTTTTTGCATTTCTTTTCCATGGGGATGGTCTTGATCCCTGTCTCCTGTACAATGTCACGAACCTCAGTCCATAGTTCATCAGGCACTCGATCTATCAGATCTAGTCCCTTAAATCTATTTCTCACTTCCACTGTATAATCATAAGGGATTTGATTTAGGTCATACCTGTATGGTCTATTGGTTTTCCCTACTTTCTTCAATTTAAGTCTGAATTTGACAATAAGGAGTTCATGATCTGAGCCACAGTCAGCTCCTGGTCTTCTGCTGACTGTATAGAGCTTCTCCATCTTTGGCTGCAAAGAATATAATCAATCTGATTTCGGTGTTGACCATCTGATGATGTCCATGTATAGAGTCTTCTCTTGTGTTGTTGGAAGTGGGTGTTTGTTATGACCAGTGCATTTTCTTGGCAAAACTCTATTAGTCTTTGCCCTGCTTCATTCTGTATTCCAAGGCCAAATTTGCCTGTTACTCCAGGTGTTTCTTGACTTCCTACTTTGGCATTCCACTCCCCTATAATGAAAAGGACATCTTTTTTGGGTGTTAGTTCTAAAAGGTCTTGTAGGTCTTCATAGAACCGTTCAACTTCAGCTTCTTCAGCGTTATTGGTTGGGGCATAGACTTGGATTACCGTGATGTTGAATGGTTTGCCTTGGAAACGAACAGAGATCATTCTGTCATTTTTGAGATTGCATCCAAGTACTGCATTTCAGACTCTTTTGTTGACCATGATGGCCACTCCATTTCTTCTGAGGGATTCCTGCCCACAGTAGTAGATATAATGGTCATCTGAGTTAAATTCACCCATTCCAGTCCATTTCAGTTCACTGATTCCTAGAATGTCAACATTCACTCTTGCCATCTCTTGTTTGACCGCTTCCAATTTGCCTTGATTCATGGACCTGACATTTCAGGTTCCTATGCAATATTGCTCTTTACAGCATCGGACCTTGCTTCTATCACCAGTCACATCCACAGCTGGGTATTGTTTTTGCTTTGGCTCCATCCCTTCATTCTTTCTGGAGTTATTTCTCCACTGATCTCCAGTAGCATATTGGGCACCTACTGACCTGGGGAGTTCCTCTTTCAGTATCCTATCATTTTGCCTTTTCGTACTGTTCATGAAATTTGTATGCAGGTTAGGAAGCAACAGTTAGAACTGGACATGGAACAACAGACTGGTTCCAAATAGGAAAAGGAGTACGTCAAGGCTGTATATTGTCACCCTGCTTATTTAACTTATATGCAGAGTACATCATGAGAAACACTGGACTGGAAGAAACACAAGCTGGAATCAAGATTGCCGGGAGAAATATCAATAACCTCAGATATGCAGATGACACCACCCTCATGGCAGAAAGTGAAGAGGAACTCAAAAGCCTCTTGATGAAAGTGAAAGTGGAGAGTGAAAAAGTTGGCTTAAAGCTCAACATTCAGAAAACGAAGATCATGGCATCTGGTCCCATCACTTCATGGCAAATAGATGGGGAAACAGTGGAACCAGTGTCAGACTTTATTTTGGGGGTGCTCCAAAATCACTGCAGATGGTGACTGCAGCCCTGAAATTAAAAGACACTTACTCCTTGGAAGGAAAGTTATGACCAACCTAGATAGCATATTCAAAAGCAGAGATATTACTTTGCCAACAAAGGTCCTTCTAGTCAAGGCTATGGTTTTTCCTGTGGTCATGTATGGATGTGAGAGTTGGACTGTGAAGAAAGCTGAGCGCCGAAGAATTGATGCTTTTGAACTGTGGTGTTGGAGAAGACTCTTGAGAGTCCCTTGCCTGCAGGGAGATCCAACCAGTCTATTCTGAAGGAGATCAGCCCTGGGATTTCTTTGGAAGGAATGATGCTGAAGCTGAAACTCCAGTACTTTGGCTACCTCATGCGAAGAGTTGACTCATTGGCAAAGACTCTGATGCTGGGAGGGATTGGGGGCAGGAGGAGAAGGGGACGACAGAGGATAAGATGGCTGGATGGCATCACTGACTTGATGGACGTGAGTCTGAGTGAACTCCGGGAGTTGGTGATGGACAGGGAGGCCTGGCGTGCTGCGATTCATGGGGTTGCAAAGAGTCGGACACGACTGAGCAACTGAACTGAACTGAACTATGCTGCAGGTACTATTATTAACCCTGTTTTGTAGGTCAGAAGACCTAGACACAAAAAGTAAATGTAACCTGCTCACTACCTTAGCTGGACCTTTCAGTAAGTACAGACGCACAATGTGGGTCACGGTGTTGGCAAAACTGTGTAAGTGCTACACACATGTCAGTTTCTGTTAGCAGCATTTGTGCATTTGAACTTCTGTAAAAAGCTGCAACCATCACTCTCACAAAGTGTTATGTTTCTTTTTGTTACTTGGATTAAATGAATTCTAATAGAATTCATTTAATGAGTTCTCTAATTAGGTATCAAAATTTTTTTTGACTTGAGAGTCAGGAAGAAGAGTAAAAGAAAGTGAAGAAGCTAGAAGCCAGGGCTTGTTGTTGGATAGTTTTCACAGTTTATGTTAGAATCCTGGTGAGCAGGAGAGGGGATCCTCTATTCTCCTCAGAAGCCTCTGCAGAGAGAGGCATCTGCACTGTCTGTTGGTCTAGGGATTATGTTCTTGTTCTTTAGTTGCTGAGTCGTGTCCAGCTCTTTGCGAGCCTGTGGATTGTAGCTGGCTAGGCTCCTCTGTCCATGGGATTTCCCAGGCAACAATACTGGAGTGGGTTGCCATGCACTCCTCCAGGGCACCTTCCTGACCCAGGGATCAAACTCGCATCTCCTGCATTGGCAGGCAGATTCTTTACCATCTGAGCCACCGGGGAAGCTGCTAGGGATTATGGGGAGTTGCCAAAAATGGAGAAGGCAGATTGCTGTTCCCAAGTAGAACAGAGTGAAATTAGCAGCCCATGGCGGCATAAACCATATCTGGGAATTAAGTCCCCAAACAAATAGTTTGTGTCTAGATTTGATCCCAATAGCAGTCTCTCTCTCTAAAAAAAATTCAGTGTCACATATGTGTCTGTCGGTGGTAATTTGAGTCAGCCACTCTACACAGCAAGGAGCCGATTTCTAGAGGAAGAATTCCAGGCTTGCTGTGACGGCACTTCCACGCAACTCACAGGCAGAATGATCATACCCTCGATCATGATTCACACTTCTCTCTGTTACAGCCCTAAAAGTGAGCCCGTCTGCCCCTCCGCAAGATTCCACATGAGGATGATGTGAGGTGTCTGTGTTCGATCTGACTGTATGTAACTCAGGTCTGTTCTCTGTCCTTGAACAGGAGTCCACTGTGAAGAGGACGTGGATGAGTGCTTGTCCAGCCCTTGCCGCAATGGGGGCACTTGTGAGAACTCGCCTGAGGGTTACACTTGCCACTGCCCATTTGATCCCCATTCTGGAGTCTTCTTTGGAGGCAGGGACTGCTCTGATATTCTCCTGGGCTGTGCTGATCATCCGTGTCTAAACAACGGGACGTGTGTCCCCCACGTCCACGACGGCCAGCACGGATTCGACTGCCTGTGCCCCCCTGGCTACACCGGGTCACGGTGTGGAACCGTCACCACGCTGTCCTTTTTGGGCAGTGGCTTCCTGTGGGTCTCAAGTGGCTCAGCTCTGGCCCAGGACTCAGGCTGTACCGTAGCCCTCAGGTTCCAGACCGTCCAGCCGGCGGCCCTGCTGCTCTTCCGGGGTGACCGGGACGTGTTTGTGATGCTGGAGGTGCTGGCTGGCTTTGTCCACTTGACCGTTCAAGTCAGCGATCGGCCGAAGGTGGTCCTGCTCATCCCCCACGACACCAGCGACGGAGGGTGGCATGCGGTGGAGGCGACGTTTGCAGAGGCTGTGACCCTGGCCCTGCGCGACGACTCTTGCATGGGGACATGTGTTGCTAGGGCTCCTTCTCCATTTGAAAGTGATGGGTCATCAGCGTGTGCTCTCCAGAACTCCTTTTTGGGGGGTTTGCCAGAAGGAAGAGCCCACAGTGGTGATGCTCTGCTTAACGTCCATAGGATACCATCCGCACCTTCGCTCGTAGGCTGCCTCCAAGACGTGCACCTGGACTCGAATGCCATCACCGCAGAGAACGTCTTATCTGACCAGTCTCTGAACGTCAAGGCAGGCTGCGCCCGAAAGGACTGGTGTGAGAGCCAGCCTTGTCGCAACAGAGGACGCTGCCTCAACCTGTGGCTCGGTCACCGGTGTGAGTGCTACAGGCCCTACCGCGGCCGCAGCTGTCATGGAGGTGAGGGGGCTGGGGGCTGGGTGGGCCGGGGGCTTAATGGCCAGGCTGCTGCTGGCGGTGATGACCCCAAAGGACGCTGTTGCTGGCTGCCCGCCGACGGGAAACAGAAGAGGCTGGGGGTGTGCACTAGTTCCGTCTCAGTGAATGCGTCCCACGCCAGGGTTTCAGCCACGCAGAGAAGCGAAAACTAAGCCCACAGCTCCCATCCAAGCGGGTTTCCTTCTTGGTGTTTACAAAATGCTGCTACAATCTTACCATTTGTGGTGTATCAGAAATTTATTGTATATTTTACTTGAAAGGGAAGCAGTCTTTTTGAAGAATAGGCCATGAAACTAGTCAATACCAAGTCCTAGCTCAATGGCTCGTGCGTATAGCTCAGTGGCTCGTGCGTAGTAGGAGTTTCTTTCCTAAGAAACAGTTACTTTCTTGCCCCCCTTTCCATGCAGTTCACACTTGCTCCAAAATCGTGCCTCAGTTTAGCACTTTTATAAACCACCAATTTTATTCAAAGGTGTATTTTTAAGAGTTGCATTGGAGAAAACAGGTATTCTACTTACGTGTCCAAGAAAGAAAATATTTTTAAAAAGTAACAACATGGAAACTGGGTAGATGCCATAAACTAATTGATGTAATTTCTCCAGCAGATGAGTTTGAAATGCACTTCAAAGGCCTTACTTCCGACATCGTTCCAAAGATCGCTGTTGATAGTGATCAATATATACCTGTTTCTTTTTATTATGATTCTTTTGCACTGAAAATGTCGGAAAGGTAATTGCAACAGACTGCTTTGAAGTGAGCTGTAATTCACCCCAAGATTTGAGAGTTATTTGAAAAGGGACGACATCTGGTAAATAGTCTTCTGTGCTTTATATGAAGTGAAATTGAAACCAGCCTTGGTCTATACCCTACTCCATGTATGAAGGGCTGAGAATTATTAGACACTATTCATGGGTCTCCCCCTGACCACAATATTCATTACAAATCACGGACCTGCTTGACAATGAGGTCTGGCATCTACTAGCTCTAAGTAATATTTTAAATGGAATGGCAAGTTGTTTTGAGATTTTTTTTAAAGGAGAAAGGGAGAAATTATACTGCAGCAATGTTCAGTTTTTGAAGAAAAATCTAATTGACCCAAGGCAATATTTTTCCTACATATACAAAATAACAAACAGATGCTGAGTCATTTTGACCAGCTTCCAAGTGCAGTGACCCACGAGGTTACTACTGACTGCAGTGATGCTAACTGTCCTGGTAAATAGATTCAAGAGATGCCAGTCTCGTGGGTTCTGGTTTGCTTTATTTTTTTCCAACTTGGAAAACTCACAGTCTTGAAACCCAGTTCCTGAGTTGGGTACCTGTCCCCTGTCTTCCTCCAAGTTCCTTCTCCCCTACCCTGCTGCCCCCACCCCTTCACTATTTGAAACTGGTTAATCCTCATGAAAAAGCTTCAGAAGATGTCTCCTTAGGGAGTAAATTCTGTAAAGTCTTCTCTTTCTGAAATTCTTGGTATAAGTTTAAGAAAAGTTATATTTCGGATATCACCTCTTAGTCATAAATCCAAAGCATCCTTGTGTGCTTTCTGCCGCTCAGTCGTGTCTCACTCTTTGTGACCCCATGGACTGTAGCCCGCAAGGCTCTTCTGTCCATGGGATTCTCCAGGCAAGAACACCAGAGTGGGTTGCCATGCCCTCCTCTAGGGGATCTTCCCGACCCAGGGATCAAACCCGCATCTCTTAAGTCTCCTACATTGGAAGGCAGATTCTTCACTACTAGTGCAACCTGGGAAGCCCCAAAATGCCCTGTATTTGCTGTCATCTTTGAGGAATGTCTGCTGGGGAGTTTATCCCATCACAGAAGATGCTTGCAAGCTATATGGGGCAACCTGGAACCTTTCTGTCATTGTGCACAGACGTTCAGGAGCGGGGAGATGTGCTAAAAAGTACAAGGGGAACTTCACCCAGGTCTTGATCCCAGCTCAGTGTTTCCCAAACATGGTACCCATTGCAAGGAACAGACAGACTGGAGGGAGAATTTAGCTGGCTGAATACACAGGGAAGACAGAGGGGCTTCCTGTATTGTAAAGCTGATCATTTAAAAATAATCAAGTGTCTCACAATAAGAAGAGTTCAGAGAAAATTTTCTCAAAACTTGTCTGCAAGTGTCTACGCTTAGACACTTAGAAGCATAGACATGATTCCTTTGGCATCATTTTTTAATGCTCCTTATCAGTGTTATCTTGTCATCCTGGCTGTGTCCAGGAACGGGGAGCTTCCAAGATACTGTTCAGTATAAGGTGTCACTGATCTCATTCCTTCTAGAGGATGTTTCATTAACAGAGGCAATTGACATATGTTTTATCTTCAGTTATACACCTAAACTTTGAGACTCTTACCCTCTTGGAATTAGAGCTTCTTAGGCATAGGATGTCCTTCATTCCATGACTGAATTTCTTACAGCTGTGCGTGCCAAGTGTAGTGGCCCAGAATTCTGCTTATACACCGCCAGGTGTGAGAACCCTTTCATCCTCCATCTTCCCAGAAATCCCCTAAAAGTTGTTTCTTGGTCCTGAAATAATGTAGGATGACCTCCCCTTCCATTCATTGGCTGCACTGTAACTCTTGAAGCCAATGACAATCTTGCTTACATGTGTTCTCCATGAGAACTCAAATATTTGGAGACAAGTCTTGTACTGTCGAGGCCATCATGCCTATCATGCTGAACACACCCAGGTTCTTCTAATGCTTTCCTCAGGGGCTCGTTTTCAGCCCCTCCGTCGGCTGCTTGCTTGCTTGGGAATAAATGTGCTTATCTGGCTCCTAGATGAGTCGGAGAATGCAGAGTGCCATGGGACTGTGACCTTCTCATTCTGGAGAACGTTCTTCTATTCTGCAGCCTAAGACCACATTGACCTTTGGGCAGCCGCATTCTGTGATAGGCTCACTTTGAGCTGTTCTCACCGATGGTGTTGCAGAGTTCTGCTTCTTCCACCCTAAACCAGTGAAGGGCGTTTAGACCCAAGTGGCTTTTATTTATTCTCAATACATTTCTCCTTGTTGCAGTCCATCAATCATTAAGACTTGAAGTTACTTTTCAGCCGTATTTGTCACCCCTCTCCAGGACACGTCAACAACACATACGAGAATCATTCTTCCCGTGTCCCCAGACAAGTCACGTGTGGCGTCAGGTGCTTCTAAAATCATGTACTGAATCACGTGCTCTGACTATGTGCTTGTGACTTCTGAAGAGAACAGGACTGCTGAAGAGTCAAGCTTCTGAGAGAAAGCAACCGCTCTGTGTTCTGTGCTTTTAATCTGGATCCACAAAGTGATGCCGTAGGCGTCCCAGGATGACCAGCGGGGACCACCCCTGAGCTGAGTGATTCTGTGCATTTTCCCAAACCTCGGGAACTTCAAGAGCCAGCTTTCCTTATTAAACATTTTATCTCACATGAAAGCGCTGCTGTGTGTTCAGAGATGTTAGCCTCTTCAAACGGACTGTTACATCTAATGGCGCGCTTTGAAAGCCACCTGTAGCTCGCTGGAGCGGGTGGTCTCCAAATGCAGATTCCAGCTGTAATGATCCTGTAAGAAATCGAGATGAAATTTTGAAAATGAAGCCTTTTATGCAGGAGGTCTTCAAACACAGTGGTTGCCGGAGCAAGTTTCACTGTAGTTCAGCTAAACTAAAATATGTCTCACCTTTGTTCAAGCTTTAATGGAACCATATGACATCATTTAAATGTGGTAGAATATGCCATTTTTCTGGTAGGATGGGGATGTGAAGACTTGAAGATGGCAATATCTTTAAGGTGATGCCCTTGTCTAGTACATCAGTGATTTCCAGGTTGCCAAATTCAGCAGTCAATTTTCAGTCCTCACCTGCCTTGACTGCTCAGCAACCATTACCACAGTTGAATACCCCCTCTTCCTGAAAGGCTTCCCTGGTGGCTCAGCTAGTAAAGAATCCACCTGCAATGCAGGAGACCCCCAGTTCAACTCCTGTTATAGGGAGATTGGCTGGAGAAGGGATAGGCTACCCACTCCAGTATTCTTGGGCTTCCCTGGTGGCTCAGCTGAGAAAGAATCCACCTGCAATGTGGGAGACCTGGGTTCAATCCCTGGGTTAGAAAGATCCCCTGGAGATTGGAAAGGCTACCCACTCTAGTATTCTGGCCTGGAGAATTCCTGGACTGTATAGTCCATGGGGTCGCAAAGAGTCAGACATGACTGAGTGGCTTTCACTTTCACTTTACTTTTCTTTTACTTTCCTCCTGAAAACCCTTCCTTCCCTAGGCTTGGGGGTATCACTCTCTGGGTTTTCTTTCTATCTTATTAATTTATCCAGAGAAGGCAATGGCACCCCACTCCAGTACTCTTGCCTGGAAAATCCCATGGATGGAGGACCCTGGGAGGCTGCAGTCCATGGGGTCACTAAGAGTCGGACATGACTGAGCGATTTCACTTTAACTTTTCACTTTCATGCATTGGAGAAGGAAATGGCAACCCACTCCAGTGTTCTTGCCTGGAGAATCCCAGGGACGGGGGAGCCTGGTGGGCTGCCATCTATGGGGTCTCACGGAGTTGGACACGACTGAAGTGACTTAGCAGCAGTAGCAGCAGTATTCATTTATCGACTCCTTTACGTCCACATGTCTGATGCTTAAGGGCTCAGTTCTTGGACCTCTTCTCTCTCTAGATTCATGTTCTTGGTGATCACATCTAGTCTCATGGCTTTAAAAGCCATGTGTACACTGGAAAATCCAAAATTACTATGGCTTGCGCCAAATGTCTTCCCTGAACCTCTGTATCTAACTGCTGACTAGACACTTCCACCTGGATATCTAATAGGACATCTTAAATTTAATATGGAATCCCATTCCCCTCCAACCCAAACCCATTCCTCCTGTTTTCTCCTCCATCTCTGCAAATGGAGATTCAATGCTTCTAGTTACTTAGACCAAACACCTTGGAGATGAACTTGCCCCAGAAGATCCTGTTGGTCCTACCAAAACATTTCCAGAATCTGATCACTTCTCCCCATCTCCACCATGACCACTGATCTAAGCCAGTGTCATTTCTTTCCTGTATTTCTGCAATAATATCTCTCCTTTCTTTGGGATTTTGCTCAAATAGTACCTTCTCAGAGCTCTTCCCTGACGATTCCATTTAAAATGCTGGCTCCACTCCCACCCCCAGCTCTCTCTAATCCCGTTGTCTGCTTGACTTATTTTATACCGAAGAACCTGTCACCACCTGACATACCGCATCACCTCTACCCAGCTGGAACATAAGCTTTAGGAGTACGAAAGCTTTTGTTTCTACTGTATCATCGATGCTTCTGAAGGTCCGCGTCCATTCATTTTCATGCTCCTCAAGGGTTTTCTTGTGGTGAGGCACATCCGTAGTGTCGCCATGTCCGTGCATTAGAAACCTCTCTGTCCACAGGAAACGTTGGGTGAGTTCAAAACTCAGCTTTTGGATTGAGTCCAACTTCTGTGAGCTCCACACCTTTCTTTACCCACCAAGGACGACAGGAGGAAGAGTCCTCCTCTTCCTTTGTTCAACTGCCTCATCTCCTATTATTGTCAGGGCTATCTTCCCAAGCGAGGATTTGCCAATCTAATTCTTGATTTCCGTCCTTTGCAAGGAATAATTAGGTTTAATGCCACTTGCTTGAGGATGCTCCCCATATAGCAAAGACAATGATTGCTCAAATAGCCTGCTTCCATGTCCTGGAGGAAGAGCTCTTTCCCCCCAGACTTCTCAGAGCCAAGCTGGAGCAGGGTACTGTCTGGTCTCCCTTCTTTTAGTCCCACCTCTTCAGGGCAGTGAGGAGGAGGCGTGGAGATTCATCAGTGCAGAAATCTTCTCTTCCTCCTTGTGATCAGTGGACCTCAACTATAAACTATACACTGAAATCTAATTTTCAGAATAAAGTAAACCCACAAGTTCAGAAAGTCAGGTTAAATTGTCATTCTATTGAATAAATCCGTCATGAACTTTAAAAAATATGGCTGTATTTGTGTGTGTGTGTGTGTCTGTGTGTATATTCATTATGGGTGTCCCTGGTGGCTCAGTGGCAAAGAATCCACCAGACAATGCAGGAAATATGGGTTCCATCCCTGTGTCATGAAGATCCCCTGGAGAAAGAAAAGATAACCCACTCCAGTATTCTTGCCTGCCTGAGAAATCCCATGGACAGAGGAACCTGGCGGGCTACAGTCCATGGTGTTGCAAAGGAGTTGAACACGACTGAGTGAAGAAACAACAACATATATGCATTGCAACATATGTGTGTGTGTGTGTGTGTGTGTGTGTGTGTGTGTGTGTGTATAATCTTTTGCTGCTTTTTTACTTGTGAATCTTAAGATGTTTCTTCTTGGTTTTTCCTCCTCTGTCTTGATATTAAAGAGTATGTGGCAGGCAGATTTGGCCAAGATGACTCTCCTGGATATGCTGTTTTTCATCTCAACAAGGATTACGAAGAGGACCTCACACTCTCCATGTTTGTTCGAACACGCCGTCCGACCGGCCTGCTCCTAGCTCTAGAAAATGGCACTTACCAGTACCTCCGTGTCTGGCTAGAGCATGGCAGGCTAGCGATGCTGACTCCAGGTTCTCCCAAATTACTAGTAACATTTGTTCTCAGCGACGGAAATGTCCGCTTGGTATCTTTGAAAATCAAGCCAAATAAAATTGAACTGTATGAGTCGTCACGAAATCTAGGATTTCTTTCTGCTCCTACGTGGAAACTCCAAAGAGGAGATGTCCTCTACGTTGGTGGACTGCCTGACAGGCGAGAGACTGAGGTTAGTGGTGGATTCTTCAAAGGCTGTATCCAAGATATGAGGCTAAACAACGAGAACCTGGAATTCTTCCCAAATCCAACGAGCAGCGCAGCCCACAATGCCGTTCTTGTCAATGTGACCGAAGGCTGCCCCGGAGACAACCTGTGTGAGGTAGGATTACTCACATGGACCCTGTCCTCACTGTGTCCCCTCCCTCCTGAACCCCCTCCCACCCCACCCCTGCCCGCCCCTCCAGGCTGTCCCAGAGCATCAGCTTTGGGTTCCCTGCGTCATGCATCCAGCTGTCACTGTTTTACATGTGGTGATATGTATGCTTCAGTACTATTCTCTCAAATCATCCCACCCTCTCCTTAATGTCTCTTAAGATTGTTTTTGACGTGAGCCATTTTTAAAGTCTTTATTGAATTTGTTACAATATTGCTTCTGTTTTATACTCTGGTTTCTTGGCCTCAAGGCATGTGGAATCTTGATCCCCTGACCAGGGATTGAACCCACACCACATGTTTTAGAAGGTGAAGTCTTGACCACTGGACCACCAGGGACCAGGGAAGTCCCCAGATGACATGTTAATAGAGTGATGGACATAAGTGCAGATGGAGCTCTCAGAGATTCCTTTGTCAGTGCTTCTGTTTTGATTACTTTGTGAGCAACCTTGTGAGGACTCAGATGATAACAGTATGTTTCTGATTCAGAGGTGGGGCTCCTGGAGGGCAGAGGTGTCGCTCTATGGGGACCCAGAGGATCTAAGTACCAGCTTCACCGTTTGGCTTTTGATAGGATCTTGGAAGGGCTTCCCAGGTGGCTCCCTGGTAAAGAACCCACCTGCCAATGCAGGAGACATAAGAGACCCAGGTTCAATCCCTGGGATGGGAAGATACCCTGGAGGAGGGCATGGCAACCCACTCCAGCATTCTTGCCTGGAGAACCCCATAGACAGAGGAGCATGGTGGGCTCCAGTTCATGGGGTGGCAAAACGTCAGACACAACTGAAGCAGGCACAAAAGCACACACAGGATCTTGGACAATGAAAGGGACCTCAGTTTCCTCACCAGGAGAAACGAGAGGTAAAGTCTCTAACTCAAAAGATCATTAGTGTCATTGAAAGTGTTTGGGAATTTGTAAATTATAGAGACTATTATTACACCTTTGAAAATCTCCCTTGTGCTACAGGAGATCAATATTATATATTTTTATTTATTTCCCTTTTCCTTTTGATGGTAGCAGTAAGTTTTATTCTACTTACCAGCCAACAGATATAAAAATGTTCGATACGTAAATAAGTAGGAAGTTAACATGAACAGATTCGGGGTCTCGCTTGGCTCCTTTCCGCATTTAGCTGCCAGAGCTCCTTACGCCTGTGATTTATTGTCTACTCAGCCCAACCCCTGTCACCACGGAGGCATCTGCTACCCGCTGTGGGACGACTTCTCCTGCTCCTGCCCTGTGAACACAGCTGGGAAGGCCTGCCAGGAGCTGCGCTGGTGTGAACTCGGCCCGTGTCCTCCCGGCGCCCAGTGCCTGCGGCTGCCTCGAGGCTTCGAATGTAGGTGCAGTTTAACTTCTCACCATCCAGTCCAGTTGGGCGTTTCAGTTGGTCGATGAGTCGGCCCAGAAGAAGAGCACAGATACACCCAGCTCAGCAGAGAAGCTTGTGGTTGCTTCCCCCAGCATGAGGGGTGGTGTAACCAGCCTAACACGAGTGTAGTCAACCAGGGTAACCTCATGACATATCCCGCCCCTGGGTTTCGGGGGGGTGGGGAGATGGTGGCCATAGCAACTCCAGACCTACATCCTGGATCGTGTAAGGCTGATTTCTAGAGAAAGATAAGGCTGATATTTGGCTTTTCTTTCCTCCTTGCTGATTATGCAGAGCAAAAGCACCAGAGTGAGCCTGTTGCCATCGGTTAGCTATGAGGCCTCCAGTGGCTCACCTGCCTCCATAATCTAAGGCTTCCTCTGTAAAACAAGGATAAAACGTCTGCTGGAAGAGCAGATAAATCTGTGTGTGTGTGTGTGTGTGTGTGTGTGTGTGTGATCATTGTATGACCTTGTGTGTAGACAGCTGAACGCGTTAAGCACTCAGTTCCTGTTTGCAGTGAGTATTTCCTTCAGTCGGAGCAGTTCTCCTGCCCAAATTCAGCACCACTCAGCAGTTTCCCAAGTGTCAGCAAGCTGAACGCTCTCCTCACAATTCTGACATGTCTATGTGCTGGCGGCACAGTGATTCGTGGTCTGCCTTTTCTTCTACTTGAGACAACGCGCAGTTCAGTCTGTAGCCACCCTTCACGTTTGGACTCAACTCTCGTCTCTTTGCCTCGTTCAATGATTTTGCTTCTGAAATGTTTCTCTCGCCCGCCAGCAGCATCATCGGTTCTCCCACCAGCATGTAAACATACTGTCAAATCCTCGTCACAAACTACTTCCCCTGATTCCCTTGGGGGATGATCCCTGCCTCCCCATCCCCGCCAGCTGCCTCCCATGTTCCTGCCCCTTTCCTGGTGGGAGAACCCCTCCGGGAGCTGGCCTCCACGTGCTCCTCACGTCTTACTGTCCAGTGTTCTTGCCTTCACCCCATCAGTCAGGCTCCCCCCACCACCACCTCTACCCTGAACCCTCCCAGCCCACAGCTCCACAGGCTGCCTCTTCTCTTCATCCCCTTTCCTACCCAAACGCCCCCTTCTGCGGCTTCATTTTTCTTCGTGGCTCTTATCATCCTTGGGTGTTTCGTTTTATAGGTATTTGTTCACTTGTTCATCATCTTTTCCTCAGTGGAATATGCGCTTCCAAAGAGAAGGAGGTATTCCCTCTGGTTTCCTACTTTACTCCTAGCGTTTAGAATACTGCCAAACACATGGGAGGCTGTCAGCAAATACTTGTTTAATGAATGTCTGTTTTCTTCCATTTAACTCAATAGTTTCACTTAACTGGTCTAGACTTAAAGCACATTGCCTGCATACAAGTTTAAAAATATATAAAATACCTTGTAAAACAATGAACTAAAATAATAGTCTGGAGCTAGAGGGTAGATGGCCCTCAGGTCTGTTAACAAAAACTGAGCCTCGAAGTGACTGAGGACAAGTATATATTTACTTTTGATGTTTATGTACTTTGAGATGATATATCAACTTCTCAGGTGACGTGTGAAATGTATTGCATTGTGTATATACTTGGGGAGCTTTTCTTGGAGAATACACATACCCTCATGTTTCAGATTTAAGAAATAATGTGCTACACGTGGGGCTTTCCAGGGGGCGCTAGTGGGAAAGAACCCATGTGCCAATGAGACATAAGAGGCCCAGGTTCAGTCCCTGGGGTGGAAAGATCCCCGGAGGAGGGCATGGCAACCCACGCCAATATTCTTGCCTCGAGAACCCCATAGACAGAGGAGCCTGGTGGGCTACAGTCCATGGGGTTGCACAGAGTGGGACACGACTGAAGCGACTTAGCACACACGCACATGAACGCATGCTACACACATGAATAAAGCATGATGAATTTGCATAAAGAATGAGGTCAGGCCTCAGATATGACGCAGAATTTTAATGCCACCTTTTGCCTTGCTCAACCCTCTGAATTGCTTGCTTAAAATAGTTTACTACTTATTCATTTCATTATTACTCTTTTGATGGAAGTACTAAAGTTGTTTGTCCAAGTTATGTTCTACAAAAGGGTTTAAATCATTCTGAATGCCTTCATAGGGAAACAAGAAAAGGTTTCTAAAAACAGTGGCGGTGTGAGAACCACACCCCGGGTGAGTGTTGTTGCCTCTGTCTTCACGTGAAGGATTTGGACGCCTCGGAAAGGCATGGAGGGCTCTTCATTGCTAGGTGTTGCCTCTGCGGAGAGAGGAGAAAGTTTGCCTCTGACCTTTCACAGAGTCTCATAAACATTTTTGACATATGATCTATCTTAATAAAGGAGGGGGGGAGGGAAATCAGTAGAAGGGGTGAACTTTTCCTATCCAATAGATATTACCCCTAGATCACTTTCTCTCTGTTGTATGTGATCTCGTGACTGTATGGTATGTTTTTTGAGTGAGATGTGCTGAGAAGATAGTGCTGCTAGAGTAACTACCCAAATTTGCCTTTAGTACCTAATTGTTTCTATCTGTGTGTCCTATCAAAAAAGAGAGACTTAAAAATTACAACCCACCTTAGATAGAGACGTGTTTATTATGATAAAGTTCCCTGAAGGAAGGGCAGAGTATAAATAGTACCTGCACGGCGGTTCTAACTCAGACAACAAGGAGTGACTTCTGCACGGTCAGCATGTCCGTGAGACGAGTTACGCAGCATGACACGCCACCCTTCCTTCAGGAGCTGGAGGAATAATGAGGTTTGTCATGTTAACCTGTATGTTAGCATGTTACATGTTAAAGCATGTAATGAGACACTTCTTACTCTTTTCCTCCCTAATCGCAACCTGGCTGGGGAAAAAAAAAAAAAAAAGATCCACCACAGTCAAAAGCAATAAAATCAAGAGCAATGTTAATCCCGTCAAATAATCCACTTGAATTTACTCATGCTGAGGTTTCTAATCATTATCTCACTTTTCGGAATTAAGGACTGAGTTACTTTCATATATTATTCATTTAATAATATTTACTGAGCACCTACTGTATACCAGGCAGTGTTCCAGGCACAAGGCTTAGTGAGAACCTAGACAGAGAATGTCCAAGATCTCGTAAAAGTTCACGTTCTAGTAAGGAAAGACCAGGAACAAGTAGGAAACTTTTTACTTATTTTATTATTATGTATTATATATAAAATATGAGCATTTTATATATTATTATATAAAATGTATATTTTATATATTATATAAAAAATCTGCCCATAATGCAGGAGACCCAAGTTTGATCCCTGGGTTGGGAAGACCCCCTGGAGTAGGGCATGGCAACCCACTCCAGTATTCTGGCCTGGAGAATCCCATGGACAAAGGAGCCTGGTGGGCTACAGTCCAGAGGGTCGCACAGAATCAGACGTGACTGAGCAACTAACACTTTCACTACTATTACATTATTATATTTTTTATTTTGTTTATTTTTAATTGGATTGTTAAAGAAAATTTAACAATTTCAAATAGTTAGAAGATGCTATGGAGAAAATCAAGCAGAATAATTGAAAGGAGAGTGGATTTGGGACGGAAACACTTGGATAGGCTGGGAAACCCTCTTAGAGGAGGTGACATTTGAGCACACATTATGTTGAGAAAGAGGTGGATGTGGGACCAGCAGGGGCCAATATCCTGTCTAAGTAACAGCAAGGGTAAAAGACACGCTTTGTGAACAAGCGCGTTGTCTTCAAGAAACAGCAGGAAGCTTTTGTGGCTGTAGCACGTGAACGAGGAAGAATGGCCGGAAATGGCACTGGAGAGTCGGTCAGGGGCTGGGCCACAGAAAATTCTGTCCGCCGTGTGTGGGACTTGGGGCATCTTTCTAGACGTGATGGTAAGCAGTGGGGTCTCAGGAATGGTTGGTACGTTGCTCTGCAGAGCAGTAGAAACCAGAACACTGAGGAATAGCTGGAAGAGTCTGTATATGAAGTGTTCGAGGTTGGGTGTGGTGCTGCACATGTGAGCAAAAGACAGTGCTGTGAGGTTCATTTCTACTGAAAGCTGGAAGACAATGAGCATAGAGAGTTGCCTGTTGGATCGGGTCACACTGATGCTTCCGTGACCTTGACAAGAGTGGTTTCAGTGACGTGACGGGAACCAAAGTCTCAGTGGAAGATGTTAAAAAGCAAAATGGGAGATGAGAAAGTGGAGACAAGGTGAATATAAAACTATTCGGAAAAAGCTTTGCCAGAGAAGGAACTAGAGAAATAAAAATGCAAGAGGGTAGGTGGAAGTCAGGGTAGGACTCAGGTTTTCATGTGCAATTGCAGCCTATTTGTGCACTGCTGGGAAATGAAGGAAGGGGAGGGAAAATGATGATGCAGTACAGGGGGAGGTTCCATGAAGAAGGTGGAGATGAAGGGGACCCGAGGCATGGCTGTGAGAGCTGAGCTTGGGTGTGTGCAGGAAAACCTACAGCTTCCCACCCGACTAGGGAAAGCCCAGCGGTCCCCCTCCTGTGTGATTCCCCTTGACTTTGACACTAGGACCCCACTGACAACATTTCTGACGCCTGATGTGTGCAGGTTCCCCCTGACCAGGCAATTCTGCAGCACCAGCTGGGTGTCCTCAAGTTATCACAGTTCAGTGCAACTCTGACTCTGTCTATCCGGACATAGTGTGAGGTCTCACAGGCCGAGGGCTTGGTCCTGCTAGAAGACCCCCACCCCGTTTCCGATGCCATCCGGACATAGTGTGAGGTCTCACGGGCCGAGGGCTTGGTCCTGCTAGAAGACCCCCACCCCGTTTCCGATGCCATCCGGACATAGTGTGAGGTCTCAAAGGCCGAGGGCTTGGTCCTGCTAGAAGACCCCCACCCCATTTCCGATGCCAACCGCAAGTCCAGGTTGTCACTCGTGCTTCTGAGCAATCAGCTGTAAATCTGAGATTCCCGCTATCCCCACCTCGGTTCAGTTAATTTGCGAGAGCAGCTCACAGAACTTGGGGAAACACTTACTGGCTTACCAGCTTATTGAAAGATCTGCAAAGGCCCCAGATGGACATCTGGATGAGGAGATACACAGGGCGAGGCCTGGGAGGGTCCCCGGTGTAGGAGCTTCTGTCCCGAGGAGATGGGGTGCGTGGCCGTCCCAGTGTACCTGTGTTGAACAGCTTGGAACCTCTCTGAATGCCATACTTTCGGGGTTTTGTGGAGGCTTCTTTATGTAGGCATGACTAATTATTAACCCCATTTTCCAACCTCGTCCTTCTCTAGAGGATGGGCTGGGGCTGAGAGTTTCAAGCTTCTAGTCATGGCTCAGTCTTCCTGATGACCAGCCTGCAGCCAGGCTCCATTCAGGAACCCAGGCAGAGTTGTCTCATTACAACACACATGCTCCCAGTGCCATGCTCTCATCATTTAGGAATTCACCAGGATTTTTGGAGCCTCGGTCAGGAGCCAGGGGCAGAGAACAGTAGATGTATTTTCTGTTATTATGCAGATGAGAAGAAGGGCGATGCATCCATTATAACATCCATATACATCCAATGCATCCATACAAGCTCCAGTACTTGGGCCACCTGATAGGAAGAGCTGACTCCTAGGAAAAGCCCCTGATGCTGGGAAAGATTGAGGGCAGGAGGAGAACGGGATGACAGAGGACGAGATGGTTGGATGGCATCACTGACTCAATGGACATGAGTTTGAGCAAGCTCTGGGAGATGGTGAAGGACAGGGAAGCCTGGTGTGCTGCAGTTCATGGGGTCACAAAGAGTTGGACTTAACTGAGCAACTCAACAACAGTCTATTATAACAGAATAGAAAGCAGAGTGGATCCAAATTTGCCAGGTTTATAGGTTAGGTGGAAAGCTGAAGCAGTTCTTCTTTCTCTTGTTTTCTCAAGAATGTATTAAAGGAGATCATAAACTGACTTAAGAGATAAAACACTTCAATAGAAAAACCCAATAAGATTGCTCCAAAGTGCTATGGTCATATGTGATCGTGTATACATGCCATGCAGTGGGGCAGATGGTATGGTTGTATGATTTTGCCCGTTTCACAGAATACTACTCTTAGTTAGGCACAGATTGGTAACTGGACACTTAATTGGAGTTTGCAGATAGTAAATTAGTCATTTAGACTGCTACCTTTAAGTGTCTCATGGTCAGCTTCCCAGGTGGTACTAGTGATAAAGAATCTGCCTGCCAGTACAGGAGACACAAGAGATGTGGGTGAGATCTCTGGGTCAGGAAGATCCCCTGGAGAAGTAAAGGGCAGCCCCTCCAGTATCCTTGCCTGGAAAATTCAAGGGACAGAGGAGCCCAGGGGGCTACAGCCCATAAGGTTGCAAAGAGTCGGACATGACTGAGCACACAGTCGGCTAACTCAGAAGCCAGTCTTCACTGTTAATTTACTGTGTAACCGTAGCTAGACTTGAGACTGCTTTGTGCTTAGTTTCTTGATGTATAAAATGGGTAATCAATGCTTTATTGGTGGGAACCAAAGTAAAATAATATTGGAATGTATTAGCGTTTCAATGGAAAAGAAATATATGATTTGAGTTTTGGTGTTAGACCATCCAGGTTTGACACTGTCTTCATTAACTATTAGCCATTTGACCACGAAAAAATTACTTAACTTCTATGAATCTCAATTTCTTATTCTATAAAATAGAAATGATATTCGACTGAAGTCGCTCAGTGTGTCCAACTCTTTGTGACCCTATGGACTATAGCCTACTGGGCTCCTCTGTCCATGGGATTTTCCAGGCAAGAATACTGGAGTGGGTTGTCATTTCCTTCTCCAGGGGAACTTCCCGACCCAGGGATCAAATTCGTGTCTACTTATGTCTCCTGCATTGGAGGCAGATGCTTTACCATCTGAGCCACAAGGGAAGTCCCTTTCAGTGGAAAAGAAATATATGATTCGGGTTTTGGTGTCAGACCATCCAGGTTTGACACTGTCTTCATTAACTGTTAGCCATTTGACCACTAAAAAATTACTTAACTTCTATGAATCTCAATTTCTTATTCTATAAAATAGAAACGATATTAATAATAAACCTGTATTTAAGAACTTTGTATTAAAACTAATATAAAGACAACTAACAGAGTGCCTATCCCATATCAATCAATACATGATGGTAATAATGTCTTGATCATTCATGTTAATAAAGGTAATTAAGCAAAAGAGTTTGAGCAAGCTTCAGGAATTGGTGATAGACAGGGAAGCCTGGCATGCTGCAGTCCATGGGGTCACAAAGAGTCGGACACAGCTGAGCAACTGAACTGAAGCAAATGTCACAGGTTTAGTCAAGTTGCTGACTGACACTGCCTTCTCTCTTTAGGTATCGCAAATGCTGTTTTTAATGGACAAAGCCGTGAGATAATATTCAGGAGCAACGGGAACATCACCAGAGAGCTCACCAACATCACCTTCGGTTTCAGAACGAGGGATGCCCACGCGATCATACTGCACGCAGAGAAGGAGCCTGAATTCCTTCGTATTCACATTCAGGATTCCCGATTGTTATTTCAACTGCGAAGCGGCAACAGCTTTTACACGCTGAGTCTGACGAGTCTGCAGCCCGTGAGCGACGGCGTGTGGTACCAGGTGACCATCTCCATGACAGACCCGGGGGCCCAGGCCTCCAGGTGGCAGATGGAGGTGGACGGACAAACGCCTCCTGTGACCAGCGCAGTCGCTGCTGGGAGCCTCAGCTTCCTGAAGGATGACACAGACGTCTATGTGGGTGACCGAGCTAGCGACAGCACGCGGGCCCTGCGAGGGTGTCTAAGCACGATAGCAATCAGCGGCCTCTATCTCTCTTACTTTGAAAACGTCCGTGGCTTGATGAACAGACCTCAGGAGGAGCGGTTTCTCAAAGTCTCCGGCCTCCGGTGGAGACGGGCTGCCTGCAGCTCGACGCCTGCCGCTCCGGGCCCTGCCTGCACGGAGGACGCTGTGAGGACACCTACAGCTCCCACCGCTGCACCTGTCCCGCGGGGCGGTCGGGGCCGCACTGCGAGTTCCACGTGGATGAATGCCTTTCAAGCCCCTGTATCCACGGCAACTGCTCCGCCCCCGGCGGGACAGCCTATCATTGCAGGTGTGAGCCTGGCTTCACCGGTGTGAACTGCGAGTCGGAGGTGGACCACTGCCAGCATCACCAGTGTGCAAACGGGGCCACCTGCGTGAGTGACGCCAACGGCTACTCTTGCCGCTGTCCCGGAAATTTCACGGGAAGGTTCTGCAGGTGAGCATTAAGCGTTAATCGCGTCCAACTCTGCGACCCCGTGAACTGTCGCCCGCTGGGCTCCTCCGTCCATGGGATTTCCCGCGCAAGAATACTGGAGCTGGTTAGTCATTCCCTTCTCCAGGGGGTCTTCCCGACCCAGAGATCGAACCCGCGTCTCCTCGTTGCAGGCAGATTCTTTATCTTCTGAGCGGCCAGGTGAGCATTACATCCACATAAAGCGTGTCTGGAGGTGTGCTCACGTGCACAGGTACACTCAGTACGCTGTGCTGAGCAGGGGCTCATGGTCACGGCCATGACAGTTCAGTCCTGTGCAGACAGGATCGCATCTGCCAGCACTTTCTACAGGATTTGGACCACATACTTCAAACAAAATGTCTTCTCAGTCACCTCAGTCAGAGTATGTCTCGGGAACTATAGGCCCCGGAGTCGGAGCCTTAAGGCCGCAGGAAATAAATACAGTGACAACCAATACAAGAGCTGAATTCTGGTTTTGCAGGAGGAAGCATGACTCCTACCCCTGAAAGAATGCCCTGGGTCACTTCAGGCAGGTCAACTTTACAAAATTCTGAAAAGGCTATGTTAAAGTTTAGTTTTCAAAATGGGAATTCATGACTCTCAGAATGAGCATGTTTTGATGACTTTGTCATGAATTAATGAGGGAACCAGTAAGATAAAAATCAAAATGTCAAAGGACAATACAATTATATACATAAATATGTACATGTAATATATATGTATATAGGCTTTGGCTCAGTGGTAAAGAATTCGCCTGCCAATGTAGGAGACATGAAAGATGTGGGTTTGATCCCTGGGTTGGGAAGACCCCCTGGAGAAGGGCATGGCAACCCACTCCAGTATTCTTGCCTGGAGAATCCCATAGACAGAGGAGCCTGGAGGGCTACAGTCCACGGGGTCATGAAGAGTCAGACACAACTGAAGTGACTAAGCACGCACGTAGGAACATGAGACTATTATTTCCAGCAAGTAATAGTTTCCAGGATGTTGACAAGAATGCCCGGAGTGGGCTGGCAGCCTGGAGACATTACAGTAGTTCAGAGGTGGTGCCTTCACTGGATAAATCTCCTGGTAGACACACACGTAGTCACAGCTACAAGGAGATGTATTTTTGTCTCCATAATATTGTTGTTCAGAGCCTATGAAGGCAAGACACAAGGTTGACTGCTGAGTACTGACATTCCAATAAAACATGACTTTTCATAAGTTAACCTAGTCATTTGTCAACAGGTAAACTGAATGCTTAACAGCAAGAGACATTCAGGATCAAAATTAATAGTACTGCTGTGGTGACTTTGGAAAAGTAAAAGACACATATATGCCTAGGAACCAGTGCTCCAGTGTTTTTTTCTGCCTAATTCATCAAAGCCAAGTTTTCAAAGAGTAAAGTTTTGATTCAAAAGTACTTTTTAACGAGATTCAAAAATTGTTTATTAAACATTAAGATGTATACAAAGCTTCCTATTTGCATTGCTAATTGACCTCTTCCAAAGCTGGTTGACATTTTTGGCTCTTTTGAAAAATCCTTATGGTATTTTCTTTTTAAAGTCAAATTGATTAGCTCTTGTGGGAAGAGACACACTTAGCACATACACTGCTTTCTCCATATTAGCTGCAGTCTGCTGAGCAGAACAAAATAAAACTCATTGTATCTTTCTTGAATATTAACTATTTATCTGATTGAATGCACAACACGCACAGTGTAGTTAAGGACCTAGGCACTTTAAAGTCTTTTTAACCAGCCCTGTCACAGCCCTGGATTTTATCTGGTAGTAAAGTTCTGCTTAGCATCTAACAATTTGTACTGGCTTTTATAGGCATTCCTTAATATATAAAGTTGTGTTATTAAACAAAAGAGCCACACTCTGAATTCACATGTACTTTCCACTGAGCGCTGTATACAAACCTCCTGGACAGCATTTGGCTTGCCTTCTGCTAAGTCATGAATTATTGGATGAGGGCAGCAAGTGTTGGCGGGGCAACCGGAGTTCGGCTGTGAGAGGCAGCGGAGAAATCACACGAATGCTTGGGTACTACAGTCCTGGCCTTTCTTTCCTGACGATTATAGAGATGCAATTTTCCTATGGCCTGATGTGATTTATTAGCCAAGCAGCAGCTAATCTAGCCATAGCGAGTTTCTACACTAAATTTATTGCCAACCCCCCGGCACAGATCTTATCTCATGAATGAGCACTGGGTAGAAATGGAAGATGGATAGCCACGCTCCTTACAGCGCCCTCCAGCAGGACCTGTGGACCGAAGAGTGATCGGTGTACAAAACAGCACAGTTAAGCATCTGTAGCTCAGTCCGCCTGAGCACCTCATTAGTTTGGCAAGGACAAGATACGCGGACTTTTCTAAAAAAGTGTTCTTGAACGGAATGAACAAGATGAACCGCAGTGACTGTTGCTTTTTTCTCCCTAGATACCTCCGATTACCCTCCACCGTCTGTGGGAATGAGAAGGCCAACCTCACTTGCTACAACGGGGGCAACTGCACGGCGTTCCAGGGAGAAATGAAATGTGCCTGCGGGCCAGGTTTTACGGGGGAACGGTGAGTCGCAGCAGAGCTTTACGGGAGGCCCTTCCGGGCCGGACAACAGTGAGACGATGCGAAGTGTGTTTCTTGTCCGCTTTCTCGTCTCAGTTCCCAGAGGAAAATCTGTGCTTTAGTATAGGTCTGGCCAGAGTCAAAATAAAAAAGAAAAATTACCCTTGAGGTCAAAGTCAAGGACACTTTATGAGCCAAGACTTTAACTAGGGAAATATGTCTCTGAAAAATGGGAAATGTGATATTTTTCTTTCTTAGAAATACTTCTGGATTCATGTTTCTCTCCCACTAACTCTAACACATGATGCAAATGTGTGTGTTGTTGAGGTCAAAAAAAATATACCTTAAAGACTGCCCCGTGGACTTACCTAGAACACAAAAAGTATACATACCTTATCCAGATGACTCCACTGTTCCCAGAGAAACCCTCTGTCTCCTCTGCACCTAATGCTGGGATTGTTGACGTGGAATTGATTACTGCTTTCAATCTACGACTTGCTGAAAATGCAGGCATGTTTGTATATGCATGTGACTTGCTGAGGTGAGTTCAGGGGCAAAGATGTGCAGGTGTGTGTGCTAAGCCACTTCAGTCACGTCTGACTCTGTGCAACCCCACAGACTGTAGCCTGCCAGGCTCCTCCTGTCCATGGGATTCTCCAGGCAAGAATACTGGAGTGGACGGCGATTTCCTACTCAAGGATATGTCCCTGACACGGGGATCCAACCTGCGTTTCTTACGTCTCCTGCCTTGGCGGGCGGGATCTTTACCCACTAGTGCCCCCTGAAAAGTGCACACCCGGTAGCTTTCGTCAGATTCCCGAGGGGTCAGTGTCCTCAGAATGGTGCTAAACCGAGACTCTACAAGATGCACTGTAACAGCAGAGAGCAAACACTTGGCCATTTGTCTAGCGCTCTGCCAGGCACCCTACAAATACTGTCTCTAATTGTCTTTATATCCCTTCTGCATTTGTGTAAACTGAAGCTGAGAGGTTAAGGGAGAGGTCAGCTGTTGATTCAGATTGTCCTGCAGCCAGGTCAGGCCACCTTCAGAGCCTCTGCCCATCTCCAGGGTGTTTCTGGCATAAACATATGACCAAATCTTTACTTGCAACAACTAAAATAAAAGGGAAAGAGTCCTCCTCCATCTCTTACACCGTCCAGGGCTAGATAAACTGTTCTCGGATCAGGCTTCCTCTGTTGAACAAAGTAGATCAATCCAACACCTTGGACAAAACGATTTTGACCGAATTAACTTTCCCCAGAAGAGCAGTTAGTGAAATGATGGGTGCGTTTTTGCCCCGTGACAACTGCAGTTTGGATTAACTGGAATTTCTCTTTTTCAGCTAGTGCTTCGGGCACCACACAGACACAGCTCTTTGGCCATGTTGGCAAACAGCAGGCAGGGTGGCCACACCTGCATTTCTCCCTCCAGCGTTCAGTGACAAGGCTGGTCCTTGCTTTCTTGGTCTGCTCTCAGTGGCTGGCTCTAAGCGGCATGGGCAGTCAGAGAATCTGTGTATATGGAGGGGTGTGACCTCAAGCCACATTCTGCTTTTCATGGCACCGGTTTTTTCCACTCATGCACCATAATAATATTATGAACCCAGAGACCATTCGGTTGGCCTCCGATTCCATCTCCAAAATACTGCAAAGATTTTCTTGTCCAGAACTTTGAACAATGCTTTAACTGTGTATTTAAGTGCTGGTTCCTTTCTGCCTCGATGGCACAGTTTAGTGCTCACTGTTATTATTCTGTTGATTAACTGATGTTTAATGACGACAGCACAGACCTCATCCAAAGCCTTGGATTATTTTTCTCTGCTGCCTGCACATTGTGCCTGTTGATAGTAAATGTCTCCCTTTCCTCCAACATTGTTTTTTTTTTAAAAAAGAGTATCTGACATTTAACCTCCAAATTGTTGATTTCAAATATGGTAAGAAAAGCAAGCTCAACGTTCTCCTTCTTCTCCCAGGAATCATTTCACCGAGATAAACTTCTCCACTGAAAATGAATTTCTAAAATAGTCCCCAGGTGTTCCATGGATTCCATGCTTTCAAAGTCCTTCTCTGTCTTTAGTTATTTCACTAGATGGCAATGGATTTATTTTTTTTAATTCCCTGCCCATTAATCACTTCTAACGAAAGCTCCAATAATGTTTATAATGATCATTGTGTGTATACTGTGTGCTGTTCAGTTCGAAAGAGAAGTAGATAAGCAACGGAGAAAGAATAACTAGGGGAAAAGCGGAAAGCACTGGGCAGCCTCCCAAGGACCAGGAGGTGAGGCTCCCACGAAGCCCAGAGATGTTGGAAAGCTGTCACCTAACAGACCGCCTCCTCTGCCGTGGGGTTTGACCTCCAGCTCTGTGCCGTCACCCCAGCAGGCTGTGCGTGGTGGATGCTCTGAATGCTCCGGCCCACCCAGGGCAGGGAGGACTTGGCAGCCTCCCTCCGGCCGTCGAGCTCTGCTCTGCTCCAACCAGAGAGGCCTCCTCGAGCCCGGGAGCCTGAGCCAAAGCAAGGAAACAGAATGTCCCAGCTATGCTTGGTATCCAGCGGGATAAGGAGCTGTTTTTCTGGGACGAAATCTTTTTTCCTGTATGCCTTGGGGAGGCCCTGCCCCACCCACCGCCTCCTCTCTTCATTTCTTGAGCCTGGGGATTAGTGGATGACCCAGGCGCACATGCTTACCTCTTCAGAGGTGGGGAATGAAAAACTGCTTGGCGTGAACTTCACCTCTATGAGCTGCTCTGCAGAGACTCTTGAAGCTATGATTTTGTATGAATTTCCCAAAGTCAGAGAGGTGCCTCAGTTACCGCTCTATCCCCAGGCCCAGTAGAGGTTTTAGCATGTGGCATGTGCTCAATATCTACTCAGTAAGGGACTGGGGAGTTAATCAGTGAATGCACAGAAAAGCAATTTCGGTGGATGGAAATCAGGTGAAAAGTGACAGTGCTCCAGGGAAGAGGAAAGTTTCAGTTACCTTAGAATTGGCATCACTTGTTTTTGGAAAATTTTGGCTTTTGAAAATCGTTCTACCTGGACTTGGAAAGATTACAACCTAGCTATGAAACCAATTTATTAGCAAGTGCAATCTTCTGATTATCTACTTTGGCTTTTTGTTAAAAATGGAATCTCCAGGACTTCCCTGGTGGTCCAGTCACTAGGACTCCGTACTCCCAATGCAGGGCGCCTGGGGTTGGATCCCTGGTCAGGGAACTAGATCCCATGTGCTGCAGCTAGGAGTTCACCGGCGGCAACTGAAGATCCCACAGCTGCAACTAAGGATCCCGCTAGCCACAGCAAAGAAGCCACGTGCCGCAGCTGGGATCTGGTGCAGCCAAATGAATGAGTGGTAAAGAGCCTGCCTGCAATGCAGGAGATGCAAGAGACGCAGGTTCGATCCCTGGGTGGGAAAGGTCCCTTGGAGGAGGAGGGCATGGCAACCTACTCCAGTATTCTTGCCTGGAGAGTCCCATGGAGAGAGGAGCCTGGTGGGCTATGGTCCACAGGGTCGCAAAAAGTTGGACATGACTGTTTAGCACTCATGCATTTTATATATATATATATATATATATAGTGTGTGTGTGTGTGTGTATATATATATACATTGTGTGTGTAAAATGGAATTCCCAAGGAAAATAATCCCAAAGCCCCCAGAATACACCGAATACATTCTTCTGCTTCTCACCGGCTTCCCCCGCGCCTGGCACACTGACGCCTTAGAACCCTCACAGCCCCAGGGAGGTCTGCTCTGTAGACGCTGAGTTGAAAAAACACAGCTCCCTCTCTTGGTTCCCATGTAGCCCAATAAACCGAACTTTTTACAAGGTGGCAGCCACACGAACTCCTGAGAGGGAAACTGAAATTGACTCATGCATGGCTCCGTTTTGCTTTAGTTTCTAAAGATCTGCACCAGTTTTCTCATTCTAATTAACAGTGTGTGTGTGTGTGTGTGTGTGTGCACATTATTTTCATTAAAACCAAAATCCGTGAAAGGCATTTGGAGGGCTGCCTCCCAGCTGTAGGGCTCGCAGGAAGGGCGTGGGGATTGGCCGGTCCCACTGCGCTGGTCTGGGTGGGTGAGACCGAAGCTCTCCCTCCCTGTTCGTGTCACGGCCCGTGTACTGAGCCGGGGCCCGGTCTCTGCTGTTTCTGTCTTGAAGGTGTGACAAGGACATCGACGAGTGCGCGTCCGACCCCTGCCTGCACGGCGGCCGGTGTCACGACCTGCTGAACGGGTTCCGGTGCGTGTGCGCGCTGGCCTTCGCCGGGCCGCGCTGCGAGCTGGACGTAAGCGGCCTCTCCTTCTACGTCTCGCTGCTGCTCTGGCAGAACCTCTTCCAGCTCCTGTCCTACCTCATCCTGCGCCTGAATGATGAGCCCGTGGTCGAGTGGGGAGACCAGGACGATTACTGACTGCGTCTGAGCGCTCCCAAACCTGAAACCACGACTTTGAGGATATGCCTTGAAATTTAATCATCTTGAAAACTAAATTCAAGGCCTATTTTAAGCATATTGCAAAGCACTTTACAAGTGTAGCAAATATTTACTTATTTTGGCTCCAAATGCAAAGCAATATTGTTCTCAATACAAGCAGAAACGTCTCCTTGTCGAGAATATTGAGTACAAATATGCCATCATTCTAAGCGCATCTGTATCTGAAGGACCCTTGTGGTGAGAGAGTGCTTTCGCCCACACCCGCTCTCATGGGCACCTTTACGGAGTAAGTCAGCCTCCCTCACCCTCATCCTCAGTCAGTCTTGTCCTTTCATGCCCATATATTATTCAGGACACAACAGTTTGAAAATTAGATTTTTAAAAAAAATTTTATCCATCTATGCTGTGTTGCCAGTTCTCCGGTAAGTTAAAAATATGTATAAAGTGGAGAATCCCATGAAGTCCCTCCAAATGTAGAAGGAAACTTTTCTGTTATAATTGGTATCAGTTCTCAAGTTACTCCTTACCAGTGTAATTTATAATTCCATAAAACCTTTCTTCCTCAGAAAAAATGACAGATAAAACTTTTTTCCGTTTCTTTTTTTCCTGCAATACTTTCTATACAAATAACTTTTTGTTAATTGCTTATAAATTTATGAGCTTATTGACTTTCCTATCAAATGAACTAATCACAATTGCTTTTCAATACATATTTTAAAAAGAGAAATGCTATTCTATAGGTATATACTAAAAATAGAATTTATAAAACTTGATTTCCTGGAGGCCTATTTTTCTAAAATTTGCAAGTAAATTTATCCTCTCACTATATTTCTGAAGAGAAAACATACTGCTGCTGCTAAGTCACGTCAGTTGTGTCCGACTCTGTGCGATCCCATAGACCTATATTATAATCAAAATATATTTGGCACTATGATTTTTTAATAAGTACATGAAGTGATGTATTTACCAAGTAAATTAATAAGGTATGCAAAGATTAATATATATTCTTGCTTAGCTTTTGTACAGTATATAATATATTAATTAGAAAGTAACTTTATTTACTAGTATTTTTATTGCTTCCGCTGACTTGCCGTCATTTATGCTAAGTGTATGAGTGTGGACATACCTTCCCAAGGAGCCATGATTAGTGTTCATTTAAAGGGAAAATAGGTTGATCTTATGAATTAATTCGGAAAGCAACTGTAATAACAAAGGTCCACCAAATATCATTTTGTAAATGCATTTGTGTCTTTAAGAGTTGCCCTGGTTGGAAAATGTGAGGGTGTTTTATCCATTGAGTGGTATCCAATACTCATTTAGTTCCTTCTTTTTTTTTGTTGTTAAGAAAATTGTTTTCCTGTGGAAATTACAAGCTAAATTTAAATATAGCATGACATCAAAACTACAATTAGTATACTATAAAAGCAAAGGAAGCAAACTCAGTCTCATTTTTCAATAGTTATAGAGGATTTTATGCAGCAAATTTCTGTGCTGTGGAGTGCTGGCAGGCACTAAACTGGAGAAACTCATGTTGAAGTTTTCTTTCCTTTGTACTCCCCACCCCCTCACCCCCAGACAGCATGTGCTAACCCACCATCTCAGCTGATCTGCTGCAAAGTTAGATTTCCTGACAAGAGACCTGGAGAAACCCTTCCTATCAATATTTGCTTTCCCAAATTATCTGAAGTAACCATAAAATTGATTATAGCCGAAGACCACACATACAGTTTTCACATCTGCTCCCTCCTGGGCGTATCTGTAATTATGTACTTACAGGTCATTCCAAATATAACACGTTTCCTTCCAGATATATTTCTGAGTCACTCACCATTTGTTTCTCCATACAATTCTAGTGCCTCTGTCGTCGCTGTAATTGTCAGCTGCTTTTCCATTTCCCCAGTCTTGTCATATCTGACCTAAAACCCTGTCCTCTTCTCTGTCTTCTTCTGTGTTTTCAGTTGCATTGTGTGTGACTACAGCTTTTGCACATTTGCACGGAAAAATAAAACCATTGTTTCTGTGTCTCTACTCCTCATCTTGTGATATCTGTCTTCATTTGCCTTGACTGTGTCTTGCACGCTAAGATGGTCACAAGTCTGGTGCATGCACAGGTACACACACACACACACACACACACACACACACACACACGGCAAACACAGAAGAACCTGTGCTGATCTCCATGAATGTGGTCTCTTCCCCCAGACATGTTCCTGCAGGTAGACACCTGTGCCCGTCTAGGTCAGAGTTCCATGTACATTCCCCCTATGTCCAGATATTCCTCTAGTTGGGATTCTCAAGTTGATGACATCCTTAATTGTTCTTACTGGGGACGTGCAATGTACCCGGTTAACCTGGCTCTTGAGAAGGGGCCATCTCACCTGAGTGACAGAAATCTACACAGTCTCCTCTAGACCCTGCCTCTGAAACATAACCTTAGTGGTTGAGTTAGAAATGTTTCATTTTGCTCATTTTTAAGGTTCAGCATTTGAACTAAACAAGGCTATGTGTCTATTTTTGGCCATGCCATTTCCTCCTGTGTGTGGATGTGGTTTTTATCACCCTTCTTTTTGGAGAACAGGGAAAATTGAGAAAATAGGGAGGTTTGGAGAAATCAGTGTTTTGACAGCACAGAAAGACGAATTTAACACTTCAGAGAAACTTCTCAGTACCAGGGATTGTGATAAGCCTTTCATAAATACATATTTTTCACTGTAAGGGCAACCAATATCTCTCACCTTCCTAATTCTTCACTGAATTATGTTTAAAGATCCCTTTGCCATATCTGAGTATTACAGCAGAAGTTGTTCAGCTTTAATTTTACAAAATTTAAATGGAGTCTTTTCTGGGAATGGTGATACATAAAATTTTGAGTTTAGTGATTTAGGAAGAATATCAGTGAAGAAACTATGAAAAATATTCTCAACTACCAAAATCATTAGTAATATGGACTATTTCATTTCTCAACTTTATTTTTTGATTTATTCAACAAATGCTGATAAAGACTTTCTATGAACTGTGCCCTGGACTAGAGAATTCAGCAGTGGATTAGATGAAGCACATGCCCACAAGCTGAGGGTCTCATTGAGGATGCAGATTGGCAGGGGAGAAGAATTCCTGGGTCAGTGTTAGGATGGAACTCACTGCCAGCTCTACATAAGGACAGAAGAGGGGCGTTTTCACCTGATCTTTAAGGCAGAAGCAGAAGCAGTGACAGATTTTATTTTCTTGGGCTCCAAAATCACTGCAGACGGTGACTGCAGCCACACACTATGCTTGCTCCTTGGAAGGAAAAGCTGTGACAAACCTAGATAGCATTTTTAAAAGGAGAGACATCACTTTACTGACAAAGATCTGCATAGTCAAAGCTTTTGTTTTTCCAGTAGTTATGTACGTATATGAGAGTTGGACCATAAAGAAGGTTAAATGATGAAGAATCGATCCTTTTGAACTGTGGCATTAGAGAAGACTCTTGAGAGTCCCTTGGACTGCAAGGAGATCCAACCAGTCCATCCTAAAGGAAATCAGTCCTGAGTATTCATTGGAAGGACTGGTGATGAAGCTGGAACTCCAATACTTGGGCCACCTGATGTGAAGAACTGACTCATTGGAAAAGACCCTGATGCTGGGAAAGATTGAAGGTGGGAGGAGAAGGGGATGACAGAGGATGAGATGGTTGGATGGCGTCACTGACTCAATGGACGTGAATTTGAGCAACTCTGGGAGACAGTGAAGGAAAGGGAGCCTGGTGTGCTGCAGTCCATGGGGTCTCAGAGAGTAGGACACGACTGAGCGACTGAACAACAACAACAGCAACAACGCCCTCAAAGTCCATCCACACTGTTGCAAATAGCAGGATTGCCTTCATTCTCTGGACTAAGTTGTTGTTATTGCACATGGGATCTTCTTGGCTTTGCGTGAGATCTCTTGCTGAGGTGCATGGACTCTAGTTGTGGGGCACAGGCTTAGTAGCTGCTCGGCATGTGGGATCTTAGTTCCCTGAGCAGGAATTGAACCTGCACTCCCTGCATCACCAGGCGATTTTCAACCACTGGAAAGTCCTCACAGATCATTTTAGAAAGCAAGTCTCTGTGTTACAATCCAGTTAACTTAACAAAAGACTCAAGATGAATAATGAAGCTGATCACACCATGTTAACGATTATTTTTTGTTATTCCTGTTGGTTTTTACTCAAGAAGAACTTTTAACATTGGTTCATCTATTAAAAATAGAGTCGTGATTAATGAAACAAAAGAGTTAGTATGCAAGTGAATATCATGATGTTGTCTAGTTGAACATAACATGAATTTAGTTTCTCCCAATTTTTTTCAAGAATTGAATGTATAGATTCTTATATGGACCTTCTTCTTGACTGACTTACACTGGGTTTGGGAAAAGAGTGTGCAGCTCATTGAATCCATTGCTGATCTTTTTTGTGAAAGTAAATGTAGAAAACTGGGCACACTTTGGGGATTTTATATTTGAACAAATTTAAATATCAAGAAAACTGACTTGAAATTGGTACTGGTTTTTAACATTTTTCTACTTGAAACTTTCCTGATTCATATATGTATTACATGAATATTATTTTCCTAAGCAACAGACTGGTTCCAAATAGGAAAAGGAGTACGTCAAGGCTGTATATTGTCACCCTGCTTATTTAACTTATATGCAGAGTACATCATGAGAAACGCTGGACTGGAAGAAGCACAAGCTGGAATCAAGATTGCTGGGAGAAATATCAATAACCTCAGATATGCAGATGACACCATCCTTATGGCAGAAAGTGAAGAGGAACTCAAAAGCCTCTTGATGAAAGTGAAAATGGAGAGTGAAAAAGTTGGCTTAAAGTTCAACATTCAGAAAACGAAGATCATGGCATCTGGTCCCATCACTTCATGGGAAATAGATGGGGAAACAGTGGAAACAGTGTCAGACTTTATCTTTTGGGGCTCCAGAATCACTGCAGATGGTGACTGCAGCCATGAAATTAAAAGACGCCTACTCCTTGGAAGAAAAGTTATGACCAACCTAGATAGCATAATGAAAAGCAGAGATATTACTTTGCCAACAAAGGTCTGTTTAGTCAAGGCTATGGTTTTTCCAGTGGTCATGTATGGATGGGAGAGTTGGACTGTGAAGAAGGCTGAGCGCCGAAGAATTGATGCTTTTGAACTGTGGTGTTGGAGAAGACTCTTGAGAGTCCCTTGGACTGCAAGGAGATCCAACCAGTTCATTCTAAATGAGATCAGCCCTGGGATTTCTTTGGAAGGAATGATGCTGAAGCTGAAACTCCAGTACTTTGGCCACTTCATGCGAAGAGTTGACTCATTGGCAAAGACTCTGATGCTGGGAGGGATCGGGGACAGGAGGAGAAGGGGACGACAGAGGATGAGAAGGGGACGACAGAGGATGAGATGGCTGGATGGCATCACCGACTTGATGGACGTGAGTTTGAGTGAACTCCAGGAGATGGTGATGGACAGGGGTGCCTGGCATGCTGTGGTTCATGGGGTCCCAAGGAGTCAGACACGACTAAGCAACTGAACTGACTGACTGACTGAAGCTTGATAGAAATAGAAAGAATTCTTTCCTTCTAAAAGGACAAAAGATATCATGGGTCTTATCTTCTTCTCACATTGTAATCACTGAGTCACAGATTGTTTCGTGTAGTATGGAAATCTGTTGGAAACTAATTGTATAGAGGAAAGAAGTAACATACTAAATATAGCTCCTCTGAAAACAAATAGGCTATTTGCAATGAAACATATTTAATCATTTGGAATATGATCATTTTATTGTCTGCCTGACTTTAGTTGCACATAAAACTCTGAATAATGTTATTTTCACTCAATTCCCCTAACATTTTTTGATAATCCTATGAATAGCAAGACTGTGTTATGAAGGAGATTTGAGATATCCATATACTTGTTATTCGAAGTGGTAAATTACGTATTAATTTTTGATGAATGAGTGAAATAACTCTAGTTCCATGCATGCTCAGTCATGTACGACTCTGTGCAACCCCATGGACTGTAGCCCGCCAGGCTCCTCTTTCCATGGGATTCTCCAGGCAAGAATATTGGAGTGGGTTGCCATTTCCTCCTCCAGGGGACCTTCCCAACCCGGGGATTGAACCCCATCTCTTGAGTCTCCTGCATTGACAGGCAAGTTCTTTACCAACTGTGCCACCTAGGAAGCTGAAAAAAAACCTCAAGAAAACATTTTTTTTAAAGCTCATATATTCCTTTGAGGTTTTCAATAGGCAGCATTATATATATATATATATATATATATAATGCTGATATAACGAATGAAGTGTTTTTAAGATGAGTTCAGAGTGGCATTTTCTAACTTTGAGCACCGTGTGTGTGTGTGTGTGTGTGTGTGTGTGTGTGTGTTAAGCCTGTCCCACAGTTATTAAGATATAAATGATGGCACATATTATGTACTGAAAATCTGTCCAGTTTTCCTACCAAATTCACAGAATGAAAAAGTCTAGTCTTGGTCGTTAGTAACCTCTTTGGTGATGGTAGGATCTTGAGGATCAATGATCCACGCTTTCCACTGTGCTCAGTCACTTCAGTTGAATCTGACTCTTTGTGACCCCATGGACTGTAGCCTGGTGTCTGTCCAGGCTCCTCTGTCCATGGGATTTCCCAGACAAGATTGCTGGAGTGTGTGCCGTGGTCTCCTCCAGGGGGTGTTCCTGAGCCAGGGATCAAACCTGAGTCTCCCACATCTCCTGAATTGCCAGCAGATTATTTACCATTGAGCCACTGGGGAAGCCCACATTCTCCCACAGAGGAACATTATTTCCATCCAAGAACCAAATGCACAGAAACCCTATTATTCATGTTGAAGTGAAATTTGATATAAATTGGCTCTTTCCTGAACCATTTTCCCAGAGGAAGCTTAGCTTCACAGAGACATGGGCGCTCACCTGTAACATAGTCACGTGGACCCCGGGGACAGCCTCAGGGCAGCCCTCCAGGATGTATCTAATTTGACTTCCTCTTTGCTTTTAGGAGGCTTCCCTGGTGGCTCAGATGGTAAAGTGTCTGCCTGCAATTCAGGAGACCTAGGTACGATCCCTGGGTCAGGAAGATCACCTGGAGAAGGCAATGGCAACCCACTCCAGTACTCTTGCCTGGAAAATTCCATGGACTGAGGAGCCTGGTAGGCTACAGTCCATGGAGTTGCAAAGAGTTGAACACGACTGAGCAACTTCACTCACTCACTTGCTTTTAGGAAAGCATTCCATTTACAGCAGGATGGACAGGGCCCCTCAAAACCAATGATTCTGGAGAGGAGTTTAAGTTCTCTTCTCTTCAAATATGAGTGTGTTGAATCGTTAAAATCCATGCCTTCACCTCTTCTAAACCCAGAACAAGCTGGCCACAGTTGCAACTTTGAAAAAAAACATTTTAAAGAAAATGTAATTCTTTGCTCTTTGAATTCTCATTTTATCCTTCTTTGCCAGGTCCAGTATGAATATTCTCAAAGTTGCCACTGAAGCCTTCCTTTCTTTTCTGCCTTCCCCATCAACACTAGGGGGCCTTCAAGCTCCCACATCTTCCCAAATACACCTCCGTTGTAACATATAATGATAACACTGATGAAGGTTATTAATTATAGAGTCCTTCCTGGGAGCCAGCCACTATGCCTAAGGTCCTCTCACACATTATCTTTATTATTTGTCACAGATGTCCCAAGACTTAGATGATATTAATTTTCCCATGTTACTGATGAGAACACAAAGTCCGAGGTTAAGTGCCTTTCTCAAGCAGATCCAGTTCGGAAGGTGCAAGACCCGTGTTCAGGCTCTGGGGCTTGTGCCCCACATATGTGGGAGCAGCAGTGCAGACAGCTTGATGTGTCTGCCGAGTCCTCCGGCCCGTGAGCTCCTGGAAGGCTGTTTAACTCTGTAAGGTCTGGGCCTGGCTGCCCTGCCTGTCAGAGCTGGTGCTTCAGTCCTTACTGAAGGGATGAATGGATGGACAAAGGAATGGTGGGTGGCACGTGGTTTGCACAGAGGAAGGGAGGGCAGGGATAGTTTCTCCCAGAAGATCATTGACCCAGGTCTTACAGAATGAGCAGGAATTTTCTTAACAACACAAAAAGCACATTTTCCCCAGACGTCTTTTTTGTTTTGTTTGATTGTTTATTGCCAAAGGGCTGAATAAATTGGTTCTCATAGAAGAAACTGTCACAAGTAAAGTTGTGTGCTGTTAGCAGAGAGCTCAGAATCCCAGGTTTTCACTGAGTTCTTCAGTGAGATGTGCTGCAATGCGTTCATAATTACACGTGGCCTCGATGGTAAGGCGTTTGTGTAACGGTGTCTTGATATTTGCAAGAGTCTGAGAAAGGAACCCTGAAGACCAAGTGTAAGAGCATCGAGTTCCTTCGGGGTCATGGGAGGAGGGTTAGAGGTCTGAGAGAGACAAGGAGATTTATGGCACTGACCCTACAAGATGATAAACAGTGGACAGATTGTTGAGGAGCCCCAAGCAGTGAAAGAGGAAAAGGTGCTGATGAAATTCAGGCGGTTCCAGGAGACCAGGAGGACCCAGCAAAGTTAGAGCTGTTCCCAAGGGGAAGGGTGCCTGACGGCTGCCCCAGGAGACCACGGACATGGATGAAATGGCCTGTATTTACCCCAAGAACACCATTAGCACGACCAACGCTTCTCATTTTTTCACAGCACTGGTTGTAAGAAAAGCCTCTCGAAGAGATTTCCACTTGTTCCCCGCTTTCCGAGTTCAGCTGAGCCTGAGGGGCTAAGCCGTCCACCAGCTTCTCCTCCCCGCTAGGTCACCCTGCCTCTGAGCCACCTCTGTCTTCCAAGACTGCTCCCGTGGGCTGAGCTGACCGGCTGGGCCTCCCAGCAGGAAGCCCAGAGTCCTGTCCTTTCACAAGTCCCACCTTGAGGCCGAAAACGGCTGAGTGGCTGCTGTCCCTGCCCGCTGAGAGTCAAGGAGGTGACCACAGCATCAAACAGGCGTTTCTGCCCCGTGTCTGAGAGTGGACAGGACACAGGGAGGGAGGGAGGGGGACAGGGAATCAGGGAGATGCATAATCCCTACTCCGAGAATGTCAGTAAAACAGCAATCTGGTTCTGGAAGAGAAAGAGAAGCCACAAGACATATGGAAAACAGCCCCTGATTTATGGGGCTGAGTGAAAGCACAGGATGAATTACAGAAGTTTGGTCACAGCGAGTTATTCCAAGAGGGGGAGTTTTCAAGGAGGTTATGGGAATTCGACTAGGCCATAAAACACGAGGAAGATTATTTGCAGAACAGAAAACGGGAGAGCGTTCAAGAGAGAAGAAAGGTCAGGAGTAAAGATGTGATGGTGGGAACCGAATTTGGACAATGTGAGGTACAAAGAGGGACCAGCCCTGGCCGGGATGCCGAAGGATGCTGGAAGTGGTGGGGTATAAAATTGGATAAATTCAAGCGAGGGCTAGATTACAGATTAGATCGTCCAGCTTCTGTCTGAAACCCAGCCGGAGCAGGAAAGAGTCATTTCATAATAACCCAATTTGGGCCGGCACCACGCCGTCCTCTAAATTATTTTCAATAGGTTGTGATTTCCCACGGGCTGCCCCTCACTCTGATTAAAGGGGTTCCCTCCCACCAAAACCAGTAGCACCTTTCTTTAATGATGGTTGTATTTGACTGATGGAAACACCTTAGTGATATTCTCAGACTTATTCTTTCCTATTGGAACTCAAACTAATACAATTTGCTTCTTGTTCTAGATATTCTTTTTTTTTTTCTTTAAATTATGCTGTTTGGACAGGAAATTTTGTTGAATAGGCCTGGTTTGGGAGTTGGTTTTTCTCTAACTTATTAAAGGCACATATTCTTTAACCTGATTTCTGATTTCTGCTAATTAAAGATGTCTCTAGGCATAGTTCTGGGTTACTAAGTTTTGCTTTAAGCATCTTCCCCCCCCCACCCAAAAAAACCCCTTCATTTGAATCTTTCTAAAGTTCTTTTTCATTAATTGAGGATTTTTCAGGCCTGTGATGCTCTCCCCCTTTTTTCTCAAAGGACCGAAGGCATGTTTTGGTCTGAGGACGTTCAAGTTTAATCAGATTAAGTCTCCCTTCTCTAAAAACTGAGCAAATTCCCTGGATCAGCACCACGAAAAAGATTCTTTGAGGCAATAGACTAATAAAGCTATCATTCATCATCTTGAAGTATGTAAAATTAGAAAGGCATTTGCTCACTTTTTAAAATGTCCCAGTTATGCAAATCATTATAAAATAGACCAAGATGAAGATGAAAAGTGTTAGTTGCTCAGTTTCAGTTCAGTTCAGTCGCTCAGTCGTGTCCGACTCTTCGCGACCCCAAGAACCACAGCACACCAGGCCTCCCTGTCCATCACCAACTCCTGCAGTCCACCCAAACCCATGTCTGTTGAGTCGGTGATGCCATCCAACCATCTCATCCTCTGTCGTCCCCTTCTCCTCCTGCCTCAATCTTTCCCAGCATCAGGGTCTTTTCAAATGAGTCAGCTCTTCGCATCAGGTGGCCAAAGTATTGCAGTTTTGGCTTCAACATCAGTCCTACCAATGAACACCCAGGACTGATCTCCTTTAGGATGGACTGGTTGGATCTCCTTGCCATCCAAGGGACTTTCAAGAGTCTTCTCCAACATCACAGTTCAAAAGCATCAGTTCTTCGGTGCTCAGCTTGCTTTATAGTCCAACTCTCATATCCATACATGACTACTGGAAGAACCATAGCCTTGACTAGATGGACCTTTGTTGACAAAGTAATGTCTCTGCTTTTTAATATGCTGTCTAGGTTGGTCATAACTTTCCTTCCAAGGAGTAAGCGTCTTTTAATTTCATGGCTGCAGTCACCATCTGCAGTGATTTTGGAGCCCAGAAAAATAAAGTCAGCCACTGTTTCCACTATTTCCCCATCTATTTGCCATGAAGTGATGGGACTGGATGCCATGATCTTCATTTTCTGAATGTTGAGCTTTAAGCCAACGTTTTCACTCTCCTCTTTCACTTTCATCAAGAGGCTCGTTAGTTATTCTTCACTTTCTGCCATAAGGGTGGTGTCATCTGCATATCTGAGGTTATTGATATTTCTCCCAGCAATCTTGATTCCAGCTTGTGCTTCCTCCAGCCCAGCATTTCTCATGATGTACTCTGCATAATAAGTTAAATAAGCAGGATGACAATATACAGCCTTGACGTACTCCTTTTCCTATTTGGAATCAGTCTGTTGTTCCATGTCCAGTTCTAACTGTTGCTTCCTGACCTGCATACAGGTTTCTCAAGAGGCAGGTAAGGTGGTCTGGTATTCCCATCTCTCCGTCATGCCCGACTCTTTGTGAGCCCATGGGCTATGGCCCGCCAGGCTTCTCTGTCCATGGGATTCTCCAGGCAAGAATACTGGAGTGGTTTGCCTTTCCCTTCTCCAGGGGATCTTCCTGACCCAGGGATCAAACCCAGGTCTTGTGTGTTGCAGATGGACTCTTTACCATGTGAGCCACCAGGGAAGCCCCAAGATAGAGGTGGTTCGAGCGTTTCTTTGGTTAGTGTAATTTGTTTACAGAGCTAGGGAAGCCTGGAGTTTCTGAAAGAGGACCATTAACTGCCCAAGGAGAGTTACCAGTTCGGGACATGGGCAGCCCACTGGCTCAGGCGCCTGCTGACCAGAGCCCTCTCGTATCTCTTTCATCAAGATCTGGGCCTTCTCTGATGTTGAGCTGTCTTGATGACCACAGGTGTGCCATGAGCAGTACCTCATTTAATCCTAATATCAGTAGGAAGGTTACTGACACTTGACAGATGCAAAAACTAAGGCCCAAACGGTTAAATGATTTACTCAGACTCATCACTGGTTTTCCTTCAAAACACTGTCTTGGGTTTCAGTGTCCTAATTTATAAACACAACACCTGGAGATTGTTTTTCAGACTACCCTACCTGAACAGTTTAGAGATATTAGCGTTTCTTAATTATAAAATAGGGGTTTGAAACAGACATCATTATATATAGACCCTCTCCAGTATTCTTGCCTGGAGAATCCCATGGACAGAGGAGCCTGAAGGGCTACAGTCCATGGGGTCACAAAGAGTCGGACACGACTGATCGACTTAGCACACGCACATGGACATATATAACTTACAGAAATACAAGTTTTTCACGAGACAGACGATATCCAGGTAACTCTGGAATTTTTTGAACATTTCCAGGGAGAATATGAAAAATGTAAATCTTGTAAACAAAGATTGTAGTATCTGCTCTGGGGCCCCCACGGAATCCAGAATAACCTATTTGTTTTTACCATTAGGTCCTGTGAATGCTAAAGTTATTCACAGCGGGCAGCATGTAAATTATTCTAATTTGCAGCTTCCTGAGGGTAATGGTCCTATATGTTTGAATTGAGATAATTCCATTGCTACTTAAATTACCAAAATAAATGTCCTTGAATTATAGTAACCAATATAAGCATCTTGCCTGGAGAATCCCATGGAGAGAGGAGCCTGGCGGGCTATAGCCTATGGGTTGCAAAGAGTGAGACATGACTAAAGAAACTTAGCACACACGGATGCACATTAAATCACCACTTAAATTACCAAAATAGATGCTCTTGAATCGTAGTGACCAATGTAAGCCTCCCATTTAACACTGTATTTGCGGAGCCCTAAGTGATGACTTTCAGCTTCCCCGTCACCTCGCGGGCTGAGCTCAGGAGGTCCAGGCTCTGTGTCCTCGTGTGCCATTTATCTTCTGCCTTGGGACAGTAACGGTGAGTGCTTGGCCGGCAGGGGGCGGGCTCCTGCCATGAGCGCCTTTGTACAAAGGCGTTCCTGGATGCAAGGAGCCTGGGAGGCCCTTTGTGAGCATCACACAGGCATGTGCCTTTCCAGAGGGCAAAGCATTTGAGTGGCTCCCTGTTCAAGTAAAATATTGGGGGAGGAAGAGCTGGCTGGGTCCTGTGTGTTGACTCACACAGCCCTGTGGGCTGAAGCGGATTTGATAAGAGCACCATCCTTGGTCCAGTTCCGTTTTCAGGATTTGCTCACTGATGTCCTCATCAAACCAGCCCACCCTGAAGGAAATCAACCCTGACTCTTCGTTGGAAGGACTGATGCTGAAGCTGAAGCTCCAGTGCTTTAGCCACCTGATGTAAAGAGCCGACTCATTGGAAAAGACCCAGATGCTGGCAGAGATTGAAGGCGGGAGGAGAAGGGAGCGACAGAGGATGAGATGGTTGGATGGCATCACCAACTCCACGGACATAACTTTGAGCAAGCTTCGGGAGTTGGTGATGGACAGGGAAGCCTGGCGTGCTGCAGTCCATGGGTGGCAAAGAGTTGGACGTGACTGAGCGACTGAACTGAACTGTCCACATCCCAGTGGTCCTGGATTGCAGTCACAATGACCAGCTCCTGCTGAGTTCTCCGAGTTCAAAGTGAGGTCCAGGTCAGTCTTGATGCACAGACCAACCAGGCCATGCTCTCTTCCTGAGAAGTAAGCCGAGTGTCACCTGGATAGAGCAGGCACTACCCGTCATCTGTCGAGTTCGCTTCTGCATTTGTTTTACAGTGCTATCTAATTTGTCGACTCAGCCAGAAAGAATTTGAGCAAATACGATGTGTTATGAACTTTGAAGTTGACAGAAAAGAAGAAGATGCTATATTCTGTTTGAATACAGCTTTCTAAATATAGAAGAGTATAGATCTTGAAACCACACATTAAGACATTAGTGTGATGAACCATAGGATTCCATAGCCAAGAATATGCTGATTAGAATTTTTGCCACACAAATTCAGAGTATCTTCTTACAAACAAAAGCAGGTAGACTTTATAACATTTGGGCAATGTTGGGCAAGGATGGGCAGTGCTGCCATCCTTGATTTTGTTCATGGCGCTGTAGGACAAGCTTCCCAGGTGGCTCAGTGCTGTAGAATCTGCCTGCCAGCACAGGGGATGTAGGAGACTCTGGTTCCATCCGTGAATTGGGAAGATCCCCTGGAGGAGGAAATGGGAACCCACTCCAGTATTCTTGCCTGGAGAATCCCATGGACAGAGGAGCCTGGAGGGCTACAGTCCATGGAACTGCAAAGAGACATATCTGGACACATTTTGTGTCAGATTTTTATGGGTAGTAACATGCCATTGCAGTGAGACAGCTTAAGTGCATTTGAGGGACTCTGGGATCACCATCCTCATCAGCTGGCATTTATTGAATGCAGGAACTGTAAATCATGCTTATATACTTTATATAGAGAAAAGGATGCAAGCATGTTTTCATGTAAACAATGCTGAGGCCATTTTTAAAAAATCTACAAGAAAATAAGAGCTCCTATATAATAGTTTTGAAACTTAGTGTCTCAAAAATGTTAGTCACTCAGTCGTGTCCGACTCTTTGCGGCACTGTGGACTGTAGCCCTCCAGGCTCCTCTGCCCATAGGATTCTCCAGGCAAGAATACTGGAGTGGGTCACCATGCCCTTCTCCAGGGGATCTTCCCAACCCAGGGGTTGAACCCACGTCTCCTGCATTGCAGGCAGATTCTTTACCAGCATCTCAAAAGGAGTATGAAAACCACTCTGTCATTCACCCAAACTATGAAGACCTTAAATCCTTTGGCAGTGGGTGAAACGTGAGAGGCCTCCTTCCACTTGCCCCTAAGCATTACCCAGTGTCTTAAAACATCACAGACTCTTTCAGTCAAGCATCCTAAAAACATCACGGACTCCTTCATTCAAGCAGAGGCAGAAGAAATAATATGTTCTGGCAAACTAGGTATAAATGCTTCCAGAAGGCTTAACTCCTTTTACTTGGAAACTAGTAAATGGACGTGCAATTTTTAATTACAAATTTTAAACTTTCCATCAGAGTCAATTGTGCTGATGTTAGTCAAACCTAATCCAGGCATTGATTCAAGAACCTGCTGATGGAGTTAAAAAAAAAAAAAAATACATGGAAACTCGTTAACAAGAAGCTCAATTATCTGCATCTCAGCAAATCAGGCCGGAGTGTCACGTTAATCTGCTGAGCTCAGGCAGCCCAGAGCCAGAGGAGATCGCCTCCTCTCCTTCGCTGTTAATATTTACACTTGGAAGCGATACCTGGCTGCAATCTGAGTGCTGCACCTCCAAAGGCAGTTGTTGGCTTGATACCTTGTTTTCTGACACTGCAAAGCGAGGAAACAGCTACCTTCTTAATCATCGCCTGATAACATTGTGTTAAAACCAGAGGGTAGCACAAGGGCTGTTTCATACAAGCAACAACCCTGGGAGATTTTCCTGCGTTGCTTTGTTTCTTGGTAGACATGCTGGGCTGTTAAAAGCATAGGACTGAAAGTTGTGAATTAGGGGTCCCTTTCTTTGTTCTGCTGAATTTTTCAGCATCTATGCAGGCACTGTTTAGAGAGACAGCTTTGCTCCCAGATAGCTGCTGTGTGCCAGGCACCTGCCTAGAACTCACAGAAAAAACGCTTCCACCCATCAGCCTACTTTTGTCGGAGCTTATTCTGTCGTGCTGGAGAAGGCAATGGTATCCCACTCCAGTACTCTTGCCTGGAAAATCCCATGGACAGAGGAGCCTGGTAGTCTGCAGTCCATGGGGTCACTAAGAGTCAGACACGACTGAGTGTCTTCACTTTCACTTTTCACTTTCATGCATTGGAGAAGGAAATGGCAACCCACTCCAGTGTTCTTGCCTGGAGAATCCCAGGGACTGGGGAGCCTGGTGGGCTGCCGTCTCTGGGGTTGCGCAGAGTCAGACACGACTGAAGAAACTTAGCAGCAGCAGCAGCAGCATTTTGTTGTGCAAAGCAGCAGCATTTTGTTGTGCAAAGTCCTAAAAAATTAGAGCAACACCGGTAAACAGAAGCACTGCTGATTATGTAAACACTGTCCATAGCAAGAGATCTGAATATAAAATAACTATTATTACTCATCTCTCAGTGGGTAAATATGTCAAATAAGGGGAACTTGGTTGAAATTCAGGGTAAACTTAGGGTTATATCTACCTAGTGCTCTACCCAGGATGCATCTGTGTATAAGTGAACAAACCCGGATGATTTGGATACCAGATCTGCTGCTTAAGCAATTCATTACTTGGGACAAATTGCTTAAAAGATCTTTTAATTAAGGGCAACAATCTCTGTATCCTTAGACAATCATGAAGATTAAACTGAGATGGCATGGCAGAGGCCAGGGACATATTAAATCCTCAGGTTTTAATTACTTTTCCTTTTTTCCCCTGTTCACCACCTTTTAGCTGGAGAAGGAAATGGCAACCCACTCCAGTATTCTTGCTGGAGAATCCCATGGACAGAGGAGCCTGGCCCGCTACAGTCCATAGGGTCGCAAAGAGTCAGATGTGACTGAGCGACTGAGCACACACACCCCACCTTTTCGTTCTGAAGTATCAATATTTTACAGCTGATCTCATTGTAGAAAATGGGCTGGATATCGAACAGATGAATTGCCTGGGTGGAATGCACAAATAATCAACAACCTGCTTGTCACCTTTATGTTAGAAATAGATTTATTCCAGGTTCCTAAGACCAGGGAAAGAGCCCTACAAAACTGTAGCAAAGAACCATTAATAAAAGAGAACAATGAAACCATTGGGTAGAGGGCCAACCTCTGAGAACCTCTCAGGATGAAAATGCTTCCTAACAGGGAGGCAATTCCTCCCCAGGTCTGCCTCACAGAAGAGCCCTGGGCTGAGGTGAGCCGTGCTGTGACTTTTTCTCATCTCGGAGTCGTAGTTACTCCTGAAGTCATTAAATCAGAGCAGATGGCTTCCTTTTACACCCTGTGCTGTCAGTGGAATGTAAATGTTTCTCCTCACAGCAACGAGAGTCCCGAGGCTGCGTGTTTAATCTGCGCTCTGCAAGCACAGTGACCCTGAAAAGAACACGGGTGCGGAGCCAGCCTTTGGAGGGTTGGCAGCCGTCCTCGTAAACAGAACGGGGGAGGATTTCGCAAGCCTGGCGACTAATCACGGCTTGCTTCCTGGGGCTCTTAACAGAGCCACGTCCCTGAGGACAAGTCATCTAAATGGTGGTGGAACAGAAAAGTTATAGACTCAAGGGAAATAGTCTTTACAGGAAGGGAGAGGAGTGTTAGTCTAGGGTCTGGGAAAAAGAAGCAAGGAGACTGAAGAGGCTTAGTTTACAGTCCGAATTCTCAGTTCTCAGTCTCTTTGGGGGTTTAGCAAACAAGATTTCCGTATGTTTCAGATTATTCAAGTTAGTAAGGGGGATATTCTTTGGGCAATTACTCTAAACTTCAGGGCGGGGGGGGGGGGCGGGTGGAAATGAATGTAAATAATTAAAATTTCAATATGACATAGAATATGAGACAGTACAGTGATCAGCAAAGACAATACAGAGAAAAGCTTTACACTCTTAGAATATTAACAGCAAATTATTAAACCAGAATGGAATTAAATAAATTAGCTGGGTTATCTTATTTCTTCTTTAAAAGGTCTCTGAACTGGGTAGGCAGCAGAGAACCTGATCTCCATTTTATTAAAACATCACTAGAAATTAGTGGCCACAGGAGGGGAGGGTGTGACCTGTCCTTTGAGCCCTCTGTAGGGAAGGCAGAGAGCTTCTCAGGCAAGGGTCTCCTCGATCGTTCTTTCAAAAGGTGGCGCAGGCTGGTTGAACACCATAATTACTGTGTCCAGACACTTTGCTGCTGTTGTTCAGTTGCTCAGTCGTGTCCACCCCTTTGTGACCCCATGGACTGCAGCACGCCAGGCTTCCCTGTCCTTCACCATCTCCTGAAGTTTGCTCAAACTCATGTCCATTGAGTCGGTGATGCTATCTAACCACCTTGTCCTCTGCCACCCCCTTTTCCTCCTGCTTTCGATCTTTCCCAGCATCAGGGTCTTTTCCAATGAGTTGGCTCTTTGCATCAGGTGTCCAGACACTTAGAGCTTCAAAAATGTAAAGTAACCATCACAGCTAGAGTCTGATCTCATTTTATACTGGGCTCTTAAATTCTATACTATATTAGTACGTAGAGATAGGGTGCTGTAGTTCAGCACGGCTTTAGTTATTGTTTAGTTGCTCACTCATGTCTGACTGTGACCTCACAGACTATAGCCCACCAGATTCCTCTGTCCATGGTATTCCCCAGGCAATGATACTAGAGTGGGTTGCCATGCCCTACTCCAGGGGATCTTCCCAACTCAGGGATCAAACTTGGGTCTCTTGCATTGACAGGTCGATTCTTTACCACTGAGCCACCGAGGAAGCCAGGGTTTTTAGACTAAGAGTTAAATGCTGTTAGACTTTATTTTTGTCTCTCCAAGAAGGAAAACTGTCCATGCCTCAATACTAATGTAAACAGATCATTATCCCCAGATAGGAGAATCTGATGGACTGAGGAGCCTGGTGGGCTACAGTCCATGGGGTTGCTAAGAGTCGGACATGACTGAGCAACTTCACTTTCACTTTTCACTTTCATGCATTGGAGAAGGAAATGGCAACCCACTCCAGTGTTCTTGCCTGGAGAATCCCAGGGACGGGGGAGCCTGATGGGCTGCCGTCTATGGGGTTGCACAGAGTTGGACACGACTGAAGCAACTTAGCAGCAGCAGCAGGCAGACTATTAGCAACATCAGACATAAGATTCTTGTGTTCATGTTTGTGTTTTAATTGTGCCAGCAGTAAAACCTATAGAACTTTACCAAAAGGCTTATTTGGAATTTGAATGCTTGACTTCTGAAAGAACTCTGTGTTCTGAAACGAAATACTACTTGAACCAGCCTTCCCAATATGAAGATTTCTAACTTTGCTGGTGGTAAGACACCCTGGTGTGTTTTTTTTTTATATATAATCGAATTTATTTTATTTTTTTGTTGTTGTTGTTTTTTTTCAATTTAATTTTATTTTTAACCTTTACATAATTGTATTAGTTTTGCCAAATATCAAAATGAATCCATCACAGGTATACATGTGCTCCCCATCCTGAACCCTCCTCCCTCCTCCCTCCCCATACCCTCCCTCTGGGTCGTCCCAGTGCACTAGCCCCAAGCATCCAGTATCGTGCATTGAACCTGGACTGGCATCTCGTTTCATACATGATATTTTACATGTTTCAATGCCATTCTCCCAAATCTTCCCACCCTCTCCCTCTCCCACAGAGTCCATAAGACTGTTCCATACATCAGCATCACTTTTGCTGTCTCGTACACAGGGTTATTGTTATCATCTTTCTAAATTCCATATATATGCGTTAGTATACTGTATTGGTGTTTTTCCTTCTGGCTTACTTCACTCTGTATAATAGGCTCCAGTTTCATCCACCTCATTAGAACTGATTCAAATGTATTCTTTTTAATGGCTGAGTAATACTCCATTGTGTATATGTACCACGGCTTTCTTATCCATTCATCTGCCGATGGACATCTAGGTTGCTTCCATGTCCTGGCTATTATAAACAGTGCTGCGATGAACATTGGGGTACACGTGTCTCTTTCCCTTCTGGTTTCCTCAGTGTGTATGCCCAGCAGTGGGATTGCTGGATCATAAGGCAGTTCTATTTCCAGTTTTTTAAGGAATCTCCACACTGTTCTCCATAGTGGCTGGACTAGTTTGCATTCCCACCAACAGTGTAAGAGGGTTCCCTTTCCTCCACACCCTCTCCAACATTTATTATTTGTAGACTTTTGGATCGCAGCCATTCTGACTGGTGTGAAATGGTACCTCATAGTGGTCTTGATTTGCATTTCTCTGATAATGAGTGATGTCGAGCATCTTTTCATGTGTTTGTTAGCCATCTGTATGTCTTCTTTGGAGAAATGTCTATTTAGTTCTTTGGCCCATTTTTTGATTGGGTCATTTATTTTTCTGGAGTTGAGCTGGAGGAGTTGCTTGTATATTTTTGAGATTAGTTGTTTGTCAGTTGCTTCATTTGCTATTATTTTCTCCCATTCTGAAGGCTGTCTTTTCACCTTGCTGATAGTTTCCTTTGATGTGCAGAAGCTTTTAAGGTTAATTAGGTCCCATTTGTTTATTTTTGCTTTTATTTCTGATATTCTGGGAGGCGGGTCATAGAGGATCCTGCTGTGATGTATGTCAGAGAGTGTTTTGCCTATGTTCTCCTCTAGGAATTTTATAGTTTCTGGTCTTATGTTTAGATCTTTAATCCATTTTGAGTTTATTTTTGTGTATGGTGTTAGAAAGTGTTCTAGTTTCATTCTTTTACAAGTGGTTGACCAGTTTTCCCAGCACCACTTGTCAAAGAGATTGTCTTTAATCCATTGTATATTCTTGCCTCCTTTGTCAAAGATAAGGTGTCCATATGTGCGTGGATTTATCTCTGGGCTTTCTATTTTGTTCCATTGATCTATATTTCTGTCTTTGTGCCAGTACCATACTGTCTTGATAACTGTGGCTTTGTAGTAGAGCCTGAAGTCAGGTAGGTTGATTCCTCCAGTTCCATTCTTCTTTCTCAAGATCGCTTTGGCTATTTGAGGTTTTTTGTATTTCCATACAAATTGTGAAATTATTTGTTCTAGCTCTGTGAAGAATACTGTTGGTAGCTTGATAGGGATTGCATTGAATCTATAGATTGCTTTGGGTAGTATACTCATTTTCACTATATTGATTCTTCCAATCCATGAACATGGTATGTTTCTCCATCTATTAGTGTCCTCTTTGATTTCTTTCACCAGTGTTTTATAGTTTTCTATATATAGGTCTTTAGTTTCTTTAGGTAGATATATTCCTAAGTATTTTATTCTTTTTGTTGCAATGGTGAATGGAATTGTTTCCTTAATTTCTCTTTCTGTTTTCTCATTATTAATGTATAGGAATGCAAGGGATTTCTGTGTGTTGGTTTTATATCCTGCAACTTTACTATAGTCATTGATTAGTTCTAGTAATTTTCTGGTGGAGTCTTTAGGGTTTTCTGTGTAGAGGATCATGTCATCTGCAAATAGTGAGAGTTTTACTTCTTCTTTTCCAATTTGGATTCCTTTTATTTCTTTTTCTGCTCTGATTGCTGTGGCCAAGACTTCCAAAACTATGTTGAATAGTAATGGTGAAAGTGGGCACCCTTGTCTTGTTCCTGACTTTAGAGGAAATGCTTTCAATTTTTCACCATTGAGGATAATGTTTGCTGTGGGTTTGTCATATATAGCTTTTATTATGTTGAGGTATGTTCCTTCTATTCCTGCTTTCTGGAGAGTTTTTATCATAAATGGGTGTTGAATTTTGTCAAAGGCTTTCTCTGCATCTATTGAGATAATCATATGGTTTTTATTTTTCAATTTGTTAATGTGGTATATTACATTGATTGATTTGCAGATATTGAAGAATCCTTGCATCCCTGGGATAAAGCCCACTTGATCGTGGTGTATGATCTTTTTAATGTGTTGCTGGATTCTGGTTGCTAGAATTTTGTTAAGGATTTTTGCATCTATGTTCATCAGTGATATTGGCCTGTAGTTTTCTTTTTTTGTGGGATTTTTGTCAGGTTTTGGTATTAGGGTGATGGTGGCCTCATAGAATGAGTTTGGAAGTTTACCTTCCTCTGCAATTTTCTGGAAGAGTTTGAGCAGGATAGGTGTTAGCTCTTCTCTAAATTTTTGGTAGAATTCAGCTGTGAAGCCATCTGGATCTGGGCTTTTGTTTGCTGGAAGATTTTTGATTACAGTTTCAATTTCCGTGCTTGTGATGGGTCTGTTAAAATTTTCTATTTCTTCCTGGTCGAGTTTTGGAAAGTTGTACTTTTCTAAGAATTTGTCCATTTCTTTCACGTTGTCCATTTTATTGGCATATAATTGTTGATAGTAGTCTCTTATGATCCTTTGTATTTCTGTGTTGTCTGTTGTGATCTCTCCATTTTCATTTCTAATTTTATTGATTTGATTTTTCTCCCTTTGTTTCTTGATGAGTCTGGCTAATGGTTTGTCAATTTTATTTATCCTTTCAAAGAACCAGCTTTTGGTTTTGTTGATTTTTGCTATGGTCTCCTTTGTTTCTTTTGCATTTATTTCTGCTCTAATTTTTAAGATTTCTTTCCTTCTACTAACCCTGGGGTTCTTCCTTTCTTCCTTTTCTAGTTGCTTTAGGTGTAGAGTTAGGTTATTTATTTGACTTTTTTCTTGTTTCTTGAGGTTAGTGGTAAGACACCCTGGTGTTTTAAGTGGCAACAAGCTCACAGATTTAAGAATGCTTGCTTCAGATCTGGCCAACCTCAGCATGGCAGGCTTCTTACCTGTTTAGACATAGCAATTCTCAAACGATTTCGAAGGGAGAAGCTATGCCCTGAAAGACTTCTCATTAAAGCGCACAATCCAGCTTTCATCTTCTGCGAGGCCAACTCTGAAACTGAAAGTCTGATCAGTTGATGTAAACTGACAGTGACAATAGAAATAGCTACTTCTGAGATTATTTAAGAGAAGGTACAGGACATCCATCCACGAAACACTGGAAGGTAGGGTTTTTATTTCTATGTTTGCTTTTTAAAATAAGAATAGAGTAAATGGCACAATAGATTATATAAACAAGGCCTTCAATGACAAGCTGTCAGAGTTAAAGTGATGTGTTTCACACGGGTGACTTGATGCCACTCTTTATCACCTACACAAGGGGAAGCCAACTAGAGTCTGGTCAATAAAATACAGCCTCCAGGGCTGGGCCCGGGGCACAGCTGACCTCGTGTGGCAGAGCCCAGTGACTTGGCACCCACTTCTGCCGGGACCCCGCAGGCCCTGGCTCCAGTGCCATCTGAGGGAGGTCGGACATTTAAGCTCCATTTGATGAATAAACGCGGATGTGGGTATGTCAGAGGAGGCGTGGCAGTCCGTCTCCGCACTCCATTAATTTATTGCAGGTCTGAGGCATCAGTGGAGCTGGTTATTCCAAAGCTGGGTTTACTGCCATCTCACAACTGTTGAAAATTAAACTCCATGTGCTGCAAGTTAGGGGTTTCCAGGGTATCTCATTATAGAGGCTGCTTTTCTTTTTTTTTTTTTTCCGGAGGCTGGAATCTTTGCTGAATTACAGAGGGAGCGATTTGAATGTCGACTTGGACCAAATAGTTTTCTGATAAGTTGGCCATAAATCCTCAGCAAAATAAGCTTGGTGTTCTCAGCATATCTGTTAGCTTTTTGATCATTTTTATGGCTTTCCTTTTGCTGGTCAAATTATCCTTATACGCCCCTAAAGCCCCCCTGACATGGATTAAGCCGACACAAACCAATAGACCTTCATTACTCTAGCAACTGGTTTTGATTTTCGGGCAATAAATATGGTGACATAGACTAGATTACCTCTGGCGAAAAAGAAAGGACATGTGATAAGCCATAAGCATGTAGGGGATTCAGCACTCTCTTTTCCTGCCTAATGTGAGAATGAATCAATAGCAGCTTTTCACCAACTGAGGAAAGTTGGTAAGAAGGACATAATCTGAGTGAGGAAAGGGCCAAGGTATAGCTTTTAGATAGCATCACCAACTCCATGGACATGTACCTGAGCAAACTCTGCGAGATAGTGGAGGACAGGGAAGCCTGGTATGCTGTGGTCCGTGGGGTCGTAAAGAGTCAAACATGACTTAAAACAACAACAACAGCTTTCAGGTCAAGAAGGATGGTGCCAGGAGATGGTGAGAAAGACCATGAACGCCTACCATGTGCCTGGCACCGTGTTAGGTTCCGGCAGGGGGTGGTTAAGGCCAATTCCGTGATGAAACTGGGTGTGTGATGTGATCCATGAATGTCTCAGTGTCTGGCAGGGGAGATAAAACCATTGACGGGAACAAGATTTACTGGGCAGTAAAATTATAGCAGAGAGAGAAATCACAAGACCTGAAGTAGCAGAGGAACAAACAGTGAAAGAAGCAAGATCTGGAAACTGGGGGTTTAGGGGAATTACTTTCACCATAACCAGGAGCTGACTGTGGCTCAGACCATGAACTCCTTATTGCCAAATTCAGACTTAAATTGAAGAAAGTAGGCAAAACCAATAGACCATTCAGGTATGACCTAAATCAAATCCCTTATGATTATACAGTGGAAGTGAGAAATAGATTTAAGGGCCTAGATCAGATAGATAGAGTGCCTGATGAACTATGGAATGAGGTTTGTGACATTGTACAGGAGACAGGGATCAAGACCATCCCCATGGAAAAGAAATGCAAAAAAGCAAAATGGCTGTCTGGGGAGGCCTTACAAATAGCTGTGAAAAGAAGAGAAGCAAAAAGCAAAGGAGAAAAGGAACGATATAAACATCTGAATGCAGAGTTCCAAAGAATAGCAAGAAGAGATAAGAAAGCCTTCTTCAGCGATCAATGCAAAGAAATAGAGGAAAACAACAGAATGGGAAGAACTACAGATCTCTTCAAGAAAATCAGAGATACCAAAGGAACATTTCATGCAAAGATGAGCTCTATAAAGGACAGAAATGGTATGGACCTAACAGAAGCAGAAGATATTAAGAAGAGATGGCAAGAATACACAGAAGAACTGTACAAAAAAGATCTTCACAACCCAGATAATCACGCTGGTGTGATCACTAACCTAGAGCCAGACATCCTGGAATGTGAAGTCAAGTGGGCCTTAGAAAGCATCACTATGAACAAAGCTAGTGGAGGTGATGGAATTCCAGCTGAGCTATTCCAAATCCTGAAAGATGATGCTGTGAAAGTGCTGCCCTCAATATGCCAGCAAGTTTGGAAAACTCAGCAATGGCCACAGGACTGGAAAAGGTCAGTTTTCATTCTAATCCCAAAGAAAGGCAATGCCAAGGACTGCTCAAACTACCACACAATTGCACTCATCTCATACGCTAGTAAAGTAATGCTCAAAATTCTCCAAGCCAGGCTTCAGCAATATGTGAACCGTGAACTTCCTGATGTTCTAACTGGTTTTAGAAAAGGCAGAGGAACCAGAGATCAAATTGCCAACATCCGCTGGATCATGGAAAAAGCAAGAGAATTCCAGAAAAACATCTATTTCTGCTTTATTGACTATGCCAAAGCCTTTGTGTGGATCACAATAAACTGTGGAAAATTCTGAAAGAGATGGGAATACCAGACCACCTGACCTGCCTCTTGAGAAATTTGTATGCAGGTCAGGAAGCAACAGTTAGAACTGGACATGGAACAACAGACTGGTTCCAAATAGGAAAAGGAGGACGTCAAGGCTGTATATTGTCACCCTGTTTATTTAACTTATATGCAGAGTACATTATGAGAAATGCTGGACTGGAAGAAATACAAGCTGGAATCAAGATTGCTGGGAGAAATATCAATAACCTCAGATATGCAGATGACACCACCCTTATGGCAGAAAGTGAAGAGGAACTAAAAAGCCTCTTGACGAAGGCAAAAGTGGAGAGTGAATAAGTTGGCTTAAAGCTCAACATTCAGAAAACAAAGATCATGGCATCCGGTCCCATCACTTCATGGGAAATAGATGGGGAAACAGTGGAAACAGTGTCAGACTTTATTTTTCTGGGCTCAAAAATCACTGGAGATGGTGACTGCAGCCATGAAATTAAAAGACGCTTACTCCTTGGAAGGAAAGTTATGACCAACCTAGATAGCATATTCAAAAGCAGAGACATTACTTTGCCAACAAAGGTTCGTCTAGTCAAGGCTATGGTTTTTCCTGTGGTTATGTGTGGATGTGAGAGTTGGACTGTGAAGAAGGCTGAGCGCCGAAGAATTGATGCTTTTGAACTGTGGTGTTGGAGAAGACTCTTGAGAGTCCCTTGGACTGCAAGGAGATCCAACCAGTCCATTCTGAAGGAGATCAGCCCTGGGATTTCTTTGGAAGGAATGATGCTAAAGCTGAAACTTTGGCCACCTCATGCGAAGAGTTGACTCATTGGAAAAGACTCTGATGCTGGGAGGGATTGGGGGCAGGAGGAGAAGGGGACGACAGAGGATGAGAAGGCTGGATGGCATCACTGACTCGATGGATGTGAGTTTGAGTGAACTCTGGGAGTTGGTAATGGACAGGGAGGCCTGGCGTGCTGCGATTCATGGGGTCACAAAGAGTCAGACACAACTGAGCGACTTATCTGATCTGATCTGAACCATCATTTTTTAAAACATTACTTTTCCATGATTTGGGGGGGTGGGAAATGAAAGTTAAAGAAAATCAGAAAAAAAAAATAATAATGCAGTGAACACATGCATGCCCTTCACCCAGTTACAGCAACTTTTTTAGTATTTTGTTCCCTTTCTTACCTCTGGATACGTATGTTTTTGCCCCTTCTTTAGAATGTAGGGTGCAGAAGTTATAACATTTTGCTTGCATGCTAAGTCATTTCAGTCATGTCCAACTCTTTGTGACCCTATGTTTGCCACTAAATATTTCAGCAAATGTCTCCAAAGAAATACGACTTCCTTCTGCTGCAATCCACGGGGTCTCTAAGAGTCGGACACGACTGAGCGACTTCACTTTCACTTTTCACTTTACTGCATTGGAGAAGGAAATGACAACCCACTCCAGTGTTCTTGCCTGGAGAATCCCAGGGACAGGGGAGCCTGGTGGGCTGCCGTCTATGGGGTCGCACAGAGTCGGACACGACGGAAGCGACTTAGCAGCAGCAGCAACAGCTGGAACTGCATGCTAATGTGAGTGCTCTGTCGCTCAGTCGTGTCTGACTCTTTGCGACCCCATGGGCTGTAGCCCGCCAGGCTCCTCAGTCCATGGAACTTTTTAGGCAAAAACACTGGAGTGGGTTGCCATTTCTTCCTCCAGCGTATCTTCCTGACACAGGGGTTGAACCCGAATCTCTTGAGTCTCCTGCATTGGCAGGTGGATTCTTTACCACTGCGCCATCTGAGAAGCCCATATACTAGTAAGCGTTCATGAAATTGACCATCTCATATACTACCCATGTTCAGATTTCTCTAATTGGCCCCAGTTGTCCTTTAGATTTATTTATTTACTTTGATTCAGGATACAGTCCATTGCATTTAGATGTTAGTTGTCATTTTAGTATCAATTAATCTCAAAAGTCCCCAGGCCCTTTTAACTTGTTTGCTGGATATTCTCTTGCTTTTGAAATGCTGTGTAAAATCAACTGGCATACTTATCAGTCACCTTCTAAAAATCTATACACCATAGCAAAAAAGAAAGGGTAGAAAGAAATTTAAGTCCTTCTGGGTCCTGCAAAACCCTGGTCAGTAGAGGACTCCTGGCATGCGAGGCTGATGCCATTCTGATAAGAGGTGTAGGTCAGACGTGCTGGGAAAAAACCCACAGAGAATATATAGAAATTGCTCTTGAGATTCTGGCTTCCGCTTCGCTGAGGGAGGGGAGAGAAGCTTCCTGGAGCAGACTCGGGTTGGGTTCCACGCCCAGGCTGGGTGACATCTTCCTGCCACGTGACTGCTGCTTCTCTCACGCGGGGCTCTACAGAAGCAAGAAGCACGCTCCCCAGCAGCCTCCCAGGCAAGCTGGAGAGGCTGCCACCTGCTCCCCCTCTCTCGAAGGATCTCTCTTTCCTTCTGCTTTCAGCGCCTTTCCTTACCTTGCTCTCCTCGCAGCCCCCCTTAAGAAAACTGGGAGATGTCAGGAAGTCCCCTTTCTACCCCTTTTCCCTTTCCTTGGTGCTGGCCTCCACCAGATCCCCCCTCACGTGAACTGCGGTGGTCTGTGTAGCCGCCCCCGCCCAGTACCGTCACTCCACAGTCAGCTCTAGCAAGACGGCACCCGCACCTTTGGGTTCTGTGTGTCCAGGACCCAGTGAACCGCCGGAGACGGGGAAAGCGTTCAGTAACCACACAGGATCCAGGACCCAGTGAACTGCCTGAGACGGGGAAAGCGTTCAGTAACCACACAGGATCCAGGACCCAGTGAACCGCCGGAGACGGGGAAAGCGTTCAGTAACCACACAGGAGTGCTTGGGTGAGTGCATGAACAGCTGCGTGCACGCAGGTCCCCACCAGCAGAGCTCCTGGCTGTAAAGAAGTCTTCCCACCACTGGAAAGGATGGAATCGATGCGTGAAATAGAGCCATGAACACTTCAAGTGGGTGAGTCAGGAACGATTGATCGGCCAGTCTGTGCAAAGCCTGCACTTTGCCTGTTGGAAAGTTCCAGAGGAAACGGATTCCTATCCTTGCAGTTCTGAGGGGCGGGGGTGGGGGTGGGGGGGTGGAAGGGGCCTAATCCTTTGTGATCAGGGCAGCACGTTCAAGTGCCCGGGGCAGGTCATGCCGGGCAGGTGGGGTCACAGGTCTTCTCATCGCTGCTGAAGCCCCGGGCTCTGCTGACAGAGACACAGACCCCAGGAGGGGGATCACGAAGGGTCCTCAGGGGCAATGCAGAGGGCAGCCAAGCCCAAGCGTGCTCTGAATAGAGGAGGGGTCTGCAGAAGGGGTCGGGGAGGAGGTTCCTATTCACAAAAGGGCTGGTCAAGAAGGTCACTTTGCTGGAGAGCAAGGTGCTAGTGAGGCTGCAGCTGATGATGACCTTGACCAGGAAATGGAAGCAAATAAAAAAAAAAATGAGGTTTATAAAAAACATTTATTTATTTATTTTTGGCTGGGCTGGGTCTTTGCTGTTGCACGTGGGCTTCCTCCAGTTGCAAGGAGCAGAGGCTCCTCTTCCTCGTGGTGTGAGGGTGTCTCATTGCGGTGGCCACTCTCGTCATGGAACACGGACTCCAGAGCACAGCTCAGTAGTTGTGGTGCCTGGGCTTAGTAGCTCCGCCTGATGGGCTCCAGGGACAGGAGAAGCTGGAAGCAGATGAGTTGTTTGTGGTTGATTCTGCAGAAAGGAAGAGTCAGCAAGTGTCTTCATGGCCCCTTTGCCCCTTGACCACGTGGTTCCCGATCTGCCCCCTCGGGTCTGCCCGCAGCCCCTCCGAGGTGCGCCTGCCCTTCAGCAGAGTCAGAGAGTGGCCGCCTCATCCTCCGCCGGACGCAGGCTGAGGGTGTCCCCCTGCAGGAATCCTGGGAGGGGAGCTCTGTGTGCTGGGCAAACCCTTATGCCCAGTGGTACTCGCCATGGGGTCCCTGGGGGCACCCAGGCCAGTCCAGGTGCTGGGAGGCAGAAGGGTGGGGCTGCCCCTTGATGGAGCTTCCACACTTGGAGGACAGACACTCCTGACCTGTGTAGGTGTCACGGGGCACGATGTGCCAGGGAGAGATGAGGCTGGCAGCAGTCAACGAGGGCGACCAGCGGAGGCGACAGGAAGCGACGATCCCCACCTACCAGCTAGACGTTTCCTTGCCTACAGCATCTGGTGACCCCTTTCCCCGACCCAAGAAAGGGCTGTGATTATCTGCACACAGCAAGTTTGCAGCAACATCATGAAACCCGAGTTGGGGCCACTGGGATTTGGTTCTTGTATGAGTCGAAGAGAGAGAGAAGTTTTATTCACTAGGCCTTGCGTTCCAAGGAAAACAATTATATCACTGAGACCACCTGCTCAAGGAGAGAGAAATGTGAAAGCAAAGGTCTCCAGACTCCTAGCTGCGTCAGTCTTTCTGCAGAAAACCTGGCGTCCTCACCGGAATGAGCCTGTGGGACATCAGGAGGATTCCAGACCCAGTCCTGGATGGACAGGGCGGGGCCTGCCGGCTCCCCACCAAACTCTAGGTGCCGCTGGGCTCACTCAGAGGATGTGTGCAAGGACCGTTTGCTGAAGGCAGGAATTACCGTGTCCCTTTAGGCCCACTGTAGCACCCCTCAGCTCAGCATAAGGATGTGCTGTGCTGTGCTTAGACGCTCAGTCGTGTCCGACTCTTTGTGACCCTGTGGACTGTAGCCAGCCAGGCTTCTCTGTCCCTGGGATTCTCCAGACAAGGATACTGGAGTGGGTTGCCGTGCCCTCCTCCAAGGGGATCTTCCCCACCCAGGGACTGAACTTGCGTCTCTTCTGTCTCCTGCCTCGGCAGGCATGTTCTTTACCACCAACGCTGACAGGAAGCCCCCTGTCAGCCGTGAACCCACACCAAACTTCCACAGGAGCTATCCCAGCATCTTCAACAGGGCCTGATGTGGAAGTCACGTCTGAAGTTCCCCAGGGCAGCTCCCCCAGGGCAGTGGTGCCCTGAACCCCCTCATGGAGCTCTGTGTGTCTGTCCCAGGCTGTCAAGAGGCCGCCCCACCCCACCCCATGGAGGTGTGAGGGACTGTAATTACTTGGTGAGAATTGGTTTGAAAGACTATTGATTCCTCAGACAGCCTGTGTGTTTTCTGGGAGAAGCAGTGGATGAAGATGGGGGTGCCAAGGAGAAGATGCCCTTGGGCTTCAGCTCAGGTGCCTCCGAGAGTCCCCTGGAGCCAGTGGCCGGGGGCTGCCTGGAGGGGGTCCCCCCACCGCGTGGCCGCCACCCTCCCCAGTCCTGAGCCTTCTACGAGGTGACTGGAGCCCTGCTGGGTGGTCCACTCCCTGGGGCTGGACACTGCCCAGGCCCCTCTTTCGGCCCCTTGGTCCCCTGTTCCCCCTGCCCTTATAACTGTAAAGTGGACAGTGTATTTGTGGTTGAAAATTGGCCACTGCAGCAATATTCATTTTAAAAACAGAGTTCTGGCACATATTCAATATTACTATGGAAACGGCTGTTTCTAGCAATTCACTGATAAGAGATAGTTCAAGGACCCAGGTCTGTGTGGGAGGGTTTTACAATCCACCAAATAGAAGACCTACTTGTTACAACAGTAATTTACAAGGACTGCACTCTCTCTTCATTTTTTAAAAAATTTGAACTGTGAGAATTAGATTTCGTTGTTTCACTTTAGATACATAGATGGAAGGTAAATATTATAACTGGCTTTGTAAAAAACATAACATCCTTAAAGTGTTTTTCCCATTAATTAATAACAGTCATAATAGCACCTGATGTATCATTATATACTTGTGTAACACTACACACACACACACACACACACATTTCAGAAACTCAGACAAGGAAGCTGGAATATGACCCATAAGCAACTGCACATCTGAATATTTTTACTCTTCATTTTCAACTGTTTCCACATATTTCCACACAACTGACATATAGACTGAATTCTAAGAAGGATTTGGGGAGTTCACTCTCCCCTAGTGTTTCTCAGGAGCCAATTTCTAAGTCCCATCATTTCTACTTTTTTCAACCACAGACGTACTTGAGAAGAACTTGCACCTAGGTGGGTAACCCCAACCTTGGTCCTAGAATTTCCTCGCTTCAGGTCAGAGCTCTACATCCTCACCACCTTTCCTGGAAATAGGGTCAAGTCTCTAAAAATGTCCCGTTTTTCCAGCTCCGCCCGCTGTGTTTGTAGTTTTCACAGTTTTCTGTGTTGGCCCTAAATACTGTGCCAGGCGGATTCTGGGGCTGAGGACACAAGGGGTCTTGTTGCTCTTCCTTTCCAGACAAGCCAGTTCATCCTGTGTTTCCAGAGTCAGATGAACTGTCCAGCACTCAGCTAGCCAGGGGGCGGTGGGCCCCACTGGCCAGACGGCTCGGGCCCTGACCAGCTCCAGGGCAGTGCCCGCCCCCCACCACCCCGGCTCCTAGGCTGGGCACTGCGTCCCGACACGGCACCAGAGTGGGAGGCATCTGATGGGTGATCCGGCACCCAGGCAGGACCTGGGTGATCAGCCGGGAAGGTTCAGTCTGGGGAGTGAGAAACGGGTGACCACGGGACTGAGCTCCCTTCTGGGCCTGCCCTCGGAGAAGCTCTGCACACCTGGATGTTTTCTATGCCACGGAGCGAGTCTCAGGCACACAGCTGTCGCCCCTGCTTCACAGGCGGGCAGACAGCAGAGACGCGTGGAGGATACAGTGGCAAAACCGGATTCAAACCCACTTCTGCTTGTTTAGCGAGCACATTCTGTTTGCAGCCTCCCCTCAGAAGAATCACAGTTAGAATTCCTCTTTGGGAATTGCAGGGAAAAAGCTTCTGATGTTTCCAGTGTGTTTCAGCCTAGCCCCAGGCGAGACGGTTCAAAGGAAGTTTTGGCCGTTTCTCTCAGAACGCCAGCGTGCACCCTTCCTTGGGTCTCATTCAGCCACAACCAGTCAGGGATTCAGAACGAATCTTCTACAGGGGAAAAAAATGAAACACTGATTTATTTTATTCTGCAGATAGGAAGTTCAGCTCGTCACCGTTTAATTTGATCACATATAAAATGTACATTTCATATAAAGATGTACATTTCATACATTTCATAAAGAGGGTGTACATTTCATAAACAGGACGTTAGCATAACAGTACAGGTTGCGGCATAAGCCGTGTAAAAAGTAATTTTACATGAAAGTTTTAGTTAGCTTGGAATCTGTCTTTTCTGAGAAAGGTTATTCAAAAGCGCAGCGTTAGAAGCACAACCCACCGAAACAGGCCTGGCCTGGCACTCCAGCTGCTTTCCAGGACGGTCCACACTTGGCGGCCTTGTCGGTTCCTGTATCCCAGCAGTTTCCATTATCAAAGGATCCATTCCGGGGCTGTGTATTTTAAGCCCAGCTGAAGAATAGCAGAGCTAATAAGGCCTTTCCACCATGGGAATTCAAAAGCAAAGGGCCTCCCAGAGGTGGTTTCAAACCCCGACGCCCTCAGCTCCCCTCCAGAGTTTAGTGAGAATCTTATCTGATTTGGTTAGGCCAGCTGTTTCAGCCCCCGCTTTATCTGGAGCTCGGAATTGCAATCTTAGGTATGTAGGTCGGCTCCCGGGTCGCACCCCGAGGCATCGAGGGAGTTCCCCTTCATCTTTCACAGTGAAGTAAAGTCAGGGAGGGGGCACACCACGCCTTCACTGCGGTTCACGTCCTCATGTGCTGAGCACCTCCTCAGGGAAATATTTGAATGCTCATTTATCCTTCAAAAGGTCATCACAGGCATCCCTCCACTGTTACTCTACCTACACCCCGTGTAGATCATGTATGACGTTACCGTAACACGTGTTTAAGATATGATTATCTGTGTGTGTGTGCGTGTGTGTGTCCTCCATTTGCCCATGTCCACAATCTCAGCTCCAGATATCAAATTTTGGCTTACCTTTGATTTGTATTTCCTAGCTCAGTTCAATGTTTATAGCAGACAGTCAATAAATATTGTTGATTGAAGAAACTAATGAACCACATTTGAACAAGTGAATACAAGACATAGTGAATACAAGACAGTGTTATGAAGAGATACAGTATCATAGGAATATATTGACCGTATAATGATTTAAACCAAAGCACAGTGAAGAACAACAACACACACACACATGCACACACGCACGCACAAAGGGAAGCCAAAGTGTTACAGATTCCCTAGGATATTAGAGTAACAGAGATTACGTTTATAATAGTAACTCGGTTAGGGAACAGGGGATGGGTCCTAGGGAAAGCTAAACGAGAAGGTGGTCTACTTCTGCTTTGTTGACCCTGACAGAAATATTTCTTTGCAAGCCCGTTAAAAATTCAAATAGCAACTGTGTCTTGTCTTTAATATTTCTGTGCAACCCGATCAGTGTCTTTTACCCAACGACAAAAAGTGCTTGGCAAACACGTTGCGGTCAGCATCAGAGACACCCCTCTGTCCAAGGCCCGCCCTCGAGAGTCCCAGACCCAGCTCCTCCAAGAGGGGCTCTTCCTCCAGTTTCCTGTTTCGTGAGGTCTGGCTCCACACGGAGCACGAGTGTGTTCACAACCGTTCAGTTGTCACATCAAATCCAAATCAAAGTGGTGAGTGTGCAAACCAGAGCCTTGCAGCCCATCCTTTGTCTTGGATCTTTCCCATGAGGCCCAACTGATTTAATTTGCTTCATTTCCTGAGAAAGGCTGTAAAACAACCATTCTTTCAGTGCAGAATCAGAACTTCTTGCACGGGAGTCAAAAGACTGTGAGCAGCCGGATCCTATGGTTGGAAACGATTTTACAATCACACTGTGGGTTGGGCTTCCCAAGTGCTGCAGGGGTAAAGACTCTGCCTGCAACGCAGGAGACCCAGCAGACACAGCTTTGATCCCTGAGTCGGGAAGATCTCCTGGAGGAGGAAATGGCAACCCACTCCAGTCTCCTTGCCTGGGAAATCCCACGGACAGAGGAGTCTGGAGGGCTACCGTCCATGATGTAGCCAAGAGTCGGACAAGACTGAGTGACTGAGCATGCGTGCATGGCTATGTGTGGGTTCATCCTTTGGCCTTGATGTCAGATGAATGATCTCAGTCACTGAGACTAAGACACACGGTAAACTCAGTAGATGTTGTGCCTCACTTCCTGACTCCAGACCTTAAACACTAGAGACATGGTCCCATTCTCATGCTCTGGGAATAAGAAGCCCTGAATGTCCCTCCGTATCTAGTCTTTCTCGGGCACAAGGTGGTACCTGTGCTCTGCTTGACTTTCATTCCAGAATAGTTGCTTGTCCTGGCCATTCTCCTTTGCTCTGTAACTCACGTCACAATTATCTCCATCCTCACAGTTGGCAGATGACTTGCTGTCGGACGTCTTCACCACCATCGGTTCAGTGACATTAGCCTTGTTGCTGATCCTCTTTCTGGCAGTGGTGGCTTCTGTTCTCGCCTCCAACAAAAGGGCAACCCAGGGCTCCTACAGCCCGAGCCGTCAGGAAAAGGACGGCTCTCGTGTGGAGATGTGGAGCGTGATGGACGCCCCTGCAGCAGAGAGGCTGATCTAGGACCACCCTGCCTCTGGAGGAGGAGACCCGTGCACTGTGAACGAGATGCTTGCCCTGAGTGCCCTGACGTACCTGGAAACATCAGTTCACGACCAGGACCACGTTGAAACTGAAGGAAGAACTCCCTTGACCACTGTACGGATGTTCATAATGGTTCAAGTTGAAATCATTGTTTTGTTGTATTATATTAGCCAATCACAGAATGATGTTTCTTGTGCCAATAGTTTCAGCCTCATAATTTAGCAAAAATGCCTGCCAAAGGACGTGTCTTCTGGGAAAAGCTCCAGTGCCTGATGTCTACAATCTTTACTCTTTGCAACCTGGGGACGTGTTTTTAGTTTGCCCGTTCACTGGAAACTGCATCATTTCACATAGAAACTGCAGAAAAAGTAGGTACATTCCTCTTCCTATCAGGTGGTGAAAGGTTTTAGTTTGTACCGATTCAAAGATGCCCATGGTTTGTCCTTCAGCAATGGATTTGAGAAAGTCATGGGAATAACCTGTGGTTAAAAAGCAACCCAACGTCCACAAATAAAAATTGAAATGTGGCTGTTCCTCTTTCTGAGTATTTTTTGCTTATGTGACATTACATGTAACAAAGGTAACCTCCAGGAGCATTTGAAGAACCTTTGAACTAACTTACCTCTAGCATTACATTTAAAGTCCTTGCTCTTTATAAGGTGCTGCTTAAGGTCAAAACACTTCCTGAGACAGAAAAGCAAGATAAAAGGAACACTGGGATTCTCTGACCTAAAAGACCAAGCTCTTTCCTTTCAACTGCTTTTTGATAAATCACTGTCAGACGTGACCTTGTCTGAAGGTGAGAACCTTCAAGTACAGTACACACACTTCAAGGAGCGTAGGTGGTAAGTTTGTGTGCATAGTATAGAAAGATACATTTTAAATAAACTTGAGAATGGATGGGGGAAATGTCAGTGAGAATGAAATTAGGTTAAGTAGTTTTAAAATGGCTATGTGGAACAAAATGGAATATAAATCCACAAGTAAGGTATATAAATACATGAAATAAAAGAATTTAAGAACATTTTAAAAAGGAGCATGCGTGTAAGACTGTCTGTGGGGTATGGAGAGAAAATAGCCTTATATTTATGTATTTTTTTCCTCTGAAGATATAATTAGAATTTTACATGTTGTGAAATGTAAATATGCTAGAGAGGATGTGGAGAAAAGGGAACTCTCTTGCCCTGTTGGTGGAAATGTAAATTGATACAGACACTATGGAGAACAGTATGGAGATTTCTTTAAAAACTAGGAATAAAACTACCATAATCCCACTAATGGGCACATACCCTGAGGAAACCATAATTGAAAAAGACACATGTACCCCAATGTTCATTGCAGCACTAGCTATGATAGCCAGGACATGGAAGCAACCTAGATGCCCACTGACAGATGAAGGGATAAAGAAGCTGTGATACATATACACAGTGGACTATTACTCAGCCATAAAAAGGAATGAATTTGAGTCAGTTCTAGTGAGGTGGATGGACCTAAAGCCTTACAGATTGAAGTAAGTCAAAAAGAGACAAGTATATATTAATGCACATACACGGAATCTAGAAACATGGTACTGAAGAACCTATTTACAGGGCAGGAATAGAGGCTCAGACATAGAGAACAGACTTACGGACACAACAGGGGAAGGAGAGGGTGGGACAAATTGAGAGAGTAGCATTAAAACACATATGTTACCATATGCAAAACAGATAGCCAGCAGAAACTTCCTGTATGATGCAAGGAGCTCAACCTGGAGCTCAACCTAGAGGGGTGGAACGGGGTTGCGGGGGGAGGAGGGAGGTTCAAGAGGGAGGAGACATACCTATAATCGATTCATGTTGATGTATGGCAGAAACCAATGCAACATTGTAAAGCGATTATCCTCCAATTAAATAAATAAATAAAATCTTTTGTATAATGTAAAAAAAAATAGCATATAAATACAAATTTTAAATATATGCTTATATATTTGGATATATGCTCAAAAATTGATAACATGACTTCTTGTATATGTTTGGTAGCAAGCCATGCTCCCCAGAGGTTCAAGGCCATCACTTCCCTCCCGCTTGAGCTCCATCAACTTTCCCCCTGTGCCAGATCTTCTCCGACAGCACCAAACGTGTTGCCATATTTCTATCATATAGAATTACCCGCTGTGGCCCCATCTCCCTCTAATTACCATCCCATTCCTTAGTACACCTTTCAGCAACACACCCATAAAGGGTTTAATATTCTCTTCCTCTCATTCCTCTCTTCCCATTCCTTTGAAATCAAACTGATCTGGCTTTTCCCTGCCCCACCCCACGGATGAGCTCATATCAGGGCCACCAGTGACCACACTGCCAAATACAACGGCCCATCCTCAGACTTCACTGCCTCTGAAATGACTGTCACTCCTTTCTCGAAACCCTCGCGACCCAGTGGCACAGCTTCCCGTCTTGACTTCCCTCTCATCCTGCCGTTTCAGCCCATCGCCGTCTCTTTGCCATCTTCCCCTCATCTTCCTGGCTTCCGCTTTGTTTTTTCTGTACCATTTATCCTTCCTGGACAAGTCACATGGTCTCTGAAGACGTGGGACAAGAACTTTGCTCTCTTTTTTATTTCACTGAAAAATCTCTCACCTAGAACAGGCCTGGCGTACAATAAAATCACAATATTTTCTGCATAAGTGAACAAATAATGAATGAGTATTGTCTGTACCTGCCACCAGCAAAATCCCAAAGTGCCCAAGATTTATGTGAGTTGTCATTGGACATCCCAGCTACTAAACTGTCATAGCTCTGTAGCTATTAATGTCTTAATCTTTGGCTTTCCCTCTGTTTTTAATATTGTTTTAAGTGTTTGTCCAAGAAGATGGTGTCTCTGGGTATCTGCGTTTGGAGTTTTCCCGAAGATATTCTCTTTATATTTACATGCCATCAGAGTTACAACTTCTCAACAGAGGCTTATGTGGGAAGGACAGAAAAAGCTCTTGCTTAAAGGAAAAAGTGTAGCTGACTTTAAAGTGCTACAGGCTTCCCTGGTGGCTCAAATGGTAAAGAATCCACCTACAAGGCAGGACACTTAGGTTTAATCCCTGGGTAGGGAAGATCCCCTGGAAAACGGGATGACTGCTCACTCCAGTATTCCTGCCTGGAGAATCCCATGGACAGAGGAGGCTGGCGGGCTACAGTCCATAGCATCACAAGGAGTCAGACGCGACAGAGCAACTTTCACTTTAAAAAACTACAAACTGAAAAAAATCACAGAGGAGAAGTTGGACAGGTAAGAAGAAAATGGTGACCATTGATGGTAATAGTTCAAGTTTGGAAAAGACGTCTAAGTAATCTGGCTGTTCACTCTCTTCCAGAGCCTAGCTCAGGGCTTTCCATTGGAATATGCTCTCATATATATACATATATGTGAATGCAGGCATGCAGGCAGGAATGAATAAAGAATTCCATGTGGATGCACCAAACACACAGGAAGTCACTTACTGACCAGCCCAGCAGGTCAGATCTGCATCTTTGAACAAGCTGCACATGCAGGGTCTTATGTGAGAATGCCGCCGTGTTAGCCCTGTGGAGTATCTGTACTGAACTCTCTTTAACAAGATATATCCCATCATTTTTTTTGCCTTTTTATGTTTTTAAAAAATTTGTTTATTTTTAATTGAAGGATAATTGCTGTATAATATTGGTTTGATTTCTGTCATACCTCAGCAAAACCCCATCTTAAGTAGAAAAGTCTAGCATTTGCATCACCAATGTTGATGCAACTTTTTAATTAACCTTTTTTAATAGAAGTATAGTTAATTTACAGTGTTGTTTCAGGTATACAGCAAAGTGATTCAGATATTATGTATACATACATACATAATATGTATATATATATGCATGTGTGTGCATATATATATTGCTGTTGTTTAGTCACTAAGTCATGTCTGACTCTTTTGTGACCCCATGGACTATAGCCCACCAGGCTCTTCTGTCCATGGGGTTCTCCAGACAAGAATACTGGAGTGGGTTGCCATTTCCTTCTCCAAGACCCAGGGATCAAACCCACATCTCCTGCATTAGCAGGAAGATTTCTTAACTGCTGAGCCACTATATATATATATATATATATATATATATATATAGTTTTCAGATTCTTATCCACTTGGGTTATTATAAGATTAAATATAGTTCCCAGTGCTATACAATACGTCCTATTGTTTATTCTATATATAATAGTGTGTATATGTTAATCCCAGTCTCCTAGTTTATCTTTCCCCCAGGTCTATCTCCTTTGGTAACCACAGATTTGGTTTCTATGTAGGTGGGCCTATTTCTGCTTTGTAAATAAGTTAATTTGTATGATTGTTTTTACGATTCCTCACATAAGCGACGTCATATGATGTTGCTCCTCCTCTGCCTGACCTCACTTGCTGTGATAATTTCTGGGTCCATCCATGTTGACGTCATATGATGTTGCTCTCCCTCTGCCTGACCTCACTTGGTGTGATAATTCCTAGGTCCATCCATGTCGATGTCATATGATGTTGCTCCTCCTCTGCCTGACCTCACTTGCTGTGATAGTTTCTGGGTCCATCCATGTTGCTGCAAATGGTATTGTTTCCTTGTTTTTATAGCTGAGTAGTATTTCATTATATATATGCAGCATATTTTCTTTATCCATTCATCTGTCAATGGACATTTAGGTTGCTTCCATGTCTTGGTTATTGTAAATAGTGCTGTAATGAACATTGGTGTGCATGTATCTTTTTGAATTAGAGTTTTCTCCAGATATATGCCCAGGAGTGGGATTTCTGGATCATATGGCAACTCTATTTTTAGCTTTTGAATTAACCTCTATACTGTTCTCCACAGCAACTGCACGAATTTACAGTCCTACCAACAGTGTATGAGGGCTCCCTTTGTTCCACACCCTATCCGGGATTTGCTATCTGTAAACTTTGTAATGATGGTCATTCTGACTGATGTGAAGTGATACTTCATTGTCATTTTAGTTTGCATCTCTCTAATTATTAGCAGCATGGAGCATCTTTTCATGTGCCTGTGGACCATCTGTGTGTCTTCTTTGGAGGAATGTCTGTTTAGATCTTCTGTCCACTTTTTTAATTGAGTTGCTTGTTTTTTTTTTTTTTTTATTAAGTTATATGAGCAATTTTTTCTTTTGTAAATTAATCCCAGAACTAGAACAAATAATTTAAAAATTTTTATGGAAACAGAAAAACCCCTGAATAGTCAAAACAATCTTGAGAAAGAAGAACAGCTGGAGCAATCACACTGCCTGACTTCAGACTATACTACAAAGCTACAGGCATCAAAACAGTATGGTGCTGCCACAAAAACAGAACCACAGATCAATGCAACAGACTAGAAAGCCCAGAAATAAACCCACGCAGCTATGGTCAATTAATCTACAACAAAGAAGGCGAGGATATACAGTGGAGAAAAGACAGTCCATAGTGGTGCCGGGAAAACTGGACAGCTACGTGTAAAAGAATAAAATTAGAACATCCTGTAACACTATACTGAAAGATAAGCTCAAAATGGATTAAAGACCTAATGTAAGGCTGCACACTATAAACTCTTAGAGGAAAACATACAGAAAACTCTCTTTGACATAAATCATAGCAATATTTTTGGGGATCCATGTCCTAGCTTAATCAAAATAAAAACAAAAATAAGCAAATGGGACATAATTAAACCTAAAAGCTTTTGCACAGCAAAGCAAACCATAAACAAAAAAGAAACACGGAATGAGAGAAAGTATTTGCAAAAGATGCAACTTTCACATCACGTGTACTTTTGCAATTTGTGTTTGTTTCATTTCAGTGATAGTGGAGACAATTCCTCTCCAGCTTGTTTGCATTATAACATTGCCACTGCTCCCCTCAAGAGATGGGTCTGCTTGCCATCCCTTGGGTCAGGGCTGGCCTTTTGGTTTTCTTTGACCAACAGCATCTGAGGTCTCGTGGAAATGATTCTAGGTTCAAGAGGCTTGCAAGGGTTTTTTTTTTTTCCCTTCTCTTAGATGGTGGTACTGAGACTTCCATGCTGTGAAATCTGGAGTGAACGTGCCACCTGGAAACAGAGGCTCAGTTCTGCCAGGCTCCCAGCCACCCTGCTGCTGGATGCAGCCACATGGTGACCCTGTGAGACCAGCAGAGCAACCACCCCAACAAGCCACAGAATCAAAGAGAAATCATAAGTCATTGTTTAAAGTCATTAAGTTTCAGGTTGATTTGCTACACAGTGGTCGATGACTGAGACACACCTGTCCACACCAACAAGACAAACCAAGGAACATGGCAGGAGGCAGGACTCACCTGCTTCTGAAACTACTGCCCAGAGAACAGGTGAGCTATTTAGTATTCATCTGCAGAGCAACAGTCATTAGTCCAATATTAGCAAAGGATGACACACGGATGCTGAGTCCCCTCAGAGTGGGAGATGCGATGAGGCTGCACTGGATCCAAGCCCCGGAACTGGCTGAGGGTGCCTGTCCCCCCAGCACAGCCATCAGCAGCCCTGGGGGCCTGGGTGCAGAGTGGACACAGCCCTCCCACTTCCTGCCCCGGGTGAACCCTGACCGGGTAGCCAGGGCCACATCTGGGGCGTGTTTATGAGGAGGGACAGGAAGGCTCCTGCAACGGGCCTCTCACGCTGCTCCCGGAGGCGCAGTGCAAAGGGAAGCAGGAAATGACAAGCAACCATAACTTAAACCGGCCGTGGCGCCTGCCCTGGTTCACTTCCTAAGTGACCACTGCTTAACAGGCCGGCATCTGAGAGAGGACGGTGTGGTCCTAGAGTCTAGCCCTGGGTACCATAATTATCATTACCGACCAGTATCAGCTGCAGTCATGGAAGAGTAATTGTCCCAATACCTAGAGGTAGAACTGAAAGGCGTTATGGTAATGAACATTTCCATTATTACAGTGATAACGAGGGATCCTTTGGCAAGGGAGGGGGCTCTTGGTAAGGACCAGGACTCCAGTAAGCTACATTCTGTGCATCATGGCTCATTGAAACCTTGAGACAGCTCTTTGAAAGAGGAACTTTTATCCTTACCTTAAGAGCCTTTGGAGACCCAAAAACATATTGATAGGTTTTAAGTTTCTAGTCTGCCCCATCCAGGTGACATGAATTTAGCCTGAAAAACAGTTCTCGTCCCTCTGACTCACAGGTGTACTGTAATAAGTACTCATGAAAATACTAGCTTCAAGTGAGCACAGCAGGTGTGGGATCTCCCACAATCATTCAGATAAGGCAGAGTGTCAAGGCGATGAGCACAGGTGCCGTTTTCTCCCATCTCCTACTCTATCTGCCAAAACAACCCCAGGGATAACTGTCCCCCAATCCCCTTCCTACCCATCTCATGAGGTATTTCTAAAATAAGCAGATTTTGTGCAAAGAAAGATTACCTTTTCATGTTGTCATGTCTCTGAATCGCCCCTGAGATGTCAGCCCCATCCAGCTGGAGAAATCACTTCGTCTGTAAGACTGACAAGAACTAGACAGACGACCTGTATGTTCTCAATAAAATTGTCAGAAAATAAATCAAAAGCCTCGGTCCCCCAAACAACTGATGATAAGAATGGAAAAAAAAAAAAAAAAAGGTTGCTTCGCAGTGATGACTTTTTTTAACCCAGTCTTTTAGGATTATCCCTAAACCTCTTTTCTTAAGGAATCACAATCACCCATGATCATCACCATCCAGAAAGACTGACCCTCATGTCTTGGTTTAAATCATCCTTTTGAAGATAATTAGCTAGCCAGTTTTACCTGGTTTTATGCTCGACAGGGGTATGATTCAAAGCATGAAACTTTCCTTAATTCTGGAGTGAATATGACCTTTCACATTTCAACTCACTCCCAGCAAAAGTGCAGCTTTTATTGCTGTGCACCACATTGAAAAGCGATGACAAAAACGCATGTTTTCAATTTAAGCCCATGCTTCCGTGATACGGTGCCCAGGCTTTGCTTTACGTGGTTCCAGGAACCCGGGAACATCCATCAAATCTCTCTGGTAGTCCTGCCTGGGGACAGCCACTTCAGGAACCAACCACAGGGGCTCCTGACGTCCTGGGTGACAACTTCTTGAAAACTGCTCTCAAATCCACCTCTTCCAGTTCTAAGAGGCACCTCTCAGAGAGGTTCGTGGTTTGGAGCTCCAGGCCCCAAAATGGAAGTTTATTCAGGCTGAAATAAAGCAAACACCAAATGGAAACAGGTATACGTGTTGGTGAAAGTCCCGAAAGCATAGGTGCTCCCAAAGCCTGTTGTGACTCAGCCCCTCGAGTCATGGGTTTGGAGGTGTCATAGGTCAGCTCATCCAGGGATCCAATCAATAGTGAAAGCCTCTCACCATCAGGCCAGGTATCCACAGGTGCCTGCCAGGTGAGCTTCCCAGAGGTCATTCGGAAAGTTTATTTTGCCAGTCCTATTTCCAAAAAAGCAAAACCAAAAAATTACTCTTCATTTGTATAATTTGGGGGTGCTTAATTTTGCACAAAGGTAAATAACTAAATACTAACCACCAAGAGGAGGTTTAATTTGAAAATACTTTGTCACATGAAAAAGTTTGACTACATCTAACTCTTAAGGATTCTTTCATAAGGTTCCCAAAATGATTAAGTCTCTGAGATCCAGGATATAGATGTCTCCATGTGAACTCAAACTCAGGTTTTTCTAAAAGTCTTTGCTACTTTCGAATGCGTTGTTATTTAATTCTCTGACTGACAGAAGTCAAGAAGTCCTCTTGCCTGGAGATCTGAACCGAACATGGATTTCAGTTCGATACCCCTTCACTGCTGAGGGCTCATTCGGTTCAATTACTGAATCTGCAGTAATAGGACTTAAATGTTCTGAATTGAAGAGGGATAAGGATGATCAATTTAATAATTAAGTATCTGAAGCAATTAATGACCAGAATCACTGATTAGAGGAGATTCCAATTATGTCAACTTATTTAGCATTTGGTAGAATGGGAGGCCTTGTCATGGGGGGAAAAAAAAAGGAATAAAGACAATATTGTTTTCAATTAGAAAGTAAAATATGATATTGTCATCTGAATTGGTGAAAGCCACTTTAAATCATTTGAAATGAAACACAAATTAATTCCAGTCCCTCTCTCTTGAAGAAACTAGCCAAACACATCCATGTGATAAAATTACATTTATATGGATTAAATGGAGTCTCATAACTTACATGAACAGTGTGTTGGCCTACCGAATGCATTTCAGTAGATCTCACACCCGCCCTCAAGGGTTACTACTTCAGAGATGCGAATATGTGTGCTTGGTTGCTTCAGTTGAGTCCAGCTCTTTGCAGCCCCATGGACTGTCTGTCTGTGGGATTCTCCAGGCAAGAATACTGGAGTGGGTTGCCATGCCCTCCTCTGGGGGGGTCTTCCCGACACAGGGATGGAATCCATGCCGCGTATGTCTCCTGCATTGGCAGGCAGGTTCTTTACCACTAGTGCCACCTGGGAAGCCCAGTCCAGCAATGAGACAACTGTCTCATCTCAGGTTATCTGGGTCTCAGATGAAGACCCAGAAGGGCTATAAAAATGAACACACTGTTGCCATGCGTAGCTCGTCTTGCTGCCGCTACTGCTACTGCTGTCGCTTCAGTTGTGTCCGACTCTGTGCAACCCCGGAGATGGCAGCCCACCAGGCTCCCCCATCCCTGGGATTCTCCAGGCAAGAACACTGGAGTGGGTTGCCACTTCCCTCTCCAATGCATGAAAGTGAAAAGTGAAAGTGAAGTCACTCAGTCGTGTCCGACTCTTAGCGACCCCATGGACTGCAGCCTATCAGGCTCCTCCGTCCATGGGATTTTCCAGGCAAGAGTACTGGAGTGGGGTGCCATTGCCTTCTCCAATTCATCTTAAAACCTATATAATAAATATTCTCAGTTTGTTTTAATGAGAGCTATTGTTTTAAAGAGGATTATTCTCAGAGGATATTTTTTTGTGTGTCCTTTGACCCAGAAATTAAAATTGGAGATGCTAAAACTAGGTGGAAAATGTTTCAAGATGGTAGATCAATCCTTAGGTCAAAATTCAAGCTAGATCCCGATAGGAATAAATCTGTGTTTAGGAATAAATCTGATCAAAAACAGTCACCTTGCATGAAAACTATTGCAGACAAGAGACTGAATGGACTTTACATTATTGAATCAATTACATAGAAAAGTAAAAACAGATTATTGGGATGCTGTGGGATTTTCTATCACTGTTACAAGTTAGATATACAAAATTCTTCTAAAGTCAGTTTATTTGCTCCCTAAGACCATAATAATTTCTCTTTTCTGCTGTCAGACACCAGTCAGGAGGTGTGGGAAGATGGCCAAGTGTCGATAAGACATCAGCCAGCCAGTCATTTCTCTCTGGAAACAGCTATTCTTATTTAAAAAAAAAAAAAAAAAAAGAATATTTGTGATCATTAACTATTTAAAGTGATAACTGAAGAAGTGCAGCCCTGGATATAAGTATGAACTTTCCGACCAACTGTGTGTTGTAACTTCTGTTTCTCACTAGATTTCTGAGGATTACCTTCACAGTTGGAGGGTATTTTACTTTTCTGGGCCATATTCTCCTGGTGTTTATTAGGAAAAGATTCAACTCCAAGCCCTGTGGAGAACCTCTGCAACTCCAAATCCCTACCTTGTTCTTGGTGCAAAGCTGCTTTTTCCCATCTTAAGGAGAAACACCGATCAGTCATCTGGACTCTCCCCTCTTAGGCCGAGATAAACGGCAGCACCCCCGTCTCCCTGGAGGATGTCGCATTGGAGGGTAGAGGGGGCTGGGGTCCTCGTGGTTGCCCAGGCTGTGCCGCCCTCCCAGGCGTCTCCTCTTGGTCAGGAGTGGTGTAGGGGCTGCAGCCCCTCCTGCAGGGCAGCCCCGACCCCCAGAGGCCGCTGCTGGAGGAGGTGACGGGACGTGCATGGTGGCCCCTCGATGTCCCTGGGCAGCAGCACTGTCCCCTCAGCCTGACCTGGAGCTCACAGGGGACCCTGCCACCCCATGTCCTCCGCAGCAAGGACAGAGTGACTCAGCTGCCGCCGTGCTCAGCAAGTCCCACCTTGTTCGGTTCACTGGGGGGTGAGACCCCCCTGCTGCCACCTTCTGCTGTCTTCACGGTCCTCTGCTCTGTGCCAGAACCCCCTTCCCAAGCACACGTCGCAGCTCCATCCAAGAGCTCTAGCATCATGCTCCACGTGCCCCAAAGGCCCAGCCTCAGGATACAGGGGCGAGAGCCTGGCTGCCTGGGATGCTCTGAGACAGACTCACACACTTGCCTCTGACGGCCTGTATAGTCGTGTGGCTGGTGAAACCGTCTAGCAAGAAGCTGCTGTGGCAGCGTAAGCATCCTTGGAAGAGGTGGCTATTTCTACCCCAGACTGCTGGGTCCCAGTTAACTTTCTCCTATGTCAGCAGAATCGCCTTTTGTAACCTGTGAGAGGACATGTCATCTGACTTTTTTCTTGCTTTGAAAAGTACAAAGGACTTTTCAAATGAATTCCTCTGTTCTGAGCTTAAAATCCATTCCTTGATTTCTTTATTTTCTTGTTTCTTCTTCCACTGAAAATAAGGAGGCAAACTGGATTAGCTGGTGATTCCTGGATCGCCAGTAAATTCCACAACCCTCACCTTCTAAGTATTCATTCAGTGAAGTTAAATATGTAAATGTAATGTTCCCTGGAGGGTGTCTTCCTCCTCTCCCCATAGCCCACGCCATTCTTTCACTGACAGTTTCATGGATGTCAAGACCTCCAAGGTTTTGGTTGTTGTTGTCGCTGAGTTGCGTCCGACTCTTGGTGACCTCGTGGACTGCAGCACACGAGGCCAAGGCTGTTGGCACCCTCCCAGGCCACAGTGAGGCTGCTCACGGTGCATGTTTTCTGAATCATTCAAATGTATCTGGAACATATGAATATGACTTTAAATCCAGTACATGTAATAACACTTCCTCACATTCATTCTAAACAGAATTAAAAAAAAATAAAATAAAATAAACAGAATTATTCACTTTGCTCATTTAATGGAAAAAAAAAAAAAAAACCACCAAATATCTTGCACTTGGTGCCATGTACAACATAATTAACTGACATCAGACAAAGCATCTGAAATCTTAGCTGGGAGAAGACATGGTGGTGGAAGAGAAGATTGCAGAGAACATAACAGAGATTTCTGAAAGGAGACTGTTTTGCTGTCCAGGACAGAAGAGCCTCAGAGCTCCAAAGGAAATGTGCTCATATGTGGGGAGGGGCGAGGTATAATGGACAGAAAAGGGTGGAAGGGGAGAAGCCAATTATATAAATATTGGCTTGGTGACATTTAAAATGTGGCAGGAGGGGAAAGGTTAGCAAAAAAATGTTCATCCTGCAGTCAAGAGCACCCAAGACAAATCACAAAGATGCAACTAAGTAGGATGAAATTCTGACGTTGCTGACCACATCATTTAAAGTATTAATGATATCCAAAACTGAGAACATAACCTACTTTACAATGTGCCAAGGATCAACTATGGCCAGGATTCTATTAAATAATTAAGCACAAATAAGCTTTAAGCTTTAGATGACTTCTAAATTCTTTTCTATTATGCCAACACTTTCAAAGTCATTAAAGAAATGTGTGGAACAATTGTTAGAATAAACCAAATGTCAGTTGCTTTGTATATTATTCAGTACAAATCTGAAAATACACTATAATCTTTACTGTTAACACTTCATTAGTGGACAAAAAATATGTAAAGAAAGAAAATATGCTTAATAAAAATGTCACATTTACCCATCCACTGAAGCAAGAGAGGCTACCTAAATAGTTAAAATAGCCTTTAGCTTGTGTATCTTTCCGAAGAACATATAATAATACCCTTCTATACTGTGTGGATCACAATAAACTGTGGGAAATTCTGAAAGAGATGGGAATACCAGACCACCTGACCCGCCTCTTGAGAAATCTGTATGCAGGTCAGGAAGAAACAGAACTGGACATGGAACAACAGATTGGTTCCAAATGGGAAAAGGAGTATGTCAAGGCTGTATATTGTCACCCTGCTTATTTAACTTATATGCAGAGTACATCATGAGAAATGCTGGACTGGAAGAAACACAAGCTGGAATTAAGATTGCCAGGAGAAATATCAATAATCCCAGATATGCAGATGACACCACCCTTATGGCAGAAAGTGAAGAGGAACTCAAAAGCCTCTTGATGAAAGTGAAAGTGGAGAGTGAAAAAGTTGGCTTAAAGCTCAACATTCAGAAAACGAAGATCATGGCATCTGGTCCCATCACTTCATGGGAAATAGATGGGGAAACAGTGGAAACAGTGTCAGACTTTATGTTTTTGGGCTCCAAAATCACTGGAGATGGTGACTGCAGCCATGAAATTAAAAGGCGCTTACTCCTTGGAAGGAAAGTTATGACCAACCTAGATAGCATATTCAAAAGCAGAGACATTACTTTGCCAACAAAGGTCTGTCTAGTCAAGGCTATGGTTTTTCCTGCGATCATGTGTGGATGTGAGAGTTGGACTGTGAAGAAGGCTGAGCGCCAAAGAATTGATGCTTTTGAACTGTGGTGTTGAGAAGACTCTTGAGAGTCCCTTGGACTGCAAGGAGATCCAACCAGTCCATTCTGAAGGAGATCAGCCCTGGGATTTCTTTGGAGGGAATGATGCTGAAGCTGAAACTCCAGTACTTTGGCCACCTCATGCGAAGAGTTGACTCATTAGAAAAGACTCTGATGCTGGGAGGAATTGGGGGCAGGAGGAGAAGGGGACAACAGAGGATGAGATGGCTGGATGGCATCACTGACTCGATGGATGTGAGTCTGAGTGAACTCCAGGAGTTGGTGATGGACAGGGAGGCCTGGTGTGCTGAGATTCATGGGGTCGCGAAGAGTCGGACACGACTGAGTGACTGAACTGAACTGAACTGATACTGTAATTTGAGAGTTGGAATATAAAGAAAGCTGAGCACTGAAGAATTGATGCTTTTGAACTGTGGTTTTGGAAAAAACTCTTGAGAGCCCCTTGGACTGCAAGGAAATCCAACCAGTCCATCCTATAGGAAACCAGTCCTGAATATTCATTGGAAAGACTGATGTTGAAGCCAAAACTGCAATACTTTGGCCACCTGATGTAAAGAGCTGACTCATTTGAAAAGACCCTGATGCTGGGAAAGATTGAAGGCGGGAGGAGAAGGGGATGACAGAGGATGAGATGGTTGGATGGCATCACCGACTCAATGGACATGAGCTTGAGTAAACTCAGGGGGTTGGTGATAGACAGGGAGGCCTGGCGTGCTGCAATCCATGGGGTCACAGAGTCGGACACTACTGATTGACTGAATTGACCTGTTATTGTTACTGTAATTTGAGAACCTTTACCCAAAATTCATGCAGAAATGACTACAGGATTAACTTCCTCCTGGGCTTTGAGTTTTAGAAAAATGTTCCTGACTACATGCTTCATTCCATCCCACTTCCATCATAACTTCAGAATTAGAGACTTTTGGTTTTATCATTACTAAACTCAACACCAATTCCTTCTATTTTTAGTTTCGCATGCCTGGTACGAATATGTAGTGGATAGCCCATCTCCAAAGAAAGAGATAGTTAATTTATCAGACTCATTTGAGAGTTAACAGAGAGGTATCAGGTCTTTTTCAAATTCTGCCATCTTAATTAGTGAAATTCTTTTCAGTTTCATTCAACACAAAGCTATTAAGCACTGACAGTGAGACAGATGTCATGCTAAGAAGTGGAGATTCAAAGATGAACAAAGCAGGAGGTAGCCATGATAGAGTAGGAAGACCCTGAGCTCACCTTCTTCCATGGGTGCACCAAAATTATAGCTATTTACACAACAGCTGTTGATGAGCATGACCTAAAGACTAGCAGAAGAGATCTCGTACAACTGAAGATATAAAGAGGGAACCACAAGACAAGTAGGAGGGGGCAGAGATGCTGAGTAGTCAAAACCCACATATTCAGGTAGGCTTCCCACAAACTCGGTGACAATCAGAATTGCAGAGCTTCCTCCAAAGGGGCGAGGGATCTGAGTCCCACATTGGCTGGGAATCCTACACCAAGAAATGAGCCTGCAGAATGTCTGGCTTTGAAGGCAAGCAGGGCTTGCATTCAGGAGAGCTGGAGAGCTGTGGACACTACATAATGATCCAGGGGTCAATCCAAGAAGAAGATACAACAATTGCAAGTATACATGCACCCAGCACAGGAGCACCTCAGCTTATCCGCAGATATGAAGAGACATAAAAGGAGAAGCTGACAGTAACACAGTAATAGTGCAGACTTTAACCTCCCACTAACATCTGTGGACAGATCATCCAGATAGATAATAAAGATGTGAAAGTGAAGATGCTCAGTCGAGTCCGACTCTTTGCAACCCCATGGTCTGTAGCCCACTAGGCTCCTCCATCCATGGGATTTTCCAGGCAAGAATACTGGAATGGGTTACCATTTCCTTCTCCAGGGGATTTTCCTGACCCAGGGATCGAACCCAGGTCTCCCGCACTGCAGGCAGACTCTTTATCTGCAGGAGCCACAACGGAAGCCCCATTAATAAAGATACATTGTACTTAAATAACAGACCAAATGGAAGTGACCCTAGTGGTAAAGAACCCGCCAGCCAACGCAGGATATATGAGATATAGGTTCAATGCCTAGGTTAGGAAGCCCCCCTGAAGGAGGAAATGGCAACCCACTTCAGTATTCTTGCCTGGAGACTCCTAAGGACAGAGGAGCCTGATGGGCTACAGTCCATGGGGTTGCAAAATGTGAGACACGACTGAGCACACACGCAAGTAGAGAGGCATGAGTTACGGCCGGAATTGGGAGAATTGTGCCAGAGAAGGTGAGGAGCAGTTGTGGGTGCAAAAAAGCAGGGGGCAGGGGGAAACTCCTGAGGAAAGTGGGGGTTTTAAGAAACGTTGCAATGAGTTTAGAAACGTAAAGGGGGAACCCCTACTTTGAACTATGGGCCAGTGTGTGCTTTTCAGGACGTCTCCATCCCAGCATCAAACCCCGCCCCCTGCTCGCTCTGCGCAGGTGCGTCTGAGGGGCGGAGCTCGCTCACCTGCGCGTGGGCCCTTTATTTAGGCGATACGAGGCTCGGCTGATGCGCCGTCTCCCCGAAACTCGGCGGGAGTGACTTTGGACCAGGAGAAAGGTAGGAAAGGGGGTCTTTAAACACTCTGGGTACCCCTGGGTAGGTCCTGCGCCTGGTGTGGGGAAGACGGGAGGGCTGAAGGCTGGGCCCGTTTTAAATGCGGGACGTTTATTTGAGGACGGGAGAGGCCTAAAGGGCAGGAAGCTCCTGGATGCGGCGCCCAGGCCCAGGAGCGGCCTTGGGTTTGCAAATATCGTTTCCTGTCGGTCCAGCCCCACGTGTCGCCCTCAGGGCACAGGAGACGCTCAGAGAACACGCCGCCCACCCTGCCCTCGGTCTACAGCGTCCCCCGCCACTCCGGGCGTTTAGGATCGCGGGAAACTGAAGGCGCTTTGAAACTCCCAGGTGGGGCATCGAAGACCATTCGGGAGCCTTAAACATGGGAACAATAAAACAATTCTTAGTTCCTAAATGAAGACTAAGATAATGCAATGGAGTTTTTGTCTTTATATTTAATTTTGATTCTAATTGAAATATCAAACGTCATCCTTCAAAAATAGTCTGGGAACCCCCAATTTGTCAGCACCCTAGGTCTGGGTCTACACTCAGCCGTGGGGTAAAGTTTTTGAGTGGCAGGTGCCATGTGGGTGGAGACATACAAAGGGTAAAGCCTCAGTGCGGAAACACGGGAGCATGGCTGAGCCAGCCCGGGCCAACCCAGGTGGAGGTGGTTGTAATTTCTAAACTAGATCTAATTTCTAGCCTATTTGTTATTTTCTCTCTGGTAGCACAAAAGAGAGACACAAGCTTGTCATAAGCACAAAACTTAAGACAAAGTTTTCCCTGATAAGTCTTCTTGGAAGTATCCACTATGACAGAACATTAAAATATTTCAAATCTATTTGTATTTCTCAACTTATTCCAGGTTGTATTTCCAAAGTCCAGAGAACTGATAAAATAATCCTTATTACAGTAAGAAGGGTTTTACCAGAACAACAGTGGTGTGTCACAGACATCTAACACTGCCGTGTACTTTCAGCTCAGCCTCTCAGTCCTGTCCAACTTTTTACCACCCCTGGACTGCAGCACTCCAGGCTTCCCTGTCCACCAACTCCTGGAGTTTACTCACATTCATGTCCATCGAGTCAGTGATGCCATACAACCATCTCATCCTCTTTCATCCCCTTCTCTCCTGCCTTCAGTCTTTCCCAGCATTGGGGTCTTTTCCAATCAATCAGTTCTTTGCATCAGGTGGCCAAAATATTGGAGCTTCAGCTTCAGCATCAGTCCTTCCAATGACTATTCAGGACTGATGTCCTTTAGGATGGACTGGCTGTATCTCCTTGCAGTCCAAGGGACTCTCAGAGTCTTCTCCAACACCACAGTTCAAAAGCATCAGTTCTTCAGCACTCAGCTTTCTTCATAGTCCAACTCTCACATCCATACATGACTGCTGGGAATCTGTATTTTACAACTGACAAAGAATGGGATTTCCCACATATCTTCTCAACTGAACCTTGTATCAATTGTGTGATATAACAGAGTTACTACAAGTCTGGCAAATGAGTTAATGAGCCAGCCTCCTTCACATTTTAACAGGGACTTTCTAGAGATGGAATTTCTTTATTTTTATTGTTTATGATTAATTTTTTTTTATTTTGTATTGGAGGACAGCCAGTGAACAATGCTGTGATAGTCTCAGGTGGACAGCAAGAGGAATCAGTCATACATACGCATGTACCCATTCTCTCCCAGACTCCCCTCCCATCCAGGCTGCCACATAACATGGAGCAGAGTTCCCTGTGCTATACAGTAGGTCATTTTAGGTTATCCACTTTAAATATAGCATTGTGTACCTGAACACCCCAAACTCCCTCACTATCTCTTCCTCCATCCTTCCCTCCTGTCTACCATGCATTCATTCTCTGTGAGTCCCCTTCTGTTTTGTAAATAAGTTCATTTGTATGTCTTTTCTGATTCCACAAATAAGAGAGATCGTATGTTTCTGCTTCTCTGACTTACTTCACTCACTGTGACAATTTCCAGGTCCATCCATGTTGCTGCACATGGCATTGTTTCATGCTTTTTGACGACTGAGTAATATTCCATTGTGTATATATGCCACATCTTTATTCTTTTTTTTTTTAAGTTTATTTTATTTTTAAACTTTACAATATTGTATTAGTTTTGCCAAATATCGAAATGAATCCGCCACAGGTATACCCGCGTTCCCCATCCTGAACCCTCCTCCCTCCTCCCTCCCCTCCCTCTGGGTTGCCTCAGTGCACCAGCCCCAAGCATCAAACCTGGACTGGCGACTCGTTTCATACATGATATTATACATGTTTCAATGCTATTCTCCCAAATCTCCCCACCCTCTCCCTCTCCCACAGAGTCCATAAGACTGATCTATACATTAGTGTCTCTTTTGCTGTCTCATACACATGGTTATTGTTACCATCTTTCTAAATTCCATATATATGCGTTAGTATACTGTATTGGTGTTTTTCTTTCTGGCTTACTTCACTCTGTATAATAGGTTCCAGTTTCATCCATCTCATTAGAACTGATTCAAATGTCTTCTTTTTAATGGCTGAGTAATACTCCATTGTGTATATGTACCACGGCTTTCTTATCCATTCATCTGCTGATGGACATCTAGGTTGCTTCCATGTTCTGGCTATTATAAACAGTGCTGCGATGAACATTGGGGTACACGTGTCTCTTTCCCTTCTGGTTTCCTCAGTGTGTATGCCCAGCAGTGGGATTGCTGGATCATAAGGCAGTTCTATTTCCAGTTTTTTAAGGAATCTCCACACTGTTCTCCATAGTGGCTGTACTAGTTTGCATTCCCACCAACAGTATAAGAGGGTTCCCTTTTCTCCACACCCTCTCCAGCATTTATTGCTTGTAGACTTTTGGATCGCAGCCATTCTGACTGGCATGAAATGGTACCTCATAGTGGTTTTGATTTGCATTTCTCTGATAATGAGTGATGTTGAGCATCTTTTCATGTGTTTGTTAGCCATCTGTATGTCTTCTTTGGAGAAATGTCTATTTAGTTCTTTGGCCCATTTTTTGATTGGGTCATTTATTTTTCTGGAGTTGAGCTGTAGGAGTTGCTTGTATATTTTGGAGATTAGTTGTTTGTCCGTTGCTTCATTTGCTATTATTTTCTCCCATTCTGAAGGCTGCCTTTTCACCTTGCCACATCTTTATTCTTTAGGTTGCTTCCGTGTATTGGCTATTGTAAACAGCGCTGCAGTGAACATTGGGGTACGTGTTTTGGGGATGGAATTTCTTGACACCCAAGATCAAAGCATTGTTACAAATCATGATTTTAATTAACTTTTTTCCTGAGGACAAGGGAGACGCCTGGTTGGCAGGTTAAAGAACACAGAGTAAAAGGTATCAGTATTCCTTTTCATAGACTCCTCATTGTTTAAGGCCTAGAGTAGCTATTACCTTCTCTGGGAAGCCTGCCTCACTGCCCAAGGAGCTTTCTTTGTTCTTGGACTTTCCTGTAACTCAGATGGTAAAGAATCTGCCTGCAACACAGGAGACCCGGGTTCAATCCCTAGGTGGGGAAGATCCTCTGGAGAAGGAAATGGCAACCCACTCCAGTTTTGTTGCCTGGAGAATGCCCCGGGCAGAGGACCCTGACAGGCTACAATCCTGGGGTCACAACAAGTTGGACACGACTGAGCAACTAACGCTACTCCTCCTCCCTGCTGCCGGAGGTACTTGATCAAAGCTTCTGTGTTTGTCTCCTCCATAGACTATGAGTTCGTTCAGAATTCTTTTATCCTCTTGTACGTGAGTAGAAGGCAACCCAGAGCTTATAGCACAAAGTGGATTTCAGTAAATAATACTGACCCATGACTTAAATGAGTATGTGAATTGATAGATGATTCATAAGTGGGACCACGTCTGTGGGTTGGTGATGTCTCACCAAGTCAGGATTTCTAAATTTAGCAAGGATTAAGGAACTGGAGGATTAGGAGGGCTATAAAGTTTTAACTGAGAACCCCTCTTGTCAAGATCAAGTGTAGCTTGACATCAGCACCCTGAAAGCTGCATCTTTTGTAATGCTTCAGAGTCTGAGTAACAATCTTAAGAAATATGCAGAAAATTATTAGACTATTAGACATGTCTAACAGTCCCTAGGAGGATACCTAACAATTCTGTCCTTCTCATAAACTAAGAAATTCATAAGGGATGGAATGCATTCTGATTACTCTTGTAAATGGTTGCAAAAATTCTCAAAGGCAGCAGCTTGTAGGCAAGGCTCCTGGCAACATTCTGGTAATTTCTTAAGTACTCAGTTCTATTCCAGTTTTATTTTCTATGGACAGACTTGATAAACTGGAGACCCCGAAGCAGGATTACCCAAATTGTAGTGTCAGGATTTTAGCTGTACTGGAGGCCTTTATATGCTACACATAATTTGTATAAAGTTTTATATGTGCAAATTGGGTACATAAATAGTTCTCCATTTTTCTAAGGGAATGCAATAAATATAGCATCGTGAATAAATATAACTTTTATAATCCTTAAAAAAAAAAATTCTCAAAGGCAGCAGCTTGTAGGCAAGGCTCCTGGCAACATTCTGGTAATTTCTTAAGTACTCAGTTCTGAAGAAGGCAAACGTGGAGAGCATCTTCTGGTGCCACTGCTAAAACAGCGCTGATAAGCTGCTTGTCAGCACGGACTTCACGGTACATGGAAGAGCTGCAGGCTGTCCTTGCTGATTAGCATGAGAGCTTGTAAAAGGCTTCAATAGTGACATTTGAGACAGATCTCTGTAGCTTCAAACATGTAATCAACAGAGTTCTTTATGGAAACCCAGCTGAAGTTCATACTTCACACCTTGGTACATTAATTTCACTCTGCCTTTATAATCAGAGTCCCACCTACAGACATTTATTTGAAGATGATTGGATGGCATCACCAACTCAATGAATATGAGTTTGAGTAAGCTCCGGGAGTTGGTGATGGCCAGGGAAGCCTGGCATGCGCGGTTCTTGGGGTCGCAAAGAGTCGTGAATAACTGAACTGAACTGAGGGCCCACATGAGTAGGGAGGTAATAACACTTCTTTTAAAGAAAACTGCTCCATGGAAAAGGTAGAGATTGTGAAGAGTAATAATTTTACCTGAAATGTTAATAATTGCATATCTTTTTCTGAATTCTTACAAAAATTGACATTAAAAAAATAAAATTGATTTTAAAAAACTAGCAAAATAAGAGCACTTTCAGTGACAAATGGGCAGTTTTCTTTTTTGTTGCTGTTACTGCTAGTTTCCTGAGCGATTCTTCTGTAAGCATCTGGCACAAATGGCATCACATATCTCCTAGGATAGGGGATTTCTTGAAAAAGAAAAACAAGGCATTCAGTGTTTGGGGTTCTCAGTGAAAACATCGCTGTGCAGCTGGGTGTATGCTCCTCCTATACCAGGAGGGGAGGAACTGGGGGTTCAGACAGTTCATATTCATGGTAGACTCTTCAATTCAAGCTGGGGGATAACAGAACCTACCTTTTGGCATTTTCTCTCTTCACAAAAATCATGCAAGGAATATTATTCACAGAACTTGAGAGTATAGAAAACCGTCAAATGTCTTTAAACTTATTATGAGATAATATTAATGAAAATGGGAAAAGCTAGCATTGTAGGTTTTAAAATTCAATATAAAGGATCCCTAATCCTAACATGTCCCCTGGTAGCTCAGACAGTAAAGAGTCTGCTTGCAATGCGGGAGACCCGGGTTTGATTCCTGGGTCAGGAAGATCCCCTGAGGAAGGAAATGGCAACCCACTCCAGGATTCTTGCCTAGAAATTCCCATGGATGGAGGAGCCTGGCAGGCTACGTACTGTGGTGTTTCAAAGAGCCCAACACTACTTCCCTTTCACTTTCACAATCCTAACAAAGCAACAGACTCAGCTAAAGAACTCTAAACCTATAATATTTGCAGCATCTATATGTAGCTTCCCAAATGAAAGTTGTGTTTACTTAAAGTAGAAAGAAAATCAGCCATGTCTATTTCAGATTTAGGTTCAAGGGTATCCTGTCATAAAAGTGAAATTCCTGGAGGACTGGTGGGTTATGACAACTCTTCCCTTTGACCCTTGGCCAAGGCTAAGCTGGAGGAGGAAATGGCAACCCACTCCAGTATTCTTGCCTGGAAAATCCCATGGTCAGAAGAGCCTGGCAGGCTACAGCTGATGGGGTCACAAAGGGCTGGACATGACTGAGTGACTAAGTGCTCAAGGCTAAGCTAGTCCTGTCTAACCTGTGTTTCTGTCTTCTTCATCCATAGACTAATCTTCAGTCTGGAAGGGTGAAGGAAACACGGATAAGAGTGAACTTTACATGTATGCAGATCTCCAGTTTCATATACATTACATTCCAAACCACTTAAAGATCTTAAAATGCTTCATGATGCTATTTCAGTAGCACTTAGAATAATCTCGAAGAATGAGACAGTCATCAGAAAGCTGGAGCAATGCAATCACTATTTGAATTTTTTTAAACCTTTTTATTGTTGAAAATTTCAAACATGTTTGAAGATAGAATAATATAACACAATCCCTTAACCGTGTTACACAGCATCAGCAATTGCCCACTCCTGTACTGGACCCACTGCCTGTAATGCAGCTATTGGTTTGGCCAAAAACTCTGTCTGGGTTTTTCCTAACAGGTTATGGTAAAAACCCGAATAAACTTTTTGGCCAACCCACCACTATCCTCTATTGCCTACAATGTATCTACTTTTTCCATCTTGTGAGCTTTTGAAGTGAATCCCAAACATGATTTTCATCTCTCCATTTCAGTATATGTCTCTGAAAGAAGTTAATAATGTAATGAAAATGTCAATATTCTAGCTAAAAAGTTGAACAATTTAAAAATACTATCAATATCCAGTAAGCATGCAAATTTCCCATTATCCCATAAATGCTATAAATGGATTGATTTTATAGATTATAAGAATTAGAATGCAAATAAATCTGTATGTGACAGAGATTTCTTAATTTCCTTTTCCTTTTACATACTTTTTTCAGATTCTTTTCCTTTAAAGGTTATTATAAAATATTGAGTGTAGTTCCTGTGCTGTCCAGTAGGTCCTTGTTGGTTATCTATTTTGTATATAGTTGTGTGTCTAAGCTAATCCAAAACCCTGATTTATCCCACTCCCCTCCTCCTGCTTTACCCTTTGGTAATTATAGGTTTGTTTCTGTGTCTGTGGATATATTTGTTATGTAAATAAGCTCATTTGTATCTTTTTTAAGATTCCACAAATAAGCAATATCATGATATTTACCTTTCTCTGTATGGATTACTTTACTAAGTATGATAATCTCTAAATCCATCCACATTACTACAAATACCATTATTTCCTCCTTTTTTATGCCTGAATAGTATTCCATTCCATCCTGAGTAGTATTCTATTCCAATGGAATAGTAGTATTCCATTGTATCGGTTCAGTTCAGTTCAGTCGCTCAGTCATGTCCAACTCTTTGCGACCCCATGAATCGCAGCACGCCAGGCCTCCCTGTCCATCACCAACTCCCGGAGTTCACTCAGACTCACATCCATTGAGTCAGTGATGCCATCCAGCCATCTCATCCTCTGTCATCCCCTTCTCCTCCTGCCCCCAATCCCTCCCAGCATCAGAGTCTTTTCCAGTGAGTCAACTCTTTGCATGAGGTGGCCAAAGTACTGGAGTTTCAGCTTTAGCATCATTTCTTCCAAAGAAATCCCAGGGCTGATCTCCTTCAGAATGGACTGGTTGGATATCCTTGCAGTCCAAGGGACTCTCAAGAGTCTTCTCCAACACCACAGTTCGAAAGCATCAATTCTTCTGCACTCAGCTTTCTTCACAGTCCAACTCTCACATCCATACATGACCACAGGAAAAACCATAGCCTTGACTAGAGAGACCTTTGTTGACAAAGTAATGTCTCTGCTTTTGAATATGCTATCTAGGTTGGTCATAACTTTCCTTCCAAGGAGTAAGTGTCTTTTAATTTCGTGGCCCCAGTCACCATCTGCAGTGATTTTGGAGCCCCCAAAAATAAAGTCTGACACTGTTTCCACTGTTTCCCTATCTATTTCCCATGAAGTGATGGGACTGGATGCTATGATCTTAGTTTTCTGAATGTTGAGCTTTAAGCCAACTTTTTCACTCTCCTCCTTCACTTTCATCAAGAGGCTTTTGAGTTCCTCTTCACTTTCTGCCATAAGGGTGGTGTCATCTGCATATCTGAGGTTATTGATATTTCTCCCGGCAATCTTGATTCCAGCTTGTGCTTCTTCCAGCCCAGTGTTTCTCATGATGTACTCTACATGTAAGTTAAATAAGCAGGGTGACAATATACAGCCTTGACGTACTCCTTTTCCTATTTGGAACCAGTCTGTTGTTCCATGTCCAGTTCTAACTGTTGCTTCCTGACGTGCATATAGGTTTCTCAAGATGCAGGTCAGGTGGTCTGGTATTCCCATCTCTTTCAGAATTTTCCACAGTTTATTGTGATCCACACAGTCAAAGGCTTTGGCATAGTCAATAAAGCAGAAATAGATGTTTTTCTGGAACTCTCTTGCTTTTTCTATGATCCAGCAGATGTTGGCAATTTGATCTCTGGTTCCTCTGCCTTTTCTAAAACCAGCTTGAACATCTGGAAGTTCAAGGTTCACGTATTGCTGAAGCCTGGCTTGGAGAATTTTGAGCATTGTTTTACTAGCGTGTGAGATGAGTGCAATTGTGCAGTAGTTTGAGCATTCTTTGGCATTGCCTTTCTTTGGGATTGGAATGAAAACTGACCTTTTCCAGTCCTATGGCCACTGCTGAGTTTTCCAAATTTGCTGGCATATTGAGGGCAGCACTTTCACAGCATCATCTTTCAGGATTTGAAATACCTCAACTGGAATTCCATCACCTCCACTAGCTTTGTTCGTAGTGATGCTTTCTAAGGCCCACTTGACTTCATATTCCAGGATGTCTGGCTCTAGGTGAGTGATCACACCATCGTCATTATCTTGGTCGTGAAGATCTTTTCTGTACAGTTCTTCTGTGTATTCTTGCCATCTCTTCTTAATATCCTCTGCTTCTGTCCATACCATTTCTGTCCTTTATCAAGCCCATCTTTGCATGAAATGTTCCCTTAGTATCTCTAATTTTCTTGAAGAGATCTCTGGTCTTTCCCATTCTGTTGTTCTCTTCTATTTCTTTGCATTGACCGCTGAGGAAGGCTTTCTTGTCTCTTCATGCCATTCTTTGGAACTCTGCATTCAGATGCTTAAATCTTTCCTTTTCTCCTTTGCTTTTCGCTTCTCTTCATGTCACAGCTATTTTAGTTCCTAGTGTATTCTAATGATGATCAATTAACTCTTTTTTGAGTATTATAATAAATTCATGGAAATAAATGTCTGTCAGTACAATGCATCTGTTATTTTCATTGGTGTTCAAATTAAATCTTTTTAGCCTCTGGGAAGCTCTTCAATGTGGCTCTTGAGATCTTTTGAAACTACTTGGATCCTCTCGATAGATTCATGGCTATTTTGTATCATAGCAAGTTTCGGGCATCTTGTAGATTTCTTGCCTGGACCTGGACAACCTTTTTGCTAAAGATGCTAGGGTTCTTCTCCATAGGAAATGGTCGAGAACACAGCTGGGATTGTAAGTCCTACTTGCATATGTCACACCTGGGTTGGTCATTGTTCCCTTTCAGTAGACAGAAGTAGGTAACACTCCTTGTTTTTTTTTTTTTTTTTAAAGAGAAAATATTTCATGCCTTATCTCAAGCTCTCTTTTAATATTCAGATTTTACATTTGCATTGTCTTTCTCCTATGCTATCAATCTCAATTTTAAGGACATAGCGGTTTTCATGCCAGTGTCTCTAGTCATTTTTGTTCTTTGAAGCTCATTGTCTGGAGAGCTCCTCAGGAAAGGTTTAAGGGTGTTCACCATGAACCTGTATGCTGTTAACAATGTGTTGGTAACTGGATATAAAATCCTATCTCACACTTTGTTCCTTAGAGCGTCTTTAAAAGTTACCCCATTGTCTTCTGTCATTTCTGCTCTTGGGGGCATTGCCATTGGAAAGTCTAATTGCAATCTGAATTTATTTCTTGCTTATGATTTTTAAGGTCTGGTGATTTTATTAAGTGTTTTCATTGTATTTTTTATTACTGCTTTAATAAAAATACCACAAACATAACATAAAGCAACACAAATTTATCATCTTAGTATTCTCTAGGTCAGATGTCCAACATGGGTCTCCCTGGGCTGAAATCAAGGTATCAGCAAAAATGCCTTCTTTTCTGAAGGCTCTAAGGAACAATGTATTTCCTTGACCTTCCAACTTCTAGAGGCCCCCCAGTGCTTTGGGTCAAGGATACTGTCCTTCCTCTTCAAAGCCAGCACCATCTTCAATAATCACATCACTCTCCCACAACAGCCAGGAAAAGTTCTCCTCCATTAAGGATTCGTGTGGTTAGATTAGGGTTTCTCAGGTAACACAGGATAGTCTCATCTCAAGGTCCTTAACTATTTTTTTCCTTTTTTTTAGTTTAGTTTTGATTTTATATTGGAATATAGTTTAGGTACAGTGTTGCATTAGCTTCAGGTATATAGCAAAGTGATTCAATTATACATACACGTATGACCACTCTCTTTTAGACTCTCTTTCCACACAGGTTGTTACAGAGTATGGAGTAGAGGTCTTCCTGCTCCACAGTAGGTCCTTGTTGTTTATCTATTTTATATATAGTAGTGGCTAAATTTTAGTCCCAAGCTCCTAACTTATCACTCCCTTCCCTACATTTCCTTTTGGAACTGTAAGTTTGTTTTCAAAGTCTGTGAGTCTGTTTCTGTTTTATAAATAAATTCATTTGCATCATCTTTTTAGATTTCATATATCTTAGATTTGTTTGACTGACTTAGTATGACGATCACTGGGTCCATCCATATTGTTGTAAATGGCATTCTTCCCCTCTCTTCATGGCTGAGTAACATTCCATTTCCCATACATACCACATCTTCTGTATCCCTCCTCAGTCGATGGGCACTTAGATTGCTTTCCCTTCTTGGCTGTTGTGTTTACTGCTGCAGTGAGCATTGGATGGCATGTATCTTTTCAAATTTGTTCTCTCCAGATACATGCCCAGTCATGGTGGTTGGTTAGCCGACACAGGTTATGAAAGAATTCAGAGAGATTAGGAAGAGGAGAAGAGAGTTTTCATTCACTTTCTAAAGGAGGAAAGGGGGCAGGCATGTAGAATGGTGTTGGCACCAAAGGGTGAGGGTTTGAGTCTTTTATTGAGTTTCAAAGGGCAAGGTGCAGGAAAAGGGGTGGGTTCACGTCTCTTTGGTCCATGGTGGTATCTGGGCTGGCTGTGTCTCTACAGGATGGAGTTTTTGGAGAATAGACTTGCAGTCGTCAGTAATTTCTCAGTTCTTAGGTGTCAGAAAGAGACTTGATAGTGGTCCTTGACAGGTGCTACTCTGTTGTGAACAATGTTCAATGGGTTTACATTTCCTCCCTCTGAATATAACTTCTTGAGTGTTACATGGAGCCCAGTTGGCCCATTTTTAAAAACTGGGGTGGAAGTCTCTTCTTTCATAACTTCTTCTTGCTGAGCTGCACAGGGCTGTCCCTACCTGGTGGAGGCGGAGGGGCATGTGGGCTGTCTTGGAATTGAATGGTCTGAAAGGTAAGACCCGTGATAGAGGAGCAAGATTTGCTAAGGGCAGTAGACGTTTGAGAAAGAAGGGGAGAAACCAGATAAGACAGGGGCCAAAAAGGAGGAAGCAGAGCATGGTGGTTGTGGAAGAATCTATGATAAACACAGTCCTGGTGCCTGAAGCCAGAGCTGTGGCCATAGTTACTAGGACTGACAGAGGCTCTTGTTTAGTCCAGTATCTGAAAAGATGGGGGAGAAGCACAGGCCCAGTGCAGATGTTCATCTGTAGTAAAGGGAGTACCACAGTGCAGGTTCCAGTCTGGTTAGGAGGCATACAGAGATAACGCTGAGGTCCCACAGAGAAAGTGTAGTCCAGCTGTAGGGAGAATGCAGGCCATAAGAGTCGTGTTAAAGAGGCGGGTTTACCTGTGACCCAGCAATCCCACTACTGGGCATATATCCAGAGGAAACCATAATTGAAAAACGCACATGTACCCCAATGTTCACTGCAGCAGTGTTTACAATAGCTAGGACATGGAAGCAACCTAGATGTCCATCAGCAGCTGAATGGATAAAGAAGTTGTGGTACGTATATACAATGGAATATTACTCATCCCTAAAAAGGAATGCATTTGAGACAGTTCTAATGAGGTGAATGAACCTAGAGCCTGTAATACAGAGTGAAGTAAGTCAGAAACAGAAAGCAAATATCATATATTAACACATACATATGGAATCTAGAAAGATGGTGCTGATGAGCCTGTTTGCAGGGTAGCAGTGGAAATGCAGACAGAGAGGAAAGAGTTGTGAACAGTGGGGATAGGAGAGGGCAGGACAAATTGAGAGAGTCACATGGAAACATATGCATTACCATCTGTGAAACAGATAGCCAGTGGGAATTTGCTGTATGATGTAGGGAGCTCAAACCTGGTGCTCTGTGACAACCTACAGGGGTAGGATGAGGTGGGCAGAAGGTTCAAGAAAGAGGGGACATATGTATACTTGTGGGTGATTCATGTTGACATATGGCAGAAACCAACACAATACTATAAAGCAATTATCTTCCAGTTAAAAACTTTAAAAAATGAAAGAGGAAGTTTGTATCTGGACCCTCCTAGTAAAGGCATATGTAGCAGCTAGAGCAAGTTCCACCAATGGGTTTAAGCAGGCAGAAGCTTTTGGGAAGCTGGAGGTGTCGTTTTCCAGGTGAGAAGCTGTTGTTGAATGTCAAACCCTCGCGCATTTTGTGGAAAGAAAGAGCGGTGTCTGTGACAGGTCCTGGCTTTACCTGTGTAGGATGGGTGCCAGGCGTTTCCTATCCATGAGGCTGGGCGGCAGTCAGTGGAGCTGACAAGAGGACAGATGGCCCCATGAAAGGACCGCGTGCTGAGAGAGGACGGGAGTGATTGCCTGATTTGGGAAGGTAAATTTGGTTGTTGGGGAAATTATTTATTTGAATAATAGTTCATTTCTTGGTCTATCCCACTGTCGGAAGGGGTTTAAGTATAGATTTGCTTGCAGTTGGAAGGAGCTACACTTCCAGCTGATAGAGGTCATCATAAGTTGGGATAGACTTCCAGTTGAGCTATTTAAAATCATAAATGATGCTGTGAAAGTGCTTCACTCAATATGCCAGCAAATTTGGAAAACTAGGCAGTGGCCACAGGACTGGAAAAAGTCAGTTTTCATTCCAATCCCAAAGAAAGGCAATGCCAAGGACTGCTCAAACTACCGCACAATTGCACTCATCTCACATGCTAACAAAGTAATGCTCAAAATTCTTCAAGTCAGGCCTCAACAGTACATGAACCATGAACTTCCAGATGTTCAAGCTGGTTTTAGAAAAGGCAGAGGAACCAGAGATCAAATCGCCAACATCCGCTGGATCATTGAAAAAGCAAGTGAGTTCCAGAAAAACATCAACTTCTGCTTTATTGACTATGCCAAAGCCTTTGACTATGTGGATCACAATAAACTGTGGAAAATTCTTCAAGAAATGGGAATACCAGACCACCTGACCTGCCTCCTGAGAAATTTGCATGCAGGTCAAATAGCAACAGTTAGAACTGAATACGGAACAGCAGACTGGCTCCAAATTGGGAAAAGAGCATGTCAAGGCTGTGTATTGTCATCCTGCGTATTTAACTTATATGCAGAGTACATCATGAGAAACACTGGGCTAGATGAAGCACAAGCTGGAATCAAGATTGCTAGGAGAAATATCAATAACCTCAGATATGCAGATGACATCACCCTTATGGTAGAAAGCGAAGAATTAAAGAGCCTCTTGATGAAAGTGAAAGAGGAGAGTGAAAAAGTTGGCTTAAAACTCAACATTCAGAAAACGAAGATCATGGCATCTGGTCTCAATCACTTCATAGCAAATATATGGGGAAACAACGGAAACAGTGAAAGACTAATTTCTTGGGCTCCAAAATCACTGCAGATGGTGACTGCAGCCATGAAATTAAAAGACGTTTGTTCCTTGGAAGTAAAGCTATGACCAAGCTAGACAGCTTATTAAAAAGCAGAGACATTACTTTGTCAACAAAGGTCTATCTAGTCAAAGCTATGGTTTTCCCAGTAGTCATGTATGTATGTGAGAGTTGGACTATAAAGAAAGCTTAGCACCAAAGAATTGATGCTTTTGAACTGTGGTATTGGAGAAGATTCTTGAGAGTCCCTTGGACTGCAAGGTGATCCAACCAGTCCATCCTAAAGGAAATCAGTCCTGAATATTCATTGGAAGGACTGATGCTGAAGCTGAAGCTCTAATCCATTGGCCACCTGATGCAAAGATCTGACTCATTGGAAAACACCCTGATGCTGGGAAAGATTGAAGGTGGGAGGAGAAGGGGACCACAGAGGATGAAATGGTTGGATGGCATCACTGACTCAATGGACATGAGTATGAGTAAGCTCCAGGAGTTGGTGATGGGCAGGGAAGCCTGGCATGCTGCAGTCCATGGGGTTGCAAAGAGTCGGACATGACTGAGCGACTGAACTGAAATGTGGTGAGGCCAGGGGACCGAGCAGGAATTAATGTTGGCCATAACACAGATGGGAGGCTAAGGAAACCTCCTGGAAGATGGGTCCATGGATGGGGAAGGGTATTTGTAGAAGTGGGTCAGAGAGGTTCTTTAGGACCCATGAAACAGCCTGAGGCCAGAAATACCTGGGGTTTGGGGCCCGAACCAGGTGGCCATGAGGAGGGACAAGGTTGTGTGTGCCAGAGGCGGTTCTAGGAACCTGAGAGGCCTGTCCTGGCAACATTAGCACATAGCCAATGACTGTGATATTGTGAGCTGCTAGCCTTTTGAAGGAGGGCTGTAGTTCGTTTTATTGTGTGGAAATGGGGTTGACGGGTGGCACTAAAGGAGGGGTGGCTGGTATGAAAGAACGTGGTTAAGTACAAGGTGAGAAAGAAACCAAGCGTTCTGTGTTAGCTGTCTTTGGGGCTGGTCCAGCAAGGGTCTAGGAACTTCATTCCAGGGATGAAAGAAGGGTTATGTTTGTAGTTATAAAGAATAGAAGGGGGAATAAGAGAGCAAGACGCATGTAAGTCTACCAGGGCATATTCACCTTGAGTTGTGCTCACGGCTCTGGTGATCTCTGGGTTCCAGTAGATCCGTAGGCTGGTGTCGGATGACAGTTGACAGGTGTAGGGAGAGGACTGTGTTGAGGACACAGCAAGGGATCAGTAGATGAGCATCATGACAGGTGGATCCAGGGTGATGTGCTGAGAGCTTGATTGCTGTCGGAGTTGTAATGGACCCTTCCAAGGGCTGAGAGGGGTTTGGTATGTCCAGGCAGGTCCCTTAGTAGAACCTGCTCCCTGTAGGATTGTAGATAGGAGCAAGTCCTGAGTTTGGGGTGGGTACCTGTTAACGTGGGACCATAAAAGGCTGGGCATTAGTTCTGAGACTGAGATCGTATGGTCCTAGAGGGGGAGGTTTCCTGGTAGAAAGGGAGTAAGAATTGCTAGATGTCCTACATGAGTTCAAAGGGACTGAGGTGTAAGGGACCTTCTGAGTAATCTGCAGGCAGCTCTGAGTCAGAAGAGAGACAGAGGAGTTCTAGCCTGCTCTCGGTGTCTCTTAAGGCAGTGGGACCCAACCTTCTTGGCACCAGGGGCTGATTTCTCGGAAGACCGTTTTTCCACGGATTGGGGGTGGGGTGTTGGAGGTTTCAGGATGATTCAAGCACGTTGCTTTTATTGTGCACTTTGAAGCTACTGCTGATGTGACAGGAGGTACTGGTCCGTGCCCTGGAGGTCGGGGACCTCTGTTTTAAGGGACAAATGAGCCTTTTTATTTTTCTTGAAGACTGGGGATGCCAAGCTGCATGTGAGTGAGTGAGTGAGTGAAGTCGCTCAGTCGTGTCCAACTCTTTGCAACCCCATGGACTGTAGCCCCCCAGGTTCCTCCATCCATGGGATTCTCCAGGCAAGAATACTGGAGTGGGTTGCCATCTCCTTCTTCAGGGGATCTTCCCGACCCAGGGATCGAACCCAGGTCTCCCACATTGCAGGCAGATGCTTTACCGTCTGAACTGAAGGGTTTAGAGGCCGTCAAATGGACATGACCTATAAAGGCAATTTTGATGGCTTTACATAGAAATGACCTCTAATGGAAGAGAACACACATGGGAACTATTTGAGATACATTTCCATGCAAAATGTAGTTTGCACATAATTCAGCATTTTAAATGAGCACTTTGCAACAGAGACCAAATATCAATCATCTCTTGAGGTTTTCTACTATGTACCAAGCTGCATGTAGTCTGTATTTAATGTCTAAAGCTTGAGACACCTGTTGGGTAATTTGAGAGGTGAAATCTGGGTCATATTTTTGTCCTAAGAGCCCCAGAGCCATCCCTTGTCATTCATGAGAGTATAATATAATACATAGGGCTTATCTACATTTGGGAGGGCTGGGCCGGAGTGGAGGTGAGGGCTGTCTGGAGTACGGTGAAGGCCGACTGCAGAGAGGAGTTCCATTCCAGGGGTTCATTTTTGGGTCCCTGGAGGACCTCATGAAGAGGTTTGTTGTAAGCCCACAGTGGGGGATCCAGATGTGAAAATAACCAGTGAGGCCCAGAAATATCCTAAATTCCTTTTTTCTATGAGGTAGAAGGAGAGAGACCAAAGTTCCTTCTATTTGTCTGGGTTTTTTGGTTTGTTTTTTAATTGGAGGATAGTTGCTTCATAATGTTGTGTTGATTTCTGCTGTTCTGTGTTGATTTCTGTGTATCCGTTCTGTACACGTGTATCTCCATTCCTGCCCTGCACATACGTTCACCTGTACCATTTTTTTGGATTCCATACATATGCATTAATATATATTTATTTTTCTCTTTCTGACTTGCTTCACTCTGTGTAACAGGCTGTAGGTTACTCCAAGCTCAGTTCAACACATTAGTTCATCTTTATGGCTGAGTAGTATTCCACTGTATGTATGTACCACAACTTCTTTATCCATTCATCAGTGGACATCTAGGTTGCTTCCATGTCCTGATGTTGTAAATAGTGCTGCAGTGAACATTGGGGTGCAGGTGTCTTTTTGAATCATGTTTTTCTCAAGGTGTAAGATCCACTGGAAGAGGACATGGCAACCCACTCCAGTATTCTTGCCTGGAGAATCCCATGGACAGCAGAGTCTGGCGGGATATAGTCCATGGGTCACAAAGAATCAGACATGACTGAAGTGCCTTAGCAGGCACACATGCAAGGTATGTTGAGTAGCAATTGATCCTTGTACTGGGGACAAGAGAAATCCTAGTTATTTAACTATGATCTGACTAATTTGTGTTTTGGAAGGAGAAACTGTGTATCCTGATGAAGCAAAGTAAATGAGGAGGGGCAGTGGTGTTGGTAAGGGAGGTGTTGTGGTCCTGGCTGCAGAGGAAGTCATCAGCATATTGAATAAGGAGTGACTAGATCAGAGGTAGGGCTTGACCACAGAGGCAGGGGCCATCTCTAAATCACTGGGGGAGGGAGGTCCAGGTGAGTTGCTGGGAGCAGTGAGCATCAGGGTCCATCCATGTAAAAGTCAAGTGTGTCTTGGGAATCTCATGAGAGAGGGATAATGGAGAAAGTATCTTTTAGATCCAGAACAGTAAAGAGCTGAGTATTAGGAGGAGAGCTGAGGGTGGTATAGGGATTTGCAGCTGCAAGGGGAGAGGGACCACTGCCTCGTTAACTATGCACAGGGCCTGTGCTCGACAGTCGGTGCCACCTGCCTTCGTAATGGGTAGAAATAGGTGATGTGAGGGGAGCTGGTGGATCCAAGGAGTCCAGCGTTTAGACATTTTTTAGTGAGGGGTTTGCGTCTTCTAAGATCTTCCCATTTTATAGGGCGTTGAGAGCGGTGGGGAAAGTGAGAGGGGTCCCTCCTGGGGATAGTGACAGGAGTCAGGGAGAGGTCCTCCGGGGGTGTTAATGTCCCACGCAATTAAGAGAAACTGTGTAAGTATTTCTGGTGGGAGAGGGAAGGGCCGAGCATCAGAGGGAGAGAGTCTTCTCAGATTCCAGGGAAGGAGGCTCTGACTGGAGAGTTACTGAGTCCCTAGTCGGGTCATAAGGTCCCTGCCTTGGAGGCGGTGGGGCAGTTAGAAGGGTGAGCAAGGAATGTGAGAGGACGTGGTCTCCCAGTGAGCATGGTGAGGCAGAGGTTTGGAGAGCACGTTGAGGTTTGCCTTCTCCTCTGATGATGGTGAGGGAATCAAGGGACCTGAAAATTCAGGAAGAGCATAGTGAGTGACTCCAACATCAATGAGACTGATTTTCTTATCGGCTATGGATAGAGTTATGCGTGGCTTGGCCATGTCAGTCTTATGTCGTAGAGCCAGGTCCAGCGTTGGGACCTGTCAATCTGAAGACTGTAGGAGCCCTTGGGGTGGAGGAGGTCTTTGCAGGAGCGTTCCCTGGTTCCAGAAGGGGGCTTTGTCCCCTTTAATCAAAGAGAGGGTAGTCCCACTTCCACTGCCCTGTTTTACAAAGTGGGCACTGCCCAGGGGGTGCCTTTTCCTATGGCATTCTTGACTCCAGCGCCCTCCTTGTTTGCAGCTGCAGGAGCAGCCAGTGCTGGGCCCCCATGGCTGTCTCCCTTTTTACGGGTTGGGGGACCTTGGCTGAGTCTTTTTACTGATTTGTTTTTGGCTGTGCTGGCTCTGCACTGCTGTGAGGGCTTTTCTCTAGCTGTGGAGAGCGGGGTGCACTCTCTAGCTGTGGTGTGCAGGCTTCTTATTGCGGTGGCTTCCTGTGTGCAGCGTGGTCTCTAGGGCCCTGGGGCTTCAGGAGTTGCAGCTTTGCAGCTCGCAGGCTGTAGAGCACAGGCTCAATAGCTGTGTTGCACGGACTTAGTTACTCCAGGGCATGTGGGATCTTCCCAGACCAGGGATCGAACCCATGTCCCCTGCATTGGCGGGCAGATTTTTTTTTTTTTTTGACCACTGGACCACCAGGGAAGTCCTCAGCTAAGTTTTATTCTGAAGGGTGTCTCTGATTGTAGAGGCAGTCATTTGGAAAGACTGTTTCTGCTCTTGAGACTGTTGTCAGTCTCTTTTCCTCTTGTCTATGTTCATCTAGTTTATTAAAGACCTTCAGGGTCAGGTTCAGTTCAGTTCAGTCGCTCAGTCACGTCTGACTCTTTGCAACCCCATGGACTGCAGCGGGGAATCTGAGGGCCCTTCTGGAACTTTTGGAGTTTGTAATGGATATGATGGGCTGACTGGGAAATGAAATTCATGGCCACGATGGTTTTACTTTCCTCAGAGGTTGAATCTAAATTGGTGAAAAGATGTGGAGTCTCTGGAAGGTGAGACAGGAAAAGAGTAGGTTCTTCTGAGAAATTGTCCTTCCTTGAGTTCAGCTTGGGAAAGATCAGACATAGAAAAAGGAACATGGACACAAATGATCCCCTTGCAGTCAGCCACTTCACAGACAGGAAACTGGGTGGCTGACTCAGAAGGAGGCCGAAGGGGACGTCCTCCGGGTGTGACGGGGGAAGGAGGGGAACTAGGGGCCGGTGGAGGACAGCTTGCTGGGAAGGAGCAACGTGCGGCGAGAGGACCACCGCTCGGGGTGTTGCGTGAGTTGAAAGAAGGCCTGGGCATAAAGAATTCTAGGCAATTTACCAAGGCAGCAACAGTCAAGATTGAGTTGGAGAACAGTATTACAGTTGAGAGAGCCAACCTGGGGCTAGACTTCCTGGTCACCCATCTTACGCTGAGGCCGAGCCATGTGGCAGAAAAAGGCCATTTGTTTGGGTTTGAGGTCCTCTAATCTGAGATCTTTCCAGTGTTTGAGGTGGCATCCCAAGAGGATGGGTAGAGAGTGGTCCATAATGAAAACTGTGTAACTCAGATTGGGACTTGAATCCCTGAGCCAGGACTCAGCCCCAGTCGAATCCCAGATTGGGACTTGGATTATGAAGAAGAGTAAAGAGCCAGTTTTGAAGATGGGGCCTTTCTGGGAATCCTGGCGGTCAGAAGGAGCATGGTGGGATTTAGAAGGATTCAATCCGGAGTTAGGCATCCCCAGATCTCAGAGATGAAGCAGTGACAAGAGGGAGATGGGCATCCTCCAAGGCCAGATTCTGACCCAGATAGTGGGGTTTGCTGCTACCCACATGCGGCCACTGTTCTCCCAAGAAAGACCCACCCAAGATAATACTTAGAGTTTGATAGATGTCCTGGTGAGTGACGACTAGGAGGACTGAGCTGGAGGTTGAGGTGAAAGAAATTAGTTAGTGAAGATTCCCACTATGGGCCACCGAAATGTTAGGTGAGCTGGCATGGGTTGTGAAAGATTTCATAGAAATATTAGCAAGAGGAGAAAGAGAAGTTTTATTCACTTTGCAGGAGCAGACAGGGGACAGACACAAAGTGTGGCATTGGCACAGCAGGGTGAGAGTTTGAGTCTTTTATTGAGTTTCAAAGGGCAAGGTGCAGGAAAAGGGGTGGGTTCACGTCTCTTTGGTCCATGGCAGTATCCGGGCTGGCTGTGTCTCTACAGGATGTGGTTTTTTTGGAGAATAGACTTGCCATCTTCAGTGATTTCCCAATTCTTGGGTGTCTGAAAGAGACTTGATAGTGGCCCTTGAGAGGTGCTCTCTGTTCTGAACAATGTTCAGTTCAGTTCAGTTGCTCAGATCAGATCAGATCAGTCGCTCAGTCGTGTCCGACTCTTTGTGACCCCGTGAATCGCAGCACGCCAGGCCTCCCTGTCCATCACCAACTCCCGGAGTTCACTCAGACTCACATCCATCGAGTCAGTGATGCCATCCAGCCATCTCATCCTCTGTCGTCCCCTTCTCCTCCTGCCCCCAATCCCTCCCAGCATCAGGGTCTTTTCCAATGAATCAACTCTTCTCATGAGGTGGCCAAAGTACTGGAGTTTCAGCTTCAGCATCATTCCTTCCAAAGAAATCCCAGGGCTTATCTCCTTCAGAATGGACTGGCTGGATCTCCTTGCAGTCCAAGGGACTCGCAAGAGTCTTCTCCAACACCACAGTTCAAAAGCATCAATTCTTAGGCGCTCAACCTTCTTCACAGTCCAACTCTCACATCCATACATGACCACAGGAAAAACCATAGCCTTGACTAGACGAACCTTTGTTGGCAGAGTAATGTCTCTGCTTTTGAATATGCTATCTAGGTTGGTCATAACTTTCCTTCCAAGGAGTAAGCGTCTTTTAATTTCATGGCTGCAGTCACCATCTCCAGTGATTTTTGAGCCCAGAAAAATAAAGTCTGACACTGTTTCTACTGTTTCCCCATCTATTTCCCATGAAGTGGTGGGACCGGATGCCATGATCTTCATTTTCTGAATGTTGAGCTTTAAGGCAACTTTTTCACTCTCCACTTTCACTTTCATCAAGAGGCTTTTGAGTTGCTCTTCACTTTCTGCCATAAGGGTGGTGTCATCTGCATATCTGAGGTTACTGATATTTCTCCTGGCAATCTTGATTCCAGCTTGTGTTTCTTCCAGTCCAGCGTTTCTCATAATGTACTCTGCATATAAGTTAAATAAACAGGGTGACAGTATACAGCCTTGACGAACTCCTTTTCCTATTTGGAACCAGTCTGTTGTTCCATGTCCAGTTCTAACTGTTGCTTCCTGATCTGCATACAAATTTCTCAAGAGGCAGGTCAGGTGGTCTGGTATTTCCATCTCTTTCAGAATTTTCCACAGTTTATTGTGATCCACACAGTCAAAGGCTTTGGCATAGTCAATAAAGCAGAAATGGATGTTTTTCCGGAACTCTTTTGCTTTTTCCATGATCCAGTGGATGTTGGCAATTTGATCTCTGGTTCCTCTGCCTTTTCTAAAACCAGCTTGAACATCAGGAAGTTCACAGTTCACATATTGCTGAAGCCTGGCTTGGAGAATTTTGAGCTTTACTTTACTAGCGTGTGAGATGAGTGCAATTGTGCAGTAGTTTGAGCAGTCCTTGGCATTGCCTTTCTTTGGGATTGGAATGAAAACTGACCTTTTCCAGTCCTGTGGCCACTGCTGAGTTTTCCAGATTTGCTGGCATATTGAGTGCAGCACTTTCACAGCATCATCTTTCAGGATTTGGAATAGCTCAACTGGAATTCCATCACCTCCACTAGCTTTGTTCATAGTGATACTTTCTAAGGCCCACTTGACTTCACATTCCAGGATGTCTGGCTCTAGGTCAGTGATCACACCATTGTGATTATCTGGATCGTGAAAATCTTTTTTGTACAGTTCTTCTGTGTATTCTTGCCATCTCTTCTTAATATTTTCTGCTTCTCTTGGGTCCATACCATTTCTGTCCTTTATCCAGCTCATCTTTGCATGAAATGTTCCTTTGGTATCTCTGATTTTCTTGACGAGATCCCTGGTCTTTCCCATTCTGTTGTTTTCCTCTATTTCTTTGCATTGATCACTGAAGAAGGCTTTCTTATCTCTTCTTGCTATTCTTTGGAACTCTGCTTTCAGATGTTTATATCTTTCCTTTTCTCCTTTGCTTTTCGCTTCTCTTCTTTTCACAGCTATTTGTAAGGCCTCCCCAGACAGCCATTTTGCTTTTTTGCATTTCTTTTCCATGGGGATGGTCTTGATCCCTGTCTCCTGTACAATGTCACGAACCTCATTCCATAGTTCATCAGGCACTCTATCTATCAGATCTAGGCCCTTAAATCTATTTCTCACTTCCACTGTATAATCATAAGGGATTTGATTTAGGTCATACCTGAATGGTCTATTGGTTTTGCCTACTTTCTTCAATTTAAGTCTGAATTTGGCAATAAGGAGTTCATGGTCTGAGCCACAGTCAGCTCCTGGTCTTGTTTTTACTGACTGTATAGAGCTTCTCCATCTTTGGCTGCAAAGAATATAATCGATCTGATTTCGGTGTTGACCATCTGGTGATGTCCATGTATAGAGTCTTCTCTTGTGTTGTTGGAAGAGGGTATTTGTTATGACCAGTGCATTTTCTTGGCAAAACTCTATTAGTCTTTGCCCTGCTTCATTCCGTATTCCAAGGCCAAATTTGCCTGTTACTCCAGGTGTTTCCTGACTTCCTACTTTTGCATTCCAGTCCCCTATAACGAAAAGGACATCTTTTTTGGGTGCTAGTTATAAAAGGTCTTGTAGGTCTTCATAGAACCATTCAACTTCAGCTTCTTCAGCGTTACTGGTTGGGGCATAGACTTGGATTACTGTGATATTGAATGGTTTGCCTTGGAAACGAACAGAGATCATTCTGTCGTTTTTGAGATTGCATCCAAGTACTGCGTTTCGGACTGTTTTGTTGACATTGTGTCCAACTCTTTGCAACCCCATGAATCGCAGCACGCCAGGCCTCCCTGTCCATCACCACCTCCCGGAGTTCACTCAGACTCACGTCCATCGAGTCAGTGATGCCATCCAGCCATCCCATCCTCTGTCGTCCCCTTCTCCTCCTGCCCCCAATCCCTCCCAGCATCAGAGTCTTTTCCAATGAGTCAACTCTTTGCATGAGGTGGCCAAAGTACTGGAGTTTCAGCTTTAGCATTATTTCTTCCAAAGAAATCCCAGGGCTGATCTCCTTCAGAATGGACTGGCTGGATCTCCTTGTAGTCCAAGGGACTCGCAAGAGTCTTCTCCAACACCACAGTTCAAAAGATCAATTCTTCGGCGCTCAGCCTTCTTCACAGTCCAACTCTCACATCCATACATGACCACAGGAAAAACCATAGCCTTGACTAGACGGACCTTTGTTGACAAAGTAATGTCTCTGCTTTTGAATATGCTATCTAGGTTGGTCATAACTTTCCTTCCAAGGAGTAAGCATCTTTTAATATCATGGCTGCAGTCACCATCTCCAGTGATTTCTGAGCCCCCAAAAATAAAGTCTGACACTGTTTCCCCATCTATTTCCCATGAAGTGATGGGACCAGATGCCATGATCTTCGTTTTCTGAATGTTGAGTTTTAAGCCAACTTTTTCACTCTCCACTTTCACTTTCATCAAGAGGCTTTTGAGTTCCTCTTCACTTTCTGCCATAAGGGTGGTGTCATCTGCATATCTGAGGTTATTGATATTTCTCCCGGCAGTCTTGATTCCAGCGTGTGCTTCATCCAGCCCAGCGTTTCTCATGATGTACTCTGCATATAAGTTAAATAAACAGGGTGACAATATACAGCCTTGATGTACTCCTTTTCCTATTTGGAACCAGTCTGTTGTTCCATGTCCAGTTCTACAGATGCGTTTATAAGTGGGATTGCAGGTTCAAATGGTAGTTCTAATACTAGGCTTTAAGGACCCCCCATACTGTTCTCCATGATGGTTATAGTAATTTATACTCCCACTCACAGTGTCGGAGGGTTTCCTTTTCTCCACACTCTCTCCAGAACTTATTATTTGCAGATTTTTTTTTTTTTTTTGGACAGTGGCCATTCTGATTAGTGTGAGGTATACCTCACAGTAGTTTTGATTTGCATTTCTCTAATAATTAGTAGTGTTGAGCGTTTTCATGTGCTTTTTGGCCATCTGTGTCTTCTTTGGAGAAATGTCTGTTTAGGTCTCCTGCTCATTTTTCAAGTTCAATGTTTTGTGTCTTTGTTGAGTTGTATGAGCTGTTCATATATTGTGGAGATAAATCCCGTCTCAGTGGCTTTGTTCCAAATATTTTCTCCAATTCTGTGGATTGTCTTTTCATTTTGTTTATGGTTTCCTTTGCTGTGGAAAAGCTTTTAAGTTTAATTAGGTCCCATTTGTTTATTTTTATTTTCTTTACTCTAGGAGGAGGATCCAAAAAGACACTGCAGCATTCATGTCAAAAAGTGTTCTGTGTTTTCCTATAAGACTTTTATAATATCTGGCCTTATTTTTAGGAATTTAATCCCTTCTGAGTTTACTTTTGATGGTGTTACAGTTCTGATGACTGTGGCTTTGTAGTATAGCCTGAACTCATGGAGTCTAATTCCCCCAGTCCTGTTTTTTCTTTCTCAGAATTGCTTTGGCTATTTGGGTTCTTTTGTTTTTCCATACAAACTAAGAAATTGTTTGTTCTGAACCTGTGAAAAATGCCACTGGTAATTTGATAAGTACTGCATTGACTCTATAGATTGCCTTGGTCAGTATAGTCATTTTGACACTATTGATTCTTCAGGCCAAGAAAATGGTTCATCGTCCATCTGTTTGTGTCCTGTGTGATTTCTTTCACCAGCATTTTCAGAATGCAGAGCTTCCGCCTCCTTGGTGTATGTTAGTTGCCCAGTTGTGTCCAACTCTCTGCAACCCTCTGGATGGTAGCCTGCCAGGCTCCTCTGTCCAAGGGATTCTCCAGACAAGAATACTGAAGTGGGTTGCCATTTCATTCTCCGGGGGATCTTCCCAACCTAGGGATCAAACCCACATCTCCTGCTTGGCAGGTAGATTCTTTACCATTGAGTCACCTGGGAAGGCATAGTAGTATTTCATTGTTATTTTAATTTGAAACTAGTAAATGCTGTCAAACACCTTTTTTATGCATGTTTGCCATCCATCAACTTTGTTGAAATGTCTGTTCAATTCTTATTCCCATTTTTCAATTGGATTTTTTTGTTTGTATGTTACTATTGAATTTTAAGAATTTGTATATTTTGAATGCAAGACCTTTATCATATGGATATTTTGCAAATAGTTTCATCCTTTATATGGTTTGTGTTTTTATTCTCTTAAGAATGTCTTGAAGTAGAGCAGAAGTTTTTAAGTTTTAACAAAGTATAAATTACTAATTTTTTAAGGAAAGTGCTTTTGATGTTGATGTTATATGTAAAAACTTATGGCCAAATCCAAAGTCATAAAGATTTTCTCCTGTATTATTTTATAGAAGTTTTACATAATTCTGCTTTACATTTAGGTCTATGATATATTTTTAGTTACTCTTTGTGAAAACTATAAGTTCTGTATCTAGATTTAATTGTTTTTTTCATATATGGATGTCCAGTTGTTTTAACATCACTTCTTAAAAAGGTGATTCTTTATCCATTCTTTATCCATTCACTTGCTTCTCTGTGTTCATATGTCTTCACACTCTGGATTGGCAGCCCCGTGATCTGAGTTCTCTGATGAATCTAAACAGTAATCGCTGATTTTCTGTTTGTTCAGCAATTTTGTTTTTGTGTGGGAGTGATGCCTTCTAAGATCTTTCTGTGTTGGAGCTAAAATAAAGCCTTCCCTTATTTATATTTAATTCTGATTTATGTTTTTATTTTCATATCTCCTATAATATTTTAACTTCCTTTAACTGATTTTGAAATATGAGGTTACAGTTTTCACATTATTTTGTAAGCATGCCTTTCTGGCATTTTTTCCTTCTTATTAAGGGTATTATTTTATTTCTTATTGTTCTCTTGAAAGTGTTAATTGCTCAGTCATGTCCAAACCTTTGTGACTCTGTGGGCTGTAGCCTGCCAGGCTCTTCTGTCTATGGGATTCTCCAGGCAAGAATACTGGAGTTGGTAACCATTCCTTGCCCCAGGGGATCGTCCCAACCTGGGAATCAAAGACAGGTCCCCTGCATTGCAGGCAGATTCTTGACCATCTGAGCCACCTTTTCTTTTGCATATAGTGAAACTACTTAGGATTCAACCATGATTATTTGTTTTTATTTATTCCTGCTTTCTGGGCCCATCACTTCATGGGAAATCAATGGGGAAACAGTGGAAACAGTGTCAGACTTTATTTTGGGGGGCTCCAAAATCACTGCAGATGGTGACTGCAGCCATGAAATTAATAGACACTTACTCCTTGGAAGAAAAGTTATGACCAACCTAGATAGCATATTGAAAAGCAGAGACATTACTTTGCCAACAAAGGTCCATCTAGTCAAGGCTATGGTTTTTCCAGTGGTCATGTATGGATGTGAGAGTTGGACTGTGAAGAAAGCTGAGTGCAGAAGAATTGATGCTTTTAAACTGTGGTGTTGGAGAAGACTCTTGAGAGTCCCTTGGACTGCAAGGAGATCCAACCAGTCCGTTCTAAAGGAGATCAGCCCTGGGATTTCTTTGGAAGGAATGATGCTAAAGCTGAAACTCCAGTACTTTGGCCACCTTATGCGAAGAGTTGATTCATTGGAAAAGACTCTGATGCTGGGAGGGATTGGGGGTAGGAGGAGAAGGGGATGACAGAGGATGAGATGGCTGGATGGCATCACTGACTCGATGGACGTGAGTCCGAGTGAACTCCAGGAGTTGGTGATGGACAGGGAGGCCTGGTGTGCTGCGATTCATGAGGTCGCAAAGAGTCGGACACGACGGAGCGACTGAACTGAACTGATTCTTGCTTTCTAAACTTTTAAGAAACAGAACAGGTAAGGATAGCTATTCTGACTTTATTACACTAAACTTCTATGTTCCATTCTTTTCATGAACTGTTAAACTTCATATCATACAAATGAATGACAATCTCTGTCATCCCCTTCTCCTTTTGCCTCAGTCTTTCCCAGCATCAGGATCTTTTCTAAGGAGTCTGCTCTTCCCTTCAAGTGGCCAAAGTATTGGAGCTTCAGCATCAGTCTTTCCAATGAATATTCAGGACTGATTTCCTTTAGGATGGACTGGTTTGATCTTGCAGTCTGAGGAATTCTTGAGAGTCTTCTCCAACACCACAGTTCAAAAGTATCCATTCTTCGGTGTTCAACCTTCTTAATGGTCCAACTCTCACATCCATACATGACTACTGGAAAAACCATAGCTTTGATTATATGGACCTTTGTTGGCAATGTAATGTCTCTGCTTTTTAATATGTCGTCTAGGTTTGTGATAGCTTTTCTTCCAAGGACCAAGCAAGCGTCTTTTAATTTCATGGCTGTAGTCACCTTCTTCAGTGATTTTGGAGCCCAAGAAAATAAAGTTTGTCATGGTTTCTATTGTTTCCCCATGTATTTGCCATGAGGTGATGGAACCAGTTGCCATGACCTTAGTTTTTTGAATGTTGAGTTTTCAGCCAACTTTCACTCTCCTCTTTCACCTTCATCAAGGTGCTCTTTACTTCCTCTTTGCTTTCTGCCATAATGGTGGTGTCATCTGATATCTGAGGTTATTGATATTTTTTCTGGCAATCTTGATTCCAACTTGTGCTTCATCCAGCCCAGCATTTCACATGACGTACTCTGTATATAAGTTAAATAATCAGGGTGACAATATACAGTCTTGACATACTCCTTTCTCAACTTAGAACCAGTCTGTTGTTCTGTCTGGCTCTAACTGTTGCCTCTTGACCTGCATACAGATTTCTCAGGAGGCAGGTCAGATGGTCTGGTAGTCCCATCTCTTGCAGGATTTTCCCATTTGTTGTGATCCACACACTCAAAGGTTTTAGCGTAGCCAATAAAACAGAAGTGTTCTTCTGGAACTCTCTTGCTTCTTCTATGATCCAGCGGATGTTGGCAATTTGATCTCTGGTTCCTCTGCCTTTTCTAAATCCAGCTTGAACATGTGGAAAGTCTCAGTTCATGTACTGTTGAAGCCCAGCTTGGAGAATTTTGAGTATTACTTTGCTAGCATGTGAAATGAGTGCAATTGTGCAGTAGTTTGAACATTCTTTGGCATTACCTTCCTTGGAATTAGAATGAAAACTGACCTTTTCCAGTCCTGTGACCACTGCTGAATTTTCCAGATTTGCTGGCATATTGAGTGCAGCACTTCAACAGCATCCCCAAAAAAAAGGGCTTATTCCAGCATGCCCTGGCTCTCAGGACCACTGTAGTCAGTGCCCCAGACCCTGCAGCAGGCCACTGTCAACCCATCCTTCACCAGAGACTCACAGGAAATGAACGCACGTCCTTCTACTCTGCCCTCTTATACACTAGCTAGTCCCTCCCATCAGGAAGCTTCCACAAGCGTCTTTATCCTTATCCATCAGAGGGCAGACAGAATGAAAACCACAATCACAGCAAACTAACCAAACTGACCACAGGGACCACGGCCTTGTCTAACTCAATGAAACTGTAAGCCAGGCCATGTAGGGCCACCCAAGATGGACAGGTCATGGTGGAGAGTTCTGACAAAACATGGTCCACTGGAGAAGGGAATGGCAAGCCACTTCAGCATTCTTGCCTTGAGATATGTACATACTCACCTATTTATATGTGTGTGTGTGTGTGTGTGTGTGTATTCTCACACACACACACACACATACACATGCATTCTTTTAAAGATGTTCTTCCATATAGATCATACAGCATATTGAGTAGAATCATCTGTGCTATACAGTAAGTCCTTGTTGATTATTATTATATATATAGTACTGTGCTTATGTTAATCCCCAATTCCTGATTTATCCCTTCCCATCACTTTCCCCTTTGGGAATCATAAGTTTGTTTTCAAAGTCTGTCATTCTGTTTCTGTTTTGTAAATAAATTGGTTTGTATCATTTTTAGCTTCCACATATAAGCAATATCATAAATATTTGTCTTTATCTGATTTACTTCATAGTATGATCATCTCTAGGTCCATCCATGTTGCTAGAAATCATGTGTGTATATATACACCACATCTTTATTCCTCTGTCTATGGACACTTAGGTCGTTTCATGTCATTTTGAATTTTGGTTTTCCCCAGACCATGCCCAGGAGTGGGATTGCTGGATCATTTGTTGTTGTCATTCTGTTGCTAAGTTGTGGCCAACTCTTTGCTACTCCATGGACTGCAGCTTGCCAGGCTCCCCTGTCCGTTATCTCCTGGAGTTTGCTCAAATTCATCAGTGATACTATCTAACCATCTTATCCTCTGCCATCCCCTTTCCTTTTGCGTTCAATCTTTTCCAGTATTAGGGTCTTTTCCAATAAGTTGGCTCTTCACATCAGGTGGCCAAAGTATTGGAGTTTCAGCTTCAGCATCAGTCCTTCCAATGAATATGCAGGACTAACTTCCTTTAGGATGGACTGGTTGGATCAACTTGCTGTCCAAGGGACTCTCAAGAGTCTTCTCCAACACCACAGTTCAGAAGCATCAATTCTTCAGGGCTCAGCCTTCTTTATGACCCAACTCTCATATCCATGCATGACTACTGGAAAAACCACAGCTTTGGCTGTATGAACTTTTGTCAGCAAAGTGGTATCTCTGCTTTTTAAGACACTGTCTAGGTTTGTCATAGCTTTCCTTCCAAGGAACAAGTGTCTTTTGTTTCATGGCTGCAGTCACCATCTGCAGTGATTTTGGAACCCAAGAAAATAAAATCTGTCACTGCTTCCACTTTTTCCGCTTCCATTTGTTATGAAGCGATGGGACTGGACGCCATGATCTTAGGTTTTTGACAGTTGAGTTTCAAGCCACCTTTTTCACTCTCCTCTTTCACCTTCACCAAGAGGCTCCTTAGTTCTTTTTTGTGCCATTAGAGTGGTGTCATATGCATATCTGAAGTTGTTATTTCTCCTGGCAGTCTTGATTCCAGCTTGATCATATAATAATTTTTTAAAGAATCTCCACTGAAGTTTTATCGATCTACATTCCAACAGTGTAGGGGGGTTCCTTTTCCCCACATCCTCTCATGCATTTATTATTTGTAGGCTTTTTGAGAGTGGTCATTTTGAGCAGTGTGAGGTGATATGGCATTGTAGTTTTGATTTGCATTTCTCTAATATTCAGAGATGTTTAAATGAGAGTAGATACCCTTATGTTGTTCCTGATCTAGAGGAAATGCTTTCAGCTTTTCACATTGAGTAGGATGTTAGCTTTGGGTTTTGTTATACATAAGGTTTATTATATTGAAGCAGGTTACCACTGTGCTCACTTTATGGAGAGTTATCATAAATGGGTATTGAATTTTGTCAAAACCTTTTTGTGTATTGAGATGATCATGTGGTTTTTATTCTTCAGTTCGTTAATGTGATATATCACACTGATTTATTTGCAGATACTGAGAAATCATTATATCCCTGGAATAAATCCCAGCTGGTCATGGAGTATGATCCTTTTAATGTGTTGTTGGATTAATTTGCTACTGTTTAGTTGAGAATTTTTGCATCTGTGTTCATCAGTGAACTTTACCTTTTTCCATGGTGTCTTTACCTGGTTTTGGTATCAGTGTAATAACCTCTTAGAACGAGTTTGGGAGAATTACTTTTTCTTCAATTTTTTTGAATAGTTTCAGAAGGCTAGGTATTTACTCCTCTCTAAATGTTTGTTAGAATTCCACTGTGAAGACGACTTGTCCTGGACTTCTGTTTGTTGGGACGTTTTACATCACACTTTCAATTCCAGTCCTTGTGATTGGTCTGTTCATAGTTTGTATTTCTTCCTGGTTGAGACGTGGAACGATTGCACCTTTCTGAGAACTTGTCCATTTTTTCTAGGTTGTTCATTTTGTTGGCATATAATTGTGTGCAGTAGTCTCTTATGATCCCTTTTTTCTTTGTTCTCCTTTTTCATTTATGATTTTATTGATTTCAGCCCTTTCCCTTTTTTATGTGATGTGGCTGGCTAAAGGTTTGTCAATTTTGTTTTCCATTTCAAAGAGCCGGCTTTTGGTTTCATTGATCTTTTCTATTGTTTTCTTCTGCAGTCAGGCCCCACTGGCCTTTAAAGCCAAACGCTCTGAGGGCTCCTTGTCCTGTTGCCAGAACCCCCAGCTGGGGAGCCTGACAGGAGACATGGAACTCTCACTCCGGTGTGAGAGCCTCTGCGATACAGTTATTTTCCAGTTTGTGAGTCACCACAGCGGTTATTGGATGTAATTGTATCGTGAAGGTGTCTATCCTACCTTGTTGTTGTGGCTTCTTTTTTTATCTTTGGATATAAAGTATCTTTTTTAGTAGGTTCCAGTCTTTTTTTGTCAAGGGTTGTCAAGCAGTTTGTTGTGATTTTGGTGTATTCATGCGAGGAGGGGTGCTCACATCCTTCTCTGCCATCTTGTCTCCTGTCCACTATCTCTGCAACATTCAGAGTCATGGCTGCTGCTTTTTGAAATGTAGTACAGTAGCAAGAAGGTTTTATATGAAGCCACCTCTTCAGATTGGCAGATGCAGTGCAGTCAGAGTGATGTTTCTAGACCTGCTCTCTGAGCCAAATTACAGCAGAGCATGATTGGTCAAATCAGGTCTGTTCACAACACAGGTGAGCCAAACTGTTTGCCAGCAGAAGTGTGTGTTTGTTTTTAACTAGGACTTCTATCTCCTTTGACTTATATGCTAAATAATGTTTCCCACCTGAATTCATCTTCTGAAGCCCTAACACCCAAAATGGCTGGACTTAAATATAGGACCTAGAAGAAGGTAGTATCATAACAAACTGTGGAAAATTCTTAAAGAGATGAGAATACCAGACCACCTGACCTGCCTTTTGAAAAAGCTGTATGCAGGTCAGGAAGTAACATTTAGAACTGGACATGGATCAATAGACTGGTTCCAAATAGGGAAAGGAGTACGTTAAGGCTGTATATTGTCACCCTGTTTATTTAACTTATATGCAGAGTACATCATGAGAAATGCTGGGCTGGAGGAAGCACAAGCTGGAATCAAGATTGCCGGGAGAAATATCAATAACCTCAGATATGCAGATGACACCACCCTTATGGCAGAAAGTGAAGAGGAACTAAAAAGCCTCTTGATGAAGGTGAAAGAGGAGAGTGAAAAAGTTGGCTTAAAGCTCAACATTCAGAAAACGAAGATCATGGCATCCGGTCCCATCACTTCATGGCAAATAGATGGGGAAGCAGTGGAAACAGTGTCAGACTATCTTTTTTGGGCTCCAAAATCAGTGTAGATGCTGACTGCAACCATGAAATTAAAAGACACTTGCTTCTTAGAAGGAAAGTTATGACCAACCTAGACAGCGTATTAAAAAGCAGAGACATTACTTTGCCAACAAAGGTCTGTTACGTCAAGGCTATGGTTTTTCCAATAATCATGTATGGATGTGAGAGTTGGACTATAAAGAAAGCTGAGTGCCAAAGAATTGATACTTTTGAACTGAGGTGTTGGGGAAGACTCTTGAAAGTCCCTTGGACTGCAAGGAGATCCAACCAGTCCATTCTAAAGGAAATCAGTCCTGAATATTCATTGGAAGGACTGATGCTGAAGCTGAAACTCCAATACTTTGGCTTCCTGATGGGAAGAACTGACTCATTGGAAAAGACCCTGATGCTGGGAAAGATTGAAGGTAGGAGAAGGGGATGACAGAGGATGAGATGGTTGGATGGCATCACTGACTCGGTGGACGTGAGTTTGAGTAAACTCCATGAGTTGGTGATGGACAGGGAGGCCTGATATTCTGCAGTCCATGGGGTTACAAAGAGTCGGACATGCCTGAGTGACTGAATTGAACTGATGGTCAATTAACAATGTTGTGTTAATTTTAGGCATACAGCAAAGTGATTCAGTTATGTGTATACACATGTCCCTTCCTTTTCCCTATTTTCCCAAATAGGTTATTACAGAATATTGAGTAGAGTTTCATGTGCTATATAGTTGATCATTGTTGATTATTTTATATATAGTCGTGTTTATTTTCATCTCAAACTACTAATTTATCCCTCCCCTGCCCATTTTTCCCCTTTGGCAACCATAAGTTTGTTTTCCAAGTCTGTAAGTCTATTTCTGTTTTGTAAATCAGTTCATTTGTATCACTTTTTAGGTTTCAATATTAATAATATATATTTGTCTTTGTCTGTCTGACTTCACTTAGTTGGTAATCTCCAGGTCCATCCATGTTGTTGCAGATGGCATTATTCCATTCTTTATATGGCTGTCATATTCCATTGTGTGTGTTTTTATATGTGTGTGTGTATACATATATATATAGCTATATATAGCCTCTCTATTTTTTCACCTATTTGACACTTATTGCTTCCATGTCTTGGCTTTTGTAAATCCTGCTGCTGTGAATACTAACATGTATAGTGTTGAATTCTTTTTCTCTGGATATATGCCCACGTGTTGGACTGCTGGATCATGTGGTAGCTCTCCTTGTAGTTTTTCAGGAACCCCCATATTGTAATCCACAGTTTGTCCCAATTTATATCCCCACAAACAGTGAAGGGGTGTTCTTTTTTTCTCCAAATCCTCTCCAACATCTAGTATTTGTAGCCTCTGATGGTGGCCATTCTGACTGGTGTCAGATAATACCTCATTGTAGGTTTGATTTGCATGTCTCTGATCATTAGAGGTGTTCAACATCTTTTCACATGATTTTTGACTATCCACATGTCTTCTTTAGAGAAATGCCTGTTTAGATATTCTGCATATTTTTTATTTTTTTAATATTGAGTTCCATGAGTTGTTTGTAGGTTTTGGACATTAATCTTTCATCAGTCCCTTCATTGGAAAATATTTTCTCCCATTGTGTAGATTTTCTTTTCACTTTGCTTATGGTTTCCTTTGCGTGGAAAAGCTTTTAGGTTTAATTAGTTCCCATTTGTTTATTTTTGGTTTTATTTTTGTCTAAGACGTGGATCCAAAAAGATACTACTGCAATTTATGTCAAAGAGTATTCTACCTCTAAGAGTTTTATAGTATCCAGCCTTATACTTAAGTGGTTAATCCATTTAGTTTATTTTTTTGTATATGATTTTAGAGACTGTAATAATTTCATTCTTTTATATGTAGCTGTCCAGTTTTCCCAGCTCCTTTTATTGAGGATACTGTCTTTGCTCCATTGCATATTCTTGCTTCTTTCATCAAAGATTAATTGGCCATAAGTATGTGGGTTTATTTCTGGGCTTCCTATTCCATTCCATTGGCCTATATTTTTATTTTTGTGCCAGGAACATTCTGTTTTGATGACTGTAGCTTTGCAGTATAGTCCAAAGTCAGGGAACCTGATTCCTCCAGCTGATTTTCTCTCTCAGGATTGCTTTGGCTATTCATGTACTTTGTGTTTCCATAAATTTAAGCAAATTTTGTTCTAGTTCTCTGAAAAATGCTGTTGGTAATTTGATAGAGATTCCATTGAATCTGTAACTTACTTTTGGAAGTACAGTCATTTTGATGATATTGATTCTTCCACTCCAAGAATAGGTACCTTTCCATCTGTCTGTGTCATCTTCAGTTTCTTTCATCAGCATCTTACAGTTTTCAGAGTACAAGTTTTTGTCTCCTTAAGCAGGTTCATTCCTAGATATCTTGTTCTTTCTGATGTGATGGTAAATGGAATTGTTTCATTAATTGCTCTTTTTGACCATTTGTTAGTGTATAAAAATGCAAGAAATTTCTGTGTACTAATTTTGTATCCTGAAACATTACCCAATTCACTGATAACATCTAGGAGTTTTCTGATAGCATTGTTAAGATATTCTCTGTATGGTATAATGTCATCTTCAAACAGTGACAGTTTAATTCTTCTTTTCAAATTTGGATTACCTTTATTTCTTTTTCTTCTCTGACTTCTGTGGCTAGGACTTCCAAAACTATTTTGAATAAGTGGTGAGAATGGATGTTTTTGTCTGGTTGCTGATCTTAAAGAAAATGTTTTTAGCTTTTCACTGTTCAGTTTAGCTGTGGTTTGTCATATATAGCCTTTATTATGTTTAGGTAGGCTCCGTCTATACCCACTTTCTGGAGAGTTTTTATAATAAATGAGTGTTGAATTTTGTCAAAAGCTTTTTCTGCTTCTATTGAGATGATCATATGTTTTAATTCTTCAATTCGTTAATGTTGTGTACCACATAGATTGATTTGTAGACTGAAGACAGATCCCACTTGATCACAGGGTATGGTCACTTTAATGTTTTGGGGGGGGTTAGATTTGCTAACATTTTGTTGAGGATTTTTGCATTTATGTTTATCATGATATTGGCTTGTCATTATCTTTTTGTGTGTGTGGTATCTTTGTCTGATTTTGGTATCAGTGATGGTAGCCTTATAGAATGAGTTCAGAAGTGTTTCTTCCTGTGAAATTTTTGGAAGATTTTGAGAAATATGGGTGTTAATTCTTTTCTAAATGTCTGGATTCACGTCTGAAGGCATCTACTGCTGGACTTTGGTTTGTTGGGATTTTTTAAATCACCTTTTCAGTGCTTGTGATTGGTGTGTTCATATTTTCTGTGTTTCCTAATCAGTCTTGTAAGTTGTGCCTTTCTAATAATTTGTCCATTTCTTTTAGGTTGTCCATTTAATCGACATATAGTTGCTTGTAGTACGCGCTTATGATTGTTTATATTTCTGTGATGTCAGCTTTAACTTCTTTCATTTCTAATTTTATCAGTTGAGCCTTTTCCTTTTTCTTCTTGATGACTCTGCATTAAAGATTTATTTTCTTTCTTTTCAAAGAACCAGTTTTTAGTTTCACTGATCTTTTCTATTGTTTTCATTCGTCTTTGTTTCACTTATTTCTGTTCTAATCTTTATGATTTCTTTTCTTCTACTAACTTTGGGTTTTGTTTTTCTGTCTCTTGTTGCTTTAGGTGTCAGATCAAGTTGTTTATTGTAGATTTTTCTTCTTTCCTGAGTTAAAATCATGTTGCTGCAAACTTTGCTCTTAGACCTGCTTTTGTGTGTCCCTTAAGATTTGGATTGTCGTGGTTTCACTGTCATTCATCTTTTTTCCTTTTTCTCATTGACCCATTGGTACTCAGTAACATATTGTTTAGCCTCTATATGTTTGTGTTTTTTAGATTTTTTTTTTTTTTTTTGTAATTACTTTCTAATCTCAGAGCATTGTGTTTGGGAAAGATGCTTGACATGATTTCAGTTTTCTTAAATTTTACCAGGCTTCATTTATGGCCCAAGATGTCATCTATTCTGGAGAAGCTTCCATATGCACTTGAGAGGAAAGTTTATTCAGCTCTTTCAAATGGAATGTTCTTTAAATATCAATTCAGTCTGCTTGGTCCACTGTGCTATTTAAGGCTCATGTTTCCTTATTGATTTTCTGTCTGGATGATCTTTCTATTGGTACAAGTGTTGTGTTATTAAAGTCCTCCAATACTATTGTGTTGCTCTTTCCCCTCTTACTGCTCTTAGCATTTGCCTTACATATTGAGGACCTCCTATGTGGGTGTGTATATATTTACAATGTTTATATCTTCTTCTTGGATCAATTCTGTGGTCATTCAGTTCAGTTCAGTCACTCAGTCGTGTCCAACTCTTTGCGACCCCATGAATTGCAGCACACCAGGCCTCCCTGTCCATCACCATCTCCCAGAGTTCACTCAAACTTACATCCATCAAGTCGGTGATGCCATCCAGCCATCTCATCCTCTGTCATCCCCTTCTCCTCCTGCCCCCAATCCCTCCCAGCATCAGAGTCTTTTCCAATGAGTCAACTTTTATGAGGTGGCCAAAGTACTGGAGTTTCAGCTTTAGTATCATTCATTCCTAAGAACACCCAGGGCTGATCTCCTTTAGAATGGACTGGTTGGATCTCCTTGCAGTCCAAGGGACTCTCAAGAGTCTTCTCCAACACCACAGTTCAAAAGCATCAATTCTTCGGCTCTCAGCTTTCTTCACAGTCAAACTCTCACATCCATACATGACCACTGGAAAAACCATAGCCTTGACTAGATGGACCTTTGTTGGCAAAGTAATGTCTCTGCTTTTGAATATGCTATCTAGGTTGGTCATAACTTTTCTTCCAAGGAGGAAGCATCTTTTAATTTCATGGCTGCATGTAGTGTTATTTTTTGTTTCTTGGAACTGTCTTTATTTTAAAATCTATTTTTCTCATATTATGTTGAAACTTCAGCTTTCTTTTGATTTCCTTTGCAAGGAATACCTTTTTCCATCCCCTCCCCCCCAACACCATTTTCAGTTTCTATGTGTCCCTAGGCTTGAAGCTAGTCTCTTGTACACAGCATATATGGGGTTCTTGTTTTTGTATCCATCAACCAATATTTGTTTTTTTGGTTGGAGCATTTATACCATTTACATTTAAGGTAATTATGATATGTATGTTCTTACTACTATTTTGTTGTTTAGGATTTGTGATCATAGTTCTTTTCTCTTCCCTTCCTCTTTTGTTCTCTTCTCCTATGATTTGTGGATATCTTTATTGTTGTATTGCTATTGCTTTTTGTGACTGTATCTACTGTAGTTTTTGGTTTGTGGTTGCCACAAATTTTTGATATAGCAGTCTATATATACAAGGTTTTTTTAAGTTGCTGGTCTCTGATTTTCAAATGCATTTCCCATTTGCTGCATTTTACTCTTCTTTTCTCATCATTACTTATTTTGGTATCATATTTGTTTGTTGATAATTTCCTACTGTTACTGTATGTTTCTCTTTACCAGCCTTACAGTTTGTGATTTTCTTGTTTCTGGTTGTGACCTCTTTTTTTTTTTTTTTTTTCTTTCCTATAGATGTTCCTTTAGCATTTGTTCTGAAGTTGGTTTGGTGGTGCTGAATTCTCTGATCTTCTGCTTCTCTGTAAAGCTTTTGATTTCTCTGCCAACTCTGAATGAGAGAGCCTTGTGGTATAGGGTATTCTTGTTTTGAGGTTTTTTCCCTTTCTTCACTTTAAATGTATCCTGTGACTCCTTTCTGTCCTGCAGAGTTTCTGCTGAAAAATCAGCTGGTAGCCTGATGGGGACTTGCTTGTATCTAATTTGTTGCTTTTCCTGTGTCACTTTTACTGTTTTGTCTTTGTATTTAATTTTTGTTAATTTGATCAGTTTGTCTTAGCATGTTCTTCCTTGGGTTTATCCTGTTGTTGGTACTGCCGTGGGCCCCACTTTAACCGTGGGAATGCTGACAGTACGCCCTGATGTTTCTCAGGTGTTTTTTTTAAAGATTGGAATATAATTACTTTGCAATATTGTGTTACTTTCTGCTTTACCACGAAGGTCATCAGCTTTATGTATACATATATCCTGTCTCTTAAGTCCCCTTCCCGCAGCCTCCCATCCCACCACCCTAGGCCATTGCAGTGCACTATGCTGAGCACCTGAGCTGTAAGGCCGGTTCCCATGAGCTGCTGTTTTAATTCTCCCTCCCACAGCCTCCCATCGCACCACCCTAGGCCATCACAGCGCACTGTGCTGAGCGCCTGAGCTGTAAGGCAGGTTCCCACGAGCTGCTGTTTTGCACATGGTAGTGATTAGAGGTCAATCGTAATCTCCCAACTTATCCTACCCTCCTCTTCCTCCCCCAACTCCGTGTCCACATGTGCATTCTCTGTGTGTGTCTCTATTCTTGCCCTGCAATGGTTCACAATACCATTTTTCTGTAAATAGTGTCCATATATATGCATTAATATACAATGTTTTTCTCTTTCTGACTTAACTCTGCAAGACAAAAACTGTAAGCTCTTCCACATCACTAAAATGACCCCCCCATTTTTTTAAACAATTGAGTTAACATTCCATTATATATATGTATCTTCTTTATCCATTCATTTGCTGATGGACATCTAGGCTGCTTTAATGTCCTGGCTATTGTAAATAGTGTTGCAATGAACATTGGGGTGCATGTGTCTTTTTGAATTATGATGTTGTCTGGGTATATGCCCAGGAGTAGGATTACTGGGTCATACTATGGTTCTAATTTTAGTTTTTTAAGGAATATCCATACTGTTATGCATAGTGGCTATATCAATTTACATTCCCACCAACAGTGTAAGAGGGTTTCCTTTTCTCCACACCCTTGCCAGCATTTATTGTCAGTAGATTTGTTGATGATGGCTGTTCTGACTGGTGTGAGGTTATACCTCACCGTAGTTTTGATTTTCATTTTTCAAATAATTAGTGATGTTGAGCATCTTTTCATGTGCTTCTTGGCCATCTGTATGTTTTCTTTGGAGAAGTGTCCACTTAGGTCTTCTGCTCATTTTTTGATTAGCTTCTTTGTTTTTTTGATATTGAGTTGCATGAAATGTTTGTATATTTTGGAAATTAATCCTTTGTCAATTGCTTCATTTGCATTTACTTTCTCCCATTCTGAGTGCTGTCCTTTCATCTTGTTTATGGTTTCCTTTGACATGCAAAATTTTTTAAGTTTGATTAGGTCTTATTTTATTTTTGTTTGCTTCCCTGGTGGCTCAGATGGTAAAGTGTCTGCCTGCAATGCAAGAGACCCAGGTTCGATCCCTGGATCGGGAAGATCCCCTGGAGAAGGCAATGGCAACCCACTCCAGTACCCTTGCCTGGAAAATTCCATGGACAGAGGAGCCTGGTAGGCTACAGTCCATGGGGTTGCAAAGAGTTGGACAAGACTAAGCAAATTCACTTTCTTTCTTAGTTTCATTACACTAGGAGGTGGGATAAAGAAGATCTTACTGTGATTTATGTCAAAGTGTTTTCATGATGTTTTCCTCCAGGATTTTTATAGTGTCAAGTTTTACATTTAGGTCTTTAATCCATTTAGAGTTTATTTTCATATATGGTGTTAGGTAGTGTTCTAATTTCATTCTTTCACATATAGATATCCAGTTTTCCCAGCACCACTTAATGAAGAGACTGTCCTTTCTCTATTGTATATTCTTGTCCCCTTTGTCATACATTAGGTACCATAGTTGTATGGACTTATCTTTTGGATTTGTATCCTGTACTGCTTGTCTATATCTCTGTTTTGGGGACAATACCATATTGTCTTGATTACTGAGGCTTTGTGGTATAGTCTGAGTTAATTCCTCCAGCTCCATTTTTCTTTCTCCAGATTGCTTTGGCTATTCAGGTTCTTTTGCGTTTCTAGCCAAATGATAAACTTTTTAGTTTTTGATTCTGTGAAAAATTACATTGGTAGTTTTATTTGGATTGCATCGAATCTGTAATTGTTTTGGGTAGGTTAGTCATTTTTACAGTATTCTTTCAATCCAAGAACATGGTATATTTATTCCTCTATTTTTTTCATCTTTGATTTCTTTCATCATTGTCTTATAGTTTTCTGAGTACAGGTTTTTGCCTCCTGGGTAGGCTTATTCCTAGGTATTTTATTATTTTTGTTGCAATGGTAAATTGCAACTAGAAATAAGAGAGAGACTGTTTCCTTAATTTCTCTTTTACTCTTGTTGTTAGTGTATGCAGGAGATTTCTGTGCATTAATTTATATCTTACAACCTTACCAAATTCATTGATTAGGTCCAGTAGATTTCTGGTGGTATCTTTAGGATTTTCTATGTGTAGTATCATGCCATCAGCAAATAGTGATGATTTTATTTCTTCTTTTCCAGTTTGTATTTCTTTTTATTCTCTGATTGCCATGGCTAGAACTTCCAAATCTATGTTGGATAAGAGTGGCAAGCGTGGACATCCTTGTCTTGTTGCTGATCTTAAAATAAATGCTTTGCTTTTCATCATTGAGAATGATGTTTGCTGTGGTTTGTTGTATATGGCCTTCATTATATTGTGGTATGTTCCTTCTCTGCCCACTTTCTGGAGAATTTTTGTCATAAATGGGTGTGGGATTTTGTTAAAAGCTTTTTTGGCATTTATTGAGATGATCATATGGTTTTTGTGTTTCAGTTTGTTAATATAGTGTATCACATTGGTTGCTTTGCATATATTGAAGAATCCTTGCATCCCTAGAATAAATCCCACTTAATCGTGGTATATGATCCTTTTAATGTGTTGTTGGATTCTGTTTGCTGGTATTTTGTTGAGCACTTTTGCATCTGTATTATTCAGTGATATTGGTCTGTAATTTTCTATAATTTTCTTTTTTTGTGATATCTTTGTCTGGTTTGGGTATTTGGGTGATGGTGGCCTTATAAATCAAGTTTGGGAGTTTCCTTCCCTCTGTAATTTTTTGGAAGAGTCTGCAAAGGAGATATGTTAGGTCTTCTATAAATGTTTGATAGAACTTGCCTGTGAAGCCATCAGGTCCTTGACTTTTGTTTGTTGGAAGATTTTTAATTACTCTTTCAATTTAATTACTTGTGATTGGTCTGTTTATATTTTCTATTTCTTATTGGTCCAGTCTTGGAAGGTTGTACCTTTCAATGAATTTGTCCATTTCTTCTAGGTTACCCATTTTATTGGCATATAGTTGCTTTTGCTAGTACCATATGATCCTGTGGATGTCTTCAGTGTCAGTTGTAATTTCTTTTTTATTTCTAGTTTTATTGATTCAGATTTTCTCCTTTTTTTTCTTGAGTCTGACTTAAGTTTTATCAATTTTATTTTTTCAAAGAACCAACTTTTACTTTTATTGATATTTGCTATTGTTTTCTTTGTTTATATTTTATTTCTGCTCTTTTATCATTTCTTCCCTTCTGCTAACTGTGGATCCTTTGGTCTTCTTTCTCTGGTTGCATTAGGTGGAAGAGCAGATTGTTTGAGATTTTTCTTATTTCTTAAGGGGAGAATGAATCGCTATAAACTTCACTCTTGGAGCTGCTGCTGCTGCATCCCACGGCTTTTGGGTTGTGCTTTCATTGTCATTTGTTTCTACGTGTTTTGTAAATTTCCTGTTTGATTTCCTCAGTGATATCTTGGTTATTTAGCAGCATATTATTTAGCCTGCATGTGTTTGTGGGGTTTTTTTTTTAGTTATTTTCCTGTAATTGATTCCTAATCTCATACAGTTGTTGGAAAAGATGCTTGATACAGTTTCAGTTTTCTTCAGTTTACTGAGGCTGGAATCATGACCCAAGATGTGCTCTATCCTGAAGGCTGCTCCCTGTGCACGTGAGAAGAAAGTGGATGCCGCTGCTTTCGGGTTGGATATCTTTTGTATCAATTAAGTCTGTCTGGTCTATTGTGTCATTTAAAGCTTGTGTTTCCTTATTTTCTCTCTTGATGATTTGTCCATTTGTGTAAAGGGAATATTAAAGTCCCCCACTATTTTTGTGTTACTGTTGGTTTCTCTGTTTTTGTCTGTTAGAATTTGCTTTATATATTGAGGTGTTCCTACAGTGGTGCATAAATACAGTTGTTATATCTTATTCTTGGATTGATCCCTTGATTATTATGTTGTGACCTTGTCTCTTGTAACGATCTTGATGTTAAACTATTTCATCTGATTTAAGTGCAACTCAAGCTTTATTTTTTTAATTGAACATTTAAACAATTTATTTTTCATCGAAGTTTAATTGCTTTATAATGTTTTAATTTACACTGTATAACTACATGAACTGGCTATATATATATTGAGCGACTAAGCACATACATATATCCACCCGCTCTTGTGCCTTCCTCCCATGCCCCAAATCCCACCCCAGAGCTGTCCAGTTTTTCCAGCACTACTTATTGAAGAGGCTTTCTTTTTTCTATTGTATATTCTTGCCTCCTGTGTCACAGATTAGGTGACCATAGGTGTAGGGGTTTGTTCCTGGGCTATCTGCCCTTTACCATTGATCTACATTGCTGTTTTTGTGCCAGTACCATGATGTCTTGATTACTGTAGCTCTTCTCCAGATATGTTTTTCTTTCTCAAGATTGCTTTGGCTACCCTGGGTCTTTAGTGTTTCCATACTAATTGTACAATTTCTGTTCTAATTCTGTGAAGAATGACCTTGATAATTTGATAGGAATCGCATCAAATCCATAGCTTGTGTTGGGTAGTGTATTCATTTTCACAATATTGATTCTTCCAATCCAAGAATATGGTATATTACTCCATCTGTTTGTGTCATCTTTGATTTCTTTCATCAGTGTTTATATTTTTATGAATATAGGTCTTTTGCCTCCTTCAGTTCACTCACTTAGTCATGTCCGACTCTTTGTGACCCCATGGACTGCAGCACGCCAGGCTTCCCCGTCCATTACCAACTCCCGGAGTTTACTCAAACTCATGGCCATCAAGTCGGTGTGCCATCCAACCATCTCATCCTCTGTTATCCCCTTCTCCTCCCGCCTTCAGTCTTTCCTAGCATCAGGGTCTTTTCCAATGAGTCAACTCTTCGCATCAGGTGGCCAAATTATTGGAGTCTCAGCTTCAGCATCAATCCTTCCAGTGACTGTTTAGGATTGACCTCCTTTAGGATGGACTGGTTGGATCTCCTTGCAGTCCAAGGGACTCTCAAGAGTCTTCTCCAACACCTCAGTTCAAAAGCATCAATTTTTCAGTGCTCAGCTTTCTTTATAGTCCAACTCTCACATCCATACATAACTACTGGAAAAACCATAGCTTTGACTAGACAGACCTTTGTTGGCTAAGTAATGTCTCTGCTTTTAATATGCTGTCTAGATTGGTCATAGCTTTTCTTCCAAGGAGCAAGCGTCTTTTAATTTCATGGCTGCAGTCACCATCTGCAGTGATTTTGGAGCTCACCCTCAAAAAAGTCTCTGTTTCCATTGTTTCCCCATCTGTTTGCCATGAAGTGATGGGACTGGATGCCATGATCTTAGTTTTCTGAATGTTGAGTTTTAAGCTAGCTTAAAACTTCGCCTCCTTAGGTAGGCTTATTTCTAGTTATTTTATGCTTTTCCTTCCAATGGTAAGTGGGACTGTTTTCCTAATTTGTGTATTTTTTTTATTGTTAGTATAGAAATACAAAAGATTTTCATGCATTAATTTTATATACTGAAATTTTACCAGATTCATTGATTAGGTCCAGTAGATTTCTGGTGGCATCTGTTTTTAAGATTATTGTTTCTTCTGTTTTGGTTTTTTAAAAATAAAGGTCTCCAAAAAAATAGCACTCAGGGTTTTTGGTAAAACTTTATTTTGCTTTTATATATGTATACATATTATATATGTGTGTGTTACATTGTGATATAAAATGTATTTTTTAATCAAAAAAGTTTGCAGTCCACTGTAGTTGATTATATTGGCAAATAAAAGCACAAATTAACCTCAAAAACTTGTTTCTAAAGTAATTGATGTATTTTGGGCTGTGTTGGGTCTTTGTTGCTGTGCGTGCTTCTCTCTGGCTGTGGCAAGTGGTGGCCACCTCTGTTGCTCTGCACTGGTATCTCTTACTGTGGAGCACGGCTTTAGGGCACACGAGCTCAGCAGCTGCAGCGCACGGGCTGGTATTTGTGGCTCCCAGGCTCTGTCGTATTGTGGAGCACGTGCTTCATTGCTCCACGGCACGTGGGATCCTCCCAGACAAGGGATCAAACCTGTGTCCTGCATTGGCAGGTGGATTCTTTACTCCTGAACCACCAGGGAAGCTCCTCTGGTGGCATCTTGAGGATTTTCTATGTATAGTAACATGTCATTTGCAAACTCTGACAGTTTTGCTTCTTTTTCAGTTTGTTTTTCTTTTATTTATTTTTCTTCCCTGATTGCTGGGCTAGAACTACCAGAACTACGTTGAATAAGAGTGGTCAGAATGGACACCCTTTTCTTATTCCTGATATTTGGGGAAATGCTTTCAGTTTTTCACCATTGAGAATGATGTTTGCTGTAGGTTTGTTATATATGGCCTTACTATATTGAGATGTGTTTCCTCTATGCCCACTTTCTGGACAGTTTTTACCATAAGTGGGTCTGGAATTTTGTCAAAAGCTTCTTCTGCATCTATTGAGATGATCATATGGCTTTTATTTTTTAATTTATTAACATGGTGTATTGCATTAGTTGATCTGCATATATTGGAGAATCCTTGTATCCCTGGAATAAATTCCATTTGATCACAGTGTATGATCCTTTTAATGTGTTTTGAATTCTGTTTGCTACTCTGTTATGAGGATTTTATTTTCTCATCTGTGTTCATTGGTGATATTGGCCTTTACTTTCTTTATTTTGTTATATCTTTGTGTGGTTTTGGTTTCACTCTACAATGGTGATATCATAGAGTGAATTTAGAGTGTCCCTCCCTATACAATTCTTTGAAAGAGCTTTGAGAAGGAAAGGTGTTGGGTCTAACATAAATGTTTGCTAGTTAAGCCATGAGGTCCTGGACTTCTGCTGGAAGATTTTTAACTACTGTTTCAGTTTCATTACTTGTGATTGTAATCTGTTTATATTTTCTAATACTTCCTGTTTCATTTCTTCCAGGTTGTCCATTTCATTGGCATATAAGGCATATAAGGATCTCTTATGATCCTTAGATCTACAGCATCATTTGTGATTTCTCCTTTTTCTAATTTTATTAATTTTAGTCCTATCCAATTTTATTTCAAGTCTGGGTAAAGTTTATCAATTTTATTTTCTCAAAGAGCCAACTTTTATTTTATTGGTATTTTTAACTTTTTCTTCTGTTTTATTTATTTCTGCTCTGATTTTTATGATTTCTTTCCTTTTGTCAATTAATTGAATTCTCATTACCTTACACTGTTGGGCTGGTTTCTGCAGGACAATCAGAATCAGCTTTAAGCATAGAAATAGCCCCTCTGTCTGCAGCCACCCTCTCACGCCCCCACCCAGTCCCATCCTTCTAGGTTGTCGCAGGCCGCAGAGTCGAGCTGTCTCCCACTAGTTCTCTGTTTTAGACACTGCAGTGTGTATATGTCAGTGTTGCTCTGTTTGCCTCGCCCTCTTTCTTTCCCCGCTGTGAACACAAGTCCAGTCTCTACATCTGTGTCTCCATTCCTTCCTGCAAATAGGCTCAGCAGTACCATTCTTCTAGATCCCATAAACACATGCGTTAGTGTACGACGTCTGACTTTCTCTTTCTGACTTCACTATGTACGACACTTCGGCTTTATTCACATCGCGACAAACGACCCAGCTTTGTTCCTTTTTCTGGCTGAGTCAGATGTGCAGATGACACCACCCTTATGGCAGAAAGTGAAGAGGAACTCAAAAGCCTCTTGATGAAGGTGAGAGAGGAGAGTGAAGAAGTTGGCTTAAAACTCAACATTCAGAAAACGAAGATCATGGCATCCGGTCCCACCACTTCATGGGAAATAGATGGGGAAACAGTGGAAACAGTGTCAGACTTTATTTTTGGGGGGCTCCAAAATCACTGCAGATGGTGACTGCAGCCATGGAATTAAAAGACGCTTACTCCTTGGCAGGAAAGTTATGACCAACCTAGACAGCATATTCAAAAGCAGGGACATTACTTTGCCAACAAAGGTTCGTCTAGTCCAGGCTATCGTTTTTCCTGTGGTCATGTATGGATGTGAGAGTTGGACTGTGAAGAAGGCTGAGCGCCGAAGAATTGATGGTTTTGAACTGTGGTGTTGGAGAAGACTCTTGAGAGTCCCTTGGACTGCAAGGAGATCCAACCAGTCCATTCTAAAGGAGATCAGCCCTGGGTGTTCTTTGGAAGGACTGATGCTAAAGCTGAAACTCCAGTACTTAGGCCACCTCATGCGAAGAGTTGACTCGTTGGAAAAGACTCTGATGCTTGGAGGGATTGGGGGCAGGAGGAGAAGGGGATGACAGAGGATGAGATGGTTGGATGGCGTCACTGACTCGCTGGACGTGAGTCTTAGTGAACTCTGGGAGTTGGTGATGGACAGGGAGGCCTAGCGTGCTGCTATTCATGGGGTCGCAAAGAGTCAGACACGACTGAGTGCCTGAACTGAACTGAACTGAATATTCCATTGTATATATGTAGCACAACTTCTTTATCCATTCAGTCTGTCCATAGACATTGAGATTGCTTCCATGTCCTGCCAGTAAATAGAGCTGCAATGAACATTGGGGTACAAGGGTCTTCTTGAATTATTGTTTTCTCAGAATATATGTCCAGCCATGGGATTGCTGAGTAATATCGTAGTTTTATTCCTTGTCTTTTTAAGGAATCTTCATACTGTTCTCCATAGTGGGTTGTATCAGTTTATGTTCCCTACAAAAGGGAATGTAAACTTTTCTCCACACCCTCTACACATTTATTGTTTGTAGATTTTTTGATGGTGGCCATTCCAACCGGTGTGATGTGATACCTCACTGCAGTTTTGGTTTTTATTTCTCTGCATAAGGAGTGATGTGGAACATACTTTCATGTGTTTGGCCATCTGTATGTCGTCTTAGGAGAAATGTCAGTTTAGGTCTTTTGCCTTTTTCTTGATTAGGTTGTTTTTCTGATACTGAGCTGCACGAGCTACTTGCATATTTTGGATACTAATCCTTTTTCAGTTGTTTAGTTTGCAATTATATTTCCCATTCTGAGGGTTGTCTTTCCATCTTGTTTATAGTTTAGTTTGCTGTGCAAAAGCTTTTAAGTTTAATTAGGTCCCATTTGTTTATTTTAGGTTTTGTTTCCATAACTCTAGGAGGTGAGTCAAGGAGGATCTTGTGGTGATTCATGTCAAAGAGTGTTCTATGTTTTCCTCTAAGAGTTTTACAGTTTCTGGACTTTCATTTAGGTCTACAACCCATTTTTTTTAGTTCATCTTTGTGTATGATGTTAAGAGTATGTTCTAATTTCATTTTTTCACATGTGGTTATCCTGTGTTCCCAGTGCTACTCATTGAAGAGGCTGTCTCTCTTCTCCATTGTCTATTCCTCCTTTGTCAAAGATTAGGGGCCCATAGGTGTGTGGATTTTGGGGGGGGTGCTTTTTTCCTTGTTCCATTGAACGATATTTCTGTTTTTGTTTCAGTACCATATTATCTTGATTACTGAAGCTTTGTAGTGTAAAGTCAGAAAAGTTTATTCCTCCAGCTCCATTTTTCTTTCTCAAGATTGCTTTGGCTATTCATTTGTGTGTGTGTCTGTGATTCTATACAAATTGTAAAAATGTTTTGTTGTAATTTTGTGAAAAATGTCATTAGAATTTGGTAAGAGACTACACTAATCTGTAGATTGTGGGTAGTTTAGTCATTTTCACAGTATTGATTCTTCTGATCCAAGAACATGGTCTCTTTTCTTATTTGTCTCTGACTTCTCTCAGCAGTGCCTCTAGTTTTCTAAATACAGGTCTTTTGTCTCCTCAAGTAGGTTTATTCCCAGGTATTTTATTATTTTTGTTGCAGTGGTAAAGGCATTTTTTTCCTTTTTCTCCTTCTGATTTTTCGTTGTTAGTGTATAGGAAGGCAAGGAATTTCTGTGCTTTAACTTTGTATCCTGCAGCTTTGCAAAATCACTGACAAGCTCTAGTAGTTTTCTGGCAGGATCTATGTACAATATCATGTCATCTGCACAGTGACAGTTTTACTTCTTCTTTTCCAGTCAGGATTCCTCTTTTTTTTTCCTTCTGATTGCTGTGGCTAGGACTCCCAAAACTATGTTGAATAACAGTGGCAAAGAGTGGGCAGCATTGTCTTGTTCTTGATCTTAGAGGAAACGCGTTCAGTTTTTCACCATCGAGAATAATGTTTGCTATGTGTTTGTCGCATATGGCCTCTCTTATGTTGAGGTAGGTTCCCTCTTTGCCTACTCTCTGGAGAGTTCTTTTCATACATAGGTATTGATTTGTATCAAAAGCTTTTTCTGTATCTATGAGATTATATGTTTTTTATTTTTCAATTTGTAAATATGGTGTATCACACTGATAGGCATTTATTGAAGAATCCCTGGGATAAACTCCACTTGATCATGGTGTCTGATTCTTTTAATGTATTAACGTTCGATTCTGTTTGCTGGTATTTTTTTTAATATAAATTTATTTATTTTAATTGTAGCTAATTACTTTACAATATTGTGGTGGTTTTGCCATACATTGACATGGATCTGCCACGGCTGTACATGTGTTCCCCATCCTGAACCCCCCTCCAACCTCCCTCCCCATTCCATCCCTCTGGGTCATCCCAGTGCACCAGCCCTGAGCACCCTGTCTCATGTGTCAAACCTGGACTGGTGATCCATTTCACATATGATAATATACATGTTTCAATGCCATTCTCTCAAATCATCCCACCATTGCCCTCTCCCAGAGAGTCCAAAAGACTGTTCTGTACATCTGTGTCTCTTTTGCTATCTCACATACAGGGTTATTGTTTCTGTTATAGTTTCTGGTCCATATATATGCGTTAGTATACTGTATTGGTGTTTTTCTTTCTGGCTTACTTCACTCTGTATAATAGGCTCTGGTTTCATCCACCTCATTAGAACTGATTCAAATGTATTCTTTTTAATGGCTGAGTAATACTCTATTGTGTATATGTACCACAGCTTTCTTATCCATTCGTCTGCTGATGGACATCCAGGTTGCTTCCATGTCCTGGCTATTATAAACAGTGCTGTGATGAACACTGGGGTACACATGTCTCTTTCACGTGTTTCCTCAGTGTGTATGCCCAGCAGTGGGATTGCTGGGTCATATGGCAGTTCTATTTCCAGTTTTTTAAGGAATCTCCACAGTCTTCTCCACAGTTGCTGTACTAGTTTGCATTCCCACCAACAGTGGGAGAGGGTTCCCTTTTCTCCACACCCTGTCCAGCATTTATTGCTTGTAGACTTCTGGATAGCAGCCATTCTGACTGGTGTGAGATGGTACCTCATTGTGGTTTGGATTTGCATTTCTCTGATAATGAGTGATGCTGAGCATCTTTTCATGTGTTTGTTAGCCATCTGTATGTCTTCTTTAGAGAAATGTCTGTTTAGTTCTTTGGCCCATTTTTTGATTGTGTTGTTTATTTTTCTGGATTTGAGCTGCAGGAGTTGCTTGTATATTTTTGAGATTAATTCTTTCTCAGTTGCTTTGTTTGCTGCTATTTTCTCCCATTCTGAAGGCTGTTTTTTCACCTTGCTTATAGTTTCCTTCATTGTGCAAAAGCTTTTAAGTTTAATTAGGTCCCATTTGTTTATTTTTGCTTTTATTTCCAATACTCTGGGAGGTGGGTCTGGGAGGTGGATCATAGAGGATCCTGCTGTGAATTATGTCGGAGGGTGTTTCACCTATGTTTTCCTCTAGGAGTTTTATAGTTTCTGGTCTTATGTTTAGATATATAATCCATTTTATTTTTGTGTATGGTGTTAGAAAGTGCTCTAGTTTCATTCTTTTACAAGTGGATGACCAGTTTTCCCAGCACCACTTGTTAAAGAGATTGTCTTTTCTCCATTGTATATTCTTGCCTCCTTTGTCAAAGATAAGGTGTCCATAGGTGCATGGATTTATCTCTGGGCTTTCTGTTCTGTTTCATTAATCTATATTTCTGTCTTTGTGCCAGTACCATACTGTCTTGATGACTGTGGCTTTGTAGTAGAGCCTGAAGTCAGGCAGGTTGATTCCTCTAGTTCCATTCTTCTTTCTCAAGATTGCTTTGGCTATTCGAGGTTTTTTGTATTTCCATACAAATTGTGAAATTATTTGTTCTAGTTCTGTGAAGAATACTGTTGGTAGCTTGATAGAGATTGCATTGAATCTATAGATTGCTTTGGGTAGTATACTCATTTTCACTATTTTGATTCTTCCCATCCATGAACATGGTATATTTCTCCATCTATATGTCTCCTCTTTGATTTCTTTCATCAGTGTTTTATAGTTTTCTATATATATATATACGTCTTTTGTTTCTTTAAGTAGATATATTCCTAAGTATTTTATTCTTTTTGTTGCAATGGTGAATGGAATTGTTTGCTTCTCTTTCTGTTTTCTCATTGTTAGTGTATAGGAAAGCAAGGGATTTCTGTGTATTAATTTTACATCCTGCAACTTTACTATATTCATTGATTATCTCTAGTAATTTTCTGGTGGAATCTTTAGGGTTTCTATGTAGAAGATCATGTCATCTGCAGTGGGAGTTTTACTTCTTCTTTTCCAATCTGGATTCCTTTTATTTCTTTTTCTCTCTGATTGCTGTGGGCAAAACTTCCAAAACTATGTTGAATGGTAGTAGTGAGAGTGGGCACCCTTGTCTTGTTCCTGACTTTAGGGGGATTGATTTCAATTTTTCACCATTGAGGATAATGTTTGCTGTGGGTTTGTCATATATAGCTTTTATTATGTTGAGGTATGTTCCTTCTATTCCTGCTTTCTGGAGAGTTATCATAAATGGATGTTGAATTTTGTCAAAGGCTTTCTCTGCATCTATTGAGATAATCATATGGTTTTTATCTTTCAATTTGTTAATGTGGTGTATTACGTTGATGGATTTGCGGATATTGAAGAATCCTTGCATCCCTGGGATAAAGCCACTTAGTCATGATGTATGATCTTTTTAATATGTTGTTGGATTCTGTTTGCTAGAATTTTGTTAAGGATTTTTGCATCTATGTTCATCAGTGATATTGGCCTGTAGTTTTCTTTTTTTGTGGCATCTTTGTCTGGTTTTGGTATTAAGGTGATGGTGGCCTCATAGAATGAGTTTGGAAGTTTACCTTCCTCTGCAATTTTCTGGGAGAGTTTGAGTAGGATAGTTGTTAGCTCTTCTCTAAATTTTTGGTAGAATTCAGCTGTGAAGCCGTCTGGACCGGGGCTTTTGTTTGCTGGAAGATTTTTGATTACAGTTTCAATTTCCGTGCTTGTGATGGGTCTGTTAAGATTTTCTATTTCTTCCTGGTTCAGTTTTGGAAAGTTGTACTTTTCTAAGAATTTGTCTATTTCTTCCAAGTTGTCCTTTTTATTGGCATATAGTTGCTGATAGTAGTCTGCTATGATCCTTTGAATTTCTGTGTTATCTGTTGTGTTTTCTCCATTTTTATTTCTAATTTCGTTGATTTGATTCTTCTCCCTTTGTTTCTTGATGAGTCTGGCTAATAGTTTGTCAATTTTATTTACCTTCTCAAAGAACCAGCTTTTAGCTTTGTTGATTTTTGCTATGGTCTCTTTTGTTTCTTTTGCATTTATTTCTGCCCTAATTTTTAAGATTTCTTTCCTTCTACTAACTCTGGTATTCTTCATTTCTTCCTTTTCTAGTTGCTTTAGGTGTAGAGTTAGGTTATTTATTTGACTTTTTTTAAAGACTTTTTTTCTTGTTTCTTGAGGTAAGGCCGCATTGCTATGAACTTTCCCCTTAGCACTGCTTTTACAGTGTCCCATAGGTTTTGGGTTGTTGTTTTCATTTTCATTCATTTCTATGCATCTTTTGATTTCTGTTTTGATTTCTCCTGTGATTTGTTGGTTATTCAGCAGCGTGTTGTTCAGCCTCCATATGTTGGAATTTTTAATAGTTTTTCTCCTGTAATTGACATCTAATCTTACTGCATTGTGGTCAGAAAAGATGCTTGGAATTATTTCAATTTTTTGAATTTACCAAGGCTAGATTTATGGCCCAGGATATGATCTATCCTGGACAAGGTTCTGTGTGCACTTGAGAAAAAGGTGAAATTCATTGTTTTGGGGTGAAATGTCCTATAGATATCAATTAGGTCTAACTGGACGATTGTATCATTTGAAGTTTGTGTTTCTTTGTTAATTTTCTGTTTAGTTGATCTATCCATAGGTGTGAGTGGGGTATTAAAGTCTCCCACTATTATTGTGTTATTGTTAATTTCCCCTTTCATACTTGTTAGCATTTGTCTTACATATTGCGGTGCTCCTATGTTGGGTGCATACATATTTGTAATTGTTATATCTTCTTCTTGGATTGATCCTTTGATCATTATGTAGTGTCCTTCTTTGTCTCTCTTCACAGCCTTTATTTTAAAGTCTATTTTATCTGATATGAGTTGCTATTCCTGCTTTCTTTTGGTCTCTATTTGCATGGAATACCTTTTTCCAGCCCTTCACTTTCAGTCTATATGTGTCCCTTGTTTTCAGGTGGGTCTCTTGTAGACAACATATATAGGTCTTGTTTTTGTATCCATTCTGCAGTCTTTGTCTTTGGGTTGGGGCATTCAACCCATTTACATTTAAGGTAATTTTTGATAAGTATGATCCTGTTGCCATTTACTTTGTTGTTTTGGGTTTGAGTTTATACACCCTTTCTGTGTTTCCTGTCTAGAGAAGATCCTTTAGTATTTGTTGGAGAGCTGGTTTGGTGGTGCCGAATTCTCTCAGCTTTTGCTAGTCTGTAAAGCTTTTGATTTCTCCTTCATATTTGAATGAGATCCTTGCTGGGTACAGTAATCTGGGTTGTAGGTTTTTCTCTTTCATCACTTCAGGTATGTCCTGCCATTCCCTTCTGGCCTGAAGAGTTTCTATTGAAAGATCAGCTGTTATCCTTATGGGAATCCCGTTATGTGTTATTTGTTGTTTTTCCCTTGCTGCTTTTAATATTTGTTGTGTTTGATCTTTGTTAATTTGATTAATATGTGTCTTGGGGTATTTCACCTTGGATTTATCCTGTTTGGGACTCCCTGGGTTTCTTGGACTTGGGTGACTATTTCCTTCCCCATTTTAGGGAAGTTTTCAACTATTATTTCCTCAGGTATTTTCTCATGGCCTTTCTTTTTGTCTTCTTCTTCTGGGACTCCTATGACTTGAATGTTGGGGCATTTAACATTGACCCAGAGGTCTCTGAGGTTGTCCTCATTTCTTTTAATTCTTTTTTCGTCTCTGCTTCATTTATTTCTACCATTCTATCTTCTACCTCACTTATCCTATCTTCTGTTATCTTCTTATCTGTTATTCTACTGGTGGTTCCCTTCAGAGTGTTTTTTATCTCATTTATTGCATTATTAATTATATATTGACTTTTTTATTTCTTCTGGGTCCTTGTTAGACATTTCTTGCATATTCTCAATCCTTGTCTCCAGGCTATTTATCTGTGATTCCATTTTGATTTCAAGATTTTGGATCATTTTCACTATCATTATTCTGAACTCTTTATCAGGTAGATTCCCTATCTCTTCCTCTTTGGTTTGGTTTGGTGGGCATTTATCCTGTTCCTTTACCTGCTGAGTATTCCTGTGCCTTTTCATCTTGTTTATATTGCTGAGTTTGGGCTGGCCTTTCCATATTCTGGCAGTTTGTCTTTCCTCTTTATTGTGGAGGTTCCTCGCTGTGGGTGGGGTTGGATGGGTGGCTTGTCAAGGTTTCCTGGTTAGGGAAGCTTGTGTCGGTGTTCTGGTGGGTGGAGCTGGATTTCTTCTCTCTGGAGTGCAATGAAGTGTCCAGTAGTGAGTTCTGAGATGTCAGTGGGTTTGGTGTGACTTTGGGCAACCTGTATATTGAAGCTCAGGGCTATGTTCTGTGTTGCTGGAGAATTTGCGTGGTATGTCTTGCTCTGGAACTTGTTGGCTCTTCGGTGGTGCTTGGTTTCAGTGTAGGTATAGATGCTTTTGATGAGGTCTTATCAATTAATGTTCCCTGGAGTCAGGAGTTCTCTGGTGTTCTCAGGTTTTGGACTTAAGCCACCTGCCTCTGGTTTTCAGTCTTATTCTTACAGTAGCCTCAAAACTTCTCCATCATTTCTGAGTGTTCCAGGACTCAGACACACACCTTCTTGTTTCTTTCTCCTGAGTTCATCACCTGCCCTTTTGCCACAGTGTTTGCTGGTATTTTGTTGTGGATTTTTGCATCTATGTTCATCTGTGAATTGGTCCATAATTTTTAAAATTTTGTGTGGCCTCCTAGAATGAATTTGGGAGTTTTCTTCCCTCTGCTAGTTTTTGAAATTGTTTGAGAAGGATAGGTGTTAGGTCTTCTATAAATGTTTGATAGAATTTGCCTGTGAAGCCATTTGGCCCTGGACTTTTGCATGTTGGAAGATTTTTTAATCAGTTTTGATTTCAGTACATGTGATAGGCCTACTCATGTTTTCTGCTGCTTCTTGGTTCAGTTTTGGAGGATTGTACTGTTCTAAGAAATGGTCCATTTCTTCCAGGTTGTCCATTTTATTGGCATATAGTTGCTCATAGTAGTCTGTTATGATCCTTTGTGTGTCTGTTACGTTCTTTTTCACTTCTAATTTATTGATTTGAGTCTTCTCCCTTTTTTTCTTGATTTGTCTCACTAAAGTGTTATCAATTTTATCTTCTCTAAATACCAGCTTTTACTTTTATTGATTTTTGCCATTGTTTAATTTCTTTTTCATTTATTTTGCTCTGATCTTTATCTGTCACTGCTTCCACTTTCCCTCATCTATTTGCCATGAAGTGATGGGACTTGATGTCATGATCTTAGTTTTTTGAATGTTGAGTGTCAAGCCAGTTTTTTCACTCTCCTCCTTCACACTCACCAAGAGGCTCTTTAGTTCCTCTTTATTGTCTGTCATTAGGGTGGTTTCATCTGTGTATCTGAGGTTGTTGATATTTTTCCTGGCAACCTTGATATCAGTATTTTAATTTTCAACAGATTTACCTAAAGCATATATGAGTGTAAGCAAAGAAACTTGAAAATCCTTTCATAATCTTGAAATCAAAATGCCCAGGAACCTTTCATTCACCTTACAGATATGGTTAAAAAATCAGTATTAATCCTCCACAACAACCTCCAAGAATAGTGTTCCTTCATTTTCATACAGTATGTTCTTTTCCTGTATGTGTATGGTCACCACACTTAAATATAATTATTATTGATGAGAAATAATTTTAATTTGCTGTAGTTTTTTTTTTTTTAAGACAAGTTTCAAGCATCAATCATCCTTTTCTTAGAAATTCAAATAGTTTTCTAACAGTTTTCCATTAAGCTTATCCCTAATGGAGGAAGTCTGTAATATAAAACAGAGAACTTCTTCCTAACATCTGTTTCACAAATTGAGATTTTTGCCTAATGGGTTGTATCCAATTCAGACATTTATCAAATCTCTGAAAACTCAGCTCAATTAAAATTATTTAAGTTTATATTTTGGAGGAAACTGGATAAAATACCAAGTGAATACCATCAATGTATTTTGATATCTCAGTCTGAGTCCTCAAATTAGAAACTGCAATTATAAAAAGTAATTTGTAAATTTGAAAAACATTGTTGCTGTGATGTTTAAATGGTGTTACTATGAACAAACACCATGAATATGGAACAGTCATCATTTTTTAAAGTAGGTTTGATTTTAAAGTTAGAATACTAAAGAGTAAGAAGTTTGTCTTGAAGGCTGGTTCTTGAACATGAGCAAAAATGTTGAAGTAGTAGATAAACATGTGGAGATTCCGACAAGGACATTTAGGTGTTCTCAAAACCCCTGCATGTCAGTAACGGGCTCCACTGTAAAAAAAAACCCATGGTGTGGCTTCCCTTGTCCTCAGCATCACTCCACCAGCAGGTGTTCCCTGAGTTACCATGCATAGACAGGCGGGGCTCATCCATTGCCCACAGAGGTGTGAACAAAACCAGGGGAAGGAAGGGGAGAAAGGGAGGGAAAGCAGCCACAGAGAACACGTGTGCACACAACGAAGATGCGTGGAGATTGAATTAATCCAGCTGGGGAGGCAGAGGGGCAATTAATTAATACCATCTTCCAAAAAGGTATCGGGTACTCAAAAACTTCCCCAGTGCACTTTGTCAAGAAGCCTTAATATTCACAGGAGAGAATGTGTGTTAGGCACGCCACCTTAATTTCCATCCTGTGTTCCTGCCTCGCAGCGTGAAGCTGGATCCCTGTCAGGCTCCCATCCCAGCCAGGCCGCCTGTTGCTATGCGACACGGAGGGCACCACTTGCCTCCTCGGTTCCTCAGTTTCTTCCTGTCTACAAAGGACTGATCACAGCATCTACTCCAGAAACCCTAGGAGCACCGTCTAAGTTTATTTTTTCCATCCTTTTGTAAACTGCATTGCTGGTTCTACTGAACAGGTAGGTTCAAGAGCCACGGGATTCTATAAAATGTAAGATGTTTCTAGTTCTGGCTTATGGTTTTATGTTCTAAACACCCATCCATTCAAATGAAATCGGACACTTAGGCATATTTTCTCTCTCTCAAATTGCAGCTGTCCTTTGGGACCACAGGGGCTGACGGCAAGGGTTGGTCTTAGGATCACCCTGTCTCTTGCCAGATCCAAGGATTCTCAAGTCCCTCATGTAAAATGATGTGGTTAGTCCCGTATGACCTATGCACATCCCCCGTGTACTTTAAATAGTCTCTAGATTTCCTGAAAGACCTGATTCAGTGTAAGTGCCATGTAAATGGTTGCCAGTGGGAGAAACATTTAAGTTTTGCTTTTTGGAACTCTCTTGAATTAGTATTTTCAGTCTGGGTTGGTTGGACCTGTGGGGACGCATGGATACAGAGGGCTGACTGTATGTGGCAGCTGCAATGTACACAAAGGTTTCTTGACATTATACATTCATTCTAAGGACAGACGTCTATTTTAAATAGAGGAATATTCAGGGAAATCAGGTGACAGGACCACACCAATGGCAGAACTTGGGGAAGGTCTTAATTCACCCAGAAACCTTCCATAGTACACTATTTAATTTTTACCCTATTAATACTGTATTTTCCATAAATGTGTAAAGTTTTGTGTGTTCTATAATTCATTGTCACTTCTAGGCAAGGAGATTCTCACTCACAGCAAAATAATACTCCAAAAAGAACACTCTCATTTTCACACAAGGAAAATCCAGCCAGGTTTCTGTATCTGCATCTGTAAAATTAAAATTGCATCATTTGTCTCAAGACACTGAGAAAGGTACTGAGATCAACTCTGTGATGGTAGCAGGCACAGTTTTAAAAATTAAAAATCCATCAAAGTTAGCTATATCTTAGGATTTGAAGGATACTCTCTCTCTTCTCAAGGGAAGACCTTTGCTTCTATGCAAAGTTCAGCATATCATTCCCAGAAATTCTGCACCCAAGGGAAACTTTATGCTTAATTCAAGTTTGACTTTTGCTCTAGGTGGGCCCAAGAGCCCCTGGAAATCAGCACACCTTCCCAGGCTGGGGAGCACTGTTGACAACCCTCTATCTCTTATCTATCCATCCGCGGCTTTTCCATGAAGGTCAGTAAGTCCTGGTCTGGCTTGGCTGCTAGCCCTGTTCTGCTGACCTTACTGACACTGACGTACCTCTTCTGTCATTTATGAGCCTCATGAAGTTGGCTGCCCAGACATGAGACACTGGACGCCTCCCTCCCCAGCAGGCCTGCCAGAAGGGCTTAGACCTGAGTTTACACTGCAGCAGTCCTAAGGCTCTGAGATGAAGGGCCAGGGGTCCTTGTGACAGTTCACCGGGAACTCTGATGGGAGAGCTGGCCAGTCATTACAGAAGAGTCACCCCCGGGCGGGTTTGATTATGACCAACTTTATTTTCAACCTGCATTGTTGGGCACTTCATGGTAATGTGTTGTTCATCCAATATTGACTTTTGCATACATTTTTAAATCCCCCAAACAATACTTTTACACACAGCGTCCTCCCGACAGTAGTCAGTGTCAGAGATGATTTATCCTGTAGCCTCAAGGATGCGAGGTCTCGATGATGGGCAGGTGTGTTCAGGTACGTCATCACATCTAAACAAGGCTCAAGCGTTTCAGTCCTTCCAGACAGTTATTCGTTTAAAGCAAGAGAAATAAGCTTTGGAAAAGTTCAGTTTTTAACCTCACATGTACCTTTTGTGTAAAAAGCTTCATGCATTTTAAAATGTAGATGTCATGCAGTTCACATTTGTTTGCTCTAAGTACTAAATTGGAACAGATTCAAGAAATCTCATTTTTGGTATATGATTATTCAGTGGTTCTCAGAGTAACCACGTGGAAACTAGACCATCTGAAGGATGGTGACTCGACACACACAGTGAACCCAGGATGCAGAGTCAAATTTTGTCCTGGAAGTTATATAATATAGCAAAGGGCAGAGGTGTCAACGTACCTCAGCAGGGCTCTCTTCTGAGACATGGAGTAACACAGAGGCGAAGAGGCTCAGAGGTTTCTCGTATCAAAGAGGTAATCATTTGTGACTTAGCAATCTTTTATGATAAAAGACTACTATAGTTGAAATTACTTCATTTAAGTCTGGTTTGAAAAACATAGCTTTCTGGATAGAAAGCGTCTGCTTAAGTTTGCTGTTCAGTTCAGTACCTTATTCTGTTTTTTTGGTATGTTTGCAAGTCACATCCAGAGCTACAGATTTTCCACAGTGCTTTTCTGCCTCATTCAAGTATAATAAAAAGTAGAAATCTATAGAAGCTCTAAGGTTAAACAAACTGTACATTATACAAAAATTAACTTAATTTACAGTCAAAAAGTATTGGCAATGCCCTTTATAAATCTTACCAGAGATGCATCACAAAGGATATTACAGTCGACATAATGGTTTGTCATCACCGTACAAATGCCATCTCAATTTACGTGGTACAGAACTGAGCATGTGTGAAACGTACAAATGAAGAATCAGCGTTTTGCACTATATACACTTCTTTCAAAGTAACACTACTGTCAATACTAATCTAAGGTTCAGGATTCTCTTATTGCATATTCATTGTTGCTGAGGCAGTTAGTTATGATACAATAATGCAATATTCATAATTATTTTAAATAAAAACATTTTTCCTGCCAACAGTAAAAAGTTTTTTTTTTCCCCCTAAAATCACCTGGAACATTGCTACATACAATTCTACACAAATACTGAAAAACATGACCTTAAGGCATCTGCTTGAAAAGCAGATGTGCATATTTATATGAACTAAATTATGCAAGAAAAAAAATATTGCACAAAATCCTATATTATTTTCAAGATAAAATATGCTTCTTTCTAAATACACATAATTCCCTATCTTGACCAAATCAAAACATTGACTGATTTGCTCAAAAGAACTCTGCCTCTTAAACAAGACTTAAGAAACAGATACTAACAAATTCCTGGGCTAGACAGAGGAAGGACATCAGTGCTGACAGAGTTTGTAAAAAACCATCTCCTATATGAAGAAATGCTTTGGGGGAATTAGGTTTGGGGTTCATTTTACATCCTTTATGTTCTGATCTACAGCTATCCAGCCAGAATCAAGATCTTGTATGTGAAACAAAATGGAATTCACATTAGAAAATTTTTTCGTGAAAATAATCTTTTCCTGAAAATCCAGATATTCTAGAAAAAGAAGGAAGATCTACTAATTATGACAACAGTCACAGTTTTTTTTCCTCTTCACCTTACTTCAGAAACAATGAATTCATTAGCATTCCTGGGTCTCGTCTGTTAGATACAAGCACAGACTCCACAGCAGCACTGTCACAGACAGCTTTCGAGTGTGTGGGGTGCAGGGGAAGTGTTTGCAGAGAATGCTGTTATCAGGGTAAAGAGAGCAGAACTCCTTGCCGTCGACAGGCGTCCACATGCTCAGTTCATCCTGAACAGAGTGGAGACTGGTCCCGGGTGGTCCCGAGGGGCCGCGTTCAGCACCAAGCCTCGCTGCCTGGGTACAAGGGAGCAGAGGGTGCTGGACAGCCAGCTGGACGAGAACACCCGGCTTCTCAGAGCCTCTGAGTCTGTCCTTTAAGAGCAGGTCTCCTAGACAGCAGCATTCTTGCACGTCGTGTAACAGCAGAGAAAGATGGTACAGTGGTTCTGTACTTAGAGCATGTTTTAGTTTAAGCAGCTTTAAAAGGCTTTTTTTTTTTTCGTGACAGAATCTTGGCTGAATAATTCCTAAGCAAAATATATTAACATCATTGTTGTTATTAACAGAGATTCACAATTCCTTTTCCTTTTAACTAGCTCCTGCACAGCAGGCACTCGGCCAATTCTTTTCTTTCCTTATGTCCACTGTTACTGTACCTTGCCTATGAACAGTAGCAAGAGTGGATAAACATTTCTTAAACAAATGAGTTATTTTTAATCAGAGAAATAGTCATGCTATATTTTGGTGCCTTTCTAAAATATGCTAAAGTAGGTAGCCATTAAAATATACCACTTAACGACACTTAATGAACCAAGAGTTCCTAAATTCACACGGGACTCTGCTATCCTCTGAAATACCATGGATGCAGTACCTCTAGGGTAAAAAAGAGAGTGGGTTTGGGGAGCATGGTGACTGTCTAGAGGCTGCATAAAGACAGGCCCCAGGACCAAAGGTCGGAGTCGTTTGTACAGTTCTGCATAGGACAGGTGTTGCTCCTTCGGGGGAGAAAAATTCAAACAGCAGGGGAGTTTACACATAATAGAAAATATTGTCTAGTTATAATAGAAAATATGAACATAGGAAAGAGATAACAGTTATTTCAGAACTCACCTTAATGTCCCTTCATTCTCCATACAGCCACCGTGATACAGGCAAGTCTAGTCTCAGAGCAGAGTTTGAATACTCAAAATGTTAACAGTTTGAAATAGGAATACTTGCTGAGTTTTTGTTTTTAACGTGGACTATCAGAGCTGATTCTGTATGTTAAAATAAGGCACAAGTCCAGCTTAAAATACCTTAACACAAATGTGATTTGTCGGTGGGTGACTGTCCTCACCATACACCGTGGTGAAACACCCGGGGAGGTGACTAAGAGAAGAACTCACATTTCTGAGGCTCTGAAGCTTATTGGGTAAGTGGGACTAAAACCCAGATTCTATCAAGGCTACACTCACAGTGATCCCATTCTCCAAATGGAGAATTCTAAAGGAAAAAACGCCTCATTCCAATATTCGTAGTCAAGGACTATTTTACATTCTTTTCAAAAATTATGAAGAATATCTGCCCAGCAGATTGACAACCATAGTTACAGTTTTTCCTTCTCATTTAAAATAGCTCTTCTGATAAATGGACTTTTTTATATACTTAAATAAAATGGAATTTTGTAATGAGTATATAAAGGCAAAATTTAACAAGAACCTTGAATCTTACTTTTGTGTTAAAAAAAGGATCACAGACTTTTCCCTTTAATACTTAGAGTTCATCCTTATAAGGAAAACAAGATTGTCTTCCTTCATATACATGAATGAATAACTGTCCTCCCAAAGTATATCCATTTAGATTTTGGAATCTACTTTAAAAAAGAAAACCTTGGTCATTTTTCTCAAATTATTTAAAGACTGATCTGAATAAGTATCTTAAGAAATGTTTTTAACAAAGCCTCTTCCAGGATCTTGACTGAAAATTAAATTCTTATTTCAGTAAATATAGAAGCACAGTTTTTGACGGGAGTTCTTGACTGGTTTGTCAAACCTTTCCTAAAATGATAAATTAAGAAAACAATCATGACTGGGGATGCACAGAGTACATGTACTGAACAAGCGAGCAACCAAGGAACCACAACATCACTTGTTTTTTTCCTGATTGCTTCATGACTGGCTAGACTCATAGGAATAATCAATGCAGGAATCCTTCTCAGAACTTCCCAGTGTGACAGTGAATTTGAGGGAGGAGAGACCACGTCCCATGCAGAAGAATTCCAAGTAATGTGTGTGGATACCATGCATCAGACCGGAAGCACAAGCCCCACCCCAGGGAGGCCCTGCGTGGTGTCTCCTCCAGGAGATGGCAGGAGGACCGGAGGGAAGGCGCGGCTTTCCCGGGAGGAGCCCGACCAGCGCTTCCTCAGCCGGCTGACCCCGGCCAGCAGCAACGTTCGCAAGCCCCAGGGGCAGGCTGGGGTGACGGAGACGGCACTTTTCTGTTATGAGCCCCTCCCCGGGACCCACGGCCCCAGCGCGACCACAGCCAAAAACGCTGGACAGGTCCGGGAGCGGCGCGGCCGACAGCAGACCCGCCCTGTCCTCCTCGGAACCACCCAGGTCGTCAGAGACCAGGAGGGGCTAGAGACGGTCACATCCAAGAGGAGCCTGAGGAGGTATGACAGCCATGGGTAAGGTGGGCCCGGGCGGGATCCCGGGACAGAAACGGGATGTGAGGGGAGAACCAAGGAAATCTGCGTGAAGCACGGCGTAGGAACGGTGAAGACGTACTGCACGGATACAGGACCTTAAACGCCGCGGACGTGCTGAGCGGAGAGACGCGGGGACGCTACCCTGGCTCCGCGTGGGGCCTGCAGATCTACAACTTGCAGAATACAAAGTCAGTCATTTTAGCGGTAAGTCTGAGATGTCATGAAGCATTCTGATAGAGAATTATTAGTTAGGGGAAAAACAGACAAGCACATTTTTCAACTAGGACACTTTGTTTCATCTGGCTTTCTGGGGTGACTCCTAGTTAGCGAAGGCAAAGAGAGGCTGTGAAGAAATTTAAAGTGTCGTTTGTAAACAGCAGTCATTACTTTCTCATTGTAATTCAGCACTTCATGGATCTCACTCAGTGGCAGGTAAATGTGTATACCTTTATACTTTTTGGAAAACATGGCTGCAGTGTCCACCAGAGAGCTTTTAAACTTTGAAAAAATGAATTCTGTCCTTGATTTGATGAATTGAAAAAGGCATTATTGCTCTGCAGAACACATAACTTATCTTTCAGAATTTACATGGAATCCCATAAATTAGGTTAAGTATGCTTAATATAGGCTTAAGATTAAGGCAATTAGTGGGTCAACAGTTTCAAGCTAGTTCTGATAGGTTTTGATATCTTGGCCAGGTCATGCTCAACCAGCTTAGTACAGTAGCTCCTGGTTATGTGTGCGGGTTAGATGCATACTTAATTTAAATAAGTGGCGTTAAGCACCGAACACTGGGAAATCGGATGTTCAATATATACTTGCAACATACATACATACAAACTCGTACCTGACTGAAGAGCACAAGAGGAGAATTAGCTTTACGTTTAAAAAATCAATGGATCATCGACATAGCATGAGACGAAAGCGCGGACAGTAAGTGTCCCAAATGAAAAACAACTTCAGACAGCAGGAAGAGTCGCCTTTCCGACCACTGCTTGTTTACGACACGGGGTGGTGGGCTCCTGAATGTCTCCGTGGAAGGCTGGGTGCCTGCAACAGGCACTTCGTTCACTGACTAAGCTTGGTTTCCGCTCGCCCTCCCTCCTGAGACGTGCAGGTCTTGTTGGAAAGCAGACGTGATGTGACACAAGGACACCACCTCCTGAAGCAGCCCAGACCCCTCTGCGGTCTCTGGAGCTTCTTTCCCTTCTTTCTCCCAGGGAACACACGTGGACAGGCGCCGCCCCAGGCCCGGCTCCGGCGGGTCTTCCACAGTCGGGCTTAGCGTTTCCTTCCTCCCCGTAGGGGGCGCTCCAGCGCCCGGAAGGGGGCCCGGCTGCCCTGCGCCGAGGGGTCGCTCGCCTGCCTCCTCCTCCAGGATGAACAGAGGGTCGGTGCCCGCGCTGGAGGACAGCCGCTTCCTGGGCGAGGGAGGCAACTGCCGGCCGAGCAGGGCGCTGTCGTCCTGGCCCCGGTGCCACCCAGCCTGGTCCCCGGAGCCGCTGCACAGCAGGGCCAGGTTGCTCTCGCTGGGTGCGTTGGATTTGTTCTAAGAGGAGAAACGACACATTTAGAAGAAACGGAAGGCACGTTACTTCAGTAATATTCCTTCCCATTCTGAAATCTTTCTCTTGCCAGGCTTGGAACTCGAAGTCCCGCCCCAAGGAGACATAGCCGCGACGGTGGGTTCAGAACACCGCCCAGGGCCCAGGGCTCCAAAGACAGGCACGGCGTGAGACGGGCACGTGCAACTGTCACCTGCAGAGTTCAGCCCGCATGGTGAGTGTCGGCAAGGATGTGGAGAAGAGGGTGGGAGTGTACACTGATGCAGCCACTTTGGACATCAGCATGGACGGGCCTCAAGAAATTAAAAACAGAACTATGATGTGCTGCAGCAAGACGCAGTACCGCTACTTCGGGTGTGTGTCCACGTGTTCACTGCAGCACTGTTCACAGTATAGGCAAGCTGCGGGAACAGCTAAATGTCACTCACAGGTGAATGGATAAAGAAAATGTGCTGTGATTATCACTCACCTTTTTAAAAAAGGGGAAATCCTGCCATTTGGGATAATATGGATGCTGCTAGTGGCTCAGATAGTAAAGAATTCTCCTTCACAATGCAGGAGACCCGGGTATGATCCCTGGGTCAGGAAGATCCCCTGGAGAAGGGAATGGCCACCCACTCCAGTATTCCTGCCTGGAGAATCCCACAGACAGAGGAGCCTGGTGGGCTATAGCCCATGGGGTCACAAAGAGTTGGACATGACTGAGTGACGGGCCCTGCACTAAGTGAAGTAAGTCAGGACACAAATACTGCATGATCTCACTTCTCTGGGGAATCCAGTCAAGCTCGTATGTGTAGAGAGCAGAATGGGAGGGGTGGTCCCCAGGTGGGGAGGGAAGGTGCAGGAAGGCCAGGGCTCAGTCACGAGGGTGGCGAAGCTCAGGGGCCTAGCATGCGGACCGAACTGGAAAGAAGGCAGGTCTCAACTACTTTGGCTTCAAAGAAGAGGAAAGAAAAGTGAACTCTGTGAAGTAAGGGAGGCTAATTAGCTTGCCTGTGGCCAGTACTTTGCAGTGTGTGGGCAAACATCAAATCATGCATCTCAGATGTGCACAACCTCTGTCATTACACTACAGAAAAGCTGAGAAACAGAAAGGATTTGCAAAAAAATCCTACCAGATAACTCAGAGAACAAGCCAACTCTTATATAATCAATGCCAAGTTCTGGAATTATTACAGTCAGAACAGGGTAGAAATTACTTCTCTCTCTCTCTGTTGTGTTTTTAAAGAATCCAGTTCAATCTGTTTAAAGTCTTAGGCATTTCTGAAGCAACACAGTGAAACATTACTTGAATTCATACCCTTACTAAAATGTTGTCAACAGCCAAAAAATACAGGAAAAACATGGGAACATTTCACATTTGAAAGTTCTGGAGAAAGACAACTATAAAATTAGGTTGTAGGGAAATAACTGCTTGACAAAATAATTTGTTAATGATGAGAAACACTAGCATTTGATTGGATTTTTGTTATAGAAATCATGTCTTAATGATTAACTCTTACGATATTTTTGGAGTTTTGACACTTACCTTCACATCGGACAACACAGTGAGGTGAGAAAGTGTTCATTTAATGTTACAGGCTGGAAACGGACTCACCGTGGGCTTGTAGTCTATCTCGTCCATTGATCTGAAGAAGTCCAGGCTCTTGGCCACTGCCAGCTTCCCCTGGTCCGAGCTGTGCGTGCTCAGCGTGTCCAGAATCTCACCCAGCAAGTCCATCTCACCCGGGGAAGGAGCCTTTGCTCTTGGTTCAAATGAGTCGTCACTTTCGTAGAAGTAAGCAGAAGCTTCTTCTCCATCTTCAGAGGACAACCTGGAGAAAAACAGGACACGTGCTTAAAACCAACGTGATACTTCTGTGGAGGGACAGTAAAGTGAGTAACTGGTTCATGGCCAAACTCTTTATAGTGACTGCTAAGTCGCTTCAGTTGTGTCCGACTCCATGCAACCCCATAGACGGCAACCCACCAGGCTCCTCCATCCCTGGGATTCTTCAGGCAAGAACACTGGAGTGGGCTGCCATTTCCTTCTGCAGAACTAAAACCTAGCGTGGTCGATTAAATAAATACTTAAAAGTAGGAGGCTGTTCTTCTGTCACCAAAAGAAAACTCCTACAACATTTCAATAAACCTAAAGATCTTATTTTGCAACTTCTCATGGTTGATAGCCAAAATTTTCTCATAGTGATATACATAGCAATTCAAACACTGGAAACCTTGAGTGTGTGCACTGAGAACAAACAGCAGTTTATGGCTCCCTACCCATCTGGAAGCACAAGCAGGGCTTTTCACAGTCTGATTCTGGGGAGTGTGGGGGCGACAGCCTTAGAAATATCAGACTGAACGCCTGGGACTTTCTACATTCTGAGTTCATTTTCAGTACTTTCGGATGGTTTTCCTTTATTTATTCACTTGTTTTGGAGAATGCACATTCCTTTATGTAAATAAAGATATACTTAATGGGGGGAAAATTGATTCTATCATCCCCAAATAGCTTACTTAACATTGTTTTAAAAGTTCAACACACAGTACTATTATTTCCCTTATTTTTTATTAGTTTTTACCACTTTCATGAAATTTTCCTCTTCTGATACCTCCCATGGACTGAGGTCCTGCCGCCCCTCCCCCAGATCTGGTTTGTTTCAATTAACTCCTTCCACTGTCCTGATGTTCACCTGCCCCTCCTCTTCAGTCAGAGGGGAGGCGTGGGCTTCTGTTTGCCCTTGAACACTCCCCTGGGTATTTCTGCAGACATCACTGCTTCCAGGTTATTTCAGGCCTATCTTGCTTTCCCATCTCAAGATTCGTCTCCTGTGAACGTCCCACTAGCCCTGGATCCTCCTGCTGAAGATGAGACCGTGGGGAGCAGAACCTTTTCTCCAGACATGCACGTGGTCTGAAATATCTCTTGCAACCTAGGGCTTCGGCTGAACAGAACATGCAACCCACAACTTACTTGCTGGCTCTCTCGGCGTCCTCCTCATCGTCAGCATCTAGGGCTCCGTCCAGGCTCTTCAGAGGCCTGAGTCGTGACTGCAGAGAGGAGTCGACACACTGGCGTGAGGAGTGAAGATACTTTAAATACTCCCAGAAACTTTAAACAGCATTTTGATACTTGATATGGTAAGGAAGGGCTTCCCTGGTGGCTCAGATGGTAAAGTGTGTGCCTGCAATGCAGGAGACCCAGGTTTGATCCCTGGGTCGGGAAGATCCCCTGGAGAAGGGAAAGGCTACCCGCTCCAGTACTCTGGCCTGGAAAATCCCATGGATGGAGGAGCCTGGAGGGTTATAGTCCATGGGGTCGCAAAGAGTCGAACACGACTGAGCAACTTCACTTTTTCTTTCTCATGATAAGGAATACTTCTTAAAGACATACGCATTCAGGGCTTTTGAATATTACCTAGTAACCTGGAGGATACCAGGCAATATTGATCTGAATGCTTTCTTGCACCTCAAACCGATCAACAAAGTCCCTGGGCTGAGTGTATCAACACCTCTGTCCAGTCCGTCAGGGCCTGGTTTGGGAAGCCTTGATTTACAGTCGCTCCACCAAGCACTCGGCCTCCACTTTCTATAATAATCAACACCTGAAGCCTTGTTTCTTTTATCCCCTACCCCACTCTCCCTCACGCCCAGTATTTTACAGCAATGCTCAATCCCGAGTGTGTGTCTGAGTCTCTCGGAGATGGTAAAGACGGAGGTTCTGAGTTTCTGCATCTCTAACTCTTCGGTGAGGTTGGTGCTGTTGGGTCTGGTGGTCACACTCTGAAGAGCAAGGTTTTGAATCAAGTCCAGGAAAACCCATCGTTTCATCTGTAAATACGTCACTATGTATCTTAAAAGATATTTTTTAGCATTACCATAGTTACTAATAATTATTTAATATCTCACATTCCCTTATTACTCCAAATACATTTTAGTGAGTTTATTTGGGCCGGAATCTCAACAAGGTAAGCACCGTATTTGGCTGAGATGCCTCTCGTCTCAGAGGACGACCCCTTCTATCTCCTCTGCCCCCGTGTCTTCTGGGACCTTGACTGTGTCATTGTGCCCTTATTTCCTGTAAGCTGGCAATTGCATCCGGAAGCTTGGCTGCCTTCCATTTCTGAGTCTTCCTCTGTTTCTGGCAGGCATGCCCATGGACATTGGTACGTGTTTCTCAGCACAACATGGCAGGAGGCACACAGTGGCTGACCCGGGTGCCACCAAGACTGACGAGTGGTTTCAAGGGTAGGTGGCCTGGAGCACCCACTACACATGTGACCAGTCTTTTACTTGATGGGTTTAGCATCCAATAGTTATACTTTTCAAAAGCGGCGCCTCTATATTTGCTTGCTGGGATTCTATAAAAACTTTGTCCTATTAACTATTTGTCTATTCTGAAATACACCGTGCCCTAGGAAAACAGGGTAATCCCTTCTTTCCTCATATGCAACAATGTTTAGTGCTGAACTCAAGTTGTAACAGTCTGTAAAGGTGAGCCATGAGGGGGTCTTTAAAAATTATCATTTGTACATATTTGGTTTGGCTCCAACCGTCACAGTTATTACACTTCTTGCTGTTCAGATCTGTCCCATTTTTACACTACGCCATAACCATGCTTTTGAAATAGTGACCTTTTTCAGGTTCATCTTAAAACACCTACAGGTTAGATTACGTGCTGCTGGGCATTCACGTCAGATTAATCCAGAGGTGGGGACAGCGCAAAAGGCCGGCACAGAAAGAAGACTGTCTGCGAGCTGACCGTTGTTGAAGCTGTATGAAAGGTACCTGGCATTCTTATAAGCTTCTCTTTACTTCTGTATGTTTGAATCAGAGAAGGACTACAGAAACAACCACAGTCAACAACATGGTAATAAGTACATACCTATCAATACGCAGTTTAAACATGAACAGCCTAAATGCTCCAATCAAAAGATACAGGGTCATACTGAGTAAAGTCAGTCAGAGAAAGACAAGTATCATGATGTCACTTGTATGCGGAATCTAAAAAAATGGTACCGACAGATTTATTTATAAAACAGAAATAGTCACGTATGTAGAAAACAAACATGGTTATAGGGGGTGGGGAAGAGGGCGGAGGGATAAACTGGGAGGCTGGGGATGAAACACACACCACTACACATGAGACAGGTGTAATAAGGACCCACTGTGTAGCACGGGAGCTCTATTCAACCCTCCGTAATTACATGAGACAGGTGTGATAAGGACCCACTGTGTAGCACAGGGAGCTCTATTCAGTCCTCCGTAACGGCCTATACGGGGAAGAATCTAAAGAGTGGACGTGTGTATATGATTCACTGTGCTGTAGAGCAGAAATGATCAACACTGTAAATCAACTATATGCCAATAAAAATTTTAAAAATAAGTAAATAGCATCTGACAATAAAAAATATATATTTATGTACCCAACACTGGAGCACCTAAATATATAAAGCAAATATTAACAGACGTAAAGGGAGAAACTGACAGTGATACAGTAATAGTAGGGAACTTACAACAGTGGACAGATCATACAGACAGAAAATAAGGAAACACACTGGCTTTAACACATTAGACCACGTGGACACACAGAGAACGTTCCACCCCGAAACAGAAGACGCATTCACGTGCACATGAACATCAGACATTCTCTGGACAGATCACATGCTAGGCCACAAAAAAATCTCAAATTTAAAAGGACTGAAATACCAAAAATTCTTTCTGAACACACTAGTAGAAAACTGGAAACCAATTACCAGAAGAAAACTGGAAGCAGCAAAACTCATGAAGACAAAGCAACATGCTACTCATCAACCAGTGGGTCAATGAAGAAATGAGAGAAAATGTCAGTAAAGTGCTCGGGAATAGAAAGTGAAAAACATGGTTCCCAAATTGATGGGATGCAGGAAAAGCAGTTCTAAAAGGAAAGTTTATAGCAACACAGACCTACCTCATGAAAAAAAAAATTCATATACACAGTCTATATCTAAAACACCTAGAAAAAAGAAAAAGCCTTTAGTAGAAGGAAGAAACCAATACAGATCAGAGCACAAATGGAGACTATAAAAACAGAAAAGATCAATGAAACTAAGAATTAGTTCTTTGAGAAGCAAACAAAATTGATAAACCTTCAGCCAAAACCATCAAGGAAAAAACGGGCCCAAATCAATAAAATAAGAAATGAAAGAGAAGTTACAACCAATATGAAGACTCATGGGACTACTACAACGTCTCATATACCAACAAATTGGACAACCGGGAAGAAACAGATAAATTCCTAGATGCAAGCCCTCTTCCGAGTCTAAATGGGGAAAGAGACAGAAAATCTAAACAGACTAATTACTAATAGTGAAACTAAACCAGTAAAAAAAAAAAAACTCCCAAAAAACAAAAGTCCTGGACCAGACAGAAGTCTTCACCTATTGGTAGGTGAATTCTACCAAACATTTAGAGAAGAGTTAATAATACCTATCCTCCTCAGAGTACTCAAAAAAAAAAAAAAAACTACAGAGGCGGGGAATGCTTCTAGACTTATTCTAAAAGCCAGCATTACCCTGATATCAAAACAAGACAAAGATATTACAAAGTAGAAACTGAATTCTATTTTTTCAAAATAGAAAATTACAGGCTAATATTCCTGATGAACATAGATGCAGAAATCCTCAACAAAATACCAGTAAACCAAATCCAAGAATACATTAAAAGGATCATATACCATGGTTAAAGGATTTCTTCTAGAGATGCAAGAGTGGTTTAATACCCACAAATCAATCCATGGGCTGACGAGTGACAGAAAGGAAAGAATGAATAGATAAATACGTCTTAGAACCCCTGCTGGGAATGTGTAGTAAGTTTCTGCAGAATTTTGGTAACTAGCAATGTTATTTGGGACTTGGAGTATCACTTGTGGCTCAGATGGTAAAGAATCTGCCTGCAGTGGGTTTGACCCCTGGGTCAGGAGGATCCCCTCCCTGGAGAAGGGAACTGCTAACCAATCAAGTATTCTTGCCTGGAAAATTCCATGACAGAGGAACCCGGAGAGCTATACAGTCCATGGGGTCACAAAGAGTCGGACACGACCGAGTGACTAACTCTTCCACTTTACAAGTTTACGACGTGTGAGTTAAAGAGAAATCTGGGAAATGGCCTAGAAACACAACTATCACTTACAAGATTATTTCTCTGGGAAAAATGTATTTTACCCACTCCCTCCAGAACTCACAACATATGTGTCACAATCCTCTGATTCTAAAGACAAGCTGTTACTATTACACTGACCTCTGTTTACACTTTTATGTCAGCTGTGGGTGCTGCATTTAATTTTTGATTAAAAACAAAACAAAAATCAGAAACTATGAGGGAGCTGGGACTTCATGCTGCTGTTTAACAAATTATCACTGACTATGCAAGAAGATAATAAACATGTAACTTAATATGTACGTTTATAGCATACTTTGCAAAGCACTCTCTTTCACACACTGGGCTAGGTTCTGAGAATATAGAGTTGAATCAGGTTGAGTCTCTTTAGCAGCTCTAACGAACCCCACAGTAAGTCTGGAGGGACACCAGGGAGGCCCCATCACTGCTCAAGGTCACATACCTTATCAAGAACAAGAGCCAGAAAGAGGAACCTGGTCTGCTGCCAGCCCCCTGTTCATCTTCCACAAATTGCTTTCACATTCTCCAATCTGCCTGCGCATACCGCAGATTCTCAGTTACTGTTTTGCTAACTACAGCTTTTTCTCTTCTAATGAAGCTCTCGCTTTCCCACAGTCTAAGTCATTTAAATCCTAAGCATTTCCCAAATACCTCTGAATTTAATTTTACATTTTCTAGCCAGGCCAGGGTTCTATCAATTTCTACATACACAGGGGTGTTATAAACAGTGTAACTTATCACCACGACTTACATAAGTTTTCACAACAGAATGAGAATTAGAATGAGAAACAAAATTGGTTAATATAATGCTTTGCTTTCTACGAGTGTTCAGTTTTGGCTAACCTAAATAAGCTTCTAATTAGCAGCTATCACATAGGTAGATTCAGTAATTCACTAGGAGCGGCAATCTCCATACACGGAATGAAGTTAAGTGTCCAAACCCACAGTGAATGTGTCAACTGCTTGACTACTTCATATCACATAGCTGTTAAAGTCACACACAAAAAAATGAGGAAAATACTTACACTCTGATCAACATTAAGATAGAGGGAAATGAGAGCGTATGTAACAAAAGCACCATCAGCGCCAGAGCTCACATGAACCCAGAGTTTCTCTCCATCACCGTTTCCGGTGGGTTTGGACTTGGGTACGGTGCTTTCAGAATTGTCTGCAGCACCCCAGGGACATAGGGCACAGGCAGAGAGGCCTGGTCCCAGTTTTATAAACGGGAGTCTCTGATGGGGAACTGGCAGGAGGTCAGCTTAGACTGCAGACGGTGCGCTGTGTGCCCTTCAGGGTGTGGACTGCACACAGCTGACTCCAGGACACCTTCATCTGGACTCACGAAGCACAGGTGCAGCATCACTGAAAATGTGCGCACTGATCTAGACAGAGAGCAAACTACAACTAGGAAGCGAATACAACCTCACACGCGGAAAAATGAAAACTAGATACATTTTAGTACGACTGACTACAGTTTTCAAAAACCTGTGTGTTATTTTTCTAACTATAATGATTAATAGATCCCATTGGAATGGATTTTGCATACTGTAAGTACTCAGAGAAAACTATTCTCTTTCAGGTCTGGATAGGAACTTCACAGTAATGGGTGTCCATTGGGAGAGTTCCCAAGGGTCAATGAACATTTCATCATGAGTTATTACCGAGAACTCCCTGAAATACGTGCCAAGACAGTCATTAAAAAAAAAAAAAGTTGCTCAGTCGTGTCCGACTCTGTGACCCCACGGACTTGTAGCCCACCCAGCTCCTCTGTCCGTAGGATTTCCCAGGCAAGAATACTGGAGTGGGTCACCATTCTCCTCCCCAGGGGATCTCCGGACCTAGGGATTGACCCTGGGTCTCCCGCACTGCAGGGCGATTCTTTACTGCGTGAGTCACCTGAGTCAGTTGTAACAGGGCTTATAATTGGGAACTAGGAGCTTTTTTAAAAAAAAAAAAAATTGAAATAGATGGAGAAAGCTATAAGCAGTCAACATAGAGAAAAAGTGAGAAAAAGAAAAATTAAGTTAATTTCTGTCTTTAAAAAACCTGCATAAATATTATTTTCAAGTGTGTGCCAAAGGACGTGACACGGTGCCCACACCTGGAAAACCAGCCCGTGTGCCAGGCAGCCCTCCCCACCCCCCACGCCGGTCACCCTGCATCTGCTCCGTGCCGTTATGGAAGCTGCTGTCCTTTCTGCTCCATAAATTTTTATGAAAAAGGGGAAAGATTTCTTTCCTTTTTGATCGGGGTACTACTAATAATTGCAAGGTTTCTTTAACTTATTGACAAAAGAAAGCAGACTGTAGTCCTGTGTTTTGTTCCTCTTACGTCTGGGGAGCATTACTAGCCTGAAACGACAGTTTCTGCGTGTACACTTGGTTCCCTCTGCTCTGACCCACAAGACGTCACCGAGGCCCCACCTCCCAGCGCCTGATGCCTGCTGGTGTCACTGCACGTGGGGCCTTTGCACAGAAGGTGCCCCTGCCTTCCAGCCCCCACTTAATGCTGGTCCCCTTCTCTCAACCCCACTATCTCTGTCAAGACACATCCACTCTCGTGTGTAAATCTGTAACTTAACACCCACATCTAAACCTCTTTCCTCTTGCCTTGTAGAGCAACAGTCTCTGAACTGCTGACAGAGACATCTTTTAAAAACTACCATATGACCCAGTAATTCCACTACTGGGCATATACCCTGAGAAAACCATGATTCAAACAGACACATGCACCCCGATGTTCACTGCAGCACTATTTACGGTAACAAGGACATGGAAGCAACCTAGATTTCCACTGGCAGATGAATGGATACGGAAGTTGTGGTACGTAGATAACGATGGAATAGTACTCGGCCATAAAAAAGGAACTAATGTGAGTCAGTCACAAACTGAGGTGGATGAACCGAGAACCTGCTGTGCAGAGTGAAGGCAGAAAAACAATCATCATATATTAACACATCTTTATGGGATCTATAAACAGAAAAATGGTACGGATGAACCCATTTGCAGGGAAGAAATATGGACGGAGATGTAGAGAACAGATTTGTGGACACAGGGGCTTAAGGAAGAGGGTGGGATGAACAGAGAAAGTACCACCAACATACATACACAACTGCATGTGAAACAGAGCCGCTGGGGACCAGTATGTGACACAGACAGCCCAGCGCGCACCCCGCGACGACCTAAGGGGGTGCCCTGCAGGCAGGGGACGCACATACAGACACACGCACGGCTGATTCACGCTGCTGACGGCAGGAACCAGCACGACGCTGTAATGCAGCTATCCTGCAGTGAAAAGAATAAATCAAGGCACACACGCCGCCGCCCCCCTCCTCCTCAAAGGAACCCTTCAGTGGCTCTCACTGCTTCAGGGTAAACCTCCTCTTCCGCACACTTCCAACCATCTCCCCTCCCGGGCGTGCGTGTGTCTGACAGCCTGGTCCCCAAGGGCAGGCCCATCGCTCGTTTCTCTCTCAGCCCCTGAGGGCCACGCCGCGTGGGGTCCACACAGTGTCAGGAAATCTGCAGAAGACTTAGAAAGGAGCTAAAGATGGCGGCGGGTCCTGTCAGCACTATCTGGATGATGCTGAGGAGACCCTGTGTGCGTGTGCTCGCCCGATCCTAGCCTACAGGGCTCTGTGTCTTTCACTGTCACTAACGACCCTCCCAGGACTCAACTGCATGGACTGTGCGGCCAAGGCCTTATCTGAAGCCACCGCTGCGGACCATGGGCTGTAGACGTATGGAGCTGACGCCTGTGGACGCCCCTGCCTCCCGGAGGCCCGCACGGTCCCCGCCTCACAGCCTCAAAGGTGCCTTGCCCACTGGACCAGAGGACCTCAAGAGGAATTCACCCCAATCTGTCACTGTTTCAGGTGAAACGTATTTTTACCGGGGAGAAAGCTTTCTTGGGCTTAGTTTCCTAACCTTCAGGTAGCACATAAACAGAGACTTTCATTGGCCCAATCTGACACTTCTCATGAAAACTTCCAGAAAGAAGTTAGATTCTGTGGCCTTAGCTGGTCTACACCGAATGACTCTAGGTTCACAAAGCTCTCACGTAAATAATCAGGTTAAATCTAACAAAACAGCCGTCTTTTTGTGATTGAGAATAATCTCTGAGGTCATGATAATCACACGTGGGGAGACTGTCAGGAAAGCTGTTAAAGGATCCTGGAGTGGCCCAGATTGCTGGTGTGCTTTCCCAGGACCGTTAGGGGTGCTGTCAGGCGTTTCACGGCGGGCTAGCCAGACGCTCCGGAGGTCTGCAGCGTCCACAGGCTCCGGTTATAACCTCGCGGCTGCCGGAGGCACCTGGCGGAGGCCTGATGGTGGCAGGAATGCCTCCTGTCCACAGAGATGCCCGCCCCGTGGAGCTGCAGTTGCTGTGGTGCAGACAGGGGTGGTTCTGGTGTCTGTTAGCACGTATGTCTCAGGACTCCTGACTGTCTATGTCTCTGTTCTATGGACTACCCGACCAGCTTTTTGCATCTTACTGGTTTTCTCATTAGCTAATGAGCCAAAAACAAGGGAGTTATAATTCGACCCTTTAATAAAAAACTGTTTTTTAAATCGGGCCATTAGTGTCTCCTGGGTAAGTGAATACCTCCATAGTAGGGAGGTAGTTTTGGCTGAGTACTTCAATTAATTTTAAACTGATAAGAAAACAGTTCCATGCAGTTGTTTGGTCGTACCCCACTCTCGCTAAGTTGTGCCTGACTTCTCGTGATAAGAAAACACGAAATGCAGAAATGACGGCACCGTGCTAAGCGGCTGACGTGGGCACCTTCAGCATCTACAAGTGTTACGCTCATTAATTCAGCAAAGCTTAGAGAAACACTCCTTTGGAAGGACACCAGGCACTGGGCTACATGCCAGTATGAGGACGACTGAGAACAGGCCTCCTTGCTCTTGTGGAGACTGTGATCTAGTTAAGGGAATGTGAATTAAATTGAATAAAATAAGCCTACCAGGATGACCACAGGAGCTGGTACTAAATTATGGCTGCAGTGAGGAATCTGACCTCATCAGGGAGACCACGGGATGGCTTCGCATGAAGAATGTCTGAGTTGAGCTCTGAAAGGTCAGTAGGAATTAAGTAGGTGATAAGAAGAGGAAGTAAAACATACAGAGGCTCTGTGGAGGGCCAGCCAGGGCCGACACAATGGACTCCAAGATGCTTATGGTGTCCCAGGGGTCAGAGCCTGGGTCGAGCACAGGGTTACTGAAGGGCACGCTGGCCTTGCAGGTACCCTGCTGACCACTAGATGGCAGGTGCATACTAAGAAGGCGCAAGGCTGGACGAAGCTAAGTTTCAGGCAGGTCACAGGAAGTAGGGGGATCAGAGGCCCAGCAGGGAGGAGTGGGCGGGGACAGACCCCGCCTTTCAGACCCTGATTATGGAGGGCAGCGGAAAGCCGCTCACTGTTTCCGGGGACGTCCTGAAAGCCGCTCTGTGCTCCATGGAGGCAAGCAGCTACCCCACCTCACTGAAAACACTCTCGGCATCTCTTCATGCCACAAACACCCACTAAGCACCCGCTGCACGCATGCTACCGTCTTCTGTGCTGCGAGGCACACGAGAGAAGACGATGTTCCTGCCTCTCGAGATTTTTTTAAAAGGATGAACATGCTGAATACTGAATGCAATAAAGCACCTACAAATATCAACACACTCCTCCACGGATATAACTGCTCTCAGCGTTTTGATCACAGATGAAAACTTATTAAGTGCCATTAATACTGATCATTACTCACGTCCAATTGTAACATTCCTAATAAGTAGGTGCTGTCAGCAGACGAACAGTACTAACAACACAGGATTGTGACTACGTCCTTTAAGTAAAGGTAAACTCTGCGATCAACAAGGAGGTCTCAAAGTCCCCCTGAGCTGTACAGACCCATGGTCACCCACCAGTGCCCCGGAGGCTGTGCAAACGAGCAAATAACTGCTGGCATTCGCAGCTGTCATGAGAGCCAGTTCTACACAAGAAAGGGTACATTTCTGGATGCAAAAAGGCATCACAAGGGAACAAAATTAGCAGAATTTCACATCCCTCTGATGCAAAGAATTACAAATAAGATGGGGAACTGGATGTCCCACCTCTTCATTCACAATCCTACTGGTAAGTTCTGAACACATATAATTACAAAATCAAAATTTTCTCACAAGGAAATTTAAAATATAAAGTATATATCCTGTATATGTCAAAACATTTACTTGTATAGAAGGGATGCTTACTAAAAATGTGAAAAAATAGTAAGTTAATGCAAAACAAACAAAAAAAAAAGGTTACCAGTGTGGAATGAAATTTATTAGAGAAGATATCCTATTAGAGAAGCTCAGCCTCTGGTGAGACCTCAAGTGAGACACAGAGAAGGGGCTGGGGAAGACCAGCAGGAAGAGCAGTCACAGGAGAAGACAGAGGTAGGGGTCAGCTTACAGCTCCAGCAAGCCTCACGTCTCATGAGGCCTCGAGAAAGGTGTCTGGCTCAGCTGCAGCAAGACGATGGTTCCCCCAAAGCACGTCAGAGCACACAGCGAGGATCCGACCCTATGCACAGGAGGCTGCTGCCCTGCAGTGACCATTTCCGTCACTAGATGGCGGACAGGTCTAGTACTAAGGCAAAACGCTGGGTCAGCTGAAACCCGCAGGGGGCCGAGGGGCTAGGGATAAATAAGTGATGGAGGCAGACGAGTAGGAAAATACAAGTTTTCAGAGTCTGTAAAATTGAGATGCTTGTAATATATGAGTTTTCTGAAAGCAGGTACTCTTTGTAGTACTGTCCCCATTTTAGAGTTGAAGTGACTGAGGTCCAGAGTGTGACTTGGCTTTTCCCAAGTCGGCAGCACCTCCTGGGCTTACGTATTCTGCAGCCTAAGACAAAAAATTACCTGCGTGAAATACGGGAATAAACTATAAAGAGACAACTATACAGAATTGCAATGGCGATACCTTAAAAATACACGGCAGTCTGCAATTGGAAAAGAGGCTTAAAAACACGCATGTTGTAATTTTTACAGGTGGTAAAAGCAGCACAGAGTTAAGTGACTTACTCGTGACTTAACTGTGTTAGATGTGTTATTGATCATGCTTTAAATACCTGCTTTACCACACACTTCGGCAAGCCTTTCCCTACTTTGCGTATCAGGGAACCAAAACCTTAGTGAAGTAACATATCTTGAGTAAGATCAGACAATTAGTGACCGAGCTAAGGCGGTGTCCTGGCTCCCTGAACGGTGCTCTTCATTATAATTACGCTAGATAAGTCTGTCCTCGGAGACTCAGAAAAAACAAATGTCTGAGAATTAACCTGAGAAAGACTTTCTTAAAACGGCAAGTCTTAACCTCAATTTAAAAACAGGTAGTAGTTACAAGAGAATCAACAATGCGACTGTCCAGGTAGATGAAATAGCAGGGTGAAGAGATAAAGAGATTTAACAGACTTTTCCAAAGATATTTCTGTCAGGGCAGGAAAGTAAACTGGAAGGTTTCAGCAAGATATGTGTTTGGTGATATCCCATGAATTTGGTGATGAAGGGCTTTTTATTATCCGGGTGGTGCTCCTGCCAATGCAGGAGACACTGGCTCAATCCCTGGGTCAGGAAGATCCCTTGGAGAAGGGGATGGTAACCCACTCCAGTGGATTCTTGCCTGCAGAATCCTATGGACAGAGAAGCCTGGCGGGCTACAGTCCATGGGGTTACAGAGTTGGACATGACTGAAGTGACTAAGCACAGCATGTAAAGAGACACAGTGGAACAGAAGTACCAGAATTCTATTACTGAGCAGGTGAGTGTAACGTGAGACTAGCTCAGGAGGAAAGACTCTGGGCCAGATACATCTGTGAGCCTCTCGCCAGCCTCCCAGTCCACAGCCACCCTGCCCTCTCTGCCAGCTTTATCCACTTCGTTCTCTGTCACTCAGCTGTCACCTGATACACACTCTCTCATAAAAGCAGTGTTCTGTGAGTACGTTCCTGCCTTACCAAGTTCTGGAGACCAAGAATTGTATCTTCCAATTCATTTTGCTTCTAACTCCACTTCCATTTTGAATGCAAAAAGCAGTGAAAAAGAATGCCAATTCCTACCACAACAATAAGAAAAGGCTGGGTGATATTTGAAGAAAAAAATAAATTCTTTCTTAAACCTATCAGAATGCTGAGTTGTAAGGCAACCAGTAAAATGAATTCCATAAAGTTACAAGCCCCTCCAAGGAGAGATAAGAGACAGGATCTATTTCATCCTTGGCAAAGCGCGTACACGCGCGCACACACACACACACACAGAAGGGCAGCTGGCATATAAACGGGAGAAGAAATATGCTCAAATGTAATAAAGACCACGAGTGGACTAACACGTTCATCTGGAAGAGCTGGGAGTCTCAATGACAAGGGGCATTTGTGCTCACAAGCTCTTCTCCACAGATAACACCGTGTAATTTCATTTGCCTTATCAGGGAACCTGACCGCCCGATGCTGAGGAGAAAGACTGGGCAAGACCAGAGTGTGGAAGAGCTCCATTGTGGGTGTGGGCCTGCAGGAGACAAGCAGGAAGCCCCACTGAGGATCACTGGCTTACACACAGCAGCAGCCTCAGCCCCAAGGCCAGGGGGGAGGCACAGAAGAAGCACAGGCACGCCGGGGGAGGAGCAGGGCCTGTTAGGAACAGGGTCTCCATGGACGCCAAGCAGAAGTCCACCCCCACGAGCGAGGGGCAGGCAGCCCACAAACTGCCCAGGAACAGTTAGAGAGAAAGGGGGTGTGTCCACCATGGGGAGGAAGGGGGGTTGCTGAGAAGGCCCCACACCCAGGCCCCAGGGGGTGTGACCTGTGAAGACCAAAGCCGGACCAGAGCACAGAAAACCCCTGGGGTTAGGACCACGTGTCTGGTCAGCAACACACACTAACTGCTGAGGGAGGCGTGCAAACATCGAGAGAGACTTGTTCTGTGGCTCAGGAGAGGGACTGCTGACAGCTGAGAGTGAAGGAGGAACACAGAAACCCCTCCAGCACCTCCACAGGAAGTACTCCACGGGAAGGAAGTACTCCACAGGTACTCCACAGGAAGTACTCCACAGGAAGTACCCCACCCACGGCAGCCACTTCAGGGGATGACGTCAACACAAAACCCCGCCCAGCTCAACCTGTGGTGGACCCCACCTCTGACGGATGGCATCACAGCATTTCTGGGTGTGAGTACTATTTAACTTCCTCTACTGCTTTTTCACACAGGGGGCCCATCACTCAACAACCACTACACATAAAAACTGAAAACCAAAAAGAAGGACAATGCGCATAAACGGATGGGGTGACAGCAGAGAGATGGAATCTATGAGAGTTAAGTTGAACAACAGAGATGTAAAAGGTTATATGATATAAAAAATAAAGCATTCTTTGGGCTCACAAGCAATTTGAAACAGGTAAATAAAAATGATCTAAACTGGCATTTCTATACACTAACAATGATCTCTCTGAAAAAAGACAATGCCATTTACAATAGCATCAAAAACAATAAAATACAAAGAAATAAATTTAACCAAGGAAGTGAACGATCTATACAACAAAACCTTTAACACATGGATGAAATAAATTGAGAAAGATGCAAATAAATGGAAATATATCCTGTGTTCATGGACATGAAGAGTCAATATTTCTAAAATATTCATATGACCCAAAGCCATCTATAGGGTCAATGCAATTACTATGAAAATGCCAATGCCATTTTTTATGAAAACTGGAAAAATAATCCTAAAACGTACATGGAACCACAAAAGATGCCACGTAACCAAATCGGCCTTAGAAAGAATAAAACTGAGCTAACAAAGCTGGACTTCCTGGTTTCAAACTTTATTACAAAACTACAGTCATCAGAATAGTATGGTATTAGTATGAAGGATACATACATCAATGGAACAGAATCACAAGCCTGGATATAAACTCATGCACTTATGGTCAGGTAACATTTAACAAAGGAGTCAAGAGTACTTACTGTATAATAAGTGGTGCAGGGAAAACTGGATATTCACATGAAAAAGAATGAAATTGCCTGAATTTAACCTGATATCACTTACAAAATGGCTTCCCAGGAGGTGCCAGTGGTAAGGAACCTGCCTGTAAATGCAGGAGACATAAGAGACATGAGTTTGATACCTGAGTCAGGAAGACCTGCTGGAGGACGGCATGGTAACCCACTCCAGCGTTCTTGCCTGGAAAATCCCATGGACAGAGGAGCCTGGTCGCTACGGTCCCTAGGGTTGCACAGTGTCGGACACAACTGAAGCAACTTGGCACACAGGCACATTCAAAAAATTAACTCAAAATTGGTTAAGGACTTAAATGTAAGATGTGAAACTGTAAGTACTCAGAGAGTAGAAGAAAACATAGGGAAAAAGCCCCCTGTTACTAGTCTTGACAATGATTTTTTTGGATATGACACCAAAAGCACCAGCAAAAAAAGCAGAATCAACAAGTGGAGCTACATCAAGCTAAAATGCTTCTGCACAGCAAAATAAATCATCAACAAAATCAAAGTTTCCCCACTCTCATGGGATGGAAAGAAGTATTTGCAAATCATGTATCTGATAAGGGATTAATATACAGAATATATAAGAAACTCATACAACTCGAACAATAACAATAGCAAAAGTCATAAATATCTGATTAGAAAATGGACAGACGACTTGAATAGACATTTTTCCAAAGAAGACAGACAAATGGCCATGAAGTGCTTTGAGGAGGTGTTGAACATCACCCGTCATCAGGAAAAGGCCAATCATGACCACAGTGAGATGTCATTTCACGCCTGTTAGAAGGACCATCATCAAAGAGAAAGGAGGAAACAAAAGCTGAAGGATGGCGCGGAGAAAAGGGAGCCCTTCCCACTGTTGGTGGGAATGGAAGTCAGCATAGCAATAACAGAAAACAGCACAGAGTTTCCTCTAAAGACTGAAACCAGTCCCCGTGTGAGCAGCAGCCCCACTCCGGGGTATTATCAGAAGGAAGTGACATCACTGTCTTGTAGAGATCCCCATGTTCACCGCAGTGCTATTCAACAGCTGAGATACAGAAACAACTCAAGTGTCCATCGGTGGATGAACAGACAAGAGAAAATGCCGTACTTATGTATGCAGTGGGATACCGTTAGGCCATAGAAAGAACGAAATCCTGCTATTTGTGACAGCGCGGATGAACCTGGAGGGCGTTATGCTAAGTCAGTCCTACAGAGAAAGACAAACACTGCATGACCTCATTTACATGCGGAACCTAAAACAGCTCAACTCTTAGAAAGTAGCCCGCTGGTTACCGGGGCTGGGAACCAGGTGGAGGGGTTGCTGGGGAGCTGTGGTCAAAGGTTACAAACCTGCCCTTACCAGATGAGCAAGGCCAGGGATTTACAGAGCAGAGGGACCACAGTTCGCAGTGCCTCGCTGGGTACCTGAAAGCTGCAAGAGGGATCCTCACTATCACCCCAGTAAGTGAAGGGCAGTTAACGTGAGGCGAGGGACATGTGAACTAACCTTAATGTGGTAAACACGTCCCACCACGCGCGTGTACGAAACTTCAAACGGAAAACACAAACCGAATCACAAAGGGACAGGGGGGGAGGGATTAACAAAACACAAACTAGAGAAGAGCCAAGGGCCGCGGGGGACCCTCAGCGGGTCCAAGTCCTACTCCCCACACGGGCGGCTGCTGGCTGCGCCTGGGGAGGCGCTGCAGTCGCAGGCGGGCCAGGACAGCACCCCCTTGTACTTAGCAAGCATCCAGAGGTGCTGTAAGAACAGGCTCCATCACGGCACTAACTGGAATTTCTGCAGGGGATCTATGTGGGCGTGAACAGAGGTAGCTTCGTTGTACCGACGCTAAGGCTAAGAGGCTAGAAGAGGGTAGGAAAGTGGCTCAAATTCAAGTGCCACGTGAGAGGCCAGGCCGGTTTCCTGGTCTTCCGGTCCTTCCGGTTTCCCATCCAGGTCTGTAATACTCCAAAACTTGAGATCTTGACACTCCCACATGGGGTGTTCCTGGTCAGCGAGGAGGGTGATGTTAAGGTGTGAACAGGAGGAGTAAACAGGCCGGTGAAGGAGCGTCTGTCTGAGTTGGCCTATGACGGTCATTTACAGGTCATCAACGGAGGCAAGTGACCCAGTCCGAGCACGTGGCGGAGATCAGAAGAAGCACAGGACCTTGGAGGCTGTAAACCAGCCACTGCAGGTACTCAGGTCGCTTTCTGTGGATCTGAATGTGATACACACTCCACGAGGGAGCTGTCCACACTTGGCCCACCCTACAGTACTAACTGCATCCATGGATGCTTACTTTAATTAACATCGTTATTAAGTTGAGGACCACTCTAGAATTAGACCAAAGAAATCGTCGCATTAGATTTCAGAGACAGAATAATTTGAATTCAGAACAGACCCTGGGACAGAAGTCCTTTTACTGATGTCAGCAAGTTCCCTCAGGTGGTTCTGACTTTCTTTAGGAACTTCAGTTTGGCAAAAGTGTCTCAATATCTTGTAGAAACACAGTGCTTTAGAATTCGCCTCTCCAGGGCTGATCAGAGATGACGTGAAAACCTTTCCAATGGCCTCACCGGCTAAAGGCCCCTCTCTCCCCACCATGGTTACTGGGTGAGGGTCTTGTCCTGAGCTCACACGCAACATGGCTGTGAACAATTAGACCAGCTTTTTAGGACTGTCCAAATACCAAGTAACTTGTTCACTATAAGTATTTTTAAATACATTGTCTCATTATTTTTATCTTCTTTAATATTTCATGAGGCAAATTTTGAGAGAGATTTTGCAACTTTTCCATTCTGAAAGATTATTGATTAGTGTAAAAACAAGAGGTTGTAGAATACTATTAAAACATTATTCTCAAAGCTAAATAAATAAGTTAATAAATAATCCTTTGATAAATGGCAAACTATTTGCAATTTCACTTTTGCTGACAGGGGTTCAATAGCTCCACATTTTAAAAGGTTTCTTGGCACACAGCGAGTCCACGCTATTTTCAATATAACCTAGCATTTGATTGCTTTCACCAGCTGAAGAGAAGATGATGATTCTAGCTAGAACAAGCAGCTAAAAAGTTGGCACTGATTAGCAGAAATATTTCCAACCACCTTAATAAACTATGTTTGTAAAAAGCACATGGTGAAGGAATAATACATCTAATTTATAAAGTAACTGTAGCTGGACTGCACTTCTCAGGTCACCGTACCCACACGTAATAAGCATAAATGTGTGTGTATGTGCGGAGTCACCAAACGGTTTCAGTACTGAGGGCAGCAAGACTCTAAGCAGAATCTGCAATTCTATCTGGGTTTCAAAAGCATTATTTTACAAATGTCAGAGCCTGACGAAGGCCAAGAGGCATGAGAGTGCGGCACAATCGCCAGGGTTAGACTCGAGCACTGGAAAGACTGTGAAGAACTTTGAGATAAGGCAGTCCTGTTGTGTAACTCGTTAAGGTATTTATCTACTATGCTAGTATTTTATGTTCTGCACCAGGAAATAGCACCATGTGTAACAGACATAAATCCAGCTCCAATTATAATCAGGTCCCATAATACTCTGAAGCGGCACATCTATTGACACTCCCGACAGTTTCTCTCTCCTGGGGATGCTACCGGCAGCAGCAGGAACCCCTACGAAGACAAGACTGGCTTTTCTTTTCATGGACGCGAACGCTGATCTCTGACCAACCTGAAAAGCAGTTCTTACACACAAAACGGGAAGACAGCCACCATTTCTGTACCGCAGGATGCCTGGCGAAAATAAGAATCTGTCTGTAAAATGTGGAATAGAGAGCTGTCGTCATTTTCACCAGAAGCCCTTAAAATAATTAAAGATTCACAAGAAAAGAGTTAAAGGCAACAGAGAGATCTTTGAGGTGTGATTACGGATGTGAATTCTAGAATGGTCCTGAAAGTAGAAGTGTTAGTCTCTCAGTGGTGTTCAACTCTTTGTGACCCTATGGACTGTAGCCCCCCAGGATCCTCTATCCATGGAATTCTCTAGGCAAGAATACTGGAATGGGATTTCACTTTCTTCTCCAGGGGATCTTCCTGACCCAGGGGTCAAACCCACGTCTCTTGCATTGGCAGGTGGATTGTTTACCATCTGAGCCACGAGGGAAGCTCAATTTAAATTTAAGATTAAGCTCAAGATAAATTTATGTATCTTTGTTTTTGTCTCAAGACTGTGATAAGTGACACAGCCAATTTTGGCAATAAATCTGAAGAGTAAAATGATAACATTAAAAAGGTACATTTCAACCTAAAAAGATCTCACAGAATACAGGGAACATTGTCACCTAAGTCTTTATAATATACTAGGTATTGTTCATTTTAGAAATGAAGTCCTGGCCAGTTGGTGAAATAAGGAGTTGGTTTTGAATTATTTCTTTGAGAAGATAATGTTCTTGAACAATTTTATGACAATATAAAATTTTCAAGTGTGTATTCGACTGTGTCTCCAAAAGAGAGCAGCAGATCTTACGTCTGTGCAACCATGTTCTTCAAGGAAAGAAAATATCACGTGAACTCACTAGAGGGCACCCTTGTCACCGGTAACTGAGGTTTTGGGGGTGAGGGTGGGGGCACAGATGTGAACTGTAATCAAATTTGACATGTTCAAAATTAATATTATTTCAACAGAAAACAACAGAGAAAAATAGCTTTATTTAAATCAACAATAGGGTACCCAAATTTTCAAACTGAACTTAAAATATCAATTTTATAGATTAGTGACATTGCTATAAACTAGACCAAATAGATGCCACACACACACACACACACACACACACACACACACACACACAAGTCGCTCAGTCGTGTCTGACTCTTTGCGACCCCATGGATTGCAGCCCACCAGGCTCCTCGGTCCATGGGATTTTCCAGGCATGAATACTGGAGTGGGTTGCCGTTTCCTTCTCCAGGGATCTTCCTGACCCAGGGATTGAACCCATGTCTCCCGCATTGTAGGCAGACGCTTTACCGTCTGAGCTATCAGGGAAGTCCATGTGAAAGTCTATGTGAAAGAGTAACTTTAGGACAAAGACTGCTAAGCCATGATTCATGTAGGCAGTACTTCTTATGGGCATCTTTTAGTAGAAACACACTTAAGCTATTTTTAAAAAATATTTTATCATTTGAAACTCTCAGACTTTAATACTTCTCTAATCCTTTCTGATCACTTTAATTCAACATTTTACCTTAATCACAGTAACACAATTCTCAGTACTGAACCAAAGTAAACAGAGTGCTAAAAACAAAAAATTAATGGTTTTTCTGGCTTAACATTATTTGGTTAAACTTATTTTTATTTCTTGGTAAGATTTATATTAAGTATTTTTTCCAAATTCCTGGCCCTCCTTCACAACCCAGTTCCTCCCCCTTCCCCTGAAGTCACAATTATTCTTCTCATTGTGATTTACAATCTCTTTTTTCTTGCCCAGAAGAAGCAAGAGGCTACCTCCCTCTAAGCCAGTGACTCTGCCATTTCTTTCTTGACAGATAAAGAAAAGCTATTCAGTGGACTGTATTTTCCAAAGATCCCAACAAGTGTGTCACTTTCTAAAATCTATTATGTCACTTGAGCAAGAAACACTGTCCTTAATTGCACTGATTTCATCCCTGGGTTCTACTGAATTTCAATGATGAAAAGTGTGTCATAAACACACTATAAGCCACACCCTACTAGTGTGGATATCCCACCATTCATTAAGCTTAGGGACTAATAAGCAAGAGAATCTAAGTTTTTATTTTTTCCTGTTAATTTCACAGAAACGATTTCATTGGCAGGATTTTAAAACATGAGATTTACTCTGTGTAAAATGTAAACCACCTTGCCTGCTCATATTTAAAACATGCTTACACACGGGGATTTAAATTCCCATTCAACTGAAATGTGGCTTTGAAATGCCTTACCTGTAAGTCTCCACAGGCCAGAAAGGCATATGTAACTTCTAAGCACGTTCTTTAAAGATGAGGTTACATTACTCATCAATTATAAAATGGGCTCACTGCTGCTGTGCTGTATTCCAAATCCACCAGGAAGACTTACAAACCAATAAAAACATAAAGACTCAAAAAGACAGCAATTGCATTTGAAGTGTACCTTATCACCTTATATAACAGGGAAAAAAAAAAAACGGAAAATCATGTAGACTGTATATTATGGCATAAACATCTTCCTTATTTCTGCACTCAAAAGAACTTTTTCTATCTTGGACTACTAGTCTGTGAATGTATTTGAAAAACAGAGTAAGTGGCCGCTAATTTAATAGTAGCTGGTCCATTAGGAGGAATTACGACTGTTGAGTGTATTTGTAAACACTGTGTTTGGGTTTAAGTCTTGAGTGCATTCCAAGCGTGGGTATTTGTCAACAGTCACACAGCTTACAGTACAAATGCAAAAATAACCTTCCAGTCATGCTTCCTCACGCAGCTCTTACATAATTAACTAGATGGGCTGAAAATAAACCTGAGGGGATTGCCACTCAGCCCAGACGTGAAATAGTTAAGAGTGGAGTATGTGCCGGGGTTTTAATGGGGCTGAACAACAGGAAGCCTCGACCTCCACTTTCGCCTGATTTTACTGTGCTGGTTGTGCTTGCTCAGGGCCATCCATCTGTTAAGGCTGACACGTCATACGGCGACACTCCTGCTCACTGTTCCCTGGGCCAGTGTTGTGTGTGTGTGTGTGCGTGTGTGCGCACACACCTGTGAGGCACACAGACAACACACATTACGATGACTGGAGAAGTTAAAAATGGCTAATATTATTAAATATGGAGCAGTATCTTAGGTTCATATAAATTTTGCATATGACTTAATTTCTCATTCTTAGAAATTCCAATGAATTTTTACAAGCCAGCACTTTAAACATAATTGTAGATGACAGACTTGGTCTAGACATTGTTCGGTAAGTCTGCAGTGTTTTGTTCTAAAATGAAGCGCATGAAAGGAGGTGGGGCTGCAGTCGAGAACAGCGCGGCTCCGGCCGTGACTGTGGCCGTATTCTCCCTGGACACGACTGGGCCTGTTCTCGGTAAAACCAGAGGAGGAGGCTCTCCCTGGAGCCCTGTTAGGCTGGGGCTGCTGCCCGAACTGTCATCTGCACACAAAAGGGAAGAGGGCTGGGTTTCATAAACGGGAAGCCTAATTGGGAGAGCACCATGGCTGTACCCTTGACATTTATTTAAGCCTCATCAACAAAACGGGAAATAACCCTACTAATTAGCAGACCAACACACAAATTACTGTTTGCTGGGAGTAGATACAGACTCACAGTCCATTTCAAAATTAAGCTAAGTAACAGAAGCTTTAAACAACACACATTTTAGTTTCTGCTCTTTTCTACAGCACACAGATTATAAATTTTGATTTTTTTTTTACTTTAAAATACATTCTTAGAATTTAAATGACCCAAATCTCATTTTCCTCTTCTGAAAAATGGACAAAGATAAAGTGTTGCAGTTACACAAGTCTGCCTGGAAAACTGCAAACAGGAGGTTCTTCATATAGTCGAGACTGTCTTCTCAAATGGATGAGCAAACAGACGAGGAGTGGATGAGTCAAGTCCACATTCTTTGTATTGATAATCTGACAATAAAATGACACTTAATGTCTTAGGAACTTACAAGCCAAGAGATTTCTTGGTCAAAATAAATAAATAAATAAAAAGCTGTGTATTTTTTTCCAAATCATGAACTGGGATCTAAGGACATCTCTAGTTAGAATGAAGACAGATAATCTAGGGTCCACCGTGACTGCAGGATTGTTAGTGACTCTGGGAGTCACCGAGAGAGGAGAGAGTCAGATGCACCACTGCTGTAGAAGACCTAAAGCTCGACAAGCGTGTCTGTGTACGAATAGACAGCTGCCGATTGTTCAGTGCCTCCTGTATCAGATACTCTATATACATTGTCTATGATGGCCACAGCATCCTAGGGAGATAGCGTGTATCATTACTATCATTTCACAAATGCAAAAACTAAGGCTTGGGGCTTCCCAGGTGGCGCAGTGGTGCAAGAATCCACCTGCTAAATCAGGAGACGCAAGAGACACGGGTTGGATCCCTGGGTAGAGAAGATCCCCTGGAGGAGGAAATGGCAACCCACTCCAGTGTTCTTGCCTGGAGAATCCCATGGACAGAGGAGCCTGGTGGACCACAGTCCATGGAGTTGCAGAGTTGTGTTTGGCTCCATGCTACATGCCAGTACCTTTCTCAAAGTTAAGCCTTTCTGGCTGTAAGGTCCATACCCCTGTCAAGAACAGCTCCTCCTCTGTGAGCACCCTCTCCACGCAAAGGCAGGAGAGTCGTGGCCAGGGACTCACACTCCAGAATCAGTCCATCTGCTTTTCCATCCAGAGGACAAGGTGTTTGGATGGCATCACCAACTCAATGGACATGAGTCTGTGCAAACTCTGGGAGATAGTGAACGACAGGGAAGCCTGGCGTGCTACAGTCCATGGGGCTTCAAGGAGTCAGACAAGACAGCGACTGAACAACAACAGCTCTGCTATTTAATACTGTAAAACTTTGGGCACATTTCTTAACCTCTATGCTCTCAGTTTCTAGATCTGAAAAATCACGGGTAAAAAAAACAGTTCTCACTCTCGCTTGGGTTGTTGGGAGTTTTAAACTAATCCTGTCGTACACACAAACACACATACACACTCTGCTAACCAAGGAACCTCCCCTGCTCCTCCTGGTTGCCAAGGCTGCTCGAGCACACTTCAGTATCACTTCAACTCTGTAACAACTCAGGTTTGGGAAACAGTAGTAAAAACATCAAAATTATCTGGATCACCAAATCCCACAGGTCTCTGGAGAACCTTGCTTTCAGGTACCTGAATTTACTACCCAGCCAGTCTTTAGAGAACCTGATCATGTGAACACTCTAATGGAAGAGGCTGCCAGGCACAGGCCAGGACTAACAGGAGAGAGAGGAGGCACAGGAGGGAGGAGAGAGTGAATTCTGCAACAGGGCTGTTTCTGCTTGCAGCCTCTCTGTGTCTTTAAGTAGTTCAACTCTCACATGAAAGCAGAGGCCACAGCCAGGAAGCTGGGAGCGGGGAGGGGGTGTTTCCGAGGGAGGCTCTGATGAGCCTGAGCCCCGCCCATCCATCACGAGGCTGCACTGGACCCTGTCTCTCCAAACGGGGATGCCCGTCTCCCCTGGGTGCGCCCTCTCCACTGTGAGCATCCGGTCCCAGGTCCCCTGATGGCGTGAGCCTGCTCGAAGGCTTTCTAAACCTGTGTGTGCTATGAATCACGGGAGCTGTGGGGTTTTTCCTGTTGTTCATGTCAGAGGCTAAGCACAGGAAGGGGGCTTAGCTCCTTACTACACTTGGTCACTGCAGTGAATCTTATCTAAGTGAATTTTAATTCTTTATTCCACAATTCTTTGTAAGATATTAATTTACTGTTGGAAATAATTAGAATGTAAATGAGATAAACGTTAGTGTCTCTCACATATTTACTTATATCTAGATTCTTTCTTTTACCACATCTAACCATTCTCAGAATTGCTTCTGTATTTAACTGAGAGTCTTAATGTGCTCAGATCCTACTGTTACAACTTGGAGGGCCGGGTGTGAGAGACGTGATGATTTGGGGAATCATCACAGAGTAACAGACACACGATTCTAGCATCAGCTTTCTGTCTCCTCCACAAGATACTGCATCATATTTTGGTTACATCAATGAAGCTGGATGATCTCCAAGAAGTGAACTGAGGAAGCGTCTGCAGCATCAGACCACAAAGAGAAAGCGGCAGACGGGGCCTGCTCCCTCCGGATGTCTGTGCCCAAATGCAAATACTGTACCCTAAGGTCCTTCTGTTTGTGTGCATGACCCATCTCCTGGGAGAATGGAGACCACGGCAGCCCATCAGGTAGGCTGACCTTGACCTTAACCAAGCTTCAGGTTTGTGGGACAAAGATCCAGCCTCTAACAATCCCAAAATATAGATGGTTCTTTTTTCTTTCTTTGCAAAGATGACTTTTTGGAAAATAGCATTATAAAGCAATTAGAAATAGCAAAAATCCCTTGAGATACCGTCACAATCCTTAGAACCCCTTCTCCGTTCACAGACACCCTCCCAGCACCCCTGGTAACATGGTCTCCCCGCATCCCATCCCTCAACGGTGAGAGCAGATGGAGCCAAAGACTAATGCCTGCTCTTCATGTGCTGGATTATGTTCTTCAGCAAGAACGTGGACTTGGGAACTGTGGTCCATTTCTCGAAGTTGTGTGAACTGAAGGCCTGCAAGCTCAGTGACGGGGCAGAGAAGCTGAGAAAGCTGATGTACAGAAGGCCCGGTGATCAAACGTGCAGAGCACAGACCAGGTGAGCGGGAGACCGAGACTGCTCTTCCAGGCCTCTCGCGTGGATCCTGCCCGGGGCCCACATACTCCTGCACTCGGCTGTCCTAAGGAACAGGGAGATCCTCACGATACACGCCCTGCTACTGTCTTACTCCACGTGCAGTTGTGTGTGTTTCCTAATGCCATGAGATTAGAGAGAGAATTCAGACCGGGGCTGGATGACAGTCTCAACTAGAGTGTACCATGGTCTGCTTTTACAGATAAGCTGCTGACCACAAGTTGGCTATCATGTCAGAGCACAATTAACTGGCTCAGAGAAGTAAAATTAGTACTGCAAGAAAACATGCATTCTGGCAGCTTTGGGGAAAACATAGGAAGGGCGGAAAGTAACAAGGAAAAAAACTGCCAAAGGGCTCAAAATTTACCTCTTTTGTTAGTGTGTGAATCTAAAACTAAACAATCAAACTTCAATTATAGAAAAATACAATCAAAAGGTGAAATTATAATAAATACTGGGATGCAAGTGGTTAGAAATATAAACAAAAAATTTAGCTGTGAAAGTACATATACAGAGATATGTGTCTACTTGTAAAATGGGACAGATACATACATATACAGTGGCTGCACACATTACCCGAAACACATATTTATCCCCCATAAAGTAAAGATAGTTATTCAGACATTATCAGCATCTGCACAATAAATCTAAATATGCTGGCTTAACAAATTCTTATATACCAAGAAGGAAAATAAAACTATAATTCATAAAAGAACAAGCCCTACTTCTTTTAATTTTGTTAAAGTCATGTCATGTCATGTCTACCTGAAAACCATAAAATGCCAATTAATGAATACAGATAACTATACTAATGATACTATGATAACGCCATGACTATTCAAGGTAAGTGTGCAATGAATATAAAGCTATTATCCTGTAAAGTTTTCTATAACTTAATATAATTTTCTCTATCAGAAACTGTGTCTCTAGGAATTCAAAGAAAACAAAACCAGAAATCAGTCACATATTTTCTAATTAAATTATCATAAAAATCAGATCAGATCAGTCGCTCAGTCATGTCCGACTCTTTGTGACCCCATGAATCGCAGCACGCCAGGCCTCCCTGTCCATCACCAATTCCCGGAGTTCACTCAGACTCACGTCCATCGAGTCAGTGATGCCATCCAGCCATCTCATCCTCTATCGTCCCCTTCTCCTCCTGCCCCCAATCCCTCCCAGCATCAGAGTCTTTTCCAATGAGTCAACTCTTCGCATGAGGTGGCCAAAGTACTGGAGTTTCAGCTTTAGCATCAGTCCTTCCAAAGAAATCCCAGGGCTGATCTCCTTCAGAATGGACTGGTTGGATCTCCTTGCAGTCCAAGGGACTCTCAAGAGTCTTCTCCAACACCACAGTTCAAAAGCATCAATTCTTTAGCGCTCAGCCTTCTTCACAGTCCAATTCTCACATCCATACATGACCACAGGAAAAACCATAGCCTGGACTAGACGAACCTTTGTTGGCAAAGTAATGTCTCTGCTTTTGAATATGCTATCTAGGTTGGTCATAACTTTCCTTCCAAGGAGTGTCTTTTAATTTCATGGCTGCAGTCACCATCACCATCTGCAGTGATTTTTGAGCCCAGAAAAATAAAGTCTGACACTGTTTCCACTGTTTCCCCATCTATTTCCCATGAAGTGGTGGGACCAGATGCCATGATCTTCGTTTTCTGAATGTTGAGCTTTAAGCCAACTTTTTCACTCTCCACTTTCACTTTCATCAAGAGGCTTTTGAGTTCCTCTTCACTGTCTGCCATAAGGGTGGTGTCATCTGCATATCTGAGGTTATTGATATTTCTCCCAGCAATCTTGATTCCAGCTTGTGTTTCTTCCAGTCCAGCGTTTCTCATGATGTACTCTGCATATAAGTTAAATAAACAGGGTGACAATATACAGCCTTGATGAACTCCTTTTCCTATTTGGAATCAGTCTGTTGTTCCATGTCCAGTTCTAACTGTTGCTTCCTGTCCTGCATACAAATTTCTCAAGAGGCAGATCAGGTGGTCTGGTATTTCCATCTCTTTCAGAATTTTCCACAGTTTATTGTGATCCACACAGTCAAAGGCTTTGGCATAGTCAATAAAGCAGAAATAGATGTTTTTCTGGAACTTTCTTGCTTTTTCCATGATCCAGCAGATGTTGGCAATTTGATCTCTGGTTCCTCTGCCTTTTCTAAAACCAGCTTGAACATCAGGAAGTTCACGGTTCACATATTGCTGAAGCCTGGCTTGGAGAATTTTGAGCATTACTTTACTAGCGTGTGAGATGACTGCAACTGTGCGGTAGTTTGAGCATTCTTTGGCATTGCCTTTCTTTGGGATTGGAATGAAAACTGACCTTTTCCAGTCCTGTGGCCACTGCTGAGTTTTCCAAATTTGCTGGCATATGCCATGTTAAAAAAAACCCAAAGATTTAAAAATTAAATATGAGAAGTAAAGGTAATTTTCTTAATTTAAAACTTATTTAAATTTATTTAAGATAAGCATCCCTCCAATTTAAGTGTTCTCTTTTTATCATAAAGCATCCTACAGTTAACAAAGATTCCCATATTTTTTTCACAACAAAGTCCAGGACGCGCACATAGTTCCAGGCAGGATAAATCCAATGAACACGCCAAGAACAGTAATCAAATTTACAGTAATCAAATTTACAAAAATGAAAGACAAAAAAATGTTAAAAGCAACAAGGGAAAAACAACAAATAATATACAAAGGAACTCCCATAAGGTTATCAGCTGATTTTTCAGGAGAAACTCTGCAGGCCAGAAGGGAGTGGCACGATATATTTAAAGTGATGAAAGGGAAGAACCTACAACCAAGAATACTCTACCCAGCAAGGCTCTCATTCAGAGATGATGGAGAAATCAAAGCTCTACAGACAAGCAAAAGGTAAGAGAATCCAGCACCACCAAACCAACTTTGCAACAAATGCTAAAGAACTCTAGGCTGGAAAAAGACCAGCAACTTAGAAACAACCTTGTACATATATAGACTGCTATACCAACACCTCACGGGAACAACAAACCTCAAAATTACAATAGATACACACAGAAAAGTAAAAGCAACCCAAACACAACACTCAAGATGGTGATCAAGTCACAAGAGAAGAGAACAAAAGAGGAAGAGAAGGAAAAAGACCTACAAAAACAAACCTGAAATGCTTAATGACAATCAGATCAGATCAGATCACATCAGTCGCTCAGTTGTGTCTGACTCTTTGCAACCCCATGAATCACAGCACGCCAGGCCTCCCTGTCCATCACCAACTCCCGGAGTTCACTCAGACTCACGTCCATCGAGTCAGTGATGCCATCCAGCCATCTCATCCTCTGTCGTTCCCTTCTCCTCCTGTCCCCAATCCCTCTCAGCATTAGAGTCTTTTCCAATGAGTCAACTCTTCGCATGAGGTGGCCAAAGTACTGGAGTTTCAGCTTCAGCATCATTCCTTCCAAAGAAATCCCAGGGCTGATCTCCTTCAGAATGGACTGGTTGGATCTCCTTGCAGTCCAAGGGACTCGCAAGAGTCTTCTCCAACACCACAGTTCAAAAGCATCAATTCTTCAGCACTCAGCCTTCTTCACAGTCCAACTCTCACATCCATACATGACCACAGGAAAAACCATAGCCTGGACTAGATGAACCTTTGTTGGCAAAGTAATGTCTCTGCTTTTGAATATGCTATCTAGGTTGGTCATAACTTTCCTTCCAAGGAGTGTCTTTTAATTTCATGGCTGCAGTCACCATCTGCAGTGATTTTGGAGCCCAGAAAAATAAAGTCTGACACTGTTTCCACTGTTTCCCCATCTATTTCCCATGAAGTGGTGGGACCAGATGCCATGATCTTCGTTTTCTGAATGTTGAGCTTTAAGCCAACTTTTTCACTCTCCACTTTCACTTTCATCAAGAGGCTTTTGAGTTCCTCTTCACTTTCTTAATGACAATAGGGAGACACATATCAGTAATTACCTTAACCGTAAATAGACCAAATGGTCCAACCAAAAGACACAGACTGGCTGAACGCATACAAACACAGGACCCGTATATATGCTGTCTACAAGAGACTCACCTCAGACCTAGGGACACATATAGATTGAAAGTGAGGGGATGGAAGAAGGTATTCCATGCAAATGGAAATCAAAAGAAAGCTGTAGTAGCCATTCTCATAGCAGACAAAACAGACTTTAAAATAAAGACTGTTGTAAGGTTCAACAACAACAACAACAAAAACACTACATAATGATCAAGGGATCAATTCAGGAAGGAGATAAAACAATTGTAAATATATATGCACCCAACACAGGAGCACCTCAATATATAAGGAAATAGTAACAACCATAAAGGGAGAAACCGACAGTAACAGGAATAACGGGGGACTCTGGCACCCTACTTTCATCAATGGACAGAACATCCAGGCAGGAGATCAACCTTAAATGACCAGTTAGACCAGGTGGTCTGAAGTATAAATAAAAGCATTCCACCCAAAAGCACGCTCTTCTCAAGCACAGGTGCAACGTTCTCTATGGCTGACCACGTGCTGGGCCACAAGGCGGGCCTTGGGAAAGTTAAGAAGATTGAAATCATATCAAGCATGTTTTCTGATCACAACACCATGAGATTAAAAATAAATTACAGGAAAAAGCTATAAAAATCAAACATGGAGGCTAAACAATATGCTACTAAACAACCAATGGATCACGAAAGAAATCAGAGAAGAATTCAAAAATCTATCGTGTTTTATACACACACACACACACACACACACACACACGATCTAAGTGCTCCAACATTAAAGCAGTAAACATTTTGGTTAAGCTTTTAAGCTATCAAAGTTTGAGAACAGACAAACGGGAAGTGAACGTTCTAATTATGGGAGAAGAATTAAGAAGGGGATTGCAAATCCATCATTAATTTACAAGTTTATGAATGTGTTCCAGTTAACAGGGGGAGCCAGAAAAGGCTCCTACCCCTGTGAGAAAATTATTTCATTGAAAGGCTTGTTTCAAGTCACAGAACGAGCATTCACTGCCAATACACTGCAATTGAGCCATACAAACGTATGACAATGTAAGCTTAACACATAAATCATAGAGAAGGCATTTTGTATGTTATAAAAACAGCCCCTTAAAGCAGAGAACTTTTAAGTTTTTCCACAATACCTAGGAAAGTACCTGATACATAATAGCTGTTGAATGACTGAACGAACAAGTCTTCTTTACAAAGGCTGAGGTTCTAGAGCACAGCCTCGCGGCCCTTCCCCATCCCAAAGACGCAGGGAGCACTGCACTGAGTCTGGAGAGCCAGGGAAGCCACCTGCGCACGGAGGTGAGTGCCCATCCCGCCCGGCCACTCATTACAAGACATTGGGCAAGCGATGTGACCATTCAGCAGTCAGCTTCCTCATGTGTAAACTGGTGGCTGTGATAAATGCAGCTTTGCAGCTGCTTCAAGTTCAATGGTTTCTTAACTTTAATCCACTTGTAAACTCCTTTCAAAAGGCAGTTTTCTAAGACCACTTAAAGTATGATGTGGTGTGTGCAATTTTTGCTTCTTAAAATCCTACAAAAGCACACTTGTGATGCAAAATCAGAGACAGAGACACACACACACGGCTCTGATCCCGGACACATTCCTACTTTAGGACAGTACGTGAAGTAGCATTAGGTGGAAGCAGAAGCTTTAAACTACTAACAGCAAACAAAACATCTAACTTTAGAAAAATACAGACATACATTATTCCATGTTTTAATTTCTACAGAGTACTCTAGTGGTCAAATCCCCATGTATGAGCTTCACCTTACTTTGTAGTAAAGGAAGCCGTCATTAAGCTGCTCCCACTCCTGGGCAACCGCACGTGGCCCTGTCTCCCCGCACTCACCATGAGGCCACGACCCAGTGACGGGCGGCAGACTGGTTCCTGGACGCTGGGCTCACAGGCCCTTTGCACCTGCCCAGACTCTGCCTACTCATATTGACCATCATCACAGAATTTCTTACCATATGATAAAAATAAAAAATCAGTGTGTCCAAAATTCTTCCTGAAGAAATCACTGAAATTAACATAATATCAGACTGTGGGAGACAGGAGGTTAGTAAATACTCTCACCTGGGAAAGCTTACGCCTGGCTAGGTTTGCTCCCCTCTCGCTGTGTAACGTGTAAACGGGCGTGTATTGCACGGAACTGGAACAAGTCCCATAGTCGTCCTCATTTTCCTGCACCCGAAGGGATACGCGAGTGGTTATTCTAAAGTACTCGTTTCATTACTAAGGTTTTCAATTAATAGACAGTATCTGAGACAGATGCAAATAACAAAATTAACACCTGGAGTGTAAGTTTAAACAAGCTCTTTAGGAAGAAAATGCATTTTTATATACCATGAACTAAAAACCTCCAAAATAATCTCTGACTTTTTTGAACAATTTGAATAAAGTTTATATGAAGCCCATTCACGCTCCAGTACTACAATGAAAGTTCTAAATAGTTTCTTCTCTCCAGAGGTAGAAATTTAAAACGTAACTGATAAAATCTTCAAAAATATACTATGTAATCAACTCAAACACATATACACATACCTATACCTATTCACATATATGTGACATTCATAGATTCAAATACACCTCCTTTGTACATTAAGAACATGCTTCAATTTAAAATAGCTACTATTGGAAAGATCCGGTAAAGCCCAATGATGACATTCCTGCCTTAATTCTACACCAGAGATCATCTTTAAAAAAAAAAAAAAAGTCTCAGCTTGAAGCAAGAATTTCAATTTTGATATCAAGGCAATCAACTTTATGAAGACATACATCCAGTTAAAGCACCTTTGAAGCTCTCACCACCTCTGTGATAAAATATGCAAACGGTAAAGAGATTGTTCAGGGGGGTGTGTACAGAATGGCAGATAGCTGCCATGGGGCTTGTTATGAAAAATGCATCCTTGAACAAAGGGCTAAGCACATTTCAAAAGTCATTAAAAACATAAACCCCATGTGATTTGTGCAGGATAAGCTTCACACTAACACAGGAATTGAGGTGGAATGAGACGCTCTGGACGTACCTTGTGTCTAAGCTTGCTCTTCACCTCCTTTATCCCCTGCTTTGCGTGATTCTTGGCCTGGAAAATGACAACACTGGTGTATGCTCAGCACAGTTCCATCAAGTTTAAGAAATAAGTGTACAAGATCCCACTGAATGAAAATTACTAACTTGTCATGTTACACAGAAAAAGAAGAACCTATCATCTAAAACTCTGTTTTCAGGGACCCATTCTACCCACTATTACACCTGAATGAGGTGGGGAAAACATCAGTCTGTTTGCACAGGGATCATCCAAAGGCTAGCAGTTAGCCTACTCTGCCTCTGAGGCTATTAAAAACACCAGAGACCACCAGATGGCCATTGCCTAGCCATAACCTGGCCTGACAAATGGGGAAGGAAAAGAGAAAGCGTGTCACAGCAGCGGGATATTTTTGGGCAAACGTTTGGACTTTAAGAAATCCCTGCAATGATGCAGGAGACCCAGGTTTGATCCCTGGGTTGGGAAGATCCCCTGAAGGAAATGGCAACCCACTCCAGCATTCTTGCCTGGGAAATCCCATGGGCAGACGAGCCTGGCGGGCTGCAGTCCATGGAGTCGCAAAGCAAGTTTTCCTGAATCCCAATCAGCTCCTAAGAATCTCCTACAGAGACAGAGGCACAGATACAAGTGCCCAAACAGAGGGAGGCCCACAGGCCCCATGGAGCACAGAAAAGGCAGAGAAGCCTTGTGGTGGGGCTGAGGGACTTTTTTGATGAGAACTAAAAGACGCTAATGCTGGGAGGGATTGGGGGCAGGAGGAGAAGGGGACGACAGAGGATGAGATGGCTGGATGGCATCACCGACTCGATGCACATGAGTCTGAGTGAACTCCAGGAGTTGGTGATGGACAGGGAGGCCTGGCGTGCTGCAGTTTATGCGGTCACAAAGAGTCGGACACGACTGAGCAACTGAACTGAACTGAATGCCTAATCTAAAATAAACCTGTAGGATGATTTAGTAGGTGGACAGAAGCCAAGGAAAGGACGTCCCGGGCAGCAGGGAAGGGTTGTGAAGGATGAAGACACAGCAGAGAACGTCCTGCACCCATGGAACGAGAAGGATCTCAGACCTGGAGACACCAGGGCTGGGGGCTTCAGGGAAATAACAGGATAGGAGGGGCCAGGTCTGAAAGGTCTCAGCAATCAGAGCAGAGAGACTTCCATTTTATTCATTATTTACTTGCTATGGTAGCTCCTGGTGGTGTTATTATTTTACTATAAGCCATGGGGTATCAATAGGGAGTTTTAACTTTGGAAAGTCAAGGGACCTTTGAGGCAAGAGGACTTGTCATATTTTTAAAAAATTGTTTCTAGTTAAGCCTCAAGTACACAATGAGAATTTAAAGTACGTTGTTATATAAAAGAATCAAATCTTTTAAACTGTCACTTCATTGTGGACTGTTTCAATCTGAGGGCACAATTTTGCGGATAGCTTTTAAATAAAAAGCATTTTTAACTTATCTGAAACAAACGCCCTGCCTAGACAATGATACAATTTTAATAATTGAGTTTGCTTTGGTCAATACTAACTCTAAATTTATTTAAAGGAAACCAGAAAATATTCTAGATTTAAGTGCGTATCATCTAAGAAAATGTTATAAAATTTTATCAACAGAATTCTTAAACATCAAAAGAGAACTTACAAATTTATATGCTGTTCGTACAGCAGGGCTTGCTTTGGTCATTGCTGTGTTGAACAGTGCACCTCCTTTCTGCAAAGGAAAAACAGAAACATGTTCCTAAAAATCTGGGGCCCGACTGTCCTGAAAACAAAGCATTATTGGTAATATAGAATTAACAGCTTTTCTCACAGCTTAAAGAAAGACCTACATAATTATGTCATGTTAAATGTTTTCAAGCTTTTATACATGCTATAGTAACTCCATACAAAACGTAAAAATTCTCCTCTATTCTTTTAATTGATGGAACACAATCCTTTCATCTTTGTGGTTTAGGCAGACGTAGGCAATGTGACCAGTATATATATATATGTGTGTGTGTGTGTGTGTGTGTGTGTGTATAAAGCTTAATAAAAAATAAATACAATCAACTGTTTCTGAAATGTTTTAGTGTTCGGCAATAAAGTCTCAATCTGCGCAAGAGAGTTATGTTTTAAAAACACCACGTTAACAAAAGCACATTACCAGAAATGATAAAATTCCCATCAAGCCCTACCACTCCATCTAACTTCATCTTTTGGGATATATTATAAGGTGACAGCAAAATCACGATTTTCAAATCAAGCCATTTATCTTGAAAAATAGAAAGACAAAAGCTTTCCATTTAAAAATTTTCTTTATAAATACCAACAAACTATAAGCATAAAAATGTTTAAAGTGTGAGAAAATATAGAAACCTTTAAAATATTGCCCATAAACAGCATATATAAACAGCAGACCTGAACTGAACATTTTTACTTATCATTAAAGAGGAAAAAAAAAAGAAACTGTGAAGGTTTATTATTACCTTGACTGTATGCACCCATTGCTGGTATGACTTCGAGTTCCCTGGAATACATAAAAATAAGATTTCAGGAATATCTGATCAAAAATAAATCCATAAACCAAACTTCACCAAGAACTAGTGTTTCCAAGATTTTAGCAGGCAAATTTTATTTATCTGCAATGTTGTAAAAGAAGCAATTCATTGTAAGAACTATTAATAATAAATGCTCTAATTCTTAGGAACATAGTAACTAGCATTTTTAAGAATAGATACTTTTTCTTTACTCACATAAGAAGATAATATGTTAAAGTATTCTTTCATTGTACTACTACTTTTAGAGGGGAAAAAAATAACCTTTTGAAATCCAAAATTCCTAAAATGATTTTTCAGTATTTATGGCATTTTGTAAAAGTTTGGCTCTTTTACACAACTAGGGTTATCTTAAAACAATATTTAAAGTACATAAGGAGAGGAAAAAACCAGAAGGAAATTTAGCAATGGAAAGAATCTTGAGGACGAGAAAGATTCTTCTATGGTTGTTAGACATTGGTATTAACTGATAGCAAATTTTACTTTATTGCAATTAACCTGCAGAATACTGCAGAAAATACTGTCTAGTTGTAAATCCAAACTGGAAAGGCACTACCCCAGGGAGATATGGCAGCAGCTCCTCATGGCTATTAGAAAGTTCAAATGCAGGCATGACCAGTCCAGTAAAACCAGCAACCATATATATTTGGCTCCAAATATGCTAATTCATTTAATCAATAAGATGATATAAGAAGGCAAAAAAAGGCCACAGAACTAGTCTAAAGTAACGTTTGTATCAACTGACTTCAGTCAGATTTCCTCTACCTTCCTGGTTGTTTAAACCTTAAGTATTCCCACAAGAAGAAACAAAGTCCCAAAGGCTACTCAGACTGACCACCCGGTAGAAAGGAGCCTGAAGCAGACTGTTCTCCCGTGTGTGGTTGTGGCTTCTTAACAAACACGTCCCTCACTGTTGTAACACAGAGGCAGAGGGTCCTTAGGCCGAGTACCTTTCCAGCAGATACCTTTGCATCCCTAACCAGCATCAGGCCAAAAACATCCAGCTCTGGATCCACTCTTGAACTTAACATTTCTCCCTAATTTCAAAGAAATACCAAGAAACAACTCCTATTCTGAAAAATGTCTCTTACTCTCTTCTTTCAGAAAAGGCACGGCACTGCACTGCAGCCTTCCTGGAAGAATAAACATGGGGGAAATAATACTTTCCTAGCCTTGTGAAATGATTATAGCAAAATGTATCTATCTAAAATAGACCATATAAAAACAACCTTCAGTGCTTAAAGGGCATGAGTTTCAGATGGTATGCGGCCTTACCAAAAAATTTTTAACCTTTCTCTTGTAAAACGATGAAAAAAAAAATCCCAGTTATTCTATTCATTTATATCTCAAGGAGATTCTATCAACAACATAAAATAAACATTATGTCTTTATCCAGATTATTCATACAGGTTTACTTCTCTATTCAAAGTTCTCATCAGTTCATGTACTTTTTACTTCTCTAGGGATGGTATGGGGAGGGAGGAGGGAGGAGGGTTCAGGATGGGGAACACATGTATACCTGTGGCAGATTCATTTTGATATTTGGCAAAACTAATACAATTATGTAAAGTTTAAAAATAAAATTAAATTAAAAAAAAAAGAAAGAAATCACATATTTATAATTTGGTTATTATTCGTGGTATTCTGGAAAGTGTTTTATTTCATTTCCCAAAATGAATTTAAGAAAATGGAAAGAAAAACACCAACTACTCTGTGATAACTATTTAGCATCCTGGAACACATGTGACTCCAGAAAACATATTTTTAAACCTCTGAACCACAAAGAAAATAACCATCATAAAACTTGAGAGTAGTCACAGAAAGGTCAGTGTCTAGAGGAACAGTCGTGAGGAATCAAAGGAGCTCCTCTTCAGCTCTTCATAGGTTGTTAAGTGTTTTTACCTACGTTATGCCTCTTGAGTCGCACCCTTCTACTAAGAAACAGGCAAAGCAGGTGGATGAGAGGGCAGGGGGCTTGGCGGCCAGCGGGTCAGGCCAGCCTGCCCTGGGGAACCGAGCGCTGGGACCGGTCTGTCGCCCGGCAGCTGCGACGTGAGGCGTGAGCCAGGCGTGAGCCCGGCACGCGGCAGCACCCCGCCGCCGGTCACGGGACAGACGGCCCGCCCGGGGGGACACTGGGGCTCTGAGGTGATACTCTGCCCATGCTCACAGAGACGGCAACTGGGGAAGAATCTTAGTATTTACTCTCAGTTCATCAGTCCCTCAGCTTTCAGGATTGCTAAATAAAATATAAGGTGAATCATACAGAGCTTTCCTCCGCGTCACTTCCGAAGAGGCTACGTTAGAAAGGGCAGGGGGCGGCCGCCTTGAGGGGAAATGGCTGAGATAGAGAACCACTCAGTAATGACGTGTGATCACGGGGTTCCAGGCAAACAGGAAGTCCCTAAATACACAGCTTAAGGTAACAGAAAAACAGGCGGTACAATTTAGGTAGATTCCTATCAAAAAATATTTTAAAAGGCTAATTGTCTCTCAATTCTAGAGCTTTTAAGACTGAAGACACCTATTTCCATAAAATTTATGAGATAAGCACATTATTCTCTGATAATGTGTGTTTTAAAAGGCTAATTTTCTTCTCAAAAAATAAATCTGAATGCCAGGAAACACACACACACACACACACAAAACCTTAGTCTTTCTTTTAAAGTAAATGGATTGTGGAAATAGTAAGCATGATTGAGGAAATTCTTAACATTGTTCTTGTTAATCAAACAAGTGATTTTCTCACATTCAAGGACAAAATATCTTGGTTTCTCACTTGTGCAAAGTCTTTATTTTCAAATGTATTTGCTTAATTCCAGTAATCTGTTGTTACTTATCAAAAAATGTAAATTGGTCTAAATTGTTCAGTGAGGCCAGAAAAACGCCACTGAAACTAATGATTACTACCACCCCTTCAGATTCCTTTGGTTGCCAGTCAGTAAAGAAAGAAACAGGATTAAATAAACACAAGACTGACCAGACTCTGCTGGGGAACTAATGAAGAAACAAATGCTATTGATGCGGAGAGTAACCGCACACTCCATATAAAATCAACCTGAAAATGCGTCTACTTTTTAAAGTTTAGAAAACGAGGTATGGATTTTTAGTATCTATTTTTTCATTTATTAAAAAAAAAAAAATAGAGGACCAAACTATTAGGTATAAAACACAGTGCAGCATACTGTACAGCCAATATCTTACAGTAACTTCGAAAGTGTGAAAGCATTAGTTGCTAAGTCGTGTCTGACTCTTTGTGACCCCAAAGAGTCTTTGGACTGTAGCCCGCCAGGCTCCCCTCTCCATGGAATTCTCCAGGCAAGAATAATGGAATGGTTGCCATTCCCTTCTCCAGGGCATCTTCCCAAACCTGGGATGGAACCTGGATTCCTTGCATTGTAGGTGGATTCTTTACCGTCTGAACCACCAGGGAAGCCCCGAAAGCGTACAGTGGTGGGTTTTTTTTTGGCCAAGCAGCGAAGCTTGTGGGATCTTAGTTCCCAAACTAGGGATGAAGCCCATGACCCTGGCAGTGAAAAGGCAGAGTCCTAACTAGGCTGCCAATGAATTCGCTAATAATAACTTTAAATGGAGTATAATCTATAAAAATACAGAATTACTATGTTATACACTTGAAATGAATACAACATCGTAAATCAATTTAAAAAATTATGGGGGGAAAAATAAACATGTTCTTGACTCAATATTCCTTAGCTGCTTTTCACAGATTGTTATTTGTGTTGATCTAATGGCTCCTTCGTCCTTTTAACCCCATGACATTCTTCTCTTTACATATTTCTGAATATCCTCTTTCCTTTCTTCTCAGGAGAAGATGGGTCCCACGAAAGGCACCAGGAGTAACATGGATTTCCTAAACAGTCCTGACCAGGCCGGGGTTCACCGAGACAGAGAACAGTTTTGGAAAACTCCCTGCGTTCATGGCCCTTAACCACAGTTCTAGATTCAACATGAGCGGACGAGTTCTGTGTGGGGCCGGCCTGCTCTGTGTTTCCAGCCAGAGCCACAGTGACGACAGGGCTCCACCATACTCGTATTCACGCTATCAGGAGCACGCACGCAGCACCAAAAACAGCGCGTAAACTGCCACATTAACGGCCCGGGGGGGTGGGGGTGGGAATGAGAGGCTTGTCTAAAGTTTCTCAGTTGTTTTTGCTTAGAGAAACATAATGATTCCTTCAACTCCAGTGACTGTTGATTTCTCCTGTAGTGATCTTCCTGAGGGATATATATATATATATATATATATATATATAAAATCTTCAAAGGATAATCAAAAGAGACAGGAATTTTGCTTTTATCCATCAGAGCAGAGAAGCCCTGAGTACTGCTCTTGTTTACTAAAGGCCTTCTAATTAAAACGATCTCTTATCATAAGAAGGCATATATCATAGTTATTAAAGCGAGAGCTTTGAAGCCAGGCAGTCACGTGTGACCTTGGGCAAGTTACCGAGGTGGGTGCCCTCACTAAAATAAGGATGCTCAGAGTCCCTCCTGGGCGCTGGGAGGGTTAAGTGAGATAATATTTGGAGAGCTCTTAGAAGAGCTTCTGCCGCATACTAATTCAGGAAGCATGAACATTAATCATCATTTCCATTGTAACTAGGAGAGAAATGAAAAAGCTACAACAGTTTACTTTTTGAAGAACAGTTCAGTATCTCAGACCTATTCTTTCTCACAAGAGTAGTCCAGATAAAAAATGTTTCAGCTGACTTCTAGGAACTATTTTTTGGACCCTTATATACACATATATCTCATTAGTAAGAACACTGCTAATTTTTATTAGATTATTAGTCTATTCAAATCTTAATGATTTTGCTTTATTTTCTTCTAAGATGACTGTCTCAGTCTCTCTAAGATAACAACTTAAAATGTAACAATTAGAAAATCACACGATCACCAGGCATAATTTTTTCAATGTACTTTCTTGCTACACCTACTGAAATGCTGCTGTTGATTTTTACTCGCTCAGTCCTGTCTGACTCTTTGTGACCCCATGGACTGTAGCCCGCCAGGCTCCTCTGTCTATGGGATTCTCCAGGCAAGAATACTGGAGTGAGTTGCTATTTTCTTCTCCAGTGTAATCTTCCTGACCCAGAGATCGAATCCCGGTCTCCTGCATTACAAGTAGATTCTTTACCACTAGCCACTGGGAAGCCCCAAACTTACTGAAATGAATGCTTTCTTTTGGATCAGTACTGGCTCCCCAAAAGTAAAAAAAAGTGTTCAAAACCTTTTTTCATTTTAAGAAAGAACAACAAAGTGGCTGGCATTAAGTTGTACTGAAAGTGCAGCAGTCTCTAAATCAGCGGCTAACTGGTGATAAATATTCTTCTATTCTTCTTTAAACAGTAGGACCTTTCATGAAAAAATTTGGTGACCCTCCTCCCACCATAAAAGCCACCTACACTCTCCTCTGTTACTGAGGTCTGCAGACCAAGGGTGAAGACTACAGAATTTACTACACAAAAGGATCTCAGTTCCACCCCATTACTGTCCCACAGTGTCATCCCCAATTCCATACAGGATACCAGCCCCACGGGTCGGAACGATAATGAGATCGCAGTTATATAAACACTCAGGAGCTGCCGCAAGCAATTTGTCCACGAGCTGACAATATTCTGCTTGTCTGAGGTGAAAAGTAAGAAAGCCTTATTTTAACACAAAAGTTCCACTGAGGCTAAATTTTCTGCCGTGAGCTGAGGGAAGCAAGGGGCTTCCGAAGGACGCACGTTCAGCGCACTTGCTAGGGCAAGGAAACCAAGTTTTTCCCCAAGCTGAAAGCGTTCCGTGAAACGTAACCCTACTTGCATCAGAGGGAGGTCCACAGCTACTCAGATCACCTGTACCTCTTTCAGTGAAAAGCGATCTCAACAGTTTTTGTATTTTGGAGGTGAAAAAATAAATTTTATTTAAGATTAAAGTTAAATTTGGGGAGATTTGTAGGTAAGTACTAATTATTCTTTGTCTTTTCACCTTTTATTTCTCAATTGTAACAACTATTTACTTACACACAGACTAAAGATTTCCTTCCCGCTGAATTAAACCTATAGATAACTAGGTTGGGGGGAGCACTATTACCACCCCGTGAAAATGAACACACGGGATTATTCACTTACTTCGTCCCAAATCTAGAACAGCGTCTGGTACGTAGGAAACACTCAGCAAATACTGGCTGAAGGAATGAAGAGGACTCTTAAGGTTTCAAGCAAAACTGTCTGCCAGAGTCAGGACTAAGTACTAGATCACCAAGTGCAGAGTCAGGACTACGTGCCAGATCATCAAGTACAGAGTCAGGACTAGGTACCAGATCAAGTGCAGAGTCAGGACTAGGTGCCAGATCATCAAGTACAGAGTCAGGATTAGGTACTGGATCAAGTGCAGAGTCAGGACTAGGTGCCAGATCATCAAGTACAGAGTCAGGACTAGGTACCGGATCAAGTACAGAGTCAGGACTAGGTGCTGGATCAAGTACAGAGTCAGGACTAGATGCCAGATCATCAAGTGCAGAGTCAGGACTAGGTGCCAGATCATCAAGTACAGAGTCAGGACTAGGTACTGGATCATCAAGTATAGAGTCAGGACTAGGTGCCGGATCATCAAGTACAGAGTCAGGACTAGGTGCCAGATCATCAAGTACAGAGTCAGGACTAGGTACCGGATCAAGTACAGAGTCAGGACTAGGTGCTGGATCAAGTACAGAGTCAGGACTAGGTGCTGGATCATCAAGTGCAGAGTCAGGACTAGGTGCCAGATCATCAAGTATAGAGTCAGGACTAAGTGCCAGATCATCAAGTACAGAGTCAGGACTAGGTACCGGATCAAGTACAGAGTCAGGACTAGATGCCAGATCATCAAGTGCAGAGTCAGGACTAGGTGCCAGATCATCAAGTACAGAGTCAGGACTAAGTGCCATATCATCAAGTATAGAGTCAGGACTAAGTGCCAGATCATCAAGTACAGAGTCAGGACTACGTACTGGATCAAGTACAGAGTCAGGACTAGGTGCCAGATCATCAAGTATAGAGTCAGGACTAAGTGCCAGATCATCAAGTACAGAGTCAGGACTAGGTACCAGATCAAGTACAGAGTCAGGACTAGGTGCCAGATCATCAAATGCAGAGTCAGAACTAGGTGCCAGATCATCAAGTATAGAGTCAGGACTAGGTGCCAGATCATCAAGTATAGAGTCAGGACTAAGTGCCAGATCATCAAGTACAGAGTCAGGACTAGGTACCGGATCAAGTGCAGAGTCAGGACTAGGTGCCAGATCATCAAGTACAGAGTCAGGATTAGGTACCGGATCAAGTGCAGAGTCAGGACTAGGTGCCAGATCATCAAGTACAGAGTCAGGACTAGGTACCAGATCCAGTGCAGAGTCAGGACTAGGTGCCAGATCATCAAGTACAGAGTCAGGACTAGGTGCCGGATCATCAAGTACAGAGTCAGGACTAGGTGCCGGATCATCAAGTACAGAGTCAGGACTAGGTGCCGGATCATCAAGTGCAGAGTCAGGACTAGGTGCCAGATCATCAAGTATAGAGTCAGGACTAAGTGCCAGATCATCAAGTACAGAGTCAGGACTAGGTACCGGATCAAGTACAGAGTCAGGACTAGATGCCAGATCATCAAGTGCAGAGTCAGGACTAGGTGCCAGATCATCAAGTATAGAGTCAGGACTAGGTACCGGATCATCAAGTATAGAGTCAAGACAAGGTGCCGGATCATCAAGTACAGAGTCAGGACTAGGTGCTGGATCATCAAGTGCAGAGTCAGGACTAGGTGCCAGATCATCAAGTATAGAGTCAGGACTAAGTGCCAGATCATCAAGTACAGAGTCAGGACTAGGTACCGGATCAAGTACAGAGTCAGGACTAGATGCCAGATCATCAAGTGCAGAATCAGGACTAGGTGCCAGATCATCAAGTATAGAGTCAGGACTAGGTACCGGATCATCAAGTATAGAGTCAAGACAAGGTGCCGGATCATCAAGTACAGAGTCAGGACTAGGTGCTGGATCATCAAGTGCAGAGTCAGGACTAGGTGCCAGATCATCAAGTATAGAGTCAGGACTAAGTGCCAGATCATCAAGTATAGAGTCAGGACTAGGTACCGGATCAAGTACAGAGTCAGGACTAGATGCCAGATCATCAAGTGCAGAGTCAGGACTAGGTGCCAGATCATCAAGTACAGAGTCAGGACTAAGTGCCATATCATCAAGTGCAGAGTCAGGACTAAGTGCCAGATCATCAAGTACAGAGTCAGGACTAGGTGCCGGATCATCAAATGCAGAGTCAGGACTAGGTGCCGGATCATCAAGTATAGAGTCAGGACTAGGTACTGGATCATCAAGTATAGAGTCAGGACTAGGTGCCAGATCATCAAGTGCAGAGTCAGGACTAGGTGCCAGATCATCAAGTATAGAGTCAGGACTAGGTACCGGATCATCAAGTATAGAGTCAAGACAAGGTGCCGGATCATCAAGTACAGAGTCAGGACTAGGTACCGGATCATCAAGTGCAGAGTCAGGGCTAGGTGCCGGATCATCAAGTATAGAGTGAGGACTAAGTACGGGATCATCACGTGCAGAGTCAGGGCTAGGTGCCAGATCAAGTGCAGAGTCAGGACTAGGTGCCAGATCATCAAGTGCAGAGTCAGGACTAAGTGCCAGATCAAGTGCAGAGTCAGGGCTAGGTGCTGGATCATCAAGTCTAGAGTGAGGACTAGGTGCCACGGACTGAGTACCCGTTCCTAAGTCATTCATTTCCTAGATACTACAACACAGTTTCAATTACTGACATTTCAAACAATGTAACTGCTAAATTATATTACAGTTAATTATATTAAATAAAAGTGGGATGTCACTAATGTGTGTCACACATGCAAAATGAGATGCCTCCTCCCACATCTTTAAGTGAGCACTTATCGCCCAGACAAGGGTAAGAACGTGGGACAGTAAACTAAAAAGTCTGTTCCTAAATGCTGCAGGGGCCTGCAAAGCAAAAAAAAGAAAAAAGGTAGACTTCTATAAAGACACTCTTACTTAAAAATGCAGCAGCAGTTGTCATGTTCAGACCTGTCTTTCTGGATTATGTTAAAAGCTACTACGTGCACCACAATCTCAATTCCCTAATTCTTACTCAAGTAGTATTGATAGATATCAGTAGTATTTCTCTAGCAGAGAAAATTAGTCAGGAGGAACAAACTAACTGCATTTCTGTGACATTTTTTTCCAGTCATATTAAGAGACTATCCAAGCAAACCACTGCCAGCTCATGAGACCATCTGAATGCCGAGCATAACATATCAGGCAAAGTAAGTCAACACTAGAGTTCTTTATATGATAAACTAATGTACTGAAGGCATCAGGTATTTACGAGAAAATGGTAGTTTACATAGTAGACATATGTGCCATAGGTGCAAAAACCATAGATAATTGTTATTCAGAAAATGGACAGCCACACTGGAGCTAGTCTTTACCTCCACAAAAGCCACCGGAAGTGATCTCTTCTTCAAATGCATCAGAGAAACCCTTTCCTGCATTTAGTTTTGCCAGTCGACCATCGATAAACTGAAATTAAAACATGTCAAATATGTTAACTGTCATTTACTTCATAAGATTAGACTTTTACTTACACCAAAAGTACTAGCAGACACTCACGTTACATGTGTATAAACACAGATATACAACAAGAAAACGCAGACCACTGAGACAGCAGGTGGACCATGAACAGAAGCTGGTTAGACAGACCCCATCAGTAAATAAAACAGTGTGGACACAAAGACCACAGCCCCTGGGAGGGTCTGCACAAGGCTTGCCGCCAGCCCAACCTTGGCCTGGGGGAGCTGAATCCACCCCCAGGCCTCAGTGTTCTCAGTATTTGCTTCAGGACATGGCTGCGCACATTAAATTAACACAGGTTTATTATGGTTACGTAAGCATCCAAGAAATGTTAGATGTTACTATTTTGAAGTTGATATTAACTTTATCCAGTAAAATAAAACACTCCAGATCTGAACTACTAGTCCTAAAGGGTAAGAGCACCAGATAGGTCTAACCACCTAATAATACAACAAATATACCTTCACAATTCCCAGCAAATGTGTTGACCAAATGATCAAAACTGTGGTTACAAATATGAATAAAATTCAAAGTAAATTCCTGTTGACTTACAGGAGGTTACCTTAAACAATATTTTTCGGCATTCTGAAAGGAGAGATGGGGGTGGGAACTCGAAGCTACCAAAAGTACCCAGAGATCCTCTTCAAAACACAGCCCACCATCTGCTCTGCCCCGTTTCCACCCTGCTCCTACACACACAGCAAAGCAGAATCCCGGGGTTTCGGAAAATATCCTTAAGGGATCGTCTTGTTGACCGGCTCCAGGCATAAACCAGTGACACGTTTTACACACGCATGTATCACTGGCACTTGGTTAGTTTTATATTGTTGGTCTGTGGCACCAGACATGTGTGTTTCTTAGATTATGAAAAATCTTATAAATGTTTTGTGGTTTCCCCACTCATGATGATGGTGAATTGTCCTTAAGGCTCCGTTGCATGAGAGCCAAAGGCTGACATAAGGAAGTCTTCAGTGATGTCTGAAGAACAGACTTGAGACTGAGGATTAACGTAAGAGGTTCCTCTTCATCTTAAGAGAATTAATTAATCCTGGCCATGATTTTTTCACCCTATAAATTTAAAGTTTAGATAAATAAGAGACCTTGACTTCTAAAACCTTCTCATGGTCTGCCCTGGTTTTCTGGTTAAATGGTTAAAGGACAAAACTAACCGAGAGGAGGGGTGAGGTCGGTGTCATTCCCCGGCAGAAACTGGAAGCCACTAACCACGTGTTGGCAGTTAAGATGCTGAGACAGAAATCTCTTACAGACCCAAATTAGGAAAGAATGGCCAATGAACCAAAAGGTTCCTGTGCAAAATGACGTTTAACTGCCTTTTTACCGTAGAATGGTTTTGGCCAAAAACGTGGTAAAATGAGTTTAAAGGGACATAACCTAAAAAGACACGGCCATGGCATTTTTGCCAAGAGTATGAGCTGCTCTCATAAAAATGAGAACTGAGAGCAGGGCCTGTAGATGGCCCATTTTAACACCCGCATTATGCTTGGCGCGGAGGAGGTACCGAGACTACAAACAAATGTGAACGTGGAGTCTGGCATTTGAGAGGTTGCCTCTCACTGCCATCGTTAGCTTTATGATCTCGGGTAGCCTGCCGTCTCTGAGACCGTCTCCCCTTCTGTAAAATGGGAGTAACAACACAGAAACATCTGATGGGGTTTTGTGAGAGTTAGTTACCAAAGGGGAAAGGTGAGGGATAAATCAGGAATTTGGGATTAACAGATACACACTATTATACATGACATAAATAAACAAGGACCTACTGTATAGCACGGGGAACTCTACTCAACATTGTGTAATAACCTATGAGGAAAAAGAATCTGAAAAAGAGTAGATACATGACTGAACTGCTGTGCTGTACACCAGAAACTAACAACGCTGTGTATCAACTATTCTCTTAAAAATTTAAACGATCACATTTAGTGCCCGTGGTGCAGGCAAAGAGTGAACGTTCAATACTCAAGTCCACTTTCCCCACCACCTCCACCCTTCCTGTCGCAAACTCCTGCACTTCCTGAGAAGGGACCACAGCCCCTTGGTAGAGGCAGCTTTAACGCCCAACACGTAAGTGGAAATAGATGCTTACCGAGGGACGGAACACACAGAAATGATCCTAAAGGGCACACGCTTCACGTGGTTTAAGAGTTAAATAGCTATAATGTGTGGAATTACTCATTTCATCTTGTGCTAAAAGGCAGTTAACTTACAATCCTGGGTGTCTTTGCTACTACCTACAATAAACAGTTAATTTGAAACTAATGTAGTTTAAAACGCCTGCAGAATTTGACTTACGCACATTTTCAACACAGTATGATAAATCAAACTAAAGTGATCTAATGTGACGGATTTTGAAAAAATAAGGTGAAGCACAATGATAAATTTAAAGTAATACATTACTGACAAGTGGAACAAACTAAGACATCCTTTTAAAGGACTTAATTTGCCTTAAAAGATTAAGACTACAAGACTGTTTAAAAGGTTTTCATTTTTGTGTTTACTGGAAATAATCCATTCATTTTAGTTTGAGTGGAACAGTTCAAGTCTAGAAAGAGATAAATCTCAAAACTATTTACTGATGATGCATTTTTGAGCATGACTAATTACTTTGTGTTACTAAACTAGTGATTTGAGCTAATAGAAATGCACCACTTGGTAAAACGCCCCATGTTATCACTGACTTTGCAAACAATCATCTCAGTGACTGACACTTATCAACATACACACTTAACGAAAATGTTCTTAAAAGGTTGATTGTGTGCACACACACACATACACATTACACACACACACACATACACCAACGCAGACCCCCAGGAATAACTGAGAAGAGATATTAAGGGAGAGGAATGCTGAACCTAACAGTTCTCTAAACTCCTTTTTATATTTTTGATTCAATAACAGCTTTTTTTTATTTTCCCAAGTGGGGTTGGTTCATGGTCACACCACTCTTATAACTGGAGCGGTTCATAGTAGGTGAAAACAGTAGCTACTGCTGTAGACAGAGAGGTAATTCTGAACTAAACAGCATTACTTGCAGGAAAAGCAGAGGCTACACAACACATATCGCTTAGCAAATGTATTCAAGACATACATTTTGGAAGAATTAGCTAAGAATGGCAAGTAATAACAAGTAAAACTGTAAATAACAATGGAGGTACTTCAGATATAAGATAAAATTAGGTTGCAAGGAGGTTTTTAAAAGAGTGCATGAGTATGCTTTAAGATGAGGCTTTTTACGTAAATCTTAATATTTCGCTTTTTACTCCAAAAGGAAAAATTAAAACTGGAACTAAACATGCGCAACCACCTCCCAAAACTTAAAAACCGTAGCCGGAAATCTCAGAAAAGTTCACAGGCCTGATCCACAGAACTGATTCCAGAATTTAATTATGAAAAACAGATGAGATGTATTTAATAAGAATAAATGCATTCCTTAAAATCAATAACATCATCCCCTCTAAGTCATCAACAATTACCAGAAGTGGATCTGGTTAATCCTTAGGATGTGATCTTGAGAGGGTGTAACAGGTTACAAGATAAGTGTAATTAGGCAGCAAAACTGCTTCCTGCTGCCTCTTTTTGATACTGACATCACTAAGGTTTTCTGAAGTGTCTTTATCTTCAAGTAACTATCTGAATAGGAGATCGAGTCAATCCAAAGAAACTACGCGTTGCTGTAAATGCACTTCAGTTTGCACGATTGTCTAAGGGAAATGAACTTGCACCATCCAACTTCTGAAACACAATCAAGATGAACGCTGTAAGAGTACAATAAAACATGAAGGACACACTTGGATGGCAAGCTTCTTCACAAAAAACATAAAAAATATGTTCTGATCAGATTCACAGGTTAAACTGTAATGGTAGGCCAGTGGACCACCGGGAATGTATCTTTCCTCTGAGAGACAAAGTATGTGTTTCTCTTAATACTTTGATAACTTCACTACTCAGCCCATTTCTGGCATTTAGTCCCCAAATCCAAAACAAGCTGCGCTACTAATCTGTGTTCTAATGACTGCAGTGCTTCAGACATATGTCCCATAAATATTTAATTGCAATCAATCCATCAAATCTCTGAGGATGACAGTGATTAAATTTCAAGATTCTTCTATCATTTTAAGAGAAGTATGTGATTTTTCAGTTAAAAGCTCGTAAGAAGGTTGTCCTGAGGAGAGGAGGCCAAACGAGGGGTGGGGAGCACTGACTTCAGTGCCCAAGTGGCAGTCTGGTCCCTGAAGCAAAGCAGCAGGGGCACACGTGCAACCCAGCACACAGATGTGCACACCCGCAAGAGCTCCTGATGAAAGTGAAAGAGGGCAGCGAAAAGGTGGGCTTAAAACTCAACATTCAGAAAACTGAGATCATGGCATCTGGCCCCATCACTTCATGGCAAATAGATGGGCAAACAATGGAAACAGTGAGAGACTTTATTTTCGGGGGGGCTCCAAAATCACTGCAGATGGTGACTGCAGCCATGAAATTAAAAGATACTTGGTCCTTGGAAGAAAAGCTATGGCCAACCTAGACAGCATATTAAAAGGCAGAGACCATTACTTTGCCAACAAAGGTCCATCTAGTCAAAGCTATGGTTTTTCCAGTAGTCATGTATGGATGTTAGAGTTGGACTGTGAAGAAAGCTGAGTGCTGAAGAACTGATGCTTTTGAACTGTGGTGTTGGAGACTCTTGAGAGACCCTTAGACTGCAAGGAGATCCAACCAGTCTGTCCTAAAGGAAATCAGTCCTGAATATTCATTGGAAGGACTGATGCTGAAGTTGAAGCTCCAATACTTTGGCCATCTGATGCAAAGAACTGACTCATTTGAAAAGACCCTGATGCTGGGAAAAATTGAAGGGGGAGGAGAAGGGGACGACAGAGGATGAGATGGTTGGATGGCATCACTGACTCTATGGACATGAGTTTGAGCAAGCTCCAGGAGTTGGTGGTGGACAGGGAAGCCTGGCGTGCTGAAGTCCATGGGATCGCAAAGAGTCAGACATGACTGAGCGGCTGAACTGACTGACACTCCTTCGCCTGAAGAAAAATGTTGTTCAGTTGCTAAGTCCAACTCATTATGACCCCATGGACTGCAGTGCACCAGCCTCCTCTGTCCTCCACTGGCTCCCAGAGTTTGCTTAAATTCATGTCCACTGAGTCGGTGATGCCATCTAACCATCTCATCCTCTGCCATCCCCTTAATGACTATGTCTCAAAAATTTACTTATTAGAAACCCTTTTTGAGCACAAAGATAACGAATAAAGTCTTGAGAGCTAGAGAAAAATAATTTTTAATAAATCAGAAATCTTTAGAAATTTAAGTAAAAATTTAAATACAGTAAAAAAATTTACTTTTAAAACATATTAATTTCTTATGGATCTTTAACATTTCCTTTCTATATAATACTTTGGGGTTAAAAAAAATAAGTTGTCTAATTTAAATATTTCTTCTTACACAGGCTCAGTAAACCTTGACGGGTTAGTGAGAACCACACTGAAGTACTACAATAAATTAAATCATCAGATACTTACAGCCATGTGCTAAATGCCAGGCCTTCAGTTCGCAGCTATATATAAACACAGACTGCAATAAGTAGGAATAAGGCAGGTCAGCTTAAAGCTAAACCAAGAGAATGAAGTATGTAAAGGGACAGAAATAAACTATTATTTTTATTCCATTTCAAGGACTGGGTAATCACATGACTGAAGTGTATTAAATTAGACCACCATGGTACAAGGAATAGAAAAACACTCTGAAGGGTATAAAATTTACCACTCAGTGCAATTTATCATTAGAACCAGTAACTCAATGGAACAACAGTCCTTCTAAAATACATCAACAGACATGAAATAATTTGCAACAGGATTAAGTCCTTTGAACTTCTTGACCACCAGACCATGAACTCATTCATTCATTCAATAAACTTTTAATTGAGTATTTACCATATGTTGGGTTCTCTTTTAGACGTGTGAAGACCAGAAATGAGTGAAACAGACAAAGATTCAAGCCTTCATAAGATTTAAGTATCTAGTGTTGGGGGATGGCATGGCAGGGCGCAGAGCAGAATGCATGAAATAATAAACGCAATAAGTGACGTAATACGTCAGAAGGGGATGAGTGTGGGAAATAGAACAGAACTGCCAGGGGAGCTCGGGGCTGGGGGCAAGGAGCTTTCAGGTGTGGACAGTGAGGTCCAGGGCAGACGTCACGATGAAGACAACACCTGAGCCGAGGCTAGAAGGCAGGGAAGGCAGCAGGCCTGGGGTCAAGCAGGGAAGCGGACCCAGGAAACGGGGCTCCCGGCATCGACACAGGGCAGAGCAGGCTGGCGGGGAGCGAGCACCCGGGAGTCCCGCACGGAGGCCCAGGGATCCAGGGAGGAACTGAGCCGGTGTGAGGCCGGTGCTCTCCTGAATTCACAACCTAACATATCAACAGCACTCTGGGCAACCCCTTTCCTCTCCAGCCCACTCGCTCTCCATCTACTCTGCATCTCTGCTCCCCTTAAAGGTCCAACTGCCTCCCCCTCTCTTCAGCTGATGACCCTGCTGCCGAATCCCACTGATTTAGAAAAAGAACCTAAAGCAACTGAAGGAGGCGTTCTGCCCGCCCCAGGCACCAGCTCTCCTCCAGCCGCACGCCGTGTCGGCTCCGCGGAGGCCAGCTCCTCGCCCGGCCCACAGACTCGGGTGCTCCTCCTGACCCCACGTCTTCTCCCGCTCTGTCCCTGTCGATGCTCCTCCTTAGGGGACAACTCAGACCAGCTGACGGCACTGCTGTCCCCACACCCTCCTCACCTGCCCCGTAGTCACAAGGGCTCCCTCACCTCCCCAGCAGCGCTGTGCCCGCTGGGGCGTCCCATCTCCACGTGACCAAGCCCAGAGATCAGGTCCACGTTCTCCCCTGATTCAGCCCATCACCAGCATCTGACAGAGCCGGGCCCTCCTTCTCTCCTTGGCCCCAGAGGTAACTGAACCCTCTCCCGTGTCCGGGGTCACTCACTCAGGCCTCCTCCTTGGTGGCTGCCCTCTGCTCCTCCCCGGCCCCTGGGCCACCTGTCGTTTCCATTTATACACTTCCCCTGGCCATCTCACTTGGTCTCCAGTCCAATGACTCTAGACACTACCATCTATCTACACGCTGATGACACCCACACGCATATCTTAGGTCTAATTTTGGCTTCTGCCTCTTTATCCATCTGCCTAAAGCGAAAGAAAGTGTTAGTCATCCAGTCGTTATCTGACTCTTTGCAACCCCATGAACTATAGCCTGCCAGGCTCCTCTGTCCACAGAATTCTCCAGGAAAGAATGATGGAGTGGACTGCCATTCCCTTCTCCAGGGGATCTTCCCGACCCAGGGATCAAACTCAGGTCTCCTGTACTGCAGAATCGTTACTGTCTGAGCCACCAAGGAAGCCCCGGATCAATGTCTTGTTTGGATGTCTAACAGACATTTCAGACTCATCATGTCCAAAACTGAATGCTTATTCTTCCCCCCAAATTTATCCTCTCCGCAGTCTTCCCCATTTCAGAAAAATTAACATACATCCTGCCAGTTTCTTGGTTGAGAAATCATGGATCCATGGATTCTTCACTCCTCTTTCTCTCACACTTCACACTAAATCTTTCAGCGCACCCACTGACTTTATCTTCAGAACAGATCCACATCTGACCTCACATCTTCCATGGACCAGATGCAAACTGCCATCTCTGCTCACCCAAATTACAGCACAGCCTTGGATACCGTTCTTCTGCTTCCTCGTCTGACCACCCTACAGGACACTGCTCAAATGCCACATTCTCCCTGAAATCTACCCAGCTAATGAGCTACTTTAGTTGGGCTTCCCTCGTGGCTCAGCTAGTAAAGAATCTGCCTGCAATGTGGGAGACCTGGGTTTGATCCCTGGGTTGGGAAGATCCCCTGGAGAAGGGAAAGGCTACCCACTCCACTATTCTGGCCTGGAGAATTCCATGGATTATACAGTCCATGGGGTTGCAAAGAGTCAGACACGACTGAGCAATTTTCACTTCACTGCAAGCTACTTTAAGCTGCAATCCCACCCTGACCCCTGGTGATCCTCCTTTCCTGTTTCATTTTCTTTTCCACAGTACTCATCATCTCTAAATATGCTACATAATTTAGTTAACTTATTTTCAGTCCCCCTCATACAGAAACACAGAATTCACAACATCAGAAATTCTTTTCTGTCTTGTTCTCTAATGCAACCCAGCACCCAGAACACTTCCTAGGAGAGCAGACACTCATACACTGTTGAATGAGAAGAGGAATAAAGAACACTTAGACGAGTGCTTCTAAAACATAGTGTGGGTATCTTTACGGTGTGTGCATGCTTAGTGGCTCAGTCATGTCCGACCGACTCTTTTTCTAAAACATAGTGTGGGTATCTTTACGGTGTGTGCATGCTTAGTGGCTCAGTCATGTCCCACCGACTCTTTTGCGACCCCATGGACTCCATGCGTTCCCATGCGACACCAGGCTCCTCTGTCTATGGGCTTTCCCAGACGAAAGTACTAGAGTGGGTTGCCACTTCCTCCTCCAGGGGATCTTCCTGACCCAGGGATTGAAACCACGTCTCCTGCACTGGCAGGCAGATTCTTTTACCACTGCGCCAATCGGTAAGCCCCATTTTTATGGTATTTCATTAATAATGTAAATTTCTGGGTTTTAGTCCAGTGCCCCTAAACCACAAATTTGAAGGTGAGTGTCAAGGACATGCATCTTTAATAGACTTTCCCGCTAAATCTGCTGCAGGAGGTCTGGGAACACACTTAGAGAAACAACCTTTAGGATGCTACTCGAAACTCATCAGCAAAGGATGCCGAAAAATGCATTCCTAGTCCTAATAAGTTCCCTCCTGACACACTCCTCCTCTCTACCAATAAGTGTCTGCATTTTCTCTAGGGCAAATGTTACTTTTCCACGTTATAAAATATGTGCTTGATACAGTTACTATCTCCCGTCCGCTCATATGTCAACTATTTCCTAATACTCCAGAACGCTTGACTCTTCAGCACTAGTGATGCATGTGCTGATCTGAGCTAAAGATGACATCCCATAAATAACAAACTATCATGCTTCTTTCAAAAAAGATTAACAGGAAAATGGAGAGATGTATAAGAATGTATTATTTATGTTAAAAGCTTTCTAAAGTCTCCAACTAACATAAAGCAAAATATGTTACTTTTGACTGCTTTTGTCCAATACCTTATTAAGTCAGAGAAACTGGGTCATGGCACAAAATACAGAGCACTGAGGGTCTCAGAGAATGTCCACTTTCACATACTGTAGCATCAAGCGGCTCTAGGTTGGGAATTATAGACACCACTCAATGAAAAACACAGAAACACCTGATTCCTACAATTTAAGGATTTTCACAAATGAGCTCCATTATATTCAATTTTTCAAGTTTTTCATCTACCAAAATCATAAAGACATTCTGCTGCCTATTCCTTACAATAAGAATAGGGGTTTTTATTTGGTTTCTTTATTTAACAAAACTAAGTGTCTGCTATACACTAGAATGCCTGCATTGAGTAACGTGAAATGGAGACAGACGGTGCGGGCAGAGGAGACAGGGAGGCGGCCAGCACACGTCACTGTGTTCCTCATTTACCCCTGGGCAGACGGGGGGACTTAGCTGCTCTAAGTCCCAGGCTTCCCTGGTGGCTCAGGAGTAAAGGACCCGCCTGCCAACACAGGAGACATAGGCTCAATCCCTGGGTTGGGGGATCCCCTGGAGAAGGAAATGGATACCCACTCCAGTTTTCTTGCCTGGGAAATGCCATAGACAGAGGAGCCTGGTGGGCTAGAGTCCGTGGGGTCACAAAGAGTCAGACACGACTGAGCACATCCAAGTCCTAACTTTACCACATGCTACTGTGGACACTCTCAGCAAGTTATTTCACCTCCCCGTAACTACGGTTTACAAAGTGCAAAGTGGCAGTAATAAAGTATGACACGCTGTGGCCACTGCAAAGATGAACCCAGATTAAAGCCTTCAAACAGTACCCAGCGTAAGTCAGTATTCAATGAACGTTATTTTTATTTACTCACAATTACCATCATTCAGTCTCTCACTATTTATTATCTACTGCAACTCAAGTGAGAAGCATAAAGACAAGAAATCATTTTCAGAGACCTAAGAGCAAACTCCTAGAATGGCTACAGTAAGGGTCTTTGGAGACGCAGGAGAGGAAAAGTCAGAGCCGTAAGACCCAGAAGATGAAGGCTTCTGTGTGCCAGGCTAGGGTCTGAGTGGCATCCTAGACACAGTGAGAAAGACTGAAGATTTGCTTTTCAGAAAGAACACTCTCAAAGCAGGCTGGAGGAAGGCTTGAAAGGGGGGCTAAATGAAAGAACACGAACCACTCCCCCAGCGCAAGTCACTGACACCGGAGCTGGAGAGAGGGAAAGAGGGAAGGCCAAAGGATGTTCAGAAAGAAGGATCAACAGAGCACAGTCAAACAACTATGTGAGAAAGACTGGAGACGATGGCGTGAGAAAAGATGGCGCCTAGTTTTCTGGTTTAGGCAACAGGGTAAAACTAACTTACAAACGAAGGGGTGCAGGATGGCTCGTATGTGAAGGTGCATCTATGTGAAAGGGCGTCACATGTGTGCGTGTGGGAGTGTGTGTGTGTATGCCCACACATACCCAAAGATACTATACACACACACACACACACACACCTGCAGTCACAAAGAGTCGGACACAACTGAGCGACTTTCACCATCTGAATAAAGCCGTGTTCAAGACCCCTCATCATAGATAACTAAGGCAGTTAGTCCCTCGTGAGGAATCCCCAGGAGCTGGCACGAGTCAGAGACGTGGGAGTCTGAGTACAGAGACACTGGGGGACCAGACAGAGGAAAGCATAATGAACAAGGGCCCTGAGCAGCTGCCCAGAGAATCAGGAGGGAAAGCGAGAGCGTCGTTGTTGCTGTTGTTCAGTTGTGGCCAACTCTTTGCAACCCCATGGACTGCAGCTCACCAGGCCTCCCTGTCCATCACCAACTCCTGGAGCGTATTCAAACTCATGTCCATTGTGTCAGTGATGCCATCCGTTCTCTGTCATCCCCTTCTCCTCCCACCTTCAGTCTTTCCCAGCATCAGGGTCTTTACCAATGAACCAGCTCTTTGTATCAGGTGGCCATAGTATTGGAGCTTCAGCTTCAGTCCTTCAACGAATATTTAGGACTGATTTCCTTTAGGATGGACTGGTTGGATCTCCTTGCAGTCCAAGGGACTCTCAAGAGTCTTCTCCAACACCACAGTTCAAAAGCATCAATCCTTTGCATTCAGTCTTCTTTATGGTCCAACTGACATCCGTTCATGGCTACTGGAATAACCAGAGCTTTGACTATATGGACCTGTCAGCAAAGTAATGTCTCTGCCTTTTAATATGCTGTCTAGATTTGTCACGGCTCTTCTTCCATGGAAAGTGCATAGTAAAATGAGCAGAAACTTTAGTTCCAGGAGTCTTAACAAACAATATCCAAGAAAATAATTTCCTTTACTGTGTTAAGTGTAATGTGAGATAAAAGGAAGAGCCCTAAAAATACTGGCTCAAATCTCTGTAAAGCTTTGAGTTAAAGATGGTGCTGCCAGGGCTGTGGATTTAAGAAGCGGTTTCTGGGATTCCTTCCAAATCCATTATCTGAAGAGGAATTTATCCAAATGGAACCGACTCTCATCCATCTAAGCCGTGTTTATTCCCTGGTATCGTGGAATGTTAGGGCCGAAAGGTATCTCAGACCTAGTGACCCTTCAGTCTAGCTCACGTTACAGACACAGAAACTAAGGCCTGAAGAGGATGAGAAGTCAGCTGTCAGTGAAAACACGGCCCATTACTGGTGGATCCATAAAGAGTGTGTGTGTGTATATATATACATATATATGTATACATATATTATATATTTGCATGTATGTATGTATGTTTTGGGGGCTTCCCTGGTGACTCAGTAAAGAATCCCGCCTTCAGTGCGGGAGATCTGGGTCACATCCCTGGGCTCAGAAAAATGCCCTGGAGAAAGGAATGGCTACCCACCCCAGTATTCTTGCCTGGAGGATTCCATGGACAGAGGAGCCTGGTGGGATACAGTGCTTGGGGTCTCAACAAGTCAGACACAACTGAGCCACGAACACTTGCACTTTCTTTCACTTTCATGTATGTTTTTATACAACACTTAGATTATAATTTATAGTTAAATTATAAATTAACAGCTTAATGCATAATGATAAAGCCAACTACCAGAACATGCCCTCCCTTACAGAAAAGATCAGAATCCTTTCAGCTTACCCTTCCCTTGTCTTTCTTTACAGCTTTATCACAAAGATGTTTCCCTAAATAATACATTATTTAGCTCTTCTCACTACAGAACATCATTACATAAAAGGACTCATCATAACAACTCTTCCGCGATGTGCTCCTTTCCCTTAATTCACTCACGTTCAGTCTCACTGCAGTGCGCTCATCTCTCTGCCGTGCAGCAACGTAACCACTTAGTCATCTTAATGCTGACGAACATGTGAGTTCAGCGCCAGCGTTTTTGCGTTACAAGTAATTTTAGTGAATGACTTTTGCTGCCAAATTTAGAGTGAAATCACTAGGTCAAAAGAAATCTGCATGTTTAAGTTTCAGCGCCAAAGTGCTTTCTCAAACAAGCTGTGCAAACTTTCACTCCTATCAACAGGTGAAACTTGGTCCCTCGCTCCATGTCTTTGCCAAAGTTTGAGATTTTCAGGTTTTTAAAACGGGGCCAATATGGTGAGTGTGAGGTGATATTCCATTATGTTTTTACTTGCTGTTCTCTGATTATAAACAAGGCTGAGCATCTTCTATGTCTTTATCAGCCATTCAGGGTTTTCAAGTGCATGTGCTTATCCATGTCTTATGCACAATGACATTGTTTTTATTTTTTTTAACGAACATGCAGGTTTGGTTTTTATATTCTGGACTTTAATCTCTTGGGTGGTTCAAAAGAATTGCAAATATGAAGTCTTTTGATGGTCAAAGCTCTTAATTTCAGTGAAGTCAAATTTATTAAGCTATTTTCTTATATCCTATATAACTTGTCTTTATACTCAAAGTAATGAAAGTCAAGTCAGTTTGGTGTGTTACTTTCTAAATCTTTATATATTTTTGGCTCAATTACATATGTGAGGCATTCCAATGCTAAGAGATAGAACCTTCCTCAGAGAGAAATATTAATGTTTTAATATTAAGTATGATGTTTACTGAAAATGTCTTTAATCATGTATTTTTGCTTTTATCATGAATATTATGACGTTTTTGCACCTGTTGATCTAATGATCTAATGATCTAATGATTTTAGTCAAAGAGGAGAGTGAAAAAGTTGGCTTAAAACTCAACATCCAAAAAACTAAGATCATGGCATCCGGTCCATGGCAAATAAGATGGGGAAACAATGGAAATAGTGAAAGACTTTATTTTTTTGAGCTCCAAAAGCACTGCAGATGGTGATTGCAGCCATGAAATTAAAAGATGCTTGCTCCTTGGAAGAAAAGCTATGACCAACCTAGATAGCATATTCAAAAGCAGAGACGTTACTTTGCTGACAAAGTTCCATCAAGTCAAAGCTACGGTTTTTCCAGTAGTCATGTACAGATATGAGAGTTAGATCATAAAGAAAGCTGAGTGCTGAAGAACTGATGCTTTTGAACTGTGGTGTTGGAGAACTCCTGAGAGTCCCTTGGACTGCAAGATCAAAGGAGTCAATCCTAAAGGAAACCAGTCCTGAATATTCATTGGAAGGACTGATGCTGAAGCTGAAGCTCCAGTACTTTGGCCACCTGATTTGAAGAACTGACTCACTGGAAAAGACCCTGATGCTGGGAAAGACTGAAGGCAGAAGGAGAAGGGGATGACAGAGGATGAGGTGGTTGGATGGCATCACTGACTCAGTGGACATGAGTCTGAGCAAACCATGGGGTCGCAAAGAGTCAGGCACAACTGAGCAACTGAACTGAATGATTTTACCCCAGAATCAGTTAATGTAGTGAATTACATCCATAGATTTCCTAATGTCCAACTACCACTTAATTTCCAGAATAAAGGCAATCTGCTCATGAAGCAGTAACCTTTTTAATCCTTATACTAGAATTGGCTAAAAATATTTTAAATTTTACATCTGTAGTCGTAAGTGGGGCTGGCTTATAATGTTTTCTTCTCATGTCATCTTAGATTTTAGAGTGGAAGATTATCTCAGTCTTACAAAAGAAACTGAAGTGTCTCCCTTTTGCCATAATCAAAACAGCAATTTTTTGGAATCTGAATTGGAACCAATTGATTCTTGAATGTACGGGAGAACCTGCCTGTCTGATACAGTAAATGCTGGTTAAATTTAATTCTTACGTGTGGGTACTGTGTGTGTTCAGTCATGTCCGACACTTTGTGACCCCACGGACTGCAGTCTGCCAGGCTCCTACATCCATGGGATTTTCCAGGCAAGAATATGGGAGTGGATTGCCATTTCCTTCTCCAGGAGATCTTCCTGACCCAGGGATTGAATCCAGGTCTCCCACATTACAGGCAGACTCTTTACTATCTGAGCCACTGGGGAAGCATATTTACCATTTATTTTGCTCTTCCTTTCTTCTTGCATCTGAGACCTTCCATCTTAGAGCTAAGAAAATTTTCTCCCTGAATTACTTTCTTAAAATTCTTCCTTAAGAATGTCTTTCTCCTGTTGGTGTGGTAGTCAAGGTTCAACTAGAGAAGTAGAACCAGTAAGAGATTAGACAGACAGACACACACACATACACATAGGAGATTTATGGTAAGACCCTGGCTGACATGATTATGAGGGCTGGCTAAGTAAGTGGCACAGGACAGGCAGCTGGGAAGAACAGACACGGCAGGTGGCTCTGCAGGCAGGGGCCAAGCGGCTGCCCACAGACAGAGCTCCCCTCTTGCAGGCAAACCTCGGGCCTGTTTTACAAGCCTTCTGCCCAGTTCCGACAGGCCTACCCAGCTTACATAGGATAATCTTCCTTACTTAAAGCCAAATGATTACAAGTTTAAACTATATACAAACAAGTATCTTCACAGCAACACTTAGATTTGCTGCTGCTATTGTTCAGACGCTAAGTCTTGTCTAACTCTTTGCGACCCCATGGACCGCAGCACACTAGGCTCCTCCGTCCAACACTATCTCCGGGAGTTTGCTCGAATTCACGTCCATTGAGTTGTTGATGCTATGTGATTAAATAACAGGGGGGCCACAGCTTTGCCACATGGACACACCATTAAAGGCAACACAGAGTGCAAACTCCGCTTTTGCAGGGAAATGTATTCACAGCTCTATTACAATTAAAAGATATTTTAGTTGACTAGGTATTCTTTCTAAAGAATTTTTTTTTTAATTCTTTTACTTAAAAAAAAAAGTCCCTCTTCATTGAATATTTTAGAGCTGAATACGCCATGCAGGTATAGATTCCTCCTCGTCTCCTCAGTCTGGGGCTGAGGGACTTCCTGAACAGACGAAGCATGTGTGTCACTGGCTCCAGCACCGTCCTTCCAATGTGGTCTCTCCTCCACGTCCTGTCCGCTCCGTTTATAACTGAGCGTGTGGATTACAGGCCCATCCACTCCACCCTTCGAGTCTCTTACACTTTGTTTCTTTATAGCTCTGTACTAAAATCTGGATAATTTTGCAGATATACCTTCCAGTTCAGCAAATCTCTCTTCCATCAGATCTGACTGGCTATGAAACACATCAATTTCCTTTCATGTGAATTACATGCTTCCTTACCAAGAGTTTATTTGCTATATTCTTAAAACTGTCTTCATATTCTTTAAAGTTTTTCTGTCCTGAACATTTTTAAAGCCTCTTCTACTTATTTGAACATCTTAAGTACAGCTATTTTATATTGTACTTCTGACAATTCCAATATTTGAAATCTTTGCAAATCCATTTCTGACTGCTGTTTCTGGTTCATGATCTGTTTCCCTGTATGTGTGATGACTGTCAACAGTGAACTTTCTCCTTAGGATTGCAGCTGGGAGAATTATCCAATGCCCAGACGAAGGGGGGTGGTTCCTCAAGGAGGGGGTGTACTTGCTGCTGCCAGGGGCCTGAGGACACCTACAGTTAGGATTACCTTACACTTGAGTTTGGTCAGCCCAAACCAGACATTACGAACTCAGGCTTCGGACTCCTGTGCACGCTGGTGCATGGGACTTCTCCACAGAGCTCCTTCCTCGCCTCCCGGTTCCAGAGCTTTGGGGGCACAAGGCCCCAGAAGTGGCTTGAAGAAAGGCACACTTTTATTTCTGGTTTAGCTTTATACCAAGTCTTCCCGGACTTACAAGGGCTGAATCTCCCATTACACTTCTCATCCTGGAGAACAAGCGCTAGGGCTTTGTCTCGTGTGATGCTCACCACAAGGCATTTTGCAAATCCTGTGTTTTAAGTGGTTCCAATACATAACCCTGGTGGCTCAGACGGTAAAGTGTCTGCCTGCAATGTGGGAGATCTGGGTTTGATCCCTGGGTCAGGAAGATGCCCCTGGATTAGGAAATGGCAACCCACTCCAGTATTCTTGCCTGGAAAATTCCATGGACAGAGGAGCCTGGTAGGCTACAATCCATGGGATCGTAAAGAGTCAGACACGACTGAGCAACTTCACACACAAAAAAAGTACAGAAGCAAGCAAGCACCGATCCTTCCCTGCCGTGTCATCAGGAATAAGAGCCAACTCTAACTCTTATCTTCAAATTATATGCTTCTCTCCTGTGTTCATGTTCTCTCAATTTTGTCAAACAAAGAGAGGACGTGGGTGGTTCCTGACCCAGAACGGGTCACAGACTCACCGTCAGCAACGTGGATCATTTGTACTAAACAGTCTCATATTCGTTCAGAAATATCAGTCGTGTCTTTGAGAATTCATCTATGTTGAGTATTTTTTCTTTAACCAATTGATTCCTGTTTTTGCTTTCCCTTTGCACCCCCACCCCCAACCTTTAGCCACCTGTAATTAGTATACAGAAACCTGCAGACAATTCGGTGAGTTTGGGCAGATATATATAGTCCTGTTACCATCACAACAAGACAGGTATAAACATGTCCAATCACGTAGAAGAGCTTTCCGTGTGTCCCTCTGTGCTCCCGGTTGCTTGTGGTAAGAACGTGAGCAGGAGCCCCACGCCCCTAACACACTCCTCTGACACACTCCTCGGCGTGCCGCCCTGCCCTGTCAGCGCCCCTCAGTGCTGCCGAGCCTGCGCCCGCTCACCTGTACGGCTCCGTGATGCTCTCAACAGAGCCACAGGTCCCTTCAGGGGCACCTTCAAGCATCACTTTCTTACAGTTAATGAAACAGCATCCATTTCAAGGACGCAGTCTATTTGCATATGTAAAACTACTAACTGTTCTGTAATTGGTTCCAAGTGACTGTTTTCGTATTTTACCTTCAGCCTCTTTGATAAAATTATACTTTAGTTTTTAACTCATTGTTTTAGTTAAGTGTAATCGCTTTACAATGCTGTGCTGGTTTCTGCTGCACATGGAGTGAACCAGCTGTACGTGTACATATATATCCGCCCCCCTCTGACCTCCTCCCCACAACCCCCGAGGTCATCATGGAGCCCGGTGGGCTCCTGAGCTCGCCAGCGCCTTCTCACTAGCCAGCTGCCTCGCACGCGGCAGTGTTTGTGCGTCAAAGCTGCACTCCCTGTTCGTCCCGCTCCCTCTTCACACCCACAAGTTCATTCTCTACGTCAACATAATATAACACTCCACAGATGTGAGTTTTGTTAACGTAGCTGCTCTCAGGATGAGGCCAACACTAACATTTGTGAGCTTCACAGAGTTGAGCCGGCAGAGCACAGGTGTTAAATCACATAAACTGTGTCAAAGACACAGACGAGTAAAAAGCTATTGAGCAGCAAAGCCAAGGTTGAGCCCAACTCCATCTGGCTCTAAATGTGTGTGTATATATATATACGTGTGTGTGTGTGTGTATATACATACATATATGCTTTTTGTAGTTACGTTAAAATAAAAAAAAGATGATGTGTGAACTTTATCAAATGATAAGACTAGTTACAGAATCTCACAGTCAAAGGGAAGCAAAATGTTATTCCACCCATTCACTCAGTCCTTGACGTCCACGTAACCTGAGCTCAGAACTCAGATTCGACAATGGGAGGTGTAACTGTCTCCTCCTGAGAAAACCCAGGAAGGGATGGACACTGAGCAAGCGTGCACTGGACACCAGCCCGGGGCTGCCCTGGGCTGTACACGTGGGCACACACACCATCCCTCGGTCCTGCTCTAACCCGGGGAAGGAATCCCGTCTGCACAGGAGCCCTCCAGGGACACAGAGCGCCAAAGGGAACCCACCCCGTCCTTGGACATTCACACAAGACACCTCTGATCCAGAAACCCACCCCACGTGCTTCTCTTTGCTCCTTAAAGAGGTCTACTGGATAAATCTAACGTTTCTTCACATTTTGGAAGGCAGGTAGGTGTTTGGCCCACAGAGCATTTTCCTAACTCAGATCATTTTTTAAAACTACTTCAGAATATAGATAAACAGTATTGGATTTTTCACTATGCTGATTTGATGCTTATTCCGTTACTTGGTCTCTTTCCTCTTAACAGCAAAAAGCATTTCTCCTAGCTTGTCAGTTTCTCAAGGGCATCACTTAGTTTTTACTCATGTCTTCATTCTGGCCCTGTGCACAGCTGATGACACACTCTAAGACTTCATTAAATGTTGAATTCATATAACTAACTTTACACTTAAAATTGCCATGTGGAATAAGAAACTTAAGTGTTAAGAACTTAATTCAAATAATATAAACAGAAACTAAGGCCAGCCTAAATTAAGAGACCTGGCATGATCACACAATAGGATAAAAGAAACACTGCATCTAAAGTTTCTGAATTCTGATGTTAAGATGCTGCTTTTTGCAACGACAATTATATTTTCTGGGCCAGAAATCAAGACACACAAGGAGAACTATAACTTTTTTCGGAATTTTGAATTTGTGATTGTGGAAAGTCTTCTGTCCATGGAATTCTCCAGGCAAGAATACTGAAGTGGGTAGCCACTCCCTTCTCCAGGGGATCTTCCTGACACAGAGATTGAACCCGAGGCTCCTGCATTGCAGGCAGATTTTTTACCATCTGAACCCCTTCCTGGGAAGCCCCTTACAAAGCTTAAAAACTTACATATTTAGGAATCATTTTTTATAAACCAGATTACATTGGGATGGTCCTATAAAAAACTTGGTTTGTTCACCAAGTGGTATCAGTAAAACAGAACTAAGATAAGCCCATCGAAGATGCCTAGTCACACTAGCCACGCACTAGTCCTGTCTAGTCGTAACCAGTCACCACTCTTCCTGCTGTGCATGCGCAGTCCTGCTCTCTGAGACCATCAGCTGAGCAGTGTTCCGTGAGGAGGTTTCTAACAGCAAAGTTTAGACACAAGTTTACAGTGACAAAAAGGTGTTACAAGTTTCTGATACACTCAAGTTACAGAACAAAACACAGAGGTGCACTCTTACCTGCTTAAACAGCTGGAGGTTGACTGCGGTTTCCAAGAACTGTTTCATGAGACTTGAACGGTGCTTTACGAAACTCTCCTCGCAGAACGTGATGGGCTCACCCTGGGTAGAAGCAAAGAATGTGTGGATGTCAGAGCAAACCAGTCCATCTGAGGAGGTACCCAGTAGGTCACAAGGGGGTGTAACACACAGATTCAACTTCTAGGAGCTCCAAGTGTTAGAGGAGTCAGGTCCTTACACACACTGGCCAGAGCTGAGGCTGGTAGAGATATTCCTCAACCGATAAACTTCTGCTGTAGCTTCCTAATCAAGAATCCTTTAGGCTCTTAAAAATGCTGACTTTCACTCTCTCAAAGTAAGAATAAATTCCCTAAAAACAAAGATTTAATATCAGATTGATTATGAATTAAATTAAAAATAGTACATCTATTTGCAAAAGCCCAACAATTATATTTCATCCTAACTAGAAAACGTGCTTACTATAAAAATTGTTGCATGATTTTTGCCGCTTACGGTGTGATCATTAATTTCTTTTTGGTGGTTTAGTTGCTAAGTCATGCCCGACTCTTTGCGACCCCATGGACTGTAGCCTGCCAGGCTCCTCTGTCCATGGGATTCTCCAGGCAAGAACACTGGAGTGGGTAGCCATTCCCTTCTGCAGGGGATCTTCCCCTCCCAGGAACTGAACCTGGGTCTCCTGTAGTCCAGGCGGACTCTTTACCAACTGAATCACCAGGGAAAACCCTGAAAAAATTTTCCTTTTAATTGAAAGGTCTATCAATCACATTCTCTTTGTGATTACAAACACAATTCTGACTGGATACTTTCTAGATTAAGTCCTAGGTAGTCCAACTGCCTAAACTTACTCCATTTGCTAAGTGTTCAGAACTCTGCAAGTCACAAGTCTCAGGCTCCACTAGACGCCTCTCCTCCAAATCATAAGGACTTTAATTCCAAACACAACTTCCACATACTCTGACACGTGAGCCCAGAAAGCACCCCTCACTGATGGACCCCTGCCACTCGCTGCTGCCCTCCACAGCCCGTTCACACAGATGAGGAAAAGCGACTGAACTTTATGATCAAAGTGAAAACAGACATTAGGGTCCGTGATTTGGTCCTTACAGTAAGTCCTCCAGCAGTCAACACACTGCAATAAAAAGGAAAAAAGTGAGCTTGTCCATCTACTTTCTTATAGAATTTCAGAAAATATTATCATTTAATTTTAAGGAAGAACTAATGTCTGGATTAGAGGTATCTGTAAGTAAAATTCTGAAAACCACTTCTTACACAAATAAAATGATGTGACTAGCCATCTGTGTAATCCAGCTGTTACCACTCTGACGGAAGTTAATAACACTCTGGACGCGCCCTGCTCCACACGGCACCTGTTAGTCGCAGTCAGTGCTATTTACATTTAAGTTTATTAACAGTAAAACAGGACGTCAGTTCCTCCGTCACACCAGCTGCCTCTGAAATGTTCAATGGCCACAGGGGCCAGTGGCTACTGTAACAGACAGGACAGACACAGAACACTCCTTTATCACAGGAAGTCGTCCTGGACAGCACCACTCCAGAGGCAAGAAAACAAAATTCAAGCTGAGAATCACGGGAAGACGAATCAATAATCTATTAATAGGTGCCAGCTACCCAGCCATCAGCTGATGATCCATAGTAACACTAACAATATACATTTTCATATTAATTGTTGCCATTCTTAAATACTATAGAATGACTTTTTAAATTGGATTAATTTACATAAATATATTTTGCATCATCAAAAATAAACTATACTTGCCACTATCATAGAACTTACAACCTAATGAGAAAAAAAAAGTAACAAGAAACCCTGTTAAAGATCTGTGGTTTTCGAATCCCTATTATCAGGAATATACCTAGTTATTTGGGGCCCAATAAATGCTTTATAAGCAAACAAATGAAATAGCAAGTGAGATAAAGCCTGCTTTGTATGACATATTGTCTTTGCAAAAGCAAATATAAATTTTAAAACTAAACAAAAACCATTGTCTCTAGCGGCATTTCCAACTATATCACTGCTATCACAAAGAAACCAGTACAATTCATAACCTTGGTTTCTATTTGATGGATTTTCCCTCAAACATGTGAGGTTTTATTACCATCTATAATGTCTAAAAGTTTTAACAATGCAGTACAGTCTTCAATTCAAGCACAAAGCTCGACCTCCAGCTGAAAATCTCAGACTTCCGATGTTGCAGGCAGCGTTTCTTCTGATTGGAGGGAGTGGAGGGTGGCCCTGATGTACTCCTTTCCCAGTCTGGAACCAGTCTGTTGTTCCATGTCCAGTTCTAACTGTTGCTTCTTGACCTGCATACAGTTTTCTCAGGAGCCAGGTAAGGTGGTCTGGTATTCCCATCTCTTGAAGAATTTTCCAGTTTGTTGTGATCCACACACACAAAGGTTTCACCATAGTCAATGAAGCAGATGTTTTTCTGGAATTCTCTTGCTTTTTCTATGATCCAACGGATGTTGGCAATTTGATCTCTGGTTCCTCTGCCTTTTCTAAATCCAGCTTGAACATCTGGAAGTTCACGGTTCACGTACTGTTGAATATTGGTCATCAGCCAACATGAATTACCTGGAAAAACTCTGTCCTCACTAATCTCCTAGCAAATGCTTGCAATCTCTTGGGGAAGCAGCAGGGAGAAAGCTCTGGTTTGCTGTCCACACATCTTTGAAGACACCAATCATGGTAAAAGCTTCCAATGAACCTTCAACTGGTCAACAGCTTGGTCACTAAGAATCTTCAGTTCAGTTCAGTTCAGTCACTCAGTTGTGTCCGACTCTTCGTGACTCCATGGACTGCAGCACACCAGGCCTCCCTGTCCATCACCAACTCCTGGAGTTTACTCAAACTCATGTCCTTTGGGTTGGTGATGCCATCCAACCATCTCATCTTAATGATCACCAAAAAGACAAAGTCCTGGCACATCTTAGAGTTTTCTCTCAGAAGAAATAAAAATCAGTCTTGATTAACAGTGCTCTAAAGCTGTATGTGTAAATACACGAGAGTCTCAGCTGCTGGCCGCTTTGGGGTGTACCCTGTGAAACTGACTGTAAGTGACTCCCTGGTGGGAGTGCCTTTCAATCCAGGTTGAGCTGGATGGCATGGTAAGAAGGAACACTCCTTAGGATCTTCTGGTTTATTTACAATCTGACTAGAGATCGGGACTGGGATTGAGCGGTTTTCTCAAACACTGTCTTGTTCCGAGTAAAGTGACTCCATGTCCCGTGCTGGCCCCTCATCTCCCAGTTCACACCTGCAGTGGGAAAGATCTCATGAGGGGCCTTCTGTGACTTCACAGAAGAAGGTGAGCTGGTTTTGAACATGAACGGAAGCTTTATGAATCAGAGGGAAAAAACAGTCCTGAGAGAGGACAGACGTGGCCACAACGTGCCCGGTGTGTCTGGAGAGAAAGCGCCAAAGCGGGGTAAGAAGAGATCAGCTGAGGCCTAGGGGCTGCTGGACACAAGTAACAGGAAGAACCAGAGCGGGAGGAAGGGCCGGCGGCCAGCCTGGAGAAGGCCTGGGCCACATCCCAAGACTTCCTTGGAGACCTCAGGCAACTCAGAGAAGTGTGTATGCAAGGAGGTGATGAGATTGTGCCTGTGTCTTAGAATGGAGAGTTTACGGGCCAAAGGAAACAATGGGGACAGGCAGATCAATTAACAGCGCAAAATAAATCAGGCAAGGAGACACGAACTAGGCGGCAGAAAGACACAGTAATGACTCCCATTACCGAACGTGTACAGGACACTAATGACTACTAACAGCAGTGACAGTAGCTAATGAGTGCGCAACGCTTACTGTGTACCAGGCGCTGTCGTAAGACACTTAATACATATTAACTCATGCAAACCTCAAGCTCATTATCATCACACTTTATACACGATCAAACTAAAACATGGGCTTTCCTGGTGGCTCGGCGGTAACGAATCCACTTGCCAATGCAGGAGCTGTGGGCTCAATCCCTGGGTTGGGAAGATCTCCTGGAGAAGGAAATGGATACTCACCTCAGTATTCTTGCCTGGAGAACCCCATGGACAGAGCAGCCCGGTGGGCTACAGTCCATGGGGCTGCAAAGAGCTGGATATGACTGAACAATAACAAAACTTAAAACATAAAGTTTAAGTAACTGGTTCAAGACTGCACAGCAACAGGATTCCCGCTATGCTCTCGGCCTCCAAATTACCCCATTTCTGGGTATCCTAGACTACATGAAATATTTTATGCATTCCATGTCATGGAATCTGTAAAAGTAAAATAAGCTGTGATTATTATTACATTTTACAGATGAAGAAGCAGAGTTTAAGCAGATTCACCCAGGCTGTGAGTGTCTGAAGTCTGCGTGGTTAATGACTGCTGAACATTTCATGGCAAAATCAGAAGGACTTATTTGTTAACTGATAGGTAGTAGTGATTCTCAAAGCTGGTCCAGGGACTCAGATCTTTCCATAGGATCTGTGATATTAAGACTGTTTTCATAATAGTGCTAAAATGTTATCTGCCCTTTTCACTTTCATTTTCTTATGATATTTAACAGAGATTTCCAAAGGCTTCATAATTTATGATAGTGCAACAGACTGAAGGCAGAATCAAATATAAAAATCTAGCCAATTTCTTTTAATCCAGACAGTAAAGAGATTTGGAAAAATGTAAAACAGTACCATTCTTCTAAGTTATTTAGAAATATAGCTATTTTTATGAAAACATGTTTTATGGTTATCTTTAGTAGGTTTGTGTTTTTTTTATTTTCATTTTTTAAATAATTTTTTATTTTGTATTATTTTAAATAAATTAATAAATACTTAGAATACATTCAGTTTTCATTTCTAATAGGGTAAATGGTGATAGATATACTGACATACACAGAAGATCTTTTATGTCCTTTGACAATTTTTAAGTCCCTTGGACTGTAAGGAGATCCAACTAGTCCATCCTAAAGGAAATCAGTCCTGGGTGTTCATTGGAAGGATGTTGAAGCTAAAACTCCAATACTTTGGCCACCTGATGTGAAGAGGTGACTCATTTGAAAAGACCCTAAACCTGGGAAAGATTGAGGGCAGAAGGAGAAGGGGATGACAGAGGATGAGATGGTTAGATGGCATCACCCACTCAATGGACATGGGTTTGGGTGGACTCCGGGAGTTGGTGATGGACAGGGAGGCCTGACATGCTGCGGTTCATGGGGTTGCAAAGAGTCAGACACGACTGAGCGACTGAACTGAACTGAACTGAACTGAAGTCAGTAAAGACATTTGGAGACAAAAAGTGTAAGGACCACAGGTATACAAGAAAAAGATGAACAATGGTGGAAGACGACTTCTGGATCTCTAGCTTGAGGATGAGAAGATGCTATTGCTTATTAAAGACCCGGAACACAGAACAAAATCCAGATTTAAGAAGAACCTGATAAAATCAGTTCTGGTGTATGTCTTAGCTTAGGTTCTGTGCCAAGCCTGAGATGGGGATTCTTGTTTGAGTGGCTTTTTGGCAGAGAGTGCTCAGGAAATAGGTCCCAAGGGGAACAGGAGATGATGGGGGAAAAAATAGGCAAGAATGCGGCTTCAGGCTGAACCTGTGGAAAAGCATGAATCTTGTGGCTGAGGCCACCCCTCCTTGAGGTGAGGAGGCCAGTTTCCTGCAGCCTGGGTCGGTCAGTTGCTGATCTTTTGGGAGTAAGGGTGGAGGAGAAGATGGGGTACCTGGTGAGGCACCACCCATTTAGCCAAGGGCAACCTTCCTCTAGAAAGAACACGAGTCAGTTCAGCCTGGGCTGGGCCTCTAGCACAGGGAAGGGTACAGGGCATGAAGGTCGCCTGGGGATACGTAACACAAGCTAGAAGTTCTAGTTTGAAACATGTCCTGATGTCCAGCAATTATCTGTGTAGATAGAGCTAAGTTTTAAAGTTAAGCCGATCACCCTACTTAGGGACAAAGAATTATGCAACTGAGAAATACTTATCTATAATACAATTCATGTTTTTTAATTACATGGTTCATTGACAGAAGAAGTAAGTAAGTACACAGTCTGGTGGAGGCACAGAATAATCAGGTAGAAATACTGAAAGATGGAGAAGAAAGACTCTTCATGGGAAAATTGTGATGTGATGGTAAAGGAGCCGCCTCTCTTGCTCATGGAACAGTGATGAGGCAACAGAAAGGAATGAAAACCGCAATCATGGCACTGGAATGCCACCAGAGGGGCCTGGAAGGAAGCAAGGAATGGCTTGTTGTAGGACAGGATGAAGCTTGTATGACAGAGAAGAGGACCGACTTCCCAGCGAGGAACCACCAGCACTGGCCGTGGTCACGTTAAGCATGTCAGTCAACAAACACATCTGAAGGGTGAACGGACGACAGATGAGGTGTCACAACCAGCAGTAAAAACACCGACGTTCATGCTCGATTTGCCTTTTAAAATGTAAAAAGCAGAGTCGTGATCATGAACAGGACAGGGTCACTCTACATCGCCTGCATGATGACTAATAATAGTTGAGGGCGCCATGCAGCCAGGACGCCAGAAACTTAACTGCAAGTCGCCCGGACCTGATGGTGCTTAAATAGCTCAGACCCGGCCTCAGGGCCTCGGTCTGCTCCAGCCAGAACCCCGATTCACCTCGGATGTCTCAGCTTACCTTCAACAGAGAGAAGCCAATTCTGCAGCTTCTGAATGTCCAGAGGCGAGCGTGTCCCTCTCCCAGCGCTCATCCCCTGCCTTGTGTTAAACATGATTTCATACCTCTTATCTGTGAATTCTCGAGGCTTGAGACTAAATCCTTACACATCTCTGCATTCCCCGTACAGTACTTTCATTCTGTGTGTTCAATAAATACCCATTAGCTACTATTTGAGTTATTTTTATAGGATAATTAAGGCACAGGAAAGATATGGATGAAATGGGGCTGTTTTTCTTACCCTATTATGTTCGGCTTCAGAGAAATTATCATTGTTAAATTAATGTAACATTTTTGCTTGGTTTAAGGAGAGAGATGTTTCAAATTCTAGACTGTCCTCCACAGCAGGAAACTTCACAAGAATAAGGAAATAGTTAAGACACAGACCTATACAAAGACACAGATCTTTGTGCTTTAAGAATGTGCACGACTTTGTGAAAGTTCATGCTGGGAAAAAAACGAAGGTGTCAGGAAGAATGATACTGTACAAAAATGTGAAGTAAAATCCAAAGTGTCAACACAGTATTTATTCAGTTCCTTAACACACTTAATGTGTAATGTCACTGTTAGGTAAGATTTATAAACAAACTGAGCAAAAATGTCTGCATAATGATGGTACATTAACATTTTAAAATCTCCGAAAGATTCTGCCACCAGCTCTCTCATGGGAATCTTAAAAATATAGTTAGGTTCTCACAGAAAACAGTAATAAAAGATCTTTCAGGTTATGTGGCATTTTTCATCCAACTGTCCCAACACTTCTATTTATCAGACAGGGGTCCAGATTACTTTAGTTCATCTTTATTTTAAAAAGAATTTCCTTTTTGTCCACTAGCAAGGCTCATGGAAGCCCAGAAAGGCTTGGTGTTTGAAACAAACGACATCATCCTAAATATTCAAAGCAACACATTTAAGTATTATCTCTGTGCTCTTGGGGTAATAAAGCATATGCTTTTGAATATACTGAGCCGTATTTTAACTCATTAAACAATTCTTTAGCACTACCTGTTGGTCAAAAATTTGACTTGTTTTTAGTAGGTTGTGATGAAAATTATACAAAGAGGTGCAAATGATGACCCTTTATTTAGTGCCATCATTTAAAACTCTCTCATATTTATAATAATGCTTTTCTCTCGGAGATCAGCAGAGGGTACTCTATTTTAGTTATGTTGAAGGAATATTCCTTACCAAATTTACTACGTCTACTATATCGTGTTTAATGATCAGAGCTAATAAATAGAGCATCAATTACATGCCAGGCACTGTTCCAGTAACATATATGAACTCATCCTCTAAACCACCCACGAAGGATTATTGTCTTTTTTTTTAAACACACGAGGAAACGAAAGCACTAGGAGGTTATCAGCCCAAAGTCATAAAAGTGCTTAGTCACAGGGTGAGGATTCAGACTGTTCCAGAGTCTGTGCCCTCAACACTTTTCTTCCATTTACTTGGCATATTAGTTTGACCTCCCGGTTCTGAATTCTTAAAAGTAGCTACACTTGCTGCTGGCTAAAAAAATCCAAAACCAGCTGACTAGCCATTATTTTACTGAAATCACTTTCCAACAACTTTAAGGAGTTTTATGATTTTCTCTGCAATTAAGGACAGTCTGTGAACCGTGCCAGTGTATCTTCTGGAGAGTGTAAACTAGGCTGGAGGAGAAAAGCGACATCATTTTAAGCACTGTCACTCGCACGTTCCAAGGGCTTCATTCATAAAACCAGTTACTCTGGGGCGGCACTCAGCGCGTGCATTTGAAAGTGAGCTTTCAGGTCCTCCGGAGGGCTTTCGCTCACCCCCGCAGCCAGCTGGATCCCCAGCGCCACCGCCAAGTACGGAGAGAAGAGGAAGGAGCGGGTGGAGCGGAGGCAGTCACCCCGGGTGGACCGAGCCACGCGTGTGCTCACAAGGCAGGAGGAGACAAGCTGCCTCCCCAACTCACACACACTCCGTCAGACGCCCACACCGTCTGCACCTCTCAAGAATATTCCTGAGACTCAGTCTTCACGTAGACAAATACTGAGAGTCTCCCATGTGTCTTCATTCAGAGGAAATGTTAGATTCAGAAGATGCATCTCAAGGAGTGTACAGCATGCGACAGAGAGGCAGCACGGAATGGAAACGCTCCACACCAGCCGGCGAGCAGGACGGTGGCAAGAGCGGATGCAGACACGGGCCCCTAGCCATCAACTGGGGACCTCAATGATGGTTTTAAATCTCCATGAGCATCATTTTTCTGATCTTCAAAATTAAAGGGGTGATATTTTAATGGCTTATAAAGATTAAGTGAAAGAGTTAATATAAAGGGCCCGTCAATGCCTGGTATCCAGCAGGCACTAAATGGTCAGTTGTCTTAATAGCAATTAAAAAATCATTAATGTAAGCAAGAGTCAAAAACATTCATGTAACTAAGAGTCAATTAATGTAATTGAAAGTCCCTTGGACTGCAAGGAGATCAAACCAGTCAATCCTAAAGGAAAACAGTCCTGAATATTCATTGGAAGGACTGATGCTGAAGCTAAAGCTCCATTACATTGGACACCTGATGTGAAGAACTGACTCACTGGAAAAGACCCTGATGCTGGGAAAGATTGAAGGTGGGAGGAGAAGGGGCCGACAGAGGATGAGATGTTTGGATGGCATCACCGACTCAATGGACCGTGAGTTTGAGCAAGCTCTGGGAGATAGCAAAAGACAGGGAAGCCTGGCATGCTGCAGGCCATGGGGTCGCAAAGGTCAGACACGACTGAGCGACTGAACAAAACAACCAAAATATATTTATGATGAAAGTGAAAGTGAGAGTCGCTCAGTCATGTCCGACTCTTTGGGACCCCATAGACTATACAGTCCATGGTATTCTCCAGACCAGAATACTGGAGTGGGTAGCCTTTCCCTTCTCCAGGGGATCATCCCAACCGAGGGATCGAACCCAGGTCTCCCGCACTGCAGGTGGATTCTTTACCAGCTGAGCCACAAGGGAAGCCAAAGAATACCGGAGTGGGTAGCCTATCCCTTCTCTAGCGGATGTTCCCAACCCAGGAATTGAACCGGGGTCTCCTGAATTGCAGGCGGTTTCTTTAGCAACTGAGCTATCCACGATATAACTGTAACTTCTAAACTTGGCTCATTTTTTTTTTTTTTACATTGCTCAGAAAATATATTGAAGATACATACCTATCACATAAATGTCAAAAAGACTGCATAAAATTAAAAAACGTGCTTTCAATAATTCAGAATACAGGAGTTTTTGTAAGGATAATACCTAAGACAAAACAAGTGTTTTATATACAATAAATAATTTTCCTTAAAAACTATTTATTTTGAAAATACATAAGAAAAAAATGTCTAAGTACATTCAGCACACTTTAAAAATTAAGTTTTCATTCAAATACTGAGTCAAAGAAATGGGAAGACATGCAGAATGAAAACACTATCCTCCAACTCTCAGACAGAGCCAGCAGTACAGAGAGCAGGAGAAAGCATCACACACAAAAAGGAAAGACACAGATAATTAACAAATTCACAAAATGCAGTCAATAAACAGGAAAGATACTCCCTGACAAAATTAAATATTTCGGAGATACTGAGAATCTGGCTTTCACAATGCTTAAAAGAAAAGTCAGAAACCTAGTACCCCTATTTGTTTAATTAAGCTCAAAGAAGGAGAAAATTACACTACAAAATCTATAATAATTCATGTCAAACATGAGATTTTTTATCATTTTAACCAGCACCTAACAACACTGATAATTTAAATCATGTAAGAAAATTTTCTCTTCAGTCTGCTTTCCTCAAATCTGAAGTCTTTTACAAGTTTAAAAAGGAAAATAAAAAGAAAAATGTAGCTTATAAAGATTAGTATTTAAATGTGGCAAAATTACAGCAAAGTGATACTTTTAACTTTCCTCCTGTAACTGTAAACCTGAAACCAATCTCTTTCCAAAATACGTGATATCCAAAATCAATCACTAAGTTTGTCTTTCAAACTCATTTTTATGTTTCAACTGTTTGATAATATGCTCCACTGTAGAACAGATAACTGGTTTCCAGTCTTTTAAAGAAAGAGACCCTGTAACTGTCAATAATCTCTGAAGACTCCCCCATGTGAGTTACATATACTACATACGGTACTATGGGTTCTACATCATGCTTTAAAAAATATACACAAATTTCAAAAAGATCAGCAAGCAAATTAGACCATGTGCATTTTCTAGAGACAGCAGCTCATCTGCCTATAAATTTACAGACTTCTCTTTGTGACTCAGTAACTCTTCAGAGGTACAAGAGCCACTGGGTGGGAACCAGTCATCTGGAAGTTGGATCAGAAAGCACACAACCCACTCACGTTTGTTCAGTGCTTTTCTAGTGCACACAGTTTACGACAGTTTATACACTCAGCCTGAAAGATAGCCAGAGGGGGAGTAAGAATTCTCATTTCACAAATAAGATATGGAAGTCGAGAAGGAATAAAGAAATGGGTTGATGTTACACAGCCTTACAGTGGTGGAATTCCTTTTAGATAACAGGTCTTATCGCTAACAATATTTTTAACCCATTTATTCATTTGGTTACAAAAGGCCAATGTAATCATTTTAGTAAAATTAGACTAACATACTTAGCCAGTAATTCAGAGGGGAAAAAAAAACATTTTAATTTATATCTTTTTGGGCTACTTAGCAATGTGGGTCACAATTCTACACAAAATCATTTTAGGGGTATTAAAAAGGAAACAGCAAAGTGGGCTAAGATATGTTAAACAGAGAAGCCCACTTAGAGAGTGTTATGCTTTAGGAAAACAATACATTTCTAAATATTGCAAAATGTCCAGGTTCTAACCCATTTAAACCTTCACATTGTACTTGACATTTCTAAACTAGTAAACCCAACTGTCTGGTCAATTTCTTAGTACTCTTAGCAAGACTGGGTAGTCACTCTAAAACGCATTAACACAGTTCATTAGTTAAGAGATGAGAATTCCAATTTCAGATAGTAAGCAACAAGGTGCCATCTGCAAGAGAACGTGGGAAACACTTAACCAAAGGGTTACTGCCTGAAAGAGCGAAAGCCGAAAGGTCAAGAACCTGGAGAAGGAACACCATGTTTTACAGCATATTCGTTTAGATTTCTGAAAACCTTTTATGAAACATTTTAGGGTGGGGGGTATTCAAGGGTTTCATTCCCTGCCCCATTTCAAAGAACCACCCAAGAGCAAATTAAAACAGTGATGAGGGAAACGCTTACAGGTTTGTATCTCAAAGCATCTCTGTAGGATCCAAACAAAGCCGCCTGTGCCCTGAGGAAGGCCCTGGCTACTCCATCCCCCGTAGCTGTGGACTGCTTCTTCAGTTTATTTTTCAGGGCCGAGACCTGCGTGACAGAGAGGAATCGTTACATTCACACCTCAGAAATTGGTACGGCGAGGGACGGGCCGACCTGCAGGCAGGCCGCAGCGTCCGAGGGTCAGCCCGGCCGCCTGCTCCTCGCCGCCGCTTATTGTCCTGACCGCGGGCAGCACCTGCTGGCCTGTTAACTGAAAGGGAAGCAGGGGCCCGCGGTAACGTGCTCATGCAAATTGGCCTGTGCGCTCCTTTTGTATTCCCAAGGCCTCCTGACATAAATAAGCTTTAATTATTTTACAGTAAACTGCTTGTGAGCCACTTTCCCGCAGATGTTTAGCCGTTACAACATGTGTCTACTTGTTTGGAGCTGGAGCTGGATGGGGAGTGTCTTGTTTCTGCTATGGAAGGTTACTTGTTCCAGGCCCTCCAGGATCACTGGCTGTTTAATTTTATTTTTGGAAGCCTCACCTGTACATATAATTTTCCAGTCACTTGTTGAGTAGTTTTCAGCATTATTAGATAGAAAGCGGGAAGGGAGTTAAGGTTACTGAGAATCTAAGCATGAGTTGGGAATTCTGTTACGCTCGTTAGACACTGGCTGTCCCATCTGATGTGAATAGTCTTCCATGCCAAGTACTCATGTTACCGTTCATGAACGAACAAACAGGGGCTCGAATGTGTGGACTGACTTGTCCTTAATATTTGGCAACCAAGAGGCGAAACTGAGATCTCAACCCAGTTCTGTCCAGTTTTTCCCACCACCACTTGCAGGATTCGAGTTCGTTATTGCCTTATGAACCAATTATCCCACTAATAATGTTTCTAAATCAAAGGAAGATGTATGATCTAGAAATCTGCATACTTTTAAAAGCCACCTATGTTTGCTACAATTTTCCATACACTTGCATCCTTTAATTTCAGGTCCTGTGTATTAATATTTTGGGGCTTCCCAGGTTGCTCAGTGGTAAAGAACCTGCCTGCCAATGCAGGAGACAGGGGTTCAATCCCTGGGTTGGGAAAATCCCCTGGAGGAGGATATGGCAACTTGCTTCAGTATTCTAGTCTGGGAAATCCCATGGACAGAGGAGCCTGGCGGGCTACAGCCTGGGTCTCAAGAGTTGGACATGACTTAGTGAGCAAACCACAGCTCCAAAATCACATTGCTGATGTGTACTTATTTTCTAAAGAGGACGTGATATGTCTGTTCCCATGCCCAGTTCACCTGACCCACTCCTTCCCACATAAAACCTCACTCTGTACACTTAAAAAGTGCTAGTGGTGCTCGTATACATTCCTCAGCAATGCTCTACCTGGGAACATGAGGTCTCGTAGCTCGTATACATTCCTTAGCAATGCTCTACCTGGGAACACGAGGTCTCGTAGCAATCCTGTTTCCTTAGGAAAAAACTGATGGGACGAGTTGGCCTGCTCCCTTACCAGAGCATATTCTCATCCTTACGACAGATACTACCAGATTAACCACGCTGTTCCTCCTTCACATATATGTGCAAGGAGTATTTACATTTCTTTATACAAGCAGTCCTGACTGCTCCTGTGAATGATGATTGTAACTGAAGTGTCAACCTAATTAACAACCAAACTTTGAATAATGCTAATGAGAAATGAACACAGCATCAGAGGCAGGACCAGCTCTACAGGTGATAAACCTTCACAGGAGTGACATTTTCCAGTGTAAAGTCACAGCCACTGTGATCTGATCAAAGACACAGACCCCCACTGGGTCCAATTATAACCACAGTTTTGAAAAAATTACTGAGTTAGGATGCTCATAATCTATGCAGAAAGGCCTTTGCAGTATAGGTCTTTCCCCATAGCTGTGATCTTCTCAATTTATATCCAGGCACCACAGATCCAGATAAAAGTTTAGAACCTAATTCACTTAGCCCACAAAGTGAATAAACCCAGATTCATTTAAGAAGTTGTTATTATTAAAATCTAACCTCAATAAATGCACATTTTTAGGTAACCCACATATTCAAAAATAAATACAGCTGAAGGATGCAAAAACAGACCTCTGACTTAATGTCCTATATTCTGAAGACAGTAATAGTGTTAAGTTCCAAATGCCTTTTTAAAAGAAAACAATGGGGATGAAATCAACACGTGTATTTCATTAATGCCCCCTAGAAAGGCTTATCATGCAGAGAATAGCATTCTAGTCTTCCGAAGTATTATAAAAATAAAGTTGGGTTATGTTTACTTTACAAAAAAAAATTACACGTCATGCCTTGTATCTTTGCAAAAGTGAATTCCTCAAGATGTATTTCCTACAAAACCTGCAGGTGGGGCTTCCCTGGGCGTCCAGTGGTTAAGAATCCACCTGCCAACGCAGGGGACACAGGCTCAATCCCTGATCCGGGAAGATCCCATGTGCCAAGGAGCAACTAAGCCCGTGCACCACCACCAGACAAGCCACCGCCATGAGAAGCCTGCACACCGCAACGAGAGAGGAGCCCCAGCTCCTTGCAACTCGAGAAAGCCCGCACAGCATGAAGACCTAGTGCAGACAAAAATAAACACAAAAATCTTAAAAAAAAAAAAAGGCAATCCATAGCTGGTGGGCTGCTGTACGGGTTATAAAGTATATGGAGCAAATGCCTTAAAGAAAAAACAAAGAAAGAAGCCTGAAAGTGACGACTCAGCTCTCCACAAATCAAGAATCCTTGGATGATCATGACACTGTGCCGGCAGAGCCTGGAAGCAAGTCAGGCCACTGCTCAGCCTTTACCACCCCAAGTCCTCAACTATGTAATGGCCAAGCAAGTCTCCCAGGGTTATTAATCACATTGCCACAAACCCTTCCTAAACAAAATAGTAACTATGTAGCCTTCACTTCCAAAATTAGTCAGTGTCAGTTCCTGAATTCCATCAAGAGATCTATGCTGCTGCTGCTGCTAAGTCGCTTCAGTCCTGTCCGATTCTGTGTGACCCCACAGATGGAAGCCCACCAGGCTCCCCCATCCTTGGGATTCTCCAGGCAAGAACACTGGAGTGGGTTGCCATTTCCTTTTCCAATGCATGAAAGTGAAAAGTGAAAGGGAAGTCGCTCAGTCATGTCTGACTCTTAGCAACCCCATGGACTGCAGCCTACCAGGCTCCTATAGAATATAGCAAAGAAAATACTTGCTCTAGAACTTCGGATAGGGTAGCCACTAGACACAGGAGTACCTGAAATGTGACCAGCCCAAACTGAGAGCTGCGGCTAGTTTAAAAAAAAAAAAAAAAAACATTGGATTTTGAAGACTTAGTATCACAAAAAGAATAAAATACCTCATTAATTATTGATTACATGCTGAAACAGTATTTTGAATATACTGGGTTAAATAAAACATTAAAATTCATTGCAGCTATTTTTTTTTGCTTTTTAGCATGGTTGCTAGAAATTTTTAACTGCCAATGTGGCCTACTTTATGTTTCCACTGTGGATGGTGCTTTTTTACATGAACAGACTATTCGTGTTGAACATACTAGTCACACAATTTCATACAGACGTGCGAGACTAAAAAAAACTGCCTTGCAAGAAATATGGTTAAGGTTCTCCTTTGCCTATTTCTACATTATTTGACCTTTACAAACTGCGCATGAAGAGCTCTTCCTTGACCTACTCGAGGTGAGCCTCGACTGTCAGCAGACGGTTGGTGGTCCCAGTTTCTCAGACCAGAGGGGCAATGAGTTAAGTGTTTCTATGTGCACCCATGAGAGCTCAGAAACAACCTGTAAAAATGAAACGTTTTTTAACAGTCAGCTTCAGATACGAGGGTACTACTTTAATATAAAATGACTGTCAACCTAGTTATTTTTCTGTACTGTAAACCATGGGAGTAAGTTATCACCAGTTACCACTGCCCTTTGTAGGGCTAATTAGCTGTGAGCAAATTTTAATATATATATTTAATTTTAAAAAAGAAAAGGTGATGTATCTTCTGCACTTTTAAAATACCTGGTCTGGGAAATAGCATTTTCTGCTTAATTCCCAAACTTCTAAGTTTAGTTTTGACATAAATGTACATCTCTCCATGATATCCTAAAGCTTATACTCACATGTAACTGAATTCAGCAAAGCACCTGAAACTTTGGTAACACAGCTATTATCACAAAATCCTATCATGGCCTCCTGAAAAAGCATCCACTGTTTTCTCTTTTTATTCTTAAGAAAGTAACCTGCAATGTTTGATGGCTGAGGATGACTTCAAAACTGATGTTTTACTTTGACATATTTAGTCTGTATATAAATTAAGTCTAATTAGGTATCATACTAGACCCTCCTCCCCAAAAAAATGTGAAAAAACTTCAGAATAAACATAATTTCACTGCTCTTATCAAGTGTTCAAATTCCTTTCCTACAATGAGCATCCAGGCTTCCGAGCAGCCGGAATTACAGCCTGGGTCTAAGCATAGTCAGAGTTCACTGCAACGTGAATAATATTTCCAATTCTCACCCTTTCCTCTTAGCACTAAGTGACTATGAGTAAAAGGAGGGAATTGCACGAGTAAACACAAAAAACAGCATAAATTAAGAGTGCAAGCCACATGCACGTGGTCTGAGCAGTGAAACAATGATGCTAACCGGGGGTCAGGAAGGGAGGTGACATAGAGGAGCTGAGATTTTTCAAGGAAGTGACAGGTTTCTCTCTTAACTTGACTTTCAGATGTGGCTTCTCAGGAAAAATAAATCAACCACTATAACCCACTAATTTTCATTTCATTTCTTAGGATCACAAAGAGAAACATCAGGGTAAAGAACAGAAGGTAGACACAAACGTTCAGGAATAATATTGGGATAAACCATGTGTCCTGACAGGGCGCTGTGATATCTTTAAGTATCCATATTCCTAATTGAACTCTACTCCAGAAACTATATACATTCAGAAGAGCTAATGCTTCAAAGGATATCTTGCTTTAAAAAAAAGTTACAAAGTTAAAATCTTCTTTATTCTTCCCTGAAACATCTTATGGTCATTGTATGAACCCAAAATTAAATCCCTACACTTTAATCCTTCTAATGTTCAGTTTCTTAGGCAATAAAATGAACCCTTTTGTCTTAATTTTCTAACATGCTTCTATTTAAGGATTAAAACACTAACCTTTAACATTTGTTAAATGAAAAACACATGATACACTGGCAGAGGGCATCGTGACAGTTTCTTTGAATGCTTAAATTACCTATCGGAACCTAAAATATGGTGTCATGTACAACTGCTTTCCCTTCAGAGGGATCGTAAAAGGAAGACAACCAAGACCGCTCTTACTCCTTCTCAAGTCCAGCGTCATGCCAGGGTCTCAATAGCAATGTCACTTCCGAGATCCAGGAGGTGAGAAAGTACCCTCGGAGGCCCTCTCGACACTGTCTTCCATGAGCAGCACACCACGTCACCGAGCCCCAGCCATCTGATCTCCGATATGGATCTCAAATCTGTCCACCTTGCTCCAAATCCCTGCCACTATCAAGTTCAAGCAGCGATCATCTCTCGCCTGGACCACTGCAAATGGTCTCTCAACCCATCTTCCTACTTCATTCTGCTTCGTCAGACCCAGGGACCTTCAGGACCTAGCGCTGGAGACGGCGTTTTTACAAGCCTAAGTGGCCTGCACGATTGTTCCTCTGCTATGGATCTCCAGTAAAGGCCCAGTAAAGCCTGGAGTCCTGAACAAGAAACAGTGACCTCATGCTCTCACTCCTGCTGTATCTCTACCACCTCATCGTGTGTAACTCTCACTTCTGTGCGTCTCACCACAGCTACACAGGGCTTCTCTCCCTTCCTGAATTTGCCAACAGCAGAACCTCTGCATACGCTTATCCCTCCTCCTCCCACTCTGCGTGGCTTCCTCACACCCACCATTCAGGCCAGTTCTGCACAGACGTACTGACGTCTCGAGTTGAACCACATAAGGCATATGTGAGTTTACAGGCAGGTAACAGTGGCCTCTTGGCTTGACTACAGCTATTTCACTTGGGCTCTCTTACAGCGGAGGTGCTGTCAGTCCACCAGCATCTCACTGAGCTCTCACTCTCTCTTTGGTAGCAGAAACCCTAAGCTCCGAGGGGCTTAGGATTACCTAAGGATTAGGGGCCTGGATAACCTAGCTGGGTTAGCCAGCCATCTCCCTGCAGCACTGTGACCTGGTGTGGCCAGGGCTTGTGTTCAGCTGATGGAACGTGAGCTTCAGGACTGCAGAGTGTACATCTTCTCGTCCTCTCCGCTCCCAGTGCGGCATATAGTTGGTGCCTCATCAGTATTTGAATGAGAGAATGAACAAATCAACAACCTGTCCAAGCGCACTTCATCCTAACTTCTCTAGTTGAGTGAACAGAGTGTCTGTGACGGGGCCCAGGATCCAGGGACCAGAATTCCCTGAGAAGGCCACCAAGTTGTCATCCCGTCAGCAGGATCTGGGAACCCCTATCGTGAGAGTGCTCACAACATCGTGTGCACAAAAAGTCTCTTGAATATGGAAAACTCAAGAACTTAAACACACACGCAGAATTTTTCAATTGTTTTAAAACCAAAATCAAGGTCTTTACATTAAATACATAAACACACACACACAGAGAGGCAGCAAGAAGAAAGAGAAGGGAACTTTTAAGATGACACAGGAGGAGAAAAGGTATTAGGAGAAAGGCTAGCTAATTTAGACGGAAATGAAAAGCCATGAGAAAACCAAGGAAACTCATGAGCACTGAAAAAAATCACTAAAAGTAACAAATGATAAATCAACTTTCAAATGGCAAATGTACAGAGACATGGAGGGAGGGACAGAGCAGGGCTGGACTGATTCTCTGCTGCAGCCAAGAGAAACCAGTGAAGATCTTTTAAATGCCTGAAGCCCAGTTAATTAAGATTTTGCATTTTTAATTTTTGTTTTATTATGCTTTGGTACTGAAAGTTTATTAAAAAATATATACACTGAGAAAACAGTAGGAAAACACAGCAGGATCTGTTCATACTCACAGACCAAAAAAAAAAAAAACCTTCGTAAACAGTCTCATCTCTGAAATTAACTATTGAGAAGAAAAGGGAGCCCCCGTGACAGCCGAAGTTGGGGCAGGAGCCCGGTGCCTGCCACCACGCCCCGCTTCTCCAGGGCCAGGAGACACACGGCAGCCCTCGAGCCACAGAGGAAGAGATTAAACCTGCTTCCAGGCTTCTCCCTGTCATTACTGTGGGAGTCAGACGGAAACACCCTTAGAGCGCGTTCTAGGAAGCAACTCTCAACAGGGACTTGAACAGCAACGTCCGCTCCAAAGGGCGGAAGAAACGCAACCTCGGTTCTCTCCCAGGACCGCTGACTGGGTGCCTACACTGCATGGTCCACTAGCTGGACAGGGGTGTCTCCTGGAGTCTACCCTATTAAACAAAACAACGTCCTCGAGATCACTCTAGAACCCAAGTCAAACTGTTATCTTTCTCATCTGGACACGTGAGAGGTCTCCTGGGGCTTCGGTCACTGCTAAACGCGATAAGGGTTACAGCAGAGCACTGGCGAACCTGGAACTAATCGAATATTCTCTGGGGCCTCTTTTTTTTCTTTATAACATATATTATGACAATTTAACATATTAAACCTTCATGTTAGATTAGAGGAAATATCCAGTGAATTAAACATATTTACTGACCTACTTGTACAGTTGGTTAAGAGTTAAATTTATTTATATACTTGCATTTAAACTGACTTTTAAAAATTCTCCAAGAAAGCCAATTCTTTCCCAAACATATTCCCAAATGAATTAACTCACTTGAATTTAGATGATCTAAAAATTTTAGTTAGAGTTTGGGTTTTTTCCCTTTAGTTTTTTAGGCTTGTAGTGATTTTTAGTTAATCGGAGCAATTTGTGTCTTTCCTGTTCATGTCATGGTAAAACCATTAACCTAGTCCTCCGTGTGATACTTGAAAGTCTCAGACGCACCACGCTTTAGAGGACTCTGTTTTATAATAAGGCCTTTTCAACGTTTTAATAATTAAATACGCTTCACACTGAATGTCACCATCCTGTAACACACTGGCCCGCGTGAAAGGTGCAACAACGCTCCATGTGCAAACTGCGCTTTCTACACAACCTTGGAACAGAAAACGGAAAATCATTTTCCAATAGCACTACCCAGAACATGAAAATGAGTTTTTAAAACAGTGCTGACAATCCTAATTTAAGTGAAATAAGTCATAATGATATTTCTTTAACAAGATTAGAATGGTGAGTGGGCTTCTACATCAACAAGAGGTACTCAGTACCCTGTGTACCACGTTCAAATGAGAGGGACCACGCACTAGTGTTTGGGCCCTAAAGTCTGAGAACCAACTTGTAAGAAATAAAGCTCCAGCCACACCAGAAACAGTACAGTTCCGTGCCTTCACCCTCTCCTCTAGCACAGAAGTCAATATTTTGACCTGCCTCAGAGTATATTATTTTTCACAATCTAGTAAGTTGAAATTATTTAAAGACAGTTATGCCACACAGGTCAAAATTTGCTTTCCTAAGTAATGAATATTCTAATGCATGTGACTTTTTCAGATGTCAATTCTAAGCAGCTTTCTTCTGTAAGAGTTAGTTTATAATTGTTTTAACTAAATATGCACATAAAGACAGATTTCCTATATCTCATTATAATTCGAATTAGCTTAATTTTCCCACAAGTGGGGTATCCTATTCATTTTTGAAACAGTAACAATTCTCCTTACTTTTCAAATTCTTCTTACTTTTCAAAAATGTTAAGGATGATAATAATTTAAATGAGTACTAATACTCTAGAAATATTTTAAATTATTACATAATCAAAACTAAATTTGTATAATGTATGTATGTGCAATGAAGGAGGTCTCAATGGTGCATTTTCTTAAATTAAAATGAACTCATTTGAGATTTCAAATGTTATATTTAATACAGACTGGCTTTTTCTGCCCCCACTTAAAAACATATCACAATAACAGTAACTGCAACTAATATTGTTACACAGCCATAAAATTTATTCTTTTATTTCAAAACACTCAAATGACATATGTTTGAAGGTACCTATATCTGGCACAGCCACTAAAAAAAATAAAATGACAATGTATTTGTAGACAAAAACTACAAAAGTATATTTTAATGGGTCGACTGCTTTTAAAAGTTATTCCATGTAATTATCAATATCGTTAAAATCACTCCCAATAAAATTTGTTTTTCTTCTTTTAATGATCCAAATCTATAGTGAAATGATGAAATCGAAAAACAAGTGTTCTTGTCAGAAGACAGGAAGAGGGTTTTTTTTTCCTTTCCCTTAAGGAAAACAAAGGGTTCCTGAAAGCTTTGGCCTGATTTATTCTTCCAATTTTAAATACCTTAAGAGCAGCGGAACTGCTACTGGCATGGTAGTATTTCTAACAGTCAATAAATCTAAAATATTATGTGTGAATATTGGAATGAAGCCATTAAGAAGATTACAGCATGCAACACAGCAGAGGGTCCATAGGAAAAAAGAACTAGTAATTCAGGACAACTGTGACCACTGACCTTTGAACAGCCAAGACCACTGGTCAAGCTGACACGATAATAAAGTGCATATGCATAGAAAGCCGTCCAGCCTCTAAGTATAAGTGTCTGGGTGAACGATTTTTAAAGGCCCCCGTTTGAATATCAGTTAATTTATTAAATTATCAAACAATACCAACAGTAATGTTCTTCAGGCTTCAAGCATATTTTATTAAGCCACAAAACAATTCAGGACTATCATTTGTGACTTGAACACATCTCACTCAAAACATTTACAACTAAAGGAAGTATGATGGGATACTTGATCATATTTCCCCACTGTAAGAAATACTCCTTCCTACTTTGGAAAACCGATGAAAAACCTAAATTTATTAGAGATGGATTAAACAACCACCTGAAATATTTTCAGAAAAGGATTTTAACTTTAGAACATCTCACACTTGCAGTAAATAGTCCTAGCTCCATCTGAGAACTATTTCAGGTTATTCATTCTTCAAATCTGTCTAAGTCTGCAGTCCTTAATTTCAGCCATACAAATACAATAGCTATTTCTACACTGTCTTGCAGAGTTCCTTTTTATGAATATTCTTTACCATTTCGGTTATGTTTCATTAACCGTGGCTTATAACTAACCAGTGGGACGATCTCTTCTGTCATTGTACACATTTAGGTTTTTTACATTTTGTGAATATTGTTTAACTTCACATATTTAAATAAATGTTTAAATATCAAACTAATTCTACTAGGAAAGTAGCAGTTCTCAATTTGAACAGAATCACCTATCAAAAAATTACTATTAAAGACTGTTTTCCTCAAAGTAATGATCAGCTAGAGCTAGAGCTGACTATAAACATTTTCATGTAACACAAGAAAGCTGATTTCTTCTCTTTCTCTTTCTTATTCCTCATTTAAAGGAAAAAAAATCCTCTCTTAGAGAATTAACTGTGGGGACTATATGCACTTAAGGAAAACACTCTTAAAAGCTGGGACTTTATTTTCATAATTATGTCCCTATCTAGTGAAGACTACTTTGATGGATTTCTAAATGAACAACTCTAATCCTTTCTAGCAGCTTCTGCAAAATTTTTATAATGAGGCAATCTAGTTATAATGAGCTAAAAAGATAATATAATTCTTCACTGGCCTAGGTTTGGATTTATTCATACATAGCACACATTTTACTACAGTGAGATAAAGTAGTTAATTTGCTTCAAGGTCAGCAAGTATTTTAGGTTATTTATGGGCATAAATAATCTGATTTTGACTTTAAAGTCACGTTTTTCCTATCAGCAGCCATAAAAGCAATCAAGGCAAGTATTGTTGTATTTTTTGAGTTTGAAAAAAAAATAATTAAAAACTCAAACCTAATAATGATTTCAAAGTACTTGCAATATTACTGAAAATAATATTTTGAAGGTTATTTCCAAATTTTAATATAGCTGAATAAATGGATTTTTAAAAGGGAGTTATTTTAAATTAGAATTATGTTACATAGGTATTTTTAAATAGACATTAGAATATATACAGAAGCAGTACAATCTGCATTTGTACCCTGTTCTAAGTAATACAAAGGCCAAAAAAATGCATTTCTGAAAACCACTTAACACAAAATACAGAATATATCCTATTATAAGCTGCAGACACACACATGCACACACACACACGCACACACACACACAAACCTCTGCAAGATCAAAGACCAAAAGAGAGCTGGCACTTAATTTATCAGCCTTTACAGACAAAAGACAGTTTTCGTCATTTCAAAAGGATCAGATGTCTTTTATGACAAACTGGGTTTGCAGTTTAATTTACAAATAGAATCCTAAGTAAGCAGTCTGTGCTCTGCCAGAGCAAATGACAGTGTAGGTTTTCATTCTTGCGGCCCTCAGCAGGAGAGAAAAGATTAAAAATAAAACTGAAATAATTTAGAGAAAACAAATAAATGTTTCAGAAAGTTGAGGGAGATCAAAGCCAGAATTTTCTGACCCCAACTGTACAAGCATTTCTTATTATATTGACCAGTGCCATCAGCTCATTAATTAAAAGGAAAAGCATTGGCAGGTGGCAGGGAAGCAAAAGCCGATAATTGGCCCCCTTCTTCTTCTTGCCTTCAAAAACTCGCTCATTCTTCTGCAAGACATGCCACCAGGCAGACAGAAATGCCTACTTTGTAATATAATGATTAAGATGAGATGAAGAGACTTGTGCTTAAAGAAACTCTGCCTAATGAATGCATCGAGCTGTTTAATTACGATCCTGCTCTTACAATAAGGAATGTGATGCTCCATTCGACATCTCCTCGACTGCCAAAAGGTAAAAATATTAAATTGAGGCTCTACATTGCTTCCTCTCACACCACATGCACATAGGCAACCCTTTTATTTCAGACAGAAAAAGTGGGAAAGCAACTCCTGGTGATTCAAGGGTCCAGGAGAAAACACACACGTATGTTCACCACAAAACACCCTCCACACTTACCACATCGCTTGGAAGGCTGCTCAAGTCATTAAACGGTGATTCTAAAGTGTTTGTGTCAACATTTAACATAACCACATCCTCCAGTGATTTATTTTTCACTCTCTGTTTAAAAAACACAATTATAAACATACATCTTAGTATAGTTTCCTTCCAAAACTATCATGAGCTTAGACATGTAGAGAAAATTAATTTTAATGCCTTGGCCTTAGAAAAAAAGGAAAATTCTACACTATGAAAGAATACAAACAATTTTGCCTTATGCGAAAGTCTATCTACAACCATTCAAAATGGTAAGAGTAAAAAGTACTTAAAATAGAATGTTTACTCACCTAAAAATATTAATTTAGTTCGGAGCAACTAAATGGGATCTAACTACCAAAGAGATATTACAACAAATACAAAATAGCACACAGCTATAATAAACTGTAAATATTTATATTCTTTAAATTTTACCAACTGAATTTCAATCCTATGATACAGGAACTTGTAGCCAGTTCTAGAGCTATTTTTAGCATAAATCGTACTTCAGGGTTAACATAAAACAATAAATATGACTAAGTAGTAAATCAAGTTTTAAATTAGTAAATATTTCCTCTATTATCTCCGTATCAATTTGGTATAAGTTGATGATGACTTAAAAGTGAAAGCTAAATAAGAAAAAATGACAGCAGTAATACAGAATTTGTTGTATTCTTTATCCAATGAAATTAATAAAAAGGATCAAATTTAACAGCCTATCAGATCAACTATGTGACTTGTCATATTTGTTTGAAAGCTTAGTCAAATGGCCAAATGATCCCAATGCATGCACAAATCTATTAAAGTTGTATCCTTAAAGAAACATTTATAATTTATTTTTCCTATCTAAACTAATATGTCTACTTAAATCATATAATTCTATTAGTCTTATTTAAATGATAGCAAATGTTATTCCCTAGTGAAAATAAGTAATATGTACATTAATGAAATATATCCATCAACTCAGAATTCCATAATTGCATAGTTCAACTAGCAATCGACCAATTAATCTCAGTGCAATAGTTTTAAAAGTGACATTCTAGAATAACAGCCATTTTTCAATTTAAACACCCTAAATATTAAATTGGCCAGGACAATCTTTTAAGTTAGCCACGACTGGAATTTCTGCGATCTATTTAGAATTTCAAATATCTGTGTACTGGGCAGAATTCTAAATTTGCTAGGAAAATGAAAGTCTAAAGTAGGGAGTTTTTATGAATTAAGAAAGCCATAATGTCTATGTGGGATATGGATTCTCAAGCGCACACATGATTCTGAAACCCTTTCTTGTAAAAGACACTATAATTATTCTAAAGTAAGATTCAATTAAAAAAAAATAAAGTAAGATTCAGAAGATGGCCATTTCTAACAAATTAACAGAGAATCACTTATAATAGTGATATCAGTGCCAAATATTTATGAACTCACTTCCCTTCCATGTGTATATGTATATGTAAAAGAGATTTACATATGTAAATATGTAGTTATCTACAAATCAACTATAGCATAACTATAAAAATAACTATTTTATGAAGAAAAATATGTGTATATTAATGGCATTTATATGGAAAAAGTATACCTTAAATTTAATTTCCATCTTCAATTCTAAGTTGCCTTTTAAACAGAAATAGTAAAGATAATCCAGAAACCTGATGCTTTTTTTCAGGGAATGAAGTGAGTTCATCTAAATAGCCCAGAGTAATGGTTTTGTGATCCCAAAATGTTTGTAACATCACTAACACTTAACTCTGAATAAAGGAAATTAGTCTTGGTATGAAATGTATACTTTTTTCAAAGTTTCTCTTAGATTAAAAAAGTCTGATAATAGCTGAACATTAAAATTTGTTATAGGGAACAATCGGTAAGAATGGAAAATGTATTCATTTCAATAAATCAATACACTGAGCCTCTCTAAAGTGAGAACAATTCTACAAGGGGGTGGAGATAGTATGCAATTTAAATGTTTTTTTTTTTTTTTAATTCAGATTAATGTATTTTCTCTTTTATTTCCCTCCAAACCTAGCTTTTGCTATTTTCTAAAGAAGAATAAAAGGTCAGATGGCCTGTGAAATGGCATCTCTTCCTCTGTCCCATACTCTTCTGTCTCACAAAATTCATGAACTTATTTTGGTGAGGAAAGAGTAAGAAAGTGTGGAAAGAGAATGTGCTTTTTATCCCTCAAAAATAAAAAGATACTATCAGGACACAGGCTGAAAGTCTTCTTGAGGACAACACAGGATGCTGAGCCACCCAGTCTGCTGGCGTCCCCCGCCCGTCGCCCTCGTTGCAGGTGAGGCCAGCACACACCTGCACATAGACGCCAGGAGGGACATGGCGGCGGCCAGCAAACGATGCTGTGAAACCGGGTCGACACTTTGTCTAGAATCATTCAGTGACGTAAGCCCTGCACTGGGAGCTTCTGCGGACTTACTCCCTATCACTAATAGGCCTTAGTCTGCCTGGACTTTATCCCTAAAGTCTAGTTTTCAGGGGGAACAAAATGCCCCTAACCATTCATTTCAGAAGCAAACTTAAACATTTTAAAAAGAGATTCCTAGCCAGGTTTTACTTATAACCACATAAAAATAATTTGTAAAAGGTTTAGAAAGTCATTTAGTTCCTATCTTTGAACAATTAGGTTTAAAAGTCTTTGTAAAACTGATAAAAAGTGTTGAAACCTTCTTGATGGAGAGGGAAGAGGATATTTCAACACTTCCCCAAGAAAAAAAAATCAGTCGTATTTGCAGCCAAACAAAATGCGAAAAATTAGCCAGTCCTGTTTCACGTGTAAAATGTGTGAATATATTTGTATTTTAATTGTAATTCCACTTAAATAAAATTTAAAAAGCACTAAAGATTAGAATTTTAGCTAAAAATAAACCTGCCTAATAATGCCATATAAGAATGGAATTCTGATACAGGATGTGTGTCTCCTGGTAAAAGACTAAGAAGAAAGTTACTCAATGGTACCCAATTGGTTTGAAGACATTCCCGAAGTTCCTGGTATAGTTTCTCATTCACTATTCAGCCAAATAAACCAAATAAAGCCAAATAAAGACAGCTTAATAAGTTCAGAGTATAAAAGGAGCAGAGATTCCAGCTGATCTAATTGTGGCTTCATGCAGTCTCACTTCATGATAAGAGCCATTTGAAAGGTAGAAAGGACTGCTTGTCCAAGACAATAAGGAGTAAAAAATTCTTAAATTTGTTTCTTTAAAAAGGTAATGATTTTCTCAACAGGTGTCCAATAAACGTGATAAATTTTATGGAATAGTTAGAGCATGTACTACCTGCTGCAGTATTCTGGAAAAGCTTTTTTGTTTTAAAGGTTGATATAGAATCATTATGCAAAATAATAAAACAGGTACAACCACTTCAAATATTTTTCATTTGCATAAATAAATGTATTATAAAAATGATGTGTTCTGTTAGGTATGTTTAATAGATATGTGCACTAACATCAAAATCAAATTCGATGACTTTAAAAAAAAAAAATCATGCCAACCAACCATGGTTAAATTTTTGCAAGAAATCAAACTACATGAATAAAATGCCGGTCATATATTCTACACTCTACTAGCAGATTAAATACCTACTTATTTATGTTTTATCTTATACAATTTGTTTTCACTACAAGTACCTTGGCCTTTAAGAAGTTTTCTAAAAATAAACAACATACAGAGTTATCACGCTTTGCAATCCAGGCTTCAAAATTAAAAAGAAACTAAACCCACTATAGTTCATTAAGATGTATTCTTTATTAATGGTTAAAGCATACTCTCTCCACAAAAGATGCTCAGGAGTTTTAAAAATAATCCCCAGGATCTTCCTTGATCAGCAAAGTGAGGATTGATACAGCGATAATGACTAATCATTAAACCAAATCTAACTCACTAAGTTTGCTTATCAGAAACTGGGTTAAAGTACAATATGGACAACCAGCCAAAGAAATTTATTTGAACAAATCAGCTGGCATAATGATGCCAGGCAACTAACCCAAGACTTTTGTTAACTTTTTAGAAACTAATCTTATAAGATGTCCTCTCTGGAAATCTCACTGATTTCAAGTTTGAGGTGTTTAAAGGTCAAGGTTTTCCATTACAGTGATAACAAATGACAAAAGTCACTCTGAAATGACAGTTAAAAAAACCCCTACATTTTTAAGTCCCAACAGGACTGAAAATTAAAATTTTTGAAAAGCTATATTCTAATTTAAAAGTTCATAATTAGTGTATTAAAACACATTTTGATAAAATTTTGATATAATGGATTATAGTGAAGTTCGCAAAATAAAAATTTGCCCTTTATGATTCATAATTACAAAAATTTTTGCTTTAAAAATATAGAAATATATCTTCTGAAAGAGAAACAGATATAAAAGATCTCAAGCATCATCAAGATGGTTTAAAGACTAAGTTTTTAGTATTTAAAACTTAACACATGACTGCAACCAAACAGAAGCTACTTTCAGGGGTCTCAGGCCACTGAAAATAGCCACTGTGCATACTGATTAAATACGATTATTTCAATATCACCGTTTGGAAAACGATCACATACGTATACTCTAAATATGCAGCTAGTTACTTCCTTGTACTATTCAACTGATATTCTCTCAAAACACAACTGTTTTAACTATTACTTTTACGAATTAATTTATCTCATGTCTAAAAGATACTCACCTCTAGGAGGCTGGAGTGTATTCCAATCAGGTACGGCATGGGGGCACTAAATTAAAAATACACACGTATATTCACAGAGTTCATTAAAACTGAAACAGTGATACAGTAATTCAGAATGCTTTAAAAAATACATTGATAAATGGGGGGTTCTAACATAGCACATGATAGATTGTTAAAATTATTCCATTCAGAAAACTCAAATTTAATCTGAGGCCACTAATATATTCAAATTAAGGTTGATGTATATAAAATCACAGAATTATAATTAAATGAAGAGTTAATAACGTTTAAAAAACCTTGTTTTATGTAAGGAGAATATTAGGGTCTCCCATTGTCTAAGATGAATCTTTTCCATATACTTCCTATCAAATATATCTTGAAGAATCATCAAATTTATTCACACGTATTTGTATAATTTTTTATTTAATTAGATTCTTACATGATTTTATTAATATATATTCATGGTTTCACACATACACCAAAATTTTTGAGTCAGTTAGTCATAAAGTGTTTACTGAGACCTACTGTGTGCCAGGTACATTTTGGGAACCGAAGATGCAAAGATAAATAATCGCCGCCACCGCCACTCTCACTATCCTACTTCTCTGCTATCTTTCCACTCACGTCCTGTGCCTTTTATTTAAACTCCATACATTCTTCTGTATCCCACTTTCAACTGTCATATAAAATTATATTTAGTAATAATATTAAATGAATATAATTTATTTAACCTATAATGATACTAAAGTTATCATTTTAATAAATTTTTTAATCGCTCTAATAAGTTTCAGAGTGATGTTAATTACTTCAACGCAGTATCTGGAGCAGACCCAGGTACCACCACCTGGCACGGGGTGAGGGCACAGTAAACAGAAGAGACAGAGCACGCTCCCTCGTGGGGCTGATGTTCTAGCAGAGAATACAGACATTAAATGATGCTCATAATACACAAAGTCAAGACTTACTAGTAATTTCAGAAATATTTCTCATGAAATACAGCGAGGAAATTATTCAACTCGACATTTCAAAATGAACTTATTATTTAACAAGGAAACATGAAAACGAACAAGTGCCTACAAATGTGACAGAAGATACGCAAGCTAGTAGCTGTTTTAAAATAAAACATTTGGCATTTCTTTTATATACATCTCTGTGTGATACTTAATGCAAACCTTTTCTGTTAATGAAAACAGATAATATTCTTTTTCTAAGGATCTGCATAATTTTCCAAACATTCCTGTCATTATTAGAACTGAGCTGGCCAAAGTCTGGCATGTCCACTTTGCTACTGAGAACCAAACAAAACTGGCCCCTTGGCAGATCCAGTTTTCAAAGTAACCTCAAGCAGTTCCTAATCTGTTTATGAATGGCTTCCCACTAACATCCACACATCCAGAATTCACAAAAAGTAAGAGCGGTTCAAACTCTTATTTAACTCCTCATTAGTCTGGTCATATCGTCCTAGATTTTAATTCCCAGTTGTCTTTGTCTTCTGTAGCTTTGTTCCTTCTCTCTTTTTTTTTTTTTAAACTTCTATGCAATGGGCCATCTGGAATTGATCTGATATTCTGGATATTTCATTTGACTGAAAGTCGAGAACTGTTTATAGGCCTTGATATCCTGAAGATCTAACAGATTTTCTGCCTTCAAAAGGAGAGAGAAGGAATAAATGTGGACTGTTGCACTTTTGTTTAAATAAAAGTAGGCTAGTTGGTTCCCCATCCAAGTTCTCACCACTGGGATTCCTTCTGGGACTCCACAGAAGACAGAAAATGTGTGCCTCTAACTACTCTGGGCTCCTACGACCGGGTTCAGGCAACTTTCACAAAATAGTACAAATTAAAGTTACTGCACAATTTTCCAATTCACCCCAGATTAGGAAACCTGACCACAAGTTTTATAATACAGGAAGACCATGGAATCTCAGATCTCAAAGCACATTTTAATATAATAAATGTTCATCAAACTATTTAAGCCTTCTAAAAATAATAATTATTATATCTATGTTACTTATGTTGAGAGGCAGGATACATCAGATTTTAAAAAATCAGTGACAAAAGTAATAGCTAACCAACTGAAGTCCTATCAAACACACCTTAGATAACACTTTTAAAGCTTCATGAAAGCTAGTTACCTCTCGAAGCATAAACAATAAACTTACAGAAACTGTTAAGTCAGAATAAAAATCCAATACAGAATTCTACCCATAAAGTAACTGAAACTTTTTTCTATGGGTTCACTGTGTATCTCTATGTAGTTTTATCTCACTAACTTCTGAAAAATCCAAAATACACACGTGTTGGACTGCAAACATTATTAATCTAGAGCACACCTTCCTAAAATAATTATGATGTTTTTCAGAATACAGACTAAACTCAATAGTTATTTCATCCTCATGAAACTGTATTGCCTACATCCTAATATTAAGTCAGCCAAATCTCATGAAAGGTAATTTTGCTACCCTAGTGAAATCTCCTAATTAGATTAGGGCGTTAATAAGTCAGGGAAAGATCCTTGGCAACACAGATGTTTTATCATCTATGTGTAAAACTATTCTAGATTTTTCTGTCAATGGAATTATTTTGCAAAGACAGGATACAGAAGGCTCTATTATGACTGCAGCCTCTTTTTGGTAGCAATTAATCTTTACTGAAAAATAAAAAATAATTACTTTGTAGTAGCTTTTTTCTTTTTTAGGTTTTTCTTATGGAGGCCACCCATGGGGTAGACTGTAACAGCAGCACTCTATTAAGCTAGGGTAGTCTAAACAAAATAATTTTCCATTTAAAAAAAACTATTCTCTTAGAAGCTAAATCTGTTCTTTTCAAAAAAAAAAAGAATCAGATAGAGAACATAAAAACAATGACTCGACCATTATCACCCAAATGAGCAATCACACTGGCACTGGCCTCAGCGCCTCGGGGGCGTTTCAGGGCTCAGAAGGTTAGGGACACGTGGCAATGCCACTCTAGGCCTCCTACATTAAAGCACTCTTTTCGTGTTCTGTTCTGTGTATCAACACCTACCATGGAAATGTCTAGGTCTACAATAGAGTAACTGTTAAGTAAAAGCACAACATTATACCAATCTCTAGGATTTAATCATGCTGAATAACTGAACTTTATACCCGTTACGCAGAAACTCCCCATTTTCCCCTGATACTGGTAGAGGAAGGGGAAAACACAGATGGTGTCGTTTCCTACCCTAGCAGACGGTGGGCACTTCTCCTGGGTGCTCCGATCGGGGTTCTTTTACGAGCCTCAGACATAAACCCTATGGCATCACGGTATTCCTCTGGGCTCCCCATATGCACTTGTGCACGAACGTGGGAAGTTCTTCCTGTCTGGGGACCCCAGGGGACGGAAACTGAGTCCTATTCATTATGTCACATACTCACAGCTTGGCGAACACACATTTACTAAATGTCAGGTCCACAAAGGGATGGATTCATGAAGGATGAGCTGACCCGTTAGCAAGCCTCCGTCAGCCGACCAAGATGCGCTATTCATCCACGGTCACAAGATGGCATTGCGGCCCTCCGAGTCTACCCCATACCAGAGACACGCTTCCAGGGGCCAGGACTGCCTCGGGTCTGGGCAAGTCCAACCACCTTCAAGAGATGGCGAATACACAACTAGCCCATCACATCTTCCTAGTGCCATTTTTGGAGTGGGATATATAAATTTCTTTACTCAAAAAATATGAGATTGAAGGCATGATCTCAAATTTTTCTGCCTTTTGCACACACATCATTATGACGCTAGGATCAGTGGCAAAGATGCAGAAAAAAGAAAACCATTTTCTTAGTTCAATCTGTGGGATTTTCTGACAAGGAAAGAGAGCTGGAGTCTTAGACAGCTATTTTGGAGAAAGAATGTAGATTACACTGCCCACTTCCTATGTTAGAAGTGGAGCCCATCACGGTGACCTTAAGGTTTAGGAACTCTCAGATAACTTTTTGCTTCATTACCATGGCTCTGCTCTCTGGACCAGGGAAGTGCCTAGCACGCAGGCTATTAGAACCTGTCCTAAAAGGGCTATTTCAGAGGTCAGAAATGACTAAGACTTAGATACGAAACAAGATACGAAACAAGCTTCCTTCATTTCAGGGGAAGCGGCCGAAAAAGAAGAACATGTGGGCAGAGTTGGAAAGTATCAGTAAGACATCTCTGGAGAGAGTTAGTGGTCATTTCTAAACACAGCATTTCAGGACGTCTTAAACGTGTCATCATTACAGAGAATGGAACTTAAAGGGATGTTACCTCCTAAGATTTCAGAACATTTTCTACAGAAAAATTAAAATAGCACTAATATTATGTATGACAAAATGTAATTTTAAACCTCACAATTAGAAGTGTTAGTTCTTGAACCACTGAGTTCAGTTCAGTCGCTTAGTCATGTCCGACTCTTTGCAACCCCATGAACTGCAGCACGCCAGGCATTCCTGTCCATCACCAACTCCCGGAGTGTACCCAAACCCATGTCCATTGAGTCGGTAATTGATGCCATCCAACCATCTCATCCTCTGTCGGCCCCTTCTCCTCCTGCCCCCAATCCCTCCCAGCATCAGGGTCTTTTCAAATGAGTCAGCTCTTCACATCAGGTGGCCAAAATATTGGAGTTTCAGCTTCAACATCAGTCCTTCCAATGAACACCCAGGACTGATCTCCTTTAGGATGGACTGGTTGGATCCCCTTGCAGTCCAAGGGATTCTCCATTGGCATAGATTTTTTAAAATCATGTAGCAATGCATTTTCTAATACTTTTGTCAAAATTGAAAATAAGTAAGTTTTAATTGCTGAATACTATGTGCAAAGATCTACTGCACATGTTGATGTGAAAGAATCGTGGTTCCTGCCTTCGAGGATGCTGGTCTAGTCTAAGTATTCTGGTGAGAGAAGAAGACTCTAAAGTGAGTACCAAGACAGCTATTTCTAGAGCCAGCTGTACTCTCAGACATGTGTGTGGTGCTTTGCAGTATAATTAAACCACATACCTACAGTTTCCTTCCAAACTGTTTCTGCCTCCCAGCACCCAAAGGGCAGGATGGCAGTGGGAAGTCACTGGAAACTTACTTCATGGCATTATCAATACTAGTAACATTACCATGCTGGGGAAGCCCACAGTAGGTGGGTTTAATTGATATGTGGTAAAATATATGTACTGTCATTAAAATCACTTGTTTGGAAGAGGCCTGGTCATAAAAACTTGACAGAAAACTTCACTGTATGAACTTAGATCATTTCAACCCTGAAACATGTCAAGTTGATGTGCTTTTCCATGAAATCAGAAAATAAAATAACTACTTCATTTCTAAAAAAGCTTTTTTTTAAAAATTAACATTGGTTGTGATAAAAACAAATATATTATGGTCAAAATCATTTCCTTTCTGTGTGTGTGTGCACATACATGGATGTTGTTGTTTTAGTTACTCAGTCGTGTCCGACTCTTTTGCAACCCCATGGACGATATAGCCCAGCAGGTTCCTCTGTCCATGGGATTTCCCAGGCAAGAATACTGCAGTGGGTTGCCATTTCCTTCTCTAGGGATCTTCCCGACACAGGGATCAAACCTGCATCTCTTGGTTGGCAGGCAGATTCTTTACCATCTGAGCCACCAGGGAAGCCATGTGCACGTGGATGGTTCAGAGTAAAAAACTTTATCTGACTTCTTAAGAACTGAGCTCTGCCTGCAGAAGACGATCGCCCTAAGTCCTGAGGAAGACCACAGGGCTGCTGCGTGAGGGGCTAATTCTCCGTCAGCCTCCAGGGAATAGGACGGGGGCAGTTCTGGAGGCCCAGCGGAATTCAGACTGTGAGATCACCAGCAGGTGTTTCTGATGCCAAAAAGTGTTTCAGAATTACTTCCACACATGTCAACACTGCTTTTCACAGTGGCTCAAGGCTGAGGCTTTGACTTCACCACCAGGAACTCAGGGAAACCCTGCATTCGAGGCAAGCCCTCTGCGGGTATCTGTACCAGGCGTGCTACTGGGGGAAGTGTGTGTGGGAAAGCGTGCCTTGGGGTGGAGGGGATGGACATGTGCCCCTACAGAGACAGCCTGGATTCTGAAAGACTCTGCAGACAAATTCTAACTCCTGGGACACAGGCTCTCTGACTGATACTACAACTTCTGCAAAACGTTCCTAACCACAGCTGTTAAGACTGGGTCAGCTTCTATCTGTGCATTTAATTATCTCAATGACCACAGAACAAACTCAAGGAAATCTAAAGAACTTCATGTTTGCCAAGAATAGATTCTTGCTACCTTTGGAAAGAACCACCCTGTCCTTCATAAAACCACCTTTTAATACTTACTGCTGATCTCCATGTCGGATTTGAGAGGTCTCATTCATACACAGACACACGAGTAAGCCCTCCAAGCTTACTTAATCTGCAGATGAGGCGGCGTCTCCCAGTCCTCAAGTCTGGGCCCACGAGAGCCGGCAGAGCCAACTTACCAGCAGTAGTCCAGCAGGTGCGGGGGGAGCACCGGGATGTATATGTGTTGCCAGTACATGGGGTACAGCAGGGCGACCGAGCCGTGCAGACAGGCAGTTAACTAGAAAGTGTAAAAGGAAAACAACAGTGAGTGGCCGCTGACCCTCCACACGGAGAGACACGCTCAAGTTACCAAAGATGGACCATGCTCATAAAGCCATGTATGATCTTGAATCGTATTATTTTGATCAATTCTGCTTGTAAAAAAAAAAAAGTCTCATGTTTCAGAAGCCGTCCTGAAAAATGCATAAACAGCAAAGTAGCTTCTTGGGCATCTTACACGGACGGTTATAGCTTCGTAACATAGACTGTTTGGGGTCAAAACTAAGAACCTAAGTAAACCTGAAACATCAGGCCAGCGTCTTAGGAGCAACTGCGGGAAATTACGGCGTGTGCTGCCCGTGCCCGGCTCGCTGGGATGAATGCGCCGTGATGCGGTCTGGGGGGAGGCGAGGCTGGGGGCTCCGCAGGGATATCATTAGGGCAAATTGCCAAAGAATGAAACGTGAGCCAGGCGGGGGAGCCTGGAAGCTGCGGCAGCGCCGGGGGACCTGGCGTTCGACAGTTGGAGCCGCCGCGACGTGTGAACCGCGGGTGATGGTATCAGGAGACGCTGCTCGCTGACACGGAGAATGTCACCATTGACCAGCGCGCTGCCCGAGCTCGACAGCTGTACCACAGGAAGCCAAGGACATCATAATTTCATATTTAAACTGCTCCTTTCAGATTAACATCGTGCTTCCTAGCTTTATACCACAACAGCTGCAAATACACTGATGCTATTTTAAAGGTAATTGCCATTTTAATTGTTTTGTTTTGGCAAGCAGTTAATTAAATTTTTTTTAATGCTTAACAAAGGGATATTGCTCCCCCCCGCGTCCCGCCCACTGACCCTCATCTGAATTCTTTCCCTGTGACTTCGTTTACATTTTAAATTGTATTTGTCTAAGTCTTGAGACCTTTTTTTTTTTAGCATTTAAAGCAATATTTAAATCAGCATTCTTCCTCATTTTAAAGTTTTACTATAGTCTGCATTTTCAAGACACTGAATGAATAAAAGTTTTCATTCGACTTGAAAAATGGAATTCAAAAATAAAACTATCTGAAAATGCACCACAAAATTTCTATAAGGCATTATTTCTGTTTTATCATACAAAGAAATTAAAGTTCATACAGTAGTCAAATTGAAGGGATAAATGTAAACAAAGCAATTCAATCTTAGTAGCAACATTTGTCTATATTTAAGTGCAAAATAGTTCCACTAAATTTTTTAAAAGTCAGTTGCAATAATCTAATCTGAACCAAAAACATAAAAATCTTGATTAAAAATATAGTCATCTTCATCATATGTATTATATTTTTTCTGGTTAAGATTTTGAATTAATTTTTATATAGCAAAAAATGTATTTGTTCCATTTGGAATGTTATCATCACAGGGTTTTAGTACTTTGCATTTACAAGTTTTAATAATTTAAAATATTCCTTCTATAAATATTATTTTTAAAATTTCTTAATTAGCCCACACAATATACCACTAGGAGGCATTCAGCTGCTTCTCTTTAACAATTTCAGACCACACTGACTTCTCTTATATATCTGAACCAGAGGGAAATGAAAATGGGGTTGATCTCAGTGATGTCAATTCTTAGCTTGCTTGTGCTCCCTGGCTGTGAATGAGGCAACTTTAAAAGCTTCAGTGTCACCTGATGGGCTAAAAGCACTCACAGAGCTGTGAAAGGCACTTAATTTACTCGATTTCTACATCTGCAGAGAGATGGCTTTTTAAAACAGCTCATTGAAAACTGTTTTTAAAAGGAAAGTATTTTTTCATTGTTGAGAAAATAATTAACTGTGTAACAGGAGGGAAAATGCATTCTCAAAACGAGGAATTATAACAACATTAAGCTAATTTCCTGGGCACACCAGAGCCCAAACCACTGTATTAAATACTACAGACTTTCCCCCTACGCCCTTGATGGTCCTCCCTAAGGGAAAGTCATGAATTGCTCGCTAATAACACACAGTATCATCTGATGAATCTGACTGGTTTCTTAAAGGACGATTTCTGCAACAAGAAACAAAGTCACAAACTTTCTGCCAAGGCCAACATTTGGTAGAGGGTCACATCAGCTAATAGAGACCCTCCAGGAAAGAAGGAAGCTCTGCAGAATTGGGCAACCTCCCAGATGCAAGGGATTGGCCACAGGGAGAGTTAAAAATACTGTCCCCGCCCCCCCCCCCCACACCAATCCACAGGTTCTGGCTTAAGCAACCAGGATGAATTATTTAAAGAAATGCAACAAAAGTGTCAGGTTTAGGTGGAACTTTGAGGAATTTGCTCTTGCAAATACTGACTCTGTTAACAAGGAGACATCAAAGTGGAGATTTCCAAAGAAGGCAGAAATGTATCAGAAGATCGTCCATGTCCACCCAGCACCTTGTAACAACTATGTGACTTAAGAAAGCAGAGAATATCTGATCACAGCACATGCTTGTGGGTGAGGCAGTAAGTAAAAAAAAAAAAAAAAAAAACCAAGAAAAAATAAATTTACTAGGAAATTAAAAAGTTATATTGTACAAGGTAATAACAATGAACTACATAACAGACGAGTCAGGGCACTGCCGCTGAGGCTGTGTAACTGGCACACCCACAACACAGACACACACACACACACACCCACAAACAGAACCAGACCCTGGTTTCCTCATCTTTAAGAAATACATGCTATATGATCTGTAAACACGGTCTCAGAGAGATCTAACTTCTTTAATCTTAGGTCAGATCAATTCTAACACTTTATATCTTTAGAAATGGTTAAGAATTGTTTTTTTCCATAAAGATGGTTAACAGAACACTTTACCTAGACAATAATTCAGACCCACCTTCAAAATCTATCTAAAGATAATCTCAGAAAGATTTAATGCACAGTAGGTAACTGTGAAATTGGAAATATTATAATAACTTAGTCACTTAATTCAACAAAGTTTTTGAGTCCCTGCCATGTTCCATCATAAATTTCTACTAAGCAACAGAAACAGACTTCATTTTCTTGGGCTCCAAAATCAGTGCAGACGGTGACTGCAGCCATGAGATTAAAAGATTCTTGCTCCTTGGAAGAAAAGCTGTGACAAACCTAGACAGCATATTAAAAAGCAGAGACATCACTTTGCCAACAAGGGTCCGTCTAGTCAAAGCTATGGTTTTTCCAGTAGTCATGTATGGATGTGAGAGTTGGGGCCATAAAGAAGGCTGAGCACTGAAGAATTGATGTCTTCAAACTGTGGTGCTGGAGAAGACTCTTTGAGAGTCCCTTGGACTGCAAGAAGATCCAACCAGTCCATCCTAAAGGAAATCAACCCTGAATATTCACTGGAAGGACTGATGCTGAAGCTGAAGCTCCAATACTCTGGCCACCTGATACCAAGAGCCGACTCACTGGAAAAGACCCTGATGCTGGGAAAGATCAAAGGTGGGAGAAGAAGTGGACGACAGAGGATGAGATGGTTGGATGGCATCACTGACTCAGTGGACATGAGTTTGAGCAAGCTATGGGAGTTGGCGAAGGACAGGGAGCCTGGGGTGCTGCAGTCCACGGGATCGCAAAGAGGCAGACGCGACTGAGTGACTCAACAGCAAAAACAAAGGGGCAGGGGATACAGAACAAGCCCGTGTCCATGACACGCTTGCATGAGAGCAGAGAGCAAATGGTAAACAAGTAAGACATACATTCATGTCTGAGCTGGAGGTAAATTCTGCGTAGAAACCTAAAGCAGGGGAAGCGGGGAGAGAGTGACAGAAGGGCCACCCTACACAGGAGGTGGGGTACAAACTCTGACACAGCCACACGGGCACTGAGACCCGACTGATCCCCGGGATCCAAGGAGGGTGCGCTCGGGGAGAGGGGCATCCAGGAGTCCTGGGGCAGGGCAGGCTCGGCACCCTCACCGAGTAGTGGGGGGCTCAGCTGATAGGATCAAACGGCGGAGCAGCAGGGGATAAGGTCAGAGAGGAAGCAGGTCGGAACTGAGGAGACTCCCGGGACCTGGTGAAGACGCCAGGTTTCATTCTAGATGAGATCTGTCTGCACCCCTGAACACAGTGCTGACTGTCACAGCAAATCAATTCCCTAGAACGTTTCCAGAACTTCGCAGACGGAGGAAAGCAAACGATGTGCTGTAGAGGTTTACTTTGGAGAATGAAGGCCTGTAAAGAAATGAAATCAAATGATGCAGAGTCTATAAATAAACACCGAACCATACGGTCCACCTGAAACAAGCAAAATATTATAAATCAACTACAAGGGAATTTAAAAAAAAGAAACGAGATCAATAAATAAGCCAAGTAAGAAGGAGGATCTTCTTAATTTTTAGGTTTTACTCTAAGCTTAAAGGGAAAAGATAATCACATTATTTTGATTAGACTTACCTAAGATTCTAGGTAGTTATAGGTTTGTAATCAGGTTAGACCCCCCACAGCGCTCTTTTGACATTTGTCAGCTGTTTCTCTACCACCACGGTTCTTCATGAAACCAGGGGATGGGGGGAGAAGAAGATTCAGTGTTTGGGTCAGAAGATATCACTGACATCACATTCTTGAGACTGAAGGAATACACTGCTGTCACTGAGCAAAAAGGAAAGGTACCAAATAAAGAGAAAAAGCTATCAAATAAAGGTTTAAGGGAAAAAAAATCCTTATCATCTTTGTTAAATGGCATAGGAATATATAAATCCACATATAATTTCACCAAGCATACTCAATATGCCAAACTGATATAGTCCCAACATACTAACACACACACAAAACTCACAGGGATATTTATTTCCTATAGAGTACAACTGTGAAATAAGTACGTATGGAAGCCACGTGAGAGAGACAAGAGCTGGGGCCTGTGAAATCAGAGAAATCTGACAACAAAGGTTGCTCACAGTGAACTGAGTCACAGTATAAAGGAAACTGGACCCTCCCTTTGTGGCCACAAGTCTAAGGGCAACGCTGTCACCGTTAACAGTGAGGAGTACTCGTTTACATGACGCAAGCTGGCTCTGCTGCTGCTGTAAGTTGCTTCAGTCGTGTCCAACTCTGCGAGACCCCATAGACAGCAGCCCACCAGGCTCCCCTGTCCCTGGGATTCTCCAGGCAAGAACACTGGAGTGGGTTGCCATTTCCTTCTCCAATGCATGCAAGTGAAAGTGAAAGTGAAGTCGCTCAGTCGTGTCCGACTCTTAGCAACCCCATGGACTGCAGCCCACCAGGCTCCTCCATCCATGGGATTTTCCAGGCCAGAGTACTGGAGTGGGGTGCCGTTGCCTTCTCCGAAGCTGGCTCTGGGCCCGGCATATTCTCAGCACTTGACACACTCAGGTTTAATCCTACAACAACATTATGAAATAGGTACGGTTATCATCATGCCCACTTTACAGACCAGGACTCCGCAGCAAAGTTACACCACTGGCCTGCGGTTACACAACCAGCACCGCTGGTAAAGGACCCGCCTGCAACGCAGGAGACCCCGGGTTGATTCCTGGGTCGGGAAGACCTGCTAGAGAAGGGACAGCCTACCCACTCCAGTATTCTTGGGCTTCCGTTGTGGCTCAGCTGGTGAAGAATCTGCCTGCAATGCAGGAGACTTGGCTTTGAACCTTGGGTTGGGAAGATCCCCTGGAGAAGGAAACAGCTACCCACTCCAGTGTTCTGGCCTGGAGAATTAGATGGACTGTATAGTTCATGGGGTCACAAAGAGTCGGACAGGACTGAGCAACTTTCACTTTCACTTCACTTAACTAGCAAGTGGCAAAGCCAGGGTACCAATGCCGGCAGGCTCCAGAATACAATAACCGTTATTCTAAGCTGGCTTTTGATATACAAAGATTCAGAATCCCCATCATTATAAGGCTTTGAATAATAAATACTGGCTGGAAACATTTTATACTAATTATATAGCAAAGAAGGAGTCTTTGAACAGACAAACAAGAACAGCTGACCTTTAAATGAAAAATTCAACATCTATGATAGAGGTGCAATGTAAAAACCTTTCCCCAGGCATCAGAGTCTGCAGGAAACCCAACAGAGCAGTCTCTCCAAAATGTCACAGAGGGAGCTGATGAAAATTCTACGAGTCATCACCTCGATCTGCAAGTATACTTAGTTGGAAGTGAAACCCAAGTTCCTTCCCTTTGTGATATGAAATCTCACTTTGCTCTGAAAGTTAAACTAGATATTTATTAGAGGAAATCAGCCCCCTGATACAACTAGGCCATGTTTTAAGTGATTCGGTAAACATACATTTTGAGGAGGGAAAAAAACACATTACCAGATTTCCAAGGAGACGACAGGAAGACGGTCCATTGAGTGTGATGACCGCAACAGAAAACAGCACGATTCTAATTCACACACTTTACAAGTAAAGATCTCATCCTGACCCTTTGCTGCTCCTGTTACTCGGGGCTCTGTGTCTCTTAGCCAGAGTCTTTTTTTTTTTTTTCTATAAAAGTCCCTCTGCCTGCAACTAAAGTTCTATAAGAATTATTGAGGGACATATTTATGTTCCCTAGGAATTTATTTATGCATAAAATGCAAGAAATATTGATTAGAGACTTCATTTGATTTTTAAGTGAATCAATATTTAACTCAGAAACCTAAGTGCTATAAACAGTTATGGATGCACAGAATAAACTGCTGCAGTGATAAATTCCTCATGGAATGAAAAAAATTTTAGTGGAAAGCATAAAGAGACCATCTGTTTAAACGCATTTAATTTACATTCACATTTAAAAGTTTAGGCCAAGAAAGGTAGCAGCCGGCTACCTGAAAACTGCAAGGTTATTCCAACTATGAAACATTCTTAATACAGCAAAACTCTAACACTCCACTTGACAGTTGAAACAGCAATCCTGTAGCATGAAAGAGGACAGTGGTTGGTTGTACCCTTTGGTTTTCAATGCTTTTTTATAATAAGATGTTATCTTACACGTCACTCTTGCCTCCTCCTTTAGGGTGGTGTGTCCTGCTCTTTCACTGCCAAACATTCATCCTGACCTCCCTGCACCCAACTCCCTGGGAAAGCTCTGCTCACCTCGAGGCTGGCCGGCCAAACAGCTCTAACGTTTCTCGCTGGCTTGCTGCTTTCATGTACTCATGCTTTCATTCACTTTACAGGTGGGGGAACCGAAACAAAGTTAAACCAACTGCCCAAGACCACATAACTAGATGTGGGGACATAACACAGGTGTCAGACATCGCCACTGGTGCTGGGGACAGGATGATGAGCCAGAGACGCGAGACCCCTGCCCTCAAGGAGCCTACACGCGAGGGAGTCTCAGCTCTGCGTTTCTGCAGCTGTCACACTGCACAGAAACACCAACGCCGGCCCACCCACTTCCTCCCCTGGGTGACGTTACCACCACTAACTGCTCTCTAGTTCACACTCTTCAGGTCAATTCAGCAGCAGTTTTGCTTTTCCTAGAGGAACCCATCTACTTTTCCACAAAATTCAGGAGCCTGACACTGTAACATAACTCAAACGTACCTGCCTTCTCTCCACACAAGCTTCCAGACCCTGGGTTCCAGACCCTGGAAGTAAGAATGTTCGTGTGAATTATATACAAACTATGCTTTAAAAATGAGGCAGTTATTTAAGAAGTAAACCATACAATTAAAGAATCCTGCAACTGACAATTAGGAAGAAACCTGGAGATCACTCTTGTTCAACTGTTTCATCTGCTACACAATAAATTTCAGGATAAAAGAAAAAATTGGCTTACATGAAATCGTCCAGTGTTTTCAGTTGAGTAATCATGAACTGAAACATAAATCTCTAAATTTAAAAGATAATATTGGTATAATCACACTACTAGCATATTAAGGGACATGGTCCAAACAACCAATAAATAAAAGCTAATTGACTGAACCTATTTTCTACAACTATTAGGCGTCTCTGAAAATCATAACCTACAAACATCTCTTAACCAGGAACAAAACTGATGGTGAACCACCAGCAACGGAAAGACAGACAACCACAGGTGCAGGGCAGCCCCAAAGGGGCTTCTGAATCTTTACAAGTGGAGCAAAATGACTCTAACCATTGGCAAATTACGTATAATTAAATGAGAATGAAACACTACATACATATATATATATCATATGCTGTATTATTTACATTGTATATAATATTCACATACACACTTAAAGTACGTATATGTGTATTTGGCATACACCTCAAACACTTTTAAATGTATACACCTATATATAAACATGGGCTTCTCTGGTGGCTCAGACAGTAAAGCATCTGCCTGCAGTGTAGGAGACCACGGTTAAATTGCTGGGAAGATCTTCAGGAAGATCCCCTGAGGACGCGAATGGCAACCCACTCTAGTATTCTTGTCTGGAGAATTCTATGGACAGAAGAGCCTGGCAGGCTACAGTCTATGGCGTTGCAAAGAGTCAGACACGACTGAGCAACTAAGCACAAATATGTAAACGTGCACATAAGCATCTACATGCGTGTGTGTGTGTGTGTGTGTGTGTGTGTCTGTGTGTGTGTGCTCGCACACACACACTCCACAGAGTCACTACTTACTCGTAGCAAATGACAGCAGGCTCAGCCCTGCTGCGTCAGACGCTAAGGAAATACCTGGTGAGCGTCTGTCCTTTATGTGTCAGCCTAAACTTGCCCCTCTTCTTCATCTGCTTTCAAGCAGGCTATACACACGACAGACGTCCCCTTATGCGCCACGTTTCTAAACCCCAGCCTCACCTGCCTTTCATGGTCGCTGTTCATTCAGGACCTGGCCAACTCTGGTCAAATCACTGTGACTGCCTTTTCACTGCATGCCTGTCAGTCAGTTTCCCTACTCCAGTTTTCTTTTATTAATATAACGCCATCAGAGTTCCCATCCCCAAAACAAAGCTGGTCACAGCATGTCCCCTATTTGCCTCCCCACAGTCTGCTGGATAAAATCCAAACCCCTTAATTTAGCAAAAGAGATCCTTCACAATCTGGCCACTGCCTGTCTGTCCAGCCAGATTTTGTAGCACGACCTCTCTCTCACACACACACACACACACACACACAACAAGTAAATATTTCGAAGACAAAACACCAACTTCCTTCCAAGAACCAGGCATGCTACTGGGGTCAGCTTTTAACCTACTGCCCTCTCTCCTACCTTTCCCACATCAGAGTCCTATTCACGCTGCCTAGGCCTTGATTGACACGATATAATTTATTATTTACGACTTAGAATCATAAATAACCTTGAAATTCCCAGTACCTGGCAAATTATAATATTTTATCAATACTAAATGAATAAATACCGCTACACTATTGTTTGGAAAACTGGACCAAAGCCAAAAGTCTCCTACAAAACCAAGTTCCTGGTTTTCTTCTCAGGTGGTTAACTTGCTCCCCTCCTCCCATGACACTATTTATCACCACGGTAAATGGCAGGGAGATGACAGGTCTGGGGAAGCTGTGCCTTCAACGCCTGCCCCCTGCCCCAGATTCCCTCTCTGCTCCTGGCCTGTGCCCTGGGCTCTTGGGGCACCTCTGCTGTCCTGGGTGGGGGCAGAGGCCCCTGAGACACACTACAGGAAGGTGGATAGATGCAGGGCCCTGGGAGGCCGGCTTCCACAGGGCGACACCGCCAGCGGCTCCGAGTGGGCCACTGGACCTGCTTCAGGAGGTTCAGTGGCAGGAGGATTCTAGGGAGGCATCTCCCTGGCAAGCAGCTGGGCCACGCAGTGTCGTCAGTTAAGGACGTTGCACCTCTTCCGTAGAGGAGGAGGTCTGATCAGGCTCAGGGTCACTGGACGAAGGTTTGGGTGAGGACCTGCCACCTCTGCCAGCACGACCACAACCGGACTCAGAGAAGCACACCCCTGAGGGCATGGCACTGTATACAGCATGCAAATCATCAGGGTTATCTATCTAACTGCAAACTGACGCAGCAGGCTCAGGGCCGTGGACTCGACTCTTCTCACCCACACTTGGAGCCAAGAAGCCACTGGCCTAACTGGAAGGGGGGCGGCACGCTCAAGACCCAGGTATGTCCACCATGGGGGAACAGCCCTCTTGAGGGGAGTAGGGGGCAGCTCTGTTTTACATGATGAAGGACACTCTCTGAATCAGAAAACATTTCACGGTGTTGCTTCTCCCAAAGCCAGAAGACATGGGATCACAGGTCAGGGGTGAGGTGGGGTGGCCCCCACGTTACCACACCTAACACCCTACTTGGGCAAGTTCTCCTTCCTGCCCCAGCTGAGCAGAGCTCTTCTGGTTTGCAGATTGGACCTCCCAACGGGAGACGTCCACCTGAACCAGACAATGAGATGCCACCTGGCCCTCCAGCCCCTTAATGCCACTGAACCAGCAGGCTAACTGGGACTAAGCTACTGGCTGGAGCGACTGACCTCAATGATCAAGAATAAATGAGTTTGTTTCTACACAACAAGAGGCAGGAGCCTCCCTTGGCACCATAAACATCCAATGAGTGAAGAAAACACCACTTTCCAACAGAAGAAAGCAGTTTGTCCTACTTAGAACTGCATGAAGGCCCAAAGATAACAAACCAAGTTCCTGTACAGACTGAACGATTCAGTATAGCGACAGACACTCATAAAGCTGAAAGGATACAAGATGATGGATAACTTTCCCACCAACGAATTACAATTTGAGCATAGGTTTAAAAAAAAAAAAAAAATCTTCTAGTTGAAGACAGCTGAACACGTCTTTTTCTAAAGACTGTGTGGAAATTGCCCTACAACTTGTAAACTTCAGAATTTATGAAGAAACCTTTAACATCATCACTGTCATCATTACTATTTATAATTATTATTATTCAAAGAGACAAGTGTCAAAGGGACAATAAGACACGTTTCTATCCTGATAATTTCCATGTCAGGTGAACACTGCATATTACATTACATAATTAGTGCAAAGGTTATTTTATAAAGTTTTCTGACAGTCACAATTAAAAGATTAAATTACTGCACACACACCACCACAGTTCTGACCCTTTATGTCCTCGTTTCTGTGAAAAACAGCTCTCATCACCTCAAGGCTTGGAAGATGCAAACACAAGCAGTTTTCCCATCTTAGAAGTTAACTTCCCACAGCGTGTCACACAACTGCCCCGACAGCTCTGCTTGCACACTCTGGCCACATCCGCTGGGCAACGCATGCAAACACAGTGCTCCGAAGAAGAGGATCCAGTCAAGCAGCACACCGAGAGGCAGAGCCACTGTCTGCAGGGTCAGCCGACGTGCCTGGGTGCTGGGGGCTTTGGGAAGAAATAAAAACCTAAAAGCTGGTTCCAGAGTACCTTTCCCTGAGAGGTCGGGGTAATACCTGTTAACTGCACCACTCTGCTGTAGCTTTAAAATCGCTAAGGGGGGAAAACACACTTTGATCATCTGGGATGGGGAGGAGACTGGGTACTCTTTATTCTTGCCCCACTGTTCAGTTCTTGGTCTCCAGAAAGGCTCTCTGTACAGCGGGCTTCAGATGAAATGTGGATACAGGTGCAAGGCCGAGTGCAGACGACGGGAAACCCAGATGGAAGGGTTGGACCCCCTCTGGACTCCCCCTCCACCCAACCCGACCTGTGACGTCTACACTTCGCCAGCCGACTTCCCGGGGATCACAGGATGTCCTTCTGCAGAGGCCTTAATGAGAGCAGGGGCGGAAGTTTACGCTGAAATGCCTGGGGGCAACCGTAACAAAGGAGGAGAGGACAGTGACTCAGCGCAATTCGCAATTCGGGCACTCAGGGCGGCCCCCCGGCAGCCCCCCAGGACACAGAGCATGCACTCAGGGCTCTGTGATTAATGTGCTCACAGCCCCCGCGAGGGTGCTACCCACCCACTAAACGCTGGTCGGAGTGGGAGCCGACACGCAGACAGCTGCTCGGAAGGGAGCGTCGCTTGTAGCTGCTTCCGCAGGCCACGAGGACACACTCTAGTTAACACATCACTGACAGGATGACGAGAGGGCTGCTGTCAGACGCCGGGCAGCCCGGTGCGGCAGACAGAACACACAGCCCCAGCTGACTCGTTAGGGGAAGTCTGGGGAGGCACAGTTGCAGAGCACATGACAAGGCTTCATGCCTGGCTGACTTGAGAGCCGATGACACGGCTTTAAACAGCAATCTCTGCCTACCCCCGGTCACAAAACAGCAATAAGTCAGCGGATACACCCTTGTAATGTCATGATTTATTCCTTTGCTTTGAATACAGGAGACTCGGGGCCGAGGCGCTCCGCTCGTCTGCTGTTGGCTTGGGGCTTCAACCTCCAGGGTCTGCCCACGGCGTGTACAAAATCAATGTTCTTGTTCAGGGTTGCCAGGAACCCTTCCGTGTGTACAGGATAACGTGCACGTCAGAAGGATGAACACACAACCGATCACGTCCCAATTCATTCAACTCAAAAACACAGAAAAATACAGCAGTGCGTCCTAACCAAATACATCTTAATATAAAGGAGGAAAGACCTGTGAAAAACTATTAAAACGTCACAATATTCTTGATACTTTTGCTGACATATCTCAAGACTAAACTGTTCATTTAAAGTTTATCACTAAAAAGATAATTTACAAAGCATAATTTTAACTACAAACAATACCTGAAGGAAAGGGTCCTCAAACAGCTCATTATCTGCCAGTGGATCACCAGTGAAAACCCAGCAAGCTACAGAGTTAACAAACACGACTCTAACACAATTAGGACCATCAAAATGTAAATCCAAAGTTCCCAAAACTATAATAAAATTATGTATGTAAAGATAACTTACTTGTGTTCTTCTAGTAATTAACAATCTGGTCATCAATTTAAAAACAACTGAAAATAGGCCAAACACAATTTCTTGCATGAAATAACATTATAGTTTTTATAGTATACACAATCCTATAAGAATGTAAAAAGCTTCATGGAGAGTAGTCTTTTAACCTCAGTTCATTGGTACATTAAACATTCCTTCCTTGGTTGTTTCAGAGATTTCACCAAACTCTTTCTAAAAACTAGCTTATTTCTAATTTATGTTATGATACTACTCTTTGACCTTAAACATTACTGTGTCTGGAATTTATAGCATGTATGTGTATATGTGTGTGTGTGCATGAAATTTGTTAAGCTAGATTCAATGCAGCTTCCTCCATGTAAGAAGGGTGAGGAGATCATGAAACCAAGCTTGAATTATGTTTCTTTTATCAGTCCTCCTGCCCCAGACGGTGAACCAAAGCAAAGCTGTTAACTGAGAGCTGACACCACCACCACGTTTTTAGGAACTCTCAGAAACAACTGGTATTAAGTTTACCTAGAATATAAGAAACAACTCCCTAATCAGTTCAGTTCAGTCGCTCAGTCGTGTCTGACTCTTTGCAACCTCATGAATTGCAGCACACCAGGCCTCCCTGTCCACCACCAATTCCTGGGGTTCACTCAAACTCGTGACCATTGAGTCGGTGATGCCATCCAGCCATCTCATCCTCTGTCACCCGTTCTCCTGCCCCCAATCTCTCCCAGCATCAGAGTCTTTTCCAATGAGTCAACTCTTCACATCAGGTGGCCAAAGTATTGGAGTTTCAGCTTTAGCATCAGTCCTTCCAAAGAACACCCAGGGCTGATCTCCTTTAGAATGGACTGGTTGGATCTCCTTGCAGTCCAAGGGACTCTCAAGAGTCTTCTCCAACACCACAGTTCAAAAGCATCAATTCTTCGGCACTCAGCTTTCTTCACAGTCCAACTCTCACATCCATACATGACCACAGGAAAAACCATAGCCTTGACTAGACAGACCTTTATTGGCAAAGTAATGTCTCTGCTTTTGAATATGCTATCTAGATTGGTCATAATTTTCCTTCCAAGGAGTAAGCGTCTTTTAATTTCATGGCTGCAATCACCATCTGCAGTGATTTTGGAGCCAAAAAAAAAAACAAAGTCTGACACTGTTTCCACTGTTTCCCCATCTTATTTGCCATCAAGTGATGGGACCAGATGCCATGATCTTCGTTTTCTGAATGTTGAGCTTTAAGCCAACTTTTTCACTCTCCTCTTTCACTTTCATCAAAAGGCTTTTTAGTTCCTCTTCACTTTCTGCCATAAGGGTGGTGTCATCTGCATGTCTGAGGTTATTGATGTTTCTCCCGGCAATCTTGATTCCAGCTTGTGCTTCTTCCAGCCCAGTGTTTCTTATGATGTACTCTGCATATAAGTTAAATAAGCAGGGTGACAATATACAGCCTTGATGTACTCCTTTTCCTATTTGGAACCAGTCTGTTGTTCCATGTTCAGTTCTAACTGTTGCTTCCTGACCTGCATATAGGTTTCTCAAGAGGCAGGTCAGGTGGTCTGGTATTCCCATCTCTTTCAGAATTTTCCACAGTTTATTGTGATCCACACAGTCAGAGGCTTTGGCATAGTCAATAAAGCAGAAATAGAGGTTTTTCTGGAACTCTCTTGCTTTTTCCATGATCCAGCAGATGTTGGCAATTTGATCTCTGGTTCCTCTGCCTTTTCTAAAACCAGCTTGAACATCTGGAAATTCAAGGTTCACGTATTGCTGAAGCCTGGCTTGGAGAATTTTGAGCATTACTTTACTAGCGTGTGAGATGAGTGCAATTGTGCTGTAGTTTGAGCATTCTTTAATACCGAGCCTTTATTAAAATAATTTATTTTTTTAATTCAAACGAAGTAAAAGGGTAGGCACGTTAATTTTTGATCTAAACTACAGATCCAGTGTATTATAAATTTATAGCTAATGGTCATTTAATCTTATGCAGACAAAACTCTAAGCACTTCATACATACATATGTGCGTGTACATACATATGTGTATATATGGCACCCCACTCCAGTACTCTTGCCTGGAAAATCCCATGGATGCAGTAGCCTGGTAGGCTGTAGTACATGGGGTCGCTAAAAGTCAGACTCGACTGAGCGACTTCACTTTCACTTTTTACTTTCCTGCATTGGAGAAGGAAATGGCAACCCACTCCAGTGTTCTTGCCTGGAGAGTCCCAGGGACAGGGGAGCCTGGTGGGCTGCCATCTATGGGGTCGCACAGAGTCGGACACAACTGAAGCGACTTAGCAGCAGCAGCAGCAGTAGCATATATATGTGTGTGTGCATGTACACATATCCATAATCTTTAAAGCAACTGTATGAGATTACAACTAGTACTACTCCCAGGTTGAAAGTCAAAAGCTGAGTGAAAGAGGAGTTACCTAGACATTAAGAAGTGTTTATAAATTATAGCAGAAAGAAACACTAGTATTACTTACCAAAAAAAAATTTTTTACACAATATTTACATATATGTAGATTCCTTTTTTTAATTGCAGTATAACTGACTTAAAATATTATACTATATTAGTTTCAGGTGTACAATATAGTGATTTGGGATTTTTATACATTACAATGGGCTTCCCAGATGGCTCAGTGGTAAAGAATCCACCTGCCAATGTAGGAGATGCAAGAGATGCAGCTTTGATTCCTGGCCAGGAAGGTCTCCTGGAGGAGGAGATAGCAACCCACTCCAGTAATCTTGCCTGGAGAATCCCATGGACAGAGCCAAGCGGTCTACAGTCCAGGGGGTCATGAAGAGTTGGACATGATACTGAGCACTATATGTTACAAAATGATCTGTACTAGTAAGTCTAATTACCATGTGTCACCAAAGTGGTAACATCACTGAGAACATTCCCTCTGCTGTACATCATATTCCTGTGACTCATTCATTTCGTAACTGGAAGTCGGTGCCTCAATCCCCCTCCATCTATTTCACCCACCCTCCTCCCGCCCCCTCACCTCCGACACCACCTGCTTGTTCTCTGTATCCGTGAGTCTGTTTCTGTTTTGTTATGTATGTTTTGTTTTTTAGATTCAACACATAAGTGAGAGCACAGGGTATTTGCCTTTCTCAGTCTAACTTATTTCACTTAGCATCATACCCTCCAGGTCCACCCATATTATTATAAATGGCAAGGTTTTATTCCTTTCTATGGCTGAGAAATATTCCCTTGTGTGCACGTATGTGTGTGTGTACACACACACACACACACACACACACACCCTCACCTTCTTTATTCATTCATCTCTAACTTGCACTTAAGTTGCTTGCTTATCTTGGCTATTGTGAATAATGCCACAATAAACACAGGAGTGCAGGTATCTTTTTGAGTTAGTGTTTCTGTTTTCTTCAGATAAAAGCCCAGGAGCGTCACTGCTGGACTGCATGGAGGTTCTTCTGGTTTTGGTTTTCTGAGGGACCTCCATACTGTGTCCCATCAGGTGTACTTCTAACATGTTCCTATACAGACCGAGTTCACTCACACAGCTTACTCCGATGCTGTCTTTGGGCCTCTCACGGGAGAGGTCCCACCTCATGGGACAGCCGCTCTGGACCGCCGGGCACATCACTGGAACCTGCTCTCACTTTCCACACACGCACTTTCCTCCCTTACCCTCCAGTTCTCAGCACCACATGACAGAACAGCTATTCATTCACTCGTGTCTCTATCTGCTACATCTGGTGGATTCAAGCTTCAGGAGTGTTTAGGCTTCACTTTGCTTACTGCTGAAGCCTCAGTGCCTAGATCGTGCCAGACACACAGCAGGCATGTAATAAATGTGCTACATGAATTAACCCTGACAAGAATTGGGTTCCTAGATGTTCAAGACACAGTCTTCTTAATCTTCAGGACAATATCCATATAGAAATATTCTTCATAATTTAAAAAAACCCTGACTTTAAAAGAGTGATGAGGACAAGCTGTGTGGTGTGGCCAAAAATAAATAAATGCAGGAAATATCAGGGTAACCAAAAAAAAAAAAGCTAGTTGAAAAAAAAAAACTGATAAGGAGGAAGAGACAAAAAGAATAAATAGGAATTTTTTTACCTCAATGGTTAAGTTACAAACAGCAGAAAAGCAAATATATTATAAAAAGCATCAAAATATTCAGACTGAATTTCTTAGTATCACATTAAGTAAATGCAAATAATTATCTGCACCACAGACTGACACTTATTCTCAACAGAACCATAACCTTTCTCCACAGTCCTTCAAATGCACGTCAGGTGTTTCTCAGTACGTATTGAATATATTTTCAACTCTTTTTGAAAAGTGAGCATATCAGTATTGCATTTCAAAATCTCAAAACTGCTTTTTTGACTCTAGAATAAGGAAAATAACCTAAAATTAGAACCAGGAGACACAGTTTCACATTGCCCATCTCCAGCTGTCTAGGTGGCCTTGAGGTGGCGATTTAACCCTTCTTTGAAAATACCTTTGTCACTGTTCAGTCTCTAAGTCATGACCAACTCTCTGAGACCCCATGGACTGCAGCACACCAGGCTTCCCTGTCCTTCACCATCTCCCAGAGTTTGCTCAGACTCATGTCCATGGAGTCAGTGATGCTAATCTTTCTCATTGTTATATCCTAAATGGGAGAAGGCAATGGCACTCCACTCCAGTCCTCTTGCCTGGAGAATCCAATGGACGGAGGAGCCTGGTGGGCTGCAGTCCATGGGGTCACTAAGAGGCGGACACGACTGAGAGACTTCACTTTCACTTTTTCACTTTACTGCATTGGAGAAGGAAATGGCAACCCACTCCAGTGTTCTTGCCTGGAGAATCCCAGGGACGGGGGGGCCTTGTGGGCTGCCGTCTATGGGGTTGCACAGAGTTGGACACGACTGAAGTGACTTAGCAGCAAATAGGTATCCTAGAGAGATCCTGAAGCTCCTTCTGCTCTAAGACACTAAAACATTATAAAATAAAGGTTTTATTTGTACTACCAGGAAACAGAACATAAAAATAGTATCTTATTTTTATCAGTTAGCTAAATTTGTAAGGAAGGTAATTCATGGGATATTAAATAATGTTTTTTTAATAAATATATATTACCCACAACTGTAATTCCATTTATATTACATTTTTAAGTCAAAAATTTTAATTTTAATGCTTAAAGCAGGAAAAAAGATTAGGAAATCTAGAAAAATACTTTTGAATATTTTTCTAGGACCCAACAAAACTCCTATTCTCCCTGCCTTTTCCACAGTAATGAAGACCTTCCAAAAGAACATTTCAGTGAGTGACATAAAACCTGTGATTTGAAAAAAAAAAAAAATGCTATTTTGACTTTTAAGTTATTATCAGTCTGAAGAGCTTCTCCAAATCAGAACTATTATAGCATCCACTCCCCCACCACGACTTGGCAACAAAGATGAATCCACCTATTACCAGGTTAGGGTAGCCGCTATTATCCCAGCCCCTTGATTTCTTTCAAGTAGCTCCAATGGAAAAAGCGCCTCAAGTGAATAATAAAGATCTCATAATAGCTCTTAAGAATTCTTTATATGGTAGAAGGCACTAAAATGAACTCCAGGGAGTGAAAAAGGAAAAAAAAAAAAAAACTCTCATCTTCTGATAAGAAGAAATAATTAACTTGACTTAATGCACCCGCAAACGCCTTCCATAAATCAGATCTTTGTGCTCCGCGGCGGACTAAAGCCGGGAGTCAGGAGTATGCAGATGGCGCCTGCGGGGCATGCGCAGAGCATGGGCTTGGGGGGCGGTACTCACGGTGCTGAGCTTCCAGGACGTGACGATGATGCGCCTCTCGTGCAGCATGCTGGCGAAGAGCTGCAGCATGTTGTTCACGTCCACGGCCACGAAGTACTCCGTGAGGTTCCTCTGCATGGGCAAAGACAACCGCGTGAGGTGCGGGGACAGCGCCAACAGCCACCGCGGGCTACCCGCGTTCGGAGGATGTTAGTAAAAATTACTCATAAGTAAATGCAGTTCTGGTTCCGCCGCCACGCCAAGCATGGAGCCTTCGGTTCTTATTTGAAACACAGCCCTGTTCTGGGCAAGTGTCCTCCGAGGGTGATCAGGGCATCCCCACTCTCTCTCCCCCTCCCCGGCTCCAGACACGCGTACAGGAAGCCAGTTTCCTGGGCCCCTACCCAGCCTGCTGGGAGTGGAGCCTTGGGAATTTCTTTTCTCAACAAGCACTGTGGGTGCTTCTTACAGGCACCCTGAACTCTGAGAACTGCTGCTCCAGAAAGCACATCTGAGTCTCTCCTTGTGTGCCAACCACTCAGCAAGGGATACCATGGGTTGATAGGATAGATTGGGGTCCCCAGACCCCAGTCATCGACCTGTACCAGCCCATGGCCTGCTGGGAGCAGGGTCAGGTTGCAGGAAGTGGGCAGTAGACAGGCAAGGAGAAGCTTCATCTGTATTGACATACGCTCCCCATCGCTGGCATTACCGCCTGAGCTCTGCCTACTGCCAGACCAGTGGTGGCATCAGATTCTCCTTGGAGCTTGAACCCCTCGGTGAATGGCGCGTGGGAGGGGTCTAGGCTCGGTGCTCCTTATGAGAATATAATGCCCGGTGATCTCATTCTGCATTATGGTGAGCTGTGTCATTATCTCATTCATATATTACAACATAAGAATAATAGAAATAAAGTACCCAGTAAATGTAATGCATTTGACTTATCCTGGAACCATCGTCCCCCTCACATCATTCATAGGAAAACTGGCTTCCACAGAACTGCTCCTTTGTGCCAAAAGGCTGGGCACTGCCGCTCTAGGCTGGGCACTGCCGCAAGGCAACCACAGACGGTGGCGTCGCTCAGCCGCTAAGTCCTGTCCGACCCTTTTGTGATTTCACGGACTGCCGCCCACCAGGCTCCTCTGCCCATGGGGTTTCCCGGCAATGAGACGGGCTTATAAAGCAGACCTCTGGGTCTTTATGAAGGAGGGTCTCGTTTATATTCCATGTCGGGCCAGCTTTATACCACTATAACTAAATAAAAGTGTCAGTTTAATTTGACTCCTTGACATAACACTTAAAATTATCTTCCCCACGTAAGAACAAAATTGGGCTAGCCTATATAAACTTTCACTTTAGATCCTCTTCTTATTTTTAATTTTCTGTACTCAAACAAATGCATCAGAAAGCAACATATAAGAGACGACAATAAACTAAAACTGGAGGAGTAGAGGGATCATGACCCAGAAGACCAAAACCTTTAGTTGAGCAAGAAAACACTAAATCCAATTGTTTCTTCCATTTCTGTGAGGTAGAAACTTTCTCAGGAGAAACTGGCAATCATAGCAAGGCATTAGAACCTGTGACCACCACCAAGTGATGCCGAGTTTGGTGGAGAGACTCATTTCCTGTTTTCTCTATTTGAAGCCTACCTCACCTTCTGTTTCCACTGTTGAAAATGCAAAATAGTTTTATGGCATTCAACATTAACACTGTTCCTGTAATCTCAAAGAAAGATAATTTCTAGATGGGGAATTACTTCCCAATGCAAAAGGCTGCCTTATATATAGGCCCTTGCTTTTCCTTTTCTGTATTTCCCTAAATAGGACTTTTTAGAAATGAAATATCCTAATGCGGGGGAGGACAGTTAGAGAGTTTGGGATGGCCATGTACAGTCTGCTCTATTTAAAACGGATAACGAACAAGGATCTACCGTACAGCACATGGAACTGTGCTCAGTGTTATATGGCAGCCTGGATGGCAGCGGGGCTTAGGAGAGAATGGATACATGTACACGGATGGTTGAGTCCCTCTGCTGTTCACCTGAAACGATCATAACCTTTTTAATCGATTATACACCAACATAAAATAAAAAGTTAAATTTTTTTCTCGGTTCCAAAAAAAAAGTTTCTATTCTCAGAGGCACTTTTTCCTTAGAATGGTTCTTTAAGACTTTCAAAGTCATAGCCTTTAAAAAAAAAAAAAAAAAAAGTGAAGTCTGCTAAATCAAGCTGCTAGCTTTTTATTAATAAATTTAAGAAAGGTACAAAACCTCAACTTGGGGCTGTTAATGCAAGTCAGGGTCCCTCCCTTCTAGCCTCTAGGTGAGGGGCAGGCATGCAGATATCGAGTCAGTCAGCCTCCAGACACCCAAACAGAGGTCCTGCCCACTGGAGAAGGCGATGGCACCCACTCCAGTGCTCCTGCCTAGAAAATCCCATGGACGGAGGAGCCTGCTAGGCTGCAGTCCATGAGGTCGCTAAGAGTCGGGCACGACTGAGCGACTTCACTTTTACTTTTTACTTTCATGCACTGGAGAAGGAAATGACAACCCACTCAAGTACTCTTGCCTGGAGAATCCCAGGGACGGGGGAGCCTGGTGGGCTGCCGTCTATGGGGTCGCACAGAGGCGGACACGACTGAAGTGACTCAGCAGCAGCAGCAGCAGCAGCCCACAGAGGACTTGAGGGCCTGGGAGATGACCTCTGAGTCTGACGGTCTACCTCGGCTGAATGCAATCTTCTCACAGGAGGCAACTGAGCTCATCTCTACTAAAAACCCCACTGACAGCCTTGCTTCCGTCTCAGGAAGTTTACCGCTGTCTTCTTGTGCTTTGTTCACTCACAACCCAGGTGCTTCTGGAAACCAAACACTCAGTAGGTTCATTTTCCGGAGGACAGCAGAGTTTAGTACATATAAAAATAATAAATATTCCTGAGTTGATGTTTCCTTCACTTCTGATAGAATTATTTATAATGGTTCTTTTTATCTTCCCAAAATGAAGCTGGAAAAAAAGAAACTTACAAAAGGAAACATCTCCTTTTCACACAGTATCCAAAAGTGTACCTGTCAATTCCATTCACCCAGGTAAACTTTTCTGCAGAATTTTAATTTGTAATAACCACTAAAACACTGAAAATATTTCTAGCAAGGATACAATCAGGACTCTAAATAAAATGCAAAATGTGGCAATTTTATAATTTCTGGTAGTATCCTTCAGGCCTTACAAAACATATATTATTACTTCAATTAAAAATCAGGATACTGAGTAGAGAACATCTGAGATTTGAACAGAGCTATATACACAAGGAACCTAAAGACGATGGGGACTATTTCCGTGAAAGTATTTCCCACCGCACACGCTCATTTTCCCATAACCAGGAGACATCCGCTGAGACACCTTGTCTGCCTGATCCAGGGAGCTCAGAACCCGAGTACAGACTATCCTACTGATCTATCTCAAATGGCAGAAAGAGGTTTTCTCATATAATCTGTCTTATCTATAATCGATGTAAAGGAGGTAAAGTAGCACATACATAAAGCAAAAGAGATGACACCATTATTCTTAATTTTTTCATTTTTTTTCTCACAAACAGTTACAATGTATTCTATTTCTCTACCAAGAAATACTTCAACTGTGAGACCAAAATAAAATTCATATCAGTAGAATAGAAAACAGAAAACTTACATTCTCGGGGATGGTTGGCAGTCCAGTTACATCAGGGGCAATGAAGCAGGAATGCTGGTCAATGGAAATAAATCACATAAGAAAAGGAGAATTAAAATTTGGTAGCATTATGTATAATTTGAGGTTAAATTTTAAAAATATATCAACTAAATTGAGAAATCAAGGACTGATGCCCAGGATTTGTTGAAATTGAGAGACTCTTATAATATAGCAGGTTTACAGGAGATTTAACAATAAGCTGCTCATATGAAAAGTGTTGATTAAAAATATTTCATTTTAAAATTGAAATAATAATCTTAGAAAAAGTGTATTAAGACCAAAACAGCATATTACTTATAGAAAGATAGATAATTTTAACACATTTCGTTTAGGGAGCCTGAGGAAAGGCTTGTTTACCCAAGAATATATCAAAATGTATTAAGACTGAGTCATCACAAATTTCTTCTGTACATATCAGCCACTGTGTTATTTAGAAAGCAGCAATAAAAAGTAATTTTTAATATTTAAAACTTCTTGAAAGGTAATTTCTCACCCCAAAACATGACTTTTATATACCACTGAACAAATGTTAATTAGCTTTTATAATACTCAAAGCAATACAGCAGTTAGTTCATAGACAGAGTCACACAAAAGGCACAGCGTGCACCCTGACATTTCACAGAACGTTCCCAGATCTTACCACACAGAATCACAGTACAATTCAATCACCAAAATCGTTCTATTTTCTGTTCATATTAATCTCCAAAATTATTTTGCTATCTCACATAAGGACCTAGTTAATATTATCCTATAGTTAAAGACTGAAGGGGGAAAATCATCCTAGCAAGACTGAGCACCGTCAAACTCATCAGAGCGAAGCTAGTGGGCACAGTCACAAGGTACGACTTACAGGCGGAAAAACAAGGTCCCGCAGCCTCGTGACAAACATGAGGCCACGCCCATGCAGCGAGCCCAGCCGGACACCACGCCCCTCACAGGAGGGTGAGCCTGGATCTGGTCTCTAGCAGTCACTTTTCTTGGGACAGATATTTACTGGCACTGTATTTCAGTGCTATGCTTTAAAAGATAGTATAAACAGAAAATATAATCTGAATGATTAAGAAGGAAATTTACCACTTCTCAAAGGACTGGGGTGAATGTTAAAGACAGTGATGGAAGTAATTAATTTTGCAGTGATTTTTCCCAATGATTTTCAGAAGCCAATGTCCTTTGAACTCACCCGTGCTAAGGAGGGCTGCTCTTTCAGAACTTGCTCACTGGCAAAAAATATCTCTTGGTTCTTACAATACGCGAGAGAAAAAAAATGAATATTTTACTTTCAAGGGAGAAATTTACACAACAATTTGCTGTGTATTTGAGAAAAACCCATGTAGCCACATTATCTGTTGAAAATACCTGAAGCGTTTTAAATGCTGATTTGCTAGTTTTATGCTAGAAAAATCATGAAGTACTTTCTTTCATTCTCAACTAAGAGTATTCTGTGGGTATTTAATGACTCTGAAATATACTTTCAAAACAAGCAGTTGCATTAGATATTACGCTATGCTAAGTCACTTCAGTCGTGTCCGACTCTGTGCGACCCCAGAGACAGCAGCCCACCAGGCTCCCCCACCCCTGGGATTCTCCAGGCAAGAACACTGGAGTGGGTTGCCATTTCCTTCTCCAATGCATGAAAGTGAAAAGAGAAAGTGAAGTTGCTCAGTCGTGTCCGACTCTTAGCGACCCCATGGACTGCAGCCTACCAGGCTCCTCCGTCCATGGGATTTTCCAGGCAAGAGTACTGGAGTGGGGTGCCATTGCCTTCTCCGACATTAGATATTAACATTTCATAAAATCTCTGTGTGACATTCTAATAGACTGTAATGCAAGTCTTGAAAACTCATGTGATGAAACATTCATGAAAATGAAATTATAAGAAAATCACAGTAGTTTCTCAAGATTTGTCATTTTTTTCTAATAGAAAATATGAAAGAAATTTCTTTTCCATTTGTGAAGGAAGAAAAATTCCTAAGGCCATCAATTTTAACCTGACATCACAAAACTTTTTCATCCGAGTTTTGCCAGTCATTAACAGCACAGAACCAGAGATCAAACTGCCAAAATCCGTTGGATCATTGAAAAAGCAAGAGAGATCCAGAAAAACATCTACTTCTGCTTTATTGACTATACCAAAGCCTTTGACTGTGTGGATAACAACAGACTGTGGAAAATTCTTAAAGAGATGTGAATACCAGAACACCTTACCTGCCTCCTGAGAAACCTGTATGCAGGTCAAGAAGCAACAGTTAGAACCGGACATGGAACAACAGACTGGCTCCAAATCGGGAAGGAGTATGTCATGGCTGTATATTGTCACCCTGCTTATTTAACTTATATGCAGAGTACATCATGTGAAATGCTGGACTGGATGAAACACAAGCTGGAATCAAGATTGCCGGGAAAAATATCAATGACCTCACATGTGCAAATGACACCACCCTTATGGCAGAAAGCGAAGAAGAACAAAAGAGCCTCTTGATGAAAGTGAAAGAGGAGAGTGAAAAAGTTGGCTTAAAACTCAACACTCAGAAAACGAAGATCATGGCATCCGGTCCCATCACTTCATGGCAAATAGATGAAGAAACAATGGAAACAGTGTCAGACTTTATTTTTTTTGGCTCCAAAATCACTGCAGATGGTGACTGCAGCCATGAAATTAAAAGACACTTGCTCCTTGGAAGAAAAGTTATGACCAACCTAGAAAGCATATTGAAAAACAGAGACATTACTTTGCCAACAAAGGTCTGCTAGTCAAAGCTATGTTTTTTTCAGTAGTCATGTATGGATGTGAGTTGGACTATAAAGAAATCTGAGTGCCAAAGAATTGATATTTTTGAACTGTGGTGTTGGAGAAGACTCTTGAGAGTCCCTTGGACTGCAAGGAGATGCAACCAGTCCATTCTGAAGGAGATCAGCCCTGGGATTTCTTTGGAAGGAATGATGCTGAAGCTGAAACTCCAGTACTTTGGCCACCTCATGCAAAGAGTTGACTCACTGGAAAAGACTGATGCTGCAAGGGACTGGGGGCAGGAGGAGAAGAGGACAACAGAGGATGAGATGGCTGGATGGCATCACCGACTCGATGGACATGAGTCTGAGTGAACTCCAGGAGTTGGTGATGGACAGGGAGGCCTGGCATGCTGCAATTCATGGGGTCACAAAGAGTCGGACAAGACTGAGCGACTGAACTGAACTGAACATTAAAATAGCTTTTCATGGTATATCTAAATACCTCAAAAAAAGTTAACTTGCTTGCCTCATATCACACGTTTAGTGACTTTTTTTTTTTTAACCAAAATCTTCTAGTCTTTAGGTATTAAGAAGCCTAGACATCTTTGACTTACACTTATCAATAAAGGTGAAGTTTTTCAATGTCCAATATTTCTGATATGTATTTTTATAAGACATTTACTCTTGAACAAATATGATAATCAAACTTAGAGAATACACTTTCATTTCTCGACTCTCTGTAGTAACTGCCTCTACAATCTTAGCACCTACAGTATATTTATTCACTATTTAAAAAAGTGTTAGAATCACATTATAAATACAACTCTGTCGAAGAAAAACATCGATTTTTAGAAAACCGATTCTTTCTTCTTACTCTTGTGTATTTTTGGTTGTTGTTTCTACCTCCTTCCGACTCACCGTGAACCTGCACTCCACTGGCTTCAATGACAACAAATCTGAGCTCCTCCCTGACTGGTCCCCTCCTCCAGCCCGTCCTCCCTCTGCTCTCTGCCCTGCAGCCCCTCCTCCCTGACTGCTCTCCATCCTTCAGCCCCTCTTCCCTCTGCTCTCCATCCTCCAGCCCCTCCTCCCTCTGCTCTCTGCCCTCCAGCCCCTCCTCTCTGACAGCTCTCCGCCTTCCAGCCCCTCCTCCCTGACTGCTGTCCGTGTCCTCCTGCCCTTCCTCCCTGACTGGGCTCTGCCCTCCAGCCCCTCTTCCCTCTGCTCTCTGCCCTGCAGCCCCTCCTCCCTCTACTCTCCACCCTCCAGCCCGTCCTCCCTGACTGCTCTCCATCCTCCAGCCCCTCCTCCCTCTGCTCTCCATCCTCCAGCCCCTCCTCCCTCTACTCTCCACCTTCCAGCCCCTCCTCCCTGACTGCTCTGCGTCCTCCAGCTCCTCCACCCTGATGGCTTTCCATCCTCCTACCCCTCCTCCCTCTGCTCTCCCTCCTCCCTCTGCTCTCCCTCCTCCAGCCCCTCCTCCCTCTGCTCTCCCTCCTCCAGCCCCTCCTCCCTCTGCTCTCCTCTCCACCCCAGGCCCTCGCCACTGCTCCGTCCTCTCTGCATCTTGGCCTTTAAATCACCCAGGCCTACAACCATGTCTGCAGACAACTCCCAGATAAGGGTGGAAAATCCAGGGTATCCTTCGCTTTCCAGCCCCCGACTGCTGATCATTTCCACTAGGACACTAAGCAACACATGAGGATGCAGAGGGGCAGAGGCCACCCTGTGTTGCTGGGCGAGGAAACCGCTCACAAAGACGGGTCCTGAGCTAGCTCCAGAGTAAAGCTGGGTGGTCCACACAGAGGCATCAGTAAGAGGGGAACGTCGCTCACAAAGATGGGGCCTGAGCTAGCTCCAAAGTGAGGCAGGTGGTCCACACAGAGGCGTCAGTAAGAAGGGAAGGTCACTCACAAAGATGGGTCCTGAGCTAGCTCCAGAGTGAGGCGGGCGGTCCACACCGAGGCCTCAGTAAGAGGGGAAGGTGTGCCACCAGGAAAGCACATCGTCTACTCAAGAAGATGGATGAACACAACACTGTGACCAGAGTAGAGAATCAATTTAGGGGGAGAAAAGTGAGACATAAAAGTGGAAAGCTGGACGGAGGCTAACAAGTGGGTGGTCCTGAAAGGCCAGGAGTCTGGACAAATTCTACAGAAAACAGGGCAACTATTAAAGGTTGTCGTCAGGGCACTTTATAGCTTAATAGTCGCATGCATGCACGCTCAGTCATCAGACTCTTTTGAGACCATATGGACTACAGCCTGCCAGGCTCCTCCATCCATGGGATTCTCCAGGCAAGAATACTGGAGTGGGTTGCCACGCCCTCCTCCAGGGGATCTTCCCAACCCAGGGATCGAACCCAAGTCTCTGGCATTGCAGGCAGGTTCTTTACCATATGAGCTACCAGGGAAGCCAAGAACACTGGAGTGGGTTGCCATTTCCTCATCCACGGGATCTTCCCGACCTATGGATCAAACCCAGGCCTCCTGGGTCTCCTGCATTGGCGGGCAGGTTCTTTACCTCTGAGCTACTGGGGAAACCCTTATATAGTTGAAGGAAGTTTAATCTGATAGTCTTTTACAGAAAGGACTAGGAGGAGAAACTGTAGACTACTGACTGTTATTAAGTGTTGAGCAGCCAGACGAGGTGCTGACGCTAGAAACAGGAAGAATGAAATCACTGTTATCAAACAACATGACACGGGGAAATTTAAGCAAGAAGAAAGTTATTACCAGAGAAAGAATATAAAATGGCTAACAGTGTCCTGATCTTGCAAAAAGAACTCCAAAAGACCTATTAACACTATTATAGACATTTCAGACTGCTTTTTCCTTCCATTTCTCCTGCATCATTATATATTTTTCCTTTTTTAATTAGGATATTTTACTCTTACTTTGGAAGAAGCAAAATCAACATAGGTAAATTTTAACATTCTATTTGGTATGCCAAATTGATTAAAACATCTGTATTTCGTGGTTGTTAATTCTCAACACTTACAGAGCCTCCCAAAGGACTAGTGTGATTTTTGTTATACACAGCACAGTTTATTAAAAGTTTCAGTAGTAAATAATCTGTACCACCAATGCTTACTGCTTCAACAAACTCACTTTTATTCCCAGTGTTTGGTGATTATACTAAAAGATGTATTGAAGAATGGGAAAAAAGGAGATTTTTCACCCAGAATCTTTGTCATCTAGTTGGTTATGAGGTGTACTCTCAACGCTTACTGTGTACTGTTTTCATTTTACGAGGGCCACTGTACACATGGGGCTTCCCTGGTGGATCAGACGGTAAAGAATCTGCCTGCAATGAAGGAGACCCAGGTTCAATCCCTGGGTCGAGAAGATCCCCCAGAGAAGGGCATGGCAACCCACTCCAGTATTCTTGCCTGAAGAATCCCATGGACAGAGGAACCTGGTGGGCTACACTCATTGTTTGGGGCAGGGAGGGGAGTGGGTTTCCTTATTATGGATAGATTCTACCTGAAAACCAATGTTCCTCACAACCAAAATATTCTCACAGATTTGGTTATGTTTGGCATATAATTTTTTTAAAAATCTATGATTTAACAACTACCAAGATATACCTCTAACAAATCATGTTATGATAGTTAAAGCGTATCAGAGAGCCTCAGTATCTCTAGGTGGTAAAGTCAGCACCGGCAGAAAAGTCTCCCCGGGAGGTGACTCGGCAAGGTTTCTACACCACTGTGGCTCAAAGCATCAAATACGGACTCAGGACTCACCACACTCAAGTTGACAGGGGTGTTTGCCTTCGGTACTGGATGGTTATAGAGAGATCTCAGAGTTTCATTCAAATCGTCTTCCTAGAGTTAAAAAAAAAAACAAAAAAAGTGCATTTTATAAATGAAATACAATTAAGTAAAAACAATTAAAACTGCTTGACAAAATCATTCGTTGCGCCCACTCACGTCAGACACGTTTTACACACAGGCGGACCCTGGAGAAACGGCGGGCGCAGCTCTAGACCACGCTAACAAGCGAATATAGCAATAACATGATCTCGTCAAATTTCTGGCTTCCTAGTGCGTATAAAAGTTGTTTACACTACTCTGTAGTCTATTAAATGTACAATACCATCATGTCTTAAAAAAAAAAAGTCATACCTTAAGTTAAAATACTTTATTGCTAAAAAATGCTAACCACCATCTGAGCCTCCAGCGAGTCATAATCTTTTCCCTGGTAGAGGGTCTGGCCTCGATGCGGACGGTGCTGACGGATCAGGGTGATGGATGCTGAAGGCTGGGGTGGCTGTGCCAATGTCTAAAATACGACCACGTGAAGTTTGCGGCATCAACTGACTCTCCCTTTCATGAACCATCTCTCTGCAGCCTGCGGCACTGCTGACTGCATTCACCCACAGTAGACCTTCTTTCAAACCTGGAGCTGATCCTCTCCAACCCTGCTGCTGCTTCATCAATGAAGCTCACGCAATGTTCTGGAGCTGATCCTCTCCAACCCTGCTGCTGCTTCATCAATGAAGCTCACGCAATGTTCTGGAGCTGATCCTCTCAAACCCTGCTGCTGCTTCATCAATGAAGCCCATGCAATGTTCTGCACCCCTTGTTGTCATTTCAACAGTCTTCACAGCATCCGGATTCCGTCTCAAAAAGCCACTCTCTTTGCTCATCGATAAGAAGCAACTCATCTGTTAGAGTTTTATTATGAGGACTGCAGCAACTCAGACACATCTTCATGCTCCACTTCTAGTTCTCTTGCTATTTCTGCCACATCTGCAGTTACTTCCACCAATGAAGTTCCGAATTCTGCCAACTTAAAGTCATCCAACTGGGCTGGAATTAACTTACTTAAGCTCTAGTGTACACTGGTATTTTGACCTTTCCCCATGAATCAAAAACGTTCTTAATGGTATCTAAAATGGTGAATCCTTTCCAGAGGGTTTTCGATTTACTTTGCCCAGATCCATCAGAGGAATCAATACCTGTGGTAGCTGCAGCCTTCAGAAATGTACTTTTTAAATGTGTGGTGTGCGTGCTCAGTCGCTAAGCTGTGCCACACTCTGTGACCCCTTGGACAGGAGCCTACCAGGCTCCTCTGTCCATGGGACTTTCCAGGGAAGAATACTGGAGGGGAAAAAGGAGAAAAAAAAAAAGGATACTGGAGTGGGTTGCTATTTCCTTCTCCAGGGGATGTTCCCATCCCAGGGATCAAATCAGTGTCTCCTGCATCTCCTGCTATTTTTTAAACAATATGATAATATGACTTAATAACTAATAAATATAATAAAGTTTAAATAATTATAAAAAGTCAAAATTACTCCTTGATCAATGGGCTGAAGAATGAATGGTGTGTTAGCAGGCATGAAAGAAAAAAAAAAAACAAAACAATATTGTCATCCACATCTATCAAAGCTCTTGGGTGAAGTCCAAGTTTGATGCATTAACCAGAGCACTCAAAGCCAGTGTATGGGGACAACCCAGAGGGACGGGATGGGGAGGGAGTTAGAAGCGGGGTTAGGGACCTGGGGACACATGTACACCCATGGCTGATTCATGTCAATGTATGGCAAAAATCACAATACTATAAAGTAATTAGCCCCCAATTAAAATAAATAATTTTTTTTAAAAAGCTCTTGGGTGACTAGGTGCATTGTCAATGAACAGTAATATTTTGAAAGGAATTTTTTTTCTGAGCAGTATGTCTTAACACTGGGTTTAAAATATTGAGTAAACTATGCTGTCAACAGATGTGCTGTTAGTCTATTTGTAGAGCACAGACTGTGCATAATTCTTAGGAGATTCCAGGATTTTCAGAGGGTAAATGAACACTGGATTCGACTTCAAGTCACCAGTTGCACCAGTAGCCCCTGACAAGTGAGTCAGCCTGTCCCTGAAGCTTTGAAACAAGGCACTGACCTCTTCTCTCTGCTTGTGAAAGTCCTAGATGGCATCCTCCTGTAAAAGACTGTTTCATCTTTATCCACACTGAAAACCTGTTGTTCAGGGCAGCCACCTTCATGAATTATCTCAGCGAGGTCTTCTGGGTAACTTGCAGGAACTGCTGCTTTACCTTACACTTTAATGCTATGGAGACAGCCTCCTTCCTTAATCCTCATGAACCGACCTCTGCCAGCTTTGATCTTTCCTTCTGCAGCCTCTTCAGCTCTCTCAACCTCCAGAAATTGGAGAGAGGCAGGGGCTTGCTCTGGATGGGGCTTTGGCTTGAAAGAATGTTGTGACATCTAGTCTGACAGTCTATTTAGACCACCAAGGCTCTCCCCGTATCAGTAATATGTAAGGCTGTTTTGCTTTCTGATTTCTGTGTTCACTTATGTAGTACTTTTAATTTGCTTTAAGCATTTTTCCTTTGCATTTGCAACTTGGATAACTGGTGCAAGAGGAATGCTTGCATTTTCCATTTTAATTTTAAAATGACAAACTTAATTTTTAAGAAATAGGTACAACTTAAGTAAGATTGGTGTGCTAAGATGCAACTTTGATGAAAGATGCAACATTCTAAACATTTCTCTTCTAGGTAGCCCCTGGTCACTACTCAGCCCATGATAAATGGGTTTATATAAAATGTATAACAGATCTACTTTATGGGATTTGCTTAACAGTAAGACATGGAACAACAGACTGGTTCCACATAGGAAAAGGAGTATGTCAAGGATGTACATTGTCACCCTGCTTATTTAACTTATATGCAGAGTACATCATGAGAAACGCTGGACTGGAAGAAGCACAAGCTGGAATCAAGATTGCCGGGAGAAATATCAATAACCTCAGATATGAAGATGATACCATCCTTATGGCAGAAAGTGAAAAGGAACCAAAAAGCCTCTTGATGAAAGTGAAAGAGGAGAGTGAAAAAGATGGCTTAAAGCTCAACATTCAGAAAACGAAGATCATAGCATCTGGTCCCATCACTTCATGGGAAATAGATGGGGAAACAGTGGAAACAGTGTCAGACTTTATTTTTGGGGGCTCCAAAATCACTGCAGATGGTGAATGCAGCCTTGAAATTAAAAGATGCTTACTCCTTGGAAGGAAAGTTATGACCAACCTAGATAGCATATTCAAAAGCAGAGACATTACTTTGCCAACAAAGGTCTGTCTAGTCAAGGCTATGGTTTTTCCAATGGCCATGTATGGATGTGAGAGTTGGACTGTGAAGAAGGCTGAGCGCCAATGAATTGATGCTTTTGAACTGTGGTGTTGGAGAAGACTCTTGAGAGTCCCTTGGACTGCAAGGAGATCCAACCAGTCCATTCTAAAGGAGATCAGTCCTGGGTGTTCTTTGGAATGACTGATGCTGAAGCTGAAACTCCAATACTTTGGCTACCTCATGCAAAGAGTTGAGTCATTGGAAAAGACCCTGATGCTGGGAGGAATTGGGGGCAGGAGGAGAAGGGGACGACAGAAGATGAGATGGCTGGATGGCATCACTGACTCGATGGACGTGAGTCTGAGTGAACTCTGAGAGTTGGTGATGGACAGGGAGGCCTGGCGTGCTGCGATTCATGGGGTCGCAAAGAGTCGGACCTGACTGAGCGACTGAACTGAACTGACTGAATGTACCCTGACGTGCACGCTTCAGTTTTCTGAGCTTCGCATACAAACCCAGTAATAAATGCAGGCAGGACGCTCTGCACACACAGCTCTATCCCTTCTCTCTCTGTTGTGTGTACTCTCAGCCTCTCTTTATTATGATAAGAGAATACAGTGAAGGCAAAAGCAGGTAATCATTTTAAGGGATATGGATATGAGACACATGATTTCTCCCAATTTCTCTTCTAACTTGACTATGAAAACTTAATGCAGATCTCTATAAATGTTTGTAAAAGTGTGCACTCAAAACTGCCTATCTGGAATTCTCTCTAGAATGACCTAAAAAGACGGACATTAAAGCATTCATCACTGGACCATCCAGGCAGTGAAATACACCACAGGGTATTCTGGAAGATACTGATGTTGTCTATACAAAATTCTTATAGTTACATACATTTTTTAAAGTCTAGCATTTTACAGTTCTTGGCAGTTGCTTGATATTGATCAGATAAGGATAACTGATTCTGAAATGTAAATTCCAATCTATTAATAAATAACCTGTGGCACTGGATTAAAAGTGTAAAGAAAAATTATTACACTCATACATTTATTTCCAGCTACTGAACGAATACTATGAACTTAAAATATTTTTCCCCTCTAATTAGCAACACAAATGTAGTCTCCCTCATTTCCTCTTCTAAGAAAACCATAGTATTTTCTTTTCTATATTCCAGTATTAGATACAGTCTCAGGGAGCACATGCCGTATACCAAGTCGTCAATGAGTTTCCGAAACTAATCAAAACTTGGACAAGTAATGCGAGTGATGTTGGCTCCACATGTTTACTCAGAAATTATCACGAGAGAGTATTCTGGTCTTGAGTTTTCAATGCAGTAGTTGAATATTTCCAGTTATTTCCAGTCATTTTCTTAGGCAGACGAATGACTGAATGGCTGAAACATAAAATTGTTCAAGTGTAAAATTACCTTCTAGTGAATATTTCACAGAATTAAGCACATCAAGGGTAGAGAAGGAAGTATTTACATACATGCACACAAACTCTGGACTTTTGACACACACTAAAACACTACTGCTATTATAATAATAAAATCAGATTGCCAAATTATGAGATTGCTCACCCTAAGAGTAAATCTATTTTCTTAATTTATTAATAATCCATTTTTTGGCATTCAGCAAGGGGTTTTTAATTAATTATTTATTTTACTTTACAATATTGTATTGGTTTTGCCACACACTGACTTGAATCTGCCATGAGTGTACATGTGTTCCCCATCCTGAACCCCCCTCCCACCTCCCTTCCCATCCCATCCCTCTGGGTCATCCCAGTGCGCCAGCCCCAAGCACCCTGTCTCATGCATCAAACTATGGACTGGAGATTCATTTCACATATGATATTTTATATGTTTCAATGTCATTCTCCCAGATCATCCCACCCTCGCCCTCTCCCAGAGTCCAAAAGACTGTTCAACACATCTGTGTCTCTTTTGCTGTCTCGCATACAGGGTAATTCTATTTAGTAAAAAGCATCTGGAGTAGTATTTGCACTGAATTTAGGTCTGTTTTTAAAGATATTTACATTGAATCTTAAAAGTTGAGTGTTTTACCAGTAATCACGAGTGAGTGACCTAAACTCCTAAAAGACAACTGTGTGGAGTTACATCCTAGGAAATTTAAGCAGCTCCAAAATGCAGGAAGGTCCATCAGGTGTACAAAAGGGGGACCAGACAAGCCAGGGAGGATATCAGATGCCAGATCACGAAGCTTCTATTGTGCTAGTCTGCACACGTTTAAATTTCATTCTAAGAAAAAAGAAGGCGCTGAAAGTATTACAAGCAGGAAAAGGACACTAGTGGGTTCAGGAAGATCATTCTCAGAGATAAGAATACGGTGGGCTACAGTCCATGGGGTTGAAGAGGCAGACGCAACTGAATGACGAAACACTTTATTTTACGTTTTAAAAATTATCATCCCACAGATGTTCATTAATTCAAGGCAAACTTCAGTTTCTGTTTTGCGTTTATTTTTTTAAGAAAAAAGGATAAAGATATAAAAATAAATGTAAGAGCTAAAACTCTTGGAAGGAAAAAAGAGAGCTTCATGACACTGTATTTGAAAATCATTTTTTGACATGACACCAAAAGCACAGAACAAAAGAAAAAAAGAAGATAAGTTTTTCCTCTTTAAAGTTCAAAAATTGTGTACAGCAAAGGACACTATCAACAAAGTAAAAAGGCAACCCATGGAATGGGAGAAAATATTTGCAGATGACATATCTGACAATAACTGAATATATAAAAAGCTCCCACTCCTCAACAGCAATATGAAAATACAGTTAAAAAATGGCAAAGGACTGGAATAAAATTTCAGCAAAGAAGATATTTAATAACCAATAAACACAGGAAACAACTCTATACTGCTAATCTTTAGGGAAATGCACATTAAAACCACATTTATATACTACTTCACACCCATTAGAATGGCAATTATCAAAACAAAACAAAAAATAAGAAGTCTCAAGGAGGGTGTGGGAAAACTGGAAACCTGTGTGTTGCTGCTGGAAATGTAAATTTATGAAACCACTGTGGAAAACGTTATGGCAGTTCTTCAGAAAATTAAGCATAGAATTACAATACTATTCAGCAATTCTACTTCCGGGTATATACTCAAAAGATCTGAATACACAGACTCAAACAGGTATTTGCACACCCGTGTTCATAGCAGCTTTGCTCACAAGAGCCAAAGATGGAAGCAACCCAAGTGTTCATCTGCTGCTGCTGCTGCTAAGTCGCTTCAGTCATGTCCGACTCTGTGCAACCCCATAGACAGCAGCCCATTAGGCTCCTCTGTCCCTGGGATTCTCCAGGCAAGAATACTGGAGTGGGTTGCCATTTCCTTCTCCAATGCATGAAAATGAAAAGTCAAAGTGAAGTTGCTCAGTTGTGTCCGACTCTTAGCAACCCCATGGACTGCAGCCCAAGTGTGTGAACAGACTACTACTCAAACTTAAACAGGAAGGGAACTTTGACATATGCCACAATATGGATGGAACTCGAAAACATGAAGTGAAATAAGCCAGTCACAGAAGGATCTGTATTGTATCATTCTAGTTATAGGAGGTGGCTATTGTTCAGTCGCTCAGTCATGTCCAACTATTTTCGAACCCACGGACTGCAACACTCCAGGCTTCCCTGTCCTTCACTATCTCCTGGAGTTTGCTCAAATTCTTCCATTGAGTCAGTGATGCCATCCAGCCATCTCATCCTCTGTCGTCCCCTTCTCCTGCCTTCAATCTTTTCCCGAATCAGGTCTCTTCCAGTGAGTAGGCTCTTTGCACCAGGTAGCCAAAGTACTGGAGCTTCAGCGTCAGCATCGGTCCTTCCAATGAATATTCAAGGTTGATCTCCTTTAGGATGGACTGGTTTGATCTCCTTGCAGTCCAAGGGACTTTCAAGGGTTTTCTCCAACGCCACAATTTGAAAGCATCAGTTCTTCGGTGCTCAGCCCTTTACATGGTTCAGCTCTCACATACAGAGAAGTCTAATGGAAAAACCACAGCTTCGACTAGACAGACCTTTGTTGCCAAAGTGATGTCTCTGCGTTTAGTATGCCGTCTAGGTTTATCAGAGCTTTCCTTGCAAACAAGGACCAAGTGTCTTTTAGTTTAATGGGTACAGAGATTCAATTTGAGAAGTAAAAAGGTTATAAAGATGTTGGTATTGACTGCAAAACAATATGAATGCACTTAATGGTACAGAACTGTACACTTAAAGATGGTTAAAATGGTAAATTTCATATTATGTGTATTTTACCACAATTTTTAAAATAGGGAAAAACACAGAGCTTACCAGTTCCTTAGTCAAGTAATCTGCCAGAGTATTCAGAAGCTTGTAATATACTTCAAACCATGGCAGGTAACTGTAAAATAATAATAATAGTAACTTAAAAATATGTCTGTGTATATGTATGTGTATATATATATATATGTATGTATCATTTAGAATTAAGAAAGAAGACAGCAAAATAAACATCAAATTTATATTATTTCAAACAGGTTGATCCTGGAGGGCAAAAAAGAACAATACCCACATTCTCTTTAATGTTACAGTAAGATTTTACATATAATCCATTATTAGCTTTCATAAAATAATCAGAATCCAAAATTCCATTATAAAGGTTATTCATTAGAGACTTCTATTTTATGTTAGAAACACCTAACATCACTTAGCCCCATTTCATGGTAGGTATGGTCTGAGTGTTCCAGAAGCTGTCATTGAATAAGCATTTACCACTGATATAAGATATAATATAAAATAAAAACTAATTTTAAAAAGCTTTTAAAACAAAGACATAAAGACACAATCATTTCTCTTCAAATATTGCAGAATTGAATATATAAAAAATAGAATTATGTGCTTAATTAAATCAATTCCTCAGAAACTGATGTTTATATAAGATGATAAATTTCAAAATAAATATCATTACAAGTAAGACTATTTTAAAAGCTGTTATTACAAATAGCATTTAAGTATCAAAAACACATATAATTTAAAATTCCTTTCAATTCATTTTGCTAGACACAAATATAATTAACTTTATGAAACCATAATGCTAAATCCAAAATCAACTGTACAAAATAAAATCTGTACTCGTTTTCAAATTAAGGTATGTATATTTAAAATCTATCCAAAGGTTTTAATTGTTTATCAAAATGTAAACTTCTCATATATAAGAGTGAATCACAAAACACACCAGTATAGTTAATTATCAATTAACAAATACTCATTTTTTTCTTCAAAGAATGACTACAACAGAAAAATTTTCAAGAGAAAACACTGTGATACTTTTAATACACAAATATATACTAACAAGAGTTTTGATAAATTTTTTAAATTTAAAAATCAGTGACTAGAGCTTAGGAACACAGCTTTCCTTCCACCTGTTTTCATGTAACGTCTGATTATCTGATGTGACTGTTGATGATGCATTTTAATCAGGAGTTGCCTAAAGCCATGAGAGGAGAACAGTCAGGTCACCCATGGTAACTTTCCTCAGCAGCATGCTCTATCTATCTACATTTGCTCAGTCACGACCAACTCTCTGCAACCCCATGGTCTGTACCCTGCCAGACTCCTCTGTCCCTGGGGATTCTCCAGGCAAGAACACTGAAGTGGGCTGCCATTCCCTTTTCCAGGGGATCTTCCTAACCCAAGGTTCGAACCCGGGTCTCCCGAATTGCAGGCAGATTCTTTACTGTCTGAGCCACCAGGAAAGCCCATGTTGCAGAATGCTATAGAGTTCTTTAAAATGATCATTACAAACAGTTAAGTAAGGGTTTGGAAGATGGCTGTCACTATCTACCAACTTCTTGTTAAATCTAATAGTACACTGAATACATCTATTGTTCTACGTGCCTTTTGTAAATGACACTGCAATGAGTATGAATGAATGAAAGAGCATAAATTAATGAGGAAAGACAAATGCAACAGAAAGTACCACAGGTGAACACAGGTGAGCAGCCTCATGAAGGTGATAAGCAAACAAAAATAACAGATTCAGCTGTGAGAGCAAACCGAAACCTGACGTCAACAGAAGGGAGAAGGGCCGCTAGCCAACAGCCCGGCCCCACGGAGCCCAAAACACTGCTCTGGGAATCTCTCAAAGGAAGAAACACCTCCAAGGCCCTGTATCTTCTTGCAGGTGAGACCCACCACCGCTCATACAATGGTACTCATTCAGTTCCATGCCTCTATCTTAAATACAAAGTAACAGTCCAACCACCAGATATTTGAGGAAATACAGACGTGAATACAAACATAAAAGGAACTCCAAGTACACAGAGACAATACAGACAGGTGAGAGTTCCAAAACTTGTCATTAATATCCTTAGAAGCTGAATAAACAGCAGGATGCCATTAAACAAAACACAGTCTAAGGAGAAAGAAGTGAAAAAAGCAGTTTATTAGACAAGAAAGAGTTCTTAGAAATTCAAAATACAAATGCTGAAAAAAATTAAAATCAATAGAAAAGTTAGAAACTACATCAAGAATATCTCCTAAGGACTAGAATAAAGAGACAAACTGATGGAAATAGGAATAAATATTAAAATGTCAGCATATCAATCTCAACTGTCATGCAGTTGACTAACAGCAGTTCTTAGAAAGGAGGGGAAAAAATAAATTTCTTTTTAAAAATTACTGGAATATCCCAGAACTTTAGACATGAATCTCCATGTTGAAAGCACCCCCGGGTTAACTATAAAATAAATGAGCCCAACCAGACAATCACAGTGAAATTTCAGAACAGAAGTAGAAAGCACCTAAGACTTTCCAAAGAGAGAAAACAGGTCGCATACAAAGGCGCAGAATCCCAAATGTCCCGGAACGCCTCGCTCAACAGCAGCTCTGGGAAGTCAGCAAACACGCCTCCCAAAGGCAGAGGACATACCCCTTGCAATCTAGAACTCTCTGCCCAGAGAAATTATCAGTCAAGTGTGGAGACAGGCTGAAAGCATTTTCAGTCTTTCTGGGACTCAAAAATTCACCTTCTGCATAATATTTTGGGAGAGCAACAAAATGGAGGATTGAGCAGAAATGAGGAATACGCGGATATACAGACAAGGAATCGGATCCCAGGGAAGAACAGGGAAGTCTAAGGACGGGTGTGCCAACACCTGGAGAGCCACAAGTCCAGATCGAAATGGGGGTGAGGGACCGGGGAAGGGTGTGGTGGGGTAGGGGTTACAACAAGCCGACAGCTTCACGCGGGAGCCTGGAAAATCCTGGGTGGAACATGCGCCAAAGCTCTGACAGCCTGGGGGAAATCTGACAATCAGAAGTTAGTCAGTTAGCATTGGTAATCCCAATTTGGTAGCTCAGTTGGTAAAGAATCCATCCACCTGCAGTGCAAGAAACCCCGGTTCAATTCCTGGGTCAGGAAGATGCCCTGGAGAAAAGATAGCCTACCCACTCCAGTACTCTGGGGCTTCCTTGGTGGCTCAGCTGGTAAAGAATCTGCCTGCAATGTAGGAGACTTGGGTGTGATCCCCGGGTTGAGAAGATCCCCTGGAGAAGGGAAATGCTACCCACTCCAGTATTCTGACCTGGAGAATTCCAAGGATGGTGTAGTCCATGGGGTCGCAAAGAGTTGCACACGACTGAGTGGCTTTCACTTTCACTTTTTAACTCTAACGCAGGCTTCCCTGGTGGCTCAGATGGTAAAGAATCTGATGCAATGTAGGAGACTTGGGTTCGATCCCTGGTTTGGGAAGATCCCCTGGAGAAGGACATGACCACCCACTCCAGCATTCTTGTCTGGGGAATTCCATGGACAGAGGAGCCTGGTGGGCTACAGTCCAAGTGGTCGCAGAGAGTCAGACACAACTGAGAGGCTAACACTTTCAAACTCTTAACATTTCAGATGGTTAATCTATTTTCTACCATATCTTTCACTTATAAAAACAAACAAACAAAAACACGACCTTCAAGATTACTGTTTTTAGATTACCAACTCAATACCATGCAAATTACCAATCCTATTCTTTATATTCACTATAATGCAATGAAATAACGTTCATGAGGGATGGTCTGCCAAGAAACAAGGTAGTTCCTAGATACACTAGTTTCTTTCATTTGTAGTTGTTTCATAGTCACATTTCAACTTTCCATGGCCTGAAGAAACTGGTATTTCAAGAAAATTTCAATGTGTTATACAGTTCAGATCTCTATGCTCAGATAAACTGAGACCTAATCTATTCAAGGAACATGCTGGTCCTGTTTTTTTTTTTTTCCCCCTGCTCTTAAGATCTTAAGATAAAGCAAGATGCATTGATTTTAGCTGGTTTGCATAGCCACTTATTAATCCTTAACATTGTTATTTCATCTTACTCACATAACGTGGAACCTTGTTTAAACCTCCTTCCTTGACCACTATAAAAATAAGATATGTAATAAATATCTCATAATTAAAACTTATTGCAAAGTGAGAGAATCCTTTTTTTCCCTAGACCAAATTTTCTGTTTTTTCTCATCTTTACATTATTACTTCTCATTGGTTATCTTCAACTTTCAATTTCCTTTCAAATTATGAAGGGAACTGGAACCCAATTTTTCATTAAGAAGCTTATACAAGGGCTTCCCTGGTGGCTCAGCAGTAAAGAATCCACCTGCCAGTGCAGGAGGCACGGGCTCAGTCCCTGACCCAGGAAGACCCCACACGCCGTGCAGGAGCTAAACCCAAGTGCCACAGCTGCTGAGCCTGTGCTCTGGAACCCGGGAGCCGCAAGGACTGAGCCCGAGTCCACAGCAACTACTGAAGCCCACGGGCCCCAGAGCCAGGCTCCAGAACAAGAGACGCCACTCCGAGGAGAAGCTCTCACACCACAGCTGGAGAGCAGTCCCCGCTCACCACGACTGGAGAAAAGCCCATGCAGCAATGCAGACCCAGCGCAGCCAAATATAAATAAATAAATAAAATTAGTCTAAAAGAAAGAAGCTTATACAAAAAATATATATATTTATTTGTAAGATTATGGACCTGTTTTTGAAAATGAAACAAAATGAATTAATAATTGATTAATAGTTTACTTTAAAAAATTCAACAGTGCTAGGTATTTGGGAGTTACTATTACGTTTTATTATCTCCAAGAATATTTTCACTGAACTGCATCCTGATGCCAAGCTATGTTTGATCTCTATACGGGGCATGGTGGATTTTGTTCTCGCGTTGATCCAACATTTGACTCTACCATATTCAGATCACTGCTGGACACCAGGATGTTTTATAACCTCCTCTAACATGACTTCATCTATAAATCAGACTGTCGTAATTTAAAAAGACTAGTACAACAAGGCTTCCACCTATGGATATTTCCCACAGTCATCTCTAAGGCTCCATCATGCTTTGTTATTTCTATCTGGACAGTAAGAGTTACTAGTCAGGTCTATGTCCATCTAGAAGTAGAGAGCAGAATCTAAATATGAGCGACTCCTCATATTTATTGGAAGTACAGAAAATATTGATAAAACTTCTTAGGCACTCACTGTGTATAAAAATACACTAGGTACTTGACATGCGTTCTCTCACATAATTCTTATAATAATGCTGTGATGTGTATCTGACTATACTAAGGTAAGACAACTGCATTCAGGGCCACAGAGCTACCGAACAGCAAGCCTGAGATTAGCACTCCAACTGAGCAACAGATGCTCAAGGCTCTAAAGTCAAGTCTCTTATAAAATTTATTTAACTAATGTCCAGAGCAGTATCTTTCTTTCTGTCTTTTATATTTTATGCAAACGTGCAAACTTCCCAACAGATACACATTTCGATTTGATTCTTTCACTTAACACATCAGTAATTCCTTCCGACTGTAGATTTTAGTACTGCTTGTTATGTTCATCACCACAGATAAAAATTTCTGAAAAGAATACGGCCTGCAACATGACACAAGATCTCTCATCAGACAACACACATCTAGCAACATCTCAGTATATTTCCATCCATAAGAAGACTGGCAACTCGTAGCTATCGTCTAGCCAGCATTTTCCTCTCTATAATTCGTTCCCGAGAGATAACGTGACTCTCTGTACCACAGCACTGCCTGACACACCAGTAAGCCCAGCACCATAAAGAACCGAGTTCAGTCACACATAGCGTGTTCTCCGTGAACACGCAATGGTTCTTAGTGATAACCAGCCCCTTTTAAGAGTACATATCTTTTTTTTTTTTTTTCATGAAAACATCACTTGTATCAAAGTGGACTACTCCGAAAGTCAGTCATGCTCCTAGGATGTCAGGGAAGCAGGGACATTTTCTGTTGCAAATAAACAGTAGCATCTGGAGTGGAGGCTGCAAACTGTCTACAAGCAGACCAATCTAGCCCACGGTCATACTGCTGTTTGGGCAACACTGCGGCTGCTGGACTGAACAAGCCGCCAACTTCTAAAAGAGGCGATTCACTGAAAACCTACATTTTCCTCTCTTACAAATCAAAAGAGCTGGCAGTGCTGGTCAAACTTTTTTTTTTTTTTTTTCCACTTTTCAGTAAAAATCTAGAGTTGAGTAACAGTTTATCTTTGGATGTGGTATGTGCCATTTCTATAGATCACCCCTGTTTCCCACTGTCAGCCAAACTTGCTTATCTCATTTTAGTCCCTGACCTGTGTCTACAGGTAACTGAATTCGCCACCCCTGATACAGACAACTGGACAACGTGAAGTCCTGCTCACTTTATATGTGATGACAAAATGGTCCAGGGTACACCAAGGAGTCAGTGAGTCAAATATTTTAACAAGGTTCCACTGCACACTTTAAAAACAAAAAGTGTGCTCAAAAAAATGCACACACACACGTGTAATAAACACTATATATTATGTAAGCTAGCCTTGCTCAGATAAGAAATGCTACTCCCATGTTTTTATTTTAGTGGTTTCTTAGATAATTTTCAAATATGTTCAAAGCAATTAATTTTTAACTCATGTATAAACTCCTATTATCATTAAGTCAGAGTAAGTTTTCACTAAATTTTACAGTCCCAAAGATGTTCAAAATTTCTTAACCACCAAACACAAACATCCCAGAAAGCTGTTAAAAATGTATTCAACATATAATGACTAGATAAAATGTTTTACTTGAGTTTTATAAAACTGAAAATGTCATTCTTTAGCAAAAGATTCCTGTGACTCTCATAGTCTTGTAAATATACATAAATGTAAAACAGAGACATTAGAACCAAATCATTTTAAAACAGAAAACAGGAGGTTCTTCAAAGGTTAGTTATGAGATTATTTCCTTTTCATGAAGACGTAAGTAAGGCCAGGGACAGATGTCTCAGGAAAACCACAAGTCCACTGAACAGCAAGGAGACTTCCCCCACTTGGGCTCCCACTATCCTATTGAGCTGATAAAACTTTTACATCTAAAAGTCAAAGGTTAAATAAAGGAAAGGAAATGTTTTTTGTCAAGCAGTCAGGTAACTACTAACAGTCTCGGTGATCAGCAGGAACCTAACTCAGAGTAACCAAATAAAACTAAGGAAACTGCCTTTCCGTAGAAAAGCGTCTCATGTCTAGAGGCTGTTTTTCTGTCTGGAAAATTGACACAAAATGTGTAAAATTGAAACATGCTGCTTCTAAGGGACTTGCCTCAAGGAAGAGTGTGAAAGCCTCTGAGTTTGGTATGAGTCAGGGGCGGGGGGACTACAAAGGCACCAATCCCTAGTCTGTCTTCCTCGTGAGGGCACTTATTTCATTTTGAACCCATGGCGACAATTTTATAGTTGTAAAATTATGTTAATTAAATTAGAGAAAATACTATTTCTTGCATTTCTACTATCATACTAAAGCAATGCTAAATACAAACAATGGCACGATTTAAATTAATACTATTTCAGGGTATTTTTGAAATTTTGTTAAAGGAGGACAAATATGCTATAGAAAAAGCTAAAGCACACAAAATTCAAAATTTTATTAACTTTTATATTAAATTAACCTGAATTCTAATATTTTTTCTAAAAGGTGAATGAAACATATAGAAATTAAGTACACTCACTTCCAAATCTTATAATAGCATAAACCCAGTGGCTTATAAGCCACTTACATGGCTTAAAGCCATATAAGTTTTTTCAGTTTACAAAGGCTTCTATATATATTCATTCCTTTTACCAGCTGTGAATAAACACCACAGTTTATCAGTTGCATTTGATAGCATGGTGTACAGATTTCTAGTTTAAAATTATAACATAAATTTAAATTACTTTCAAATCTTATAATAGCATCATTCAGAATGCAAAGTAACTTTAAAGCATTATGTGCAAACTTTCTAGATCAGAACTCTAAGGATAGAGTCATTTTTATTAATAATCTATATAAATCACTTAGCAAAATGTTTGATTTATAGTAAACAAACACTAAGCGATGCTGCTGATAGTTTGCTATTATTAGTACTACCATGGCCATCTCTAACTTTGCTATTCAAGAAATCCAACACAGAGCTATTTTTTGCTATCTTAAAGAAAATTTACTACCAATCTGTACTTAATTTTACTTTGTATTAAAAATCTTAAACATGCTTAAGTGTATTCCACTTTCATTATGACTACTCTTGAAGGACCTAAAATATTTTAAACTATTAGATATCAACAAAAACTCAAGACATACAAGTTTTCTTTTAACATTTAGATCATTAAAACATGAACTAAGACATTAGATGGTAAAATAAATGAATAGATTTTTATGAAGATATAGTTGATCACAAAAGTAAACAATTTAAAGTATTTAACAGGATATCATAAAGACAACAGGATAAATTATTAATTTCTGTTAAAGGATCTTCAATCACCGATAATGAAAATGACCTATAAATAATCAATTCATTACCTCACAAGAGAATACCTAAAAATGTCATATGTTTCAACATAAATGCAATATTCTGCACAAAAGACAGCTTCAAGAGCAAGATACTAAAATTTTTCGTATCTGAAAGTCATAACATACTTCAGGTAAAGCCATAAGTAACTGATTTTAAAAACTATACTCCGAAAGGATATCATCTTTGTGCTAAGTCTCAACTTTTAAGAAAAGCCATATAGGTTTTTTCAGTTTATAAAGGCTTCTATATATATATATTCATTCCTTTTACCAGCTGTGAATAAACACCACAGTTTATCAGCTGCTAGCCAATAGGAAGATATATAAACAACTCTTTAATTATATCAGGAATTGATTTTGGTGGCAGTGAGTTGTAAAACAGATTCAAATATTACAGAGGAATGACATCTACAACTTACTCATAAATGGGTCAGCATAACAATAGAGACATGGAGAATGTGTGTGTGTGTGTGTGTGTGTGTGTACACATTGAGAGAGCAAGGTGGGGACAGACAGAAGCAGCTTAACAACTGTGAATCTTGGGCACGTGTAGACAAGAGTTCACAGTACTATTCCTGAAACTTACCTGCAAACCTAATTTTTTAATGAAAAGACTTAAAAATACCTAGAGAAAAATTAGAAAGCTCATACAGCCTCAGTCTTTGTTAGGGCAAACTTGTTTGGGGCAGAGGGTGACAGACCCCTTCCCGGTGTGGCTTTGGAACTTTCAGTATGAAGCACAAAGGTAAAGGAGCTCTCCCCACCCACTTCCCAGTCACTCCCAAACCCGCTGCCTAAAACGATGGTTTCAAATTAGAAGATCAGCCTACAGCTGAAGCATAACACGTTTCTGGATAAAACATCAACTTTTCAACACAATTGCTCCAGATTAAAGAGCTGAGCCTAAAGACAGGAACAGGAGCATCCACGCTCTACTACTCATAAAGCAGCTAAGTATTTGCTTCTGAATAAACACTGGGAAAAACTCTCCAACTCAAACACACATTCTGAGTAAATTTATAACTTAACCCTCAAAGAATGACAGGAATGTAGCTGAACAGCAAGTGAACAGAGTAGACATCAATATCACACCAATGTTCTTTTGTGATAATTATTCAATTGAGCCTTATTTCTTTTCCTAGGAGCATTTCTAGAGTCTAGCTTGACCAACACGTGTACTATAACTACAGTATATGACACACCTACATTTCTGAGTCATCAGGGAAGCTAACCTTCAGGACCTGCCCTCCTCAGCACCAGCAGCTCAGACTCAAGTCACAGAGACCTGCTCTCAACAGCCTCCCGAGCGCCGGGCGATGACGGAGGTGATGGGGGCAGGACAGGCAGGGCTGGTGAAACAGACTCAGGTCGCAGGAGACACCTGCTGCTCAGAGCCAGCTCAGGGCTGCTGGCTCAGCAACACCAGCGCCAGCGAGAGGAATGAGACACGTCAACTTTACGCAAAATTTCACTAAAACGTACAAGGTAAGAAGCATCTTCTAAAATTTTTAAAACACCATGCGGCCAAAGAAAGCGCCTCTGAGCACTTCTGCCCAGAAGCACCAGTCCACAATCTCTGTCTTAAACCACCAGTTCACCTTCAAGAATCCAAGTCATAGGTCAATAATAGAAAAGAGCACGTGCTAATTTAACCAGACTTTCCGCATGCTATTCAATATGTGAAACATGTGACCTGCTATTTTAAAAATTAACCCATAAAAAGTATTATTTACAAGAGCCAATGCTAACACAACACTGTAAGTCAACTTAATACTTAAAACTTCAATAAAATAATTTTTTTAAAAGAAGCCAATTCTACTCTTACTGGTAAACCTTTAAGCCTAACTGATGCTGTATACAGACAGTAAACAAAATTACTTTTCAGCTTAGCTGGATTTACAGAAAACAAAAAATACATACAAGCACATTTTTAAGCATCCCAAGCATACAGCAAAGTGCAACAGAGAGACACAGTTAACCTACAGTGTCCCCAAGAGCATTTTTCACGACACACACTCACCTCAGGATGCATAAGCAGATCTTGCCTCCTGCGGTGAGTCGGCAGAACCCAAACCTCTGTTTACTCTCAATGTCCGTCAGCACGAAGGCAAAGTGCTGTCCAACCTGATTCCGAGACGCTCTGAAATGCAGCAACGGAACAACATTTCAAGCCTCGTGTGAGAATCGTCTTAAAGAAAAGCAAGAGTCAGGCTATATGGACACGAGCCATTGTTTCCACATTTCAAGTCAGTTGGTTCTCAGAGCTGCGGTGATATTTTAAAACTAAAATGTATTCTTTTTAATGGCTGAGTAATACTCCATTGTGTATATGTACCACAGCTTTCTTATCCATTCATCTGCTGATGGACATCTAGGTTGCTTCCATGTCCTGGCTATTATAAACAGTGCTGCGATGAACATTGGGGTACACGTGTCTCTTTCCCTTCTGGTTTCCTCGGTGTGTATGCCTAGCAGTGGGATTGCTGGATCATAAGGCAGTTCTATTTCCAGTTTCTTAAGGAATCTCCACACTGTTCTCCGTAGTGGCTGTACTAGTTTGCATTCCCACCAACAGTGTAAGAGGGTTCCCTTTTCTCCACACCCTCTCCAGAGGGATGGTATGGGGAGGGAGGAAGGAGGAGGGTTCAGGATGGGGAACACATGTATACCTGTGGTGGATTCATTTCGATATTTGGCAAAACTAATACAATATTGTAAAGTTTAAAAATAAAATAAAATTAAAAATTAAAATTAAAATAAAATGAGTGTGAAATGTGTAAACTAAATCATGAATCAACACTTAATGAGTTGACCTACTCAATACATGCTAATACATGGCTGGAGAGTCATAAGGTGTCTTAACAGTAAGTTTTCACGTGCTTCAAGTGTTAAAGTGTTAGTTGTGTCTGACTCTGTGACCCCACAGACCGTAGCCCATCAGGCTCCTTTGTCCGTGGGATTCTTCAGGCAAGAATACTGGAGTGGGTTGCCATCTCCTCCTCCAGGGGATCTTCCTGACCCAGGGATCGAGCCCAGGTCTCCTGCGCTGCAGGCAGACTCTTGACCAGTGTTTGGTAAATTCCAGCAACACTAGTCATGGCATGCCAGGGGAGTGCCCCGGGGCTGCCCACACAGCAGGGTGTGTCACGTCCAGTCTGCTGGCAACCCAGCCAACTCTCTTGAATTGATTCTTCTGTTGACATTCTCACTCAATAAAGTCCCATACAAATTACTATTGGCATTTCTTTCTAGCATTCTCTTCTAGAGCTACCTATATCCTGGTAATAAGTTTCCAAGTACAAAATAAGAATACAATTCCCATGAACAAAGCTTACTACAAAGAATTTCAGCTAATGTTGACCCAAGTGTCAGACGGTCATCGTATGTGTCAGGCTGCCATGGAAGGTGAGGTCGAAGTCCCTACACTGAATCTTCATTATTTAAAATACACAAATACATTTCCCGTTACTAGCCATGACCTTGCCATTAGACAGCAACAACTGAACATCCGCTTCCTTGATGCAAAATAAAATTTCTAGGACGCCTAAATTTTGGCTTGGAAATGGTGAGCGAATCATGTGCAACGAAATAAGTTACTTTCTCCTACTGTCCCAACACTGCAAATCATTTTCAACTGTCAGGAAATATTGTATTTCAAATGCTGAACGTCTGAAGAACACACTTTTACATGCAAGGTGGTTTTTTTTTAAACAAGCTTCAAAATAATCTACCCTGAGTACAGCCTGAATGCTGCATGCTCAAGGTGAAGCTGTGGGCACATATTATAGCAGATTGGAAACCATCTCCCTTCATGGAAAAAAAAAACAAAATAATACCTGTCTTGTTCATAGATTGACAATGCCAGTAAATTACAGTCCACTCTAAAAAAAATTTAAAAAACCGCCTCTGGTGTCGAATGTGCCCTCTCGTGCCCAGTGCTCGCAATTTACTGCCATAGCTTTGCTTCCTTTATCTCATCTTTGCTATTAACTTGGAAACTGCAACTTTAGTGGACACCACTGATTCTCCACAAAAGAGCTATGCTTATCAGCATCAATGAGTCCATCATTCGAAAGGCTTTATCTTTAACGCTGTACAATTTTAGATTTTTACCCATCTTGACTTTTAGCAAAATATTTTCCTAAGATAAATTTTCTTTTAAAGTTGCCTTACAGCATACTCTTTTAAAAAATAACTGGTGTTAGGGTGTGAAAAATCACATGAAAAACAATAAATGATCTGTTTTATGCTCAAAGAGCTATATATGCTGCAGCATTCCTGTCACAACCCAGGTAATACTCTATTCATTCAGCATTTGTTCAGTAAAATACAAACATAATGAGATTTTCAAAACTGCTAGGTAAGAGGGTGTCTGTGCAGCCTTTGGTAATATTGCACTATTTCTATAAAGCTATTTGTGGGAGACAACCAGCCATGAGTTTTACAATATCACACAGATGGTCTTTTCAATCAGGGTGAAGTGACACAGAAACTGGGACATATACATCTAATTTTAAAAGACACAATTCTAAGGCTCTGATAAAGGACATATGAATGTTCTTTTTCCTCCGAGTGCTTACAATATGTACCTGAAGAACAAAAGGAAGAAATGGAACCTTGAGACTAATCCCAACTGGCCACAGTGGAGAACAACAGAAGATAGAGTGGTTTAGAAGCCTTCTCCATTTCAAATATTATTTGATTTTGAACCTCTTGTGTTTTTTGTTAGAGGCAGTGAGGAAAAGTACATTTCATTTCATAGAGAAGACACAGGTAATAATTCTACAGTGCTTACTAAGGCAGGCTCCGGTTATCTTAAACGATGACTTATACTGTACCTTTCAACGTCAAAGGGGAAGCAGAACTTTGGCACAGTCTGTAGTACTTCCTGTGAATGCAAATTTTAAAAAAAGCTTTAGAATGTTTGTAAAGATGCAGTTAAAACTTCTTTTGAGACATTTTTAGGGGAAAAAAGTTGTTTTTTTTTTTTTTTAAAGAAAAATAGCAGAGGTTCCTAGATTAAAATAATTGATTATTAAAAAGGAATTAAGTGTGTGCTTCGGCAGATTGCGCTGACAATGCCTCGGAAGCCCCTGGAGGGAGAGGCCTGGCCTGAGGGCATTAACACCCCTCACGTCCCCGCTGGGACTCCCTTCAACAAGGCCATATGGATTTTACGAGAAGCGCTGCACCATATGGGTAAGCTGCGTCTGTGGCTACTGGTACCGCAGGCCAGCCAGGGGGACTTCTGACAGATCCTGGCTCAGAACATAAATGTTGTTTCAATTAAAATGCAGGCAGAGAAAAGGGAATGAGGTTGGCAGCAGAATGAATTACTGAGAGGTGTAACAACTCAACGTGCGCCATAGTAAAATCGTTCGGGGGAAAAAAGGATTTTCTATAGCTAGAGAAACACACTTATAATTTCAACTCTTGGTATATTCAACAGCAGTAACACTAATCTCACACTCTTAAAGAAATGTGCATGCAAAAACAAGCCTTTAAGGGTAAAACAACATAGCTTCTATTCTGTGCACTTTAAGAATTTCCTAGAATGAAAAACAATGTTTTAAGCGTATTTTCTAAGCATAGAAAATAATCTTACTGACTTTCGAAATCTGAAGTGATTTTATAGTTACTGTAAAATAATTTTAAAACCTTTTAGAAACCATATACATTAACAAGTATAACAAAATGCACATAATTGTCACATATTTGGTAAAAGATGGAAAAAGATCTGTATTGTTATATAGGAAAAAACAACTTAGAGTTAACTCCTATCATAAAGTTAAACTTCAGAATTGACGATACCATCATACAAGTTTAAAGCCTACTGATCTTATAAGACAAAGCAGAGATATATGACAATGTTTCATATTAAAAAGAAAAAAGAGCCAATATCTTAATACAGTAGTCATCTCTCCAAAAAAGATTACCTTGCCTATCACCTCTTTACAAATAAAATTTGCACTCAGAGAAATCATCAATATATGAATATTAAATTCTATATAGGCACAAACACAGTATTGAGTGCTTTAAAGCAGAACTTCTCACATTCTTTTAATATGTAGACTGATATCAAGTATCAGTTAAAAATAAATCATTGTAATATTCCATTTGCTGTATGATTCAGGGAGCTCAAGCCCGGCTCTGTGACAGCCTAGAGGGGTGGGAGGTGGGAGGGAGGTTCAAGACGAGGAGACATATGTATACCTAGAGCTGATTCGAGTTGCTGTGTGGCAGAAACCAACACAGTACCGTAAAGCAATTATTCTTCAATTAAAAATAAGCGGAAATGTTAAAAAAAATCACTGCAATTATTCCAACACCAAAACCTAAGAGAGATTCAAGAGCGTTATGAACATATATATTTGAAAGTATGAACACAAATGCCATATTTAGGAAAAAACTGTTTCACTACTGACAATGTTTTCTTAAATGGAACTGAAAGAGCTGCTAAACTCGGAATAATTCAAGTTACTTAAACTGCAAGCAGGTCAGTACAAAACAGGACAGTTCATCTGAGCATTGATAGACTTTATCTTGTGCTGCAAAAAGTGAAGACTTCTCGTATTTATAACACCTGCCCCTCCACCCAACCCGGCCGCTGCCACAAAGCTGTTCATATCATTTCTGTAACAATAAAGATATATATTCAAAATCCATTGTCGCCTTCCAAATATACTCGAATCAATAATATATTGCACATCGATTTTAAGACTCCAATGAAGAAGAATGTTTCCTGGTTAGCTGCTCAATAGTTCACACTCTCCCCCTGCCCCCCTCCCACAAGCAACACACACACACACACACACACACACACACACACGCTTCTGCAAAGCAGCCTCAGCTCGCTCCCCAACTGGCAGGAGCAACCCTCAGGGGACAAGTCTTTAAACCTCCGCACTCTTTAAAATTCAACCAGCCAGCAGGTCTATAGACTAGTGTATAAACAGTATAGACAAAAAAATCCCCTCTCAGCTTATGTCAGTGACAAAGCAGCTCAGCAGTTGACTGCTCCTCCCCTGACAGTATAAGCCGGGCTTACACAGATCAATGGCCGCCAGTCCCACCTAGCTCCCAGGGCTCGGTTCTCCTCCTTAATTACAGGTGCTGTTCAAGGTTGGAAGAGAAAAGAAGGGGAGAGGGAGAGCGGGAGGGGGGAATGGAATACATGCAAACAGCATTTTTGAACCCTTTTAACAACGATGTTAAGTGAAAACTGTACTTTTATACTGATGTAGAAGTGCTCATGAACTCTACTATTTCCACCACACAGTGTTCTTCACATGACACAGACATCCACACACACGCCCACACACACGCACAGGCACGCACGCACACCCCTGCATTTCTGGATTGGCATCCTCAGATCACATGACAGGTAATACTCTTCAAAAGTTACGTTTTCTCTATCCATACAGGCTTTGGTTTTTATGAAATACCTGATTTTCTTAAGCAAGAAAAATTATCTGGGTTCTCAAAATCCTCTTAATTCTCTAAAATATTTTTCTACAAAAAGAACACATTGACTAACATGTCAAATGTTAAAAACAGAAGGAACAAAACGAACAACACAGAATATGCAATTATGAACAGCAAAAAAAGGGGGGGCAATTATACATATGTGTGTGCTCGTGTGCTCAGTTGTGTCTGACTCTGCGACCCCATGGACTGTAGCCCATCAGGCTCCTCCGTCCGCGGAATTTTTCAGGCAAGAATTCTGGAGCGGGTTGCCATTTCCTCCTCCAGGGGATCTTCCTGGCCCAGGGATCAAACCTGTGACACTTTCATCTCCTGCATTGGCAAGCAGATTCTTTACCACCACGCCACCTGGGAAGCCCTGCATATATATGCAGATGCCCTAAAAACAGCACACCTACTACACAAATAAACTGACTGGAAAATAAATGACTGAAAATGTTTACATGGTGTTTTTGGTCTTACAATCCTGTATCTGTACTCAAAAGCATTATGATCAAATTGAGCCCATAAGAGAGAAGAGGGTGAATGACCTGTGTGAACAGTGGCATATTGACTCTTTATCCATGTGGTTACTGTTGAACAATATAAATTCATCAAATAAGAGAGGAAACAAGCGTTTAAGAATCTGCTTTTAAAGGAGAGCTCAAAGATGTAACGGGTACCTCCTGATTAGAGTTCAGTAACTACAAAGGTCTTAGAATTTCCCTGACAAAACTCTAAGAGGCGATGAGATGCGTCATCGTCAGGATCGGTAACCACTCTCCCTCCTCTTCACTGCTCCTGCCCCGGCTCTCCACTGAGATGCTCTCCACTGAGACGTGGCTTCTGAGGTGCGTGCAGCCCTCTCTTCCACACTCACAGATTACATCCGGCCTGGCACAGTCTATACCCGTGGATTCAACTGCAACCCCCAAATTCCTTAGCCCCTGTTAGTTTCGATACTACTGTGAACTCCAGCACTACACGTCTAACTACTTCCTAGTACCTATTTCCGAGTGTTCTGCCACCTCAAGTTCAGAATGAATAAGCTCAAGTCCTTCTTCTGGTTGTATACTCCTTATCAGCCAGAAGGGCAGTACCATCCACCCCTGGTGCCCACACAAGCCCACAGTGACTGTCCAGACCTCTCCCTCTCCCTAACCCCTGCCCCACACATAATCAACCATTAATCAAGTTCTGCTTATTCAGTTTCATTAAACTGCCTTGCTCCAGAGGTTCCCAATGCAAAGGCAGAAAGAATTAGAAGGAAGATAAGAACGTGGAAGAATCACTTGGGAGCATTTTTCAAAACACACCTGACTGCCTCCAGTAAGGGTCCTGACGCTTTAACTTCGTTTGAGTGGCACATGTAACCGAGGGATGAGACGAATGGGACCAGACCTGGGCGCTCGCTGCACCCCAGCAGTCCTTGCCCTCTCGCTGCAAGTGACGAGGCGGAGTTGTTTGGAGGCTGGTTCAGCATCTTCCTCGAGGACTCAGGAGTCTCCCAGCCTTCTGCTCTGCTGTCCTGAGTCTGTGGCTTTGTCCTTGTCACCCCTCCTGGTGGTCACAAAGTGAGCTGCCAGAGTTCGGCTGACCACATCCAGACACCACAGTGTGCAGTGAACGCTTCCTGGAAGGCGCTTTCTACCCTTCCCAGAAGGCCCACCAGCTGCCTTTCCCATCCCACTCTACCACCTAGAAGAAGGTCATGGCCTCTCCTAGACTAACCTCGGGCAGGGCAACAGTCATCCACGCTCAGCCCAGCCTCAGACTGGTTACAGGAAAACTTAGAATTCATACCCATCCATTTTCCACTAACCACTGAATGTGTAATTAATTATAAAGAAGCTTGAAGTATCATGTTTTCTTCCCTGAAACTCCCCCCGCAAATTTTAACTAGATAAGAATTAAAGTTATACCAGAGTTCTTGGTGAAAATGTAACACAATATTATGTAAAGTCAGTTTTCAAATATGCAGTTTTCTTCATTTGAACAACACTTTAAGAATCATTTTGTAACAAGGGGGCTCTACTTATCAATTTTAATCTAATTTTTCACAAAGGCCATATATTTCTCAAAAGATGCTTACGTAACTTTGCATGTTATCTCCCAAAATAAATGAGAAGTGATTTAGGATATCATGTATTTGCTCAATCTATCTGTGCTTTACATGGGGGAAAAATAAACTTTTTTTTTCCTTAAAAGAAACATTCACTGAGCTACTCTGTGACAGGCAGGCTGCGCAGTGCAAAACTGGGATTCCCAGACCACACCCGACCTGCTCTGGGCCCCACAGCACCAGCAGGGGAGCTACAAGATGCCCTCGGTTTTCAAGGAAACACAGCTACACTAACAGGGGGATTAGATTAGGAGGCGTTATACAGTAAATTACAGGCACAGCATCTTTAAACATCATCTTCTCATCTTCTGATGTTTTCAAGCTGGATACTCTACTTTAAACTTAAGAGTCAAGGAATAACTGTCAGGATTAACTGACATCACTGCGGGATTTCTCGACTTTTTTACTTTTCTGTACTATTTCTGTACAGCAAATATACTCTGCTGTAAAAAGAACTGTACTGTCGAAATACAAATTTTGAGGATTTGGGTTTTATGTGTACCAGTCAGGTGACAGAGATCTCTGTAGTCGACATTCGTTTAATCTAATGCCAATGAAAAGGCCTAGATTCAAAGCAGGGCAGAGAGATATTACCATAAATACATATACTTAACGATTAGACAGGTGCTTTACTTGACAAATGAAAGGAATCATATATTTCCCTCATTAATTTAAGATAAAGAATTTAAAAGGCATGAAAGGAAAGTGTATATGTGTGTGTGTGTGTGTGTGTGTGTGTGTGTGTGTGTATAAGCAAATGGGTTTCAGAAGTTTTCTTCTCAAAAATTCTACTACCAACCTTCATTTTCTCATCCCTAGGTTAACACTAACTTCTAATGAATCATTTGAATAACAGTCACCCACTCAGGAAGACCCTCTTTTCACCCCTAATAACCATATACCCTCCCCGCTCCTTTCAGACTAACATATCTGCCCTTTGCTTCACCCACCCTTAGTTTAACAAGTAACATTTTCTAGATCAAAGGAGCTACCCATATAATAAAATAGAGTACTGCCTATAATACTTATTTGCACAATAGAAACTAAGGTACTTAAGAATGAATATCAAACTTCCATTTAAATCAACATCAGAATTAGGTAGAAAAATGTTTCAACTTTTAGAGAGAAACATGTTTCACACCCGTCAACTGATCTGCTCCCATGACCCCAGACCACAGTTAAATGTGGAGTAGAGGAAACAAAAGGGCATTACTGATTTTCAGAGCGAAGATCCTAGGAACAGCCCCACAGCTGTGTGCAGGCTCACGCCCTCAGGTGGTAAAGCCCAGTGGTCACCGCCTAGTGCCCCAGGGCCAGGGGTGATGTTCAGACCTGCCTGTGCCAGCCCCTGGCCATGCCCTCCAGTCACAGCCGCTAGAAAATGGGCCAAAATTATCACCTATCTCATAGGATTAAGTGAGAATTTTCTAGGGGATTTATATGAGGATTAAGTTAGAAATCCACTGTCCAATGATTAGACAATGTCAGACACATAAACCATCCCCGCCCAACAACTGTTAACTCTTTTATTAAAGAGCTAGTTGTTTTAACAACTCAAGTGTCACATGAATTCAAATGAAGATACTTACTTACATAACAAATATTTACTGAATAACTGCAGCATTTAAAGTCCTGTGTCCAATAACCTATGCCAAAACATTAACAAACTGAAACATGAAATGATTAAACAATATATTATACTGAATAGTGTGTCTGCCTCCCTGGAAGATGTTTAACACATTAACATAGGTGCCTGTGGATACAGACACAGATTTGAACATCTTCACCTACTTCTGCTGCATCACACACAATAGAAGCAGACTCGTCAGAGCTGGGAAGTCACACCCTGTGCGGGGGTGGGTGGGTGGGCGGAGGCTCGGGCAGGAGGGGATGTGTGCTTAGGTACGCTGGTCCACTCTGCCACATGGCAGAAACTCACACGTTGGAAAGCAACTCGACTTCCATTTGGAAAAGTCACGCACTGTGCACGCTTGATGAGGTCAGCGTGTACAGGAGCTGTCTTCAGGCTACCATCCTGGCTACTTCTCCGAAGTAAAAATATCTTCAAAGAGTCATGCCAACAGATGTTTTTCACTTAAGGGGGGGTTTACTTTAAAAAAAAAAAATTCCTCTTTCAGGTATTTATCTATCAATGCACCTGATGAGGACTACTGCCAACTCTGCACTCGGCACTAAGCCAGCGCGGGGAGGAACACCCAGCTTCCTGCCCCACCAGCCCCCCGGCCGTCTCCTCTCTGCCAGGCTCCCCTCCAGCCATCCTGGCGAAACCGCTGGCAAATGTGTCCTCAAATAAACACATCCTCTATGCACCACTGCCCTCCAGTCATGGGTTATGTTTTCCATTTTCTTTGATTTGAGTCAGTCTTTGTACTTAGCCTACCCTTTACTTGGAATTTATGTTTTCCCATTTTGTACACTGCCAGACCCTTGATTCATATTATTTCTCTTCTTCTTCAAACTTGGACCATGTGCAATCTTTGTCATGACATTCATGTAAATATTTTCCATTCACTGGGTAAATCGCACAGTGAAGAACGTATTTTGCTCTTATGGATGACAAATGAGACATGCTATGTCCCAGACAAGTAAATTACAGTTATCTTTTTTTTTTTTTTTGACCCTGCCTTGAACCTAGTTCAGAACTATGCCTGAACTGCTTGATATTCCCTAGATAGTGAATCTTGTGATAAAACCAAATAATTTGTCTGATGCTTTAATAAACAACAGAACCTTAAGTTTTAGAGCATAAATCAGGGACCCTACACTTTAGGTAGTTACTGTATTCAATACAGTACATTAAGTACTAATCGTTTCTCTATGCCTTGAAGGCCCCTAGAGTCTATGCAGTCACCCAGCAGAAACGAGAATCACGGTGTCATTTGAAAGTCTGGAAATATCTTTCTATCTATTTGAAGGCTTTATCTGAAAAAACTAAAATATAATCACACAATTATGAAACATGGACTGCTGAATGAAGATTATTGACTTAGATATAAAATCTAAGAAGGGAAGGGAGTAGCAGAGGATGAGATGGTTGGATGGCATCACCGACTCAATGGACATGAGTTTGAGTAAGCTCCGGAAGATGGTGAAGAACAAGGGAGCCTGGTGCGCTGCAGTCCGTGGGATCACAGAGTCAGACACGACTTAGCAACTGAACAACAACAGGAAGTCTAATCAGTGCGAAATCACATTTACAAACTCAATGTGAAACACATAAATATTAATATGGTAATGTATGTTTATATATATATTCATTTAGCAAATACTTAATGTGTGAAGAGCAATCAAAGACAATCACAATGTAATGTAAAAAGAGCATGGACGGTAACGGTGAAAAACACCCAGAGTCTAGAAATCAGACATATAAAGCAAATCGAGGAGGGGGCTTCTGGCAGGGAGTGGTCCAAGTCTCGAGGGAAGAGACTGCGTCTAAACAGAGCGAGAAGTTGACCAGATGACCACACGACGACGGGGCGGTAGAGAGGTGGGCAGGGCAGTTTCCCTGTCGCAGGCAAGACTACCACAGAAAGGTCCAGCAGGGTCTGGAGGTGGAAGCTGCTAAGTCGCTTCAGTCGTGTCCGACTCTGTGCGACCCCATAGATGGCAGCCCACCAGGCTCCCCCGTCCCTGGGATTCTCCAGGCAAGAACACTGGAGTGGGTTGCCATTTCCTTCTCTAATACATGAAAGTGAAAGTCAAAGTGAAGTTGCTCAGTCATGTACGACTCTTAGCGACCCCATGGACTGCAGCCCACCAGGCTTCTCCGTCCATGGGAGGTGGAAGGAACATGTACAAAGTCTGAGCGGCTGAGAAGACAACATGGCCTGAAGAATCGGTAGGGGACAGACGGGATCCCAAGGCCTTTAGACCAACTCAGTTCTGACCTAACGCAAAGAGGAGGGAAGCCACGCCGCTGACCTGCCCAGAACACTTTACAGCCACCTTCTCAGCGGCGATCCCTTTTACTCTCAAAAGTGCCCGAGTTATGACTTCTTGTTACAGAAATCAGAACAGTGGTCTCCTGGGGCCACAGGAGTGGGTGGGCTGGCACAGAAGCACCCAGGAAAAGGCAAGAGGGAACCTCATGCACTGACAGGAATGGGCTGCATCTTTACAGGAACGAGGGCCATGCGGGGTCTCACTGCACACCCGAGCGGACACACGTCTGCACTGCACCACATACAGACCATCAGTGAGAAAAGAACAAGGGAGGATCTCAGTCTGGACAACAAATCATGCCCAGCTGACCTAAGAGAAACAGGGAAGCTACGAAGCAAGGAAGGGACATGCCTGGACTGGAATTTCAGGAAGGTCGCTCTACCATTTGCAGGATGGGTTTTAAAGGACGAGACTGAAGGCTGGATAATCAGTGAGAAGGCCTTTGCGATCATGGCAGGGAGTGGTGGTGGCCTGCAGCTGGACAGCTGCACGAGGAAGACAGAGAGTGTACAAGATTAAGATGCAAGCAAGAGCAAAGAGCGAAAGGTCCAGGCGGGAGCTGGATAAACTGCCCGGTGCTCCAGAGACAGCATGTGGCCTAGACAGAGACAAACAAGGGGACAGCGCCAATTAAAAGATACAGAAGCAAGGAGAGATGGGATTCTTTCACTGTCCGCCATTATGGACAATTAATACTACTCTTCATATTTTCACAGTCCCCTTAACAAGTGACTTGATTGTAACATTTCCAAATTATGAAGTCACTGCACTTTCTCATAATCCTGTCTTTATTTTCCTAAGGACTTGTATCAGGATACAGGTTACAGACTGTTCAACCACCTCTGGTATTATAATCACAATATGTCCTCAGGATCCAGAAATCGATGAAGTTAGTAGTGACCCAGAAGGTCCTAGTTGTTACAAAGGACACGATCAATCAGAGGAGATGAATCTCCAAGTCTCTGATGGCTTATTTGCCTTTGGAGTTCTCTAAGGCCTACCCAGTGCCTGGCCAGCACGCACGCTCTCAAACAAAACTGCTGATCACATATGAAACGACGCTTTCAGCACCATCAGAACCAGTCCACCTTGGCAGACAGTTCAAGGAAAGGTGATTTAAGGGTTTGAATGCTTTTTTCCCCCCGATTACCTACCCAAATAAAGATATGATAAAAATAACGGCTTACTACACTAGGTTCTGACCTAACCACTTACATGTATTATCTCATTTAAACCTAACAACAATCCATGTTTTATTCTCTTTTATATGTGTGCGTGGGTGGGGCGGGGGGAGATCAAAGAGACTAAGTAACATGTACAAAGGCACAAAGCTAGCAAACGTTACTCAGGGTTTGAAATCAGAGGCTAAGCTTCTAACCATCATTCCCCACAGTATGCATTTTTTTCACTTTGTTTTTATGTTGCGTCCAACATGAAATCACCAGATGCCTGGTTCCGATGCCTGCTTGGGCCCTATATGGTGGATAGTGTCCATACATAGGAAGAATTACACTATACAATTGTACTTCCCTGGTGGCTCAGACAGTAAAGAATCTGCTTGCAATGCAGGAGACCCGGGTTCAATCCTGGGTTGGGAAGATCCCCTGGGGAAGGGAATGGCAACCCACTCTAGTAGTCTTGCCTGGAGAACTCCCACGGACAGAGGAGTCTGGTGGGCTATGTAAATAGGCTCACAAGGAGTCAGACACAACTGAGCACTAAAACTTTCATTCGTGTTTTAATTAGAACCAAAGTTCAACTTGGCGTATGGAACAATACAGGGGGCGGAGACATGAGGAAATCATGGGAGGAGAGATGGGATGATACGTCATCACAAACGTGAATCCTGCCTGCCCAAGGTTGTTCTATGCCCTCGAAATGAAGTCCTGAGGCAGAAAAGCAACGCTGCCTGTGGCTATGCCTGTTCATTACCACTGAAAATACTAGACTTACAGTAAAAACATACATCTGACTTCTTTCAAATAACAGACTTATAAATAAGGGCCTATGGAGATTCTTTCTCACACAAGAGCAAAATACCAAGGAATTAAATTTAAAGCATATTATTTAAATCTGAAACAACCAATCATCTGATATTTATCAAAACAAGGGGCTTCCCTGGTGGCTTAGGTGGTAAAACATCTGCCTGCAACGCAGGAGACCAATGTCAATCCCTGGGTTGGGAAGATCCCCTGGAGAAGGGCATGGCAACCCACTCCAGTATTCTTGCCTGGAGAATTTCATAGACAGAGGAGCCTGGTGGGGTATATAGTCCATGGGGTTGCAAAGAGTCAGACACAACTGAGCCTCTAACACTATCAGAACAAGGATCACAACAGAGCAAGTAAAGAAGGCTCAAGTAACACAGGCAGGATGAGGTAAGACAAGATTATTAGTAACAGCGGGGCCCAGGATGGGGAGAGCGTGTAATTATTTCAGGATCAACAGTAGGAACCTACAGGTCGGGCCAAAGCTGTCTCTATGTGGCAACAGGTGAAGACGTGGAAAATGAGGCTCAGGCAATAAGCATCTTAGGTCACTGATACCATTAGCCATTCTACTTGTGAAGTTTGCCAGACATTTTTATCCCCTTCAATTTAAAGCAGAAACTAAGTGCCTAGTAATTAAAATAAAGCCTTATTCAAATACAGCTAGCAATCAGGACTAAAAATCAAGAACCTAGAAACTGATTTTTTGTGTGTATTTTTAGAGTACCTTAAATTATACAAGATGTTTCTTTTATAAAAAATGTACATGCCCACGATTTTTAATATGTCAAACAACAATTAAATCTGAAGTCATAAGTGTCTTTTTTTAATGATTTATTTCTTGAAATTCTAAATAGAAATATTGTGAGCTATTATTTTGCAAACTTATTCTGCTCCACCCATTCTAGAACATCCACCTCGTGGGATAAAAATGTAGTTCACACTCCCTGCTGACGTAATCTTTGGCCTCTTGCTGAGATTATAAGAAAAGGTGCCAATTTTGGTCTTAGTTCTTGTAATGCAGAAGTCTTTCTGTAAGAAATTCAACTGCGAACACTAGTTCTTTTCACACAGAGAAAGTCACCAAACAAGCCTCACCAAATAGCAATGAGTTTTGATCATTCCTAGTCTAGTCCACTTTGCCATAAATGAACTTAAAGAGAAAACACAATTTCCTGAGTCTCTTGTAAGGATTTTACTCAATAAACCAGAAACGGGACACACACACACACACACACACACACACACACAGCTGGGGTGGGGCATTATTTGATAAACTTTCTCAGTCAAGGATTAGTAATTCTCTTGAATAAATTATCTTATACCTTGTACTTATTCTTTACAATATATTATTGTGTTGGAATGCATGGAAAATAAGGAGTAAACATAAACAACAGGGATGACTTATCTGTAAAATCAGACTAAGATAAATTCTGTAAAATAGATTTGGTCAACTAAGAAGCAGACCTAAAATAGTTCTTTCTTCCTCTCACTGAAAATTTTCTTGCAAGTACAACATACATTCAGCAAGTCTCCATTACTGCTTTTACTACTGACTCTTCTCAGCTTAAGTCACCAGTGATTGCTAATTTCTACATTTAATCGCTGTTCTCCCAGTCTTCACCGTATCTGACTTCTGCAACGTGTGATACCTCCCTCATTTAACATGTGCTTATTCAGCATCTACCAGGCATGATGCGTGTGGGATTGAGGGCTGCCAGGACCTGCCCCTTTCTTGACCGAGAAGCCGAGGTTCCTGCTCCCGCGTGTCCTCCTGACACGTCTGCGCCCACTTCACCCGGCGCACCTCCTGTCTTTCCAGGCTGTTTCACGGCGCCTTCTCTGCTGGGATTCCCGGGGTTCTGTCTGCCGCCCTGACCTCTCCCTGGGGAATCGAACCTCACTGTTACACGCCACAGACAAAGCCTGGATTCTCCAGCCAGAAGTGAGGACCAGGACCCAGCTGAGCCACTCAACAGCCGCGTGAAGCCGATCACCATCCTCTCCTGCCCTCCAGCCGGAGGCGTCCAGCCATGAGAAGGCACTCCTGCCGGCAGACCTGGCCCTACACCAGGAACATCCTGCCCCTCGGAACCGCGCCCACATGCCTTGTCCCGATGCTTTTGAGCTCTTTCCAAGTCTAACTATCTCCAAACTCTAGAATCAGGCTATGGCTTTTCTTTCATTGTATACAAACACATCAAAAACTAGTTTAAATCACAAGGACCCTGTGTCTGCATTCCCCAAAAATGACCACTAGACTGCATTGTTGTCCCTTTGGATCAAACGGGCTAAGGATAAAGATGAATGTTAGTATCTGCTGCTGCTGCTAAGTCACTTCAGTCATGTCTGACTCTGTGCGACCCCATAGATGGCAGCCCACCAGGCTCCCCCGTCCCTGGGATTCTCCAGGCAAGAACACTGGAGTGGGTTGCCATTTCCTTCTCCAATGCATGAAAGGGAAAAGTGAAAGTGAAGTTGCTCAGTGGTATCCGACCCTCAGCGACCGCATGGACTGCAGCCTTCCAGGCTCCTCCGTCCATGGGATTTTCCAGGCAAGAGTTACTGGAGTGGGGTGCCACTGCCTTCTCCGGAATGTTAGTGTCTAGTACTAGCTTATTCATCGGAAGGACTGATGCTGAAGCTCCAATACTCTGGCCACCTGATGTGAAGAGCTGACTCACTGGAAAAGACCCTGAAGCTGGGAGAGGTTGAAGACAAAAGGAGAAGAGGAAAGCAGAGGCTGAGATGGTTAGACAACAACATGGACTCAAAGAACGTGACTCTGAGAGATGGTGAAGGACAGGGAGGCTTGGCTGCTGCAGTCCGTGGGGCTGCAGAGTCGGACACGACTTAGCAACTGAACAGCAACAACAACCAGACACGCTGCAGTGTTAGCCTTTGTCTAGAAACACACACGGATAAACTCGTAAGTGTGCATTTGAAGAGCTAAGCCACAAAAGTAACAAAAAATTCATATTTTAAATATAATATTCACCATCACATTTAGTCAAAATACTTAATATATAACAATCATTCATTTTTCCAATTAGATCTATTTAAATTAGGCCAAACGTTATGAAGTACTACACCTAACATTACGTCTGTAAGATTTAAGAAGTCTAACATATGCAAAGTCTATTAAAATGCACATAATTTATCTCGCTCAACATGAAAATATATCTAATAAATAATACCATTCATCTGGCCTCTTTTAGCTACCCCTTAACATAAAAATGCATTCCTTTTCTCCAAAACACAGCAGCTGGGAATGAAAGGAAAGATTTCAAATGATCATTTTCACATCATATTCCATCATCTTTTCTTCAGTCTTCCCTAGCTTTCCTTTGAGTCCCGTTCTTTTACAAGGGGTCTCTTTTTAGATCAATCCATATTTCCATAATCCACACTGCTGTTTCCTCCTCTTCTCCCCAGGGTGGACTAACCCCCACATCCAGAACTATGGCTTACAACTGTCATTAAGCCTTATAACAATAACAAGATAACAAAAGAACGGGTGGAGATGAGGCTAGCTGGTACCATATGTTGATAAGTTCAATGTTTTCAGCTAATAAGAGGATATTTTTTAATCTTCAAATTTTCATTGTGAATTGCCTTCATATCTACTTATTCTCAATTGTATTTCAGGCTTAAATTTTAAACATTAGTAAACAACCTGGCAATATTACTTTAATAGTGCTTATCTATTAATAATGTAATGGGAGAGGAGGGAAAAACAGAAATAACCAAACAAAAAGGTAAGGTGGCAACTTATAGTTAGTTACTGATTCTTACAAACCACAAGTTTCACTCAAGTTACACCTATTCCTAAAAAAGAAATATCCCTGAAAGGCATTCTTATGGAGCATACAATTATTATGATTATTTCAAAGTAACATATTCTATGCAAATTAATATTGACTTAATGTCAATTTGAAAGATTTCAATTTCTTCAAGTAACATGTGAAAACATGCTACTCTTCCTTCCATCCTTTGTTTCACAGTTAACTAATTTTAACTTCTCTTTAAGCTAAATGATAAAGAAAAATGTGAAATGTAACATTCTGGACTGGTAGAGAGATTTTCGTTCCCTTAGACTTAAATTTAACTTTTTCTCCTGATTTCAGAATTGCTTCGATTCATCAGCCTCTATCACGTCACCTTGAAAAAAAATATTTTTTATAATTATTTCTCTCAAAGATTTAGAACTAAATTCCAAACTGACTACTGTCAAATGTTTAAAGTTCCATAAAAAGTAAGTTCTTGTGAACTACATTTATCTTTTTCACTCTGCATCATCTACTATTATTTGATTTCTATAGGGTGCTGAGCAATGCCAGACCTTCCAGGATTGGACTGAATTGTGTGCAGAGTTAGAATATAATAATTTCATGGCTATAAAAATAAGGGTAAAACCCCTCACCCTCCAACAGCTTATGAAAGTAACAACATTCAGCAGAAAAATAAGGTCATTTTTTTAGGGGCTTTCAAATTTTATTATCTAGAATGTATGCAAAAATATTCTTTTCAATAGGAGTTTGCCAGATTACATAGTTCTGTTTTCCAATAAATACCTCTGCTCTAAAGCAAAATTTCTAAAAATGTTTTTCCAAATTAGTTTCCCTGTTTGCAGTAACATTTTAAAATTTTAACAGGAGGAAATATAAGAATGCAGATAAAATAAAAACGTGATCACATTTGACCTTGAGCTTTCTAGTTCTGCATTTACAAAATCTTGCCTTTATGAAGAAAGAGAGAACAGCAAAATGATGATCTTGGATTTACTTTTAAGCACCTTCCCACAAGCTTGCCACCTATGTTTTAATATGATTCTTTTTTTTTTTTTTTTGACACAAGAATGTACAAAAAATCTATATAGTGTTACCTACAAAGAAAATTATAAGAAATGATTTATATTTTAGGGTTATTGAGATATATAACTGATAAAATGGAATACGAAACAAACAATGCAGTCATGAGATGATTGTAACCACCATTTCCCTGTGTTTAGGATTTAATTTCATTAAAAATTTAAAAAATCAATCTGTCTCAGAAATGTGTGTCCATATACAAGGTACATATTCATAGGGGTAGTGAAATAAAAATTAACCATCACACATCAAAAACTGGCTTAAAACAATTCATTTTTTTTCCCCATTTGGAAAAACAATCAGTTCAGTTCAGTTCAGTCTCTCAGTCGTGTCCAGACTCTTTGCGATACCATGAATCGCAGCACGCCAGGCTTCCCTGTCCATCACCAACTCCCCGAGTTTATAGTTGGTACAAAATGCAATTAAATATCTTCCTCTGTGCCTGATATAATCGACAGGCAGTTTGAAACGACAGAATCAAATCCAAACAAGCAAAAAAAAAAAAGTCCAATTTAAAAAAAATATCTGTAATTATTTAAATATTTATTTTGAAAGTATTTAGATTTAGTAAATTATTTCCAAATAATTTCAATTTTATGACCGATGCAAGGAACAAAGTCATAAAACATCCAGTTATCAATTTACCTCAATTTCAAGTCATGAAAGACTATTTATTCTGACCAAATCCCCTTAAAGTTATCAAAAGAAATACTTTTTTGAAATGATAGACATGTAAAAAGTTTCTCTTAATAACGAACAAGCACTCTTCCTAAAACACACAGACCAAGCACTACATATTGTTAAACATGAAAAGAAAATTGTATATGGTGCTGAGTATATTTGGTTTGGAATCAGCTAACTAGCTAGTTACCTACAACTACAAGAGACTTAAGAAGATGCAGCTGAAGGGTAAGAGTTAAAATGTTCTTTCATCACGGTGTAATAGTTTCCTATGACTTTTCACTCAATTAAATTCAAAGTTTTCACTCAGAATTATAATTCAAAGTGTTTTCAATTTGAATTCTACCAAGTTTTCTTAATTTCTCCCAAGATTTGCTTAATTAATGGTATTTATTATCGTAATTAAAATTAATTATGTAATATGTGCATGTTTCTCGATGCATTTCCAATGCAACTTGCTTATCACCTAGCATGGGAGCATACACTAGTATGTCAATATATATAGATTCTTAATTTTTTTTAACCTTCAATAAAACAGAGAAGCAGAAGCAACACACGAGTCAGGTACTCGTCGTGAACAAACAGTGGTGGGCCTACTAAACCCTTCCTCTGGGCCACATCTTTTCATTCGCAGCTTGATGAATCCCTATTGTATTTGTTGAAAACACCAGTCTGAAATTCTTCTAAATTTAATATCCCACACCCTCGTACAGCTATTCTGCTTAGTAGATGATCTTGCTCCCATTTTAGAAGGTTAAAATAATCTATAATGAGTTTATTCAACTTTCTTTGATTTATTCACCTAGTCATTCAGAACAGCTTTATTCAAACCTTATTATGTATGAGCTTGCTAGATGTAGTGATTCAAGTATAAGGAGTTTCTGCCCCTTCTTCCTTCAAGAAACACCAATTACGGAGTAGGGGAGACAGACACACTCAAAAGAGAGAGGGAGAAAAGGAATGAATGAAATGTACTTGTAAAATATAAACACAAGAGGCTACAGAGCAGTCCAGACAGCCCGCCCCTGCTATCGGCATCCCTCCTTTCTGCTCATCCTAAACAGGAGGGCACGCCCCACCACGGCCACGTCACACCTGGGGCTCTGACGCCCCGGACAGCCTGCTCTGTACTCCAACTCACGCGATACACTGTGATTAACTAACATGTCTCCCCGACTGGACTATGAGGTCCTTCTGAGCTGGCAACTTCTTAGACTTATCTTTATTTATCTCATACCAGAAAAAAATAATGCACAGTGGGTGCGCAGGCAGTGTTTGTCCTCCTGCCGTCTCTGCTTAGTCTTGCTACAGAAATTAGTCCTAGCTACCATCTTTGATCTTTCTTTTTCAGGTGGCTTCTGGCTATGCTATTTATAGAAACATGGTCTTCCCTCCTCAAGCTTTTTAATCCTAGAAAATAAAAGTACACTGAATACTGCCACCAGCAGCAAAATCAGTCTAAACCCTCCTTCGTCGCTAACCACTCCCCTCCTCAGCTTGTGTAAATGTGCGACATCTTCCTTCCCAGGACTTCCACATTTCATTGGCAGTAATTCTCATGACACATATTACACCTGGGTTTCTGTTGCAACCATGCGTGCGTGCTAAGTCACTTCAGTCATGTCCAAGCCTTTGTGACCCCATGGACTGTGGCCCACCAGGCTCCTCTGACCATGGGATTCTCCAGGCAAGGATACAGGAGTGGGTTTCCATTTCCTCCTCGAGGAGATCTTCCCCACCCCAAGATCGAACCTGTGTCACCTACATGACAGGCAGATTGTCTACCCGCAGAGCCATCGAGGAAGCCCACGTGTAATACAAGCTATGCGTGTGTGCATGCTAAGTCGTTTCAGCTGTGTCCAACTCTTTGTAACTCCGTGAACTGCAGTTCGCCAGGCTCCTCTGTCCATGGGATTCTCTAGGCAAGAACACTGGAGTGGGTTGCCGTCCCCTCCTCCAGGGGATCTTCTGACTCAGGGATTTTACCCTTGTCTCTTACATCCCCTGCACTGGCTCTGGCTCCTTACCACTGGCACCACTTGGTGAGCCCCCTGTTGCAGTCGTACGGAGAAGCAAATACTGTAGAAACCAACCAGTAACCCGCATCCCCACTTAACAGAGGGAGAGACGGCACTTCAAGGAGCGAAAGTGATTTCCTTCAAGGCATACATTCAAAGCAGAAACACAATATTATCTCACTTTTGGTTCCCAAACCAGTCTTCCTCCCCTTGAACAGGACTTCTGGAAGGCAAGGACCACATGTCTTTCTGTTTACAGCCTCATGTTGCCAGACTGGTGCCTTGCCCCCCAAAAAAAAAAAAGTATTCTATGAGTAATTTTAAGGCAGCTTTGCCATGCTATGCTAAGTCACTTCAGTCGTGTCCAACTCTGTGTGACCGCATAGACAGTAGCCTACCAGGCTCCCCCATCCCTGGGATTCTCCAGGCAAGAACACTGTTAGGTACATGCTAACTGCTTAGGTTAAGTAAACTTGTTCGGTATTTGGCAAAATTTTCACCTTTGATATCATAAAAGTAACAACCAAAAACACAACTAAAAGGCCTCGTAAAATAAAGCATCACTTTCAACAATATGTCTTCCAATCTCTTACACGCCTATGTTATCTGTTCACTACGAAAAATACACCTAAAATTATCACCAAGATTTCTCATGTCTATGAATCTACATGCATATAATCCAGAAAAGTCTTTTCTTTAATTGAGTTAGTGTGAAATACCTCTGGAGAATACCTCTGGAAAGTGTCAATAAACTACAGATTATAAAGTCTCATAATTTAAACTCCCAAATACGGACATTTATAGCAGCTTTATTCACAACTGCCAAAACTTGGCAGCAATTAAAATGTCCTTCTGTGGGTAAAAGGATAAACTCCGGTACTTCCAGACAATGGAATATTTTTCAGCACTAAAAAGAAAGAAGCTACCAAGCTATAAAAAGACATGGAGAAGCCTTCAATGCGTATTACTAAGTGAAAGGGGCCAATCTGAGAAGATTATATACTCTGTGAAAAGGCAGTAACTATAGAGACAATAATAAAAGCTATGCTTTGTCCAGTAGGCATGTACGCATATGAGAGTTAGACCATAAGGCACGCTGAGCACGGAAGAATTGATGTTTCCAAACTGTGGTGCTGAAGAAGATTCTTGAGAGGCCCTTGAACAGCAAGAAGATCAAACCAGTCAATCCTAAAGGAAATCAACCCTGAATATTCATTGAAAAGACTGATGCTGAAGCTCCAATACTTTGGCCACCTGATGCAGAGAGTCAACTCACTGGAAAAGACCCTGGTGCTGGGAAAGACTGATAAAAGGAGAAAGGGGTGGCAGAGGATTAGATGGTTAGATAGCATCACCGACTCAAGGACACGAATCTGAGCAAACTCTAGGAGACGGTGAAGGACAGAGGAGCCCGGAGTACCGCAGTTCATGGGGCTGCAAAGAGTCAGACTCGACTTAGCGACTGATGGAGATAAATGGAGACTGTAAGAAGACGAGTGGTTGCCAGGGCTGGCAATGGCAGGGCGAAATAGCCAGGCAGAGCACAGAGAATTTTTAGGACACTGAAAATACCCATATGTTATTATAATGATGGCTGTGTCATTATACATCTGTCCAAACCCATAGATGGAACAATAGCAAGCGTGAACCTTAAGGTAAACTCTGGACTCTGGGCCATTATGTGTCAGTGTAGGTTCATTCTTGGTAAATAACGCACCACCTGGTAAAGATACGGATAAAGCCAGAGGCTGTGCAAACGCGGCTGCAGGGGGTAAACGAGACATCACTGCACCTTTCTCTCCATTTTGCTGTGAACCTTAACTGTTCTAAAAGACAGAGTCCTTTACAAAAATGTTAAATAAATTAAAGCAGCTCTACTCTGATTGGCTTATAGAGAGAAATGTGCATAAACTGATTATTCCTCAAAGTCCTATAAAATAAGGAAATTGAACTTCTAATACTTCAAATGTGCCAGACTTCCAGAAAACTTATAGTGAATTCAAATTCACATAATTAAGGAAAATCCTCAGCAAACATCTAGTTTCATCATTTTACTTTAGTAAATAGAGCTGCGACTCTGACTTCTGAATGTTAATTAAAACATAAGCACACATTCATTCTATCTCAGTTTGCTTTTCCCAAATGTATACAGGCTTACTGACTAAATTAGCTAACATGGCATACTGCTTAAGGTTATAAAAGATGTAAATATTCAACCAAATTGTATCATTATTCTGGCAAGCTTTATTTCAATAGTAACTATAGTTTGTAATATATATGCTGAAACAATTTCAAAACTCTTGAGGTAACCAAAACATTAAACTGATATTGAGTTAAGTTAATAAATACTAATTATACTATACACTGTATTAAAGGGGCTTCCCAGGTGACTCAGTAGTAAAGAATCCACCTGCCGAAACAGGAGCTGCACAAGACGAGGGCTGGATCCCTAGGTCGGGAAGATCCCCTGGATGAGGAAATGGCAACCCACTCCAGTGTCCTTGCCTGGAGAATTTCATGGGCGGAGGAGCCTGGTGGGCTATAGTCCATGGGGTTGCAAAGAGTCAGACACGACTGACCGTGAACAAAAATAATGTATTAAAACCCTAGATAACTTCTAAAATACCAACAACACTGATCGCTAAGCATATTCAAGTCTACATACTTCTCATTTGTGTGTGCTGTAAAAAGGCTACACTTTTGGGTCATGTTAACGAATGTGTTCGCTTTGGCGACTACACAGTGAGGGGGGAGGGAGGTGTGTGGCTACAGAAAGGGACCATGGGACCGAGTCTGGCGGTCTGCTAAGATGCTTGTGCAGGACACCAGGTGCTCAGTTATCCATGCCCCCTCCACCAAGTGCTTTCTTTCTCATTTTCTGTAAAACAGAAGTTACTTGTCCAGGTTAAAAGTTATAATTAATATGAGTGGTTAAGACTTGTTTTAATTAATATGAGTGGTTAAGACTACATGATGAACAATAGTGTCAGATAAATACAACCGTGGATATGTTTTTGTTTCCAAAGAATAGTTTTATCCTAAACAGTGATTCTTGGGCTTTTTAAACTGTTTACCTCTATATTCTTGGGACTTAATGAGGACTGTGATGAGCTAGTGTTTATGTGATAACTGCTGAAATGTAATATATTAGAAATTAAAACTGGTAAATTTTTTAAAAGACACGTGGGTTCATTCGATGACAGCAATCACGGATGCACTGCATGTTAACACACATAACAGAGATGTGATGGTTATAAAGACGATAATGAAACCAGTTTGACCTTGCAGATCTCTGAGATGCGTCTTTAAGTGTCAGTTTGTTCTTGAACAGGACAGAGCGCAATGAATAAAGCTTAAAATGCTTGCTAATTCCTGACTCTGGAAGGAAGCTATGCAAATTGTTAAAGTTCACTCCGTTTTGATGGGCTTGCTTCCGTGCATTAATGACTCACCCTCCGCCTACACCAGGAAAGGCTCCTCTCGGCTCCACGTGCCTGGGACAGTCAAACTCTGGGTCTCTGCAGAATAATTCTCTGTGTTTGATAAAGACTTTATTATGTCTTCTATTATTCAAGAGTGGGGAGGAGGGTCACAAAAGTTCCTCGCTTATGAAAGAGGAACATTCAATCCTCACTCAACATACACATTCAATCATGTCACTGCCTATATTTACTTTTAAATATTTTATTGTCACATAATCAAATGCTTGCTTCTTAGGCACCTCTGAACCCAATCGTAGTCAAATATCCAAATCTTTTAACAACTTTTTAAATTTTGCCTTCCCAAACTCAGATTCTGAATACAGAAAAAAATTAAAAACCTGCAGGATCTGTTTTTTATCTAAAACTATCTGGGGGATTTCCTTGAAGCTCCCTGAAAATCACAAGGATGTATACTCTTATAAAATGAGATGCTAGAAGTAATTTGTCTTGTTTGATATATTATCATAAGGGTGGTTTAACATAATTATTATTATACAAAAAGCTGACCAATCAGAAGAGACCCTTAGCCTGCTCTAGGTTAAATCTGTACATGTAAATTTTATGAGTATGAAATATCTCAGAAAGCACATGCTTTATGGGAAGTATCTAGAGACATGCCAACACCCTTGCTCTCTGGAATATGTTTTACTCTCCAGGAAAACAAGGGTCAAATCTCTTATGAAATAGTTCTGCTCAATTCTCCTACACTCGCCAGACTCCCAGCAGTGCTTCGCCTGGTGACACAAGGCAACAATAACGAGTTATTACGAGGTCTAGTTTCAGTTGTTATTTCGAATGTTCACCTGGATATAATCTTCCTTCTCTGTTTTAAATCCCGACTCTTCTAAACCAGTGGTTCCCAGCTAGATATGCACCTAACTTAACGTCGACGTTGTATAAAAATATGTTTGTCTGAGCCCTCCTCCAGATCCACTACATCTCTTTACGTGATACTCTGAGTATACTCTTGCTATATTATGCCTCAGGATTATTGCATGTCACATTCTCAAGATCTTTCCTCTATAAAAATTCTGTTCACCCATTTTCATAAATCAGACATAACTTGAACTGGCTCCTCAGAAAACAGGCTTACACATTGTTCTTACACACATTCTGTCTAAAGCCTTTTCTTTTGAATGGTTTTATTATCTTCATTTTCATACAACAGAAACAAACAAATTTCCTTTTCCATGTTTTACTTTTACGATGAACCCTCAACAGGCATTTCACACTTGAGCATAATCATCCATAAATTAACCACAGCCCACTAAGTCTCTATCGTCCGCAGATGGTTTACTCTTGTTTCTGATACCCTGAAAACTGTTAGAAGCTATAGAATTTGTCTTCAACAAAGGTCAGTCTCGGAGCTTAGTGGCAGTGGTCATCTCAGGTACCTCCAACCACTGACACTTCAAAGAACAGATTCACGGGTGCAGGTTTTTGAACTGACAACGCTCAGGCCATTCCACTGGACTGAGTCAGGCTCTCCAAGACTCTTTTTAGTCAGGAAGCAGAAAGTTTCATGAAACTGCTGTGTCAATATCCAGCAGAACAATAATTTACTGCATCGCACTGAATAAACTAACGCAGGAAAATTCACTGTTTGAAATATGTTTGATGCTGTTGCAAAATGTTCTATTTTCTGGACATTTATATGGAAGCCCTTGCCTCCTTCCTAAGTTGTCTGTAACCCACAACCACTCCGTAAACGCTGCTTCTGTGAACAGAAATATAATTTTTAAATTACATCCAGTTCTCACTGATTCCTTCCCTCCCTCAGAAACTCTCACCGGGCCCCTTGGATTTTCATGGCAACACTGTTATCTGCACAAGTTTAACAAAACCCTCTCACTCATCTCATCCAGGATACAACTGGAAACACTGACTGTACAACCAAGGCCATACCTGAAGTACTGTCAAGAAAACGCTCGTTTAACCAGCCACGTCCAGGCACTCTGAAGGAATAAAGGTTGACTATACGTATGGAGGGGCTTCCCTGGGGCTCAGATGGTAGAGAGTCTGCCCACAATGCAGGAGCGTGGGTGCATGCTCAGTCATGTCTGACTCTTGGAGACCCCGTGGACTTTATAGCCCGCCAGGCACCTCTGCCCACAGAATTTTCTAGGCAAGAACACTGAAGTGGGTGCCATTTCCCACTCCAGAGGGATCTTCCCAACCCAGGGATCGAGCCCACGTCTCTTCTGTCTCCTGCATTGGCAGGCGGATTCTTTACCACTGCACCCCCTGGGAAGCCTGGGGTTCAATCCCTGGGTCGGGAAGATCCCCTGGAGGAGGGCATGGCAACCCACTCCGGTATTCCTGCCTGGAGAATCCCACAAACAAAGGAATCTAGCGGGCTACAGTCTGTGGGGTCCCTAAGAGTGGAACACAACTGAGTGACTTCCACTTTCACTTTTATGATTATACCCTCCATTAAAAATACTCTTTAATACTAGTCTCAGAAACCTCTGGCCTAGTGGAGTAAACAGAAAGTAGGGAGGTGCAGATCCGGTGAGCATCACGGGAAACACAAAATGCTCTGGGAACTCAGAGGAGGTACGTCCAATCCAGGCCAGTGACACAGAGGGCTCCTCGGAAGATACGACCTCTGAGCCGAGACCAGAAACACAGGCGAGGGTAGAGCGAGCAGGAGACGGGCATCTCAGGCCGAAGGACTCTCGTGTGCAAGGAGAGAATGGAGGTGGATGGCTGGGGTTAATGCATAAAGGAAACGAATGTCTGCTATGAAATGCAGACCACTACTTTATTAGGTAAAGGGGGAGGGAGACAGAGCAAGAAGAGGCTTCAGGTGGAAACAGAGCCCCTGAGCAAGGGCTCGATCCTGATAAGAGGGCTGGACTTCACTGTGAAGGTGTTAGTGGGGAGAACCAGGTTTAACCAGCCTTCCGGTCAGCAGGCTCTGCAGTCACACTGCTTTAGAATGATGACCCTGCTACTTTCTAGCTGTGTGACTCCTGCCACATCCTTCTGCTTCCTCATCTGTGAAGTGGGAATTACCATAGCCCCTCAGGCTCACAGGGTATTACGAGGACAGGTAAAGCAGTTAGAAAACTGCCCAGCACACTGTAAGCCCCAATGACAGTATGCTGTCACAGCCAGGGATAGAACAGGACGATCAAATAGTTAGCTCAGAAATCCCATTAGGGGACTGCAGTTAGAGAGGAACTTTAGGGGACTTTGGGGGACCCCTGAAAGTTTATGATCACGTAAGAAAGCAGGTTTGCTTAACCACAAAGCCAAGCAGGCTAACTTAAAAACAAAACCATGAAACAGAAGCGTCAGACAAGCTTCGAAACAATAAAACGATGGTGGCAAGAGACCCACATCCTGCCCAGTGCCGAAGTTCAGGAAGCAGTGACCCCAAGACGTGCTTTCTGCACACGTAAAAACTAACTTAGGGAAAGGTGACATTTCAAAGGAGAATATATATAATAGGGACAAAAACAGAGGTGAAAAGAAGAGTTAGGAGGATGTGAATTAAGGAAAGGAACTTAGAAGTAGTTGAGACAGATTTACAAGACATAAAAGAGGCACAAGCAATAGGGTTTGGTGACACATTGATTAGAGCAGTTGAGTGGGGGAAACATAGGTCAAAAATTAATATAGAAAGTCCCTGGCTGGGGAAAGAGGATTCAGTGAGAGCTCTCACTGGGATAAGACACATAAGAACAATTCCTCCACACCAGGGAGCGTGGTAAACGAAGTGATGCAAAAATGACCGTGGGCGTGCTCAGTCGTGTCCCACCCTTTGTGTCCTTGTGGACTGTGGCCACCAGGCTCCTCTGTCCACAGGATTTCCCCAGGCGAGAATACTGGAGTGGACTGCCAGTTCCTCCTCCAAGGGATCCTCTGACCCCGGGATGGGACCCACGTCTGCCGTGCCTCTCACACTGCAGGCAGATCTGTTATCACCGAGCAACCCAGAAAGGCAAAGATGACCCTGGAACACAAACAGGAGGAATGCTTCAATATATCGCAGCAGATAAAACGTCTAAGCTGCATTATAAAGGAAGTACTTAAGAGAAATGGAAAAGGGCATCTGAAATGTAAGAAACAGCCCACAATCAAATGCTGAACAGGAAACTAAGTGCTGCAAGAGGGAAGAGTTAAAGGTGAGTCAGAAATATGGCCTGGGGTCAGCTCCTCAAAACGCTACTTTTCCTATCTAAAAATTACGTAAATACACCTAGGGATGTCTATGTGTCGGCCATCACTACAAGATTATGGCTCCGTGGTCTTAGACTTCTGCTGGGAGCTGTCCTGAAAGCATCTCTCGTGTTACTGTCAGGAAGCAATCTCTGCCACCACAAAATGTGTCTCTTTGGCAGGAGGATTTATTCGGGCTGATTATTTTGTAAGAAATTGAGACTGAGGAAGTGGGCCTTGCTCCCTCCCCATAACCGCCTAAAGAAATTTAGACACAGGGCCTGTTCCCAGAATAGAACTATCACCAGAGATCTCTGTGAACACAGGCCAGGTGAGGGGGTGGGGTGGGGGGTGGGAACTAGCCTAGAGACCAGAGTCACGCTGCGTCCCCGGCTCTCTGCAGGCCCAGCACACATCTGTGCACCAGACACCTGCTTCTCCGTCTCCATGGGAACTGCTTTTCTCCCCTCCGAGTTCACAGACCACTACCCCAGATATCCTCTCCTGTCTTTAGCTGAACATGGTACTGAAGTACATGAAGTACATGAAGCCTGAGAAGGCTTCAGCTCTTCGGGCAAGTTCCCAGTTTTCCTGGGTCTCTCCCACATGTTGCCGTTTAGTTGGTAAGTCATGTCTGACTCTTTTGCGACCCCCTGGACCAAAGACTGCCAGGCTCCTCTGTCCATGGGATTCTCCAGGCAAGAATACTGGAGTGGGGTGCCAGTTCCTCCTCCAGGGGACCTTCAGGCGGGTTCTTTACCACTGAGCCACCAGGGCAGCCCCGCTCCCATGTGGACATGTTATTAAACTTTTGTTTGCTTGTCTCCTGTTCATCTGTTTGATGTCAGTTTAATTCTAAGACCAACCCGAAGAGCCTAGAAGGGCAGAGGAAAAATTTCTTCCTACTTAACACTATAAATCTTCCTGAAGGTCTATAAAGCAGCAAAATTCTCAAACTAGTTATCGAACCATAAAAACAACATTCTACATAAAGCAGTTCTATCTGGTCCTCATCATAACTTAATAAACATTCATGGCCTTACAATATAATAATAAAGCTGCTGGCTCCCATTCATGGAGTGTTTCCCATGCGCCAGGCACTATGCTTCATAGACTCCATTCTTCTCCTCATTTTGTCAGATCAGTAGAATCAGCCCTATTTTGCAAATGAGGAATTAAGAGAGAGAAAAAACTCTTGCCAAAAGCAACACTTCATACTATCTGTAAGTACAAAGCCATGACTCAAACACAGACCTGAGTCCAGCATGTGTGAGATTTGATTTCTGACCATTCTCTAAAGGTATATTTCGCTCACAAAGACTGAGTCCTCTTACTCAAGAAATACAGACCAACCATGGTCTTACAAGGCCAACGGTACATGAAAACAGCAGACACACAGAAACGTGAGCCATGAAGATGACAGGCAGAAAGTGCGGGGAAAAGTCAAGTACTGTGAAAAATAGCATCAAGCTATTAAGTGTAAACGTGAACAACGGGAATATAAGAGCAATGGAGAGCTCAGCTTGACAGCAGCAAAGAGAGACAAAATTACTCATTTCATCCAGAAGTGGTAAAGATCTCTGGAATGTAACGGGAGACGATGCTATCACCTGCGGCAGGAAGGGCAGCATTTTTTCTGCATCCATCTTCTCAGCCGCGGTCCTCAATGCATTTGCAAGACATAAAACTGACATTGACTAAATCTGTCTGTAAATCCTCTAATTCACTCACACCTTTTCATCTCCTATGGGTGCTCAACTCCATTTTTCCTGAATCCCCAAAGACCCCTGCATTTGCATGGAAGATAATTCAACATTCCTTCAAGAGCCAAAATGCAACTCAGCCTCTCATTACTCTTCTCTACCCCATGCAGCCCAGAACACCTCTGCGTGCAGGCTCCCTGCTTCACGCCTGCAAAAACTTAATAAACAGGAGCCTGAACTAGAGAGAGTGGGGTGACCAGAAGGGGGAGCTCTCAGGCCCTAACAGAGCCCAACAAGAAGAAGACCAGCTCCACTTCCCTCCAGCAAGGGCTCAGTCAACGAAAAGCCACAGACTCTTGGTCTCCACAGCCCTCCCCACTTCCTGTCGCTCTTCTATAAAAGACTTCTTCTTCGCCTGCCCTGTGGGACTTGCACGGGGCTCAAGCTGCAGACCTCAAAATGCAACTCTGCGGATCCCAAAGAAACCCACCTTTGCTGGCAGTCGATTTACTTCAAGGTCAACACGTTCTTCCTCTTTTTCATTCCTAACATAACCAACTCTTTCAGATCCTAGTTACTCCTCAGCTAGTCTCCTGCAAAGTCACTTACTTCCTTGCTTCCAGTTTCTCCCACGACCAATCCATACTGAAATCTTTTCCAAATTACTATTCCTAACATACTTGTTTTGTTATATCACACTCTCCTTAAGTTCATTGGAAGGACCACCTCTTTAGCAAGGCCTTTAATTGTTGCCGAGACTCAGCCCAATTTATGTTTGTAGTTTCATCTCCCACTCTCCTTACACAAAATTCTCCACTGTAAAAAAAAAAAAACAAAAAAACTAAAATCAAATCAATTACAACTCCTCCTGAAGTGTGGTTTGGGTTGTCCCACTGGTTCTTCTATTGCCAAAAGAAGGAAACCAAATCAAAAGTGGTTTATTATTTTCCATATAATAAACAAATGCTTATGATGGATCAAGAGCTCCAGGAGGTAGAACCAAAGGAGTAAATGAATTGCTATTACTTCTGTGGATTAAAAAACACACCGCTTTCCAATTATAAAGATACTAGGGGACAGGGGACTTTATATACTAAATTTTTTTAAAAAGAGCTATAATAAGCAAGTAGGGCTTGGGTCAGCATTCCAAGCAGAAATAATAATATACCTTACTTGTTAATAGAACATGCTTCTGAGTTAGACAAACCTGCCCTCAAGTCTTAGCTCTGCCTCTTCTAAGCAATGTTATCAGGCCAGTTTCTTACTTAAGTCTCAGTTTCAGGACCGATACTATCTCCTAACAGTACTGGAAGGATGAAGATAAAATCAATTATGCACATAAGCACCTAGCACAGTGCCTAGTACACGGTAAGAGCTAAACAAAGAGCTTTTTTAAAAAGAATTATCTTTACTGAAGCATAGCAGATCCACTGAAAAGGCTGTTTAGGAGGAAGGAGACAATTCATATACGAAACCAGGAAAAGATAAAAGCGACAAGAAACACAGAGTGCTGTGTGCTGTGCTAAGTCGCTTCTGTCGTGTCTGACTCTTTGTGACCCCCACAGACTGCAGCCCACCAGGCTCCTCTGTCCACAGGATTCTCCAGGCAAGAGTACTGGAGGGGGTTGCCTTGCCCTTCTCCAGGGAATCTTCCCGACCCAGGGATCAAAGCCGTGTCTCTTACGTCTCCTGCGCTGGTGGGCAGGTTCTTTACCACCAGCACCATGGGTCAGCTGTAGTATTCAGAATATTCGCCAGAAAGCATATAACAAAACCATTCTCCACAGCCCGTGGCTGGATTCCCACACGAAGTCTGGTTTCTTTAGATATAAAGTGAAGTAGTTAGACAAAATACTACCTAAAGTTCCTTTCAAAAAGTCTACAAGAACTGCTGTGCCCTGAAATCCTGGGGGTTATGAATGCTCATCAACTTTACGTGGTCAAATGCTTCTGTGTTTCACTAAGTATGTGAGGGCTTATTAATGTCCCCCTGACCTCACAAATGTGGGAAACAAAGCAACAGCTAAGACATTCCTATCACCAGTTTATCAGTCACAAAGAGGAACAGCAACAGTCTGTCTCACTGAAAAATTTACTGCAGCTGAACTCCACAAGCATGCCATCACTTCAGCGAACCCAAAGTGAGGAGCCTCCAGATGCCCTAGGAATTCTCAGGGGCAGTTTTAAGAGTTAGAAATTACAAAGAAATAAAGAATCCGGACAGGAGGTGAGACCAGAGAGAACTAGAAAGACCAAGAGAGAAACAGAATTTTACAACAGTAAAATGAGTCAGCAAGGCTCTAACCTAACTTCCCGTCATGGTGGTTTAATCGCTGTCGTGTCTGATTCTTGCGACCCCACAGACAACAGCCCGCAGGCTCCTCTGTCCATGGGATTCTCCAGGCAAGAACACTGGAGTGGGTTGCCATTTCCTTCTCCAGGAGATCTTCCCCACCCAGGAATCGAACCCAGGTCTCCTGCATAGCTGAGACAAACCTAGACAGCATATTAAAAAGCAGAGACATTACTTTGCCAACAAAGGTCCGTCTAGTCAAAGCTATGGTTTCTCCAGTAGTCATGTATGGATGTGGGAGTTGGACCATGAAGAAAGCTGAGCACCGAAGAATTGATGCTTTTGAACTGTGGTGTTGGAGAAGACTCTTGAGAGTCCCTTGGACTGCAAGGAGATCAAACCAGTCAACCCTAAAGGAAATCAGTCCTAGATATTCACTGGAAGGACTGATGCTGAAGCTAAAACTCCAATACTTTCGGCACCTGATGTGAAGAACTGACTCACGGGAAAAGACCCTGATGCTGGGAAAGACTGAAAACGGGAGGAAAAGGGGACAATAAAGGATGAAATGGTTGGATGGCATCACTGACTCAATGGACATGAGTTTGAGCAAGCTCTGGGAGTTGGTGATGGACAGGGAAGCCTGGCGTGCTGCAGTCCATGGGGTCGCAAAGAGTCGGACATGACTGAGCAACTAAACTGAACTCCTACATTAAAGGCAGATCCAAGAGAAGTAACTTCCCATTACTGAGGAACAAACCCAATGGAGCCTCATATGTACAGATCCCGTCTTCACTGTATGGACTTACATACCTAAAATACTTATAAGTCTATTCTTTCTCCAAAAGGCTAAAGACAAATTAAAAGCACATATTCTCTTATTATGTGAAACAACAGTCAATCATCTAACTAATATTTAACATGCTCACTGAACTCACATTTTCAGCGAAATTTCCTAATTTTAGATACGGATTTTCATGTTATAAATTATTCTTCCACATCAAGATCACATGTCAGTATATTTCTGAATGAACTGCTTTAAAATGAAGACTTTTATCAGCTTTCATTTTTGTAAATTATATCTGTGAACTTAACATGCTTAAGCTTGTAGGGTTATAATTTTATAATTTTAACAGTGACAAAACTGTTTCATCCTATTTCTTTGCAGACAAAAGAAAAAAAAAAGGAATCTGTTCATCAGATTTCCAGAAAGAGTAGTATTTTGTGTAAAAACTTAAATGTGTATGGTTACCCATATAATTCACTTCAAAATTATAAATGTATAATATAAACTATAAGGATTTTTTAATTTACACACATCATGTCGAAATAATTCACAGTTTTGGTCACACTAAATACTTAAGGAACTAGAGAAGATTACACTTAAAATACAAATACAGTAAATTCATTTTGAAGTCTCCTGTTTTAAGAAAATAAAGCTACAAATAAGAATTATTTTAAAATAAGGAAATAATGCCAGTTCAACTCATATATATTAATGATCCCAATATTACTGTAACAAGGACAGAACTGGTCTCTTAGTTACAGCAGCTACTACTTCTTACTGTCCTACTTACACAGCTAAGAAAGAGCTAAGTAGCACCCTTCTGTTCTACCGACAGAAGGGTATTCCTCAAAGAACCGCACCATCGGTCTTTCTGATGGGGAAATGCTTAAGTGTTTCTAAATATATTTTCCACAGATACATTAAAAGAGTGTAAAAACACGTGGAAACTGTGAACATTCACTTCCTGTTAGCTTCAAGATGGGCCTCTTCATCACCCATCTCGCTGGCAACTTCCAAACATTTTCCAGATACTCTCCATACATGGCTTTTTACTCTCAGAGCTGACCAAGAGGAAATACTTATAGTGATTCATAGGCAGCAGTAGCTTCAGTACCAGTAGTAGCAGTAACAGCAGTAATAATAATCAATATTCAATTTTAAATGCTTTTTAAAAATGATGTGGTTCCAACCTGGTCTGCAAAGTCCTCTGGGAACTTCCACAACACCTCCGGATCTGTAAACGACAGACAGAGGGCATTACCCGGAGAAAACGACGCAGCCACGGCAACAGTCTAGTTCAAACACTCTTAAGATTGTCAGAGCTACTTTTTAAAATAATTAAAATTTTTTTCTTTAAATATTTACAATCAATGAGGTTCAAAATTAAATATTTTGATAGTTTAAGGGTTTTAATGAGCTTTAGAACAGGAATAATAAAATGAATAATCTGGTCAAGCTATTACAAATCAAAAGCAACTCATTTTTGATTTATACACCTTGGACATTAAGATTCTAAAATATAAATTTTCAGATTTAACTCCACTTAATATACTGGTTTTAATTTGAAAAACATATAAATGTGGTAAATATGTAATTAAATACATTATAGCCCACAGAAACTAGACCAAAATACATCACCTTAAATTTCCACTTAAAATCCTAAATAGACATTTTCCCAAAGAGGACATGCCAACAGACACATGAAAAGGTGCTCAACATCGTGAATCCGAGAAATGCAAACTAAAACCACAATGAGACATCACGTCACACCTGTCAGAACGGCAGCACCAAAAACAACAAATGTCGGCGAGGATGTGGAGAAACGGGAATCACCCTACTCTACGACAGGACTTAAACTGGTACGGCCACCACGGACAACAGAACGAAGACTCTGAGAAAACGAAAAGCAGGGCTACCAATGATCCAGCGATTCCACTCCTGGGTACCCATCCAAAAAAAAGCCAAAAACACGAATTGGAAAAGATACATGAACCCCAATGCTCACAGGAGCACTATTCACAATTGCCAGGATATGGAAGTAGCCTAACTATCCATCAACAGACGAGTGGATGAATAAGATGCGGTGTGTACATGTACACACACACACACACACACCATGTAATACTACTCAACCAGAAAAAAGAATGAAATTTTGCCATCTGCAGCAACATGGATGGCCTTGGAGGGTATTGTACTAAGTAAAATAAGTCAGACATAAAAAGACAAATACCGTATGATGTCACTTATATGCGGGCTCTAAAAAATGAAACTAATGAATGTAGCAAAAATGAAACAGACTCACAGATGTACAGGACAAATGATGGTTTCCAGTGGGAGAGGCAAAGGGGAGGGGCAAGACAGAGGTGTGGTGCTGAGATACAAACTATTATATCCAAAATAAATACGCTCAAGGATATACCATACAATACGGGGAATATAGCCAGTTGTTTTGTAGTAACTATAAATGGAATGTAACCTTTAAAAACTGTGACTCACTATGCTGAACACCTACAACTTAAATTTCCTGTATATCAACTATACGTGTGTGTGTTAATTGTTTAGTTGCATCCAACTCTTTGCAACACCATGGACTATAGCCCTCCAGGCTCCTTCCCCAGTATATCAACTATAATTCAATTTTTAAAAAATGAAAAATAAAGTAAAATAAAATAAAAACTCAATAAAAATGTATAAATACTGTCATAATGTTTGTTTTATACCAAGTTTCGCTTTTGAAAGCCCATATATGCAACTCTCTAAGTCAGTTTTTAAAATAATAGAGAAGTTGGTAGGCATACATCATCAAGCTTATTTAAAATACAATTGATGTTCTGGGACATTTTAGAGATATTTTTCTATTATATCCAGTTATTCATATATAAAAATGAGTGTTTCATAAATATTCCCACTGGTTTTTCATTTTCAGTATTTCTTAACAATATTTCTCTTCTACTTAGCATAATAAAAAGAAGCCTTTTTAAGGATCACTAATAAATATTTTGGTTACATATTTTTTAATTCTGTCAAAAACATACTTCTGACTACTGCAAATGTGTTTTAAAAGGATACTGTACAATGGATAATACTACTTCTGAAAAAGCCTTTGAAAGTCCAATGTAAGTAGCAACCATCACTGATACACAGGATTTGAATTCCACTCCAGGTAAAAGGCTTGTTAGATCAAAGATATCACTTGATGTACCCAGTCAGTGAAAAGTTACGGTTCAATCCCATTATTTTCACTACTATATTGCTTTTAAAAAAGTACAGTCCAATGATGCATAATTTTGAGTTTTAATTCCAAAATGCAATAGATACCTGGTGATATTTTCAGCATGAGCTGGCTTCTCTTGCTGTATTAAGATCAAAAGATTTTTTTCAAATATTTGAACTTTAAAAAAGCATGCTTTCTACAATTAACCTTTTTATTTATTAAGGAATAAAAAAATTACTACATAGGTTAACATAAAAATCACTTAAAAATCTTACATAAGAATGATGCACTACAAATTTATGGAGCTAATATTAAATGATTACACCTTCCTATAAAACCAAACGTATACTTTTTAAATGATTACGACCTGTTAGTGTCAGCTGCCCAGCCGTGTCTGACTCTTTGCAACCCCATGGACTGTAGCTTGCCAGGCTCCTCAGTCCATGAACTTCTCCAAACAAGAACACTGGAGTCAGTTGCCATTCCCCTCTCCAGGGGGTCCTGCTGACAGAGGATCGAAGCCGCACCTCTTACATTTCCTGCCTTTGCAGGTGGGCTCTTTATCACCAGCGCTACCTGGAAAGCCCACGGCATGTACAGATCCCCTAAAAATACACTCAGATGTTAATGTCCTGTGGAAACTATTCTGGAAAACATTTACATGTGCAAGTGTATGTGTGTGTGGGGGTTTATGTGGCAGTTGTATCAAAATGGTAGCTATTAGGATTTGAATCTCATAAAAAAGTATATGATGGATTCTTCATGTGATAGTAAACCAAAGTTATTATCTTCATAAATTAACACAATATATGATGGCTCTATTAAAAGTCATCATGCAGAAATGTACAATAGCCCCTTCTTATAAATAACAGAATTAGAGAGTTTCAATGTGAGTATTTTCAATATCCCTTCTATTTCTAGTTACCATTTGATGAGGGTGAAAGAAGAGAGTGAAAAAGCTGGCTTAAAACTCAACATTCAAAAAACTAAGATCATGGCATCCAATCCCATCATTTCATGGCAAATAAAAGGGGAAATGAAGCACAAGCTGGAATCAAGATTGCCAGGAGAAATATCAATAACCTCAGATATGCAGATGACACCACCCTTATGGCAGAAAGTGAAGAACTAAAGAGCCTCTTGATGAAAGTGTAAGAGGAGAGTGAAAAAGTTGTCTTAAAACTCAACATTGACAAAACTAAGATCATGGCATCTGGTCCCCTAACTTCATGTCAAATAGATGGGTAAACAATAGAAACAGTGAAAGACTTTATTTTCCTGGGTTCCAAAATCACTGCAGATAGTGACTGCAATCATGAAATTAAAAGACACTTGCTTCTTGGAAGAAAAGATATGACCAACCTAGACAGCATATTAAAAAGCAGAGACATTACTTTACCAACAAAGGTCCATCTAGTCAAAGCTATGCTTTTTCCAATAGTCATGTATGGGTGTGAGAGTTGGACTATAAAGAAAGCTGAGCGCTGAAGAATTGTTGCTTTTGAACTATGGTGTTGGAGAAGACTCTTGAGAGTCCCCTGGATTGCAAGGAGATCCAACCAGTCCATCATAAAGGAAATCAGTCCTGAATATTCATTGGAAGGACTGATGCTGAAGCTGAAACTCCAATACTTTGGCCACCTAATGTGAAGAACTGACTCACTGGAAAAGACCCTGATGCTGGGAAAGATTAAAGGTGGGAGGAGAAGGGGACCACAGAGGATGAGATGGTTTGATGGCATCAACGACTCCATGGACATGAGTTTGAGCAAGCTCCGGGAGTTGGTGATAGACAGGGAAGCCTGCTGTGCTGCAGTCCATGGGGTCACAAAGAGTTGGACACAACTGAGCGAGTACACTGAAAAAGGGAAAAAGTAGAAGAAGTGACAAATTTTACTTTCTTGGGCTCTAAAAGCACTGCAAACAGTGTAGCAGATATGAAATTAAAAGATGTTTGCTCCTTGCAAGGAAAGCTGACAGATCTACACAGCATATTAAAAAATAGATATCACTTTGCCAAAAAAAAAAAAGTTCATATAGTCAAAGCTATGGTTTTTCCAGCAGTCATTTATTGCCGGGAGCCAGCGTGAGGAACTCTGCCCGTGGCAAAGGTCATGAGGAAGGGGGCTCGACATACGCAAAGATGGGATCGAGCCTCGGGAGTCCCCCTGGAAATTCTCGAGCATCTACCCCCCAAAAACCAAAGTCTGCCTACTTTACTGCTTTGTGCTCTCACCTACACCTCTGACTTTACAGGGGGCTGTCCCCCACCCCCTCTTTCGGAGAAGGAGTTAACTTAGAGCTCCAGTTAACAATAATTCCTCAGCGTGACAGGTGTGTTTCAACCTACAAACTCCTCTGAAGGTTCTCTAGCCTGCCTGACAGGCTTGTCTGGCCACATGTGATTGTTCACAGCCTCCCAACCGAGAGGCACGAGATGCTCTAAACTTTCTAAAAACAGGTTCTTTTAAGGAGTTAGGAAATTATTAGTGTAGTATAGCGGGCTGATTAGAAATTGTATTGGTTAAGGGTTTTTCATTGTTGAGCCAATGTTTGCTGCTAAGTCTCCACATCCCCTGCCCTTATACACATTAATGAATATATAGAAGAAATAAGTATTAACCTTTGATATTAATCACGTTAGACCTTAGGCTAAGCAAATTCTTTCCTTAATTAAAACCCACTACACCCTCACCCTATAAGAATGTAACTTTATCTGGTGCCTTCGGAAGGTGGCATCTCTTTTAAGAATAATCACCCCTGGAGAAATAAGTGTTCTGGTTGACTGACCGCTGTCACAAGGAGAGGGTCATAAATTGTTAGCAGGCCACTTGGCCAGAAGATGATGTAGCATCCCTATGACCTTTGTATACATTTATATGAAGCACCTGATTTTGATAAAAGTCAGGACTGCTGACCCCCTATGACTTTTGTATTACATCTCTGTGTATAAAAGCGGACCCTGGAAAATAAAGAATGGGATCAGTTCCTAGAAAGACTGGTCTCCCCATGTCGTTCTTTCTCTCACCTTCTGGCTGAATTCCCATCTGGAGCGTGGAGGCTCGTCAAGCCTACTAATTATGCTGGGCTTCTAAGATCTGACCAGGGAGGTCTTAGTGTCTCCTCTCCTTAGGGAGAATGGGAGGATGCCTGCAGCCTACGTAGGTGACGCAAATTTCTTGTCTTGAAATTTTATTAGCTTTCCACGTAAACCAAGTTATTCAGCCTCTTTTCTCCACTGAATTTTCCTACTGAGCTATCCTCATTCTACTACTCTTTATATCTCTAATTAATATTTAATTAAAGCTATTGTATCCAGTTTGCCAAAGCCATGCCCGCTTCGAATTCGCCGAATCCTACTGGGGCTGGACCCTGGTAATTTATGGTTGTGAAAGTTGGACGATAAAAAAAACAGAGTGCCAAAGAACTGATGCTTTCAAATTGTGGTACTGGAGAAGACTCTTGAGAGTCCCTTGGACTGCAAGAGTCAATCCTAAAGGAAATCAGTTCTGAATATTCATTGGAAGGACTGATGCTGAAGCTGAAACTCCAATACTTTGGCCACATGATGCGAAGAACCGACTTAAGAGAAGATCCTGATGCTGGGAAAGATTGAAGGCAAAAGGAGAAGGCGGGGGGCAGAGGATGAGATGGTTGGATAACATCACTGACTCAGAGGACAAGCATTTGAGCAAACTCCTGGAGACAGTGGAGGACAGAGGAGCCTGGCGTGCTGCAGTCCATGGGGTCGCAGAGAGTTGGACACAACTTAGCAACTACACAACGACCACCACCATTTGACAGATTCCTTGCACTTAAATCTTCAAGCAAGGACACTCGCCCTGCTGGTCAGCCCGGACCGCCCGCCCTGTCACCTGTGGCTTTTGCCTAAGTATGTTTTCGTCTGTTACTTTTCTTCATCCCCTACTCACTACGTGGCTTTATCCTGTCCCGTCTGTTCTTTCCCAGAAGACAAACAAGCGAACACATGAAACAAGCATCCATCGGTTTAGTCACATAGTGGGAAACAGCCTATTTCTTTTCTCTTCAGTCAGTGAGCATTACACTTCGGCACCCAAAAATGTACTCTAATCGCGCCTGCGCATCTGGAGTGGGTTCACTTAGCTCCTGCCTGTGTGGTTGCTTACGCTGCATCTGACGCATCTTGGCAGCAACACCTCACAAGCACTGCAGGGAAAGAAACAAAGGAGCTCTGAAAGCAGTAATAACCCAAGTTTCAAATGGATGCGCAGAGACTGAAATTTTCTGTTCCCTGAGGATTACTTTCCAGATACGGATCCGATCTGGCAAAGTTAGGTCCCTTTTATGCTGACTTTATGGGTGAGAGGATGGGAACGGCTGGCAGGGCCAGCGCTGCCCCTGACGCCCGGGACACTCTGCATCTGTCTTCTTTCCAGGGCCCGCCCGCCACTCAGAGGAGACTCTGCAACTTAGTTTAAAAAGAAACTGTGCCACCAACGATCCGGAAGCCAAGTAAACAGCAAAGGAAGAACACACAACTTGGTTTTCACACAAACATAATTCAACTCTTACTTTAATAAAAGAATGTTACAGTGTAGTAAGAAAAATATACAAATTTTTATTAAATCGGTAAATTTGGAAAAAGAGTGTTTACTGTGTTATTTGTGCATCACCACTGCAAGCATTCCAAACTCCTGAAGACTGAGGCTTTTTCTAATGTAAAGTGAGAAAAATGTAGTAAAATTTTCCTTTACAACCAGACCTTTCACATTTTCTGGCCTGAAACTAAAAACCAAAATTAAAATAACTTAAAATATTGTGATTTGAATACACTATTTTTTTAATGTAGAAAGAATGTTGATTTGTACAAATGAGTAACATTTACTTAATTCTGTGGAATTCGTAGATGAATATTTTAAAACTGTGCATTTATAAACCATGGTTCAGAGACTACATACTTTTGAATAGGCAAAATATATAACATTAGTGTTTTGCTTGATTATACCTTCAGAGTTTATTCATCTACACGGTAAAGTCAGAACTTTACAAATGAGGAAACTGAAGCCAAACAATGAGAAGTGTGTCTTAATTATAAGGCTAGTTGCTGTCAGAGACTAGACTGTCTTTAGTTGACATCTAAGGAGCAGCCACTTTAAATAATTTCCATAATCAGTATATTTCTCTGTCCCATTTAACTTAAGTTTGATTTACTTTGTTCAAAGATCTACGCAATGCTAAAGCAACAGGAGAAACCCCTGCCCTCCAAGGCCCCACAGCATACATGGAGAAGATGTCACAGAGTTGTCTAGGTTTTTGGGCCAACAAGCTATCCTGCAGGAATGCTTGAACTCGAAAATTTAGTGGCTTGTCATTTCAAAAACTGTTCCTGACAAAAGAATGGTGATGTCTCTTGAGTATAAATGAGCAGGGATCATTAAAGAAACGTCTCCACCCATGGAGATACAATGTGGACTAAACAAAACTGGTCTCTACGACACATTGAAAAGGAGAGCATCTGGGACTCCCCAGTGGCTAAGCGGGTAAAGAATCCACCTGCCATGTATGAGACGCAGGAGGCACAGCTTCAATCCCTGGGTAGGGAAGCTCCCCTGGAGGAGGAAACAGCAACCCACTCCAGTATTCTTGCCTGCAGAATTCCATGCACAGAGGAGCCTGGCAAGCTACAGCCCATGGGATCACAAAGACTTGGACATGACTGAGCACAAGCATAGTCTTGCCTAAACCTATAGCACAATAAAATAAGCCTACAGGATACTACAGGACAGGCAGCACAAGGAAATCCATGCTAATTTAGAAAGTCACTAAACCACTCAGGAGGGAAAAGCACATGCAAAGTAACACTGGAGTTAGACAAGCAAAGGTTGACTTGGGCTATAAAGTGGGCAGAGAACATTCCAGAACGGAGAAACAATATGCACTGAGTCTTCGAGGTTAAAAGAAAGAAGAAAATATTTGGAACTGAAAGAAAAAAAGGAATAATCTGGAATGTCAAGTAGGAGAGAGACCATCAAGGGATGAAGCCACAAGGACAGGGGCCTGACTAGAGCATTTAAAACGCACCCACAGGGGCTCAGCAGTAAAGAATCCACATGCAATGCAGGTGACTCAGGTCCGACTCCTGGGTCGGGAAGAGCCTCTGAAGATGGAAATGGCAACCCACTCCAGTACTCTTGTCTGGAGAATATCACATGGACAGAGGAGCCTGGAGGGCTACAGTCCCTGGGGTCACAAAGGTAGGACACGACTGAGTGACTAAACCGCTGAAGCATGAGAGGAATCAACTAAACCAAGGGAGGAGGAACGACAGCAGCGTCGGGAGAATACTGTTAGCATGCGTTTACGAAAGTCAAGGGAGAGTACTGTTAGCATGCGTTTACGAAAGTCAAGGGAGAGTACTGTTAGCATGCGTTTACGAAAGTCAATGGAGAGTACTGTTAGCATGCGTTTACGAAAGTCAATGGAGAGTACTGTTAGCATGCGTTTACGAAAGTCAAGGGGAGAGAGTATATCCAAAAAACGCTCAAATAAACATGGCAGAACACTGAGCAAGATCATGGCTACAAAACGGGAACCTGATGTAAAGCATAAGCCACACAGTAAAATGAGCTCTGACGGCAGGACGAGCAGGAGAAGCAGACCAAGAAAAAAACGGACAAGAGGAAAGGGAGGCACGGTGCATGCAGGCAACGCAACGAAGGGGCTGTACGGGGAGGAGAGTGAAGACAGGAGGGCGGAGGTGAAGCCGGACAGGAGAACGTGAAGGCAGGAGGGCGGAGGTGAAGCCGGACAGGAGAACGTGAAAGCAGGAGGGCGGATGAAGCCGGACAGGAGAACGTGAAGACAGGAGGGCGGAGGTGAAGCCGGACAGGAGAACGTGAAGACAGGAGGGCGGAGATGAAGCCGGACAGGAGAACGTGAAGACAGGAGGGCGGAGATGAAGCCGGACAGGAGAACGTGAAGGCAGGAGGGCGGAGGTGAAGCCGGACAGGAGAACGTGAAGGCAGGAGGGCGGATGAAGCCGGACAGGTTGGTCCAATGCTGCTTCCTTTACCCTGGCGCAGACCTGAACACGCTTCAGTGAGTGTGGGGATCGTTGGGAACGCAGCAGAGGCTCAGAAAAGACAAAAGGTCCCTGAAGAGGCAGCAAGAGGGAGTCCTGACCAAGAAGGGCTTGGACAGAAGCTGAGAACGTTTTCCACCGTGAGGGAAAGGGGAAGAGGAGAGGAGACCTGAGTCCAAGGAGACTTTAGAATCTGGGGTACAAAGTTATGAGTTTTTGCGTAGAAAATTGCTGATTATTTTGTGTGGGTAGCAGGAATGAAGCTCTCCGTGAAGAGGGGAAGTTGTTGGAGCCTTGAGGAGGAGGTGTGAAGTAACTGCTCCGGGCACTGCTGGCGGCACGGTTTGCTGGGTGTCCAGCCTAGTGTGTAAGGGCAGCAACGTGGCATTTCCCCCTCACCATCCAAGGGCCAAGGTGCAGGAGATAAACTGGCAGATGCACTCAGAGCTGAGACTCCCGAGCCATGTGTGATGCAGGGAGAGCCCGAACAGAAGACTGGTTAAGATGAGAACTGCTGATCAAATGCTAATTAAAAAAAGGGAAGTGGTTTTATTTTTCTCTGTAAAATTCATGAGCACTAAATGTTATATCAAGTCATGCTAAATGCATTTTAAAAATGCATTCACAGTAGAAAATCTACTGCATACATCTGAAAACTATAGGAGTGAAAAATAAAATAAGTGAATGGGAACATGAATTATGAAATTAGGTGGCTTAAGTCCTGGCCTCATACCTATAAATAACAACACTTTATGTCTGTGATCAGAGGCAGGAGATATTGAAAAATAAAATAATCAATTTCCCTCTTCTCCCGCCTTCCACTCCCCCCGTCTCTCTGGGATGATCTGGAAGAACACCCTTACCTGTTTATCCAAGTGGTTCATATACTGGGTTGGCCAAAAAAGTTCATTCAGATTTTTCCATAACATCTTATGGAAACCCCAAACGAATCTTTTGGCCAGTCTAGTATCCTTTTTTCACACATACTATTATGTGTGGGGGGAGAGGGGGGAGAGACAGAAAAGCTTGGAATTAGACAACTACGATTACAATTACAATTCTCCCAGCTTTGCTGAAATATAATTGACCTACAACCCTCTGTCAGCTTAAGGTGTACAATGAGATGATTAGAGAAACATATCTTTACCGCAATAAGCATTAACTAACAGATCCTTTATCTCACACAGTTACTCATGTGCTGTTTTTGTTATCGTTGTCATGGCGGGAAGGTAAAAGCCCTACTCTCATAGCAACTTTCAAAGACCCAATATAGTGCTTGTGGGCGACTCACCACGCTGTTCATCAGCCCCCTGGAACTTACTCATCTCATAACTGAGAGCTCTGCCCTTGGGCCAACATCTCCCGCCATCGCCCTGGCAACCACCAGGGCTCTTTGCAGCAGCTTCTCTTGTTGCAGAGCTTTGGGCTGCAGGCCACAAGGGCTCAGGAGCTGTGCCTCCCTCGGGCTCTTCAAGTCCAGTGATTGCAGACTTCACATACGAGTGAGCTCATAACACTACTTGTCTTTCTCACTAACTTATTTCACGGAGTAAAATGTCCTCAAGGTTCACTGTGCTGTTGCCAATGGCAAGGCAGCCTTCCATCTTTACAGGGCAGAATAACTACTCCATTGGACTCGTATTACACCACATTCCCTTTAACCAAGGATGGACACTTAGGCTGTTTCCACATCTTTTCTTTCTGATTTTATTTCCTTACGTTTGGCTGTGCCGGGTCTTTGGAGCAGCACTCAGGCTTTCTCCAGTTGTGGCAAGCGGGAGCTCCTCTCTACTTGCAGGGAGCAGGCTTCTCGCTGCAGTGGCCTCTCGTTGCAGAGCTTGGGCTAGAGGGCGCAAGGGCTCAGCAGTTGTGGCACGTGGGCTGAGCTGCCCGGCCGCCTGTGGGATCTTCCCGGACCGTGTGCCCTGCACTGGCAGGCGGGTTCTTCACCACTGGCCACCAGGGGAGGTCCATGTTTCCGTACCTTGACTGTTGAGACTAATACCATGATAAGCATGAGGGGCAGGTATCTCTGCAAGACAGTGATTTTGTCTTTGCTGGATAAACACCCAGAAGTGGAATTGCTGGACCACATGGTAGTTCTATTTTTAATTTTTGAGGAACCTCCAGATTGTTTTCTGCAGTGGCTACATCTATACGTTCCGACCAGCAGTGAGTCAGGGTTTCCTTTCCTCTACATCCTTGCCAGCGTTTGTCTTCTCTCGTCTTTGCAAAGCCGTTTTAGCAGGTCTGAGATAATATCTCATTAAGGTTTTGATTTGCATTTCCATGATAATTATGACGTTGAGAACCTTTTCATGTACTTGTTGGCTATTGTTATCTTTTCTTTGGAAAAATGTCTAAGTCCTCTGCCCATTTTTTAACTCTATCGTTTGGTTTGTTGCTATTGAATGAGTTGCTAATATTTGTGGTATTAAGTCCTTAGGTATGTGGTTTGCAAACATTTTACCCCATTCCATAGGCCCCCTTTTCAACTTCTTGCTTATCTGCTGTGCAGAGCCCTTCCGTTTCATATAGTCCTACTTGCTTTTTGCTTTTGTTGCTGGTGCTTCTGCTGTCATATACAAAAAAATTATTGCTGAGACTGACGTCAGTGAACTCATCATTATGTTTTCTTCTAGGATTTTTTTTGGACAAAACTGCAAGACTTTATTGAATTTTTTGTTTCAAACTTTAAGTCAATGTTACAGTAGTATATAATTTCATATTTTATGTTTAAGGCTTTAATGCATTTCAAGTTAACTTTTTTGACTTCTGAAAGATAAAAGTCCAGTTTCATCTGCACCTACATTCATCAGCAATACTGGCCTGTAGGCTCCTTTTATTTAGTATTCTCATCTGGCTTTAGTTTCAAGGTAATACCAGTCTTATAAAAATTAGTTAGGGCATGTTCCCTGCTCTTCAATTTTTTGGGAGAATGTAATAAAACCTGGCACTAGTTTCTCCTTCAAATGTTCAGCAGAATTCACCCAAGAAGTCATCTGGTCTTAGGTTTTCTTTGTTGGGAGGTTTTTGATTACTAATTCAACCTCCTTACCTATTACTGGTCTGCTTAGGTTTTCTATTTCTTCAGGATTTTATCTTTCCAAAAGATAAGATTATTATATTTTATTATGTTTTCTCTTTTCTACTGTTTTTCTATTCTCTATTTCCTATATCTCTGCTCTGATCTTCGTCATCTCCGTCTGGTAACTTTAGGGTTTTGTTGTTCAGTCGCCCCGTCATGTGCGACTCTACGGCCCCATGGACTGCAGCACACCTAGGTTCCCTGTCCCTCACCATATGCCCAGGTTCATTTTCACTGGATTGGTGATGCTGTCCAGCCATCTCATCCCCTGACACCCTCTTCTCCCTCTGCCCTTAGTCCTTCCCAGAATCAGGGACTTTTTCAATGAGTCATCTGTTCACATCCAATGACCAAAATACTGGAGCTTCAGCTTCAGCATCAGTCCTTCCAGAGAATATTCAGGGTTGATCTCCCTTAAGATTGACTGGTTTGATCTCCTTGCTGTCCAAGGGACTTCCAGGAATTGTTTCCAGCACCACAGTTCTAAGGTATCAATTCTTTGGCATTCTGCCTTCTTTACGGTCCAGCTCTCACAACTACGTGACCACTGGGAAGACCGTAGCCTTGACTATATGGACCTTTGTCAGCAGAGCAGTGTCTCTGCTTTCCAACACGCTGTCTAGGTTTGCCATCACTTTCCTGACAAGAAGCAATCGTCTTCCGATTTCATGGCTGCAGTCACTGTCCATGGTGATTTTGAAGTGCAAGTGATCTGGGGCTTTGTTCTTTTTCTAGTTCCTTGAAGTATAAAAGTCAGGTTGTTCAAGACCTTTCTTTTTCTTAATGTAAGCATTTATTGCCATAAACTGTCCTCTTAGCATCACTTTTGCTGCATCCCATCAGTTTTCTTATTTCCATTTTCATTTGTTTCAATATTTTTTTAATTTTATTTTATTTTTAAACTTTATATAATTGTATTAGTTTTGCCAAATATCAAAATGAAGCCATCACAGGTATACATGTGTTCCCCATCCTGAACCCTCCTCCCTCCTCCCTCCCCATACCATCCTTCTGGGTCGTCCCAGTGCACTAGCCCCAAGCATCCAGTTTCAATATTTTTAAATTTCCCTTTTGATCTAATCTCTGGCCCACTGGTTGTTCAGGAGTGTGTTGTTTAATTTCTACATATTTGTGAATTTCCCACTTTTCCTGTTGTTACTGGTTCATGGTTTCAAACCACTGTGGTTGGTAAAGGTACTTTCAATCTTTAAAATCTGCTGAGACTTGTATTATGACCTAACATGGTCTGTTCTGGAGAATGTTCCAGGTATACTTGAGAAAAATGTATATTCTGCTGCTGTTAGAATGTTGTATGTCTGTTAGGTCCATTTGATTCAATAAAAGTATCTTGTAGGCAGCATATCAGTTCAGTTCAGTTCAGTCACTCAGTCATGTCCGACTCTTTGCGACCCCATGAATCGCAGCACGCCAGGCCTCCCTGTCCATCACCAACTCCCAGAGTTCACCCAAATTCATGTGCATCAAGTCGGTGATGCCATCCAGCCATCTCATCTTCTGTCGTCCCCTTCTCCTCCTGCCCCCAATCCCTCCCAGCATCAGAGTCTTTTCCAATGAGTCAACTCTTCGTGTGAGGCGGCCAAAGTACTGGAGTTTCAGCTCAGCATCATCCCTTCCAAAGAACACCATAATAGCTGGGTCTTATTTTCTGGTCTATTCAGTGACTATATGGCTTCTGCTTTAAATGTTAAATTCACCAACAGGTTAAACTGTCCAATGGAAAGGCACACAGTGACTGGACAGATAAGAAAACAAGACCCAACTAAATACTGCCTACATGACACCCACTGCAACTCGGAAAACACACACAGGCTCAAAATGAGCCAATGGAAAAAGATTTTCCATGCAAACAAACGAAAACCAAAAGAGAGCAGAGGGGTGTGTGTGTGTGTGTGTGTGTGTGTGCGCGCGCGCGCACGCACGTGTGTGTACACACACACATATATATTGGTCAAGACAAAGTCAAAAACTATAACAGGACAAGGTCATTATATAACAAGAAGGTCAATTCATCAAGAGATTCTCAAAGTCCTAGGTACACACGCATCCTACACCAGAAGACCTAAATACTCAGGCGGATACAGCTCCCTGGTGTCTGTTCTGTGGTTCCCCTCGTGCTGTCTTCCTTTGCGAGTTCACCGTTTTCCATAGTGGTATACTGTGATTCCCTTTCTTTATCTTGCGTGCATCTACTACAGGTTTTTGTTTTGTGGTTACCCTGAGGTTTACTTGGAAAATCCTAGAGATACAGACAGCAGTTATTTTGAACTCATCACAACTTAACTTTGATCAGATATAAAAACTCTACCCGTCTATTCCTCCCACACACATTTATGTTTTTGATGTCACACTTTACATTTTTATACTGTGTATCTGAAAATTATTGTTGCTATAGCTGTAATACTTTTGTTCTTCACCCTTTATACTAGAGTTGAGTACTTAACAAGACACCACATTGCAGCATCGGAGCATTTTGAATCTGACTGTGTGTTTGGCCTTCACCTGTGTTGTTTCCGTATGTCTTCATAGTTAGCATCCTTTCAGTTCAGGCTGAAGAAGTCCTTTCAACATTTCTTGTAAGGCAGGCATAGTGCTGATGAACCACCTCAGCTTGTATTTGCTTGGGAACGTCTTTACCTCGCTTATTTCTGAAGGACAACTTTTCTGGGTTTAGTAGTAGCTGACCCTTGAACAATACAGGTTTGCCCTGTGCAGATCCACGTAAGTACATACTAGAGTAACACAATCTGTAGAACTGCAGATACGGAGCGCCAACTGCAGAGTTATATGCAAATTTGCTTCTGCTTGGTGGTGGGAGGTCAGTCCCTCTAACTTGTTCAAGGGTAGTTGTTCAAGGGTCAACCGCATTCTTGGTTGGTGGTCTCTTTCAGCACTTTGAATGTGTCATTCCTTCCTCTCCTAGCCTATAAGGTCTCTGCTGAAAACTCTAATAGTACTTTCATGAGAAAAATATTCTTTTCTTGCTGTTTTTAAAACTCTGTGACTTTGATTTCAGACCATTATAACATGTCTTAGAGAAAACCATCTCGGCTTGAAATGTTTGGGTGACCTATTAACCTCAAGAACGGGATGCCCAACTCTCTCCCCAGGTTAGGAAAGTTCTTAGCCATTCTCTCTCTAAATATGTTTCCTATTCCCCTTCCCTCTCTTCTCCTGCTGGGACTCCAGTGGCACAGGATGGGTTGCCTTAATGATTTCTCCTAAGACCCACAGGCTTCCATCATTCTTTTTCAATTTACTTTTCACTCCTCTAAGTGGTTAATTTCAGATGATCTGTCTTCACGCTCACAGACTGCTCTGCTTGGTCTACTCTGCTGTCAAAGCCCTCTATTAAACTCTTCAGTTCAGTCACTGTGTCCTTCAGCTCCACAATTTGTTTAGTTTGTCTTTTCTATAGCGGTTGTACTTTCGTTCTTGTGCTGTTTTCATGATATAACGGAATTGTTTTCCTGTGTCTTCTTATAGCTACCTAAGTGTTGTTAACACCATCATTTTGAATTAATTGTCAGGTGATTCCCTGGAACTCCACTTCTCGGCGATCAGCTACTGAAGGCTCACCGCACTCCTCTCGTGGGCTCATGCCTCCCTGATCCCTGTAGCCCAGCGCTGGAGTCTGGACACCGAAACAGCAGCCATTACTTCCAGATGTTACAGACCAACTTGCGTAAGGGAAACTTTCATCAGCAGGTGGCGGCGTGCTGCAGCGCGCTGTGAGTCCGTGCCCAGTGGTGCAGGAGGTGGGGTGGCTCCTTGGCTCAGGCCACTGGGGTCAATGGCACCTATGATCACATGGTCCTTGGGAGGTACTGCAGGGGATCCACTGAGGCTGCCAAGGGCTGTGAGGGTCCTCAACCCTGCCTCCAGGTCCAGCGGCTAGAATCCAGGATGAGCAGCAGCAGTGGCCGGTGCCATGGGATGCCCTCGGCTACTGGCCTATGTCATGAGCAGAGGGTGATGAAGGCTGGTAATCAGGGTCCCACCTCCCATACAGGTGCAGGGCTGGAGGGGCCAGCTGCAGTCAGCCCAGGGGGTCAGGGGAGACCCAGGACAGGGGACCCCCCGAGTCAGGCCCATGGCAACCCAAGGGGGCCCTGTCGGTGTGCCCTCTTACGACTGCCATCTTCTCTTGGAAAGAGGGCACTTCACACACTTCCCCACTGCGTGCAGAGCAGTGGGGGCATTGACAAGCATCAGATCGGGATGTGCGAGTGCAGAGCCAAAGGAGCCAGCCCTGGGCGCTCACACAGCAGCAGGGGCTCAGCCGTGGGGTCAGGCTGGTGTCCTGCCCTTGCATAGCTGCAGAGCCCTGGGCTGGCTGCCCCTGCGGGTCCCAGGCTCCAGCAGGGGAGGCTGGGAGGACAGGAGTTGGCAAAACGGGAGGGACTCAGGTGGCTGGTGTCGGCAAACACAAATATCTGCGGGGTGGAAGCCAGTGAACTCTGCAGGGGTTCCGGACCAGCCGGGGTCACCTGCAGAGCAGGTCATGGGGAACTGCAGCTGCTCCTGCCACATGGCAACTACAGGTGGCCAACCCTCCTTCCTCGTTCCTAACTGTCTCTGTGAGTCAAGTTGCTCAGTCGTGTCCAACTCTTTGCAACCCGTGGACTGCAGCCCACCAAGCTTCTCTGTCCCTGGGATTTTCCAGGCAAGAATACTGGAGTGGATTGCCATTTCCTTCTCCAGGGGATCTTCCCGATCCAGGGATCAAATCCAGGTCTCCTGCACTGCAGGCAGACTCTTTACCATCTGAGCCACTAGGGAAGCCAGCTGCCTCTGTTAAGTCTTGGCTTTTGCCAGTCTCTGGGTGGCTGAAACGGAAGCAGGACCTGTGCGTGGTGCTCCAGAAGCCTGGGGAATCTGGTCACAATCCCACTGCTCTTTCCCTCCGAGGGGACTCCTTGCTGCAGAGTCCCTTCTGGGTACTGAGCAAGGCTGGCCTGGGGGAAGGGATGACACATGCTAAATGAAGCTGTTCTTCCTTCCCAGCCATGGTTATTCTCAATTCTGTTTCACTGTGTTGCTCAAGTTATCAAGTGGCATCCAGAGTTCTCAGAGCTGTCTTTGTTTGTGAAGAGCTGTCTAATTATTTCTATGTTGTTGGGGAGAGGGGATGGAGGCTGAGACCTCCTGCTCCACCATCTTGCGGACATCACACCCCTAAAATGATAGTTTTCACTACATTAGTCAAAATAGCTTGGCAAAGTCATTAATTACTACAATTTAATACCCAAAAGAAACTGTTTCAAAAGCAACTCACTCCCTCATTTAGGGCCACAGATGACCCTGGTGAAGCCGGAGGTTCAGAAAACCACTAGCCTACATCTCAGAAAAACAGATTTACAGCACTAGTAGACATACATCACTCGTGCCAACAAGGTATTAATAAAAATCTCTAACAATCCACCAAAAAAATACAGTATCATAGACTGCGTAACATTACACACTGCAATAGGACTACCAGCAACAGTAAAAGCAGAACCAAACTCATTGCTGAAAAAAATGTTAACTTCACACAACATCTTAAGAAAGCAAACACAGTTAGGTATTTGTACAAATTAAAGTGAACATATAGATGTTCATTTAAAATTCCAGCACCTCCTTAAAAGCCCAGCTAAGTAGTTCCTAAACTTCAGTGGCAACAAAAACGCCTAGACAGCTTGTTAAAACATAAACCCCTGGGTGCCAGTTCCATGACTTCTGAGTCTGGCGGTCGAAGGCGGGTCTGAGAGCCGTGTTTCTAACAGGATCCCCAGTGACGCCACTGCTCGTCTGAGGACCACGCTTTGAGAACCAAGAGCACAGACAGGGCATCCCTCACGCTGAGGAGCATGATCAACCACATGTTACAGAACTTCATATTTGTCAGCTGAAAACATTCTTTTAAATGAGGCAATGAATAATTCAAAATTCTCTTTATTACATATACATTTTATCTGGCAACGGGTGTATTTTCAGAGGGCTAGAAAGAAACAACCCAGACAGTAATAGCGGGAAGTAATTTTGACAAGAAAAATATTACCAAGATGTTTTTTAAACATTTCAACATGAATCAGTTCAGTTCAGTTGCTCAGTCGTGTCCGACTCTTTGCGACCCCATGAATAACAGCACGCCAGGCCTCCCTGTCCATCACCAACTCCCAGAGTTCACTCAGACTCATGTCCATCGAGTCAGTGATGCCATCCAGCCATCTTATCCTCTGTCGTCCCCTTCTTCTCCTAGCTCCAATCCCTCCCAGCATCAGAGTCTTCCAATGAGTCAACTCTTCACATGAGGTGGCCAAAGTACTGGAGTTTCAGCTTTAGCATCATTCCTTCCAAAGAACACCCAGGGCTGATCTCCTTTAGAATGGACTGGCTGGATCTCCTTGGAGTCCACGGGACTCTCAAGAGTCTTCTCCAACACCACAGTTCAAAAGCATCAATTCTTTGGCGCTCAGCTTTCTTCACAGTCCAACTCTCGCATCCATACACGACCACAGGAAAAACCATAGCCTTGACTAGACAGACCTTTGTTGGCAAAGTAACGTCTCTGCTTTTCAATATGCTATCTAGGTTGGTCATAACTTTCCTTCCAAGGAGTAAGTGTCTTTTAATTTCATTGCTGCGGTCAACATGAATAGTTACTATCAAAATGGTAGTTCTGGTTCTATACAACAACGGAAATAATTTTATTCCAAAATTAAGTGTTTGATGACATTGGGGCTGTATGATTTAAAGGAACAATGGTGAGGAATTATGGCTACATAAAGATATACTGTCCATCATTTTCTCTATCTCTGTATGCCATATACAACTGTCCATATCTAAATAAGGTATAAATCTTTTTTGAATTAAATAATACCATCTGCATCAACATGGACGGACCTAGGGCCATCCTGCAGGAGGAAATGGGAACCCATTCCAGTATTCCTGCCTGGAAATCCCATGGGCAGAGCAGCCTGGTGGGCTACCATCTGTGGGGTTGCAGAGCCAGACACGACTTACTGACTAAACAAGAGGTTATGATACAAAGTGAAATAAGTCAGACAGAGACAAACACCATATGATATTGCTAACATGTGGAGTCTAAAATATGACGCACGTGAACTGATCTATGAAACAGATTCACACACACAGAGAAGAGACTTGTGGTTGCCAAGAAGGAGGGGGATGGGGGACAGGTGGACTGGGAGTTTGGGACTGGCAGATGTAAACTAGTAACGTAAGGTGGATAAACAACAAGGCCCAGAGAACTATATTCTACATCCCATGGTAAATCACAATGGAAAAGAATATATATACATATGTATAACTGAATCACTTTGCTGTACAGCAGACAGAAATTAACACAACACTGTAAATCAATTATACTTCAATTAATTTTTTTTTCAAAGATATATGTCTTGGGACTTCCCAGGTGGTCCAACAGTTAGGAATCCACCTGCCAGTGAATGGGAAATGGGTTCAGTCCCTGGTCCGGGAAGATTCCACATGCCATGGGGCAATGAAGCCGATCTACTACGAATATGAACTCCTGAAGCCCGTGAGTCCTAGAACCTGTGCTTCACATCAAGAGAGGCCACTGCAATGAGACGCCTGCACACGCCATCTAAAGGGTGGACCCTGCTCGCTGCAACCAGAGAAAGCTGGTAAACAGGAATGATGACTCCGCACAGCCAAAAGGAAATAGACAAACCCTTAAAAAAAAAAAAAAGATATGTCTTTTTGTATCTTACCACCTAACAGGTCTATGAGAAATTATTATTTTTCTGTGTTTTCTTATAAATGCCAATATCTGTGAAGATAAAAAATAATTTAAGACCTCTGTTATTTTTCCTTTGGAAATTTTCCCCCCAAAAAATTATTATATATGGATAGAATCATAGAGTTTTCTGAATAAGAGAGAACATTAAAGATTCTTTTTTATGGTGAATACTTAGGAGGTTATATTGTCTCAAGTTTGGATGTAGTACCTACTGAAGCCAAAACCAGAATCCAGATATCCTTGTTTCAAATACACATCCTTTCTAAAATTCTCTGTTGCATATAAAAGCACACTACAAAAAAGCCCAATATATTCTACTTCATTGATCTTTAATTTTATTGTTCACTAAGTGGATAGTAGTTCAAGGAATATTCACAAGTTTAGAATTTTTCCTTATTATCTACAGGAAAATAAATATTTTTAGCACACTAAATATTTAAACATTTTTGTAAAATAATGACCTAAACCCTACAGACTTTCTCTGAACAATATTTGGAAAAATGTATGTGAAGAAACCTCAAATAGACTATTAATTACCAACAGATTCAAATCAGTATCTTCTCATCCTAGAACTAAAATAAATCTTCATTTACTCACTTTGAGTTTGACTTACATATACAAAAATGTGAAGAAAGTGAATTATTCTAAGATGTCTTATTTCAAAACCGGTTATAAAAATAGCAGAGATCATACTACTTATTGCTTTACACAATGTCCATATTGAAAATTAAAAGCACACAATTCTGGAAATCTGTCAGTTTGCTGAACCTCTTAAAAATGTATATAAGCAATGGTGTAGAAACATTTAAATGTAATAACTATCCCATTCTGATAATCTTCACCCTGAAGAATCATCTGGATAAACAGCTACTACTATGAAATGATCTTGGTGCTTCTGAAACGCAAACCATAGAAGCAATTTAATGAAGAATTCTAGCCTTTATGAATGTTTCTTCCCAGAATGATCTAAAATTAGCATCACAACTCAAAGCAACGAAGCTCTTTCTGCTTATATATAAGCAAATTCTAGCTAAAGTAATGAAAACGGAACTTCAAAGAACCTTAAGAAAATAAAATCCATAGCAGCTGAGATATATCATTTTGCTACTTCTAGTCCTTTTAAACAAGGCCTATTACAATAAAATGAAAACCCTCATCAATCACCTGATAAGAGTAATTCCAAACTTAACCAAACAGGGCTAATGGGTGAGAATTGAATTGAAAACACCTTGACAAAGAAAGCAATTTCTTTTCTTCGCACTCCTCTGAAGCTGTGGGTGATCATGGTAATCGAACCATCAACAGTGAGGGCCATCTGTCCTGAGGGCCCTTCAGGAGAGTTTTAAAAAATCAACAACAGGAAAAAAAAAAAGAAAGAAATGCTGTACCACAGATGTTCAATCCTGATTAATCTATGACAAGGAACTTACAGCTGAGAATCAATGTTTTGACGTTTTTCAGATACCAATCATTAAGAGCCAACACAAAAGTTTTTTATGAGAACGCAGGGGGAAAAAGTTAATAGATTGCTTATAGAAGGATGATCTTTCATATGAAATCTGAAATACCTTTCAGTCAGCCAAGATGTCCGTCATGTCCTAAAGCGACGGCTTTTATTATAATCCCCTTACAGAGACGAGCAGACAGGAGCCCAGGCTTTAGGTTAGCCCTCAGACGAGCATCTCAAGACTGCTGCTCTTCATACATTCTTTGGACAAGTACATGATTAAGCACAAAGAAGATGTTTATATTCACATGTTTATGTTTCAACTCTTTGAACTAAAAACAGATTTTTAAGAAACAGCATTAACATGGAAACTCAGAAATGTAAAATTAGTTGAACCTCATAAAGCAGTTTTGTTTTATTTATAACATTTAAAATAAATTTCACAGTACACCAAGAAATAATTTCCAGCACAAGAGCAAACTAAGTCAAAAGCTTTTCCTGTCTGAAATATAGTTTGAAATACAGTAGACTGCCAGCATTCTTGTATATAACCCAGTTTGGGCCATTTGGGAATAAGCCCAAGTCAATGAATAAAACAGAATAACTATTAAAATGACTCAGAGTTCACTACAGTGAAAATCTGTAGTTATTAAGCATAACTACAAAAACATTTAAAATTAATTTTAAAATGAAAAATACAACTATAAAACAAGATACTAAAGAACCAAATAAAACCATGCATCTCAGGTTTTTTTCCAAAATACTTTCAAGTTAGATTCAAACTAAGTGTAAAAGAAATGTTAATTTAAGGCTCAAATACATGAATTCACTGAGCCTTACTGTACATGCGATAACTCCTTAACTACCTCTGTGCTGCCAGAGTCTAAGAGTCTGTGACTGCAGGAACAGGGCATCCTCATGCACCCCAGAGACAAAGCACAGAGGCGAGCACGTCTGCACTCTAGGAGAAACACTCCACCCACGTCCTGCCTCAGATGGGTGTGCAATCTGAATTTACTGTGTGTGCGCTAAGTCACTCGTGTCCGACTCTTTGCGACCACACAGACCGTAGCCCACGAGTCTCCTCTGTCCATGGGATTCTCAAGGCAAGGATACTGGAGTGGGTTGTCATGCCCTCCTCCAGGGGATATTCCCAACCCAGGGATCGAACCTCCATTTCTGACGTCTCCTACACTGGCAGGCAGGTTCTTTACCACTAGCACCACCTGGGAAGAAAGCCCTTGGAAATGAACAACAGAATTAGAAAACCTCCCCCTAGATGGCTTACGATACTAAAATTATCTGAAAAACATACATAAATAAGGATTTTTTAAAACAAAGAACAAGAGAATTCAAAACATGAGCAAACTAGATTCTTTCTTTCGTTAAAAAAGGCAAATTTTGAAAACAATCAAAACTTTTAAGGACTGAAAAATATGTGTGTCTGTGTGTGCATGCTCAGTCGTGTCTGACTCTCTGCGACCTCACGGACTGTAGCCAGGCTCCTGTGTCCATGAGATTTTCTAGACAAGAATGGTGGAGTGGGTTGCCATTTCCTCCTCCAGTGGGTCTTCCCTGCCCAGGGAGCGGACCTGTGTCTCTTATGTCTCCTGCACTGGCAGGCGTATTCTTTACCATTGAGCCTCTTGGGAAGCCATTAATGAAAAATATGTAGTATGAAATTGTAAGTTCAATAGATGAAATAAACCGATCATATACAACTGAAGAGAAAAATAGTGAGATGAATCAGACATAAAATGATATTAAACAAAATGAGGTAGAGAGAAATCTCCCAAAATGAGAAATATAAAGGTTAAGAAAAATGGAGACTGCCATTAAAAAGAATACATTTGAATCAGTTCTAATGAGATGGAGGAAACTGGAGCCTATTATACAGAGTGAAGTAAGCCAGAAGGAAAAACACCAATACAGTATACTAATGCATATATATGGAATTTAGAAAGATGGTAACGATAACCCTGTATACGAGACAGCAAAAGAGACACTGATGTATAGAACAGGCTTATGGACTCTGTGGGAGAGGGAGAGGGTGGGAAGATTTGGGAGAATGGCATTGAAACATGTGAAATGTCATGTATGAAACGAGATGCCAGTCCAGGTTCAATGCACGATGCTGGATGCTTGGGGCTGGTGCACTGGGACGACCCAGAGGGATGGTATGGGGAGGGAGGAGGGAGGAGGGTTCAGGATGGGGAACACATGAGAAATAAAGGAATAAAAAATTAAAAAAAAAAAAGAAAAATGGAGACTAGAAGTAATCTATATAAGTCTATTTCAAGTTCTAAAAGTCAGGTCTAACAGACCGGGGTGTATAAAACAAGGGAAGGACAGAGATAATGTTAGAAGAAATAGTGACTGCGTTCTTCGAAAGCAGTGAATGATGTAAATCCTCAGAGTCAGAAATCACAACAAACCAAAAGAATATCTCAAGAAAGACATATTCGGGGGCACTGTAATGAAACTACAGAGTGCAAAAGAACCACCCATATTTAAAAGCACCCTAGAGGAAAAGAGGCAGCTATACCTCTAAACATATATTTATTTTACATGCAATAAAAGTATGCATAATATATAATAATTACACCTACGGCAGACTTTGCAAAGACAGCAATGGAATCCAGAAGACAGTACAACAGTACATTTGAAACTTTTGAAAAAGTATGTTTGTCCTTTGAGAGCTGCATAAAGAGGAATGTGGGTAAAGATAGAACTGTCTAAAGAGATATTTACCAAATAGGGACACTTGCTAAAGAACTTATAAAGACTGCAGCAGCATTAGGGGGGAAAAAGTTAATTCTCCAAAGGAAAAGTATGAAATGCAAGAAACAGTATATTTTTTGTACCCCATCTATATATACACAACTATATATATATTGAATCACTGTTTGCGACTAATGAAGTCCTGGAAATTATGTATAAGCCCATTAGTGTGGAAATGGTTACAGCATTATTATTCTACGAGATGTTACAGCGCCTTGAAAAAGACTAAAGCCTTGAGAAACATTGTATTTGTTCACATAAGGGGAAAAAAAAATCTCTGAAACACAGTGTTAATGAAAACAAGGAGGCCAGATGAGGCTGGAAAGAGAAGGAGAAGCAAGCAGAACAGGAGGGTCTTAGCAGTCATCCAAAGGAGCCAGGCCTGCACTCTGGAAAAGGCGCACGCTTGGGAGTTTGAGTGGAGGGGTGGCAAGTCCTGGCACGCTTAACAGGGTCACCTGGCTGCTGCACTGAGCATCAACTGAAAGACCACAGAATAATAAAGCCAGTTACAACCATCCTGCTAACACAAAGTGAACCACCCCCTGGAGAAAGAACTTGGATCTTATAAATCATCTAAGAACTCAGATCTTATTATACTACTAATAATGGACACCTGTCATTAAACCCCTGGGGCTGGGATTCAGACACGTACGGACGATTTGTGGTAAAATAAACGGAAAGGGGTCAGATAAGATAAAACTTACACGATGACCCACCCTCTTGAGACAGACACAGTACAGGGCCTAAGAGTCAGAGGGAAATTCTCCCGACAGATTACAGCAGACACTGGATGCCCGTGACCTGATGGAGGGGCGGTGAGAACTCTGAGAAGCTCCAGCTCCGCTGAGCTCCTTTAGCACAGTCAGGGGCTACCGAGATCCTGGCGGTGAGGTGACAGGGAAGATGCAACGAGCTGCGATGGACGTCATCACGAGGGGAGGTCCAGGCATCAGGAGCAGCCTGGGCGAGGCCAAGGGACATCACGGCCAGCCCCACCCAGGGCCATGAGCACCACCCCAGTGGGAGCACTCCCAGATCCAGAGAAACATCGGCAGCAGCATCATGGAAAGGACGCGGAGGGGCATCGCGCATGCAGGCGTGTCACGGGGCAGGTGAGGGAGACCAGCACTTCGCAGCCCCGGAGAGGCGGCTCCAAGGGGTCCGCAAGAGGACTAGAGGAGAAGGGCCTCTTCATAAGGGCACAGAGCCTGGACGGGACCCAGCGAGAGGCACCAAGCTTTCAACATCCGAGTCCAAATACCAATGTGATGCCATCTGTAGCCTCGCGCTAGAGAAGGCTAAGGACTCTGGGGGCGACACCGTCGAAATGTCCACAGGAGAAGTTAAGAAACTTGCTAAAGAAAAGTGTAATGATGAGCACAGAGTGCACAACCTGGACATTATACTCAGTTCTCAATCACGAGAGAGAAACTTTTAGGTTTTCCTCGAAATGAGAGGAGGAGAGATTCGTGAACAGGTCGTTCATCCTGTTTCTAGTTGTCTTAGTTCTGAAGTCTTCCCTGTTGGCGGCTGGGATTACCTCGAACTAATAATGGGCAGGTAGCATTAACCTCCGGGGCCTATGTACGATGGGTAAATACACTGACACTGACAAGAGGAACCCTTCCCGGAAGGGGCGGGAAGCGCTCAGTCCTAACTTGCTTGCAAATAATTGAGCCCGGAAGTAACTGTCACCCATTCCCCTTGGAACATACAATTATCAAGTTATTGGGGATACATTTAAAAGACTTTGCTGAGCATTTCAAGTAGAAAACAGTGAGCTCATTTGGGGACAACCAGACTGGATTAAGCCTCTAAGAAGGCTGCAGGAGCAAACACAAATTTCCAAGAGGAACTTGTCAGTTGAGATCACAGATGAACGTGTGCAGAAGATGCGGTCATTATCACAGATGAAGACAATCACGGCTGCATTGAGATCATGGGTGAGTGGGGTCTCAAGACCCCCGTCTTCTCCCTGGACATCAGGCTCCTTTTTGCTCCACTGAACAGATGCACCTGTTGGTATTCTGCCTGCAGGCACAGTCGGCTCCTCATCGCCCAGGCTCCCTCCTGAAGTGCCCAATAAACCTAATGGCTGGATGGAAATTCCTCCCAATATGCAACTAAATCTCTCACAAGAGAATTTACATCTTTTTTTTTTTTCCTCTTGCTGAAAAACTGGTGGCATGGAGGAAGAAACCACACATCATCCTCACATAAAATCGTTATTAAAAAAAAAAAAAAAAAAACAAACCTCCAAATAGTTACTGAAATTCTATTTCCCATTCATCATCAAGTCATTTCCTTCACGTAAATGCAGTAGTTCTCAACCCTTTCTGCTCATTTAGAAATTACTTAAGAAGACTCTCTCGGCCACATCCCAGACCATATGAGGTGTCTGCTATGAAATTTCTAGAATGCCCCAAGTTATTCTAACATGCAGCTTGGGCTGCGAATCACTGCCTCTATCTCTCTATAGAGAAAATTTTTTATCCAACCTTTTAAAAAGTTTTCGGTCTTCAACTTTCAAATACTGTTTCAGACCTTGGGCTAAAAGTAGAACATAGAGGGCCATATATAAAACATAAGTGTTGCACAGATGCACACAAGCATCGATAAAGCAAACTTCTGTATCTCGTGCCTGATTTTTCCCAAGATTTCACTACACCAACACCTACACTCTTAACTAAAATGGAATCCCACTCCTCTTTACTAACAGAGTCCAGGCACCAAAGTGTTTTCAAAATCTCAAAATCGGCCTCCATGTCTACATTCCGTCAACGTCCGAGTCACGTCAGCTCCTGCTTTCAAACACGGCCCTGCCCCATCCCTCCGCTTCCGCATTCACCCTGCTCTAAACCCTGATCTCCTGGCTCTTCCTGCTGCTCAGCTCTTCTCAAACTTCTGCCCCTGAATTCAGCTTCTTGAAGCTTTCTTATTACGCCTCCATTCACAGAAAAATGTTCAGCGGCTCCCCACTGCTTACACTGACAAAACCCAGCTCTTTAAACCATGTAGATGTTTTGTGCTGTACATAAAATGTTCATTTTTAACACAAGAAATAACTCCATGTGTTGAGACCAGTCGGCGCAGTGAAATTCTGCTCTTCCTGCCTACCCAAGTGTGTGCCCATCAGACTCCAGTTCAAGTTTCTAGCTCATTCCAGGCCTCCCTCCCGTCCTTCACAGAAATTAAGATATTCCCGATGCCAAGCACGGGCTCATGCTCCAACATACGCTCTGCGCCTCCCCCTTGAAACCCTGCATTCCTCTTCTCCATCTTCTCATATTATTCTGGACTGAGGCTGGAGGGCCTTCCCAAAACACTGCAGCCACACAGACTGGCCCACTTCCAGCAACTCGGACCATCTGAGCCCGTTCTTCCGAACAATACTGCTTTACACCATGACTTAACTACTTTATTTGTGTCTCCTCGCTTAAATAAGGCTCCCAAAGGCAGAAATCATGTCTTATATCCTTAATTGTATACTGCATAAAGGGCTTTTTCAGCTTATTATTGAATTCCTCATTCTCTCCATTCAATGAATATATATAATGCATAGAAAATTCTTCCCTATCATAGCAATTCCTTCAGAGTAAACTTTGTGAATTTGATTATTTCGCAAAGTATCCAGCCTACTCTAACATAAGTCTGGTTAACCCTGACTGAAGAGTAATATAATGAACCAACCATCTGCGCCAATGTTTAAATGTGGAATGGAACAAAAAAAAATTAAAATTTTTGTAAAATCTGAGGAAAAACTCATGGTATAAATATTTATTCATTACACAAGTATATTCCCTCTTTATAGACAGAAAAGTAACAGCGGTTTTCAAGGTCAAATGCCTCCAGGGGATACACAGGTGATGGGATCGAGTGGGCAGGGAACTGGGGTGGGGGCCTGGGGGGAGAGACACAGGTGGAAGGCAGGTTCCCAAGCCCCTTCTCCAGAAGGCAGTTACAGCTCAGCTCCAGCCATGTGGAGTGTGGGCCCAGAGCTGACAGACACTCTTAACTGTTCAGAGACCTCCAAATTTTCAAGAAAAAGAATTATCTGATTTTTGAATTAGGTAAAATGATTGATATGCCAGCAAATCTGGAAAACTCACCAGTGGCCACAGGACTGGAAAAGGTCAGTTTTCATTCCAGTCCCAAAGAAAGGCAATACCAAAGAATGCTCAAACTACCACACAACTGCACTCATCTCACACGTTAGCAAAGTAATGCTCAAAATTCTCCAAGCCAGGCTTCAACTGTATGTGAACTGAGAACTTCCAGATGTTCAAGCTGCATTTAGAAAAGGCAGAGGAACCAGAGATCAAATTGCCAACATTTGTTGGATCAAAGAAGAAGCAAGAAAATTACAGAAAAACATCTACTTCTGTTTCATTGACTATGCCAAAGCCTTTGACTATGTGGATCACAACAAAGTATGGAAAATTCTTCAAGAGATGGGAATACCAGACCACCTTATTTGCCTCATGAGAAACCTGTATGCAGGTCAAGAAACAACAGTTAGAACTGGACATGGAACAACGGACTGGTTCCAAACTGGGAAAGGAGTACATCAAGGCTGTATATTGTCACTCTGCTTATTTAACTTATATGCAGAGCTGCTGCTGCTGCTAAGTCGCTTCGGTCGCGTCCAACTCTGTGCGACCCCATAGACAGCAGCCCACCAGTCTCCTCTGTCCCTGGGATTCTCCAGGCAAGAATACTAGAGTGGGTTGCCATTTCCTTCTCCATATATGCAGAGTACCTCATGTGAAATGCTGGGATGGATGAAGCACAAGCTGGAATCAAGACTACCAGGAGAAATACCAATAACCCAGATATGCAAATGACACCACCCTTATGGCAGAAAGTGAAGAAGAACTAAAGAGCCTCTTGATGAAGCTGAAAGAGAAGAGTGAAAATGCTGGCTTAAAACTCAACATTCCAAAAACTAAGATCATGGCATCCAGTCCCATCATTTCACGGCAAATAGATGGGGAAGCAATGGAAACAGTGACAGACTTTGTTTTTTGGGGCTCCAAAATCACTGCAGATGGTGACTGCAGTCATGAAATTAAAAGAAGTTTGCTCCTTGGAAGAAAAGCTATGACCAATCTAAATAGCATATTAAAAAGCACAGACATTACTTTGCCAACAAAATCTATATACACAAAGCTATGGTTTTTCCTACAGTCATGTATGGATGTGAGAGGTGGGCCATAAAGAAGGCTGAGTGCTTAAGAATTGATGCTTTTGAACTGTGGTGTTGGAGAAGACTCTTGAGAATCCCTTGGACTGCAAGGAGATCAGACCAGTCAATCCTAAAGGAAATCAATCCTGAATATTCACTGGAAGGACTGATGCTGAAGCTCCAATACTTTGGCCACCTAATGTGAAGAGCTGACTCATTAGAAAAGACCCTGATGCTTGGAAAGACTGAAGGCAGGAGGAGAAGGGGACAACAGAGGATGAGAACGTTGGATGCCAACATTAACTCAACAGACACGAGTTTGAGCATGTTCCGGGAGTTGGTAAAGGTCACAGTAGCCTGACATGCTGCAGTCCATGGGGTGGCAAAGAGTCAGACACGACTGACTGAGCAACAACAACAACAAAAATAATTGAACATTTCATAAATACTGTGGAACCAAATACTATGTTTCAGGGATCATTATCTTCTGAACTCTTTATTATGGTGAAAGTGAAAGTCACTCAGTCGTGTCTGACTCTCTGCGAGCCCACGGACTATACAGTCCACTGAATTCTCTAGACCAGAATACTGGAGTGAGTAGTCTTTCCCTTCTCCAGGGGATCTTCCAAACCCAGGCATCAAACCCAGGTCTCCCGCACTGCAGGTGGATTCTTTACCATCTGAGCTACAAGGGAAGCCTAAGAATACTGTGGTGAGTAGCCTCTCTCTTCTCCAGCGGATCTTCCCGACCCCGGAATCAAACGGGTTTATCACAGTATGAGGATTTAAATTAGAAAAGGAAAAAGTTCTTTAAGATTGAGTGTATGTTTAAAGTAAACTAACTCTTTGAAATCTTTGTTCTGGTGGCTTTTCAGCATCAAGATGGTTCTTGTTTAGCTAAGTTCATTCTCAACGCAGAAGGATCCCTCCAGTTTGCTGATTCTAAGGTAACATTTTAAGATAAAATGTAAATTAATAGTATTAACAAACCAGTTTCCTTGAACTTCTTTAAGAACTACACTTTCAAAAAAAAAATAAATACAAGTCAGATACCAGTTGTTTCATCATAATTGGTACATATACACACTATAGAAATTTAACATTTTGAAGAGGTCTGAATTTTATAAGCATGCTATCCAAAGAAAACACAATCTCAAAGTAGAAGCGAGTTCATCACTCTAAAAAGCAGCTTACTAGAGCTCTTAAATGTCGATATCGTCACATGACAACCCTGCAATTCAACATAACAGACAACTGAAATCTCAAAGGACACTCACTCCCCAAGAGTATGACCAATGGCGGGTGCTCCTTCCTTCTGGTAACTGCCTAGGAGCATTCACATCACACTTGCCAGAAATAATGACAAAACCATACCGCCAAAGAATCAAAGCAGATTAATAGAGCGAAAAGAGAACTGTGCCATTTGGAACAACGAAGGGCACATTTAGAAAATTAACTGAGAAACTGTACGAGGAAGAAAAGACACAGTGAAAGACAAAACTAAATCTGAAATCCACCATCAAAAATAACTTTATTTGTGTATTTCACCGCCAGGTTCTCCTCTTAAAAACTGAGCAACTGATTCCTCTCTAGGTTATTCTACAGGAAGTACTAAGAAAGCAAAACAATTTTTTTTTTAAGTTGGCGGACTGCTGTTTGAAGGTCAAGGCTTTAGGCAGCACATAATTATACCTTCTGTGAAATTTTAAAGAAGCACAGCACCGCCCTAAGAGGCCAGGTGGCCGAGTTCCGAAGTCAGGCTTCACGCAGAGGTGCCAGCCATGAGCGATGTGTGATCTCAAGACACTTCAGGCTCTGGGCCTGGGTAGTGCAGTGAATTATCACTAGTCCACCACCTGGGTGGAGGGAGGGTGGGGCTTCCTGTGTGGTTCAGCTGGTAAAGAATCCACCTGCAATGCAGGAGACCCTGGTTCTATCCCTGGGTGGGGAAGATCCCCTGGAGATGGGAATGGCAACCCACTCCAGTATTCTTGCCTGGAGAATCCCATGGACAGAGAGGAGCCTGGTGGGCTACAGTCCTTGAGACTGCAAAAAGTCGGACGTGACTGAGTGACTAGCACTTTCTGATTTCACTTCAGCCATTGTGGGATGCTGTTAGGATGAGTGAAGACTATATACGTACATACACACACACAAATGTTGCTTATAAACATAGCTAACACACAGAAGTGCTACAGATCACCAGCAATCACCACTGCAAGGTGAGAGACACAGATGCAGACGTGCTGAATGAAGACAGGGCCTCGGCTGACGACGGGCTACCTACAGCTTCTCTTCATCTAACCCACCTCCCCTCCCCTGGGACCTGCCCAAGCCTGGTTACTTCTTTTAAAACACCATCCATCCATACTGTTTCAAGGAGTAATATTCCTACCAAACATCTCTATGTATAGTCTCATCCACTTATTAATGGAAACAGACCACCACACGCACTTTCGCCACCCACTGCTCCCTAACTTGCGTATTTCAGACATTTCACACACACACACCCGCCACTCGCTCTGCACCTTCCCTTTCCAGCCCCTCCCTGCCTCCTTCACCCACCATCACTAGCCAGCGCACTCTCTCCCACTCTTTTTCAGACCCTCCCTCTTTCCCCATTTTCTTCAGGGTCAAATGGGTAACTGCAGGAAGCAGCAGCTATTGTTACCACTGGAAACACGAACAACAGAAGGAATGTGAACTGGAGGAAGCAGGACCCCTGGTCAGCTGGGCTTGAGAGTGTGTCCCACATAGTACAAGGCACGCAGCTTCTACCCATACTGACACCCGGCTAGTTTCAGGAAAAAGTTACTCACGTCAGCACAGCCAAGCAAGGGGCCCAGATGCACAAGATCTGAATTATTATCCGGGATTTGATACCTGACAGAGAAGAGGAGGGGAAGTAAGCAGTCCGTACTGGTCCAGCCGAGAGAGCAAGTGACCCAATGGTTAGGAAAGAAGCTGATTTCTATCAGTTGTAATTGGATTATAGAAAGTTCTCAGCATTGACAAGACTGGGCAACAGGACTGCAGGCAGCTCCTGCCTGTGGCTGTGTGATGAACGGACCACCCAACCTGGTGGGCACCAAACGCCACAGATCACATGGGAGGGAATCAACATTACAGAGAAGTAACTAAGCCTGCCCCTCTCTGTTGCAGGGACACGTGGTCACATCAGCTGAAGAAGCTGAGGGGTGAAGGCAAGGAAAGAGGATGGACAGGCTCCCGGCCAAGGACAGCAAGAGAACATTCAGGACTGAGCAGCGGTCTGTCGTGTGTGTGCAGGCGCTTCAGTCGGGTCTGATTCTTTGCGACCCTGTGGGCTGTAGCCCACCAGGCTCCTCTGTCAATGGCACTTAATTAGAGAGAAAAAAAAGAAAAATTACGGTTTCACTGTTTCCTGCATTTATTTATGCTGCTGTCTTACAGACGTGAGCTTCAAACAATGACATTTAACACCTACGTTGAAGAAAACCAAGTTGAGGGGCTTCCCTGGACTCAGTGGCTAAGAACCGCCTACCGATGGAGAGACACGGGTTCAATTCCTGATCCGGGAAGATCGCACCGGCCGCGGAGCAGCTCTGGAGCCAGGAGCCGCAAGGAGAGAAACCACCGCACCGAGGAGCCCACGTGGGGAAGAGCCCACGCGGCAAGGAGGATCCGGCACTAAGTGGAATTTGCCGAGAAGGGATGGAGACGAAGATGCAGACAAGAGACTTGCGGACACTGAGGGGCGAGGAGAGGGTGGGACGAACAGGGAGGGTAGCCCGGCCGCATGCACACGACCACGTGTGGCACGGACAGCTAGTGCGAGCCGCTGTACACACACGGGGTCTGCCGGTGCTCCGGGACCGCCCAGAGGGCTGGGGCGGGACGGGAGGCTCCAGAGGGAGCGGGTCCTCGAACAGCCGGGACCGGCTCGAATGGTCCAGCAGAAACCAACACAGCACTGGGAAGCAGTCATCCTTCAGTCAAAAAACAAATTAAAAAAAAAAAACAACTTTTTAATTAAGAAAAGAATCTGAAATTGAAAGGCACTTTTGGAAAACACGACTGACTTACGAGAACTCTCGTGTCCACCTGCCCACGGAGGTCGGGAGCGGTTCTCCCCTTCTTCTCCTCCCTCACCCCTTCCCGACACGTCGTCCCCCTTCCTGGCTTTTTCCATCCTCGGGCAGAGGTTAAACTGCTCACCCTTCACCTTCCAGAGCAGGCTTCCCCCTCCCTCGTAACAGGGCCTTCGCCGTGGGCAGCGGGCGGATTAGCCCCTCTCCGGGGAACAAAGGCCCGGCCTTTGTGCCCGAGGCCGGGCGCGGAGCCCCGCGGCGGAGCGAGCTGCCCCCACTCGACCCGGGCCCTGGCGGCCGCGGCCCCCCACGGCCCGGCTCCGCTCCGGACTCCCGGCCAACCAGCTCGCGCGGGGAAATCCTGTCAGGCACTCAGCTGAAAACTCACTAAGGTCTCCCGGGGAGAACCTGATGAACATGCCATGTGACCATACGGCAAAACTTTCCATTGTTTAACATGAAGATAAGAGAAAAACTTTTAGAGCTCCATGCTCGAACAATCCTGGTCACCAGCTCACGCACGGGTCAGTGAACGCATTCTACGGACGTGCCACCCCGCCTCTGTGCACGCTCTTAAAATAATACACAGGCGTATTTATGACATCCTAATCTCCTGCACTTCAAAATCTGCCCAACTAAAGGATACATACGAAATTATAGTACATTATTTTTTCAATTTTTATATTAGCTATCCCTCATTAAAATTATTACTACTGCATTTACCACTGAAGGAATTGGTCAAAATGCATAAGTCAAAAAGAAAACATAGTGTCATAGTATTTACTTATTTTACAAGGTTTTTTTTTTTTTGACGTTGAACAAAGGAGAAAAGTAAAACCACAAGGCATGTACTTGATTAAAATTGAGAAATAGGAAGTTTAATGGAACATGAGCCAAGCCAAACATATAAAAACTATTTGTAAATGTTTTTAAACCTGTAAATATTAAACACCTCAGACAAATTTATATTTGGTCATATCATGGCCATAAAAGAACTCTCTCAAGCATATTAAGCTATGAGTGAGTTCATGAATATTTACAATGGCTGTGGGGAGGATTGAAGCTTCTTAAATGTACATAATCTTGTAATCATATCCATGGTAGCAACTGATTAAACATTATTAATGAAAAAACTATTATATATGATTACAACCACATTAAGTAAGAAGTTCACACTCAAATCTGAAAGGGAACATGCAAAAATGAATATTTTTATGTTACTGGTATGAAAAAGAATAATCTTTTTTACTTGTTTCAAAATTGTCAACAGCATACTACATTAATAATTTAAAAAATGGAAGAAACTACAAAATATTCAGAATAGTTCAAAAGACTACAAGTGGATAGCGACTTAATGAGAGAGGCATAAAACCACTGTATACAGCATTCAGAATTCAGGAATAAGTCATTTCTGCTACATATCCCATACAGCAATATAAACTGATTTCCCAAAGTTTAGGAGAAATAAAATGTGCTTTATTAAAAAACAATCTATGGTGCTGATTAGCCTGACAATTTCAAGAGGTCATGGCCAACAAGCTTAACAAAAGGAATACATTTATCCTGGGCGGGGGGAGGGTGCAGGGGTGCAGGGAATCTATGCTTATACATAACAGATGTCTGGCTTGGAGGAATATGTCCTTACACTTTTAAAAGTCATATAAAAAGCTAAGCTTGGCAAAGGAATACATTTAAACTGAACACTCTGGAGCTAAGCACAGAGGCAATGGCTGGCAAGAAATGTTAAGTATTTTGTTCCAAATTATGCAGAAAAAAATGCACAATTTAACACAACGTTTGATAACACAGAAAGATACGAAATACAAAACTCAAGATGGAATGGGTCTGTCGTGTTGACCATTAAATCTCTTTTTCATTTATGAGTTATGCCATGGCAAAATGAAGACAAAATACAAGCAACGGACTGTGACTCTTCAAAATTATCATCATATACGTTGAAGGTCAGCTTTCCGTGGCGCTAGTGGTCAACGACCAGTCAGCTAATGCAACAGACGTCAAAGGCGTGGGTGCGATCCCTGGGCCGGGAAGATCCCCTGGAGAAGGGAACGGCAACCCATCCCAGTATTCCTGCCTGGAGAATCCCATGGACAGAGACCCTCTGGGCTGTATAGGGTTGCAAAGAGTTGGATATGACTGGAGCAACTTAGTAGACACACAAGGGCAAGGGCATATTAAGGACACAAGGAAACACCTAAAAATGTTAACAATGGCAATTTCTAGAATATGGCATTCAGTGACTTGTATTTTCTGACACATGCATTTTCATTTTCCAAATTTTCATCAATATGCATATATATACATGTAGTCAACACATGGTATGTTTATTTATAAGTATTAGGCTACTACCAGAATTAATAGAAAAGTGGTTTCATATAGTAGCTTAACTTTGTCCAGAAGAATGCTTCACAAAACAATTTCCTTCAGAAGAATTTCTATATATCTCACTCAGTTCTTCCAACATAAAATCAAATTTGAAAATCCTAAATTAGAATTTCATTCAAGAGCTTCCTTTAAAAACTCGATTTTGAAGAGGTTTAGGATTAAATATATTAATATTCCAGCTTTTCAAAAGTAAAGAAAGCACAATGTTAGAAGTTCTTCTGTGAATAAATGAAGAACAGAGGGAGACGAGAAAGATGGGAAATGAAACACCAGAGGCCACCTAAAGAATGAGTGATGTGGTGGTGATGAGCCAAGGTTTTTATTGTAAGAAGAACACAAACACGTGTATTAGAGCTAATCCATGGCACCTCCATAAAGCCTGTTCACAGACTTCAGCGCTTTCCCACGATGCTACCCAGCTGAGCTGATACCCCCATGCACAGGAAGAAGAGTGGAGTCATCCTCACCACCCCTTCCCCGGCATTCCACTACACCCCCCAACACACTCGGCAGCTTATGTGTGGAAATCAGCTGTGTTAGTACCTGCACTGGAGGTGAGGGATGAAGGCCCGCTGGAAGAAGAGAAAACAGGTTTGGACCTATATCGGGCTGTTTTATCCCTCACAAGCTCCTCGGCCTGGGGTGAGCTCCTGAAACCGCAGAAGATGCCAATTCTACTTGGGCACAAACGGCCAACTGCTTGTGGAGCCCTAAACTCCGCCCCACCGCCTGACCATGAAGCCAGAGCCTGCACCTCCCAGCCTCCTGATGGCCAAGGGTCGCCATGTGCTTACTAAGGTTTTACCAGGGAAAGGGATGTAGTAAACCTCCCCTCGCCTTGCCACACAGAAACCGCCTGGCCTGAGCGGTAACTCCTGCCCATCCTGTGGGCTTGAACCTGGACAGAGTAGTGACCCACCTTTGACTCTGCAGATGAGAACAGCCTAGGAAACAGCAGCACACGAATCCCTGCACGGCATCACAGAAGAGCATCCTCCAGCCAGACCACCTGCTTCTGAACTTATTACTTAAGCCTCTACACTTTGAGGTCTTTATTGATTTTTTTTAAAAAGCAATAAAAATTGACCTTTATTCTTTAAAATAGAGCAGTAACAAAAAATCGACATTTTTGAAAAGAGGAATAAGTGATATGGAGAACAATGTTATGGATCATGTTAGAACTCATAGGAGGAAACAAGGACTAGAAACAAATAACAGACAAAAAGATTAATCTGGCATCTGGCATAACTTTGATTCAAAAATGCTTATCTCCAGTATCTGGGACTGTGTTTAGAACAAAGTAGGCATCAATTAATGTTTGCTGAATGAATGAATGAACATATGAACGGCTCTCCATCAGAAAAGGAAAGTTCTTTAATAGGAAATAAGATGGGCAAAATCAAATAGATACAACAGCTCTTTTTTGAACAGCATCAAAAGCCATGTTGATTCCAAACAGACAAATCTCTTCTTTATCCCAAAGCTGACATAATAAGGAAAATTATTTCTTTTTTGTACTTGCTCAGATTTCAAAATTCAAATTAAATTGTTTCCACAGGTCTGGGTTCTGACTTTTTCCTCTTTGATGACAGTATCAAGTACGCCCATCCAAACGCCAGAGGGAGAGTGGCTCCGTTTTCCTATGTCCTCTGCATAATACAGCTCAGCAGGTGCAATGCAGGTGATACAAGAGATATGGGCTCCATCCAGGGTCAGGAAGACCCCCAGAGGAGGCACAGCAACCCCCTCCAGTATTCCTGCCTGGAGAATCCCATGGACAGAGGAGCCTGATGGACTACGGTCTATGGGTCACAAAAAGTCAGACATGACCGAGCACCGTATCGCCATCTTGCTGTATAATATACCTGCTTCTAGAGTCTTTCACTGCAGAAGGCTAGTCAGCTCCATAAGAAGTTTTATAAAATACTCTGGATTTTGGCAGGAAGATAAAACTGAAATTTTTAAACCAAGCTGAGCATTATCTCCACCCGCTCAGAAGAAAAAAAAAAAAAAACCCCAACTCTGAGGCTGTTTCTCATGGGTTTGTGAACACATTTCCTTTTCTGAGAAAATCATCTGGACTTCTTCTCACTTTTGTGTGAGCCATGTGACATTCCATTTTCAGTAGGCATCTAGACTCTTACTCATGTTAAGACATATGATTAGAAAAGACAGGTTGGAATAACTTTTAAACAACCCTCCTGCCAGAGCTCAGCAGCAACAGATGAGGACTTCCACTGAATGTGTAAGGACACTAAGTTACAAGGAGCCAAGTGAAAAAGTGAAAGTCGCTCAGTCGTATCCCACTCTTGGCGATCCCATGGACTATACTGTCCATGGAATTCTCCAGGCCAGAATACTGGAGTGGGTAGCCTTTCCCTTCTCCAGGGGAGCTTCCAACACAGGGATCAAACTGAACTCTCCTGCATTGCAGGTGGATTCTTTACCAGCTGAGCCAGGAGCGAAGCCCAAGAAGACTGGAGTGGGTCATCTATCCCTTCTCCAGAGGATCTTCCTGACCCAGGAATTGAACTGGGGTTATCAGGGAAACCCTACAAGGAGCCAAAGATACTACCTAATAGAGATTAAACGGCTTGCCTGATTCTTATATGTTTAGTTGAAGGGATGAAAAATCCGTCTGTCACAGAGATGCCCCTGGGATGAGAGATACATCGAACACACACACCCCCTACCCTCGCCCGCTTTGTGGACTGGCTCCCCACCAGCTTCAGCTCTCCTGCACTCAGCACTTTGCTTCTCGCTGCCTTCCTTGTATCTGCTGTTATCCTCAGTCTGAAAACAGCTTCCTCCTTTTTGTTCACCACTGGGTACATACCCAAGCCTCTATTTTTCTGAATGCCTCTTTGAGACTTATTTAACAAACGAGATTTCTCAATACCACCATTTATGCAACACATCGAAAATCATTGCCACCCCTCTTAATGATCACCCGACTGCCTGATTCCAGGGTCAAAGGCCTGCTATGAACCCAAACCCCGTTTCCTGTCCATGGTTCCATCGCCACTCTCAGCCTGCCCATGCCCCGCTCCCGTGCTCCTGCTGCAGACGAAGGGCCCCGGGGCAGCCCACCCGGCCCCGGCAGCTGGCGGTCAGCAGCGCACTCCTACACCCGCAGCCCTGCCTGCGGAGCGCCCAGGCCGTGGGACCGTGGACCACCACAGCCCTCCTCCTCTAGACAGTGACTTCACACTTTCAGATGCACAGCAGCCACCTGGGAAACTCAAAAACGCACATCCCACTGCTGTCTCCTTTCTCCCACAAAAACGATGCAAAACGTACCCCAGGAACCCGATTTATCGATCAAGCAACCACGTGGTAGCTCCAAACACACTGACAAACACGATCCCGCAGTTCCTCCTAAGCAGCAGTGGACACCCGCCTAGTAACCTTCCGCTGGGAAGCACGACAGAGCTCCGGAGGCCCTTGGAACAAGACACGCACGTGTGCCTGTCCACTACCAAGTATTACAGGAAGCTCTACTCAATCATTTCAGTAAGGCACAGCCCATCGTCCTGATCAGTTTCCAGGCCTTTCCTTAGCTAGACAAGAAAGACATTCACAAGATAACAAGAATCTAATTTATTAAAGGTCAAAAACCTCTAGATTCCAAGTATGTAAAACTTGGTAAACTTCAAAATAAGTATTTAGTATTCAGCTTTAAAAAAAAAGAGGCTTGGCTTCATTCCGTCATTCACACATCTCCTTTTAGTCTAGGCAGAGCTGTGTTTACAATCAACTAGCCTTTAAGGAAACGAATAAGGCATTACTTTTCTCATGGCAAAACCCCCAGCGCAGTGCTGAGCCCGCGTCAGCGGGGGCGCAGTGATGCCGGTCACGGGCCTGGAGCACCTGACCCAGCCCACCCGCCTCCAGGAGGCCCTCCTGACCTCCCTGGTTCCCCGTGATGGACGTTCTCTACGCACGCTCCCCTTCAACTGCTCTTAATTTCTCTGATGCCTGTTTATTACGTTTCCGCTTTTTCTCTAACCCAGCATGGGTAAGCAAGCACGAGTACCCACTGTTGAGGACAGGAGTCCCCAACCTCCAGGATCTAATGCCTGATGACCTGAGGCAGGGCTGATGTAATAAAGTGCACACTAAATGTAACGGACTTGAATCCCCTGAAACCACCACCCCGCCTTCTGGGGAATAACTGTCTTCCGCGAAACCAGTTCCTGGTGCCAGAAAGGTTGAGGACTGCTGGTTTAAGACAACGAGGAGACTCTCATATCATCACAACTGGAGAAGGAGCTTCCATGAGAAAGTATTTTGAAGCCATGCTGAGTTTTGAGTTTAAGGTGCTGTTTCTCTCCTTCAGACTTATAAATCTTTCCCTTTCAAAACCAAAAGCGGCAACATTACATCCGCAAAGGGGGTGACCACACAACTCCCTGGTTCCTGTGACCCAGAAAGCCGCCTCCACACCTGCTAAGTCTGACCCCAGGCCAGAGCTGAATGAGCCAAACACAGGTCCTGCACTGGGCCAGTTTCTGTCCCAGGAGAATTCGGACTGAGAAGTGAGAAATACAGAGAGAAAGGTGCTGAAGCACACCCACTGCTTGGGCAGAAAGAGGACCAGCTTCTCAGGACAACCACAGAACCGTACGTCCGAAGACCATTTACCCCACGGTATCTAGTTATGTCTCTTCTCCCCTAACCAGCAGTATGGCCGCACTTCTAAAACCTCTCAACAGGACATCTGCTTCCACCGAGAGAATGCAACGAGGACTGGACTCAGCCCCCACCCAACAAACGTTTCAGACATGGGTCGGGACAGGACAGTGACTCCCGACGGAGGAGCAGACGAGGCAGACCCCGCGACAGCCACTGCTCACTGTCTGCAGAGCTTCCGGCCGTGGGTCACAAGCAGGCAGAGCCCTCGGGTCTTCCTGGGATGAAGAGGTGGGCCTGGGAGGCTGGAGGCCGGGGCGGCACACATCCCCAGAGAAGAGCACGGGAAGAGAAAGTGCCGGGAACGGGCTCTGGAGACCGCAGGCGGCTCACCACCACCAGCGCCCCATCGTGCCCGCCATCCTCTAGGACTGTGATCAGCAGGTGTGAATATGCATGCACACACACACACACACACACACCCACCCCACGCCCGGGGGAAGGACCAGCCACAGGCAGCAGACAGAAGACTCGCACAGCCAGGAGTAGCTGATGTCCACACCGTCCTGAGGGGAAGAAACGCCTCACCATGAACAGGGCGTGAGGTCCGGTCCCCAGAGGGGAGCGCCGCTCTGAAAGCAGCACCAGTCTGAAGGCCTCCTCTGACAAAGCTTCAAAGCAAGCCTCAAACAGTCCAACTGTTGTCGGATAATTTAACTGGGTCCTAAAATAAACACTTGAATGCATACAGGACACTTAAGAGGAAGACCAGATGCTGGGTCAGACTGCAAGTCTCAACAGCTCTAACAGGGTTCAAGGCATATACAACACGTATTCTCTGGCACTACATTACCGAAACGGAACAGAAAGATGGTTGGAAAACCCCCAAGTAATTAGAACCGACTATTACACTTCTAAGTAACACATGAGTCAAAGGAGAAATCAAAAGGCAAACTAGATATATACTGAATTGAAAATGAAAACTGATAAACTGCTCTTATGACAACTGAGAGCTCTTCTCCAGGAGACACTGTTCAATTAAGAGAATGAAAAAACAAGACACAGACTAGGAGAAAAATCTTGCAAATCCAACAAAGAAGTCATATCCTCTGTGTGTGTATGTACGTGTATATTCCTTTAAAACTCAGCAATAAAAAAAAACCAAACATTCAATTTTTAAAACTATGAAGAAAATATGTGAATAGACCCTTCACCCAAAAAGATAAATAGATGGAAAATAAGCATACGAATTCAGTCTAATAGAAGAAAACTGAGCCTCCAAAACACTTCCACAGATTTCTAAGAAACCAGACCTTTGCTCTCTTTTCATTCCAATTTTCATTTCAGTTTTCATTCCAATCCCAAAAAAAGGAAATACCAAAGAATGTTCAAACTACCGCACAATTGCACTCATCTCACATGCTAACAAAGTAATGCTCAAAATTCTCCAAGCCAGGCTTCAGCAGTATGTGAACCATGAACTTCCAGATGTTCAAGCTGGATTCAGAAAAGGCAGAGAAACCAGAGATAAAATTGCCAACATCCACTGGATCATAGAGAAAGCAAGAGAGTTCCAGAAAAACATCTACTTCTGCTTTATTGACTATGCCAAAGCCTTTGACTGTGTGGATCACAATAAACTAGAAAATTCTTCAAGAGATGGGAATACCAGACCACCGACCTGCCTCTTGAGAAATCTGTATGTAGGCCAAGAAGCAACAGTTAGAACTGGACATGGAACAACAAACTGGTTCCAAACTGGGAAAGGAGTACGTCAAGGCTGTATATTGCCACTCTGCTTATTTAACTTATATGCAGAATACATCATGCAAAATGCCGGGCCGGATGAAGTACAAGCTGGTATCAAGACTGCCAGGAGAAATATCAATAACCTCAGATATGCAGACGACACCACCCTATGGCAGAAAGTGAAGAGGAACTAAAGAGCCTCTTTAAAAAAGTGAAAGTGAAAGAGGAGAATGAAAAAGTTGGCTTAAAGCTCAACATTCAGAAAACTAAGATCATGGCATCTGGTCCCATCACTTCATGGGAAATAGATGGGGAAACAAGGGAAACAGAGACTTTATTTTTCTGGGCTCCAAAATCACTGCAGATGGTGACTGCAGCCATGAATTTAAAAGACACTTACTCTTTGGAAGGTAAGTTATGACCAATCTAGACAGCATATTAAAAAGCAGAGACACTTTGCCAACAAAGGTCAGTCTAGTCAAAGCTATGGTTTTTCCAGTCATATATGGATGTGAGAGTTGGACTATAAAGAAAGCTGAGTGCCAAAGAATTGATGCTTTTGAACTGTGACATTGGAGATGACTGTTGAGAGTCCCTTGGACTGCAAGGAGATCCAACCAGTCCATCCTAAAGGAAATCAGTCCTGAATGTTCATTGGAAGGACTGATGTTGAAGCTGAAACTCCAATACTTTGGCCACCTGATGCGAAGAACTGACTCTTTGTAAAAGACCCTGATGCTGGGAAAGAGTGAAGGCAGGAGGAGAAGGGGACTACAGTGGATAAGAAGGTTGGATGGCATCACCAACTCGATGGACATGAGTTTGAGCAAGCTCTGAGAGTCGGTGATGGACAGGGAAGCCTGGTGTGCTGCAGTCCATGGGATCACAGAGAGTCAGACATGACTGAGCGACTAACTGAAATGAACTGAGTTTGCTGGTAAATGAGAATGTATAATATGCTATCACAGTGTTCACAGTTCAGCTACCCTGAGGAGTTCTGTGCTATCAAATCTCATTTTATATCAGCTGCTCAAGGAAAAATATGCATACATATATCTGTATATACATACATATACACACACACCCTCCAAGATGGCATTTATCAGGTAAACCAGCATGTCAAATTTAATACCGACTTCATGACTGAAAGAGCTCCTCGTAACTGTCATGCATATGTGGAAATAAGAGGACAAATGCAACATACAGAATCCGTAACACCTTCTTCCAAAGGCCCCTGATTTCTGTTCAGGGAACCATGTGGTTCCAAGGAAGCTGACCCCACTCCCAGTTCCCATAATGAGCTCATCCCAGAAGAAAGAACATAACTGAGTCTACAGATGCTCCTACCAATTTCCAAGGAATCCAACCTTTGCTTCTAAACTGGAACGTGTGACATGAGCAGATACTGTTGACCGTTTCGTTCCATTACTCCAGGGGAATTTTGTGCTATTGAATTTCATTTCATATCAGCAAAGGCAATCACTACAGCCACTACCCCTAGATCAAACACTAGGGCTAGGGGCATAACTTAACCAGGAGTGCCAGAGAAAAGAGCGAGCAATTTTCATGAAGTTAGTTAGTCAAAGTGAGTTTCGCTGAGAAGGAGCAAAAAGTTGAAGGAAAAGGAATCAGCCATGCAGGTGTCCTGGAGAAGAGCGTTAGCGGCAAAGGAGCAGCTGGTACGGCAAGGAGGCCAGTGTGGCTCGAGCTGAGAGAGCAAGAGGAAAGCAACGATGCGGTTAAAAATACAGAACAGGGGGACTCCCCCAGTGGCCCAGGGGTTAGGGCTTTGCCGTCCACTGCAGGGGGTGTGTGTTCAATCCCTGATGGGGGCGCTAAGATCCCACATGCCTCACTGCCAGCAAAAGAAAACATAAAACAGAAGCAAGTGAAAGTGTGAGCCACTCGGGTGTGTCTGACGCTTTGTGACCCCATGGATAGAGCCCCCCAGGCTCCTCTGTCCATAGAACTCCCTAGGCAAGAATACTGGAGTGGGTAGCTAGTCCCTTCTCCAGGGGATCTTCCCCACCCAGGGATCCAACCTGAGTCTCCTGCATTACAGCTAGTCTTTACCATCTGAGCCAGAAGCAATATTGTAACAAATTCAATAAAGACCTTAAAAATATCCACATCAAAAAAAAAAAAAAATCTTTAAGAAACTACAAAAAGAGGGGATTCAAACCAGATTATATAAGGCCATGGAAGGTCCCTAGAAAGGTTTTTGTTTTGGGCTGAATGATCTGAAAAGGCAGATGGATGGGGAAAAAAGAGAACTATAAGCAGGACATCCTTTTATGGGAAAACCATTTCTTGTAAAAGTTGAGGTTTGAGAACTGAAGTTATGAACAAATTTCTATCACTATATCCAATGTACTATACTATATGTTGTGAAAAGTACCAAAAGTAAGATAAAATCCTTGTCTTTTGTGAGTTGATAATCTAATTGGAGAACTAAATGCACAAATACACTGAAAACAACAGAACGTTTAAACTGCAAGAAGTTCTAGGATAGTCTACAGTTTCTCTTCAATGAAAGCAATTTGAGCCAAGAAAGGGTAAGTGATTTATGTGAGGTTATGTGACTAGTCGGAGAAGGCAATGGCACCCCACTCCAGTACTCTTGCCTGGAAAATCCCATGGATGGAGGAGCCTGGTGGGCTGCAGTCCATGGGGTCGCTAAGAGTCGGAGACGACTGAGCGACTTCAATTTCACTTTCATGCATTGGAGAAGGAAAAGGCAACCCACTCCAGTGTTCTTGCCTGGAGAATCTCAGGGACAGGGGAGCCTCGTGGGCTGCCGTCTATGGGGCTACACAGAGTCGGACACAACTAAAGCGACTTAGCAGCATGTGGCTAGTTACTCGTGCAAGCAGACCTAGAAACGAGGTCTCAACTCCAAGCCCAGCCTAACGCTGGAGCGGAGGGGCAGCTGAAGACTGCATGTGTGAACCACTTCTGCGAAGCAGATGAGCACTGTCACCTTCCCTTGCTGTTGTGATGTCCCAAGGCTGGGCCGGGGACTCCGAGGGAAGGAGCGTAAAGCTGACACCTATGCTGATAAGCAGATCCAATGGATCCAGAGATAAAGAGCCTTCTGTATTTTGATAAGAAAAGCATTCAAAGCTTCTCATATAAAGACTGTATTTTCTTCCTGACAAAGAGGCTCTGTTTCTCTGGAATTTCTAAAGGCTACAGAGAAAAAGGATAAGGCAAGTAAATCATTACCCTATGTGTTGACAGAGCCAGCCTCTCTCAAACTGAGTACAGACACCACTGGCTGGAGGAGAATTAACATCTCATGCCAAAAAATCCTCTCAGTGAAGTGGTGGTACTTCTGAAACGTCCTAAGACTGAGTAACCAATAGAATTCAAGCATGCATTCCAAATCGTCAACACACCTAAGGATATGTTATCCAAATAAGAATATATAGAGGGATTACAATGATTTCATCCTTATTTATAGATACTAATAATGGAAATAACCATTAAATCAGCTTTAAACTATTAACATGATTTTAAGTAGACTCTTAATATTAGAATACTAACATCTACAGTAAAATAAGCCTAATGTGAGAATATGTCAATAAACAATTCTTAAGGTTTCTTTTAACTTTTTGTTTATTATTTTTATTTGGCTGTGCCAAGTCTCAGAGCATGGGGGAACTAGTTCCCTGACCAGGGATCCAACCCAGGCCCCCCATACTGGGAACGCAGTCTTAGCCAACAGACCAGGGAAGTCCAATTCTTAAGTTTTTACATAATAGTTTGAACGTAATTATCATACAGGAGAAGGAAATGGCAACCCACTCCAATGTTCTTGCCTGGAGAATCCCAAGGACAGGGGAGCCTGGTGGGCTGCCGTCTATGGGGTCGCACAGTTGGACAGGACTGAAGCGACTTAGCAGCAGCAGCAATTATCATATTGGCAAAGTAAGTAATTAATGGACGAAAATAACACAAAAGCATACTTTCTGCCTTTAACAAAGTGTTTGCTATTAACAAAAACCTGTAAGAGCAGTTTTAGGTATTTAGTGCCCACACAATCCCACCAGGTTAAGAACTTAAATTTTAAGTTGCATGATCCCACATAAAAATCAGAGCACATACAATGAACATAAACTGCACACACCCAGAAAATAAACAGATAGTGTGAACTTGGTGAGCCACACTCAGAAAATAAATAGTGCGAACTTGGTGACCACACTCAGAAAATAAATAGTGTGAACTTGGTGAGCCACACTCAGAAAATAAATAGTGTGAACTTGGTGACCACACTCAGAAAATAAATAGTGTGAACTTGGTGAGCCACACTCAGAAAATAAATAGTGCGAACTTGGTGACCACACAGAGCGCACAGCAAGACCTCTGAGCTCCACGTGGAGACCCCATGACGGCCCCACATCCTCCATGCCGCAGCTCTGGAACCTTCCATGTGAGTACACTTCACTGAGGTTCGACTTCCTCACCCATAAAATGAGGAGAGCCGCTGGGCCACCCAACACAGGGAGCTGCCGAGAAATTCCAATGTTAACGCGAGACAGTGTGTGCAAAATTCCCGTACGACCTGTAAATTATCATGCAAATGTAAATGACACAGAGAAATACCAAACATAATACACTGGCACTGGTTCAGGTCTCAGGAAAAGAAGTCCACACACAGCACTTTGAGTTTTACTGATTTCTCCGGAGATCTCCTTTTCTAACGACTCAGCAACAGTTCATACCAAGTTTCCTGTTATGAACTTTAGGCCTCTGTTTACAGAGCGGTAAACAGATGTAAACCTGTCACACAGCACTCTCCTTCTCCACTCTACCCAACAAAAACATCGAGAGAGGGCCTTCCTGCCCCACGGTGCAATGTGCACTTCAGTCTCATCTCTCCGCATGTTCTTCGACATGAAGAACGTGACCCATCTATTGAGCACCTACTTACTTCAGAGTGTGCGGAAGAAAGAGCAGAAAAGAAAAAATTCTGAGGTTAACGGTCTCGCAGCCTGTTATGTTGATACTATAAAAGGATGAATCCTTTAAAGGGATACAGACGTCCACTTTTGGCCGTGAGGCAGTAACAGGCAAAGACTAGCCGGCCCACCGTAAACAATGCAAAATAAAACTGCTCAAGGATCTGAAACAAAGGCTTTCAGATGCTGGCCAACAGACAAAGCAGGACTACGGCCCCCGAGAAAAAGAAAACAAATGGAATGGAACAGCACCGCAAGCTCCCTGGCTTCACACCTGGAGGCATCTGTGAAACCACAGCAGAGAGAGAAGAAGGGCAGTCAGCTGAGGGGAGGAGGGAGGGGTGAGCCGGGCTGTGGCCCGCAGGGCAAGGGGCGCCCGCAGAGGGGATCCCCAGGTAGGGGGCCTGCAGCTGGGGACCGGGTACCAACTTCAGACACTCCAAACATGCACGAGGCTCCGCTTAAGTCTCTTGGCAGACTCCAGGATGCACATGGGCCGGGAGGCTGTGAGCAGGTGAAGAGAGATTCCCGAGGTCACACAGAGCCCAGATAAGGCCACGCGGAGCGCCAGGAAAACCCCGCTGAGACTCCGGGGGTGGTGGGGGGGTCAAAGGCCAGGGTTCTCATCCATCTTCACTTCTGGAGAGCAGAACCACTGACGAGGCTTCTGTTCCAGACCATCTTTTCCAGAATGTCTGATTAGAGGGCGGGATGGATGCCCTCAAGCGCAGCCAGCTGTGGTCCAGGGGAGAGTCCCTGAGCTTAGGGAACAGAGAGTGGAGAGAGCACACTGTGCCAGCCCCCTGCCCTCCGCTCCTGGAGGGAGGCTCTCTGTCTTCCTTTGCTCTGGTTGGAGACAGTCTCTGTCTTCCAAGGCTGTTTCCTTCAATCCCATTAGTATCATGTTAATAGTTTTAACCTGCTTTTAATGGTTACATGACTTATTAATCCGATCTGATCCCTGGGTTGGCAAGATCCCCTGGAGGAGGAACCACGCCTAGACCGCAACCAGCTGCATTTGCAGGCACCCATGCCGGCCCACCCACCCCACCCCTGTGTTAACTGAGGGGCAAGGAAAACTGACGCAGACGTGACCGCCACCTGATGTGCCAGGAGCAGAGGGGTCCTCTGTTCCTCAGCCAGGAAATGGCTGTCATCTGACAGCATCCACAAACCGGGTAAAATCTCAAGACTTCACACACCTCTGGACATAAACCTGGAGAGCAAAAGATTCTGCTGCTGCTGCTGCTGCTGCTAAGTCGCTTCAGTCGTGTCCGCTTAGTGACCCCATGGACCGCAGCCCACCAGGCTCCTCCGCCCATGGGATTTTCCAGGCAAGAGTACTGGAGTGGGGTGCCATTGCCTTCTCCTAGACCCACCCAAACACAGTCTTAAAAGGAATCTTGAAGAAATCAAGCTGATCCATCAAAAATCTGACTGCCCACAAAAAACAGAACTCAACATTTACTAAAGGAAGGTAACAGGTGTTAATCTGTCAATAACAGACCACCCACAACATTCAGTGTACAATGAAAAGTAATCAGACATGCAGAGATGCAATAACATGTAAGCCTACAACCAGGTCGGGAGGGGTTGCGTGTAGAACAAAACCCCAAGTGAACCAGACATAGAATTGGCAGAAAGGAATTTTAAGAGAGTGATACAGAAGGCAGACGACCCTGAAAGATGTCTGTGCCCTAATCCCTGGAGCCTGTCATAACGTAGATTCTTCCTCTGTATTCAGTTCAGTTCAGTCACTCAGTCGTGTCCGACTCTTTGCAACCCCATGAATCGCAGCACGACAGGCCTCCCTGTCCATCACCAACTCCCGGAGTTCACCCAAACTCATGTGCATCGAGTCAGTGATGCCATCCAGCCATCTCATCCTCTGTCGTCCCCTTCTCCTCCTGCCCCCAATCCCTCCCAGCATGAGGGTCTTTTCCAGTGAGTCAACTCTTCGCATGAGATGGCCAAAGTACTGGAGTTTGCCAGCATCCGCTGGATCATGGAAAAAGCAAGAGAGTTCCAGAAAAACATCTATTTCTGCTTTATTGACTATGCCAAAGCCTTTGACTGTGTGGATCACAATAAACTGTGAAAAATTCTGAAAGAAATGGGAATACCAGACCACCTGACCTGCCTCTTGAGAAATCTATATGCAGGTCAGGAAGCAACAGTTAGAACTGGACATGGAACAACAGACTGGTTCCAAATAGGAAAAGGAGTACATCAAGGCTGTATATTGTCACCCTGCTTATTTAACTTATATGCAGAGTACATCATGAGAAACGCTGGGCTGGAAGAAGCACAAGCTGGAATCAGCATCAGTCCTTCCAATGAACACCCAGGACTGGTCTCCTTTAAGATGGACTGGTTGGAGTCTCCTTGCAGTCCAAGTGACTCTCAAGAGTCTTCTCCAGCACAACAGTTCAAAAGCATCAATTCTTCTGCACTCAGCTTTCTTCACAGTCCAACTCTCACTACCACACAAACTACCACACAATTGCACTCATTTCATAAGCTAGTAATGCTCAAAATTCTCCAAGCCAGGCTTCAGCAATATGTGAACTGTGAACTTCCAGATGTTCAAGAGAAGCAAAAAGCAAAGGAGAAAAGCAAAGATACTCCCATTTGAATGCAGAGTTCCAAAGAATAGCAAGAAGAGATAAGAAAGGCTTCCTCAGCAATCAATGCAAAGAAATAGAGGAAAACAACAGAAAGGAAACGACCAGAGATCTCTTCAAGAAAATTAGAGATATCAAGGGGACATTTCATGCAAAGATGGGCTCCATAAAGGACAGAAATGGTATGGACCTTACAGAAGCAGAAGATATTAAGAAGAGGTGGCAAGAATACACAGAAGAACTGTACAAAAAAGATCTTCACGACCAAGATAATCACGATGATGTGATCACTCATCTAGAGCCAGACATCCTGGAATGTGAAGTCAAGTGGGCCTTAGAAAGCATCACTACGAACAAAGCTAGTAGAGGTGATGGAATTCCAGTTGAGCTATTTCAAATCCTGAAAGATGATGCTGTGAAAGTGCTGCCCTCAATATGCCAGCCAATTTGGAAAACTCAGCAATGGCCACAGGACTGGAAAAGGTCAGGTTTCATTCCAATCCCAAAGAAAGGCAATGCCAAAGAATGCTCAAACTACTGCACAATTGCACTCATTTCATACGCTAGTAAAGTAATGCTCAAAATTCTCCAAGCCAGGCTTCAGCAATATGTGAACCATGAACTTCCAGATGTTCAAGCTGGTTTTACAAAAGGCAGAGAAACCAGAGATCAAATTGCCAGCATCTGCTGGATCATGGAAAAAGCAAGCGAGTTCCAGAAAAACATCTATTTCTGCTTTATTGACTATGCCAAAGCCTTTGTGTGGATCACAATAAACTGTGGAAAATTCTGAAAGACATGGGAATACCAGACCACCTGACCTGCCTCTTGAGAAATCTATATGCAGGTCAGGAAGCAACAGTTAGAATTGGACATGGAACAACAGACTGGTTCCAAACAGGAAAAGGAGTACGTCAAGGCTGTGTATTGTCACCCTGCTTATTTAACTTATATGCAGAGTACATCATGAGAAACGCTGGGCTGGAAGAAGCACAAGCTGGAATCAAGACTGCCGGGAGAAATATCAACAACCTCAGATATGCAGATGACACCACCTTTATGGCAGAAAGTGAATAGGAACTAAAAAGCCTCTTTATGAAAGGGAAAGAGGAAAGTGAAAAAGTTGGCTTAAAGCTCAACATTTAGAAAACTAAGATCATGGCATCCGGTCCTCTGTATTAGGTTACCACAAACACAGTGACGAAGCATCACAGGAAGAGCATCCAAGATGATCCAGGTGGTCCCGACGTAACAACAAGAATCCTTAACTATGAAAGAGGGAAGCCCAAGTGTCTGTGTCAGAGTGATGCGAATGTGGTAACGACTGGCCATCTTTGGCCATTGCCGGCTTTGAAGATGAAAGGGGACCATGAACCAAGGGACACAGGCGGCCTCTAGAACCTGAAAAACGCAAGAACACAGGTTATCTCCTAGAACCTCCAGAAAAAAAGCACAGTCCTGCTGACACCTTCACTTTAGCTTAGTGAGACTCATTTCAGATTTCTTACCTCCAGAACTGTAAGATAATAAATCTGTGCTGCTTCAAGTCACTGTGTTTGTGGTAATCTAATATAGAAGCAATGAAAAACTAATAAAAGTTATTAAAAATACATCTAAAAATTTAAAAGAAAGGCTAGATTGAATGAACAGAGGAAGAATCTAAGTGGAAAAATAGATATTACCAAAAAGAACCAAATGTGGAAAATCTAGAACTGAAAAGTAGTAATATTTTTATGATTTTCTTTCTTTTTTTAATTGGAGAACAATTGCTTTACAATGCAAAAGTATATTACTTGACACAAAAAAATTCACTCTAAGGTTTAACAGCTACTGAATACAACAGAATAAAAGCTTAGAAAAACTGGATACAGAATAGTTGAAATAATAAAAACTAAAGCACAGAGAGAAAAAGTACTAAGAGATATAAAACAGCTTCTATGATTGGTGAAACATCTAACATACATGAACTGTAGTCCCAGGGGAAAAAACAGTGCATAAGAGGCTGAACAGAAAAACAGTTTGAAAAAAAATAATGGGCAATAGTTTTCTGAATGTGAACACACATACACACGTGTGTGTTTATCTCCAAGGAGCTCAACAAATGCAGAATAAACGCAAAGAAAACCAAACCTAGGTACATGATAATCAAATTTCTGAAAACCATAATAAAAAGAGAAAACCGTAAAAGCAGCCAGAGAGGGAAGAAAGAGATACATCATATAGAGCAACAATGATTAAACATTTCTGCTGAGATCCCATCAAAAACTTGGCAAGCCAGAAAACAATGGAACAACTTCTTTAAAACGAGGAAAGAAGGTTCTATCAAACTAAGATTCTATTTCCAAATGAAATATCCTTCAAAATAATGAACACATTTTAAGATAAATAAAAGCTAAGGAATTTCTCACCAGCAGATTTGACCTACAATGAATACTAAATAAAAATTTCAAGCTAAAAGAAAATGATACTAGAGAGAAATTCAAAAGTACAGAAAGAAGGCTGTCAGGGATGATAAACGTGTAAGTAAATACAGAAGACTACTTTTAATACTTTCTAATTTCTTTAATAAGTAATAGTTCAAACAGTAATAAATTATTGTGGGGATAACAACCTATGCAGAAGCAAAGGCGCCAAGGGAGGGAGGGAACAAATATAATTTACTGCCAGGAGGTTCTTATAACTTTAATTTATGGTGGACTGTGATCATTGCATAATCAATAAAGTTATAAACCAATATAAACAAAGCCAATAGGAGAGAAAGGTATAAAACACTTTCTAAAACCTACTAATATAGAAGAAGATAGGAAGAAAAAACTGGAAACGAATTTTAAAACCTGACAGTACAAGCGTCAAAGTGTTAGTTGCTCGGTTGTGTCTGACTCTTTGCGACCCCCATGGACTGTACCCACCAGGATCTTCTGTCCATGGAATTTTCCAGCAAGAATACTGGAGTAGGTTGCCATTTCTCCTCCCTCCCTAATCCACCAAGGAAGCCCTGGATGGTACAACTAGAAAACCGACGACGGTAGATTTAAACCCAAACATACCAATAATTACAGCGATTACTAATTAAAGGCAGCACTTATTGGACTGGATAGAAAAGTAAAACCCACATATACAGATTTTAAATACAGATAGATATGGTTTAGAAAAAAGAACGGAAGAAGAATTTCATCCAAACACTAATCATGAGAAAGGCAGAGCAGCTCTATTCCTCAGACAAAAAGCATTCCCAGAGACTAAGAAAGAAATCCCACGCACTAAAAGGGTTAGTTCATAAAGAAGATATACTCAAAAATGTGCATGCATCTCATGAGAGTGTTTCAAAATACATGAAGCAAAAACTTCCCAAACCAAAAGGGGAAAATCAAGAAGTTCAATTAAGTTGGACATGTTAACACTCCTCTCCCTGTAGCTGAAAAAATAGACCCCCAATCAGTAAAGAGATAAAGGATTTGAAAACCAGCATCAGCGCCTTTACTAATCAGCAATTTACAGCAGTACAGCCGACAACTGGACAATACGTACTCTACTTAGCACGTGTGGGATACTCACCAGGACAGAACACATTACAGGCCCTGAAACAAACCTTACGTTTTCAAGTACGGGTCATATACAGAGTAGGTTCTCTGACCTCAGTTAAACCACATTAAAAGGCAACAGGGTCCTTTGCAGAGGCGTGCATGGACCTAGAGACTGTCGTACAGAGTGAAGTCGGTCAGGGAAAAATAAACGTGTTATATTGACGCATACATGTGAAATCTAGAAAAATGGTACAGGTGATCTTTGCAAAGCAAAAACAGAGAACAAACGTATGGATACCAAGGCAGAACTCGGGGGTGGGGAGAAGGAAGAACTGGGAGATGGAGATTGATGTACAAATGCTACTGAGACTGTGTATCAAATAGATAACTGATGAGAACCTGCTGCACAGCACAGGGAGATCTCCTCAGTGCTCTGCGGTGACCTAAATGGGAAGGAAATCCAAAAAAAGGGGACCTGTGTCTATGAATGGCTGATTCACTTCGCTGTAGAGCAGAAAACACAATAATGCCAAGCAACTGTTCTCCAGTAAAAATCAATTAAAAAAAAAAAAAAAGGCAGCAGGGTCTGCACTGTGCAGCAGGCTGTGCATCGTGGTCACCAGCGTCTGGGCTTGGACAGGCCACGGGGCCCCCTCAGAGCCCCTGAATGCGGCTGTGCCCACAGGCACAGGTACCCCCCGCCTCCACACCCAAGTGCTGCCTGCAGGCAGCACCGCAGCGGGAACTCACCCGACGCGACCGAGGGCACGCAAGGCGACAGAAACCGTGACGGGCCTCTCCCGGCGTCACACCTGACCTCAGCACAAACCTGTGAAGAGGACAGGACGCTCCCCGTTGTGTAGAGGAGTCCAGTCTAAGGTACAGAATTCAACCAGCAAGTCAAAGCTGACTCCCAAGTCCAAGGGTCAGGGACGATCCCACAGCAGCCTTGAGGTGTTTAAGGCACAAAATCGAACAGAAATGAACAAGGCTGCTTCAGGGTTAGCTGAAGATGGGACTGCAATTTCATTTTAAATTGTCCAGAAGGGATATAGAGAGCACTAACAATATGATGAAGGCCAAAGTCCATCCCCAACGAATTTACAGTGTAGCTGGGAGGACAATAATGATTATTAAATGCACTAAATGTTTAAAAGGCAATAACAATGACATACCATAAAGAATCCCAAGTATTTAGAAACTAAGCACTACACTTCTAAATAACTCATGGACCAAGAGCTGAGAAGAGAAACCAGAAAATATTCCAACTACATAATAATGAAAAGATCAAAACTTGTGGGATATAGCTAAAACAATACTTAAAGGTAAATTTATACACTTATGATTATATTAGGAAAAAGGTTTAAAAAAAAATCGGTGCTCTGGACTTCCCTGGTGTCCAGTGGCTAAGACTTGCACTCCCGACGGTGGGGGCCAGGGTGCAATCCCTGGGTGGGCAACTAGATCCCACACAGCACAGCCAAGACTGGTACAGCCAAATAAATAAAGTTTTTAAAAATAAAATTAAAAAGTCAATGCTCTGATTTTCCACATTAAGAAGCTAGATGACACCTGTAACTCAAAGAATACTGCGTATCAACTAAATTTCAATTTTCATTAAAAAAAAAAAAGCAAAGAAATAAACAATAAAAAACCAAAAGTAAGAAGAAGAAATGGAAGAAGAGGAAGGAGCAGGAGGAAGGAGGTGGAAGCGGAAGGCAGAAAGCAGCAGCAGCAGGAGGAGAAGCTGGAAGAAGTGAAATCCAAAATAAGGAGGAAGAAAATAATAAAGAGCAAGAAATCAGTGAGACAGAAAATGAACAAATAGTGGAGAAATGATCAAAACTCTAACTCCTCCTCTGAAAATATCAATGAAGCTGGTAAACCCCTAGAACTCGAATGATCAAGAAAAACAAGGGAGAATACTCGAGTCACAAACTCTGGGTGAAAACAGGGGCTTACCGTTACAGCTCTACAGAAATTAAAAAGATAATGCTGAAGTTTATACACACCTTTGTACAAACGTATTTTAATATTTGAAGAAAGAAAAAATTCCTCCAACGATGCAATTACCAAAGCTATCCCAAGAACAACCAAGAAATCTGAATAGCCATTTGTATGACAGAGAAATTGAAATCATAATTAAAATCTTTCCTACATAAAAAAAATTCAGAACCAAGCAACATCACTGGTGAATTCTTATCAAACATTTAAGGAAATAATATCAGTAATTCAATTAACTTTATTTTCTCTGTACACTAGCAATAATATAACTGTAATGAAGCTGACCTATATCAGAAACATATGCAAAACACTGATCCTGATTTCTTCCTTGGCTTCCATAGCTCCTTGGCAAAAATCCAAAAACCAGAAACCATTAAAAATGAAAGAGTAATCTGACTAGAGAGAAATATTTTAACTTCTGAATAAAGATCATAGACAAAATTTTAAAATATAAATGTTACATTGGAAAAATAATACTATTTGATAATTAATGAATACAGATAGAACAAAAGGCTTTATGTTGAAACGTTGAAAACAAAAACAAAAAATATATCAATGAAAAAATGCCAGCTTTTCCAATCAATCAAAAAATATATAAAGTAAGATAGACAGAAATGTCTTCAAAAACTTAAGAGGGAAGATATCTCTGGAAAAAGCAAAACTATGGAGGCCATAAAAAAGACCACTGGTTGTCAGACGTTGAGGGGAGGAGAGGTGAGCAGAGTTTGACGAATTTAGGACAGTGAAGCACTCTGTGACACTATAAAGGAGGCTATGCATCATTATCCAGTCGTCCAAAACCCACACAGAAGACACCACCAAGCGTGACCCCTAATGAAATGTATGGACTTTGGGCGACTGATGTGTCCAAGTAAGTTCATCAGTTACAGAAAATGAGCCATTCCGCTGCGGGATGTTGGTAACAGAGAAGGCAGGAGGGGGCCGTAGCAGGGAAATTCTACTCTGTATTTTCCACTCAACTTTGCTATGAACTTGAAAGTGCTCGTAAAAGTAGTCTATTTTTCAAAAAATATACATGTAGAACTTCAAAGATGGAATTGGAAAAAAACTGTGAATTATTTTATGAATGTTTTAATATTGACTGCATATTACAATAATTGTGTTTTAAATATGCTGAGTCACATAAAAGATATTAATATTTTAAAAAAGAAGAGTAATAGGGGCTTCTCCCGTGGTCCAGTGGCTACGATTCTGTGCTGCCGAAGCAGGGGGTCCAGGTTCGATTCCTGGTCAGGGAACTGGATCCCACATGCTGCAAGGAAGAGTTCGCTTGCCACAACTCAAGATCCTGAATGTTGCAACTAAGGTCAAAGACCCCAAGAGGCACAGCTAAGACCCAGCACAGCCAAATAAACAAACACTAAACCAGAAAAAAAAAAAAAAGGAGTAACACCCAGTACTGTCGAGAACTGCTGTACTCAAACTCTCTCTTGCACTGGTGATAAGAGTATGCTGTATCTTTCTGTACGATAATCCGCCAACACATTTCAAAAGTTAAACAGTGACACTTTCAAGAATTCATTTATTCAAAGTAGATAACAAAAGGAACGCAATGAGATGGATGCACAGTAGGCCCATACAACGGAATTCTAGGCAGCTATTAAGTCCAGTGAATTAGACTGCTATTTTCAAACACAGAAAGACATTCATGATAAACTGCCAAGCTGACAATGCAAACTGTCAGATTATAGGACACTATAGACAGAGGAGCCAGTTTATGAAAAAGTACACATATGTACTATATAGAGATGTATAGTCGATTATTCAACAAAATTTTAATCATGATACTCTGTGAGTAATGAGATGTAGTGATTTTTTTTGTCTCGTCATATTATTTTCTCCTTTCACTTGAATTTTTTTTTTTTTTTTTTTTTTTTACCATAGGCCTGGATCTTTTTTCCCAAAACATAAGGGAGGGCATTTATAGTCACAAACATATATGGACAACGCATTTGTTGAGTATCAGCAATTGGCTACTCTAACTTCCAATATATTTTGGCAAAGTTCATTGTGTCTAAACAAACCATTCACTGATTATGTACTTCGGGGCAAGTTCCTCAATTTACTCTACTTTTCTGATATAAGATCAAGGTGGACTGGAAAGAGTGAATTTCAGGGTTAAAGTCTGGTGACTACAGTGTGAGCCCAGCACTGCCAAACTGGGACAAGACTGATAGAAAGTTGAACGAGCAGTTCCCGTGGGACACACTTTCTACACTACTTTCCACTACTGAATGTCAGCAGTTGTAGCAAACTGCAAATCAGGAAACATACAATGGTTCAGGACACAAAAATGATGAAAAGGGAGAAAAATCAGAATTTTTTAAATGGGAAGAAAATCAGTAAGGAGAAATATGTGAATAAATAAATATATAGAGATACCAAGAAAAGAAAACAAGCTTAAACTAACAAAAATTTCCATTACAAAAAAAAAAAAAAAACTGACAGTTGACTAGACTGCCTGAAAGACAAAATAAGTTTAAGCTATGCCTTGGCCAAACAGAGAATGAAACTTGATCATTATCCACATGTTAAGATCTAAAGTACCTGACATATGAGATCCCTGTAAGTATCCTTTATACTTGTAATGAGTAAGATGAATGTGGTATCCGGCTCCTGCACTTATAAGCAAGCAGTCTCATCACTGACCAGTCTACCTTCATTTAAATCCTACTGAACACAGAGCACCACGCTAGACATATGCAATTCAAAAGGCCGTGCGACATTATTTCTTGCTTTTGAAAAGCTTACCATTTATTCAAGGAAGGAACTGGAGCACCAGCACAAACTTAGATCCAGTGGTAAGAACTGAGACACACAGCAGAAGAACAGAGCCATGGCCCAAGAATAAGCGTGATGCTGAGTCACCACACCTGAATCTGAGTCATCACACCTGAATCTGAGTCACCACACCTGAATCTGAGCTGTGTCAGCTGCAACTTGATGCCACAACACAGACCATGGGAAAGGAGCAGAATTCCCCCTGCCTCTCGTGACGACTGGGCCGGGGAACTGCAAATTATTTAGCTACAAGATACTACTTCACTGAAAATAAAATAGCAACCATTAAATAAGTTGTCATTCCGTGCACCACCTGGTCAGTGCTGGATTCCTGTTGAAACGCTGCCAGAACTGAGAGGGAAAGGAAGTCATCAGGAAATAATAGCTGTCTCTATCTGCTTGACACAGACTTCACCAGTGCAGTAATTAAAACAAGGAGAAAAGGTCCATGCAGTAAGTTTTATAAAGCCTGGCGAGCTCCCCAACACTGAAAAACAAATAAATTTTAAAAACAAAATGCTTAGACAAACCAAAGACCAGTGAGCCAGGACTTCTCACTGACTAATTCAGAACAACTCTTCCTCATAGCCTTATTAATAAATGAATCTTCAAATCAGAAGCAATCCCATTCAGAGAGGATATTAACACAGGCACTTCAATAAATTAAACAGAATCAAAACTTCATCATACCCAGCTGTAATTATTGGCTTCTCAAGAGCTCAATCTTCTCCTGTGAGTAGCAGTTACAGATGGGGCTGGAAGGCGTCCAAAAACCTAACAAATGCGATAAACCTGATGTCGTTCTCTCACTAGATTGTAAATTCCTGATGGCTGGGCCAGTATCACCTCTGCATTCCTTTTAGCATAAGGGATGACGTTTTATACGTTCAGATGGATAAATGGGTAGACAAACAAGCCGTGAACAAACAGTTGTATGTCACAGAGATTAAAAGTTTTAACAGAATACTTGAAATGTTTGGGAAACCAACTAGCAGGTTGTTAAAGACAGGTTCTGGGAAAGGGAAATGACCGGGAGTGTGAAGGTGGCTGGAAGTGGGACAGAAGAGGTGCTCTCTACAACAAACCCTCCGCTGTCCAACGTGGGGGAAGCAGGGCGCTGAGATGGCACGAGGCCTGGCGGAAGGGGCGGGGCAAGGACAATGAATTAACTAAGGAAGACAGGCAACAGGGCAAAGCAAGGAGGGACATGAAGAGCAAAGAGAACGCCGAGGAATCTAAATGCAATCAGCGGAGTTTATGACTTTTCAGCACAGAAGATGTGCTTTTTTCCCTTATCCCACTTGAGGAAATCAACATTGGTTCTCTTACTAAAAATAACATGCTGTGTTCACAAAGGCAGAAGAGAACTGGCATTACTAAAAAATTAAATGCAGTACCAACTGATTTCCCAAAACACATGGGAAAAAGACAGGGAGAAACATTAAGGGCTGTATTAGCCATTAAGGTAAAAACTAAATAACTGCAAACAATGGAACAATGAAGAAAAAACATGCTGACAAATATTCGGGGCTTGTCCTAGACAAATGCTGAGAAAAATCTTATCTATTTGATGGTCAGATCAGATCAGATCAGATCAGTCGCTCAGTCATGTCCAACTCTCTGCGACCCCATGAATCGCAGCACACCAGGCCTCCCTGTCCATCACCAACTCCCGGAGTTCACTCAGACTCACGTCCATCGAGTCAGTGATGCCATCCAGCCATCTCATCCTCTGTCGTCCCCTTCTCCTGCCCCCAATCCCTCCCAGGATCAGAGTCTTTTCCAATGAGTCAACTCTTCCCATGAGGTGGCCAAAGTACTGGAGTTTCAGCTTTAGCATCATTCCTTCCAATGAACACCCAGGACTGATCTCCTTCAGGATGGACTGGTTGGATCTCCTTGCAGTCCAAGGGACTCTCAAGAGTCTTCTCCAACACCACAGTTCAAAAGCATCAATTCTTCGGCGCTCAGCCTTCTTCACAGTCCAACTCTCACATCCATACATGGTAAGTTAATTTTAATTTCTTATAACATTTCTACAAAATTTTACAATTTGTAATTTTTCCATATACATTTTCTCATGTGATAACACAAAATGGATTCATTTATTAAACCCATATTACTGATAAGGAAAGAGACATAAAAAATTGATAATCTACCCAAAGTCACAAAGACAGTAGATGACGCAAATCCATTTTTGAGACAAGATTTTCCACATTTTATAATAAACCAATACTATTAATGAAAGGATAATATTTTCTAAGTGTAATTTTAGGGGGAAGTTCAGTTCAGTCGCTCAGTCATGTCCGACTCTTTGCACCCCATGAACTGTAGCACTCCAGGCCTCCCTGTCCATCACCAACTCCCAGAGTCCACCCAAACCCATGTTCATCGAGTCAGTGATGCCATCCAACCATCTCTTCCTCTGCCATCCCCTTCTCCTCCTGCCTTCAATCTTTCCCAGCATCAGGGTCTTTTCAAATGAGTCAGCTCTTCACATCAGGTAGCCAAAGTATTGGGAGTTTCAGCTACAACATCAGTCCTTCCAATGAACACCCAGGACTGATCTCCTTTAGGATGGACTGGTTGGATCGCCTTGCAGTCCAAGGGACTCTCGAAAATCTCCAACATCACAGTTCAAAAGCATAAATTCTTCGGTGCTCAGCTTTCTTTATAGTCCAACTCTCACATCCATACATGACCACTGGAAAAACCATAGCCTTGACTAGACGGACCTTTGTTGTTAGGGGGAAAGGCCTTTATATATATCATGGTGAAAAGAAATTACATAAAGAGGCAAGGAAATTTTTTTCATTCATTAAATGAAAGAGTTAATCGGTCAGTTGTGCCGACTCTTTGTGACCCCATGTACTACAGCCCACCAGACTCCTCTGTCCATGGAATTCTCCAGGCAAGAATACTGGAGTGGGTTGGCATACCCTTCCTCAGGGGATCTTCCTGACCCAGGGACTGAATCCACGTCTCCTGCATTGCAGACAGATTCTTTACCATCTGAGCCACCAGGAAAGCCTTTATTCATTAAAGCAAGCTTAAATATTTCCACTTTATAGAACTGACAGCATTAATAACAAATGCGAGGAAAAAGTGAAAATAAAAGCCTTCAATAACTTGAATGCATCACTTACAACAACATTAACTTAGAGATGGTAAAGCTATCCTAGTTATTCACAGAAAATCTTCGGGAGAAACTGTCCAGTGGAACCAGCTCACGATACGGTCACAGGGGGACTGCTCTGCACAGCAGTTAGCCAGAGCCCTGTGTGCCGAAGTAGAAGAATCTGCAAACTAAATAAAATAGAGATAACAACCTGCATGGAATGCACCAGTATGTGTGCAAGGAAACACTTACATACATTTGCTGGCAAATGCACTCAAATTCTCTGAACAGATGGAAGAGAAACGGCCACCTACTTCTCTAGGAAGGGGTGCTAAGGCACTCTGGATCTGAGGTGGGGAGAGACTCTTTTCTGTATTCCCTTTTATGTAATAAAAATTTTTATCATTTGTGTTTATTTTTTTGCGCTATAAAAGACTGTTACTTAAAAACCTTTTTAAATGATTGCCATTAAAACAAACGTGTAACTTGATGACAGGTTTGATACACTAACGTGCATTTAGGAGTGACTGACACTATCACTGCGAGCTGAGCTTTAAGGATAGATACAAGTAGACTTCACTGACCCGGAACAACTCAGGTGTGAAATGCACTGGTCCATGCGTGCAGTCACTTACACCTGCATCTTTTTCAATACATGTACAACTGGTCCTCCATATTTGCGGATGCGGAATCAGGGATACAGAGGGTCAGTCACAGACCTGAGCATCCCTAAATTCTGGTATCCACCATGGGTCCTGGAAGCAGTCCCCTGAGGACACTGAGGAGTCTGTACACAGAAGCAGAAGGAGACAGCACTCTGGAGAGATGGTATACAGACACGGAAGGGAACAGCGCTCCACAGACAGGAAGCGTCTGAGTGCCACCTAAGATGTGTCTGCATGGTAAGCCATGTGGGCTGGAAAGTCAAGCCTAAAACGGTCATCTGAGCCCAGGTCACAGAGGATCCAGAACATGAGGCTTAAGGCTGAGAGCTTATTGTGGAGATCAGGGTCTCCTAAACATGAGAACCTACAGGCCCCAGTTTGAGAAAGACTGCAGTTAACAATGGAGACTGCCAGCTGCTTGGCTGCACAAGATGCCCCACCCACCAGTCACAGGCTCAGATGGCAGCCTGGGCCAGCAAGCAGGAGGCTCCCTCAGCTCCGGTGGCGATGGGAGATAAAAGAGAAGCCTCACTTCTGCAACAGTATCTGACTAGCTCCTCGATCGAAAGGCCAAGCAGATCCTGAATACAGAGTCCAACAAGATGGGGGAGAATATTTTGACTAGTCAACTGTGACGGACAGAATAACGAGTCCACCCACTACTTTGTGATCTTAGTCTGCAAGGCCAGAGGCTGGTTATTCCCTGGTGCTTTTCCGGCCACCAGAATAAAGCTGTTAGACATTTAGCTTAGCTTTATTACTTAGGAGAAAAATAGTATGAATATACAGACTATCAGTTGGTGGTGTTAAATCACTAAATCGTGTCTGACTCTTTGGGACCCCATGGCCTGCAGCATGCCAGGCTTCCCTGTCCTTCACTATATCCTGGAGTTTGTTCAAACTCATGTCCATTGAGTCGGTGATGCCATCCAACTAATTCTGAATTTTATTCATTATACCTTTTTTAAAATTCATTAAAAATAGATGAATATGAAAGTTGTTTATAATATTTACCAAAAGCCATAATTAGAATTACTATCAGAAGTGTGTTCTAGGCTGTAGCCTGAAATGCAAAGAAATACACTCATCCCTCATTAATCCTCATATTATCATAGTCATTGTGAAATCACTCTCAGCTCTGGAGTCAAAAGGTTTCACTGATGGACACTATGCCATTATACATTAAATATGTAATATATACACATACTATATACATATCAAACAAAAGCATCTAATTATTATTTCTTATGAATTAAGAAAGGTATATACATTTTGCTTAAACTACAACAAAAATAACCATTGTTTAAAAACATATTGACATATTTGATTTATGGTAGAAAGAGAAAGGTGGTTACTGCTGTCATTTTAAAGACAAAGAAACAGGCTCAGAGGGTTTACCAGAAATACCAAAAAGCTAGAACTCCAAGTTCTTCTAAATCCAATCTAACTTCAGAGTCCTGCCAACCTAGCTAGCATAAAACAGCAGTGAATGAAAACAGTGAATTAAAAGAGCAGATTCTCTTCTCACCAAAGAAACCACAGAGATAACACCCCTCCTCTGTGTACTTCTCATGGTTAAGAAGACTGAAAATAAAATGATCCCTCAACCCTGGGAGCCCCACTGACCACTCACCAACGATAAAGTCTGTTTGCCCAGACATCCATATAAATACTGTCATCTCTGTGTCATGACACGAACAAGGCTGAGAACACTGCTACTGAGAACTCAGGAACATACAGAATGCTCTTAAATAAAATTTGCTCAGAAAATATAAACTCATAAACTTTATGAAACACCTTTAAAAAGAGATTGATATCAATGATTTAACAGAATTCTGCTTCAAAGTTAACTGCAGGACTTAAATCCTGACACAGTGGTTCTCAATCACATGCACAACTCGCCTTTTTTACTGGAGTGTAACTGCTTTACAACGCTGAGTTTCTGCTGCACAGTGAAGGGAATCAGCTAGGTGTACACACGTATCCCCTCCCTCCTGAGCCTCCTTCCTGCCCACTCCCCCATCGCACCCTCTAGGTCATCACCGAGCACCGAGCTGAGCTCCCTGTGCTGTACAGCAGCTCTGCACTGGCTACCTACTTTACACGTGGTACTGTGCACTCCTTCAGCACTCACTCCAGAAAGTTAAACAGGCACGCAAATGAGTAAGAGTGACGGCATTACTGGGGTGGCCTTGGATTCGCTATAAACCTCAGCCACTCGCACACTGCAGTGCTTATTATCAGTGTACTCAGAACCAACCGCACCATGCCCCTACCGATGGCATGTCCACTAAGACCCACACAGTCACATAGTATTACCCTGTCATGTATGGATGTGAGAGTTGGACTGTGAAGAAAGCTGAGCGCCGAAGAACTGATGCTTTTCAACTGTGGTGCTGGAGAAGACTCTTGAGAGTCCCTTGGACTGCAAGGAGATCCAACCAGTCCATCCTAAAGGAGATCAGTCCCGGGTATTCATTGGAAGGACTGATGTTGAAGCTGAAACTCCAATACTTTGGCCACCTGATGCGAAGAGCTGATTCACTGGAAAAGACCCTGATGCTGGGAGGGATTGGGGGCAGGAGGAGAAGGGGACAACAGAGGATGAGATGGCTGGATGGCATCACTGACTCGATGGACATGAGTTTGGGTAAACTCCGGGAGTTGGTGATGGACAGGGTGGCCTGGCGTGCTGTGATTCATGGGGTCGCAAAGAGTCAGACACGACTGAGCAACTGAACTGAACTGAATCTCACCTCATCATCAGAAATTCAGAGACGTGGGCCCTTAGTTTAGTCCCATTCTAATCAGCTTCTAGTCTGTCAATATTAACTCTCAGAAGTTCAAAATTTTTACACATATATAGAATCCTTACTTTCCTGTTTAAATTAGTGAATGTTAAAAAAAAAAAAAAGCTGGAAGAAAGGTGTGTAAGGAACAGTCGCATTGTGACTTGCAAGGCCTGCTCAGTCTCTGTGGGTGCCACCAAGCCTTTACAGGACCGCCAGACTCAGTGCTGAATCTGTATTCTCCACCAAACACCATCTTCAGAGTGAAACTAACTCGGCGGCCCAAAACACTCTAGCACCTTCCATCCTCCAGGCACCTGACCCTCGCGCAGTGGGGGCCCGGGAGGCTTCCTCTCACATTCCTTTCTTCCACGCTGATCACACGCATCAAAATAGGAGGGTAGTTCATCACTGACATCTGATTTCTGCTGAAGTGACCACACCTTTTTTCAAAGACTTCACGAACACGATACAGAACCAAGAGTGACTTACAGCCAAAGTTCACAAAGCACTTTCATGCCGTTTTCTATCGGACGCTCATAACAGTTGTTGAGATACAAAGTGCAAACGTCTTATAACTATGAAGAGTGCAATCAACCGACGCTAAACAACTCTACCAAGTTATGAAGGTAATCAACAGCCAAGCCAGGACCAAAAGCATGTTCCACCCTTGTCCCGTGTCTCTCCACTCCATCACGGAGTCTGTGAGGTTTTATTCTGTTCTATCCATAGAAGGATTCCAGACTTTAGGTCTTTAGAAAATCATGTCATCAAACCCATTTACCCCTACTTACCTTGAGACAGAGATTCAACTGGCTACTCACATTCAATCAAAGAGTAAGCGTCAGTTTTATTTAGAGTGTGTCTGCTGAGAGTTTCTGAAATCACCTTTCATGATATTCACCACCCACCCCTCATGCACCACTGGTGGAAATGTAAACTGGCGCAGCCAGTCTGGGAAACAGTATGGAGGTGCCTCGAAAAATTAAAGCTCAAACTACCGTAGGAAGAAAACAAAGACACTAATTAGAAAAGTTACCCGCGCCTCTGTGTTCACTGCAGCATTATTTACAATAGCCAAGATACAGAAGCAACCCAAGTGCCCATCAACAGATGAAAGTGTTCACAGACAGACACACACACACACCCCCCAACCTGGGCCGCTCAGCCACAAAAAAGAATACTATCTCGTCATCTGTGAGAACACACATGGAGCTAGAGAGTATTACTGCTAAGTGAAAACACTCAGAGAGACAAGTACTGTACGATTTCACCTACAGGTGGGATCTAAAACACAAATGAACACGACAACCTGAGTTACAGAGAACACGTGTAGTGGGGGAGGTGAGTGGTAAGACCCAGGTGGTTAAGGGAGGGAGATTAAGGAGGTACGAACTTCCAGCTACAGTACAAGTGTGTCGTGGGTATGAAATGTACCCACGGGTACCCACAGGTACGTGGGGAACATAGTCAATAACCAGGTAACGCCTTTATAGGTGACATTATAACTGATTCATCCTGGTGACGATTCTGAAATGCACAGAAATAACAAATCACTACTCTGTGTAACAGAAACTAACACAGTGTTAGAGGTCAATTACACTTCAAAACTAAACAAACTCATTTTTTAAAAAAAGAGAGAGAGATCAGACTGTGGTTACCAGAGGGAGTGGGGGAAGAGAGAATGGGATAAAGACGGTCAAAAGATATAAAACCCCAGTTAAAAACTCAGTCAGTGCTGGGGACGTAACGTACAACGCGATCAAGTCCACTCACACAGCTGCATGTTATAAAGCTGCTGAGAGTAAATCCTGAGAGTTTTCATCACAAGGGAAAAACGTCTTTTTCCTTCTTTAATTTTCACGTATAGGAGCTGACAGCTGTTCACTAAACCTGGGGCAGTCACTTCACGACGTACGTAGTCATATCACTATGCTGCACAGCCCAAACCCGTACAGTGCTGTGTCTCCATCATATCCCAGCAAAACCGGGAGGAAAAAGAAAACCCTACCCTATATTATGCTATTTTTATTTTCCAATCAAAGAAAGAAAGAAGTAATCTGGTTAAAGAAATACAATAACAATATTCACTCCTCTAAGAGCTTCCCTCATCTCTCCACTAGAAAAAGAAACAGATGCCCAAAGGGCACCCTGCCCTTTGGGGTGGTGCCCAAAAAGATCAAAACTTTTTTCAAACAAAAAGTATTTCATGAAATGATTTTTTTTAAACAATAAAAGGAATAAAAACTTTTTAAAAACCAAATAAATCAACACAAAATAATAAAAAAGCAAAGTACGATTAAAAGTAAAATTACAAACTGAAGAATTAACACAGTTCAAAGAATATAAAAATATTAAATGTCTCATAAATGAAAGAATAAACACCTAGTACAGCAAAAAGCAAAAGTGAAAGAGGTAAATACAAATTCCAGGATTTAACACCTCCGTGCAGATGGCAGCAGGCGGTAGAGGCAACCCGCAGGCCTCACTGGCCCCAGTTACTAAAGACCCAGAAGCAGGAACAGGGCCTCTGGCCCGTCCTCTGGCTGCAGAAGCTTCGACACCCCTGCCCTCTGGGCTGTGGACATCTGCGTGGGAGGAAGACAGCGCTCCAAGACCACGGAGCTCCACCTTACTCATCACCTCCTCCAACGCAGAGACTGAGCAAGAGTACCCGCCGTCCACTCTCCCCAGCCCCAGCTTTTAAATTAAGGGCTGCAACTCAGAATAAGAATCGCTAGGTCCCGTAACAACAGTAAATGAATAATTCTTGTGTTTTGACCAAATTAAATTCAGCCATACCTTAAAAAAGGCAAATTCTAGTTGTACTTCAAATTATATTCTAAAGTAAGTACAAATCATACGTATTTCAGAGCTGACTCCCTGGAAAAGACCCGGATGCTGGCAAAGATTGAGGGCAGGAGGAGAAGGGGGTGACAGAGGATGAGATGGTTGGATGGCATCACCGACTCAATGGACATGAGTTTGAGCAAACGCTGGGAGATGGTGGAAGACAGAAAAGCCTGGTGTGCTGCAGTCCATGGGGTTGTAAAAAGTCAGAAGTGACAGTGACTGAACAACAAGTTGTGTAGGTTAAATCTGTCAAACATATTAAGTACAATACAAACCATACATTTCAAAGAATTACAATACCATGAAGATGTAAGCTCTAAACCATGGTAAATGTAACTTGGTCTTGCTGTGATGACTCAGAAGGCATTTCTGGTGTTCAGTGACCTCATTGCCAATACTCTGGCCACCATTTGAAGAAACCACAAGTCAAGTAGTGGTGTTATGATACAAGGTTTAAGGCAGAAAAGTTAACATGAAGGGCATCTCCATCTTCTTCCCATGCTTACCAAACACAAAATGATTACGTCAATTTCAATCATACCTGAGGGAAATAAATCAAAAACTTACCAAGAGATTCTATGAATCCCCAAACTGAGTAAACTCTAAGGAAGGGATTTTATAATGGCCTTATAAAGAATTCTAGATAGCTACACCAGCCTCAATGACCAATGCAGAACAGTGCCAGGTACAAAGTATTGTACCACAGATCACTCATTTACATCCTCAACTGTCAAGCTATCAAATTATCAATACATATTTACAAATTAAAATGCTGGCTTTCAACTCGTATTCCAGTTTAATGCTTCCACCTTTTGAAATAAACATTGTTATGAAAAAACACAATAGTAACCACTGAAAACTTGGAAACTAGTATTTTCGTATGTGGTTTTTGGCTTAAAATGTCCTGTGTGACATGTCAAAACCTGTACACAGTAAACACAACCAACACATAACCTTGATGAACTGTGTTGTCCCTTATTTTCAACAAAATTTTCTGCAGATACTTGTCATCAAAATCACACACTGCACAGCAAAACAACACCAAAACTTAGTTCTCATGTCCTCTCTAGTAATAAGAACACAATAAAAAGGGAAAAAGAAATATTTTCTAAAAATAAACTCATTGTTTATATTAAATAGAAAATACCATTTTAATTTATATAAAAGACTAACAATGACCAAGACCTTGAAAAAGATTCCCCAAATATCACATGACTTCCTCTTCCAAATATATCCAAGACACACTGGAATCTCAAAAAAAACAAAACTTCATAATTCTTCCTGAACCACGTCCATGTATTTTTAATGTGCAGACCTTGAGGACATTAACACACTTCTGAACTCACTGTGTTTCATTTCAGCCAATGTTTTCTGCACAAATTCATGCTGTTTCAAATAATTTTTAATTGAAATTAATAAAAAGTCTAAATTTTACCACTACTCAAGGGACAACATTTTAAAGGACTGGTTAATTTTCATTAATGATCATGAACACTAAACATATCTTTATGCTGGTGCAGCTTTGCTACCCAACCAAGACAAAATTATTTCTGAAATGACTAATTTCTGGACGCATACACGCTTGCAGAAGACCATCAGATGTACTAAACTGATAGCTCTATGCTTTATTTTCAGATTCAAATGATAAATAAGAAGGAACTGAAAGAGGAAAAGGCTCCACCTGATCTTTACCAGTTCTGCCTACTAAGACAGAGTTTGTGGTTTATCAACAGTTCTACAAAAAAAAAAAATTTAAATAAAGCACATATTGCTTGTGAAGGTAAAAAAAAAATAGCCTTTCAAAGCTCTACACATTAAATGTTTTTAAGATTTAAGAAATATAAAATAGATGTTGGAAATACAGCAGAACCTTTTACTAACTTCACTGTGATAACAGAGTATAACACGCCACTATTGAACATCATCTGTATGATGACAACTTCCAAAAATCTGCAAGAGATCCAAAGACAGGCTTGTCCTTAAACACCTAAAATCCAGTGTTCACAGAGAGCAACAAAGACCAAGTTCAAGGTGGACTATAACTGCCATGAGGCAAATATCAAAAGGATAATTACTCAGCAACTTCTTTTTATATCTTTTACTTCTGTAGCTTCACTTCCACAAATTTCACCTGCTTGATAAAGTTGTTACATTCTTAAAGAAGATAAGATATTGATAGTAATACCTCTCAATACCTTTCACAGTTTTCATTCTTTTTCTTTAAAAGCCATCTTAGTACCTTAATAATAGTGCTTCAACAGTTGAACAAATAATCACTGAACAGATATTTAGGGTCAGACACTGTTTCAGGCTCTGAGTAAACAAAACTAAGCCCCACAAGCCCCTGCCTAGGCAGTTGACACCATAGCTGAGAGACTGCTTCTTAATCAGCTTCCTTAGTCACAAGTATTTAGACCAAAAGCAATATATTCTTTACTCTTAATTAGTCACAAGATTCTGAATATGAAGTACAACTACCTTTGGAATGAGATAACTGCCTGGAACCCAACTGAGAGCTGATGAGACATGTGGCTGTCTCCCCTCCATCACCTGAGGACCCCCCAGGCCCCCCAGCCCCTCTGCACAGCGCTCAGGGACCTGCCCTCCCCACACTGGGCGTGGACACTGCAGAGCAGACCACAGCCCTGACACCACCACAGTCCCTGACCTGAAACTGACATCCTGTGAGAATGCCATCTTCTCAACTGCTCTGCCTCTGTGCTCGGCACATAACTGGTGCTCAGAAACACGCGCTCAATGAATGAAAGAAGACTGAGAATCTCCTATGACATTCACACTCTTCTTGCCATTTTCGTCTTTTGACTGATCCCTGTTAAAAGATGCTAATGTAGTATCACAACAACTCTGGTCTAGCCTAGCATAGGGGATGTTCTCAACAGGCGGCTTTCTCAAACTGCTGCAGAAAAGGTCAAAGCTATTAGAAAATGCTGATTATTTTAGGGGCAGCACAGCCTAATGGTTCGAGAATCAGAAAAACAGATTCAAGTCGCAGTCCCACCTCTGGGAGCTGTGTGTTACTTAACCTTTCTGAGATTCCATATCCTCATCTTTATGAAAATAACAATCCCCACTTCATGTGGCTGTACTAAAGAGGATATGTAGACTCTTTCCCAGAAAAGGCAATGGCACCCCACTCCAGCACTCTTGCCTGGAAAATTCCACGGACGGAGGAGCCTGGTGGGCCGCAGTCCATGGGGTCGCTAAGAGTCGGACAAGACTGAGCGACTTCACTTTCACTTTTCACTTTCATGCACTGGAGAAGGAAATGGCAACCCACTCCAGTGTTCTTGCCTGGAGAATCCCAGGGATGGGGGAGCCTCATTGGCTGCCGTCTATGGGGTCACACAGAGTTGGACACGACTGAAGCGACTCAGAAGCAGCAACAGCAGCAGACTCTTTCCACAGCTACTGACACACTGTTAAATACTAGTTTTATTTCTATTTCTGTAATACATCTAACTGGAGGCCTAATCAGAGAAAATAAATTGGTAAATTAGGTGCTGTAACCATGCCATCACTTTATTTCATTAACTGGGAAGTTACAAACCAAAAAAAAAAAAAGAAGTCTTAATGAAATTCACTCTAAATATACTTACACACATATTAAAGCTGTTAACCACAAACTACAAACGGAGTATCACTATAAACCGGGAAAATGAGAAAACCCAACCGACAGAGGTATACTTGATCCTCAGTTCAGAGATCTTTGCACCACAGCAAGTTTGCATCATTCTAATTAATTCAGGTGTACCCGGCTTTCTTTAAAATTAAAATGCTCCCCTGAGGGCTGTCTATCAGGTGTTCACACCTCACTGTGAATTACTTTCATCAGATAAATACATTAAGTAACACCACCTACTGAAAGCAACTGTGATTTGAGGAATGGTGAGCCAGGTCCGTAGGGCAGGGGAGGGCTGTGCCGGGCTAGCTGGCCAGGGTCTCCGTGCACTCACGGGGCAGCATGACGACGAGGCACACACCCGGAGAGTTCCCAGGGTCAGAAAAGCCATTAAAGTGATGCCCTTTACGGACACTTCCAGGTCCCTGATTCTACGTTCTCTGGTGAAGTGTGCCCAGAGAACCCAGAGCCTGAAACAGTGTCTGACCCCAAGGATCTGTTCAGTGAATATTTGTTCAACTGTTGAAGCACCATTATTAAGGTATTAAGATGGCTTTTAAAGAAAAAGAATGAAAATTGAGAAGGGTACTGAGGTATTACTATTAAAATCTTTTCTTTAAGAATGTAACAACTTTTATCAAGCAGGTGAAATTTGTGGAAGTGAAGCTACATTAGTAAAAGATATAAAAAGAAGTCGCTGAGTAATAATCCTTTTGATTAAAGCTGCAAAATTAAACAACATGTGAATAAATAAAAGCACCTAATGAGACAAGTTACAATCAGAAAACGAGCTCTGCAGCATCCCTATCAGAGTGAGAATCGATAAACGCTGAGCCCTGAAGATGACTCGCTTCCTACCCTCCAGGCAGCTGCGGGGAGGAGGGGGTGATCTCAGAGCCAAAGAGAAAAGTGCACCTGTTCTCAACTACGTTCCAGGTAGAACCGAAGGGTCTGTCTCGGAGGTGCGCCCCTGAAGAGCCACAGGAAACTCTGCCCCTGGTTAGCAGCTATGAGAAAATAAGCGCTGCTTTCTGCTCCAACATGGGGTACGCTGTCGGAGCTCTCACTGAAGATCTGCTCTAATTCATCCTGGCGCACCTGGGGTGAGAGAAACTCAAGAATTCCTTAACCAACACGAAGCTGGAGCAGAAAAGCATCGTAACTGCATTTTACTCACAGATTTTGTTTTCCCCCCACTTCAGGCAACATGTAAATCTCCTAGACCATCTTATGTATGATTCACCAAAGTTCTACTCTCTAAATGCCAGGGTTTTCTGGGGTTTTCAGCATGTGTGGAGGGGTATCAATGGGCTTCAAGGTGGCCTCCACAAACACACATACACGGCACGTGTTCCAGTAAATCCTGTGATGGGAGGCAGGGGCAGAGTGGATGTAGGGCCTGAATCGGGGAGGGGGGGGTGCCTGAGTACAGGAACCCCAAACAGCCCCGCCCCAGGCAGAGGGTGACAGGTTAGTAATGTCCCCGCAGGGCTACCCTGGTGGCTCAGTGGTGAGGAGTCTGCCTGCTGATGCAGGAGACGGGGGTTCGATCCCTGGTCCAGGGAGATCCCACACGCTGCAAGGCAGCTAGGCCCGGGCACCACAATCGCTGAGCTTGTGCTCTGGAGCCTGGGACCACAACTCCTAAAGTCCGCACACCCGAGACCCGCGCGTCACAACGAGACGCCACCACGGCGAGCAGCCGCCCGAGAGTAGCCCCCGCGCATCACAACGAGAGGAAGCCCACTCGCAGCAACAGAGACCCAGCGCGGCCAAAAATAACTACATGAATCTAAAAATTAATAACGTCCTCGCTGCTGCCCACCAGCCAGCACGCACTGAGGGTCACGTCCACAAGCGCGGCCTCTGTGCACTCACTGGACCAACATTAATCTGACCAACAGTCAGACACTGCGCTCAGACCACTTTCTGTCGTGCATTCTGTAAATGCTAAACATGCCAGCGGCTGCACTACACTGTTCCTTAAGAATACAGTCGCTGGGTCACCGGCTGGTACTCGAAGAGGTCACTCGGAGCAGGGCAAGCAGATGCTAAGACCTGTCTGCGTGTCTCTGCATTACTATCTTAGATGTACCTGAAGAACGTGATACAGGCAGAAGCAAAATGTTACGAATCTGTGTAAACAGTATCCCTCAAGGCAAAAACCTATCAAATGCAAAAGGGAGCTCAGCAGGACACAGTCAGGATTCTTTGGCCTACGGTTGTGATTTTAAAAACAGGAGACAGTTAGGACTATTCACGTGAGCTGGAGATCAAAGGACGGAGCATCTGATACTGACTGGGCTGGAGAAACGGATAAAAGTGGAAAGTTGGTGGCAAGGTGGGATCTGCTCCTAAGAGAAGTTACTCTCTCTGGCTAAAGAGAATGGCATAAAGAAGACAAGGTCTGCTAAAAGATGCACGGAAAACCACCAATAAATAAAAATGTTAGCGCAAAGATTCACTAAACATGGACATGGAAATCCTAAGAGTGGTGCAGTGTGAATACCACAAGGGCAAGGCTCAGTAAGCATTGTGGAATCACACCTCATTCATTAACTTCCCAGAAGACACTGTATTCCTGCTTAAAACAAAGTACCTGTGCCACACACAGTTTATACTCCAGAACTAAAGAGCCTCTCGATGAGAGTGAAAGAGGAGAGGGGAAAACTTGCTTAAAACTCAACATTCAGAAAACTAAGATCATGGCATCTGGTCCCATCACTTCATGGCAAACAGACGGGGAAACAACGGAAACAGACTTTATTTTTCTGGGCTCCAAAATCACTGCAGATGGTGACGGCAGCCATGAAATTAAAAGACGCTTACTCCTTGGAAGGAAAGTTATGACCAGCCTAGATAGCATATTCAAAAGCAGAGACGTTACTGTGCCAACAAAGGTCCGTCCAGTCAAGGCTATGGTTTTCCCGGTAGTCATGTATGGATGTGAGAGTTGGACTATAAAGAAAGCTGAGTGCCAAAGAATTGATGCTTTTGAAGTATGGTGTTGGAGAAGACTCTTGAGAGTCCCTTGGACTGCAAGGAGACCCAACCAGTCCATCTTAAAGGAAATCAGTCCTGAATATTCATTGGAAGGACTAATGCTGAAGCTGAAACTCCAATCCTTTGGCCACCTGATGTGAAGAACTGACCCATTTGAAAAGACCCTGCTGGGAAAGATTGAAGGCGGGAAGAGAAGGGGACGACAGAGGATGAGATGGTTGGATGGCATCACCAACTCAATGGACATGAGTTTGAGCAAGCTCCAGGAGCTGGAGATGGACAGGGAGGCCTGGTGTGCTGCAGTCCATGGGGTTGCAAAGAGCTGGACACGACTGAGCGATTGAACTAAACTGAACTGACTTCCCTGTGCGAAGCCACTACACATGAGAGCCAACAGGGACACTAGATTTAAATACGTAGTGAGAAGTGAGAAAGTGTTAGTCACTCAGTTGTGTCCAACTCTTTTGCAACCCCATGCACTGCAGCCCGCAGGGCTCCTCCGTCCATGGGATTCTCCAGCAAGAATACCGGAGTGGGTTGCCATGCCCTTGCACAGGGCATCTTCCCAACCCAGGGATCGAACCCAGGTCTCCCACATTGCAGGCGGATTCTTAAAATATCTACATGTTATCAAATCTACTAAAAACCAATAGACTGAAATAGAGACTCTGGAGCCAGGCTGCTCTGGGCAAGTTACTTCATCTCTGCCCGCGGGGTTTTTTATCAAGTATGCAGGACTGGCTGTCAGTGACTCAGGCGCCACACAAGTAGGGGCTACAGCTCCTGCCCCTGTGGGTGCGGGGCCAAGAGCACAGAACAGAAAGCAGGGGCGTGGGGCCGCTGCCCAAAGGGAAACCCCCGGAGGAGGCGTCTAGCGCCCTCCTCCGGCAAGAGCCGCTCTTCAGTTCCCTGAATCTTCCTGGGGAAAGCAGAGGTGGCATGCCTCCAGTAAGTTCCGCAGTGAGAACTGCAGGCAGCCCATTCCTGCTGGCTGAGCCTCCCTGACGGCTGGAAGCGAGAAAAAGACGGTGGAACAGGCGTGATGACGGCGGCCAGCTTGGAGGTCTAATGGGAAGAGCACCGAGAGCTAGATGCCAGCACCTGGCTCTTTGGGGGTGGGGCAGAAGCTACCAGAGGCGCTGCCCTGCCCAGAAAGCAGCCACGCAGAGACACCCCGGCCACAGGCCGGATGCCCCCGGCACCCACCCTCCGACACAAGAGAAGGCACCAGGGACACACCGACCTGCTCACAGCAGTACTGAACGCCCCGTCACATGTGACGGGTGCTTTCCAAAAACTCATGCAATGCCCTTGAAACAAGTCCAAACAGGTGAGAGGAAGACTGTCCCTCACCAGGGCCAGCCGTTATCAGCTACATCTCAACAATGCCATTTCTTTTTTTTTTTTTTTTGAGACTATTTATTTATCTGGGCTTCCCTGGTGGCTCAGCAGCAAAGATTCCACCTGCCAATGCAGGAGACAATGGTTTGATCCCTGGGTTGGGAAGATCCCCTGGAGAAGGAAATGGCAGCCTGCTCCAGTACTCGTGCCTGAGAAATCCTATGGACAGAGGGACCTGGTGGGCTACAGTCCACAGGGTCGCAAAGAGTGGGACGTGACTTAGCAACAAAACAACAACAAAAAAGTACGTATTTATTTGTCTTGGTCCTGCCCCAAGACATGTGGGAATCTCAGCCCCCCAACCAGGAATCAAACCCGTGTCCCCTGCACTATCAGCTCAGAGTCTTACCCACAGGAACTGCTAGGGAAGTCCCCTACGATGCCACTTCAAATCTCTACCTACATCCTAGTTACCGAGGATCTGCCTCTGAAGACATTTATGATCTAAATCATTCAGGACAAATAAAGGAAGTTAAAACTTCTCTATTAAAAAGTAAATAAGAAACATGCCAAATACCTTAATTATCAATCTTAGCATAAACCAAGTTTACCCTAACCATCGTACTTCCTACTGGATCAAATAGATAGTCATCAAAAAATACACCAATATACTGAGAAATAACAACTCATTCAAAAAATAAACCAATGTTTTAAGAAAGGCAAAGAGCACTTTAATTGATCTCCATCCTCCTCTTCCCTGCTAGTTGTTTAGTGTGTCATTCATATGATCTTGTCACTCCACCCCTACCCCCACCGATGGCTACTTTAGGATCGGTCAGCCCCAAGCCCACTTGGGCCACTGGGACCCAACGTTCTGGGGATGTGGGGAAAGAAACTACCCCCATTAGGACCGTGACAAGGCAGTGTCTGCCATCCCCAGAGTTATAAACAAGAAGCAGGGTTCCTGCCTGTCTGAGAGCCACGCTACCACCACAAGGAACCTAAGTCTCCCAGTGGCTGCACTCCTGTGGGTGGCGAGCCCAGAGGCAGAAAGAGCCGAGGTCTCTGGTGACCTACTTCTAAACTTCCTTTTATGAAATATTAAGTTTCCTTATTATTTAAATTGGTTTCATGTTGTACCCTAAAACATCATAATTTACACATTTTGTTTTACATGTCCATTAGAACATAAGAATGTCGTCCATGTTCATGTAAATGTTAGCAAAAAAGTGTTCTATTTTAAATAAACTGATGCCCATATGAGACTCATTAAATACATAGCTCTCACTGACAGTTAAATAAAAATATCTGAATAACTTTCTGGAGTAATTTCTGGACATTTTGCCCTTCAATAATTATCAATAAGACAGAAAACTATTTTTAAAACATTTATAAACATCAAACTCTCAATCTGACATAAAACTTTTGTTATTTGGTAGTGTTACTTTTTAGAGCACAAAAAGGGTAACTCTTAGACCCTAAAATATTAGTCAAGTTCACAGTGTTTAAGTCACAATCAAAAAAGAACTGATGCTAATGCTTTTTACATAATTAAGTTTAGCTTTTTAAAAAAAATCTTTAGACTTTGCTGCCAGTGAGCTATTTTAATGGAATACGTGGGTAGGACAGATTAACTGCAACCTACAGAGAAGCCAAACATGTTTATTTTAACCACTTATAATATTTTCAACTTCATCGTGCTACATAAACAGTTAAAATACAAAGATGTTTCTGATGAGCAGTGATTTAAACAACGAAACCAAAAGAGCAAGAAGGTAATAAAAGAAGGGCAGAAGTAGAAGATGCCTACTGAAAAGGCTAGCTCCTAAAAACACAGATAAAGGCAGAGAGAGGAGGTAAGGAGTAGACCACTCGGGACCCCCCCAACACAGGCATGGAGCTGGTGTCCCACGAGGCAGGCCCATCCTTTCGTCAGGAATCAGCATGCATTCAAAATGGCAGAGAAACCCACGCTGCCCAAAGGAATTTAGCCTGTTCTACAAACACGTCAGGTCAGCATTATTTCACACACCTTAGCTGATGTTATGGTAGATATTGTGAAGACTTATTCCTATCATAAATACACTACAGAATACATTTAAATTGGAGCTGAAAAAAAAAAACAAAAACGTATCCATTGGACTCTTCAAAGAGAACGTATTTGGACCTGGAAAGACCGTAAGCAGACTAATACACACAGGAAAACAAAAGATAACCTCTTCAACCGGAGAAAGCTCACGTACAACCTAGGATCTCTCCTTGCCTGGGGGACAAACCTGACCACAGCTGTGGCTCAAGCAGGCCTGAGTGGGGCAGGCAGGGCCACTGGAGCCAGGAACAGGCCTGCCTTCCTACCTAAAATTAGCCCTGCCCACCTTACCGCAGCTGGGCTGGGCACGTCTATTTTAAGGTGCGTGACTCCAGATTGCTTAGGAGCATATAATTGCCGGCCAATTTGGGGAGCTGCGAGTGTGGAGAGACTTCCCAGCCAGCCTCAAGGGTGGACAACCAGTCTGGACAAAAGTCTCACACTGAATCATCATGCTATCTGGGGTCTAAGTACACGGGTGGTGAAGTCATACACGGGAGAGATCCATGAAAGATACAACACAGGGACAGAAGGCAGAGAAGACGAGCAAGAAGAGACAGCGCCTCCTCTCATCCACCAGCCCTCCCCCACCACCCAGCACACACACACACCCCCCACAAAAGTAGGGAGGAAACCAACAACAGGCATGATCCTGAGGTGTCCTCATCATCTCGGGAAATTATGATGTAGCAACTGACAGCTGAAACCCCTTCCAGGTAACGCCACAGGGCCGTTTACCGCCCTCTGAAAGCCCCTGGCTCCCGGAGTAAAGCCCGCAGAGAGGGCTGCCCAGTCCACATTCCACGTCTGGGGAACTTGAGATGGGAACTGGTATGGCTCCCGCTTGTACCAGTGAGAAAATTTTCACCAGCGTTTTAAACAGGAGCTGAATTTTCAAGAAGGAATGGAAGAATATCCCCGTAAGTAACAATAACGTCATCAACAAAGTTGTGAGTTACACGGCACTGACACACTCCTGAAATTTAAGCTACACAGATAGCATTCCTGATTCCTACCACCTTAGAGCTAAAACTCAGCCTCTATTTTCCGACTGGAACTTGAGACACCAGACACAGAAGGTATATTTAATACAAGTCCTGTCCTGATACCACTGCATTCCACCTGTCTACACCCTAAGCGTTTCTTCTGAACTAGCAAAACACACGTACCTTCATTTTCAGAGGCATGACATTTCACTTTCAATACCAAGTCAAAGGTCCTTTCTGGATTTTCCCTGAAAGAAAAAGAACTTTGTTAGTATTTCTTTCCTATGACAAAGTTTATATTCTCTTAATTCTAATAGTTAATCTTGTTCTTGTCTCAATAGATTCCATGTAACAATATGACCAGGCTTCCCAGGTGGCTTTGTGGTCAAGAAGCCACCTGCCAATTCAGGTGAGACCCAGGTTCAATCCTTGGGTCGGGAAGATCCCCCAGATAAGGAAATAGCAACCTACTCCAGTATTCCTGCCTGGGAGATCCCATGGACAGAGGAGCCTGGCGGGCTACAGTCCATGGGGTCACAAATGAGTGGGATGCAACTTAGCGACTAAACAAAAATAAACGACATGATCACAAAGGAGAAGAAATAAAGTGTTTTCCTGGTTCAGCAACTTAAGCGCACTGAGGCTAACAGTTCAGAGACTTCAGGAAAACATTTAACTTCTCAGTCTGCTTTCTCACCTAGAAAGTACCTTGTTAGGGTCACAGAACAACTGTGAGGATTACAAATCACATAATACATGTGGAAGTACTTTATAAAGTATTAAGTGCTATATAAATAGAAAGCATTGCCTTTATCTTATCAAACCAAAATTGAAAAGCCAGAACGTTCCTAACAGGCGCTACCTTTCCCCACCAGCAGAGTTTAATGGCAGGTTCTCTGGCTTTTATCAAAGGACTTGCAATATAGACACAACGGAATGACTGGTTCCAGCTGCCACGTTCTAGAGCACCATGAAACACTCATAATGGTCCTTAAAAGTGGAACTTTGCGTATACTGTCTTGAGACAGAATTACAGTAGGGAAGCACGCTTTAAGTGCCAAACTATACATAGCCTCCGAGGCCAACCCAAAAAGATAACGTCAACTATCTGGGAAAACTGGACTCCTATTTCAATATTGGAGTTGATCACTAAGAACAGTAAGGTTTTGCTTCATTCAGAAGTTACCAACATTCACTAAATGCTCACACATTCAAGGTATACTTTGTTAATTTCAAGAAGTGAATGGAAATCTACTGAGACATCTTCTTTAGAAACAGTGTTCTTTTTAACACAGTTCTGTTTTAATCTCTTTGTGCCAGAAGATAAAAGATCAAGCAACATCTGACACCACAAACTCCATGTGACCAAAGTGTTAATGTATTTGTTATCTCTGCCACTGGGGTCCTTGGTTGTCTGTGCACTGGCTGTTTTTAATCATGCATTTCCCTCAAGAAACTAACAGCTATGTTGGCTTCTAAGCAAGCGCTCTATTTTTTAAAATTTATTACAAGAATCTAGAAACAGAGAAATTGGCAAGCCATATAAATTACTCTGCAAATTCCTCAGCCGTCCCACTATTAAGTTGCTTCAATGAGAATAATCTGAACTCAGGTGAGCCTCCCTCCTAATCCAGTTAATGTCAAAAGATACACTTTTTTAAGTCCCATACCTAGCACCCTCCCCCAATATATCAAACACTGAAGAAAATTATTTTCCTATTTTCCTAAGTCTTTAGAACCTCTCTTAAGTGTAAATACAAAATACTCTGTAACACTGGGAAATGATAAAGGCTTTTAACGCTAAAAGAAATATATACACGATATTCATGAACTCGGGTAGGTGGGGTGGGGGTTGGTTTAAGAGGGTGTCAAAGGAAGAAAGAAGGAATTTTTTGCAAAGTAAGTTTCCGGAGGAAAATATAAAACTCCTGCCCCTAAGATAACTGAAAGAACACCACCACACTGTTCAGATGGCTTTTTGCTTGCTCAAGGTCCTGAAGAAAAGCCCAAGGGGCACCCAAGGGTGCTGCTGACCACACGGAAAACACGCCCTCCGCGAGCCCCTTCTGCCGGCGCCGGTATTCCACGCCCGGGGCACCTTTCTGCCCTGAGAAGGGGCCGGAGGAGGGAGACCCGGGGCCGCCGGTAAACACCCTGGAAGCGCGCCGGGAGGGCAGTCACGCCCGAGCCGCCTGCCCGCCCGGCGCGCGGCGGGGGGAACCGGCCTCACGTCCGCCTGCCGCCCGGGACCCGCAGCGCCGCGCCGGCGCCCAGGCCTCCGCCCGGGCCGCGCGCCCCCCGCCGCCCGCAGGCCCGCGGCCTAGGCCGCCCAGGGGAGCCGGGGTTGGGGGGCCGGGGTCCGCGGAGGGGCCCCCCGCCCGCCCCCGCGCGCACTCACTTGGTCCTGCAGTCCATGGCTACATGTCGCGGGGCGCGCCCGCCCGCCGGCCGCCGCGGGAACGGCTGCGCGCAGCGCGGCGGCCCGGCCCGGCGGAGAGGCCGCGCCCCGCCCCGCGCCTCTGTGACAGCGCGGCCGCCGCCCCCGCCCCCGGCCCGGCCGCCCCGCGCTCCCTGCACCGCCCGCGAACCAGGAAGTGGGCGCGCGGCGCCGGCGCGGGGCCGCCTCACCTGGGCCGCGCGGGCGCAAGCGGGCCTGCCCGAGGGCTCGCTGCGCGCCCGACCGCCAGCTGCTCGGGCGGCCTGGGCGCCGGACGGCCGCGGGCGCCCCCGGAGCCGGCCTGGGCTCGGGGAGGGGGCGCTCAGGGCCGCCGACCCCCGCCCCGGAAAGCCAAGTACCCGACAGGGCACCCGGACCCCGCGGTGCGCGCCGCGTGCGCCCCCGGAGCCGGCCCAGGCTCGGGGGAGGGGGAGGGGGCTGGGGGATTGCGGTTCAGGGCCGTACCCCCGGGGGTGGGGGTGCTCAGGGCCGCCCCCGCCCCGCCCCGGAAAGCCAACTACCCGACAGGGCACCTGCACCCCGCGGTGCGCGCCGCCCCGCGCGCGCCCCGCGTCCGAGCAACCGTTAACCCTTGGTGTATGTGGAGCGCCGCGTGGCTTTCAGGCTGCACATCCAGATCGCCAGGCGCCGCGCTCGGCCCCTGGCCTCCCTGCCACTGGGCCTGGGTACCTCCTAGGGGATCCAGAGCCGCCCCCTCCTAAGTCAGGAAGGTTCAGAGGTGCACCTGCTCAGGAGCCCAGCCCGGCAGCCAAATAACACTGCTCTGCTGCCCCTGCACGTCGTCGGGGACACAGACCTCCCCCCATCACGGCCGCCATGTGGCCAAGGACTCACTTAGGGACCCTTCCATGGAGGGGCAGGCCTTGCGGGTGCAGCCCGAGGGCAGAGGGGCCTGAACTAAGAGCTGCCGCGTGCAGAGCCCTGGGGAGCGCGGGAGCAGCTTGTACGCACCGTCCCAGCCCTTGCGGTCACTCTACGTGACAGGCTCTTTCACCAGCGTCTTATGAAGAAGCGGGCCAAGCCATCCCATGGTGATGGCCAAGCCGGACTTAAGACCAGGTCTACCCTGTACCGCCTCTCTCCCTCTTGTGTGGCCTCCTGCGTGGGATCTACCGAGAAGAGAGGTAGAAACAGTCTTACTTAGGATGGACGTGCGAAGGTGGTCAGGGCTAGACGGTTACACAGAGACCTTCCGGAGAAGGCTTCTCCCGTCGTCACCACCCCTGACACATTGCCTCCGTGTTTTTCATCCCAATAGAGGTTGCTTCGGAGCTTCTTCATGCAAAAGGAAAGAGGATGAGAAGAAACCAGATGTGGTATGAATAGAGTGAGTCATGAGACATACAACTCAAAGGAGGAGGCTTGGGAATTAAAGAATTTAGAATCAAGAACCTAAAATTAAACTCAAGTATACCAGCCCTCAAACATTCTGGCCAAAGACGATGGTTACTTGGTGAACAAAGTAACAGTAATGATGCATGGCATAGTCACAGACCTGGTAGTCTAAAATGAGCACAGGACATAATGGGGAAACAGAAAAATTATGTTTTGGCAAATGTGTTGTCATAGCTTGACTTGGGGTGAGACACTTCAGTTTCTCAGTTCCTACATTTGTAAAATGGGAATTATTACTGGTGTATCACATGAACAATATGATGTTCAAGTTTAATAAAAGTGCTACTAATTGTGTGATCTTTTGAGAAATCAAACTGTAGATTTCAGTTTCACAATGAGGCAAAATACACCACATCATCTTTTTTCCCAAATAAAACTCTTTTCTACATAAGAAGTTACTATAGTGCAAAGCCTTGAAAACACATCTATAAATTCAAAAACCACTTCTGCTCCAAGCAGACTTCTCCTTTCATTATAATTAATTCTTCTCCAAAGAAAAGAACCCTACTTGAGGTGCCTACAGGAATTTTACTACTAATAAAATTGTTTTCCCCAACCATTTTGTTGGGATTTAAGTGACAGTCATCGCTGGGGAAGGAAGATCCCCTGGAGTAGGGCATGGCAACCCACTCCAGTATCTTGCCTGGAGATCCCTGGACAGAGGAGCCTGGCCATGGGGTCGCACGGAGAAGTGACTTAGCCCAAGTGCACACAAATAACAATCATACCCCTGCAAATTGTTTTAAATTTACTCTAAGTATATATAAAGAGGAAATACTACATACCTACACACAAAACAAATCTTTTTTAAACCAGCTTTTAGGCTGACCACGATGAAGAGGTTTATATATCCTGATACTACTGAGGTAAAAGGGATAGAAACACAGATGGACACAATTTGTATGTTTGTTTAAAATTACTGAAAAAAGATTTTGTATACAGTTATGTTAGTGAGGTTTTATTGAAACCAGTGGTAAGATTTTAGCAGTTTTAGAACTTTTGACACAACTGGTAGAGAACTCTACAAAGGGCAAGCCTTCAAAGTGGTGTTAGATCTTCCTAACGTCGTATTTCAGCAGTAATATTTCCTACTTGACAACTAATGTGAGCATATTTCTCTCTCAGGACTACAAAGAGAAATATTTCTACTATGGGAGAAATAACCTCAGATATGCAGATACCACTTTAATGGTAGAAAGTGAAAAGAAACTAAAGAGCCTCTTGATGAAGGTGAAAGAGAAGAGTGAAAACGCTGGCTTAGAACCCAGCGTTCAAAAAACTAAGATCATGGCATCCGGTCCTATCGCTTCATGGCAAAGAGATGGGGAAAATGTGGACACAGTGTCAGATTTCATTTTCTTGGGCTCCAAAATCAATGCAGATGATAACTGCAGCCACGAAATTAAAAGACGCCTGCTCCTTGGAAGAATAGTTTTGACAAACCTAGACCAGTGTATTTGGAGAAGGCAATGGCACCCCACTCCAGTACTCTTGCCTGGAAAATCCCATGGACGGAGGAGCCTGGTAGGCTGCAGTCCATGGGGTCGCTAAGAATCGGACACGACTGAGCGACTTCACTTTCACTTTTCACTCTCATGCATTGGAGAAGGAAATGGCAACCCACTCCGGTGTTCTTGCCTGGAGACTCCCAGGGACGGCAGAGTCTGATGGGCTGCCGTCTCTGGGGTCGCACAGAGTCGGACACGACTGAAGCAACTTAGCAGCAGCAGTAGCAACAGACCAGTGTATTAAAAAACAGAGACATCTGCTTATCTACAAAGGTCTGAATATTCAAAGCTATGGTTTTTCCAGTAGTCATGTGTGGATGTGAGAGTTGGACCATAAAAAAAAAGTCTGAGTGCTGAAGAATTGATGCTTTCGAACCCTGGTGCTGGAGAAGACTCTTCAGAGTCATTAGGACAGCAAGGAGATCCAACCAGTCAATCCTAAAGGAAACCAACCCTGAATATTCATTGAAAGGACTGATGCTGAAGCTGGAGCTCCAGTACTTTGGCCATCTGTGGAGAAGAACTGACTCATTGGAAAAGACCCTGATGCTGGGAAAGATTGAGGGCAGAAGAGGGCCACAGAGGATGAGATGTTTAGATAGTATCACTGACTCGATGGACATGAGTTTGAGCAAGCTCCGGGAGATAGTGAAGGACAAGGAAGCCTGGCGTGCCGTAGTGCATGGGGTCTCAAACAGTCACAACTGAGCAACTGTAACAACAACAGCAAAGTACATAACCTATATGTGGTCAAAGAACTTAGTCTATAAGCTAATAATATTACAATGTTTTGAGCTTGTTTTAATTGTGCGTGTTTGTAAAGAATCTATGTTCTTCAGCTCTTGGGTAAGGTGTTCTAGAAACACATCCTTGGGAAATTCTCTGGTGCTCCACTGCTTAGGGCTCTGCACTTTCACTGCCAAGGGCGCAGGTTCACTCCCTGGTCAAGGAACTAAGATCCCACAAACCACATGGTGCAACCAAAGTATAAATAAATAAAAGATATGTGCTTGATCAATATTATGTTTGTGCTTTTGACATCTTCTATTACCAGATTTGCATATGCTTGATACAATTCAATAAATAAAAGAGATGACTTAAAATCTAATTGATGATGGATTCACCTATCTCAATTTAAAGTTCTTTCAGTTTTTGCTTTATATAGTTTGGGGCTATGTTATTATACACAAGCCACTTTATAATTGTTATTTCTGCCTGATAAACTTACATTATGTTGTAAATTTCTGAAACTCTAGCAATGCTTTTGCCTTAAGTGTCTAAACAGCTTGCTCCTGATGAGATCAGTTCAGTTCAGTAGCTCAGTCGTGTCCAACTCCCTGCGACCCCATGAACCGCAGCACACCAGGCCTCCCTGTCCATCACCAACTCCCGGAGTTTACCCAAACTCATGTTCATTGAGTCCGTGATGCCATCCAACCATCTCATCCTCTGTTGTCCCCTTCTCCTCCTGCCCTCAATCTTTCCCAGCATCAGGGTCTTTTCAAATGAGTCAGCTCTTCACATCAGGTGGCCAAAGTATTAGAGTTTCAGCTTCAACATCAGTCCTTCCAATGAACACCCAGGACTGATCTCCTTTAGGATGGACTGGTTGGATCTCCTTGCAGTCCAAGGGACTCTCAAGAGTCTTCTCCAACACCACAGTTCAAAAGCATCAATTCTTCAGTGCTCAGCTTTCTTTATAGTCCAACTCTCACATCCATACATGACCACTGGAAAAACCATAGCCCTGACTAGACGGACCTTTGTTGGCAAAGTAACGTCTCTGCTTTTTAATATGCTGTCTAGGTTGGTCATAACTTTCCTTTGCCTACTATTAGTATCAATATATCTCCTTCATCCTATTACATCAAAACTTTCTAAGTCATTATGTGCAGATGTATCTAACTAATGTGAATTTTGACTTTCAATCTAGTCTGATAATCACTCTTAGACTGAGCGTTTAGGCCACTGCGTGTTTTATAACTGCTGACATATTTGAGTTCATCTCCACCATGGTGTACTTTGCATTCGTCTTCTCCGGGTCTATGTTTTCTTTATCTCATCTTTGCCTTCTTTAGAACTAATTTTTCTTTTATGCTTTCAGTTCTCCCTTGTTGTAGCTTCGAAGTTCTGTAGTCCGTTTCTATTCACTTAGTGACTAACCTGGAAATTTTAACAGGCAAATTTATGTGATTAAATCCAGAATTTATCAATATATCAATCTTCTCTCAAACAACACACAGACCTTTGAAATACCATCCAAAACTATAACACATTACTGATGTTGTTTTATACTGTCCATGTTTGTTTAAATTTACCCAGAAGTTTACCACTTATTTTGCTCTTTTTTTTTTTTTTAATTATTTTTTTAGCCATGCCATCTAGTATGTGGGGCTTCCCTTGTGGCTCAGCTGGTAAAGAGTCTGCCTGCAATGCAGGAGACCTGGAGATACCTGTGTTGGGAAGATCCCCCAGAGAAGGGAAAGGCTAACCACTCCAGTATTCTGGCCTGGAGAATTCCATGGACGAAGTCCATGGGAGAAGTCCATGGGGTTGCACAGAGTCAGACATGACTGAAGCAACTTTCATTTTCACAGTATGTGGAACTTAGTTCCCTGACGAGGGATCCAACCCACACCCTCTTCATTGGAAGCAAGGAATCTTAACCACTGGACTGCCAGGACCCTGCTTCTTTCTTACTTTCAGCTTCTGTCTCCCGCCTAGGACTGCCTTCCTTCTGTCTAAAATACAGGCCACAGGTACTGACCGGGTCTCTCACTTTTTGTTTGGATGAGGAATATATATATTTCGCCCTCATTCTTAAAAGATATCTTCACTGATAAAGAATTCTAAATTGACATATCTTTCTGTACAATGTCAATATCATTATTCTGTCTTCCAACGTCTCCAGTTATAATTTGAATTTTGAAAGTAATCTTGAAGTGTAATCTTTGTCTCTACTTTTAAGATATTTCATTTGTCTTTAGACTTCTAGATTCTCTATGAAGCATTGAGATGAAGACTTTTTTAATCCCTTCTTCTTGGTTACTCTGCATTTCTTGATGCTGGCCTGGTGAATTCCATCAGTTGTGGGAAATTCTGAACATCATCCTTGCTCCTCTTTCCTTCTGGGACTATGACGATACACATATCTCTTTCTACCTTCCATTTCTCCTAATATCTCTGTCGTAGTTTCTTTTTCTTTATCACTGTAGGCTGGATTTTGGATAACTTTATAAATATCTTCCTTTTCATTAATACTTTCTGTGGCTTTGTCTTATCTTCTGTTAAAGTCAGACATTTGGTTTTTTACCTGTATTTTATTTCTAAAGCTCTGTTTGGTTATTTTTAAATCTGCGTTCTCTTAAAATGTGTAACCAACTAAGACCTATGTATAGCACAAGGAACTCTGTTCAGTGTTATGTGGCAGCTGAATGGAAGCGGAGTTTGGGGGAGAATGGATACATGTATGTGTGTGGCTGAGTCCCCAACGCTGTTCACCTAAAACTACCACAGTATTGTTAATTGGCTCTGCTGCTGCTGCTAAGCCGCTTCAGTCGTGTCCGACTCTGTGCGACCCCACAGACGGCAGCCCACCAGGCTCCCCCGTCCCTGGGATTCTCCAGGCAAGAACACTGGAGTGGGTTGCCATGTCCTTCTCCAGTGCATGAAAGTGAAAAGTGAAGAGTGAAAGTGAAGTCGCTCAGTCGTGTCTGACTCTTAGCGACCCCATGGACTGCAGCCCACCAGGCTCCTCCATCCATGGGATTTTCCAGGCATGAGTACTGGAGTGGGGTGCCATTGCCTTCTCCATAACTGGCTATACCCCAATACAAAATAAAAAGATTAATAAAAGTTAAAACATCTGCTTTCTCAACTCATGTTTCAAGCCTTTCCCTAATTTCTTAAAATATATTTCAGTTCAGTTCAGTTGCTCAGTCGAGTCCAACTCTTTGAGACCCCATGAACCGAAGCATGCCAGGCCTCCCTGTCCATGACCAACTCCTGGAGTCCACCCAAACTAATGTCCATGGAGTCGGTGATGCCATCCAACCATCTCATCCTCTGTCATCCCCTTACCCTCCTGCCCTCAATCTTTCCCAGCATCAGAGTCTTTTCAAATAAGTCAGCTCTTCACATCAGGTGGTCAAAGTATTGGAGTTTCAGCTTCAACATCAGTCCTTCCAATGAACACCCAGGACTGATCTCCTTGCAGTCCAAGGAAATCTCGCAGTCGAAAATCTTCTCCAACACCACAGTTCAAAAGCATCAATTCTTCGGTGCTCAGCTTTCTGTATAGCTCAACTCACATCCATACATGACCAGTGGAGAAAACATAGCTTGACTAGACGAACCTTGGTTGACAAAGTAATGCCTCTGCTTTTTAATATATTTAACATATTCTAAACTCTATTTCTGATCATTCTAATCTCTGAAGCATTTGTGGGTATGATTCTATGTCTGACTTTCTCCCTCTGCCTCTTACTTATGGTCCCTTCTTTGCTTCTATATTTGGTGGCTTCCTTTTGTTCCTTGGACCTTTAGACATGGAAATGTTGTGAAAGCTGGAAGGCAGTTGAGTTCTCTGGAGGCGGTGTTCATTTATTGCTGGTAGATGTTGAAACTTTTCAGGCAACCCTTGTGGAATCTGGCTTTTGGTTATGAATACTCCAGGAGGATTAACTGTGCTCCAGAGTTTGAGACACTCAGTGTTCCTTGAATCCCTTTGGAGTGCCAGGTCCGTTCAGTTCAGTTCTTCAGTCGCTCACTCGTGTCCGACTCTTTGCAACCCCACGGACTCCAGCATGGCAGGCCTCCCTGTCCATCACCAACTCCCGGAGTTGACTCAAACTCATGTCCGTTGAATTGGTGATATCATCCAACCATCTCTTCCTAATGTCTAGGCTTCCCAGGTATCTCAGTGGTAAAGAATCTTCCTACCAATGCAGGAGACCTGGGTTCAGTCCCTGGGATGGGAAGATCCCCTAGAGAAGGGATGGCAACCCACTCCAGTATTCTTGCCTGGAGAATTTCATGGACAGAAGAGCCTGGGGGGCTACAGTCCATGGGGTCACAGAAGAGTTGGACACACCTAAGTGACTGAACAAGAACAATAATATCTACCTTCCTCAAGTCATACACAAATAGCCCCTAACTTATACACCCTTACATATTAATGTTATGGAGAAATCAAAGTTCAGGGCATTTAGTGAGACTAGTGTCGTGCTTCAAAATGTATTCAATTCAATTCAGTCGCTCAGTCGTGTCCGACTCTTTGAGAACCCATGGAACTGCAGCACGCCAGGCCTCCCTGTCCATCTCCAACTCCTGGAGTTTACTCAAACTCATGTCCATTTAGTCAGTGATGCCATCCAACCGTCTCATCCTCTGTCATCCCCTTATCCTCCTGCCTTCAATCTTTCCCAGCATCAGGGTCTTTTCGAATGAGTCAGTTCTTCGCATCAGGTGGCCAAAGAATTGGAGTTTCAGCTTCAACATCAGTCCTTCCAATGAATATTCAGGACTTATTTCCTTTAGAATGGACTAGTTGGATCTCCTTGCAGTCCAAGGGACTCTCAAGAGTCTTCTCTAATACCACAGTTCAAAAGCATCAGTTCTTTAGTGCTCAGCTTTCTTTATAGTCCAACTCTCACATCCATAGATGACTACTGGAAAAACCATAGCCTTGACTAGACTGACCTTTGTACTCATGAGAGGGTTGTGTCTAAAAGTTCATTTCTAAGTTAACTGTTTGGAACTGAAAACCTTGAAATAAAATGAAGCTCATGGCAAAGTAATGTCTCTGCTTTTGAATATGTTGTCTAGGTCGGTCATAACTTTTCTTCCAAGGAGCAAGCATCTTTTAATTTCATGGCTGCAGTCACCATCTGCAGTGACTTTGGAGCCCCCCCCCCCCAAAAAAAAAAAAATCTGTCACTGTTTCCATTGTATTTGGTTGGCCAAAAATCTCATTTGAGTTTTTCCATAAGATCTTAAGGGAAAACCCAAAAAACCTTCTTGATAATACTATGATAACCATAAAGGTAATCCCTGGCCTCCTAACCCCCATCCATTTACACAATGTATCCATGCAGACATAGGCCTTAGACATAAATGAAGAGACACTGACAGCAGGAGTACCTGCCCTGACCGCTCCGTCCCCTGTGGAGTGTGGAAAGAGGAACAGTATTGTCAACTCAAGATCCGTATTTCTTAAATAATATCTTAATATTGCCTTGAGTTTAAAACAACTTAGCTAGACTCAAATGGGCCATGAGCTTCATTTTATTTCAAGGTTTTCAGTTCTAAACAGTTAACTTAGAAATGAACTTTTAGACACAACCCTCTCATGAGTACATGAGATCCAGTGAGGCGTTCCCTAAGATTGCATGCTGCAATGCCTCCTAATATTCTTCCTGGTAAAACTTCATTAATAGTACAGCCACCTTCATTTAGTTTGGAAGAAAAATCCTTTATATAAAGTATATAACAAGTCAAATTTCTTGAAGTCTTTAGAAAACTATCTTGAAAATATTTTAGTAGGACCTGCCTTTTAATACCGAGATAGCATTGTTAAAAAGAATATTCTTTAAGCGTGTTATTCCTTTTATACTTAACACCAATATCATGGATTTGAATCTAAAGGTAAAAATCTCTTTCAGAATGATATATGAACTACTTTTAAAATAGAGAGAAAGTAGATGAGATTTGGGAGCAGTATCTCTCCTGAACATATTCTTACCTTGAGTTGTTTTCACATCTCTAGGCCTATAAAGTTAGCATTCTATATTAATTTGAAAGCCAGCTTCGAAAGTTATCTTCCAGTTTGGGGACAAAGGGATCAGACCATTCTTAACATCTTTACTACCAAATCTGAACATATCCAAATGCTTATAAAATTCAAATGGGAAAGGATATTTCTTTCTTCTGCTATTAAGCTTGTAGTGAAAAAGACTTTTAGTGAAATTCCCAAAAATAATACAGCAAAGAGATTCTCTCCCCCTCACCACCCCATTGCAGGTGATTTGCCCCAAATTAGGAAGTCACACTCTCTTGCCTCTGACCACCTTCAGCTAGTTACAGCAAAGAGATTCTCTCCCCCCCAACCACCCCATTGCAGGTGATTTGCCCCAAATTAGTAAGTCACACTCTCTTACCTCTGACCACCTTCAGCTAGTTCAGTTTTACCTTTGTTCTTCAATTCGCCAGACATTGGAAGAGTTTAAACAGTCCTTGCAGTTAAGAAAAAAGAATATTCGGAGCAGAGTTATCAGCGACCAATGGGAACCAGAGAAGACAAGCTTTCTTGGTGACCCTGGCTTGCAAGAAGCGGAGCGGTGTTTGTGTAACCCTGCTCAGTGTGTGGGAAAGACTACTAACCCCGCCCACCAGACACTCCACGGAAATAGACATCTGCATTGTCAGAGGCTCTGCTCACACCCACCTGATACTCTGCGGAGCCTGAGTGATCACACCCGATGAACAATGACAGTGGAATTTACTGGAAGGAAGCAGAAGAGCAGCTAATGTGATGTTACCAGTGCAACGCGGTCAGTAATCCTTAGAAGCAGCCGTCATCCGGATGCAAACAGAGAAATGATTCCAACAGATTCCTGTATGGCAAGTTCTACTTTGCTAAAACACAGTGACGAGGCAAACATGACATGCACTTAGATCTGAGCGACTCTAGGGAGAAAAAGAGCACTGTGTTTTCTAGGGAAAAAAAGAATACGAGCAAACAGAACTCAGTCAAATATAGCTGAAAAGGTACAGCAGAAGGTCCTTGAAGTGGTACACAGAGATTCTAAACTCCTGAATGTTTGACTATTTTCCACTTCCTTATTGGTGCAAATGAGAAGATACAAATCAACAAGGACTGAGAGGTCTCCTGGTCGTCATCTTATCTCTCTGCTGATTTTTCTGGTGTCACAGATCTGAAACACAGGCAAGTATCTTGGCTTGTAATCTTCCCTGGGAAGGAAGGAGCCATGGATGGAAGCTCCATGAAACTGATCATGGTCTTCCTAGTTCGGTGGGGATTTGCGTGCTTTGTAGAGAGGACTCAGTCTTGCCCGCCTTTCCTCATTCACTGTGCACAATTTCATCAGCCTTTTCCTGCACTCTGGAGCTTGCCAATCAGGATGGCTGAGCAGGGCAGGAATGCAGGAGGGCTCAGGACCGTGACTCAGCCCCACGTCTTCAGCCCCTGCACCCGTGGAGACTGACTGCTCTGTCTGTCGCTGCACAAACATCTCTTGGACCTCCCTCCACTCCCTCTGTGTCGAACTGCGGACAAGGAACCTAGGGCATCAGTCTGTGCGCTGTGAAGGGTAACTGTCCCGTGGTTACTTAACCTCACCATGGTTACTTAAGAAAGCTACGAAGGGACTTCCCTCATGGTCCAGTGGTTAAGAATCAGCCTTCGAATGCAGGGGACACGGGTTCGATCCCTGCTCGGGAAACTAAGATCCCACATGCCTCAGGACGACGAAGCCTGTGAGGCACAACAAAAGATCCTGAATGATGTGACGAAGATCCCACATGCCACAACCAAGACGCAACACAGCCAAGTAAACAAGCAAGTAAACAGTAAAAGACAGGAAAGAGAACTACCGCTTGGCCGCCAGTGATAGCTATTCCGGGATGTCAGAGGCCGCCGATGCCCACCTGACCAATTTCTGTCGCTGATGTTTAACACAAGCATGTTGCTCTTCCCCTTTAAATAAGCACGTGTGAACTCTTAAGTAGTCCCTGCATGACTTTGTGAGGAGTGGCCTGACCTCAGAATTAGAAGGAAGGCTTTGAATCCAGTGGCCTGTGATTGAGTTAGAAAAAACTCACTCCAGCAAGCAGCTGGCAAGACAACTTCCAGTTTGTGAAAGCCCCCCCCCCCAAAAAAGTGTCTTAACATCTGAGTCACTCTGTCATTCCATGCACAAAGGCTCCGTGTACACAGCCGACCACGAGCCTCTCCACATTTGCATGTGTCCTTTTCGTACTTGCTGGGATTTTGCCAAGTGCTTTATGATCATGTTTTATTAGCTGGGTCTCTGGATCATCCTGCGAGGTATAGACTAGCAGGTGAAACAGGCACTGTCCATGATGAGACAGGAAGCAAATGCTCGGGGACATTTTATTCCCAGAAGCCCGTGTGGAGTAATACGCTTTTCCCCGCTTGCCGGAGGCACCAGGAAATAGAAGCCAGCCCACAGAACACCACTGAACCATTTTTAAAAGCCATTTTCTTTGTGAAACACATATATTGCTTCTTCCCTCCATTTCCCTCTCTCACTTTCTCTCTTCCTCTCCCTTTCTCTCACTCACTCAACAAAAGTGAGCAAGTCTTCAGCAGGTCTGTACTTCAATTCAAAATTATTATCATATGGCATCTGCTTCTTCTATCTTTACCTATCTAAATTACATGCATTATTTACAATTTTTGAGGACATTCATTTCCTTAAAGGTCCTCTGCACAAGCTGTAGGATAAACAAAACCATTTATATAACAAACTAAAAGAATGTGCTACAAGTCTGCTATATGAAAATAAAAGATTCTAGAAGACTTTTACTCCGTGATTTCACAGATAACAAAAGCTAAGCTGAAACTTTCTTAATGTAATTAGTTCATAGACAAATTGCATCTTTAGGGACAGTCTTGGTCTAAAGAAACTGGATTTTCTGGTTCTCAAAGATGGAAAAGCAAAACTAAAGTATAAGCCTCTATGAACATCCATAAAAACACAAAATAGACATTCTACTATGACTCTAGTTAGTTTACATTATATATTCATTGTGTGAGTCTCCATTCAACACAAAGCTTTTAACCCATGACATTAAAATTACATTTTGGGGGAAATTACGTGGTAGGAATTTTTTATGTGAGGGGAGGGCCTAGAGAAAAAGATAAAGTCAGTGATGACAGCCTCTGTGTAGTTGAGCCACCTGTGATAAGAAAAGGATGCTCGGAAGAGCTACCTGGCTCCTCTCTGCCACATAGGAGTTGCAGTTACCTGACCAGGGCTCAAGCCCAGGCCCTCTTCACAGCGAGCACAGAGCCTTAGCCATGGGAGCACTGGTTATCTCAGATTGGGCTCAGTCACATGGCTCCTGAGCTGATGCTCAAAGCTCATCTTCTATCGAGTACCCACTGGGATTCCTGCTTCTCCAAGCTGCGTCCTCTGGCTCCAGGCCATGCGTCTGCCTGGTGTGTAGTTGCCACGGTCCTTCCAGCTCTTGCCCTCTTCCTTTAAATGAACAAAGTCTTTAAAGATGCCACCCTTTTGTTTTAAGCTGTCTTCACTTTTCCTGAATACCATCATCTCCTCCAGAGGACTCTATGTATCCTGGCTCCCAAACCGACTTAGTTGGAGCTTATGACCCATATTCTCTAGCTGGTTATAGAAGTTAGTCTGCTCTTTGATCATGTAGAGACCACATAGTCCCTGCTCTCATATGGCCTCGTTATTAGAGACCAACAATGAACATGCTGTTGCTCAGTCGCCAAGTCGTGTCCAAGTCTTTGTCACGCGTGTGCCGCAGCCTGCCAAGACCCTCTGTCCTCCACTGTCTCCTGGAGTTGCTCAAACTCATGTCCATCAGGTCAGTGATGCCATCCAACCATCCCATCCTCTGTCACCCCCTTCTCCTCCTGCCCTCAATCTTTCCCAGCATCAGGGTCTTTTCCAATGAGTCAGCTCTTCATGTCACGTGGCCCAAGTATTGGAGTTTCATCTTCAGCATCAGTCCTTCCAATGAATATTGGGTTGATTTCCTTTAAGATGGACTGGTTTGATCTCTTTGCAGTCCAAGGGACTCTCAAGAGTCTTCTCCAGCACCACAATTCAAAAGCAGGAATTCTTCAGCACTCAGCCTTCTTTAGGGTTCAAATCTCACATCCGCACATGACTACAGGAAAAACATGGAAGTACATAAATAATAAGATTTCTGATAGCAATGAGTTCTAAGAAGAAAAGAATGGTGACAGTGGTGGTGGATAGACAAGGCAATCCTTAAAGGTGGAGACGTCTAAGTTATAGACCATGGTGGTGTGAAGATCTGGGGTGAGGCTTCCTGACCAGGAGAACAGGTCATGCAGATCCCAGAGATAAGGGCCAACACAGCACATTTAAGGAAAACTAGGGTGGCTGGTGAGTGTAGTAGGAGATAAATAGAGAGGTGGGCAGGGCCAGATTGCAAAGGGGTTCTGCAGGTCATGGTAAAGGCTACAGATTGTATTGTACTTGCAGTGAAGCTACTAAAGGAGAACAAGCGCAGGTAAAAGAAGGGGATAAGGAAGCTGGCCATCAGGCCACTGCTGCAACTGGGGGGAACGACAGTGCTCCGATCCCAGCTGCACTGAGAACGCGGAGTCAGGCTTCAGAGACAGGTTGCTGTGGCTTTTTGACCATTTGGTGAGGGCCAGAAGGGATGTGATGGTACAGGGTGAGGACGGAACCCCAAATTCTGCTTTGACCAGTAAAAGGCTGAAAGCCTGCCAGCCAGCCCAGTGAAAAGGTGGCCTAGGCAGCGGTTGCTCAGGAGAACCAGCTTGTACTTGCAACTTACAGACTCGAACTGTCAGCATCGTGATATCCAGGTATGGTAAGCAGACAGAGTTTTGGCAGGTGTTCTTGTCCAGTTCCATCACTTCATGCAAGGGGATACAGGGGAAAAGTGGAAGCAGCAACAGATTTTATTTTCTTGGGCTCCAGAATCACTGCAGACGGTGACTGCAGTCATGAAATTGAAAGACACTTGCTCCTTGGAAGGAACGCTCTGACAAACCTAGCCAGTGTATTAAAAAGCAGAGACATCACTTTGCTGACAAAGGTCTGTCTAGTCAAAGCTATGGTTTTTCCAGTAGTCATGTATGGATGTGAGAGTTGGGCTGTAAAGAAAGCTTAGCACTAAAGAAGTGATGCTTTTGAACTGTAGTGTTGGAGAAGACTCTTGAGAGTCCCTTGGACTGCAAGGAGATCAAACCAGTCAATCCTAAAGGAGATCAGTCCTGGGTGTTCATTTGAAGGATTGATGCTGAAGCTGAAACTCCATTATTTTGGTCACCTGATGCAAAGAGCTGACTCCCTGGAAAAGAACCTGATGCTGGGAAAGATTGAAGGCAAAAGGAGAAGGGGGTGACAGAGAAAGAGATGGTTAGCATCACTGACTCAGTGGACTCAGAAGGACAGGGAAGCCTGTCCATGGGATTGCAGAGTCGGACACGACTGAGTGACCCAACAGCAGTGCCACCATAAATGGAAGTGATTGGCGTGCTTGGAATCCAGCGGCAGGTCATACTCTTCAGACTCTAGTTACCAGCTTCTTCATCTTCTCTGGATTCTCTTCAATGGTTCTCTGCCCCAGATGATGCTACACAAAAGTTATTTTGATGATAAACGACAAAAAGCTTAAAACTATAGTGAGAAAAGCAGCATGTAGTCAAGCAAGGGAAGAAGAGAACGGCGTCCTGCTGTCTCCACGAAGATGTCAGTGGCCCGTGGCTGCCTCACTCTGCAGTGCTGGTCCAGGCGCCCTGTGGAGGAGCCTGGCAGCTTCGCGGGGCTGCGACAGGATCTGTGGAGTCAGAGCCTGCAGGATCAGGGCAGGGGCTATAGAAGTGACCTGCAGGACGAGCCCAGCAGATCCTGAAATCAGGGCTAAACCACTGTGAGCCGAAGGGTAGGAGCCCCTCCATGGAACAGGTGCCCCTGGTCACAGACAGTTCCTGCCGGACGCCCCGCGCCGATGAGAGCTCAGTCTTTGCTGACTCACTGTGTCCACGTCTGTCCAGTCAGACTCAGGCATATGCCAATGAATGTGTCAGGACTCAAGCAGCTTGGGCTGTGATTCTCCGTGTAGTTTGGCAAGCATGGAAGAATCACGTTCAAGCATTAAGTTTATGAACGCAGTGTTAAACGCTACCAAACATTAAGGCATACATAGATGAGGTCTACGCCATCTATGAAAGAGGGCAGAGACATTTCAATGGCAACTTCGAGCTACCTTTTGGGAGGGAATTCACAGCATAAAAAGTACAACAATGATGGAATGTCTGAAAGTCTCTCATGACAAGTCTAACCATGCCTGTGTGTTACCACGCCACGCTGTGCAACGGCCCCCTGCAGCCCCGCTCAGCTAAGGCCACCACGTGAAATCAGTTTCAGCCCCCAAACTCAGTTGCTCTGCCATCTGGACAGACACAGCCTGGCCTTCTCAGGCCCTAATTACGGATCTCTCCCCAGTTTCTCAGAGGAGCCAGAAAGTTGGAGAAGACAGACTATGATAAAGAGATGATTGTCATGAGAGAAGCTGGAGTCTGCATTTTGTGACTTTGTGCATGGCTACTTTTAGGGACATTGTCAAGCATACCGCGAGAAGATTTTGACTTGGAGAAATCTGTAGAGAAACCCACAAAAAAACTCTCGTGACACACGCTTTTTAGCTTGTTACTCAGCGGTTCATAGGGTTTTTAAATGTTTCCTCGTGCCTTTGTTCTCCTCTTTTCATAAAGAAGTGTAGTGAGGCTCAGTCACAGTCTGATACTGTGCCCAGGGTACTTTTCTGTAATGCTCCCTTTTATACTAAAAAAGTCACAAGGTTTTATGATAAGTTATGTGGTCTCCTTAAGGACAGTTGCCTATTACTTGACCTGAGGAAGGAAAAGAAGGAAAATCATGTGCCACGAGATTTACTGCAGATTTGTGAATGTATTTGTCATCTTCACAGTCGAGTGAGGCCAGATTTTCCTCCCTCTTACAGATTGTGGACTCACTCAGAAAGAAAACTTCTCCATAGTTACGCAAATGGACTTCATACTCAAATCCTTCTGGATCCCAAGCGATTAAAACACAGGATTTTACCAAGTGAAGCACAGTTAGACTAAATAAGCAAGTCAGATTGTGCCAAAGTTTAAGGAGTGAAGTCCCTAAATTCGTAAAACCTAATCAACACTCAATTTCCTACCAGTTTTTGAAAACACAGTGCCCAGCAGCTCAGCTGCTCCCCGTGAGCATCCTCCCTCGCCAATTAAAGTGTTCACAGCACACCTGTTGCAAGCACACACCGTTAACACTCAGATCAGCTCCCAAACAATAGTGCCACCTGTCACTGTCGTGAGGCACCATGCCCATGTGCTAAGTCGCTCAGTCGTATCCGACTCTTTGCAACCGCAGTCCACCAGGCCCCTCTGGCCGGGGGATTCTCCGGGCAAGAATATACTGGAGTGGGTTGCCGTGCCCTCCTCCTGGGGATCTTCCCGACCCAGGGATTGAACCAGCGTCTCTGATGTCTCCTGCATTGGTGGGTGGGTTCTTTATCACCAGCACCACCTGGGAAGTGAGTCCTGAGGCAGCGTTTCTCCTGAAATGACATTGGCCTGGTGCGCACAGCCTGGGGCTTGCTGTGACGCTCACGCCTCACTTTGGCTTCTGATGCGAAGGTGAGAGGAGGCAGCATCCTCTTGCTTCCATCTTTCTGCCTGTGTGCCTGCTCTGCCGTCGCCCAACTCACCTGGAAGACGCTTCGTCTCCCTTCCGCCCATCCTTAGACTTCCCACTCGCACTCTTCCCTTCCGCCCATCCTTAGACTTCCCACTCGCATGCTTCCTCCTGCAGGGAAACTCTTTCTACTGGTTTTGGGTCACAATAAAGTGGACTTTTGTTTCCATAGCACTTTCAGCCACTTTCCAGCTACTTAACAGCTCTTTGCTTTTTTTAAACATATAATAATTTGAGCAGGTTGTGATTTTGATTTTTTATGATTGCTGCTTTGTGTGTGTGGTGTGTGCCCTCTATCGTACCCACATAATTTGGGGGCCATTTGTATTTATTATTTGCTGATTGAGCAAGACAGCGATGGCATGGTCACCAGGTGAAGAGTGATACACGGCGTATTATTGTTATTCCACAAGTCTTATAACTCCGGATTTCACTGTTTTCAAGATGGGTCCATTTGGAAAGCTTCATGATTTCCATACAGTTCTGATAGAGAAAAGACATTTGGCTAAATATATAAAATTACACTTGAAAGAATAAAAAAAGCTAAAAGAGGAAATGAAAAAATATTTAACATCAGTAGAACTGAATAAGAATTCTCCTGTGAAAAAGTTCAAATGGCTGAGAATGTGAGTACTTAATCAATTATTTTATTGCTCAAGTAATTCGAGGCAGGGGAGGAGAGGAGAGACTCATCTCCCAGGCATTGTCTAATGTGAGGTTCTGTGCTGCCTCTCTCTTCTGCTTCTCCTCTCCCCCAAATTTACCAACCTACACCCTATTTCATTCATTCTCTTCAATAACAGCAAATATTTTGGAGTGCTAATTCTCCTAGCTCCTAGGTAGGAGAGTGACCTGCATAGACTGGGGATTTGTTTTTAGGAAACAATTCAGTTTAGTCTGAAAACGCATGTGCTTTCTGCATTTCCACAAAGTCACATCGTCGTGGCTGCATTTCCACCAAGTCCCACCATCTCGGCCCAGCCTCCCATCACACCCACAGCGTCCAGCCTGCGGAAACTGGGGTGCAGGACACGAAGCGCGCGGGGATCACTGTCTCTAACCACGGGTTGCCTGAGCTGGTCCGTCAGCTAGGATGCTCCCAGCACACCCGCCACCTGCAGGGTGATGTACCTACGTTCAAAACCCCGTCCACTGTGCGGCTTCCAGGCAACTGCGCCATCAGGTTTTATATTCACAGGTTGGCAGGATGAATACAGTTTCTTGTCCCGTCTGCAGTCGTTACCCATTCAGAAGCCTGGGCACAGCTCTACCCTCATCCCTTACAGGGAACAAGTTCCCCCGTTGCCCAGCCAGGGATCAAGCAAGGGGACCTGTTGTTTGCTTTCGTTCTCCTCTGCTGCAGCAGGGGCCCCAGTAAAGCCTTGCCTGAAAGGAAAAAAAAAAAAAAAAAAAACAACAAGAAAACAATATATCAGACATCTGGTATATTCCTGTCAGGGTTTCTTAAAAAAAAAACCAAAAATCTAAAAAGCAGCATTTCTATCAGTGCCTGAACTCACAGTTTTCAGGCTGAAAATTACCAATTGTTAAAACCCAAAATTCAGCCCAGTAAATCTGAAGACCTAATTGTCTTTACTGACAATTCATGAAACAGGAAGCCGTCCGTCTGGCCACTAGAAGGGTGCTCCCGGGGCTGTGTGAATGGAAGGTCTTTATAAGAAGGAGGGTGGAGCAAAGGGATTGCCAGGAAAAGAAAGGATGGTTTTTAGTTCAGGACATCTTTTTGAGAGAAAGAAAAGGCAAGGATTTTATCACCCAGATTGACTCTTGCTGGAGGTGGGGAGGGGGTGGCGGAGAGGGCCCAGATTACTTCATCGATGCTGAGATTACATTTCTTGAGAAGATCATCAGAACCTGCAGTTAAGTCCTAGCTCGCTGTCATGGGGGTGTGGAGGGGTAAGTGACTCCATTTGGGGCCTGTCATTTCATAATTAACATAACTTCAAGGCTAACTTTATTTTTCTCCTAAAAAATTTGTTTGTTGTCAGAGTTTAATAAATACCAAATATTTTTGTGCAACTTTTTTTTTTTACAAATTAATTCTTTAAAAAAAAAACAGCTATAATGTTGAATCATATAAAAAATAATATGAAATAATTTTTAAGGCTTTGGAAATTGATTTAAATAATTAGTGGGTCCGTAAAGATTATACCATGATGGTGTGATCACTCATCTAGAGCCAGACATCCTGGAATGTGAAGTCAAGTGGGCCTTAGAAAGCATCACTACGAACAAAGCTAGTGGAGGTGATGGAATTCCAGTTGAGCTATTTCAAATCCTGAAAGATGATGCTGTGAAAGTGCTGCACTCAATATGCCAGCAAATTTGGAAAACTCAGCAGTGGCCACAGGACTGGGAAAGGTTAGTTTTCATTCCAATCCCAAAGAAAGGCAATGCCAAAGAATGCTCAAACTACCACACAATTGCACTCATCTCCCAGGCTAGTAAAGTAATGCTCAAAATTCTCCAAGCCAGGCTTCAGCAATACGTGAACCGTGAACTTCCTGATGTTCAAGCTGGTTTTAGAAAAGGCAGAGGAACCAGAGATCAAATTGCCAACATCTGCTGGATCATGGAAAAAGCAAGAGAGTTCCAGAAAAACATCTATTTCTGCTTTATTTACTATGCTAAAGCCTTTGACTGTGTGGATCACAATAAAATGTGGAAAATTCTGAAAGAGATGGGAATACCAGACCACCTGACCTGCCTCTTGAGAAATCTGTATGCAGGTCAGGAAGCAACAGTTAGAACTGGACATGGAACAACAGACTGGTTCCAAATAGGAAAGGGAGTACATCAAGGCTGTATATTGTCACCCTGTTTATTTAACTTATATGCAGAGTACATTATGAGAAATGCTGGACTGGAAGAAACACAAGCTGGAATCAAGATTGCCAGGAGAAATATCAATAACCTCAGATATGCAGATGACACCACCCTTATGGCAGAAAGTGAAGAGGAACTAAAAAGCCTCTTTTTTTTTTTGATAGAAATGTGTTTGTTTATTTGAAATTTAAATTACACTGGTGAACCTCTATTTAATCTAGCCATCCTGCTGCTGCTGCTGCTGCTAAGTCACTTCAGTCGTGTCCAACTCTGTGCAGCCCCATAGATGACAGCCCATCAGGCTCCCCCATCCCTGGGATTCTCCAGGTGAGAACGCTGGAGTGGGTTGCCATTTTCTTCTCCAGTGCATGAAAGTGAAAAGTGAAACTGAAGTCGCTCAGTCGTGTCTGACTCCTAGCGACCCCATGGACTGTAGCCCACCAGGCCCCTTCATCCATGGGATTTTCCAGGCAAGAGTACTGGAGTGGAGTGCCATTGCCTTCTCCATAAAAAGCCTCTTGATGAAAGTGAAAGTGGAGAGTGAAAAAGTTGGCTTAAAGCTCAACATTCAGAAAACGAAGATCATGGCATCCAGTCCCATCACTTCATGGGAAATAAATGGGGAAACAGTGGAAACAGTGTCAGACTTTATTTTCGGGGGCTCCAAAATCACTGCAGATGGTGAGTGCAGCCATGAAATTAAAAGACGCTTACTCCTTGGAAGGAAAGTTATGACCAACCTAGATAGCATATTCAAAAGCAGAGATATTACTTTGCCAACAAAGGTCCATCTAGTCAAGGCTATGGTTTTTCCTGTGGTCATGTATGGATGTGAGAATTGGACTGTGAAGAAGGCTGAGCACTGAAGAATTGATGTTTTTGAACTGTGGTGTTGGAGAAGACTCTTGAGAGTCCCTTGGACTGCAAGGAGATCAGCCCTGGGATTTCTATGGAAGGAATGATGCTAAAGCTGAAACTCCAGTACTTAGGCCACCTCATGCAAAGAGTTGACTCATTGGAAAAGACTCTGATGCTGGGAGGGATTGGGGGCAGGAGGAGAAGGAGATGACAGAGGATGAGATGGCTGGATGGCATCACTGACTTGATGGACGTGAGTCTGAGTGAACTCCGGGAGTTGGTCATGGATAGGGAAGCCTGGTGTGCTGCGATTCATGGGGTCGCAAAGAGTCAGACACGACTGAGTGACTGAACTGAATTGAACTGAAAGATTATACCATTGATTTCATTTCAGCTGCCTGAACCTTTCCAGGATCTTGTGTTACAGTCTCCCATTCTGACCAAGCCTTTGCCTACAGACCAGTTCACAAATACATTTGCATCATCATCATGTTAAAATCCCAGGCTATACAACGTAATTTATGTGGACCCTTGTGGATTCGACCTCTCCCCCAAGAAGACAGTAAGTATAGAAATAGGTGGAAAGACTTCCTCTTTGAACTACGACACAGCCTTGAGAGTAGAGACTTCTTTCTCTTCTCTTGGTCTGGCCACATCAATCCATACAGCACTCTGCAAAATAATCAGTACTCAACCAAAGCAAACCCAAGCCAGCAAACTAAAGGCATGTCCAGTGAGTTTAGTTTTTAAGTATGAAGGTGTGAAAGAAGAGCCAGCACTCATTCAGAGACTTCCCTGGTGGTCCAGTGGTTAACACTTTGCCTCACAATGCAGGGGGTACAGGCTCACTCCCTGGTTGGGGAGCTAAGATGTCATGTGCCTCTCAGCCAGGACAGCAAAACATAAAACAGGAGCAATAGTGTGACAAATTCAGTGAAGACTTCAAAAAAAAAAAAAAAAATACACACACATTAAATTCACATATTGGCAACATATCCCTTGGCCACGGACCCAGAAGCAACCAAAAACTCAAGGAAACAAAACCAAGCCCTTACAACCTGTAGTGCTTTAGTCCCAAAGGCAAAGGGCAAATCACTCCAGTTGCTTAAAACTATTCTGTTTCAATGTTATGCATCCTGTTTGGAAGTTCTGGTGTGGTCATAGCTGTGCTGCTGTCCAGAATTACAGACCCAGGAGAAGCCAGCAGCATGAGGGAGAAGGCAAGGGAGGGTGCAGTAGGGTGAGAGTCCTGCAGAATTGGAGCCTTGACATGAGCAGTCACCTTTGGCCAAAAAAAGCTGGAGGAGACTTTGCAAGAAGGGAGGTAGGGAGAAAAACACCCTGGGTTCATTCTCCTTTGTCCCTTGGGTCTCTCGCTGGAGGCTCCCTTAAGTTGGATCCAATGTAAAGCCAGAGCACCCACAAGGTGAGCTGATGTAACATGTCCAAGTCCATCTCCCAGGGCAAGAAATGGAGTGAAGGGTGGAGAAGTGATCTGGAGGGCGAACAAGATGCTCAGCCCTTTTGTCCATTTTGCGTTTTTACACATTCTAAACTACCTCTTGTCCTTGGGAAGTAGACACATTGTATGGCCTAAATTCTCAACTGAAGGATTCTAACAGGAACGACACGCTAGCTTAACTTTGTCCTCTTCTTCACCTAGCATAAAGGCAGACCTTGAGAGAAAGACAATGGAGACAAATCTTATCGTTGATATGCTGATCAATGGCTTCCCCAGTGGCTTAGACGGTCAAGGATCTGCCTGCAATGCGTGAGACCCAGGTTTGATTCCCTGGAAAAGGCAATGGCAACTCACTCCAGTACTCTTGCCTGGAGAATCCCATGGACAGAGGAGCCTGCTGGCCTACAGTCCATGGGGCTGCAAAAGTGTCAGACACGACTGAGAGACTGAGAACACATACCTATCAATAGTGTTTCTTTAAGCCCTCAGACTGCTTAACCTAACAGCCCTTTCTGCTTAATCTGAATCACCCAAAGAATGTCAGACATCACGCGATTCTCTAGTCTAGCCTATATTTTCTCATCTCTGGGCTTTCTGGGATAATGATTAAAAAAAATTATTAAACAGACTTTCAACTGCACAGTCTGCAGACCAGAAAGGGGAGCTCTCATGCCCTGTAATGATAACACAGCCCCAACAGGAAGAGGAAAGACCTCCTGGAAGCACTCAGCCAATGAAAACCCAAGAACTCTTTGTTTGCATAACCCTCCCGACTTCCTTTTCCCCTCTGTAAAAGAGTTCTCCTCTTTATTTTTGCTAGGGCCTTGCACATGGCTTGCTGCTGCTGCTGCTAAGTCACTTCAGTCATGTCCGACTCTTAATGACCCCATGGACTGCAGCCTACCAGGCTCCTCCATCCATGGGATTTTCCAGGCAAGAGTACTGGAGTGGGATGCCACTGCCTTCCCAGGCACATGGCTTGCAATGGTTGCAAATTTCAATTCTCTGCTAATCCCAAATAAACCCACATTAGCTGGAGAAATAACTGGCAGTGTATTTTTTTTTTTTCCCAGTCAGTTCAGTCACTCAGTCATGTCCGACTTTTTGCGACCCCATGGACTGCAGCACTTCAGGCTTCCCTGTCCTTCACCATCTCCCAGAGCTTGCTCAAACTCATGTCCATCAGGTCGGTGATGCCATCCAACCATCCCATCCTCTGTTGTCCCCTTCTCCTCCTGCCTTCAATCTTTCCCAGCATCAGGGTCTTTTCCAATGAGTCAGTCTTTTGCATCAGGTGGCCAAAGTATTGGAGTTTCAGCATCAGTCCTTCCAGTGAATATTAGGGACTGATTTCCTTTAGGATGGACTGGTGGTTTAGGTCAACACAATTAACTAAAACTGACTGTATCACCAGGCTGGTCGCTAACTCACAGAGTTCATATCTTCTCAATACAAGTGACACTCTCTACTGTGCTCTTGTGTGTGCACTCTAGTGTGTGCACTGAGAAAAAAGGACTCCTCTGTGCATGCTCCCTCAGCCTGTCAGGTAAATGCTCCGTCAGAATGTAAGAAAGAATAAAGACATACTCTCCACTCCCCCCCAAAAGCCCTCAGCAATGACTGCAAAGAGGAAAAATGGTGCAAACATGCCCACACACACACTTAGGAAAATCCGTGCCAGGATGCAAAAAAAGAGACGTTGGAGTGGAAAAGGGAACTGACACAGCAGTCCAGAAAAGGCTCGAATCTAAGCATGTAGGTCCAAATGATGTAAATCAATTTCCAGGCTAGATTCGTGGAAAGACAAAGGAATTAGAGGGAATGGGTGCCTCTGAAAACAAGGTGAGGCTGAAAAGAGGAGAGATGTTTGAAAGTCTGTTTAAAATGGCATTTAACCCTGATCGCCCCCATTCCATGCAACAAAGCAAATATTCTTTCCCAAAGAGAAGATAATATTAATAACTGGACAGCATAGGATCACCAACATTTGCAGGAAGTCTCCAACATGAAAGGCTGAGACAATATAAAAAAAGAAAGAAACAGGAAAAATGGGGGGGAAAAACTTAAGACAGGTAAATATTATTCTCAGACAAGTTATTGAGTCTCTGAAATAAAAACTAGGTACTTTTTTTTTTTAACGAACATTTAGAGAATAAGAAAGCTCTTAGAAGTAAACAATAGAGAAAATAAAGTGAAAAAGTAATTGGCTAATTGGCAAAGGAATTGGAAGAAAAAGTTGAGAAAATATCCCTAATTAGCATGAAAGTCAGAAAGAGAAAAAGACAAGAAAACTCCACTATCAGCCAGGAAGTTCAACAACTGAACTAAGGGAGGACAAGGAAACAGATGTTATCAAAGAAACAGGGAGAGAGAGTTTCCTAGAATAAAGGACACGAAATCTGAAACTGAAGGGCCACGCCCAGCTCAGTGAGTAGGAGACTCAGTTTACATTGTCAGGAAGATTCAGAACACCAGGGTTAATGTGAAGACTTTAAATGTGTTCAGGTCTCAAAAACAAGCAGAAAACCAAATCACGTAAATAGGATCCTCCCACCCCTCAAATCGGGAGACAGTGGAAAAATGCCTTCCAAACTCCATGGCGTGAAGTCCCTGGCAGTCCAGTGGTTAGGACTCTGAGCTTTCACTGCTGGGAACCCCGGTTCCACCCCTAGTCAGGGAATTAAGATCCCACAAGCCATGCTGTGTAACCAAAATAACAACTCCATGGAAATGATTCCTTCTCTAACATCTTAAACCCCACCAAACCGTCAGCCAAGGATAAGGAGAGAATTAAGACATTTTCAGAAATGCAAGGTGTTAAAAGTTTACCTCCCATACCTGCCCTTTCAGAAAGCTGCTAGGGAATGTGTCCACAGCGAAAAGAAGTAGTAACAGAGAAAGAGGGAGATATGAAATCCAGGGGCTGAGGGACACGGCACAGGGGGAGAGTACTGAGTAAAAGGACTTCCTAGAATAACAGAGACAGAAATACCAAGATAACAGCATCAGCTGGCAGAGAGAGAAATGAGATTAGAGAGAGCAGAGATCCCCAGGACTGCTGTCTCTAAGAATAATACGACTGATTGAATAGCGAATATTCGTGACCCTGTTCAGAGGAGAAGTAGCTGTAATATAACTGGTACAAAAACCAAGGGAATAAAAATAGGAGGCAACAGTTTGCATCAAGAGAAAGAAACAGTTCATGAAACAAAATACAGTCATAGAAAATGACGTGACTTCGCTGTGAATAATAGTTGCACTGTCATTTTACTGCATGTTGATTTATCTAAAAATGGTAAGACAACCACTGAGGGCAGGTGGAAGGAGGGACAGAGGACAGAGAAGGCATCCACGCAAGACAGAAAGGTCCTTGCCTTCTGCGGCAGGAGTGCTAAGCGCAATTTTTAGAATTAGGTAAATAGACAAGATCAAAGAGCTCGAAAAGAAGGGCTTAAGGTAACGGTAGTAAGGAGGCGGGGAGGATGGGGCTGGTACTGCTGTTTTTCATGAGAAAACTAGAAGTACTAGGATTTTGAAATTAAAAGCTTTTCATCAAAGCTTTGTCATGTGCGTGCATGCATGGGTGTGTGTGTGTGTGGCTTTGGAAGTAACCTTTAAGATGTACTGTTGTTCAGTCACTCAGTAATGTCTGGCCAGGCCTCCCTGTCCTTCACCATCTCCAGGAGCTTGCTCAAACTCAAATGCATTGTGTCAGTGATGCCATCCAACCATCTCATCCTCTGTCGTCCCCTTCTCCTCCTGCCCTCAATCTTTCCCAGCATCAGGGTCTTTTCAAATGAGTCAGTTCTTCGCATCAGGTGGCCAAAGTATTAGAGTTTCAGCTTCAACATCAGTCCTTCCAATGAACACTCAGGACTGATTTCCTTTAGGATGGACTGGTTGGATCTCCTTGCAGTCCAAGGGACTCTCAAGAATCTTCTCCAACACCACAGTTCAAAAGCATCAATTCTTCAGTGCTCAGCTTTCTTTAGGAAAAGGCAATGGCAACCCACTCTAGTATTCTTGCCTGGAAAATCCCATGGATGGAGGAGCCTGGTAGGCTGCCATCTATGGGGTCACACAGAGTCAGATACGACTGAAGGGACCTAGCAGCAACAGCAGCAGCAGCTTCCTTTATGGTCCAACTCTCACATCCGTACGTGATCACTGGAAAAACCATAGCTTTGACTAGATGGACTTTGTGGCAAAGTAATGGCTCTGCTTTTTAATACACTGTCTAAGTTTGTCATAGCTTTTCTTCCAAGGAGTAAGTGTCTTTCAGTTTCATGGCTGCAGTCACCATCTGCAATGATTTTAGAGCCCAAGAAAATAAAATCTGTCACTGTTTACATTTTTTCCCCATCTATTTGCCATGAAGTGGTGGGACCAGATGCCATGATCTTAGTTTTCTGAATGTTGAGTTTCAAGCAAGCTTTTTCGCTCTCCTCTTCCATGCACATCAGGAGGCTCTTGCATATACATGTATTCATGCCGCATCTTTTCATCAATTCATCTCTTGACAGACACATAGGTTGTTTTCCATTCCTGGGCTATTAATAATGCTTCAATTGTATATTTTGCATTTTAATATAATTAACATGGGGCGACTGGAGAAGGCAATGGCACCCTACTCCAGTACTCTTGCCTGGAAAATCCCATGGATGGAGGAGCCTGGTAGGCTACAGTCCATGGGGTCGCTAAGAGTCGGACACGACTGAGCGACTTCACTTTCACTTTTCACTTTCATGCATTGGAGAAGGAAATGGCAACCCACTCCAGTGTTCTTGCCTGGAGAATCCCAGGGACCAGGGAGCCTGGTGGCTGCCATCTGTGGGATCACACAGAGTCGGACACGACTGAAGTGACTTAGCAGCAGCAGCAGCAACATGGGGTGAAAACCTCTGCGAAGGCTACTGGGAGTGGAGGATTTTTAATGCAGATTTCATTGAAATCGTAACCGACTTGTATATCTGGTTCACCTTATCTTTGTGGTTCAAAGAACATAAATATTCTAGAGTCTCTCCTCCTGATTTTGTCTTTCTCCCCCAACTTGTGAGCTCGTATATTCCTTTGAATTCACGCATTCTCTTTCTAGTCGTCAACCCTCTTACACTGTCCTTCCCATTACTTCTCTTTCTGACCCAAACTACCAGTTCAACAAATGGCATTTTCAGTAGGCTGAGACCTCAGGCTGGGAACCTGGAGCTGGAGTGCAGCAGCGCAGCGCACGGTCACCCCTGACCAGCCCACAGCACAAGTCAAGGCCGTAAACCCAGGAATGGGGGAGACAGGAAAGGGGATTTTTAAATATTGCTCACCGATTAGGCAACGTCGTATTTCAAATATATTTGTTACTTTCCATGAATCCTTCAGAAAAATAAACAAAAAATATATATGCACACGTGCAAGTGTGTGAACGTGTTAGTCGCTTCAGTAGTGTCTGACTCTTTGAGATCCCCTGGACTGTAGCCTGCCAGGCTCCTCTGTCCGTGGGATTCTCCAGGCAAGAATACTGGAGTGGGTTGCCATGCCCTTCTTCAGGGGATCTTCCTGACCCAGGGGTTGAACCCAGGTCTCCTGCATTGCAGGCAGATTCTTTACCATCTGAACCACCAGAGAAGCCCATAGACATACATATATGCTTCTATAATTACCTCCCAATGTATCTCTTTTCTAAATTTTTGTATATAATATTTTCCAATTTGATGGTACATTCTATCTAGAACAACAATACTGCAGTGGCCAAAGTATTAGTCTGCTGTCTACTTCAAGGCAGAGTTTAAGTATTTCCTATCTCATCTGTATAAAAACAATGCAATATTTATAAGTTTTAGAATCTTGCTCTCCGGGTCTTTGCTGCATATGGCTTCAGAGTCCCTGGGGAGGATCTAATTTCCCTGAGGTGGATTTCCACATAAACCCCGGGATCAGATAATCCCCGCCCAGATGCTACCAGGCTGCTGCGCTGGGATTTCGCTTTAACCCTGGGGGCAGTGGCCAGATTCTAATTTTGGGAAATACATATTGGCAATCAAAATTTTCCTGGACTTTCAGCTCATTCTCATGCTTTTCTTTATTTCTGGTCCTAATCCACGCGTTTAATGTTTGTTTTCTGGGTTAAAGAGGGGATACATACTGATGAGAATGGAATGGGACAGAACACAAATGAAAACATTTAGGGAAAGCAGGGAAAGATGGAGTCCAGAGAACATTCTCGCGTCTTGTATTTGACTCTCCTTGTCCTTTTCCTCTGTCTACTTTGTTGACCAAATAATTCTTGTCCAAATTTAGATCAAAAGCAAGTTGAACTAAAACAGAGATCAAGAAGAATAACGAAATGGCAATTTTTACCATCAAAAATTCTCTACATGTTCTATGTCCATGGATTCCTTTCCTCATGTATTTTATTGCATTTACTTACTTTTTGTTGAAGTATAGTTGACTTAAAATATTATATTAGTTTCAAGTGTGCAACAGAGTGACCTGATATTCTTGTATATTACACATCATATAAACTTATTATAAATCATAGACTATATTTTCTGTGCTATACATCACATCCCTGTGACATTTATTTTGTAACAGGTAGTTGATACATCTTAATCCCTTTCATCTGTCTGTCCCCCTCCCCCGACATGCCTCTGGCACCCACTAGCCTGTTCTCTGTATATGTGAGTCTGTTTTGTGACATTTGCTTGTTTGTTTTTGTACATTCCACATATAAATGAAAGTACGCAGAATTTGCCTTTCTCTGACTTATTTCACTTAGGATAATACCCTTTAGGCCCACCCAGGTTGTCTCAAATGGCAAGATTCCATTCTTTTTATGGCTGAGTAATATTCCTGTGTGTGTGTGTATCCATCGCCCATTCATCTTCTGGTGTGCACGAAGGTGGCTTCCATAGCTTGGCAATTACTACAAGATGCTATGAACCCTGGAGTAAACGTATCTTTATGAATTATTCTTGACGTTTTCTTCAGATAAATACTCAGGAGCAGACTTGATGGGCTGTATAGCATTTCTAGTTTTTGAGGAATCTCCATACTGTTTTTCACAGTGGCTGTACCAATTTACAGTCTTACCAACAGGGAACAGGGTTCCCATTTCTCCACATCCTTGCCAACCCTTACTACTTCTTGTCTCTTTGATGATCTCCACTCTAACAGATGTGCAGTGATATCTCACTGCAGTTTGATTTGCATTCCCTGGTAATCCGTGCTGTTGAGCATCTTTCTCGTCCCTGTTGGCCATTTCCTTGACTTCTTTGTAAAAAGGTCTATTCAGGTCCTCTGCCTATTTTTTAAATCAGATTTTTTTCTATTGAGTTGTATGAGTACATTATATAGTTTGGATATTAACCCTTTCAGATGTTATCTTTGACAAATATCTGCTCCCATTAAGTAAGCTGCCTTTTGTTTCATTGATTTTCTTCACTGTGCAAAAGGTTTTTAGTTTAATGTTACCCTAATTGTTTATTTTTGTTTTTGTTGCCCTTGCCTGAGGAAACAGATCCGAAAAATATTGCTAAGACTGTTGTCAAAGAGTGTATTGCCTAAGCTTTCTTCTAGGAGATTTATGACTTCAGGTGTTAAGTCTTTAAGCCATTTTGAATTAATTTTTGTGTATAGTCTGATATTCCCTGGGTGGGGAAGATCCCCTGGAGGAGGGCATGGCAACCCAATCCAGTTTTCTTGCCTGGAGAATCCCACGGACAGAGGAGCCTGGAGGGTGACCGTCCATAGGGTCACAGAGTCGGACACGACTGAGCACCTTGGCACAGACACGTGATGCTTCACTCTTCTTACATGTAGCTCTTCACCTTTCCCAACACGATTTATTGAAGAGACTGTATTTTTCCCCGTTGCATACTCTTGCCTTGCCTCTTTTTTCGTACTCGTTGAACGTATGTGCATGGGTCTCTTTCCGGGCTTTCTAGCCTGTCCGTTGCTCTGTCTGCTTCGGTGCCAGGAACATGCTGCTCTGATTACTGTACATGCGTGTTCGCTTGTGTCTGACTCTTTGTGGCCGTATAGACTGAGCAGGCTCCTCTGTCCGTGGGATCATCCCAGCAAGAACAGTGAAGGGGGTTGCCATCTCCTTCTCCAGGTGGTCTTCCTGACACGGATAGAACCCACATCTTTTGCATCTCCTGCATTGGCAGGCAGATTCTGTACCACTGAGTCACCTGGGCAGTCCTTGCTCACTGTAGCTTCGTATCATCATCTGAAGTCAAGGAGCCTGATACCTCCAGCTTTGTACTTCTTTCTCAAGATTTCTTTGGCTCTTTGGGGTCTAATGTGGTTTCATATGGATTTTAGGATTATTTGTTCTAGTTCTGTGAAAAATGCCATGGGTGTTTTGATAGGAATGGTACTGAATCTGTAGATGCCGTGGGTAATGTGTTCATTTTAACAATACTGATCCTCCTAATACAAGAACACAGTAGATCTTTCGATCTGTTTGTGTCATCTTCAGTTTTTTTCATCAAAGTCTTATAGTTTTCTGACTATGATGTCTTTAACCTCCTCAGGTAAATCTAATCCTGGGTATTTTATTCTTTATGAATGCAATGGTAAGTGGGATTGTTTCCTTAATTTCTTTCAAAGTTCATTGTTAGTGTATAGAAATGCAGCAGACTTCTGTACATTAATTTTGTATCCTGCAACTTTACAGAATTTATTGATAAGCTCTAGTAGTTTTCTGATGACGTATTTAGGATTTTCTATGAGTAGTATGATGTCATCTGCAAATAGTGACAGTTTTACTTCTTCCTTTCCAATTAGGATTCCTTTTCTTTTTCTCTGCCTGCTATGGTGAACACTTCCAATACTATGTGGAGTAAAAGTGGTGAGAGTGGGAATCTTTGATTTGTGGGTTTGTCATATATGGCCCTTATTATGTTGAGATATGTTCCGTCTTTGCCCACTTTCTGGAGAGTTTTTGTCATAACGAGTGTTGCAGTTTGTCAAAAGCTTTTTCTGTGTCTATTGAGACGATTATGTGATTTTTATTCTTCAATTTGTTTATGTGGTGTATCATTGACTGATTTGAAAATATTGAAAAACCCTTGCATCCTTGGGATAAATCCCACTTGATCAGGGTGCATGATCCTTTTAATGTACTACTGAACTCAATTTGCTAATATAATTTTGAGGATTTTTACATCCATGCTTATCAGGTGCACTGACCTATAGTTTCCTTTTTTGTTAGGGTCTTTGTCTGACTTTGGTAACAGAGTAATGCAGACCTTATAGAGTTTGAAAGTGTTCCCTCCTCTTCAATTTTTTGAAATAGTTTGGGAAGTACAGGTATTAAATCTTCTTTAAATGTTTAGTAGAATTTCCCTTGTGATCATATTAGGCCCACCTGTATAATCCACGATAATTTACCTATCTCAAGAAACTTTAATTTCATCACATCTGCAAAGTCCCTTTTTCTATGTTAGATAACATATTAAACAGATTTCAGGTGTTAGGATATAAAATCCTTAGGGGGAGGGTGTCATTATTCTGCCTAAAACAGGAATATTCATATTCTTAAATAAAATAGAATATATTATTAAAAACTATGGATTTTAAAGCATTTCAACATAGCTTTCTAGAACAATCAGCAAAATCCTAACATAGTTTAAAAAATAGATTATAACATTACACGTGCTCTATGACCCAACGGTTCTGCTCCTAGATATGTATTTAAACATACATGTTATGTCCATCAAAGCTATACTCAGACATTTACAGCAGCGCTATTCATAATAACCCACAACTTTTGTTGTTGTTCAGTTGCTCAGTTGTGTCCAACTCTTTGCGACCCCATGAATCGCAGCACGCTAGGCTTCCCTGTCCTTCACCATCTGCAGGAGCTTGCTCAAACTCATGTCCACTGAGTTGGTGATGCCATCCAACCATCTCATCCTCTGTCATCCCCTTCTCCTCCCACCTTCAATCTTTTCCAGCATCAGGGTCTTTTCTAATGAGTCAGTTCTTCCCATCAGGTAGTCAAAGTACTGGAGCTTCAGCTTCAGCATCAGTCCTTCCAACGAATATTCAGGACTGATTTCCTTTAGGATGGACTGGTTGGATCTCCTTGCAGTCCAAAGGACTCTCAAGAGTCTTCTCCAACACCACAGTTCAAAAGCATCAATTCTTCAGTGTTCAGCCTTCTTCATGGTCCAACTCTCACATCCATACATGACCATTGGAAAAACCATAGCCTTGACTAGATGGACCTTTGTTGGCAAAGTAATGTCTCTGCTTTTGAATATGCTGTCTAGGTTGGTCATAGCTTTTCTTTCAAGAAGCAAGCATCTTTTAATTTCATGGCTGCATTCAACATCTGCAGTGATTTTGGAGCCCAAGAAAATAAAGTCTGTCACTGTTTCCACATTTTCCCCATCTATTTGCCATGAAGTAATGGAACCAGATGTCATGATCTTAGTTTTTTGAATGTTGAGTTTTAAGCCAACTTTTTTACTCTCCTCTTTCATCAAGAGGCTGTTTAGTTCTTCACTTTCTGCCATAAGGGTTGTGTCATCTGCATTTCTAAGGTTATTGATATTTCTCCTGGCAATCTTGATTCCAGGTTGTGCTTCATCCAGTCCAGCGTTTCTCATGATGCTCTGCATATAAGTTTGGACTTCCCTGGTGGCTCAGACGGTAAAGTGTCTGTCTACAATGTGAGAGACCTGGGTTCAATCCCTGGGTTGGGAAGATTCCCTGGAGAAAGAAATGGCAACTCACTCCAGTACTCTTGCCTGGAAAATCCCATGGATGGAGGAGCTTGGTGCAGGCTGCTATCCAGGGGGTCACAAAGAGTCAGGCACAACTGAATGACTTCACTTTCTTCTTTCTTTTTCACTCTGCATATAAGTTAAATAAGCAAGATGACAATAAACATTATAGCAAAATGGCAACTCTCATTCACAAGCCCCTGAAAGTGACTTAATGAAGCTCAGGTTCCTTACATCACAAAGTAGAAGGAATTCAGCAAGAGGCAAAGTGACATGTAAGAAGTGGATTTACTTAGAGAGCCATATGTTTCACAGATGGAACGCAGTTCATCGCAAAAGTCTCATTCAGGGATGGTGGAGTAGAAGGATGTGCGCTTGTCTTCTTCAGCAAGAACACCAAAATCGCAACTAACAACCATCAACAGGAGAATGTAGGATCCCACCAAAAAAAAAAAGATACCCTGCATCTAAGGGCAAAGGAGAACCCCCAACAAGATGGTAGGAGGGGCGCAATCATGTTTAAAATCAAATCTCAGACCCTCCAGAGATGCTTGGAAGGCACAAACAGAAAACCTTGCGTGCACCAGGATCAAAGGAATGGAGCAGTGACCCAAAAGAGACTGAGCCAGACTTGCCTGTGAGTGTCCAGGAATCTCTGGCAGAGGTGCGGGTCGACAGTGGCCTGCCAAGGGTCAGGGGCACTCACAACAGTCCCGGGAGCCATGGTGTGCTGGCCTAAGTCCTTTTGAAGGAGGTCACCATTACCCCTACCTGAGGCCGAATTACAGGGAGGGAACACAGCCCCACCCATCAGCAGAAAATTGGATTAAAGATTTACTGAGAGCATGGCCCTGCCCACCAAATCAAGACCCAGTTTTACCCACAGCCAGTCCCTCCCACCAAGAAGCTTCCACAAGCCTCTTATCCTTCTCCATCAGAGGGCAGAGGGAATGAAAACCACAATCACAGAAAACTAACCAAACTGATCACATGGACCACGGCCTTGTCTAACTCAATGAAACTATAAGCCAGGCCGTGTAGGGCCACCCAAGACGGGCGGGTCATGGTGCAGAGTTCTGACAAAACGTGGTCCACTGGAGAAGGGAATGGCAAACCACTTTAGTATTCTTGCCTTGAGAACCCCATGAACAGTATGAAACCCCAAACTAAGAACTACCTAAATTCCCCCTGACACCTGAATGAATAATCAGTCGTATATTCACATATGGCATTATTATCTAGCAATGGGAAAAATATCTAAATCTATGAACAACAATATGGATGAATCTAATAAATACAATGTTGAGAAAAAGAAACCAAACACAGAAATAAAATGTGATGGTGATTCCACTTATACGAAGTTCAAAAACAGGCAAAATTAGTCAGAAGTATGATTAACCTTAATAGGGCATAGTGACTAAGAGGAGACGTGACAGGGAATTTTGAGGTTCTGGCAATATCCTATTTCTTGATCTGGGTGAAATTTGCCTGGATATCTTCACTTCGGACAATCTATCAAGCTATACACTTGCAACTTATGCTTAATTCTGCATGTTCTTTTTATTTTGATAACTGATTTATATAAGTAAAAATTAATATTGTCATTTTTCTTAAAATAGATGAGAATACAAATAGAGATCTCTCTCAGGTTGTAAAAATTAATGCCAAAGGTTATTACCTAGACTTTTTAAATGCTATTTATATGTTCAAATTATATGCACTATACCAAGAGAAATAAGCAAACTAGCTATCATAGTTTAATATTTGTCATAAATAAGGATACAGTTCTGATATTATCTTAAATACAGAGTTTATGAAAATTCTAAGAAATTATTAAGAATTAGCAAATAAAATTTGACAGCAACTTCTCTTGTTCTAATCCAGATATCAACAATTATAATATTAGTATTTCTGTAGTGGAACAGAGCAAAGAGCTTTTACACATTGATATCCAAAGGACTTGATCGGGTTTATTTATTCAGCAAATAGCTACTTATTCTTTTTTCAATCTACTAGGCACTGGGGATAAAATAAAGATAAGCCTTTTAAAAGAAAGTTGAGTCTTTGCCTCAACAAAGCTTATCATACTATAGATGAGACCAAAAAGTATATGAACAGGTGAAAACTGGGAAGGATAAGAAGCTCTAGCAAGTGTCCAAAGAACACGTCTGAAGCTCAAATGCATTCTGCTGGGTGATATAAGCCAGTCTCAAAGGCTCCATACTGTTTGATTCCATTTATATGACATTCTGGAAAAGGCACAACTATAGAGATGCTAAGAAAGATCAGTGGCTGCCAGAGGCCCCCAGGTGGGGGTCAGCAGGTGAAGCACATGGGGTTTTTTTTAGGCTGCTGAGACTATGGCGATGATGCTGTGATGGTGAATACATGACTATGTATCTGTCAAAATATAATTGACAGCAACTAATTGCAATATAAACATATGAACCATCCTCACAGACAGTGCAGCGGGAAAGGTGCTGAGCTAGGCAGCTCTGGGAATAAGTAGATTCTGCAGGATTAAAGTTTGGTAGAATTAGAGGCATAGTTAACTGTATTCAGATGGATAAAAGTTGTTTTCTGCAGGGTGCAGGCTAATAAGTCTGAACTACCTTAAATGTGTACTGCAGTTGAAGACTGAACGGGGTGCTCTGTTCTCCCTGTTCAGGTGGGAGTTTACCAATAGTCAACAGGTAGGTTCCAGAATGAGCTATGCATTATGGAACAGAGTTGGAGACAAAAATATGAACTTTAGGTTCAGCTTAGTATAGGTACAGTAGTTACATAAAGATGTACTGATAGTGATGTGCACACACACATGTTCATTTGTGCACACGTTTTTCCTTGCCCAGTGAGCTGAGAAGACCTAAAAGCCAACAAGGCTGGAGTAGTAACGAGCACGCTTAGTGTTCAGGCCTTACTTTCTGCTGGCATTCTCCAACAAGAGGAACCAAGACTTCCGGAGAAACGACTGGATTCTAGGACTCGGTGAGGAAGTATGCAAGATGAGCCTGGAGCATCTTGTGGTACCAGAAAGTAAGAAAGTGCTTCAAAAACCAAACCTGCGATGATAGGGAGATATGAAAGGGATCCAAAACCCAACAGAAAGATCTACCAGTGGCCAAAGCTAGAGCAATTTAAACAGCAAAATAAAGTATAATATTCTACCAAAGTAGAAAATAAGTATCCATGAGTCTCTATCAATATAATAAATGATTGAATAAATAAATGGGGAATCTATTTCAAATGATTTGTGTAACAAAACCGGCTATTTCTTAAGAGTGGTCTGTGCATAGTGACTTTATACCAGAAACCGCAGTATGGAAGAAGTGAGAAGGAGTAAGTACAGTGGAGAAACACTGCCTCAGCCAGGAGATCAAGGTCAACATCAAAGGTGGTAAGTCATGGTGATAATACATGCTTCATGGGTCATGATGAGAATAGCACTTCACCTCTATGGTTTCTACCCCCAAAACTCATATTCCAGTCTCATCACAAGAAAAGCAGCAGACGAATTGCAATTAGGCATTCTACAAAATATCTGATCAGCACCTTCATAACTGTCAAGGTCATCAGAAACAAGGAAAGTTGGAGAAACTTTGGGTGTTGGAGTCACAGAAAAGAGGAGCCTTCAGAGACATCAATACTAACGGGGTGTCCTTGATTGGATCCTAGAACAGAAAAGGACATTGGCCAAAGAATAAAGATGCTTGCATAAAGTATAGATTTAAGCTGTTACCACTGTATCAGTATTGGAGAGCAGTGGAGAAATAACTCCAGAAAGAATGAAGGGACGGAGCCAAAGCAAAAACAATACCCAGTTGTGGATGTGATGATGGAAGCAAGGTCCAATGATGTAAAGAGCAGTATTGCATAGGAACCTGGAATGTTAGGTCCATGAATCAAGGCAAATTGGAAGTGGTCAAACAGGAGATGGCAAGAGTGAACATCGACATTTTAGGAATCAGCGAACTAAAATGGACTGGAATGGGTGAATTTAACTCAGATGACCATTATATCTACTACTGCGGGCAGGAATCCCTTAGAAGAAATGGAGTGGCCATCATAGTCAACAAAAGAGTCCAAAATGCAGTACTTGGATGCAATCTCAAAAATGACAGAATGATCTCTGTTCGTTTCCAAGGCAAAGTATTCAATATCATAGTAATCCAAGTCTATGCCCCAACCAGTAACGCTGAAGAAGCTGAAGTTGAATGGTTCTATGAAGACTTACAAGACCTTCTAGAACTAACATCCAAAAAAGATGTCCTTTTCATTATGGGGACTGGAATGCAAAAGTAGGAAGTCAAGAAATTCCTGGAGTAACAGGCAAATTTGGCCTTGGAATACAGAATGAAGCAGGGCAAAGGCTAATAGAGTTTTGCCAAGAGAACGCACTGGTCATAACAAACACCCTGTTCCAACAACACAAAAGAATCTAGACGTGAACATCACCAGATGGTCAATACCAAAATCAGGTTGATTATATTCTTTGCAGCCAAAGATGGAGAAGCTCTGTACAGTCAGCAAAAACAAGACTGGGCTCTGACTGTGGCTCAGATCATGAACTCCTTATTGCCAAATTCAGACTGAAATTGAAGAAAGTAGGGAAAACCAATAAACCATTTAGGTATTACCTAAATCAAAACACTTATGATTTTACAGTGGAAGTGAGAAATAGATTTAAGGGATTAGATCTGATAGAGTGCTTGAAGAACTATGGACGGAGGTTTGTGACATTATACAGGAGGCAGGGATCAAGACCATCCCCAAGAAAAAGAAATGCAAAAAGGCCAAATGGTTGTCTGAGGAGACCTTACAAATAGTTGAGAAAAGAAGAGAAGTGAAAGCCAAAGGAGAAAAGGAAAGGTATACCCATTTGAATGCAGAGTTCCAAGGAAAAGCGAGGAAAGATAAGAAAGCCTTCCTCAGTGATCAATGCAAAGAAATGGAGTGAAACAATAGAATGGAGAAGACTAGAGATCTCTTCAAGAAAATTAAAGATACCAAGGGAACAATTTCACAAAAAAATGGGCTCAATAAACGACAGAAATGGTATGGACCTAATAGAAACAGAAGATATTAAGAAGAGGTGGCAAAAATACACAGAAGAACTATACAAAAAAGATCTTCATGACTCAGATAATCATGATGGTGTGATCACTCACCTAGAGCCAGACATCCTGGAATGTGAAGTCAAATCGACCTTAGGAAGCATCACTATGAACAAAGCTAAGCTCCGGGAGTTGGTGATGGACCTGTCCATCACAGTGGAGGTGATGGAATTCCAACTGAGCTATTTCAAGTCCTATAAGATGATGCTGTGAAAATGCTGCATTCAGTATGCCAGCAAATTTGGAAAACTCAGCAGTAGCCACAGGACTGGAAAAGGTCAGTTTTCATTCCAATCTCTAAGGAAAACAATGCCAAGGAATGCTCAAACGACCGCACAATTGCACTCATCTCACAGGCTAGCAAAGTAAAGTTCAAAATTATCCAAGCCAGGCTTCAACAGTACATGAACCGTGAACTTCCAGATGTTCAAACTGGTTTTAGAAAAGGCAGAGGAACCAGAGATCAAATTACCAACATCTACTGGATCATAAAAAAAGCAAGAGAATTCCAGAAAAACATCTACTTCTGCTCTATTGACTATGCCAAAACCTCTGACTCTGTGGATCACAATAAACTGTGGAAAATTCTGAAAGAGATGGGAATACCAGACCATCTGACCTGCCTCTTGAGAAATCTGTATGTAGGTCAGGAAGCTACAGTTAGAACTGGACATGGAACAACAGACTGGTTCCAAATAGGAAAAGGAGTACGTCAAGGCTGTATATTGTCATCCTGCTTATTTAACTTCTATGCAGAGTACATCATGAGAAACGCTGGGCTGGAAGAAGCACAAGCTGGAATCAAGATTGCCGGGAGAAATATCAATAACCTCAGATATGCAGGTGACACCACCCTTATGGCAGAAAGCGAAGAAGAACTAAAAAGCCTCCTGATGAAAGTGAAAGAGGAGAGTGAAAAATTGCCTTAAAACTCAACATTCAGAAAAATAAGATCATGGCATCTAGTCCCATCACTTCATGGCAAATAGATGGGGAAGCAGTGGAAACAGTGACAGACTTTATTTTGGGGGGCTCCAAAATCACCACAGATGGTGACTGCAGCCATGAAATCAAAAGACGCTTGCTCCTTGGAAGAAAAGTTATGACCAACTGGCAACCCACTCCACTATTCTTGCCTAGAGAATCCTGTGGCCAGAGGAGCCTGGTGGGCTGCTGTCCACTGGGTCGAATGAGTCAGACACTACTGAAGCAACTCAGCATGCATGCATGCACTGGAGAAGGAAATGGCAACCCACTCCACTATTCTTGCCTAGAGAATCCTGTGGCAAGAGGAGCCTGGTGGGCTGCTGTCTATGGGGTCACAGAGTTGGACACGACTGAAGCGACTTAGCAGCAGCAGCAGACAGCATATTAAAAAGCAGAGACATTACTTTGCCAACAAAGGTCCATTTAGTCAAAGCTATGGTTTTTCCAGTGGTCATGTATGGATGTGAGAATTGTACTATAAAGAAAGCTGAGTGCCAAAGAATTGATGCTTTTGAACTGTGGTGTTAGAGAAGACTCTTGAGAGTCCCTTGGACTGCAAGGAGATCCAACCAGTCTATCCTAAAGCAAATCAGTCCTAAATATTCACTGGAAGGACTGATGCTGAAGCTAAAACTCCAATCCTTTGGCCACCTGATGGGAAGAACTGACTCATTTGAAAAGACCCTGATGCTGGGAAAGATTGAAGGTGGGAGGAGAAGGGGACAACAGAGGATGAGATGGTTGGGTGGCATCACCGACTCAATGGTCATGAGCTTGAGCAAGCTCTGGGAGTTGGTGATGGACAGGGAGGCCTGGCATGCTGCAGTCCATGGGGTCGCAAAGCGTCAGATACGACTGAGCGACTGAACTGAACTGAACTGAATATTGGTTCATTAGTTGTGACAAATTACCATACTAATTGTTAGCCATGGGAAGCTAAGTGTGGATGGTACTGGGGACTCTGTATTATCTTTGTGAGTTTTCTGCAAGTCCAGAGCAAATTAAAATTTTATTAAAAAATAAATTGAATATGGGATGGTTCGTCACTTCATGTATGTAAGCTACATAAATGTTGAAAACATGTTTCATTCTAATTTTCCTCTTGAATCTCTTTGGGCACATCTTTGCCAAAGATAAGGGCTAACTAAGCATGTTTTGGATTTGTAGGCTGAATAGCAGTAACCAAAAAGTAAAAAAGACAATTAGCATATAGTTGAATTTTAATGAAAGAACAAAATGATAGAGGAACTCCTATATTAAACTTAAGTCTTTAACTTAAGACATTGCCTGTGCTCAGTGGCTTCAGCTGTGCCCAACTTTTTGCGACCGTGTGGAGGGTGTAGCCTGCCAGGCTCCTCTGTCCATGCGATTCTCCAGGCAAGAATACTAGAATGGTTTGCCATGCCTTCCTCTAGGGGGGTTTTCTCGACCTAGGGGTTGAACCGGGGTCTCCTGTGACTCCTGCATTACAAGCAGATTCTTCACCACTGAGCCACCTGGGGAAATTTTTGCTTTAGGTTGCTTGGTCACATGGTCTTGCCCAATATCCCCAAAACCCCTCCCCCAAAGCCCAACCCCTTGTAGTCCCAGATCTCATTTCCTCTTCTGTGAGTTTGGAATTTTGTTTTAGATTCCATATGTAAGTGAAACCATAGAGTATTTGTCTTTCTCTGTCTGACTTATTTCATTTGGCATAATGCTTTCAAGGCCCATCTATGTTGTTGTCACAAATGGTAGGATTTTCCTGGGTTTTAAGGCCAACTAATACTCCATTCATTGTATATGTTCAACCACATCTTTCTCTGTTCTTCCATCAGTGGACACATGGGTGGTTTCCATGTCATGCCTAGTATGAACTAACTGCTGTAGACATGGGGGTGAGATATGTTTCTGAGTTAGCGTTTTCTTTACCTTTGGGTATATTCTCAGAAGCGGAGTTGCTCGATCAGATGGTAGTTCTATTTTAAATTTTTTGAGGATTCTCCAGTATGTTTCCTATAGTGACTGCACCAATTTACATTTCCACTAACAGTGTACAAGAGGTCTCTTTTCTCCACATCCAGCATTTGTTATCTCTTTATAGTCTTTATTTTCACCCAATTTCCCAATGTGCAAATTTTTTTTTTTTGAATCTTGATTGTACTTTTTATCGCGTTAAGTTATCCCTTCCAGGTTTTGATCTGAATCTTTGATTTCTCAGAATTTGCATTTTCATTCAAAAACAAAGAAACAGTCAAAGAAAAACTTCCCCAGAGTTTTTTTTTTCATTGAAATTTCTACAAAAGCCTTATCAGCCAATCTGAAGTAATGGAAGACTCACTCCTTTTAGAATTTCTCCCTGTCAACTTCCTCTTCCCCTCCCTTTCTGTATGGGCTTCTGCTTTCTTCCCATCCCCACTCTTCATTTTTCAGTTCTCATCATACCACTGACCCTTAGAGCTGAAGCCAGCCAGAGCGGGTCAGACAAAGTTATTTCTGACTTTACTTCTGACATAATGTTTCCCTGAGGAAGTAAATTCCTCCTTTATTCTGCTTTTTTTCTTGATCTTAAAGGTGGCCACAATAACATATCTTCAATATTTCAAGCCAAAGAAATGCAAAACAGGGCCATTGTGTACAAAGCAGTATTTTTCCTCATAGAGACAGCGTTTATCCTGTGAGCTATTGTGAAGCTTTCTAAGCTGCCTCTGGGGTCTATAATACTCCATTTTCAGTTAGACTGAGAGCAGCAGAGCCCTTGAATGCGACGAGTGGTAGCAGAACAAGGCTCCATTCAGCTATTAGACAGATTCCTTTTATTTTTTTCCACTTCAAAATGTGGTGAATTGCAAAGAATTGAATTACATTCACTTTGATTAAGTTCCTTACAGTGGCACTTGAATTATGGCCTCATGTTCTTTAAAAAAAAAAAAGCAGTTGTCAAAGGATTTAATTTTAAGTAGGAAACTAAAGCAATGTTCAAAAAAATTATATGAATTCTTTGAGGTTTATTTATACCAAGAAACATATTAAATTTGAGTCCTTTTTTCTCTCTCAAGGTAAAGCATCAGTTCAATTCAGTTCAGTTTCTCAGTCATGTCCGACTCTTTTCAACCCCATGAATCGCAGCACGCCAGGCCTCCCTGTCCATCACCAACTCCCGGAGTTCACTGAGACCCACGTCCATCCAGTCATTGATGCCATCCAGCCATCTCATCCTCTGTCGTCCCCTTCTCCTCTCGCCCCCAATCCCTCCCAGCATCAGGGTCTTTTCCAATGAGTCAACTCTTCGAATGAGGTGGCCAAAGTATTGGAGTTTCAGCTTCAACATCAGTCCTTCCAATGAACACCCAGGACTGATCTCCTTTAGGATGGACTGGTTGGATCTCCTTGCCGTCCAAGGGACTCTCAAGAGTCTTCTCCAACACCACAGTTCAAAAGCATCAATTCTTTGGCCCTCAGGTTTATTCACAGTCCAACTCTCACATCCATACATGACCACTGGAAAAGCCATAGCCTTGACTAGACAGACCTTTGTTGGCAAAGTAATGTCTCTGCTTTTGAATATGCTATCTAGGTTGGTCATTACTTTCCTTCCAAGGAGTAAGCGTCTTTTAATTTCATGGCTGCAATCACCATCTGCAGTGATTTTGGAGCCCAGAAAAACAAAGTCTGACACTGTTTCCACTGTTTCCCCATCTATTTCCCATGAAGTGATGGGACCAGATGCCATGATCTTAGTTTTCTGAATGTTGAGCTTTAAATCAACTTTTATAGGGATCACATTGAATCTGTAGATTGCATTTGGTAGTATAGTCATTTTCACAATATTGATTCTTCCTATCCAGGAACATGGAATATCTCTCCATCTGTTTATGTGCTCTTTGATTTCTTTCATCAGTGTCTTAAAATTTTCTGTGTATAGTTCTTTTGTCTCCTTAGGTAAGCTTATTCCTAGATATTTAATTCTTTTTGTTGCAATGGTGAATAGGATTGATTTCTTAATTTCTCTTTCTGATATTTCATTGTTAGTATATAGAAATGCAGGTAATTTCTGTGTACTGATTTTGTATCCTGTGACTTTGCTAAATTCACTGATTAGCTCTAGTAATTTTCTAATAGTATCTTTAAGGTTTTCTATGTACAGTGTCATGTCATCAGCAAACAGTAAGAGCTTTACTTCTTTTCCGATCTGGATTTCTTTTATTTGTTTTTCTTCTCAGATTGCTGTAGCTAGGACTTCCAAAACTACGTTGAACAACAGTGGTGTTAATATTCACCACTTCCTTTTTAAAGGTCAGTTGAGAGAATACAAGGATACATGGAGGTGGGACTTTCCTGGTGGTCCAGTGTTTAAGACTGCACCTTCCCATGCAGGGAGTGTGGGTTCAACCCCTGGTTGGGGAGCTAAAAAAATCAAATCATGAAAAACAGAAGTTATATGGTAACAAATTCAACAAAGACTTTAAAAAAAGGGAATACATGGATACAGGACTTCCCTGGTGGTCCAGCAGTTAAGAATCCACCTTTCAATGCAGGGGACATGGTTTGATCATTGGTTGGGGAACTAAGATCCCACATGTGGTGGGGCAACTAAACCCAATAAGAGAGCCCTTTCACAGCAACGAAGACCCAGCGTAGCCAAAAACAATTTTAATTAAAAAAAAAAAAATACATGGAGGCAAACAACGGAGTCCCTGCACTGAAAAATGTGACGTTTGTCTTTTATTCTGTCCAATTGCATAAATTCCAGGTCACAATCAAATTATCTCTAGAGTTTTAATGAGGAACCCTAATTTCTGCATCAGAAGTCTCCTATGATTCTTACTCTAGAATAAGCTGAAATTATTCAGGTTCTCTACTGTGTACCACCCCGAAGGATTAAGTCAGCAAAACGCCAAAAGTATTTCACTTCTCCCTTGCCTGTCTTTTCTACTCTGAGGGGTCCTAATACATGAGGTTCTAGGGGTTCCCTGATGACTCAGCTGGTAAAGAACCTGCCTGCAATGCAGGAGACCCAGGTTCGACCTGGGAAGATAGGTCGGGAAGATCCCTTGAAGAAGGGAATGGCAACTAACTGGCTCCAGTATCCTTGCCTGGAGAATTCCATGGACCCTGGCAGGCTACAGTCCATGGAGTCGCAAAGAGTTGGACTTGACTGAGTGACTAACACTTTCTCTAGGTTAGGCTCTTTTGCCATAGGAATTCTACCCTTGAAAATGGAAACGTTTAAATGGTAAACATTGGCAGATTCTCAGTTTACTGTGTTTTTCATTTTAAAATGTTTCATAGAAATACATTTACAGTATTCTTTCTTGAAAAGAAACATCAGAGTGAGGAGGAAAAAGTTTAAACTTTCAATAATAAATAGGCTTCCCTGGTGGCTCAGAGGTTAAAGTGTCTGCCTCCAATTCGGGAGACCTGGGTTCAATCCCTGGGTTCGATCCCTGGGTTGGGAAGACCCCCTGGAGAAGGAAATGCAACAAAGTCATATATTGTTTTATAGCACAGACACCTTCAAAGTTATTTAAGAATAAGTACGATTAAAATTTGCCTGCAATTGTGAGTCAGGGATAAACACAGAATAAAATATACTGTAGAGGCATTTGGGGAAAAAAAAACAAACCAGCTACGTCATTTTGGGTTGAGATGCTAAAGTATTCTCATCACAGTAACAACCGCCAGAAACCAGGGTCATTTTCCAAGAAATGTATGTTTCATGGACTTTCTGTTCCAGCTGGCATGTTGACTGCACAGTGCTCTGTTCCAAATCTCGGCTCCGGCTCGTTGCCGATTCTATCGCATGGTGATTAGGAAGGAAGGCAGCGCTGCCTGGGCGGGAGGAGAAGTCCGTCTCAGCTCTGAAAAGTCCAGCACTGACCTGCGCTTTTTAGGGCAATGGGGCCATTTAGACAAGCTGATGGACTGCAGAGCTGCCCGGCTTCTGGTTTTTTTTTCCCACAGGAGACAAGACAGGCCCTTTTGCAGTAACCTTTCTCACTCTGCCCACACAAATGGCTCCTTTCCCTCCTCTAAATCATCTTCATGAGGTTTAAGTAAATCTCCTTCCAATGCTCTTCAAGTTCAGCAGCATGTTATAAATTGCATGCTGGCTTTTTGAGTTGTCTAGGCATTGTTTTGAAGATCTTTGGCTATTTTTTGAAAGCAGCAGATTTGTGGTAAAAGCTTGGACAAGTTGTCAATATCGTTTGCCAGGTTTTGAAATTTAACTCTAAAATTTCCATTCTTCTCAGGGGTAGTCTAATGGATGTGCTGTCTCAAGTTCACTCGCTAACCATTTTATTAATTATGACAGTAGCCTCCGGGCACTTCTTAGGTATTTGCAGGAATGGGTTCACACTTCCAATCAGGTTCAGACTTTGCATATGGTCTTTCGAAGCTGAGCATTATGAGCTAAAACGTTCGCCAAGCTTACCTCCCTCTCCTGCAAAAGAGCTTCACTCCTTTGGGGGCCACTGACCTCCTCAACTGGCGAGTTACTTCTGCTTGCAGGCGTCTCCTCGTACAATTTACACAGCTCCTAGCAGGCTCTTTACACCCTAGATGAAGCCGAGGGCCACACCAGGGCCCATGTTCTCCTCCAGCTCAGATTTCTCTCCTATCCTTCTCCTAAGTGGATCCCACTCTGGCTGCCAACTGAGTAATGGCTGTGGACACAGACACACCTGTTCTGTTGCAACTGATGTGACTCCGTTCACATGATTTCACCTCTCACCTTTATCCAGCATCTTCGTCTGTGACATGAGAACCAGAACAGCTTGTTAGGGGCTTCCCTGGTGCCTCAGTGGGTGAGAGTACACCTGCCAATACGGGGGACGCAGGTTCAACCCCTGGTCCGGGAAGATTCCACATGGCACAGAGCCGCGAAGCCCGTGAGCCACAGCTACTGAAGCCCGCCGCACGATCGAGCCTGTGTTCTCCAACAAGAGGGGCCACCAACGAGAAGCCTGTGCACAGCAACTGGAGAAACCCTGTGCAGCAATGAAGGCCCAGATAGCTAAAAAGAAATAAGCTATTTTGTAAATTTCTAAAATAAATAATACTAAAATTTTTAATAATAATATATATTTTTAAAAAAAGAACAGTTAGGATGATGATAGGTGTAACCTAAGCAAAATAATTTTTAGCTCATGTTAAGTAGAAAATAGGTTCATCCCATTCTTTCACTCTCAAATTTACATTACAGTCTGAGTATGGCTAAGCGCGGATACTTGAATAAAATCTCTTCAAGGAATAACGTTAGGTATTTATCTTTCACAGCCTACAAAGAGCTGTTCTATACTGGGACATGTGGGGCCTGAGGGAAAATGATAATAAATGGAAAATGGAAATAAATATTCCAATAAGTAAATCAATGATAATAAATGGAAAATAAATGTAAATGGACCTGCTTTCTGAAAACATTCATTCAAATAGTGCTCGGAGCCTGCGGACATGTGGCAGTGAGCTCTTACAGAGAAGAGAGCTCCCTGGTGTTACCTGCCATCCTACTGTGGGAGTGAGGTGGTCAGTCGAGGCCTTGGAGCCACGCTGCCTGCCTGGGTCAGCTCTGGCTCCATCACTGCAAAGCCGTGTGCCCTTGGGCAGCAGGAAGGGTCTCTGCGCTTCAGCTTTCTCTTCGGTGAAGTGAGGTCAGTAATGGCAAATGGTACTTTCTTTATGGAGGCATGATGCATTAAAGGAGCGTGTGACTGTGTGCTGTGTGTGTGTATATGTGTGCATACAACACGGTCATTGTAGAAAAGCCATAGAAGGAAGTGTTCGCTGCTGTCATCCTTACACCGTGGTGGTGGTGATCACTACTGAACTTATCAGAGCCGGATAGAACGAGCCAGCTGTTGTTATCCTCAGAGGAAATGCAGTGTAGTGGAAAGAGAAACGAGTTTGGATCCAGGTAGACCTGGATTCTGGAAGCACTTAGCTCTTTTAAGGTAAGGTCTCCCAGTATGTTTTCAAATATGTGAGATCTACATACATTTTAGTGAGATCCTCATACATTTTTGTGAGAGTTACATTAGATAAGATGTCAATTTGCAAAGTACAGTGACTAGTACGAAGAAGCTCCTCAAAAACGGAGCTGATGGACTTCCCTGATGGTTCAGTGGTTAATATTCCGTGCTCCCAATGCAGGGGTCCTGGGTTCAATCCCTGGTCTGGGAAATAGACACCGCAGGCTGTCACTAAAGACCCCATGTGCCACAACTGAGACCGAGTGCAGTCAAATAAAATAAACAATTTTTTTAAATGGAGCAGATGTTATTTTATTATTTACTTCACGCTCATGCTCAGTGGTGACCGACTCTCTGCAACCCTATGGATGGCAGCCTGCCAGGCTCTTCTGTCCAGGAGATTCTTCAGGCAAGAATACTGGAGTGGGTTGCCATACCTTCCTCCAGGGGACCTTCCTGACCCAGGGATCGAACCCACGTTTCTTATGTCTCCTGCGTTGGCAGGCAGATTCTTTAACACTCAGCAACTGGGGAAATTATTTGCTTAATCTATTGTAAAATGGATTTTATTTTATTTACCAGCAAGAAAGAGAAAACTGTCAACTGCATAATAATGGTCTATCAAGACAAGATATATTCAGATAAATATTCAGATATATTCAGATAAATATTCAGATATATTCAGATAAAGATATTTTGGATAAATACAGATGTGGGGGGGAAATGTATGTTAAATAGGTGAAAACAATAGCTTTGCTGAGTGAGGGATCAGGAGATAGCTAATCTCTGATGGAGTCTCAGGTCTAGGAAGCATGTGGAGGTGTGCAGAGGGCAGCCCCTTAGCTTGTCGGGGGTTTCAGGTCCTGAATTAGGTTTCAAGCCTGGGTGTGAGAGTGAACATCATTTCAATCTCCATGGGCTACAGAGAGCTTCTGGGAACTTACAGCTTCACGCAGTTTCCTCCTCCCAGATGCCCGGTGCCAGCTCAGGAATGTCGCCCAGCACCCAGTTCTACACAGACTGAGTCACTGGCCACCATGGCCGCTGACCTTCACCACGCGTCAGAGGGTGTTGGCCAGGAACAAGGGTGGAGGTCAGGAACGAGGCCCTCTGTGCTCTAGGAAAACTGGCAGAACAGGTCTTTCCAATAGATATTTTCAGGATTTTCATTAAAAACAAAAAATTTCTGTGAACCTGGATTCCATGAAAGCATGAAAGCCTTTAACTACGAGGTCTGCTCCTCATGACCAGCAGCAGCCTTCTCCTGTGCTGGACTGCATGTCTCCCTTTCGCCAGAGTCACAGCTACGCTGGCCTCAGAACAGCCTCTCACAGCGCCCGAGGGCCCGGGTCCCACCTGGTGTCCTAAGGAAGCCGGGGCGGAACCTCAACTCACACGTCTCCTGTTGTGTTTTTTTCTTCCGTCGACACTGGCCATAAGTTTCAACAAAATGAAACTGCACTGTCTATGAACTATTTTTGCGATTGCCTTTTCTCAAGCCTGTCTACTTTAGAACCAGCCCAAACACAGAAACGGCACCCAAGCTTCCTTGGGTGTTTCCCTTGTAACTACAGCTGCACAAGATAGTCATTCCGTGTCGTTTGAGTGAGCACAACAAAAGACGCTTCTTTGTCTTTTCCTGCTTCTAAAACCCTAGAGAATAAACGGAGTTTTGGGGACGTTGCCAGCTGTGTGATAGGTCTACAAGGAAAACAATGAAGAATCCTTTCTGTTTGGAAAGATGAATTCAGAGACTACTGCCCTGACAGGTTACACATGAACCTGGTCCTCTCTCTTTTCCCCCAGCCCCTCTTCTGATTAGCGTTCCTTTGAAGGTTGGCTGAGATGAGCTGGAGTATGTCGTCTGATTCTAATGTGGGCTGTGGGCTGTTACAATGTACACACAGAACTAACAACTCTGCAGCGCTGGACTCTAAATATCACTGTCACAGAGATTAGTCTGTGCCACTGGCCTCGGCACACACGAACTTCTCTCTGCCATTAGGGACTTGGTGCCAGCTTATTCCAAAGTCTTAGGACACAACTGTTTCCGTTTCCTGCCTCCACACTCATTCTTCACTCGGTATGTACCTAAAGAGCTTTTAAAAATTGTGTCAATTTATTGCCAGATGATGCTGGGACGCCTATTCCTACTCCCATTGCTAATTGTATGGTACTTATCGTCCTGCCTCTCTAGAAAGGAGAGAGCTTCTCTTGTCAGGTTAAGAAAGGGATCTCAGAACAGGAGCACTGCTGGGATTTTTTTTTTTAATGGTATCATTGCATTTTTTCTCATACTAAACTAATGAAAGAAAGTGAAAGTGTTAGTCGCTCAGTCATGTCCGACTCTTTTTGACCCCACGGTCTGTCCATGGAATTCTCCAGGCAAGAATACTGGAGTGGGTGGGTAGCCATTTCCTCCTACAGGGGATCTTCCCAACCCAGGGATCAAACCCAGGTCTCCTGCATTGCAGGCAGATTCTTTACCATCTGAGCCTCCAAGGGAAGCCCTTAAACTAATGAGGTCACCACCAATAATATCCCTGTCCACGTGTGTGTGCTAAGTCACTTCAGTCACGTCTGACTCTTTGTGACCCCAGGGACTACAGCCCGCCAGGTTCCTCTGTCCATGGGATCCTCCAGGCAAGAATACTGGAGTGGGTTGCCATGCTCTCCTTCCGGGGATCTTCCCGAACCAGGGATCAAACCCACGTCTCTTACACCTGCTGCAACAGCAGGTGGGTTCTTTACCGTAGCACCACCCGGGAAGCCCAAGAAAGACCAAAAGTCAACCAGAAAAGAATGACTTCTTCCCTTAAGTCTATACAGAGGGTAAGTTTCTAGATGTACTGAAGCCACCACCTGAAACTGAAACAAGAAGTTTCTCAACAAAGTTAATTAGACCAAAACGAACTAAGATAGAACACAATGAGCTGACCAAAACAACCCTACAAAGTGTCTCCTGCCTCGGTCTCATTTGCATGATCCTTGGGAGCAAGGACAATCTTAAGTCTTAAGTGTTACTCAATTAGTGGTCTCCAGCTCTTTGTGACCCCATGGACTGTAGCCCACCAGGCTCCTCTGTCCAGGGGATTTCCCAGGCAAGAATACTGGAGTGGGTTGCCATGCCCTTCTCCAGGGGATCTTCCCAACCCAGGGGTCAAACCCAGGTCTCCTACGTTGCAGGCAGATTCTTTACCATCTGAGCCACCAGGGAAGCCCAAGGACACTCTTGCTGGCATTTAAATCTCCTGCTGTTTTAGAACAAAACTTGGCAACTTGCAGTTTCTCAATGAATTATTGAATAGAATTAGCTATCAAGCTCCCAGCCACTGCTACACTCATAGCAAAGAAACATACTTTTTTACATAACTCATATAGAAGTAAAATAAATGAGACTTTCCTGGTGGTTTAGTGGCTAAGACTCTGAGCTCCCTGTGCAGGGGGCCCAGGTTTGATCCCTGGTTGGGGAACTAGATCCCACAGGCCACGACTAAAGATCCCGCACGCTGCAACAAAGATCAAAGATCCTACATGCTGCACCTAAGACCTGGAGCAGCCAAATAAAGACACATCGGACAACAGCAATGAGAGAAGGAGGGCAGGTCTGTTGGAGAGCAAAGAAAAATATGGATATGCGAACATTTTCAGCCAATTTCTCATTACCCAAAGACAAGGACTCCCAACAGTTTGGCAAGTCTAAATTCAGGTCCAGAAAAAAGTTGTATGCAAGCCATACTATAATACGGTCAGTAATTCCAACAAAAATATAATGGACATACATTGTAGAACTGTTTAACTCATAAAGGAACAATCCTTTCCTAAGCCAAAGTCATAAAGCGGGTTGCAGGTGGGTTCCTCAAGGAGAAGCAGACCCTGAAATGAAGTCAGATGTGCAGAAGTTTCCCTGGGGCATAACACCTAAGAAAGAAAAAGAGCGAAAGTAAGGTTGGGCAGAGGACTGTCAGACCACAATGCAGATTTGACAGAGTCCCCGCCAGCCTGACGGGAACTCCAGGGCAAAGGCTGCCGCTCTTCGGAGTTCATCACTGAAAGTGGAAATGGCTTGAATTACCACCTTGCTCAGGCATTGGCTGCTGACCTCCCCGGGAACAGTGTGAACTTGGGTCCAAAAGCTGACTGCTGAAGCCTGACAGCCATTTCGATCTGTGGTGTTAGAGGAGACTCTTGAGAGTCCCTTGGGCTGCAAGGAGTCCAACCAGTCAATCCTAAAGGAAATGAACCCTGAATATTCATTGGAAGGACTGGTGCTGTAGCTGAACTCCAATACTTGAGCCACTTGATTCCAAGAGCTGACTCACTGGAAAATACCCTGATGCTGGGAAAGATTGAAGGCAAGAGGAGAAGGGAACGACAGAGGATGAGATGGTTGGATGGAATCACCGATTCAGTGCACATGAGTTTGAGCAAACTCTGGGAGATAGTGAAGGGTAGAGGAGCCTGGCATGCTGCAGTCCATGGGGTCGCAAAGAGTCAGACACAACTGTGTGACTGAACAATGACAATAAGACCTTCCTTCAAAATGTATCTGAGAGGGGCCTGGTCTGTTGGCCACAAAGATGTCCTCTAATGTTTCCTTTCGAAAGAAAAACTGCTGGGTTTTGAGATCTTTAATCCACAAACAATTTTATTTTAGTGTGATGCAAATTAGGCCTCTAAATTTTGCCATCATTCACTGGACAGTCCACCACCTTCCAAGGAATTGTACCATGACCATCGAATGTGACTTTGGATATGTTACTAGATAATAGTGCTTGAAAGACTGAAAGATGATTTTCTCACTTTGGGGGCTATTCATAATGTAAGGACTGTAGACACGGTATGTTTTTAAGATGAATCTGTGTGATTAACATTTCCCCTTACTTTCTTGAGTCTAGACCATCAACAAAACACTAAATTAAGTCCTGATTTGTAGTAGGCTCCAATTTCTGTGATGTGAAGACTCCCACCATAACTGACTGCAAGCTACCAGCGTGGTGCCACTCAGCGCAGAGCTGGGAAGAGATAAGCAGTATCACACTGTTACATAGTATTTCCTCCAAACAGATAAAGCAGATGTAAATAACCCAAGAGAACAGATAGTGGTAGTATGTACATAAAGAGCATAGTAAATTACAGAAAAATAATCAGTGAGTGATGAACTTTGGGTATTTATTACCTTTGTTTTTAACATAATTTACTTGCAAGTTTATGTAATTTAATTTTTAATAATGTCTGTGTTTAAAATTCAGTTCACAAAAATTTTGAAAATGTAACAATAGGCTCTCTTAAGCCAGCTCAAGCCAGCTTCACTATAAACAGAATTTTCACAGAAATTTCCCTTTCCAGTATCAAGCCCAGAGGAAGTAGAGTGCCTGCACACAAGGACTCAGGTACAAGAGTATTTGCTGCACTGCTGTTCATAATAGGGGGAAGTGAAATTGGCATATCTGTCCACGATCAGACAAACTGATAAATAAACGAGAGTCCATTCATACAATGCAATACTGAATTTAAATGAATTAGGTCCTCGTGTTTTAACATAGATACATCCCCAAAGAAGCTGCAAATACATTCATGCCGTGTGATACCAATTGTGTAAAAATTTAAAGCACACGTATTATAAAACTTGTTTATAAGGATAGATGATACTTATAAAGAAGATGATGCTCTGAGCATTAATCATAAATGAAAGAAAAGCCAACATTATGTGCCCCTGATAGGAGTACACAAGACACCAGTGACCTATTCTGGCTATAAAAGAGAATTTCTATCTGCTTAAACTTCTAGATCCAACTCCCAATTTACAAAAAACAAAGGTGTGCAGTGTGGGTTTCTTCACCAAATAAATTGCAAGGAAGACAATAGACACGGGGGTAAGAATCTACAGACTGTAACAGACTTAGCAGACGTCAATCAATCGCAGTGAATGGACATCACTTTGGTTCTGATTCAAATGAATAGACTACTTGCATTATAGAAAAAAAAACAAGAAAATTTGAATACTGAACGGATATTTGAGGATTTAAGGAATTACTGTTATTTAGATGAGACGATGATATTGTGGACATATTTAAATATTCTTTATCTTTTAGATATTAATTTTTAAAATGCATGTATGAAGTGATATGATCGCTACAACTTGCTTCCAAATAATCTGAGGCAGCTGGGAGAAATGGGTAGAGGTTTAGGTGAAACCTAAATTTTTATATAAATTTTAACCTAAATTTTCATATAAATTTTTTTAGAGGAGGAAGAGGAGGAAGAAAAAAATATGTTAAGTAGGTGGTTTACTATCTATTATATCTAAATGGGTGTCATTTTATTTTCTTTATATTTTAGTAAGTTTGAAATACAACTATCACAATAATGTAAATAAACTATACTTCAATTTTAAAAAATTAAAAATGAACACATGCTGCTAAATTCTATTTGCTAATTCAAAAGAAATATAACTTGAATTTTTAAAAGATTCAAATCTGTATAAAATAACACAAACACAAAATTTACTCTGTCTTTATTTTAAATACCACAATCCAACTTCTATTCAAGGACAGAGATAAGTTATCAGCCGTGAGGCTGGGGCTTCCCACAGCCCGGTGCTCCGACGTGCCAGACACTCTGATTTACCTCCCCGAAGACTCCCGGGGCCCTCCTCAGAGAGTGCCCCCACCGCCTGGTGCCAGGAGCCAGAGGTGAGCTCTTCTCGGCCCCTTCAGCGAACGAGCCCGAGTCCCATCGCTGCTCAGTGTGCGGGACTGGACTGTTAGCCCTCGTTCAATTTCCTTTCCAGTTGTTTACACTTTGCTCCCTGGTGAAAGTGGAAGTTACTCATCCAAGGCAGCGTGTGATCCCTAGAGTACAGCACGCCCTGTTCTTGTGGATGTGAAGAGGGTATTTCGTGTTCTAGCGCATTCGCAGTGTTATCAGGCCACTTAGGTGTTGCTGAACAGTTTCAAAGTCCTGAGAGTGACTTAAACATTCCCCATGCAGAGTGTGTGCCCTCCCCAAAGCTCGTGTGCATGTGTACACACACGTGCTCACGCACACACACACACACTCATATTCATTAGTCCATATTAAAGACTAAGATACTCTACTCTCCTGGCGGCCATTCAAAAACGGGATGGAGAAAGTTAGGCATCTTCAAAAGTAAAGAAACTGAAAAGAAAACAATATTGGTCAGACGCAGAGAACAGTTGCTACATTCTTCCAAAAACATCATGCTTAATGTTTTTTAATGTACATTTTTTTCTTTCTGAATTTAGAATCTTCAGTGCGTTCTTAGCTCTAGTTTTCCAGCAAACCAGCATTACCATTAAACTACAGATACACAGAGGTTCTAAATACATCTCCACCGTTTACACTTTGTTTACGTAAACAGCCAAAAGGCACACATACCACGAGGTCAGCCTCTGCAGTAAAAGACTAGGAAAGGCAAGATGGTGTTACTGCGAGTGTGGACTTTGAGACCTGCGTGCTCATATTCAAATTCCAGCCTTATCACAACTAGCTGATTAACCGTAGGAAAGCTACTAAATCTTCCTGAGTCTGTTTCCCTTCTTTAAAATACAGGTAATAAAAGAACTTCTTGAGTATGTTGTGTAAAAATTACTTACACAATATTTGTAAATATCTGTAATATCTGTAAAGCACCTAGAACAACGCTTGGGATACAGTGAGGCTACAGAAGCTACTAGCACTTAAGCTAATAAACTGCATTATCTGCTGTCACTTAATCCACCAAACAACTAGCACCATCTTATAGACGAGGTTCAAGGTTGCAAGGTTTATGGTAGCAGAACGAGGGCTTGGATCCCATTCTGTCCAAGTATATCTCCTTTCCACATCACAGCCTGTCTTTCCTGTGTCAATGAGATACAAGATCCTATGTCAAGAAATCCATGTTTAGAACAGGATGTGAAATTTAACCTAAAGTGTATGTGACTTTAGGATATTTAAGAAAAAGGGAATTGAAAATGATGTAATTGTCCAATTCCTATTTTGAGAGATTCCAGAGATTGAGACAGATATAGAAGAGAGTCTAATTGGAATATCAGATGATTAACGTTTTTTTAAAATGTATTTATTTTTAATTGGAGGATAATTGCTTTACAATGTTGTGTGGGTTTCTGCCGTACATCAACATCAGTCAGCCATAGGCACGCATATGTCCCCTCCCTCTTGTAGCTCACTCCCATCTCCCACCCGATCCCACCCCTCTAACTTTTCACAGAGCACCAGATTTGAGCAAATCCCCAGCGGCTATCTAGTTTACATATGGTGATGTATGTGTTGCCATCCTAGGCCCTCAATCCATCCCACCCTCTCCTTCCCCTGCTGGGCCCCAAGTCTGTTCGCTATATCTGCATCTCTACTACCATCCCTGCATAGAGATTATCAGTGCCATCTTTCTAGATTCCATGTACATGCATTAATATACAAAACTTGTTCTTCTTTTTCTGACTTCACTCTGTAAAATAGGCTCTAGGTTCATCCACCTCATTAGAACTGACTTAAATGCATTCTTTTTTTATGGCTGAGTAATATACCATTGTATATATGTAACACAACTTCTTTATCCATCCTCAGTCAATGGACATCTAGGTTACTTCCATGTCCTAGCTATTTTAAATAATGCTGTCATGAACACTGGGGTATTCATTTTGATTAAACACTGGGATTAACATTTTGATATAAATGTTTGGAATATTTAAACTACTTCATGTTGTATTGGTTTAATTAGTTAAACCGCAGTATCTCAGATACTAACAATAAATATTAATGGTTCTAGGATTGAAGATGAAACACTTAAGAGTCATAATAACTTCTTTGAAATCAGCATGAGGAGGGCGATGTGAAAGAAGTAGCACCTTTGAAATTAAAAGAGAAACGTATCAAAGCCATCCGTAAACTTAAGAGTAATGAAAACGTGTAGTTTTACACACTACCACGGGTTGAACTGTGTCGTCCAGAAAGACCTGCTGAAGCGCTAGCCCTGGATTCCTATGAATGTCATCTTATTCGGAAATAGGGTCTTTGTAGATGTTATCAACATAAGACTAACTTTCTTCTGAGACTCAGATAGACACAGAGGAAAATTCCTTGTGATGACAGAGGCAGAATTTATAGTAATACTTCTACCAGCCAAGGAACACCGAGGGCTAGGACAGAGGCCTGGGACAGACAACCCTGAAACCTGCAGAAGAAGCCAAGCTGCTGACACCTGGATTTGGGCCCTTCTAACCTCCAGAGCTGTGCAAAGACAATCTTCTGTTGCTTTAAGCCACCCAGTTCGTGCTAGTGTGTGAGGCCCCCCGGGACACGGGTGCACACACAGAGGTTAGCTCGACTACGACATCAACAAATGTGCAATGATTTAACAGAAACATTCTGTCCTGACGATACCCTTCTTTGACACATTATTTTCAGCTGTTCTCACTTGCAGTATGCCAAAACAGTGTCAAACACACAGATGCACACACATTCATAAAACTATACTCAAATATCCAAGAAATGACAGAAAGTATGATTTGGTATATAACATATTAAACAGATACCACTTATCAACTATGTAAAGAATTATGTGAGAGGAATCACAGACACAATATTAAAAAAAAATCTGCTAGCAAAATATACAATTACTTAAGGATGACTTCCCCCTTGAACCAGTTTTACAAGATATAATTGATACGCATGGGTACATGCTAAGTCACTTCAGTTTTGTCCGACTCTGTAAGACGCTATGGACTATAGCTGCCATGCTCCTCTGACCATGGAATTCTCCAGGCAAGAATAGTGCAGTGGGTTTCCATGCCCTCCTCTAGGGGATCTTCCTGACCCAGGGATCGAACCTGCATCTCTTATGTCTCCTGCATCGGCAGGTGGGTTCTTTACCACTAGCGCCACCTCAGAAGCCCATATAATTGACATGCATCACTGTGTAAGTTAAAGGTGGCAATGGCACCCCCTCCAGTACTCTTGCCTGGAAAATCCCATGGGCGGAGGAGCCTGGTGGGTTGCAGTCCATGGGGTCGTGAAGAGTCCGACACGACTAAAGCGACTTAGCAGCAGCAGCAGCAGCATAATGGTTTGACTCACATATATTGCAGGGTGATCACCACTATAAGTTTACTTAGCACCCATAAGCTCATGTAGATACAATAAAAAGAAAAAAACAAAAAAGAAAAAAAAAATTCTTTCTGATAAGAATGCTCAGGATTTACTCTCAACAACGTCCCTGTATCAGACAGCAGTGTTGAGTCCAGCCATCGCGCTGTGCGTTGAATCCATGGTACTTATTCACCTCAGAGCTGGAGCTTTGTCCTTTTGACTACCTTCCTTCAACTCCCACTCCCCCCACCTCCTACCCCTAGCAACCACAAATCTGATCTCTTTTTCTATAAGTTTGGATTTATTTTTTAGATTCCATATACAAATGAGATCATATAGTATTTTTCTTTCTCTGACTTATTTCACTTAGCATAATGCCATCAAGGTCCACCCAAATTGTCACAAACAGAAGGATTTTTTTTCCATTTTCTTCCTTCTTTTTTATGGTTGACAAATATTCCATTATATATATAATTTACATATATATATATATATATAAAACATCTTTATTTCCTCACCTGTTGACGGACACAGGTTGCTTCCGTGTCTTGGTTACTGTCAATAATGCTACACTGAACGTGGTGGTACAGATATCTTTTGAAATAGTGATTGTATTTTCTTTGGAAAAATGCCCAGAAGTGGGATTTCCGGATCATATGGTAGCTCTATTTTTAATTTTTTGAGGAAGTTCCATACTATTTTCCATAGTGGCTGTACCAGTTTACAGTCCCATCAACAGTGCACAAGCTTCCTTTTTATCCACATCCTGGCCACCATTTGCTATCTTTTTGATAAAAGTGACAGATTGGAGATGATATCTCTTTAGTTGCCTATTGATGAGCCAGTGATAGAATACACCTAAGATGTTCAAAAAAGAAACAGAAAATATAAAAACAAAAGGCAGAAATGTAAACAAGTATCTCAGGGATTCAAATCCAGTTGTAAGTGTGGAGTCGCCGGGGTCATGAACTCTAAAGGACAGCAGAATAGAAGCCTAAAATCTCTACCACCTTTATTTCAGTATCCCAATCTCATGCAAAAGCAGGTGTGTGTGAATCTCCTGTGCAGTTGAAGTCATCATTAATGATATCAGGCATATTCTGTTAAAAAATAACATGAAGAGAACTTTCTTGGGGGGCCAACGGTTAAGAATCTTCCAATGCAGGGAACGTGAGTTTGATCCCTGGTCCAGGAAGACCCCACATGCCGCGGGGCCACCAAGCCCAGGTGCCACGACTGAGTCTGCGCTCCCGAACCCGAGAGCGGCAAATACCGCACCCTCGAGGGCCCCCAGCCTCTGCTCCACAACAAGGAGTAGACCCCGCTCACCGAAGCTAGAGAATGCAGCAACGAGGACCCAGCACCGCCCAAAAAATAAACAAAAATTAATTAAGAAGAATCACTAAAAAAAAAATGAAGAAAACATTAGCAAACGGTCTTTGTGAAAACACAGTGAAAAGCTGAAAATGTGTAAACTCTCTTTCATTAAAAGAAACTAAGCAATGTGAAGCAGATTAGAAGTATAGGATTAATTGTGAAAAAAATTCTCATTTAACATTTGCATACAATTAATTTCTTACATTTTACAGGAGTTGTATCAGACTCACTTAGTGAATGTTTATATATACATATAAAAGGAGTACTCTTCTAAACTTCTAAGACCTTCCCTATAGCTCAAATGGTAAAGAGTTTGCCTGCAATGCATAAGACGGGTTGATCCCTGGATCGGGAAGATCCTCTGGAGGAGGGCATGACAACCTACTCCAGTATTCTTGCCTGAAGAATCCCACAGACAGAGGAGACTGGCGGGCTACAGTCCGTGGGGTCACAAAGAGTCGGACATGACTGAGCAACTAACATTACACTATCCTTCTAAGTAACACTGATTTTACAAACCACTGATAGTCTTCTGTCTGTTGGGTCCTCCTGGAAGCAGAGGCTGACATGGTGTTAGGAGAGACAACGGTCTATCTGCTCTTAATGAAAAATAAATATCTGCTGAACTGGGTAGGGAAAGCCTTCAGACCGTGATGCTGACCTGACCCCTGTGAAAGGGACGAGGGAGAAGAAAGGAAATTTGGCAGGAGAACCTCACACCAGGACACAGATCTGACACATCCTTGGCCAAACCAATGGGAAGCTTAGGGGTACTGCTTGGTTAGAGGAGCCCCGGGCAGGCAGAAATGGCCTCTAACCACTTAGTGCTGAGCTACTAGCAAGAGACTCCCCGGGGACAGCATGGTCTCAGGCCAGTGGTGGGGGTGCCTCCTGAAGGCGCTACAACTGGACGCTGATGGTTAACAGCACTGCTTTTACCTGAATTGCCTTTTTCTCAAAGGCAGACTGAGTGTGGCTGCTACATATTCAAAAATTACAGGTCTCCTGGAGTCTTGATCCCACCACTCTCCCCTTCCTGAATCCCCTTTCCAGACTCATGCAAAGATTCCCAGTCATCATGTTCTCTCTCTCACACCTTACATGAACAGCATTCTAAATACCAACGTGGAGTATTATATTTTGCTGTTGCTGTTCTGTCGCTAAGCTGTGTCCGACTCTTCATGACCCCATAGACTGCAGTACACCAGGCTTCCCTGTCTTCTAGTATCTCCCTGAGTTTGCTCAGATTCATGTTCATTGAGTCAGTGATGCCATCAAATCATCTCATCCTCTGCCATCCCCTTCTCCTCCTGCCCTCAATCTTTCTTAGCACCAGGGTTTTATTCAACGAGCAGACTTTGCATCAGATGGCCCAAGAAGTGGAGCTTCAGTCCTTCCAATGAATATTCAGGGTTTATTTCCTTTGGAATTGACTGGTTTGATCTCTCCTTGCAGTCCAAGGGACTCTCAAGGGTCTTCTCCAACATCACAGTTCAAAAACATCAGCTCTTTGGCGCTCAGGCTTCTTTATGATCCAGCTCTCACATCTGCACATGACTACTGGAAAAACCATAGCTTTGGCTGCATCGACCTATGTCAGCAAAGTGATGTCTTTGCTTTTTAATACACTGTGTAGGTTTGTCATAGCTTTCCTTCTGAGGGCTTTCCGGGTGGCTCAGATGGTAAAGAATCTTCCTGCAACACAGGAGATCCGGGTTCGATCCCTGGGTCAGGAAGATCCCCTGGAGAAGGAAATGGAAATCCACCTCAATATTCTTGCCTGAAAAATTCCATGGACAGAGGAGCCTGACAGGCTACAGAAGATGGAGTCACGAAGAGTCAGACACCACTGAGCAACTAACACTTCTTTCTTTTTCCTTTGGATGAGCAAGCATCTTTTAATTTCATGACTGCAGTTACTGTCCACTGTGATTTTGGAACCCAAGAAAAGCAAGTCTGTCACTGCTTCTACTTTTTCCCCTTCTGTCTGTCATAAAGTGATGGGACTGGCTGTGGTGACCTTAGCTTTTTTTAATGTTCAATTTTAAGCCAGCTTTTGCACTCTCTTCTTTCACCCTCATCAAGAGGCTCTTTAGTTCCTTTTCGCTTTCTACCATTAGAGTGGTATCATCTCTATATCTGAGGTTATTGATATTTCTTCCAGCACTCTTGATTGCAGCTTGCTATTCATCCAGCCAAGTTATTTCGCATGATGATAAGTTAAATAAACAGGGTGACCATATATACAGCCTTGACGTACTCCTTTCCCAATTTTGAGCCAGTCAGATTTTCCATGTCTAGTTCTAGCTATTGCTTCTTAACCCCCACACAGGTTTCTCAGGAGGCAGGTAAGGTGGTCTGGTATTCCTACCTCTTTAAGAATTTTCCAGTTTGTTGTGATCCACATGGTCAAAGGCTTCAGCATAGTTGGTGAAGCGGAAGTAGCTGTTTTTCTGAAACTTCTTTGCTCAAATCCACATCCTCTATGGAGCCTTTACCAACTTCTCCTTGAAAATCTGTCAGTCTCTTCTCTAACAGCCATAAACACTGTAATATCACTATTACTGTACATCGAAATCTGAGTATTTAGATGTTTCTCTCTCTAAGTAAATGAGTAAGCTGTTTAGGAACAGCTTAGAATGTTTAGGAACAGATCAGAATGCTGTTTATGTATGACTTTCTCATCTTTGAATCCCTAGTAAGTGTTCAAGAAATATTTGTTAAATTGCTATGGCCATGATGGATATAATGACATACCTTCTACTAGTGACAGAGCCCATGTATTTTGCATTTTTATAAAAGCTTTGTGTTCTAATGTTTGTTTAGTCTTTGCAATAACTCAATACTGTGTCTGGGGCTTCCCTGGTAGCTCAGCTGGTAAAGAATTTACCTGCAATGCAAGAGATCCCAGTTCAATTCCTGACTCGGGAAGATTCCCTGGAGAAGGAATAGGCTACCCACTCCAGTATTCTTAGGCTTCTCTGGTGGCTCAGACGCTAAAGAATCCGCCTGCAATGCGGGAGACCTGGGTTTGATCCCAGGGTTGGGAAGAGTCCTTGGAGAGGGGAATGGCTACCAACTTCAGTATTCTGGCCTGGAGAATTCCATGAGGCTGTATAGTCCATGGGGTTGCAAAGAGTCAGACAAGATTAAGCGACTTTCACTTTCACTTTCAATATTGTGTCTGTCCGGAGAGTCACTGAATCTGTGAGTTTGTACACATAGTGTTTGATTAACCCAGATTTTCAACCCATATCCTTTATGTTCACAAATGTCACAAGTTCAAGACAGATTAGTCAGTCTCTCAGCTCATACATACTTTTTCTAAGAAAAATTATGAACACTCATTTTATAAGTGGCATGATTTACATTTTGGCATTAGCTGAAAGGCAGTTGTGTTTTCACCTAAAGCTGCTGTGAATATATTTGTAAGTGAATATAATTTGCATATTAAATTTGCATTTTTATGACCAGGGGTTGTAATGGAAAACAAGGGAATTAGAAATGGAAAAAATGAAAGATTATTTATTATTCAATAATCCAAGTATCTAGTAAGAAGTCCTAACAAAGCACAGTAGTCACATTAGATAACAAAATATTAGCAGATTAAAGTGTACCCCCATAAAAAACAATACAGGGAAATGACTATATTCATCTTTCACAGGGGGGAAACCCATTTTGTTGTAAGAAATTGCTTTATGTTAAAGTTCTAGATAAATAACAACCAGATTTTTGTTATTGAACATGTAAACAAATGACCTCTGCCCTAAAACTACAGTTTTTTTAACTGATAATTAAATTTCGTTATCTGTTTGACGTAACTTTAACTCTTTAATTACATGTTAAAAAATAAATCAGAAAATAAATAAAACCAAAAAAGATAATTTATATAGTATGAGAATTACATTTTTATACACAGCCATTCACACTCTTCGCAACCCCATGGACTATACAGTCCATGGAATTCTCCAGGCCAGAATACTAGAGTGGGTAGCCTTTCCCTTCTCCAGGGGGTCTTCCCATCCCAGGGATCAAACCCAGGTCACCTGCATTGCAGGCGGATTCTTTACCAGCTGAGCCACGAGGGAAGCCCGCACACACAGCCATTCATAACAGTCTCTCAGAGTCACACAGGAACATAAAAGTGACCTAGATTGTGTTTATTTTCTATATGTTAAATTATTATAATTTATAATATAATATATAATTATATATAAATATTATATAATTATATATATATAATTATATAATATATAAATTATTATTAATTTGTAGCAAATGTACAAATTAATGAACACATATATCAGAGGAAAACAATCAAGAAATAAAAACTTTATCCAACTGTGAAAATTTCTATTACATTTAGCTATTTTATATCATATATAAAAGTTTTCATTAATTCGTGGCTCCAATTATAGCAACTGCTACAGATATGCCTTTTTTTCCCGGGACAAGCTGACACCACTGGCACATGTACGCAGCTCCCGACGTGGGAGATATTTCTCCTCTGCTGACAACCAGGGAACGCAGAAGGAGCTTAGTTTCACCTGGCAAGACAGTGGGACACCTGCGCTGCCTGCCCCAGAGTGGTGGCAACTGTGGATCTGGGCCACTACCAAGTCCACAGAGACACCTGCTGTCTCATTAGAGTGTAGGAGTTCCTGCCGGCCTGCTACACTGATGACAATCTGCAAGTGCGGAATACCTTGTCATCCCAAAACGCAAACAGCAAAGAAACTGTCAAAAACTGAGGTCACGTCAGTAGGACTCAGGCCATTGAGGACCCCGGCCATGGGAAGTGTCACATGGGAAGATTAATAGCTAGAATGTCTTGAAACACAGCAAATACGTTTAATCCCATGTGTTTGGAGTGATACTAAACAAACAAACCCCCTAAACCTATTTGGTTACTCTTGGATAACGTTAGGGAACAATTCATTATTGTGAAACCTTGTAGGTAAAAGAATAAACATTTTTTCTGCTTTCTCTGTATGAACTGTAACACGGTAGCTGAAATGACAGAAGAGAAGAATTTCCTATCTATAAAAACATCTCAGCAAATAAATAAAGGAATGCCTTGATCAGAATATCACTATTTTGCAGCTTCTAGTAAATTAATGGGGGCTGCCATAGAGGCTCAGTAATAAGGAATCTGCCCACCAAGCAGCAGACATGGGGTTTGATCCGCCTGCCAAGTGGCAGACACGGCATCGGGAAGATCCCCTGGAGGAGGACATGACAACCCATTCCAATACTCTTTCCTGGGAAACCTCATGGATAGAGGAGCCTGGTGGACTACCATCCATGGGGTTGCAAAAGAGCCGTACACGACAGCAACTAACCAACAGCAACAATAAATTAATGAAGCTAGATATTGAGCATTAACAGCTCCTAACATCACAAAAAGGAGACAATCAATCATTTGTGCCCTCTAAGAGAACACAACAGTCCCTTAAGGTGCCTTGGCAAGAAAAAAGTCTCATCTATATCTGATCAAGTCTTTAGGTCCAATTTCCAATCCATAAGGAGTACAAACAACCCTGTTTCTTCAGCGAATACATTTCAAAGGGAAAAAAATATACTGAGGAAGACCTATGGACCAAAAACTGTAAGAAAAGAAAATATACCATTTAAGAGACAATTAGAAATTCAGTGATACCATCGTTATTAAGAAAATATCCCTCTTCTTTTAGATGTAAACATAGTATTGTGGTTGTATTTGGAGGAGTTCATATCCTTTACAGACTTGAGAGCTAAAATATTTATGGTATTTGTCATTTATTAGAAAATAATGTGGTTGAAGGAGCAGATGTTCTATAAATGAAACAATGGTTGCCATGGGGACACAAGTATTGAAGCTGGGTGATGGGTACGTGGAGATTCATTACACTTTCTCTCTGCACGTTTGCGTTTGTTTCAAATGTTCCGCAAGGAAAATTTTAAGGTAATAAGAAAGGACAAGAATAGAACTCTGAGAAGAAAATTACTGTAAAATGATAGCAATTCTAACAAAGAGGTCAGCCAAGGCTCAAATCCTTCAGAAATAAAGAGGGAAATTTATTCAACTGCATAGTTCACACAATGCATTAAAAACTTTAAATATATACCGTTTTAGGAACAAAAATTTCCAAAGATTTATCTGCACAAGTGTTTAATAATAGCTAATTGTCACTACATGAGAAAACATTTGCCTTGGTCCCTTTAACAAATTAATAGATTTTATTCTTTTTGTTTGCCCTTGTCCACATAAAGTCAAAGGATTTGACTTTTCTTTTAGAGCACATGGCATTATTCCCTACCAAAAGATGACATGATGTCATATATATATGATCAATAAATATATGATTGTTTTGGCATTCTCTCTGAACAACATGACCTCAGGAAATTCCATTTCACTGTAGATGGCAGAACTTCTCTATCAGAGGATGGAGAGTGAGGGACTCTATTCTTCTGCTTCAGAAGAAATTTTTTAGTACAGACTTAGCATTTGAAATAAGGGAAAAACAGTAAGTTGCTTTTTTGTACACTTTTGGTCTGGTAAAATACTTGACTTGTAAGTATGTCCCCATTTTCACAAAATACTCTTGTTTTGTTAGAAGGAGCAGAGGATAGAAAAGGACAAGGAAGAAAGTGAAGGGGAAAAGAAGAATAAAAAATTTTACAAAACAGGAGAGGAAGGCAGAGTAGGAGTATTTTTCTCAAGAAATTTTCATTGTGCCAAAAGTAGGTATGTTTTTGTAACTATTAAGTTCTTCATTAACTAAACCACTTTCCTTTTAGTTTCTCCCATTCCATAAGAAATGTGTAAAACATGCATTAACATATATGGAAAACACTGAATCCCTCTTAGCCTCAGGCCTGAGGTGGTCAATGTCATCAGTCTGGCATGTGACTATCCTCACCTCTCCTCTTATATGTAAAGACATTCAAAGGGCACTTGGAATTTTTTGTTCATTTGCTGTTCCAAATATTAGGTAATAGTGTATGCTGGAACTTGCTTTCCTCATCTAATACATCATGGACATCTCAAGTCCATAGAAATCTAAGTCATTCTTTTAAACAGTCACATAATATTCCAAGGCAAAAATGTACCGCACTGAACCATAGCCCTGTTGCTAGACAATGAGGCTGGATCCATTTTTCAGCCACCATAATCAATGCCAAAGTAAAGATTCTTTAGTGTGGCCTTAAAAAACGATGTGTCTATTTCTACAGAAAAGCTATTCAAAAATGGAATTCGTATGTTAAAGAGAATATGTATTTTAGAATATAACAGACATTGCTAGCTTTCTTTTGAAAAATGTTTGCAATTTATACTCCCACTAACAATATATTACAGTGTCCATTTTTTCATTTAGGTCTTACGAACAATCAATGTTATGATCCTTTTTAATTTCTGCCATCAAGTAAGAAAGATTCAAATTATCAAAAGAATTATTCCTTACTGTTTTCCCTGAATTGAATTCATAGTCTATCTGTTGAGGTCTCTGACATCTGCAGGAGGTTTGCCCCATGGGGTCAGCCTAGAGACTGGACAGAAGCAGTGATATTCTTTGCCCTACTCTGTGGCCACAGATTGCCTACAGGAGATTGTCCCATTGGAATTGTACTACCGGGAAAAAGCATGATATACAGACTAACACCGCCATTGTCATATATGAAAGACACCTTGCCATTCAGTGGAAACAAAGTGGTAGAAACAGAAAGCCTCAGGGGTTAAAGATGCTATCCAATGTTTAGCTCTTATCTATAAAACTCCTGCCAATTTATTATCGTGCCTCTGCTTAATTTCCTCTAGTGATGGGGAGGCTACAAAAGCAGATGGCCATTCCTTAGTAACAAAGCTAACTTTAATGGAACGTTTACTCTGTACCAGACACAATTGACAGTGCCTGGCAGGAAGCATCTCATTTAATCCCTACAAAAGCCCTCTGGGGGAGGCATTACTATTATACCTATTTCACCGGATACACCAAGGCACACATCACAGGGACAGCAATGGCTGTCATTGATTCGAAGTCCACGGGAAGCCGTCTCTTAATCTCTGCACCGTACTGCCTCCCAGAGGCAGTTTGTAAAACTCCAAATGCCAACCCTTTTCTTTACAGACCTAAACATTTCTTCCAGTGGTTGTTTCACTGTTCTAAGCCTGCTCCTCTTATTTCCACATATTCTCCTGAAGTCTTTCACATGTGAAAATACTGCAGTACTTGAAAGCATCTATTAGGTTCTTCATTAGTGTTTAGCTCTAGAAACCAGAGAGTGTTTAAAGGAAGCTTGAGAAAGATTAGCTCACAGAACTCACCCTATAGCAAGACTGAGAAAAGAGTAGTATCCATATCTCATACTTATTACAAACCCCAATCCAAGTCAACTATGAGGCTTTATTGGAAAGGGGGCTAAAAATTTCCAGAGGAGGGACCACGTATCCAGCATTAAAACACAAAACAGTAATGGGAAAAATTAACACAATACCATTATATTCTTGAAGTCTCAGTCAAATCCATCAGTGAAACACACACGCCTAAAAAGGCTCCCATAGAATACCTCACATACCTAAGGATTAAGTCTCTTGTTTTTTCCAACCTCTTTAAATTTATTCAGACTTGCTTTGTGGCCTGGCATGTGATCCATCCTGAAGAATGCTGCGTGTGCCCCTGAAACCAGTGTGTATTCTGCTGCTTTGGGATGGAATGCGTTATACAGATGTAGGATTCAGTCTTTTCAGAATACAATAATTGAGAGTATGGCATAAGAGA